>NW_024429187.1:122184-1552184 GCF_017639785.1 Mesocricetus auratus | reverse complement strand
CATGTCTGAGCTGGTGGTCCTTGGTTTATAAGAAAGCAGGCTGAGCAAGCTATGAGGAGCAAGCCAGTAAGCAGCACCTGCCCATGGCCTCTGCATTGGCTCTTTCATCCAGGCTCCTGCTCTCACTGCTTTTGATAGTGAGATGTTATATAGAACTGTGGGTAGAATAAAACCTTCCTCTGCAAGTTGCTTTTGGTCATAGTGTTTCATTGTAGCAATAGAAACATTAACTAGGACAAGAGACAGACAAATAAATAATATATGCAGAAAGTATGAAGTACTTGTACACAGAGATAAGCACTAGGGAAATAAGGAAAGTTAAACACACAAGCTTATTTCTTCTAAGGAAGAAGATGTTTATCTATTTCCCACCAAGAAGGGAGTCAGGGCTGACCTGGTCCTAGATGACACAGATGTTGCTTAAGCTGTTGTAAAGTACAAATGACTTTGCTCATAAAGATGAGTTTTATGGACTGAAAAGCAATGCTCAAGATCTATGGGGAGAAATCTGGGACAAAAACAAACACAATAATCTGCAGAATTTGGATGAAGTCTGGCCTTACAGATATCAAAAGATTACCAGATTGTAAACTACATCCATTCCCAACATTCTGGGATAGGCCCATGGTCTAGTAACATTCCTCAGTCTCACTGATTCAACTCGACTGCTTGACCAGTGCACCCCTGGGGACCTATCTGTCTTCTTCTCAAATACTGGGTCTACAGACATGTGCCATTGCATCTGGTCTTCACCTGGGTGCTGGGAATGTGAAATCATGTTGTCATGTTTACATAGCAAGCATTTTAATCATTGAGAAATCTTCCCAGTCCTTGTCAGTTTTTATATTTATATACTAACATGGAAAGGATTTCTTCAGACATCTGATTTGGCATATCCTTTTTTTAAAAGTTTTGAAATTTTTATATATTAGCACTGTATTTACATCATTTCTACCCCTCCCTATCCCTTCTCCAACTCTTTCCATGCCCTTCACTCATCCTCCCAAATTCATAACCACTTCTTATTAAATACGTCGTATACATGTATGTGTGAATAAGTATATACACATGCATATGTATATACAGCCTGCTGCGTCCGTTTAGTATTTGTGTGTAGAACTGACTGCTTGGGATTGGATAACACATCAAGAGGTTAATTCCTGGAAGAGATTCTTTCACTCGTTTAGCAGCTAATAGTTACCTGTAATTCTTCATCTAGGGGAAAGCCTTGTGATATTTCCCCCACCCACATTAGCTTGTCAACTTGTGTTGTCATTGGTAAGGTCCAGCTTTGGTGACTATATTTCTAAGATTTCACTGATTCAGTCATTCTATCATACATAAAGCATACTATCCCACCGTAGACATCCTGGTTCTCTTGCTCTTAAAAATCTTTTCATCCCCTCTTCTGCTTGTGTTCCCTGAGTTTACATGCTGTTGATGTATTGATTGAGGCAGACCACCACAGAGAATTGATTTCTGCATTTGTGGTTTTCTGTAACAGTCTCCATTTGCTGCAAAAAGGAGCTTCTTTGATTAAAAAAATGAGAGCTACACTTCCCTGCAATTGCCCAATGAATCCACTAATGAAGCGAACAGACAGCAGGAATGGTGGGCATGGATGAACTCAAAAGCATGGTTTCCTCTCATGGTGGATTTTCTGACTGCAAGTGCTGCTAAGTACCAAATATGTCAACAGCAAGAACCAACACTAAACCACAGCTTGACATCATTCTCCAGAGATATCTGTCAGTGATCTGGTTGCAGATTAACTACATTGGATACATCATCATAGTATTCTACTTGGTGTTGCTTTTGTCTACAAAAGTTAATTCATAATGAAAAAGAAAAAGGTGAATCTGATCTATATTCTCGTGGTCATATAATTCACTGATTTTAGCATGTCTCCCTCTACTGTGGCTTAATAGACTAGCTGCATTTGAAAAAGTTACAACACAAAGTAAGTGGTAACAGCTTTGAGGGCTGAATAAGATTGATAGTGATATCTTCTTGTGCTGAAACTACCCTTAAGTATGAAGCAAAAATCACTCTTGAAAACCCTATCTCTCAATCAGAGCTCTCTGACTCTACCTCACCAAGAGCTCCCACAACTCATATGTTTACCTTTCTCTATTTCCTTTTGAAATTGTTTCTCTTTTCTTTTTATAAACATGTAGATTAAAATATTTTGTTGCTAGTATTGAACTTTATTTGCATTACTTTCTCAAAGTATTTTAATCTCTCTATGTCCAGGTGCTAGAATATCTTATCAGTTTTGCCTCTATTTGTTTCTTAGGCAAAGTGAATACTTGTACAATTTATGCTAACATTTTAAATCAGTCCTTTATCTTACCTAAAACCAGAACAAACTAAAGAAAACACTAAATAACAGTCAGCATCTATATATTTATATATATATTTGTGTGTATGTATGTGTATATATATACATATATATATAATTTTCTGACTCTAAAATAAACACAAGAGCTACCAAAGGGAAGTTATAAATGGACATGACATCCACAACCTCAGAAAGAACTGTCAAAATGGGTACTAAACCAGATGTGGTGGCTCATGCATATAACCCTATAACTCAGGTGGATGAAGCAGAAAAAAATGTATTGATTTCAAGACCATCCTGGAATAGAACAAAACCCTGTGACAACACATACATATAACACATACTCACTCATTCACTTTCCTTGAGCATATGAAACATGCTAAAATGCAAACACTATTTCCCTTATTTGCAACACTAAGATACGTAGAACAGATTAGTACAACTCTAATACATCTTATTTGGTTATGAGTAATGGAGAAGGCTATGATATACAAATCATGATTTAAAGCAATTCTATTTAGAGGACTGAACCTGTGCCCAGAAAAATAAAATTAAAAAGCAGAGAAAAGGAGCCTTTGTATCATGGAAACTATGCAGAATACATGCAAACAACTAATGTAAAACATGCAGCTCATTCAATTCTGATTATCACAGAATATAAATAAAGGTAAATATAAAAGGAAGGGACAATTAGCATAAAATCCATAACATTAACAGATATTGAACAAGAAATGAATAAATAATAAAATCAAAGTCATAATTGTCACACTTATCCTAAGCTGATGTCCCTTACCACGCATGGTATTCTAAGAATATTGAGACATAGATAAATAAAATAGTTCTTTGACTGATAAATATGATTAGAGGGTTGAATCTCCTAAGAGTAAGTTTAAAATGTTCTTACACTTAGATTTTTTCATAGAAGCACATGTTTGCTTTTATTATTATGACATAATTTGGACAGTTATATGAAAGTTTTTGAGGAAACCAAGGAACAAATCACCCGTTCAGCAAAAAGCCAGATATCGGCACCTAGAATTAAAATTTTTCCAAACTCAGATCCCTAGATGCCAGTGTAAAAACACTGTTATTAATAGCCATGACAATATTTTTACACTATAGCATGGCACTGCCTTAAAAACATTCACAGAGCAATGCAATGAAGCCCAGAATTGGTCTAGGGAACAAAATAAATATGACTCAGCAAGCATATGCAACAGAAGTATAAACAGACAAGTGGGGCAATGTCAAAATAAAAGGCTTCTGTAAAGCAAAGGAGACAACTGGCAAAGACAAAAGATAGATCAGAATAAAATATTTGAATAGTATTCATCTGATAAAGATCAATGCTCAAGTGTAAGGAACTTGGGTGATTTGAAGCAACCGGTTGCTGTGGTCTTTGAGAAAGTATGGAATAGGGATCCTTCGAAGGAGAACTAGACACTTCAGGAATGCTGTCAAAGAATAGCTACAGATGAAAATAATACAGATTTGAAGAGTCTACCATATTCTAGCTGGGCCCCTGAAAATGAGTCCTTATCGGTGATCTGTCTGCAAACATGTCCTATACTAAAGATATTTGCATTATCATAACAATAATCAAAACTCATAGTAGGGCTGTTGGGGAATGTACACTTGGGACTAATCAACTATATTGACTAAAATGGTAAGCAAAGCACTGATTGCATCCTTACCAGTTATCTCTAGAGTGTGTCTGGTTGGTGTAACAGTATTGAGTGGTTTTATACTACTCTTATACCCAAAAATTTATCAACCAGCAATAGCAGTCACTCATAGTGTCTGTACTTTCCCAAGTACTTAGGTGTATAGTTTGGCACCTGTCACAGTAGCCAATTTCTCTCACCTACTTTTTGCTGGCTAAAGTGGAAAATTAGTGAAATAGCTCATGGGCTCTCTTAGGGTGCTTTACAATTTCCCTGCTGGTCAGCCTTACACTATCAACAGACTGTCTAGCAGCTACAAAGAGATACATCACCAAAATGTTCATGCCTTCAGTACAAAACTGGAGGGTGGAGTAGGAGCACATCTACCCATTAACTTTGTTTAACCTATTTATTGTGCCACTGGTATTTTTTTCTTTTAATCCGATCCCTACAAGGACAAGCTAAACTGATGAAACTCAGTACAACAAATTGTATTTGACCCCAGCACAGAAGCCTGTGTGTCATGAAAATTATAACTTCATTTCCCTTTTATTTTTGTTTATTTTTGTGTGTTTCTTCTCTTGTAGTAACCTTTAACTGTATCATAGAATAAAAATCAGTTGTAGAGTTTGGAGAAACTATAGCAATTCTCAATCTCTTTGCTCACTCACTCATTTTAACTTTGGGGCAAAAGTAATTACAACAGGACCTGTCACTGCTTGGTTTGGTTTCTATTGCTATAATAAACACCATAACCAAAAGCAGCTTGGGGAAGGAAGAATAAATTTAGTTTACTTGCCTGATACAGAGAAGTCAGCTCAAGAACCTGTAGTCAGGAACTAAAGCAGAGACCATAGAGGAATGTTGTTTACCTTCTTGCTTCTCTGGCTTGCTCAACTAATTTTATTATAGTGATCTGGGCCTTCCTATATCAAAAACACAATCAAAAAATACCCAAGAGACATGTCCACACACCAGTCTGATGGTGGTAAACCTCAACTGAGATTTCCTCTTCTCAGCTGACTCTAGTTTATGTAAGGATGACAAAACCTAACCAGAACAGTCAAGATACTGACATTTAGAAGCATAGTCTCCATGATGTAAAATATTCATTTTGTAAATGAGCTTGATCACATATCTTATTTTCTAATACATCAACTTCTCTAAAGAAGGAAAGTTGAACACACATTCAGAGCTATATAGCAAGACTATTGTTTCAAACAAAAAACAAATGGGGCTGGAGAGATGATGGTTCAGTGTTTAAGATCACCTGCTACTCTTACAGGGGACTTAGATTTAGTTCCCAGGACCCACATAGCAGCTCAAAAATTATACACATAAAATAAAAGTAAATAGTTTTTAACATAAAATTTTCTAAGATTTCCATTCTTAAGTTTTGTTTATTCTAAATAATTTTGGATGTGCATCTTCAAGAGTAATCAAGACTTACTGTTAAACAAATGAATACATATGTCCCTTGAGCATTTTTCACAATCCAAACAGACTCATTATTTTTTATATTTTTACTAACATTTGAGAATTTAATGTAATATATTTTGATCATATTCCCTCTCAAATTCTCCCCTTAGCCACTCCTATCTCCCCCAACTTCTTTTTTTTAATTTAGTAACCAATAGACTCCAATTCTGGGCACAGGGCCATCCAAGGTAGTATGATTAACCTAAACACACTCATTTTTTTATCCCTTGTTCTTTAAGAAATTCTGCACTCATTGATCCCTTCTTGTTTTCTCCGTGAAATGTGGGGCATAAATTGTTTAGTTCACTATTTCAAATATTTTAATTTGATCTATGTTACACTTACAGAATATTTGGATGAGGGTGAGGACTTTGTTATATTAGAAGGTGTGAATATCCAAGATTAGTCTACTAAAATATTATGTAGTAAAATGTTTCTCAGTAATTCTAAACAAGAATTAGTCTGTGTGTAGAGAAAAAGAGTCTGTGTTTACTCAGCCATAAACAAAGAATCTACTCTACCAAAGGCTCAGGGGACATTGCAGAAGGTGTGAAAATATTATAAGAGCCATAAGTGGTATATGACAACAATGAGACAATATTTTCCAGACACAGTAGTGCAGCCACACACATGAACCCACAGTGATTATGACAGCGTGCATAAGACTCATAAGAGCTCAAGACAGACAAAAATCTCAGCATGAAGGGGGACACGAAGATGGACATATTCCCATCCATAGATGAGGGTCTATTAGCAATTGACAGCTGCTGAGGGTGGGAGAATCTGTTTTCTTTAAGGATGTAACCCTTAGTAGGTCAATCATCCTCCAGGGGTTGAACCCACACTCAAGAGTATTTGGGCAACATAAATTGGACTCAATAGACTTTTATAAAAGTAGAGAATGTGAAGATGGAAGTGGGTTGGCCTGGAGGAGTTGTGGGAGGGATATGAATATGCTCAAAATACATCGTATAATATTGACACATATTTTATTTTTAAGAAAGAGTCTAAACTGGTATGGTGAATTTGGTCTTCCTTGTGCTTCTAGAAAGAACAAGGGTCTAGACATTTAGATGAACTTTGGTAGGGAGGATGGTAGAGCTGACCTTGCAATGTGGTCTCTTACAATTTATTCCTAAATATAAAGCTATCCTTGAAGACATTAATTATTTTGATAGACTTATTGAAATAATTGTAATGTAAAATACTTGCCCATATGTAGTGTTAGCAGTTAGATTAATTTGGAGATCATCAAGCATCTGTGATGATCATGACAATTGGCACTTCCAACACCTTTCAAGGTTTCAATAGAGTATTTTATATGAAAAGAGACATCTGTTGTAATCAATTGTGTGGGTTTTTTAGATTTATTTATTTATTTATTTATTTTTATTTAAATTAGAAACTAACTTGTTTTACACGTCAATCCTAGTTCCCTTTCCCTTCCCTCCTCCCCTGTCCCCCACCAATCTTCCTATGCCATCCCCTTTCTGCTCCTCAGGGAAGATGAGGCCTTCCATGGGGATCTTCAAAGTCTGTCATATCATTTGAAACATTTCGTAGGCCCTCCCCTGTGTGTCTAGGCTGAGAGAGTATCCCTCTGTGTGGAATGGGCTCCCAAAGTCCACTCATGTACTAGAGATAAATACTGATCCACTACCAGAGGCCCCATAGATTGCCCAGGCCTCCTAATCTATCAATGGTGTTTTTTTCATGGCTTCTTTAACTTATTGTATTTCACATCACAAACTAGGTGATATGGTGGTTTGAATAGTATGGCCCCGTAGACTCATGTGATTGTATTTGACCCATAGGGAGTGGCATTACTAGGAGGTGTGGCCTTGTTGGAGAAAGTGTGTCATTGTGGAGACAGGCTTTGAGGTCTCATTATACTCAAGCTACACTCAGTATAGGACACTGGTCTGTTCTGCTGCCTGTGGATCAAGATGTAGAACTCTCAGCTCCTTCTCCAGCACCATGTCTGCCTGCATACCACCATGCTTCTCACCATGACAATAATGGACCAAACTTCTGAAACTGTAAGCCAGTCTCAAATAAATGTTTTTCTTTATAAGAATTGTAGAAGGGAACAGGAAGATTGAGTCAGGAAAAATAGAAGAGAAAAAGAAAAGAGATACCATAATAGAAGGAGCCATTATTGGTTTAAAGAGAAATCTGGCACTAGGGAAATATCCAGAGATCTACAAGGATGATCCCAACTAACAATCTAAGCAATAGTGGAGAGGCTACCTTAAATGCCCTTCCCCAATAATGAGACTGATGACTACCTTATATGCTATCCTAGAGCCTTCATCCAGTAACTGATGGAAGGAGAAGCAGACACCCACAGCTAAGCACTGAACTGAACTCCTGGAATCCAGTTGCAGAGAGGGAGGAGTGCTGAGCAAAGGGGTCAAGATCAGGCTAAAGAAACCCACAGAAACAGCTGACCTGAACAAGGGGAAGCTCATGGATCTCAGACTGATAGCTGGAAAACCAGCATAGAACTTAACCAGGTCCCTGAACGTGGGTGTCAGTTAGGAGGCCTGGGCTGTCTATGGGGCCACTGGTAGTGGAACAGCATTTATACCTAGTGTACAAATGTACATTGGGAACCCTCACCCCATAGAGGGTTACTCTTCAGCCTAGACACATGGGAGAGGGCTTAGGCCCTGCCCCAAATGATGTGACAGACATTGATGATCCCCTGTGGAAGGCCTTACCCTTTCTATGGAGTAGAAGAGGGATGGGATGGGAGTCAGTCTGGGGCATGGGAGGATGGAAGGGACAGGGAACTGAAGTTGATATATAAAATAAGATGTTTCTAATTTAAATTAAAAACATAATTGTAGATGTGTTGATTCTTCATAGTAATAGAAACCCTAAGAGAGTGACCAATAAATATCACTTTTCCAGTAAAATGGTACATTAAGAAACATTATAAAGTCAACTATGGAAACTCGTGTCTATAATCCTAGAACTTGGGAAAATGAGGTAAAGGGAAGACTTTCATGACTTTGAAGCCAGCATGGGTTACCTAGTGAATTCTAGGCCAGTCTAGGCTACAGAGTATGACTTTCTACTTTGAGATTTCTTCATATATCCATCAGAATGGCCAAAATCAATAAATCAAGTGACAACTCACATAGAGTAAGGGGAACAATTAACCTCAACCATTGCTGATAGGAGTGCAAACTTGTACAGCCACTATGGAAATCAGTATGTTGTTGCTCGGGAAGAGGGCAATCAATCTACCTCAAGATCCAGTTATCCCATTCAATCATAGACCCAAAGGTCACTGCCACAGAGAGCCCAGGAAGGTTTAGAGTCAGCTCTCCTGTGCAGGAGAGAGGTCAGTCTGTACCAATGAGAGGTGGGACCAACTCAGCAGGACCTCCAGGCATCTGCATTCCCTTTGGTTATAACCAGAATGCTAGACATTGATGCAATCCCTGGCTGCAGTGGGGCCGTGGAACAAAACACGACTTTCTGCAACAGTTTGGGCCTGGATGAAACCATGGCCATGTGTGGTAGCACAGGCCACTGAGGTTGACATTGTCCTACTTGAGCTGGGTACTGTGTTGATGGCCATGTCTTTTCGGCTACAACCCAGACTTCTCCGTGGCTCCAGGGGAACAGCACAGTCCATCCTGGTCTGTATGGCCCTGATGGCAGTGTGGCCATCGGACACCAACAGGCCCTCAGGTGTTAACCCACGCCCTGGGCATCTGCACAGCCTTCAGTGGTAATAGCAGCCACTGACATTGATGCATATCTGGGCTACATTAGTGCCACAGAAAGAAACCAGTCAATACTTGGGCCACTGTTGGCAGTGCAGGCCACCCATATTGTCATGGCCCCGGTATCAGCATGTTCCTCAGTCTTCAGCCTGGCCACGGGTGGTGACTCAGAACATGGGCGTCTGTGTGACCCTTGATGATGACACTGGCCATGGACATCAACACAGACCCTGGCTATGTAGGGCCTCAGACCCAGACACAGCCTAGGCAGTAGTCCGGGACCAGACCACACCATGTCACTGGGTGACAAGCAGGTCTCCTACATCAGCCTGTTCTTCACAGCTTTTGACCCTTCTCTCTCTATAGGACATGAAACTCTCTGCTTCTCTCTCCCTCCCAAAACCCACCATATATTTGCTCACAATAATGGTGCCTGAGCACTTGGTGCCAGCAAGGCCCATAGCTTTTGTTCATCCACCCAGCACAATCTGCTCCAGACAGGCATGTGCACATCTACCCCTGGTTGCTCTTGGCTTGTTGCTATCCACCCTCAAGATGAGCATGTGAGACACTCATTCTCCCCCCCCCCCATTTTTTAATTTAAATTAGAAACAAGTTTGTTTTGCATGTCAATCCCAGTTCCCTCTCCTTCCCCCCTTCCCTGCCCCCCACCAACCCCTAATCCCATCCCCTTTCTGCTCCCCAGTGAGGGTGAAGCCTTCCATGGGGATCTTCAAAGTCTGTCATATCATTTGGATCAGGACCTAGGCCCTCCCCTGTGTGTCTAGGCTGAGAGGATATCCATCTATGTGGAATGGGCTTCAAAAGTCCATTCATATACTAGTGATAAATACTGATCCACTACCAGAGGCCCTATAGACTGCCCAGGCCTCCTAACTGACACCCATGATCAGAAAGTCTGGGTTGGTCCTATGCTGGTTTCCCATCTATGAGTCTGGGGTCCATGAGCTCCCCCTTGTTCAGGTCAGCTGTTTCTGTGGGTTTCCCTAGCCTGGTCTTGACCCCTTTGCTCATCATTCCTCCCTCTCTGCAACTGAATGCCAGGAGTTCAGCTCAGTGTTTAACTGTGGTTGTCTGCTTCTGCTTCCATCAGTTACTGGATGAAGGCTCTAGGATGGTATATAAGGTAGTCATCAATGTCATTATTGGGGAAGGGAATTTAAGGTAGCCTCTCCACTATTGCTTAGATTGTTAGTTGGGGTCATCCTTGTAGACCTCTGGACATTTCCCTAGTTCCAAATTTCTCTTTAAACCAATAATGGCTTCCTCTATTATGGTGTCTCTTTTCTTGTTCTCCTCTATTCTTCCCCTTACTCCATCTTCCTGTTCTCCTCCCCGAACCTCTTCTCCCCTTCTCTTTCTTCTAACTCCCTCTTCCCTTCCCCCAGGCTCCCAATTTGTTCAGGAGATCTTGTCCCTTTCCCCTTCTCCAGGGAACAATGTATGTCCCCCTTAGGGTCCTCCTTCTTTCCTAGCTTCTCTAGCAGTGTGGATTTTAGGCTAGTAATCCTTTGCTCTATGTCTAAAATCCATATATGAGTGAATACATACCATGTTTGCCTCTTTGTGACTGGGTTACCTCACTCAGGATGGTTTCATCTAATTCCATCCATTTGCCTGTGAATTTCAAGATTCCATTGGGTTTTTTTTCCATGCTAAATAATACTCCATCGTATAAATGTACCCCATTTTCTCTATCCACTCTTGAGTTGAGGGGCATCTAGGTTGCTTCCATGTTCTGGCTATTACAAATAATGCTATTATGAACATAGTTGAACATATGTCCTTGTTGTATGAATGTGCATCTTTTGCCTAAGAGTGGAATTGCTGGGTCTTGTAGTAGACTGATTTTATTTTCCTGAGGAACCACCATACTGAATTCCAAAGTTGCTGTACAAGTTGGCACTCCCACCAGCAGTGGAGGAGTGTTTCCCTTTCTCCACATCCTCTCCAGCATAAACTGTCATTGGTGCTTTGTTATTTTAGCCATTCTGACAGGAGCAAAACGGTATCTCAGAGTTGTTTTGATTTGCATTTACCTGGTAGCTAAGGATATTGAGTACTTTCTTAAGTGTCTTTCAGCCATTTTAGATTCCTCTGTTGAGAATTCTATATTTAGTTCTGTACTCCACTTTTTAATTGGATTATTTGGTGTTTTTGTGGCTAGCTTCCTGAGTTCTTTGTATATCTTGGAAATCAGCCCACTGTCAGATGTGGGGTTGGCGAATATCTTTTCCCAGTCTGTGGGCTGCCGTGAAACACTCATATATATGTATATATGTTTTTTTTATTTAACTTTTTACGCATGTCACTTTCAGTTCCCTCTCCCTCCCCTCCTCCCCATCCCCCAATCCTCCCAACCCTTCACCCCCCACTCGATCCCCCCTATGCTCCCCTGAGAGGGCAAGGGCCTCCGTGAGGGATTTTCAGAGTCTGTCACATCATCCTGGGAAGGGCCCAGGTTCTTCCCCATGTGTCCAGGCTGAGAGAGCATCCCTCCACGGAAATACTCATTTTTAAATGTGACATCTCTACCAAATCCCTCCCCTGACCACCCAAGGAACACTGGGGAAGAGGCTTAAGAGTGATAGGTGATGGAAGACATGAAGAAAACAAGCCCTTGGGGAAGAGGGGAGGGAGAGTGAACTGGGATTGACATGTAAAACAAGCTTGTTTCTAATTTAAATTAAAAAAGAAAAATAAACAAGCCCTCAAACATGATCAATGTACAGAGGAATTCACAGAATCCAAGACAGCAGGAAGTACACTTGTGGGGTCTGCACCAGGTCCTTTGTTTATACATTGTAGCTTCCAGTTTAGTGTTTTTATTTCTGAGAGGTCAAACGAGGGGGGGTTCCATTTTTGTGCCTTCTCTAGAGATTTTTTTTCCTTCTGTTTGTTTTGTGCTACTCTGATGTGTTAAGTTTTCTTAATCTTACTATATTGTATTTTATTATTATCCCTTAGAAATATGTTTGTTTTCTAATGAGAATCAAAATGCAAGTGGATCTGAATGGGAGGGGTGGGGAGAAACTGGGAGGAGCAGAGGGAGTGAAATCATATTCAGAGTATATTATGTGAGAAAAACAATCTATTTTCAATAAAAAGGGGAAACACAGAAAAATAATCTATGTCATACTCATGCATTTCTAAGAGTATTAAATATATTCCCTTGCCAGTAATTCTAAAGGCATGCTCTAATTGCTCAGTTTATCTTTTTTGTATAATTCAATTACAAATTAAAACACTTTGTTAAGTCTTAGTGGAGTATTGTTTTGAATTTAAAACATTTCTTCTCAAGATATCAACTCTGATTAACTTTATCAAGGTGATCAAAGTTCAAATTATTGAGAGTTCATAAATTCTCATTTTATTCCATTTCTAAACATATTATGGTGAGTGTGCTTTAGTCTTCTTCCTCAATTGTGATGTGTGCAGAAAGGAGCTGTGTACATCTGCAGAAAGCAAGCATTGTTGACAGAAGCAGAGAGACAGCAGTTCAGTGGTCAGGCAGTTCTCATAAACGTTAGGTCAGGAACATACTGTATAAGAATGTCTGGCTGGTTCTCAGATCCTTTTACTCTAAGAATTTATAGTGAATTTGTGCTTGCTCTAAGTGAACAAAGACCACTTAAGCCAAAAAAAAATTTAGCACTTAAAGTATCCTTAGAAATTTTTCACAAGTAGGCATAATTACGTTCAGCAGTTCACTCAATTGTAAATACTATCATTCTGTGGCTGTCACTTAGGATTCTTAATCTGATTGCTTTTAAGATTGATCTGTGTTCGATCTGTCAATCATTTTTCTTTTAAATGCCAAATAGTATTTTATGAATACAATTTGTTCAGGCACTGATTAATGATGTCTGGTCTGTTTCCAGAATTGAGAATTATGATATACACCATAACATGAGGGATCAGGAAGATTGAGTTGGAGGAAGAAAACAGAAGAGCAAGAAAAGAGATACATTAATAGAAAGAGCCATTATAGGCTTAAAGAGAAATCTGGCACTGGGGAAATGTCCAGAGATCCACAAGGATGACACCAACTAAGAATCTAAGCAATAGTGGAGAGGCTACCTTAAATGCCTTTCCCCTATAATGAGATTGATGACTACCATAAATGCCATCCTAGAACCTTCATGCAGCAGCTGATGGAAGCAGAAGCAGACACCCACAGCTAAGCACTGAGCTGAACTCCTAGAATCCAGTTGCAGAGAGGGAGGGATGATGAGCAAAGGGGTCAAGACCATGCTGGGGAAACTCATAGCAACAGCTGATCTGAGAAAGCGGGAGCTCATGGACTCTTGTCTGACAGCTAGGGAACCAGCATAGGACAGAATCAGGTCCCTTGAATGTCAGTATCAGTTAGGAGGCCTGGACAGTCTATGGAGCCCCTGGCAGTGGAACCAGTATTTATCCCTAGTGTAAAATTGACTTTGGGAGCCCATTCCCAAGGAGGGGGATACTCTCTCAGCCTAGATACACAGGGGAAGGGCTAAGCCCTGCTCCAAATGATGTGACAGACTTTGAAGATCCACTATGGAAGACCTCACCCTCCCTGGGGAGTGGATGGGGATAGGATGGGGGAGTTGGTGGGGAGCATGGCAAGATGGGAGGGAGGGGGAACTGGGATTGGTATGTAAAATAAGATTGTTTCTAATTTAAATAAAAATTTACATTAAAAAACACACATATATCAACAGATGTATAGAAATATACATTTGTTTCTGGTGGATAAACTTCATGATTGGGATGTCTAAGTTACATGTTTAAATTTTAAGGAAATGCCTTCCTCAGCATCATCACTGTTTCTTAGAAAGCATGCTGTGCCAGGTGGTGGTGATGCATATCTTTAATATCAGAACTTGGGAGTCAGAGACAGGTCGATCTCTTTGAGTTTGAAACTACCTAGTATACAGAGTGAGTTCCAGGATAAATTTAAAAGCTACAAAGAAACCATGTCTCCACAAACCAAAAGAGAAGAAGGAAGGAAGGAAGGAAGGAAGGAAGGAAGGAAGGAAGGAAGGAAGGAAGGAAGCAAGGAAGCAAGGAAGCAAGGAAGCAAGGAAGCAAGGAAGCAAGGAAGCAAGGAAGCAAGGAAGCAAGGAAGCAAGGAAGCAAGGAAGCAAGGAAGCAAGGAAGCAAGGAAGCAAGGAAGCAAGGACATTGAAGTGATCGTGTGAATGAAACACAGGTCAAAGCTTCAGCTGCTTGTTAACACTTGCCTTTGTTCGAGTTTTCTTCTTTGCACTCATTGAAGTCCATCTGGTAGACTTGCCATGCTATCCTAAGACAGTGCTAATTAGTTTTCCCATTAACTAATAATGGTTGCAAGTAACTTTTCATTGGCTTTTGTAATGTTTGTGTCTGTCTGTGTCAAATAAGTCTCCAGTGAAATATTTACATCTTTCATCTAATTAATAGAGATATTTCCTATTTGTTGCATTTTCAGAATTCTGTAATATTCCAAATATTCCAAGATTTTTATGATATATATGTTCGTAAGAATGTTTTTGTTCATTCTGTGGCTTATCTTTCCTTTTTCAGTACAATGTATTTCAAAAACTTTAATGAAGTACAATGAATCATTTTTTCCAAAAAAAGGGAAAGAAGGAGTGAAAAGAAGCGTTCATCACTCAACTAGTGTTATGTATAGCACAAATAATGTTAAAAATTGGAGGGCTAAGTTAGTTTGTTAAACATCCTTAAATTGTCCATCTTTCAATGTGGATCCAAATTTTAAATTCTTTAATAATAAACAGCATGATTATCAACCAAGATGGGAGTCCTCCAAAAATTTCAGCTGCTATGAATTTTTTAATTGTTAGAAAATTCTTAAGAGCTAGGTTACCTAATATAACACAGAACACACAACCAAATTTAGCTTCATTACTTCCTAAAAGTTTTTATCTTTTTTTACATTCTAAGTTAAAATATTCTTTTTTAAATTTTTCATTGTTTATCTAAAATAAATTTAATTGAGTGTCCTACATTATTTATTTATCCATTATAGACACTCTGTTGGAGTTAGTGGTATGATTACTGAATGCCAAATTTGTAAAACTTAGCCTCAGATAAACAACATGGAACTATAGGAAGGAGTTGGGTTAATTTGCATCTTGGCAAACGGTAGCTTAGCCTAAATTAACTGTGTGTGGAAAAGAATGACCTCCTGAGAAGATAAATGGACACACAATACCCAGGCTAAGGATAGACAAACACACTGTTTGTCAGATTAATTCAGGTTTAATTAGACTATCTCCAGTCTCACACAATACCCAGGCTAAGGATAGACAAACACACTGTTTATCAGATTAATTCAGGTTTAATTAGACTATGTCCAGTCTTCCTCACAAGACAGGCTACAACTTAAAGAGGTAAAGACAAGGACAGATCTCTAAAAGTGTAGAGATCAAACTACATCAAATCAGCCAGAAACAAACTGGATATTTCTCTAAATGGATACTACCTTAATGCTTGTGGCTGTTGGTGAGGCCTTGGTAGGGATCTCAGGAAACACATTCATTGCATTGGTAAACTTCATGGGCTGGATCAAGAGTAAGAAGATTGCCTCTATGGATTCAATCCTCACAAGTCTGGCCATGTCCAGAATTTGTCTACAGTGTATCATCCTGTTAGATTGCTTTATAATGATGCGGTATCCAGACACCTACAACACAGGTAAAGAAATGAGGGTTATTGACTTCTTCTGGACGCTCACCAACCATTTAAGTGTCTGGTTTGCCACCTGCCTCAGCATTTTCTATTTCTTCAAGATCGCAAACTTCTTCCACCCGCTTTTCCTCTGGATCAAGTGGAGAATTGACAAGCTAATTCTCAGGGCTCTCCCGTTGTGCTGTGTCCTCTCCTTGTGTTTTAGCCTTCCAGTCACTGAGAATCTGAATGATGATTTCAGACGTTGTGTCAAGACGAAGTGGAGAATAAACTCTACTTTGAGATGCAATGTAAATAAAGCTGGTCATGCTTCTGTCAAGGTAAATCTCAACCTGGTCATGCTGTTCCCCTTTTCTGTGTCCCTGCTCTCATTTCTCCTCTTGATCCTCTCCCTATGGAGACACACCAGGCAGATGCAACTCAATGCAACAGGGTACAAAGATCCCAGCACAACAGCTCACATCAGAGCCATGAAAGCAGTAATCTCCTTCCTTGTCCTGTTCATTGCCTACTGTCTGGCCTTTCTCATAGCCACCTCCAGCTACTTTATGCCAGAGAGTGAATTAGCTGTAATTTGGGGTGAATTGATAGCTCTGATCTACCCCTCAAGCCATTCGTTTATCCTAATCCTGGGCAACAGTAAACTAAGACAAGCATCCGTGAGGGTACTATGTAAAGTAAAGGCTGTGCTAAAGAGAAGAAACTGTTGATAGCATGGACAGATCTGAAGAAAAGCTCTCACTTTCTAAGGCAAAGGAAGACTAGTTCATTATCTTTCATTCTTACGTGAATATTGGTTTCGTGCAGTGACATTCTTCTGACAGCCTTAAGATGAATCTTGGGAAATTTCAAGTACAACTTTGTATGTATCTATCTCTGCTTCTCTCTCCTTCTCTACGGAACTGTCATTTCGAGAAAAAAAAACATTTCTGAATAAATTATAACAAATAGCCACACCAGAAAAGGACATTTTCATAGTCAGCTCTGGATCACTTCTCCAAATGCAAAGCCATCTGACAAATTCAAAATGACTGTAACAGCATCTCACTGTTGTTTGCATCCTCACAAAAAGAATGAGTTCATCCTTATGACCCTTACTTAGCATTTTCTTCTCAGGTCATCAAACTACGTTCATGATTGGAGAAGAATCAAGCACCAAGTGAGAGTTTTTGTTTTGGAGACATGTAATTATGGCTAGCCTGGAACATACTATAAGAACTAGGCTGGCCTAGAACTCACAGAGGTCTGCTTGCCTCTACCTCCCAGTACTAGGATTAAAGGTGTATACCTCCACATCTGTCTCAGGTGATGATTCTTAACATGTGCTTTGGAAATATATTATATATGGGAAATTAATAGTGATTATAAGGACTGTTCACATATAAATTGTGATTAAATGTTATATTAAATTCAAATTTTATATAAGATTATACATCAGTGGATGAAAAACATTCTAGAAGTAGGTTAGTAAGTTTTACGTAGAAACTTTCTTTTTAAAAAGTTCCTATGACTGAACATTGAAGCAAAATTTTCCACAAGGAACACCTATAACTTTGCTTCTGGATATAACTTCTAGACTGTACCAGGCAAAGATTATAAAGATATGATGACAGGATACAACCTTCAATACTAAAAGTAGAATCAGTTATACTAAACCTGGGTACATACCTGAAGACTATGTCAGCATGTACAGAGATACTTACATTGCCATGTTTATTGCAACACTATTCATAATAGCTAAGACATGGAACAAAACTATATATCCATCAACCAATGGATCAATAAAGAAAATGTATATATATGTAATGGAGTTTTATTTAGACATAAAGAAGAATGAAGTATATCATTAGCAAGAACATAAATAGAATTGTAGTTTACTGTGATAACTGAAATAAGCCAGACCTGGAAAAACAAAAACTGGGTGTTTTCACTTAAACAGAGAATATAGACTTAAATGGATGGATGGGTGGATATTGATATAGTATAAAAATATAAAATGGACTTCTAAGGATCTTATAAAAGTCTAAAGGAGCAGGGAAGACATGGGAGAGCATAACTGCGGTAAAAAATAAAGACAAATATTGCATGCCCCCTCATACATGGAACCAAGATTCAAAAGTGTGTGTGTGTGTATGTGTGTGTGTGTGTGTGTGTGTATGTGTGTGTGTGTGTGTGTGTGTGTGTGTAATAGGACTACTCAGAGAAGGAAAAGGACTAACAGGAGCAGCAGGAGGGGAATGACAGGGAAGTACAATGGTAAACAGTAATGATACATGCAAAGTACCATGATGTACACAGGTAGCAATATCATACAGAAACCCATAATTTTGTATGCCTACTTTTTAAAAAAGTACAATAAAAAAAGAGAAACATAACTGATGAGAGAAAAGGAAAGAAAATGCAAGGCCAGGAAAGGAAGTAAAGGAAACAAGAGAAAAAGGGGAATGGTGAGAAGTGAAAAGAAACAAGAAGTGGAATAAATGTGGCCTAGGATGAGGGGTTGAGCTATAGAGACCCCAGTGTGGTGAGGCATGTCTGCAACTCCAACACTTGATAGTCTGAGAGGGGTGATAGAAGGGGAATTTATGGCCAGTCTGGGATACATAGACAGACCCTATTTCAAAGAATGAGAGACCTCAAGGTTGAGGTGCATAAATGTTGCAGGGGAGAAAGAGAGGAGGGAAATTCTGTAATTATAGTAAAATACCAGGCAATTAAAAAATTGAAAACAATGGAACAGGAAAATGGCAAGACAAGAAGGGGCTTGATTAACAAGTCTGGCAACCTGAGTTCATCCTTGCTAGGATAAAGTTGTGTTAATTGTTGAAAACTGTGTAGAGATAAACAAAAACCTTGAATAGTAGATTTGCCCAGCTTCTTTTACTGTAGCAATGATGAGTTTTCAAGCTTTCTCTGTAAGAGTTCAGTGAATGGGTGACACATAGCAAAGCTGAATTCCTTTCTGGTTCTGTTCCTCACATGCTCAATAGAAAGCCATTCATACCTTGAACGGCTGGTTATCAGACACAGTTGTAGGTGCTGGAAATACATATGAAATATGATAAATCCCATGATCTTCTGTCAGGTACAGTCATGGAAAATACAATGGAATACAAATAATAGTCAAATATACATATTTACAAACCATAATTATGCAACTGAGAGTAACTAAAGATGAGGAATAATTTTATTATCAACCTGATTAGGCTTGGAATCAACCGACTGGCATACCTGGGTGGTTTTTCCTCGAACTCATTAAGCATGGAAGACTCTCCTCCAGAGTGAGAAATACTTTCTGGTAGCAGCAAGAAACAGATCTGAGATTGCTAGTGAGTTATTCTGCTGCTGCTTCTACCACAATCCTTTGCTGACACTGTAACCTAGATTTTTTTCAATCCTTCCAAAGTCAGATTGAAGAAGAGAAAATTCTTATGTATCCTGGAGCCCTTCAATACCAGATTGAAACTCCTGAGGCATCCGCCCTCCTAGATTGAGAAGATACTGTGTCCCCTGTCTCTCAGTGTGCCAGAGATATCATATAAACCAAAGTAATAAAACATGTTTGTACTATATTTGCATTCTATCAGTTCTATCTCTCTAACAATTCAGACTGAGGTGTCAGAAGTGGGGGTCACTGCTATGATAAACCTGGCCACGTGATTCTTAAGTCTTGCAAAAGAAGTATGGAAAAATTTATACTTTGAACTGTAAAAGCATTCAACTACAGTAAACAATGCTTAAAGGATCGTTGGAGTGGAGGTTTGGAAAATAAAAGTGTTGGAAGAAACACAGACAGTGGAGGTTTGTCTTATGGTATCCTAGAGGAGAAAATGGGTTGTATAGGCACTAGGTCAGTGAGAAACTATAATACTTAGTCCAGATATAATGACAAAAGACCTAGACTCTTCAGGAATAGACTGATTTCCAGAGTGGCTGTACAAGTTTGCACTCCCACCAGCAATGGAGGAGTGTTCCTCTTTCTCTGCATCCTCTTCAGCATAGACTGTCATGGGTGTTTTTGATTTTAACCATTCTGTCCAGTGTAAGAGTTGTTTTGAGTTGCATTTTCCTGATAGCTAAGGATGTTGAACACTTTCTTAAGTGCCGTTTAGCCATTTTAGATTCCTCTATTGAGAATTCTCTGTTTAGTTGTGCACCCACTTTTCAATTGGATTGTTTGGTGTTTTGGTGGCTAACTTCTTGAGTTCATTGTATATTTTGGAAATAAGGCCTCTGTCAGATGTGGGGTTGGAGAAGATCTTTTCCCATTCTGTCAGCTGCCATTTTGTTTTGGTGACTGTATCCTTTGCCTTACAGAAGCTTCTCAGTTTCAGGAGGTCCCATTTATTAATTGTCTATCACAATGTCTGTGCTACTGGTGTTATGTTCAAGAAGCAGTCTCCTGTACCAATTCACTCAAGGGTACTTCCCACTTTCTCTTCTAAGAGGGTCAATGTGGCTGGATTTATGTTGAGGTCTTTGATCCATTTGGATTTAAGTTTTGTTCATGGCGATAGATATAATCTATCTGCAGTCTTCTTCATGTTCACATTCACTAATGCCAGCAGCATTTGTTGAAGATGCCTTCTTTTTTCATTGTATAACTTTAGCTTCTTTGTCAAAATAAAGTGTTCATAGGTGTGTGGGTTAATATTAGGGTTTTTTGTGCCAATACCAAGCATTTTTCAGGCCCTATAATAGAGCTTGAAGTCAGAGATGGTGATGCCTCCAGAAGTTCCTTTCTTGCATAAGGTTGTTGTGGCTACCCTGGGTTTTTTGTTTTTCCATATAAAGTTGAATATAGTTCTTTCAAGACCTGTGAAGAATTGTGTTGGGATTTTGATGGGGACTGCAATGAATCTGTAAATTGCTTATGGCAAGATTGACATTTTTACTATGTTGATCCTACCTATCCAAAAGCATGGGAGATTATTCCATTTTCTGGTATCTCCTTTAATTTCTTTCTTTAAGGACTCAAAGTTATTACTGTATAGGTCTTTCACTTGTTTGGTTAGTGTTACTCAAAGATATTTTATGCTCTTTGTGGCTATTGCAAAGGGTGATGTTTCTTTGATTTCTTTCTCAGCTCATTTATCATCTGTATACAGTAGGGCTACTGATTTTTTTAGTTAATATCTTATCCTGCCACATTGCTGAAGGTATTTATCAGCTATAGGAGTTCTCTAGTAGAGTTTTTTGGGATCACTTGTGTAAACTATCATATCATCTGTAAATAGTGAAAGTTTCGTTTCTTCCTTTCCAATTTGTATCCCCTTGATATCCTTTTGTCCTCTAGCTAAGACTTCAAGTACAATATTGAAGAGATATGGAGAGAGTGGGCAGCCTTGTCTTGTTCCAGATTGTAGAGGAATTGTGTTGAGTTTCTCTCCATTTAGCTTGATGTTGGCTGTTGGTATGCTGTATATTGTTTTTACCATGTTTAAGGATGTTCCTGTTATTCTTGATCTCTCCAAGACTTTTACCATGGAGGGGTGTTGGATTTTGTCAAAGGCTTTTTCAGCATCTAGTGAGATGATCATGTGGTTTTCTTTTTCAGTTTGTTTATATGGTGGACTATGTTGAATCATACCTGCATCTCTGGGATGAAGCCTACTTGATCATGGTGGATGATTTTTCTGATGTGTTCCTGTATTCGATTTGCAAGTATTTTGTTGAGTATTTTTGCATCAACATTCATGAGGGAGATTGGTCTACAGCTCTCTTTTTTGTTGTGTCTTTGTGGGACTTGGGTACCAAGATAACTGTAGCCTCGTAAAAAAAAAAAAAAGTTTGGTAATGCCCCTTCTGCTTCTGTTGTGTGGAAATCTTTGAGGAGTAATGGTATTAGCTCTTCTTTAAATTACTGGTAGAATTCTGCACTGATACCATCTGGCCCAAGGCCTTTTTTGGTGGGAGACTTTTGATGACTGCTTCTATTTCATTAGAGGTTATAGGTCCATTTAAATTGATTGTTTTTGATTTAATTTTGGTAAGTGATATCTATGCAAAAAAATTGTCCATTTCCTTTAGATTTTCAAATTTGGGGGAGCACAGGTTTTCCAAGTGTGACCTGATGGTTCTCTAGATTTCCTTAGTGTCCATTGTTATGTCACCCTTTTCATTTCTGATTTTGTTAGTTTGCATGTACATACTCTGTCATTTGTAAGTTTGGATAAAGGTTTGTCTATATTGTTAATTTTCTCAAAGAACCAACTGTTTGTTTCATTGATTCTTTGCAATGTATTCCTGGTTTCTACTTTATTGATTTCAGTCATAAATTTAATTACTTCCTGGTGTCTACTCCTCCTGGGTGAATTTGCTTCTTTTTTTCTAGAGCTTTCAATTGTGCTACAATTCACTAGTGTGACTATTCTCCAGTTTTTTCATGTGGGTAATTAGTGCTATGAACTTTTCTCTCAGCACCTCTTTCAAAACGTCCCATAAGTTTGAATATGTTGTGTCTTCATTCTCATTGAATTCCAGGAAATCTTTAATTTCTTTATTTCTTCCTTGACCCAAGGATGGTGCAATTGCACATTGCTCAATTTGCATTCGTTTGTAGGGTTTCTTCTATTTGTGTTGTTGAATTCTAATTTTAAAGCATGTTGGTGTGATAAGACACAGGTGGTTATTCCAATTTTTTTTGTATCTGTGGAGGTTTGCTATGTTTCCGATTATGTGGTTGATTTTAGAGAAGGTTCCATGTGGAGCTCAGAAGAAGGAATATTATTTTGTGTTTGGACGGAATGTTCTATGGATGTCTGTTAAACCCAGTTGGGTCATAACTTCTGTTAGTTCTTTTGTTTCTTTGTTAAGTTTCTGTCTGGAGTTCCTACCTGGTGGTAAGAGCCGAGTGATGAAGTCTCCTACTACCAATGTATGAGATTTTATGTGTGATTTTAGCTTTAGTAATGTTTCTTTTATGAAAGTGGGTGCCTTTGTGTTTGGGGTGTGGACATTCAGAATTGAGACTTCATCTTGATGGACTTCTCCTGTGATGAATGTGAAATGTCCTTCTTCGTGCCTTTTGATTGATTTTAATTTGAAGTCTAATTTGTTAGATATTAGGTTTGCTACACCTGCTTGTTTCTTGGGTCCTCTTGATTGGAAAATCTTTTCCCAACCCTTTACTCTGAGGTAGCATCTGTCTTTGACGTTGAGATGTGTTTCTTGTATGCAGCAGAAGGATAGATTCTGCCTTCATATCCTTTCTATTGGCCTGTGTCTTTTTATAGACAAATTGATACTGTTGGCATTGAGGGACATTAATGACCATTGATTGTTGATCCTTGTGTGTTTTGTATTTATTGGTAGTGGTGTTATTGTGTGTGGATTCCCTCCCCCCCCCTTTTTTTTTCTTTTGGTGTTTGGTAAAATGGGATTATCTATTGCCTATGCTTTTGTGAGTGTGGTTATCTTCATTGGGTTGTAGTTTTCTTTCCAGTACTTTCTGTAGGGTTGGACTTGTCGATATGTATTGTTTAAATATGGTTTTGTCATGTAATATCTTGTTTTCTCCATCTACAGTAATTGAAAGCTTTGCTGGGTACAGTAGTCTGCGCTGGCATCCTTGTTCCCTTAGAATTTGTAGGACATCTGTCCAGAACCTTCTGGCTTTCGTAGTTTCTATTGAGAAGTCAGTTGTAATTCGGATAGGTCTGCCTTTATATGTTATTTGGCCTTTTTCTTTACCTGCTCTTATTATTTTCTCTTTATTCTGTAGGTTTGATGTTTTGATTATTTTGTGGTGAGGGGACTTCTTTTTCTTGCCCAGTCTATTTGGTATTCTGTAAGCTTCTTGCACTTTCATAGGCATATTCTTCTTTAAGTTAGGGATGTTTTCTTCTATGATTTTGTTGAATATGTTTTCTGTACCTTTGAGCTGTATTTCTTCACCTTCTTCTATATCTATTATTCTTAGGTTTGCCCTCTTCAGGGTGTCCCATATTTCCTGGATATTTTGTGTTAGGGATTTGTTGTACATGAGATTTTCTTTATTTGATGACTATATATCCTCTAATGAGTCTTCAACACTTGAGATTCTCTCTTAAATCTCTTGTATTCTATTGCTTATACTTACATCTATAGTTCCTGATAATTTACCCAGATTTTCTATTTCCAGCATCCCCTCGTTCTGTGTTTTTTATTGTTTTTATTTCAGTTTTCAAGCCTTCAACTGTTTGAATTGTTTCCTTCACTTGTTTGTTTGGTTTTTTTTTTCTTGACTCTCCTTAGATTCTTTAAGAGATTTGTTTATTTCTTGAAATTTTTGGCTTGTTTTTTTTTCTTCTATCTCTTTAAGGGATTTTCTCATTTCCTCTTTGAGAGTCTCTATCATCTTCATAAAATAATTTTTAAGGACTGTCTCTTCTGCTTCATCTGTATTGTGCTTTTCAGGTCTTGCTGGTGTGGAGCCTCTATATTCTGGTGGAATCATATTGGTCTTTCTATTGCTGAGTGTGTTCTTATTCTGTCGTCTTCCCATCCCTTCTTCGAATGGGTACAGGTGGGTCTCTCTGTCTCCACCTTGTCTCCCTGTGGCATATGTGAGCCAAGACTTCAGCATCTGCAATTCTAGATGGTCTGGCTTCTCCTGATACTCTCCACACTCATGCAGAGCTCAGTGGGCAGAGGGGCTGCCAAGACTGGGATATAACAGTAATCTCCTTCTTCCTGCCTGAAGCAGCAGTGGATGTGGGAGGAGCCAATTGTGGGGTGTGGCCGGACTCAATTCCTTCCTGTCTGGGCAGGTCCACTCGATGCCAGGAGCAGGCCCAGGAAGATGGAGGAAGAGGGTGATGGGCAGGGGTTGGATTCCGAGGAGGACCCAAGCTCACCTGAAGCAGGGCACAGCAGGTGTGGGGAGAGCCGAGGGTGGGGTATGACAGGACTCACGTCCTTCCTGTCTGTATAATTGCCTTATTTATGTCATTCTTTTTTGTGGCAGAATATTCCTTTACACTGTGTGAAGACATGTCACTGTGATTGGTTTGATAAAAAGCCAATAGCTAGGCAGAATTTGGAGGGCAGAGAGAACACTGAGAAGAAAGAGGCAGAACCACCAATCAGATGCAGAGCAAATAGAATGAGCACTATGAGGATGAGGTAATAAAGTCATGATTTAAAAAAAGATATGGGTTGGATTAAGATATAAGAGCTAGTTAGAAACATGCCTGTGATATCTGCTGAGCTTTCATAATAAGTCTACATGTCATGACTTGAGAGCTGTCTGGCAGGACAGAGAAAAATCCATTTACACTTTGTTGAGAGTACATTTGTACATGTATGTATACACATACAGTAAACGGATCTTTTTCTTTCTTTCTTTACCAGTGATTGCAGTAATCTGTGTTGTCAAATTTAATTTTTGAGATACTAAGCACTTCTCAAGGGACTCAGCCATTTATTCTGGGGAAGGGAGACTGTGTTCTTGGCTGTACATTGGACAGTTATGTCATGTTAGGCATAATCATGACCGTGTTATTGTCTTTGCTTGGAAATTAAGCATAGCATTGAGTTGGATATCAAGTTGACAAGGAGTTGATTTGTGGTTAATCCTGATTGCAAATATGATTGGATATGGAATCAACTCAAAGAGATACCTGGAGTAGAAAGCAGGGGCTAGAAGGATAGAATCCTAGAAGGATTAATTGAAAAGGTGTGTTGGTTTGAATAAGAATGACCCCATATATTCATATATTTAAATGCTTAGGCAGTGGCACTATTTCAAAGGATTAGGAGATATGACCTTGTTGGAGAAACTGTGTCACTGAGTGAGAGTTTTGAGGTTTAAAAAGCCCAAGCCAGGGACTATGGAGAAGGTTTAGCAGTTAAGAGCACTGATTACTCTTCTAGAGATCGTGAGTTCAATACATGGTGGCTCATAGCTACCTATAACAGGATCCAATGCCCTCTTCTGGCATGCAGGTGTATATGCAGATAGAGCACTCATATACATAAAATACATACACAAATAAAGAAGCCCAAGCCAGGCCAAGTGACTCTCTTCTTCCTGTTGCCTGCAGATCCAGATGTAGAACTCTCAGCTCCATCTCCAGCAGCATGTCTGTCTGTATGTATGCTTTAGGCCATGTTCATAATGAACTAAAAATCTGAA
Source organism: Mesocricetus auratus (assembly GCF_017639785.1). Taxonomy (NCBI): domain Eukaryota; kingdom Metazoa; phylum Chordata; class Mammalia; order Rodentia; family Cricetidae; genus Mesocricetus; species Mesocricetus auratus. The sequence goes on along the minus strand of NW_024429187.1, from coordinate 1,526,144 downwards.
ACTGTAAGCTACCACCATTAAATGCTTCCCCTTATAAGAGTTGCCATGGCCATGGTGTCTCTTCACTGACTAAAGCAGAGAGCTGGCACCTTCCCCAGAATAGGCTGTACCTTCCTCTAGCAGCCCAAATAGAAAAATGTCTGAGTAAAAGGCACGGTTGCCTTTGCCCATCAGCCTTTGCTCTCTGCTAAGAAGTTCATCTTCTCTTGCTGCCACCATCCTTCAGTGATACAACAAGCCAGTTTATTTGGCCTTCCACGATAAACTCAAGACTAGGAGCCCTTTGGGAATCCTCCAGACTTCTAAACCATGCTGTAACTGTAAAGGAATCTAAACTCACAGACTGAGCAGCTACGGGGTTCTACGCCTCTGCAATGTTCAGATGGCAGTTGTTGAACTATCCAGCCTTTATCATGGAAGCCAAACTAACAAATTCCCTTAGTGCTACATATTCTTTCTAATCGCTCATTCTTCTAGAGAACACTGGCTAACACAGAATAAAAATTCAAATATAATTAGTATGAAATGCTCTGGAGAAATCGCATCAGGAAAAAAATTTGTAACAGAGTAAGTACAAAGGCCTTAGGAGGCAATACTTGAGATGTAATATTTTCTAAGTATGTTTTCCCTAATACTTTAGGCTCCTCAAATAGTTTTATTTGAAGTTGTCTACTCCCCACCCACCATGTGGCTGCATAGAAGCTTTCCCTCTTCTCCATGTCCTTCCTCTAGGCAGCTGCAGAGATTCACAATTTTCCTGTCCTACAATTCTTATTTTAAACTCTAATAAGATTGGCCTCACACTTCTTCTGAGTCCTTTCTTAAATTACTTTATTAACAAGACTAAGATCTTTGATAAAGGACCCATTTCCCCAGTAACACTGGCACCAACATTTTCAGTAACAGATATATGCATGTATTTGGCTTCTTCCCAAAATAGTTCTTGTCTAGCAAGAACTATCCTTAGGCAGACATGGTCTCTCTCTCTCTCTCTCTCTCTCTCTCTCTCTCTCTCTCTCTCTCTCTCTCTCTAATCTACCACATTTTTCTTTCATAAGACAAAACATATATAGATAACCATCTGTGAGTTCCATTCTAGGCTAGTCATTACTGTGGGTATGAAGTAATTCTACCTCAGATCAGGAAAGTAATTTATCAGTTAGAATGATAAAAGTTAAGCTTCTAGAACTAAATATGTGCAGATCAATGTACTCTTCATTCTCTATTGTAAGATTTATTTTAATTTTTATTTATGTATATATGTATGTTTGTATATACACATATGAGTCCAGGTGCCCATGGGAAACAGAAGAAGGATTTTGATCCATTAGAACTATAGTTAAAGGTAGTTGAAAGCCACCTGACATGGTTACTGGAAACCAAACTTGGGTCCTCTGCAAGAGCAGTAGGCACTTAGAACCTCTCAGACATCTCTTCAAGCCAAGAATTTTAGCCATTTTGAAAAAAATCCCCCAGCATCCACTGGGGATGAAAAGCATTGATATTGCTTGTAGGAACTCAGTAGACAATGGTACCTGGACACCACCATGACAGCTATAAGACAGAGAAAGAAAGAAAGAAAGAAAGAAAGAAAGAAAGAAAGAAAGAAAGAAAGAAAGAAAGAAAGAGACAGAGGGAGGGAGGGAGGGAGGGAGGGAGGGAGGGAGGGAGGGAGGAAGGGAGAAAGGAAGAGAGAGAGAGAGAGAGAGAGAGAGAGAGAGAGAGAGAGAGAGAGAGAGAGAGAGAAAGGAAGGAAGGAAGGAAGGAAGGAAGGAAGGAAGGAAGGAAGGAAGGAAGAAAGGAAGAAAGGAAGGAAGGAAGGAAGGAAGGAAGGAAGGAAGGAAGGAAGGAAGGAAGGAAGGAAGGAAAGAAAGAAAGATAGGTGTTTTAGCCATGTGTGGTGGGACTCACCTGTAACCTCAACACTTGAAAGACAGAGGCAGGGAGCTCAGGGGCTCAAGGTCACCCTTTGCCATACATATATCAAAATCAGACCTACCTGGACTGTGTAAGACCCTGTCACAGAAAGAATGTGTTATTAAAGCTCAAAGCAGGCAAGACAAGGGCTGGTGACTGGGCTGGGAGGGTATATGCTCACAGAGAGCTCCCATGCGGTATGGGCTGTGGAGGAGGAGAAATTGGAAAGGATTCCACAGAAAACTCTACACACACATCCTGGTGTTTCAGTGAGGGATAGAGACATGGTCCAGAAACGGAAGTCAGTTTCAAACTAGGAAAGATACTGTAAAGAGCAAATTGAACTGGAGTTTGTTGTTCATTGTATTGACAATGAGAAGATTTTTTTGGAAAGAGTGGTGTGATCAGACATTGCTTCGCCAGCATTTCAAGCTAGCATATGAACCCATCCACATAGTAAATGTGTGCTTACAGAGGAATAGCATCTCCTGATTAAGAAATTTGTTTTAATGTGAGCAAACTGCAAGTTTCTCTGGGGGACTAAAAGACACCTTGATGTGAAAGATTTAAAAAATGGGACCTAGAACTTTTAGTAGAAGAAAGAATTGGAACTCTGATGAACTTTAATCAACCAAGGTCAGTAGCTGAGATCTTTGCAAAGCAAAGAAAGGTGTGACACGATGGGTTTATTTGTGAATGTCCTGCTTATTCTCTCACCTTGTATGACATAAGGCAGTGTTGCTTGTATATGACCTTCACTGTGCAGACTTCACAGTCCAACTAGGTAGCAATTCACTGCATAGGAAATTAGTGTCCATTACTTTTTATGTCCAAGGTTATAAAGTTATTGGATTCCCTACTTTTTCCTAGGCTTTAGATAAAGGTTTTCATGGAAAATTGGGAAATATCAGGGTAAATGATCCGAGCATTCCTGCAACATATGAAGGCAACTTATGTCCTTTCATCCGCTCCTAAGACAGTTTCAAAGGCTCCTACCCTCAACTCCAGTTTATATGTTATATGCATTTTGCATACTGCAATTCCCCCAAGGCTACCTTCAGTGTCAACAGATGACTTTAGAAGTTGATCAGCAGAAAGGGGAAAAAACAAACAGCCAGGTATGTAGGCTGCTCTGATCAGATTCCAAATCGCCTTAACTTCTTCATTAACATTAATGCTGAAAGCAAAATACTGAGAAACTTTGGGGAAACCATTGGAGTCTTCAATTTTATCTTCTGCTTTCTGGGATTCCCTCATTTCACATGTCTGCAGTCAGGAAAGCGAAGATCTAGGTGGAGCACAGTCCCTACAATGACTGTATTGAGCCCACCAGTTGCTAGAGGCTTGCCTATAATCAGTTCTCCTCTCTCCCTCTCCCTCTCCCTCTCCCTCTCCCTCTCCCTCTCCCTCTCCCTCCCTCTCCCTCTCCCTCTCTCTCTCTCCTCTCTCTCTCTCTCTCTCTCTCTCTCTCTCTCTCTCTCTCTCTCTCTCTCCATCATTCATCCTTCTTCCCTGTCTCCTTCGCTCCTCTCAGAAGCTTGAGAGGTAGAATGATAAATATATATGCATATATGCATATACATGTTTCTTCTATGTTTATTTGTGAAAAACATCTGGTAAGTGAATTTCCTCTTGCAACTTTTTCTAAGCTTCTGTAACCAAGTTCCCCAAACTGGAATGGGGAAGAGGATGCTCCACCCACACAAATGGTGTTGCATGTTTTCTGTTATAGTTCTGGGTGTTAAAATTGCAAAATGTAAATAGGGCTCATTCTCTCTGAAAGACTTGGAAAGACTCTGCTGTGGGCTTCCCCCCACCCTTACTTCTGGTACTCCTGAGCATTCTCTTAAATCCAAGATACACAGAAATGTGACAAAATAACACTTGGGCATTGAAATACTGTCAGAGAAGCTCACAAAGTAAGTTTCTGTTTAAACTAAGAAAAACTTTGTGTATTGATAATTTAGTCACTGATTACAAGAATATTGCCCTTTCCTTTTAAGCACACATTAAGCATCAACAAATTACTAACATCTAAGTATCTGTGAAACTCCAGAGTACAGATCAGGTTTCTCTATGGAGAACTATATCCTAGAAGAAAAACAGGAGCCAAGGTATTCATGCTGATGATTTTATTGATGCTCTGAACTTGGGGGAAGGAAGGGGCAAGTGGTTTGTTTACTCTTCTGAAAGTTCTCCACCATTCTCTGAAACGAAGAAAAGCACTTTAGTGGTCAGACGGTCCTAAACATAGCAGGTGCCTGATACCTTCACCACCCAGAAGTCTCACTAAAATATTTTATATCGCTCAACATTGTGGCCTGTGCCTGCTACTCTAACACTCAGGATGCTAAGGTGTGAATACCACTCAATATGAGACCAGCTTGGTCTGCATAGGGAATTGCAGACCAGCCTGGGCTACAAAGTGAAGTTCTGTCTCAAAACAAACAACTGCATTAAGAGAGAGAGAGCAGAAAAAGGAAGTGACCAGGAGAAGGGGCAGAGAAGGAAGAAGAAAGAGGAGAGATATTAACAGATAGAGAAAGAGAACTTAAAGACACATTAAACTAATCTATGAGGGAAATTCTGACAGGGCAGAAGGGACACTTCCTGCTGCCAGAAGGAAGAGGGCCTTTCTATGTGTGTATGTGAGTGAGGCAGGGAGAACTATGGCAAGAACATATCTCGGAAAGAATGTTAGAGAAAAAGAGAAGATGTAAAACTCAGATAAATGAGACAAATAGGGGAGTTTAAAGAGAAATTTACTACATGAGAGAGTGTAACTAGTCCTAAGGAATCATTGGAGACCACCTTTTGCTGGTTCTCCTTGCACTGGTCACCAGGACTGCTGTCATACTGACCCTTCTGGTTTCTCTTGCCACCTTTTCCACGTTGTGTTTTCTGGCCACCTTTTGCATTCTGGCCTTTCCCTCCTTTCTGGCCACCGCGGCCACGGCCTCCTTGGCCACTGCTTTCCTGTTGATTTCCACTCTGACGGTCCTGACCTCTCGAGCCCTCACCACCAGAGCCTCGATTGCCACCTCTGCCTTTCCCTTTGTTGCTCTTCTCACTCCCTTTGATGAGGTTCTCAGCCATCTTGCCGTGCTGACTTATTTGTTCTTTAACAAGGCTCTTCATTTCCTTTAGCCCTGCATGGAAATTATTAACTTTTTGGGGAGAGAGAACACATATCCAGAAAAGATCAAAATCAGAGAAAGGATCACCATGAACTTAACAAGATAATCACAGAATCTATGATTGACTTGATTTAGTGAGAAACTGTTTTACTGGGTCAGATGGCATTAGGTAGTGAGCAGGTCCAATACCTAGAAGAAACGGGTCAGAGAGATCTTGCCTAAGAGTGCACAATTACTTAATCAGGAACATTTTGCTTCTCTGTTCCAATTTATACACCTGCCATTATTATTTAGTGCCATCAATTCAGAACTTAAACTTGGCATGTTACATATGAAATCACCCATATTTCATCATATTTCTTGATGCCTGAGAGAAATCATAACATATAGTGGTTGTTACACAACCAGTCTGTTGCTTAAAAGATGACTAGAAAATCAATGTGCCATTCATAATTCCTTTCACACCCTGATGCTAACTCACATTTTCGGCTCTTCCTGTTACTTCAACTATATGGCTTTTTAACCTTCCAAGACTAATGAATATATGTACAGGCTATAATGCAAACATAGATTTAGCTGTGGGTTATGCCATCTCTTATATGAGATCTTTCTTTTCCTCCTATGCTGTGAGATATATAATTTTCTGTGCCCACTTTCTGAACAGTGATCCTCATTGTGCCCAAGCTTCCCCATCTATTAGGTTCTAGGTACCTCAAGAATAGCAGCCATGCCCCTTTTTCTGTTGCACCCTCAGTGATGACAAAAGGGACATGCCTTGGTGATTGTAGATGTGACTTTTTAGTGAATTAGTATTAGAGGTAATAATATAAGTAATCAAAATGTTTCTTTCAGGAAATGATAAATATGTGTGTGACCATAAGGGCAGCCAAGGCAACGAAAGAAAGGCAAAGGAAAACAGTAACCTCATATTGAACATCACAAAGGTGGTTCCAAAGCAAACATTGCTTTTCCTCTTCTTTTTCTTTGTCTTTCTCGTTTTGTTGATATTATTGTTAATTTTGCTTTTTTTCATTTTTTTAACCTTTTGCAAAATTACAATGTGAAACTAAAAACTAAATAGAATAATGGATAGATGAAAACTTTTAAACTTAAGCATAAGTTTTTTAACCTAAAAAGCTAGACAGATTTTATGCTAGGTCAGTTGTTTTATAGGTTTCCCCAGCATGGTCTTGACCCCTTTGCTCATCAGTCCTCCCTTTCTACAACTGAATTCCAGGAGTTCAGCTCATGGACTCCAGACTGACAGCTGGGGAACCAGCATAAGACTGAACCAGGCCCCCTGAACGTGGATGTCAGTTGGGGGGCCTGGACAGTCTATAGGGTCTCTGGCAGTGGAGCCAGTATTTATCCCTAGTACACGAGTGTGCTTTGGGAGCCCATTTCCTATGGAGGGATACACAGGGGAGGACCTAGATCCTGCCCCAAATGATGTAACAGTCTTTGATGATCCCCCAATGGGAGGTCTCAGTCTCCCTGAGGAGTGGATGGGGCACTGGAATGGGTGGATGGTGGGGGATGGGAGAATGGAAGGGAGAGGGAACTGGGATTGGTATGTAAGATTGGTTTTAATTTAAATAAAAAGCAATAAAAAATAAATAAAATATAATGATGGCAAAAAATTATACTAGACCAATAATCCAGAAGTTACTAGACATAATTCAAAATAATTCTCAATAACTTATTTGAAGTTGAAATATCTCACCTGATCCATGGGAATCTTCTTCCTGGGATTCTGTAAAGGAAGAACAGGACATGCGGGCGTGCACACACACACACACACAAGAATGAAATTTAAAATGTAATTACGAGTAGAGAGATTAACAAGTCAGGAAGCATTCTTAAGACAAATGCCTATGTGAGAGCTTGCTTGTTGCCATGGGGTTGAAACCAGAGTCTCCAATGATAGGCAAGTGCTCTACCATTGACCCGAATCTCCTTTACTTTTCACTTAAAAAAAGAGTCCTGCTGAATTTTCTGGGCTAGACTTGAACTCACTATGTAGCCCAGTTAGACATTAGACCTATAAACGGCCCTCTCCCATCTCCTCAGTAAGGAATAAAAGCCTGTGCCATCAGGTTCAGCTCTAAGAACTTTTTTTTAAACAACAAACTTGTTCATTATTTCATTTTATCTGATTCTACCATTTCTTTACTTGGATGCTTACTGATTGAATACCCATAATATGTAAGTAAATTACCTAATATAGTCACTATTCAAATGAGTTATATGTTGTGCTATCCAGTGTTACGTCAACTTGATACAAGCTAGAGTCATATGAGAGGAAAGAACCACAGTTGAAAATATGCCTCCATAAGATCCAGCTATAAGCAGGCAGGCAGGCCCGCAGGGCATTTTCTTACTTAGTGATTGATGGGGTAGGGGCCATCCCATTATGAGTAAGTACACCGCTGGACATGGTGGCATGTGGTGTATAAGAAAGCAGGCTGAGCAAGCCTTAAAGAGAAAGCAGGTAAATCATGGTCCTCCTTGGCCTCCTCATTGCCTCATGTTCCTAAGTTCTTGCCCTACAAGCATTTCTGGCCTAATTTCCGTCTCTGATGGACTGTTATCTAGAAACATAAAAGAGATAAACCCTTTCCTCTCCACATGGCTTTTGGTCAATGTATTTTATCACAGCAATGGAAACTAAGACATATATCAATGGCATCAAAACCCTTGTAAATGGAAGAGATTTGTGCTACTTCACTGCTAGCCACAGTCTGTAGGAGTTCTTAGAGAAAACCCTTTGCAGATGAACTGTGTGTGTGTTCTGCTGATTGAGGACTACTAAAACATTGAGGGAGCTCCCACTCTCTTGCCTTTTGAGACTTCCTAAACCATTTTTAGAACTTCTAAATGGCAAAAATCCAAGTATGACACATTCTAAAGGAAAAAGAAGCATACCCTTAAATAGAGACTTACGTTGCCCTTGAAGAGAATTTTCATCATCTAGAATTTTAAAGGAAAAATATGATAAATTAAAGATTTGCATTAATAGATTCCAAGTGTGCACTTATATAAGTCATGAAAATACAGATATAAAAAGAAAATGCCTAAGAGACTGCCAGGGAAATTAAGATATATATTATACACAAAACGCATGTATATGTGGTTTCAATACAATGAACGGTCATTTCCAAAGCAGAACCGTAGTCTCCATCAGGGACTGAAATTAAGAGGAAATCAAGCAACCAGTTGAATTCCTCCCTTTACAGTGCATCGCATGCTTACTGTTATGATTTCCTGAACAGATGCCACTTGAGAATCGAACCATCCATGGCCATGTGACTCACTTTGTATTAGCAAGACTTTACTACCCACGAAGCTTTTTCCCAGAAGACAAGCTTTTCAAACAATGATTGATTATTTCAGGAAATTATCCAAAACCCTTTTAATCAAACACAAGTCTGTTCAACTCTCTGAAGCCATAATTGTTTGTTATCCATGACTCCTTTCATAGATCCTCCATCATATCACAAATTATATATTTTATCCAATCTTAACAAAGACTTCATTTCAACAAGTGAACCTCAGAGCTGTTTTTGTTTTGTTTTGTTTTAATATCCAAAATTTGCCTCTTGATTTTACCCAGGAATTAAATTAAAGTGACACTTTCTTTCATCACATTAACAAGAACTCACTTTTATTCACCAATAGATTGTTTTGATGGTATCATGAGATACCTAAATTTTGCTAAACTTTTAATATACATTTTCACTCAAAGTTGCTCAGATTTCGGTAAACAATTTTTCTAATTGAACCCTTGCATTTTACTGAACTGCAATGCTTTGAATGGGAAGCAAGTGAACTTGGGAAGCAGTAGAACCAAATAATGAAACTTTCATTAAACATGAAGATTCAATAAAATTCTTAATATTTCTAAATGTTTGGGTGTTTGTTGGAAAGAAGACAAAATATCCAGGTAAATTACAACATTTTCACCATATTCACACAGATAGTGAGTGTGTAAAATCTATGTATGTTCAAATAGTAAACTTTATAATGTAAAGATGCTGTCTTAGGATATACACCCAGATTTTCAGACATGTATCTTTACCAACAGTGAAAAATGATACAAAAACTAATGTTGCCTTCCCTTTTGTTGGCCTATTCTCTGGGTATTAAATAATTTCTTATAAGAAGCAGCCCAACTGTACTTTTTTTCCATGAATTTCAGCCCCATTTCCCTCTTACCTTCATCAGCCCTCTGAGCTGAGGTCAGAGTCAGCAGGGCCATGGAGAGCAGAACCAGAAGCAACTTGGAGGCAGCCATGGTGTCTTTTTTCCTTGATGCTACACGAACTTCAGCACAGCCTTTATAAGACCCAAAGAAACAATGGCACCTTGAAGACCATGGGTTGGGCACTTCGCACCCATATCTAATTTGGTACCTGAACCTCAGCCAGACTATCTGGATTAGATTAAAGAACAGGTTGTGTTCTTCAAAGGAAACCAATAATTTCTTCAAGTTCCTTTAAACAATGGCTTATTCTCCTCATTTATTAATTCTAAGTGTTACTAATTGTCTTCCATGTTTAATATTCCACCTGTGCTTCTCTGTTTTGTTATAGGATCCAATACTGCCCTGACTTTCCACAGCGTCAGTGACTTCAAGATAGTTTCCTATAGAATGAGCCAAGAGAATTACAAGGAAAACATATTCTAAAAGCAAAACAAAAACACAATTACAAAAAGAAAACATGGGTCAAGAAAACCTAGGATACGTTTTCTTCCTTGGCTTAGAAAAAAATCAAGAATAGTTGCCAATAAGAGCAAACTCAATGAGTAAAGATTTCAAAGACAATATTTAATCAGAGTTGAGATCATGAATTTAATGTATTATCAAATCTTAACACAAAATAATCAGAATACTAACTGGATTGGAAAACAACTTCCTGTAAGGGTCATGAGTGAACTGAAGGTATTCAACTTGGAAAGAGAAGGTTACAAATAGGTACACCTATCATCCTTAGTGATATAGAACAAAGAACAATCTTGTGTGATTCCTTGTGGAAGGTGCAACTATCAATTAACAAAAGGAGGACATTTTTCTAGCTATGTAAAAATAATTCCACATAATTATTGCAATTGTCTTACACAATTTTAATCATTTTAAAAGTATCTTAATATTTTTAAATGTCTTGGAAGAGTATAAATAAATTTATTAAAATCAATGATACTTCAAATAATGAATATGAATTCTCCATTACAAAGACCTATGACCAGTTTCATGCATAGACCCACCTGATTGGTATCTTTATTGTTTATCTGACCATTATGACCTTCTTCCCTCTCAAGAATATATGCTCTCTCTTTGACATTTTCTCCTAAGAAAGAAGACATAGCTTCTCCATGATATCTGTAATATATATGCTTAAATATACAGTTTAATCTTTTTTCTTTTTTAGAATACATCATATTTTTTCTTTCATTTTACTTCTAAAGTGAATTTTTACTCCTATTCTTTTTTCATGTTTACATTCTACATAAAGCACTCAATAGATGATAGAACAATAAATAGACTGATCACAGAGATGAATTGGGTAGACAGATGATAGGTATAACTGGATAAGAAATGGAAATAGATAGATGATAGATAGGTAGGTAGATAGATATTGTAGATTATAAGCTGATAAGTAGGTAGGTGGGTAAATACATTATAATACATAAAATACACTTAATGTGCAACAAGATTTGCTCTGTTTATTGTGTGCAGGTACTATCTCACTTGGTCTTTACATGTTTAGCTTTTAAAATATTTAATGTATTTAATCTTATATATAAAGGAACTGGTTTGCATCTGTATTTACTCTTCAAATTTTTGTTCTTGAGAGTCGCAAGATGCCTCAGGGAATTAAAAGCCTCTCAGTCCCAGTGGTTGTGAGCTACCTGGTGTGGGAAACTAAACTCATATCCTCTGGAAAAGAAGCATGCATTCTTAAATTCTGAGCCTTCTCTTCCTGATGGCAAAACTAATTCCTATACCAGCCCTGTACAGTAGGACATCTTGTTGATAAACAGAAATGACTGGTTAAGACGATGGTGGTTAGAAATGTAGCAAATTTCATGCATTCCATTGACTCATCAGTGTCCCAACGTTGACCCTGTTGATGGCAGTCATTTCTGTCAGTTCTGCTATCACTTCTGTAGGGATCATTTCTGCAGTTGGCTGGTTGCCAAGTGTAATGTAGAGCTTCATACCAGCTGTTTCTATGACTATGTGTGAGAGAATATGATTTGTAGCCATGGATTTTTATTTCATAGAACAGAAACTACACTAGCTTTTCTGAGTTAGACATGTAAGAGGCAGATTCATGGATTACTGTGGAAAAAGTTTAATAGTCCCTCACTAGCCAATGATTAGCCTTGATTTCAGAATTCTGGAATTATGACTTCAAAATGGTTTCTGAATTGAGCTCAGTTAGCCTCCTGTGAAGAAAGAGGGACAAGGGTAGATGGTTAGATGCAACTTACAGAGTCATAACAGGCCTTTTCCCTCTGTGTCACAATGGCAGGAAAAGACAAAAAAGAACAGAAACAGACAGATCAACCCAGTAACAGAAACTCGGCCTACAATCTCAGTGCTGAGGTGCAGAGACAGGCTGATTGGAAGTTCAAGAGCAGCCTGAGCTGTCTGATGAGGCTCTGTCTCAGAAAACAAAACCAGAGTGAAAGAGAATGGAGAGTGGGCCATCCTCCCTCAAGGAACTGTTCTTCCGGCTAACAACAAGAACACGGGAACTTATTGCTCATTCATTACACTCCTTGGGAATAGACTCAAAGTCACCCCTTCATCATAAAAGCTCCTATTTTAAGTAATCTGAACCATCAGTACAACAGAACATGATTACATCATCAAAAATAATTTAGCACATCCAAACTAAGTAGTTATTAACTAAAAACAAGCACTACCATTATCTCACGTACATATGAAAAAATTACCCATGCACCTATTTATCTCTGTATGGCTGTCCAGCTAGCTTCTTTCATTATCTTTCTATGAGTGTATTTACTTCATGGATAAATATACATCATATATATACATACATATATGCCCATATCAGACACTGGTGTTAGAAAATATGTGAAATTATAAACAAAATATTATTTATTGGTTTATTTTTGAAAGTGAGATTGTAGAGGTCGATCGAACTTTGTATTGTCCTTCTATATTGTTTAAATTTTTATAATGATGACATCTTACATCTTAAAACTGCCAATAAAAATGAAGACCTTGTCAGCATGCTCAGACTTGACACACTCGGTAGACCATGTTGCAATTTTCCTCAGCCTCAATTTCTTACTTCGTTCTTTGCTTCTTCCACCTTAGGTCTTAGCCTTTAGCAGTGACCTTGAGTCTGAAGCTTGCTCCAGTCAACAACTGGCACACTCCTTCCCATGATCCAATAATTAATATGTCACAAACCTTAATTCCATTTTCCTATGAAGACATGTCCTTCACTATAATTCCTTAATTACAGGTCTTCCTTCCAAGCATTATGCTTTCATCCAGAATTGTTTTGAATAACTGGAAGTTATAGCCTCGTTTCGGTTCTTATGCCTAACATTGAGAATGATGATATTTTTGTGATTAACTCTTCATGAGCCTGGTTTATACACTCAAGTATTGCATCTTTAGAGTCACTCAATTATTAACCTAACTTGAAAAACTTACAAAGCAGGTATGATTATCACACTGTTATAAGTAAGTATATTGAGATGTAATTCTTATTTGCATAAGAAGTTTTGGAGATGAGATTTTACTTGGTCCATTTATTACTTATTTTCTTTTTGTTTTATGCATATTGGTGTTTTGCCTGCGTGTGTGCCTGCACAAGCTCATGTAGTGCCATTAGAGGCCTAACCTTCCCACTAGATCTTCAGTGCCGCTGGATCCCTAGAACTGAAGTTACAGTTGGTTAGTCACCATATGGGTGCTGGGGACTGAATCTGGATCCTCTGCAGAAGCAACAAACAATTGTAACTTCTGAGCCATCTCTCCAACTTTTTGTGTGGTCCTTTTAATTTCGGCAAAATTTGTGAGTTTATACCCTACATTATGCCATGTGCCATTATTTGTTTATCCTTATTTTTTATGTTTAATTTTAATTTCAGTTATATTCTTGATTTGTTTGTGAATTTCTCACATGGACTAACAATTTTTGGTCATTGTTCTTGGAGCACAGAACATATAAACAATGGGATTTTTTTTCTTTGTTTTTGGTGTCTACTTTTGAATCCTCAATTTCTTCTAGTTTTTGAACTTGCTAAAAATATTTAGTAAGAAATGCCAATTTTCTGATGCTCAGGGCAAGCATCTAAACTTTAGATTCAAAAGTCAAATAGCAGTTCATAAGCACATAGCTTGATTGGAAGTGCAGGGACAATGGAAGGCAGCAAAAAGCAAAATACATTTGGTTCTCAAATAAAATGTTTATGTCAGGTCAGCAGTCAGTCCCCTTAGAGTCCTAAAAAATTTTTTAAATACATATTATTCCTAAATTTTATTTCTTAAAGATTTACTTTTCTATGTTTGTTTATCTCACATGAAATTTTCTTAATAATTTTTAAAACATATTATCGCCAAATTTTATTTCTTAAAGATTCACTCATCTATGTTTGCTTATCTGACATGAAATTTTATTAATAAATTAATTGAATATGAGTAGATTACATTCTCTATGAAAATATATTGAATGGCTGAATTAATTGATAAAAAGAAAAATGTTCTCACATAAAATGGCTACAAAAATAAACTAAACAAATTTAGATTTATGTCAACACCAAGTTTGGAAAGTAAGGAGTGGAAAGATGTATTCCATACAAATGGTGACCCAAAAGGACAAGTGACATGCTAAGTCATGAAACAAATCTTAACAAATCTGAGAAGAATGATTCCTTTTTATTAATTTTTTTATTTAGGTAAGAAACAATCTTGTTTCACATGTCAATCCCAGCTCCCTTTCCCTCCCCTCCTCCTCCACCCTCCCCACGAGGTCCCCCAGACCCCCACCCAGTCTCCACTCTGATCCACAGGGAGGATGAGGCCCTGCATAGTGGATCTCCAGTGACTCATTTCATCAAGGGCAGGGCCTAGGCCCTCCACAAAGAGTCCCAGCTGAGAGAGCATCCCATATTGTGGCATGGGCACTCAAAGTCTATTTGTATATCAGGGATAAATACTACCCAAGACCCCATAGATTACCTAGGCCTCCTCACTGACACCCACATTCAGGGAGTCTGGGTCAGTCCCATGCTTTCTACACAACCATCAATCCGGGGTCCAAGAGCTCCTCCTTCTTCAGGTCAACTGTTTCTGTGGGTTAAACCAGCCCAGTCTTAACTCCTTTGCCCATCAGTTCTCTCTTTCTGACACTGGGTTCCAGGAGTTCAGTTCAGTGTTTGTCTGTGGGTATCTGCCTCTGCTTTCATCAGTCGCTGGATGAAGGTTCTGTTTCTTTTTTCTTTTTTCTTTCTTTTTTTTTTTGGTTTTTAGAGACAGGATTTCTCTGTATTGTTTTAGAGGCTGTCCTGGAACTCGCTCTGTAGACCAGGCTAGCCTCGAACTCAGAGATCCGCCTGCCTCTGCCTCCCAAGTGCTGGGATTAAAGACGTGCACCACCAACATCCCGTGAGAAGAGTGATTTCTGTGCATCAACAAAACAGAAGGGAAGTGCAAAAGTTTACAAATCCATAGACATCTAACAACCCACCTTTGAACAGGGTGGAACAGAAAAAGAACATAGATGACATATTGATTTGGGAAAATCATTCAAAGAAGACAGCTTCATGATAAACACGTAAATTTTAAAAACAAGAAAATCCTATGGAGTATCCACCAGAGAAGACTACATGGACAGTTTGGGCAAGTAGGAAGCCTTCATTGGCTGCCTGACAAGTACACTGGGTGTCCAGGGCCTCAGTGTAGTCCCAAGTTCTCAGGGTGAGTTTTAGGCAAAAAAGCCAAGTCCTTGGTTGATATACTTCATTTAACAAGAGCAGCTAGCCAGACACAGAACTACAGAAGCCAAAAAGTCAGGTTAGTACATTTAGAGACTTTCCCAGAACTATGGGCTTTCAGGAATAGGTCTTTGTTTGCATTTTGGCAGGTGGTACTGTCTACATGCAGAGTTTTATGGCATAAATGGCATTTCCACGAAGGAGTTGGTTTGTGAAGCCTGGGGGCCTGTTACAGAAAGATCTTAACCTCTGTACAGTTCAAACTTCTAGGTAAAACAAAAACAAAATCCTGAATTATAAAATACAAAAATAAGAATCAAAATAAAAGGTCCTAAAACAGAAAATGAGAAAATATAAGCACAGTAGAAAATACAATGAAATAAGAGTTGTTTTTCCAAATAAATAAAGTTGACAAACTTTGAAAAGACTAAAGACAGCCAGAGAAGACAAGGAAAACAAAATTTTGCAATTAATGCTACAGAAATAAAAATCATGGGAGATAATTATAAAGACTTACCAGCAGATAGAAGAGCAGGAAACAACTTTTTTAATTTTTTAGAAGCATATAAACAGGGCTAGACTTACAGCTCAGTAGTAGAGTGCTTATGTAGCATGCACAAGGCCCTGGGTAAGAGCAATCTGGGGCACACGACCAACACAGACTGTTTCTCACCAAGTTGTGGGAAGAACCTCTTTCTGACTATCCAGCTATGAGATGCACTTGTGGTGCCTGAAAGTCAGTGTTATAGACCCCAGAAATTTCACCATTGTCACAAGCTTCTGTAGCCCTGAGTGCATGCCAAGCCTGCCTGAGATCGTGCACAAACTAGTGAAGCAGAAAGTACTTGGATGTGAGATTGACATCAACTGCAACCAATGCTCACACATATGTTGTCAGCCACACCCTAACCATCACTACCCTCATACCTCCATGCACCCAGAGCAGCTGTGACATGATCTGCAGATAGTGAGGAGCTTCACCAACCAGGTATAGTAGCATGCACCTGTGCTCCCAGCCTTGGAAGGCTGAAGTCGGAGACTCATGAATTCTAGCTCAGCCTGCATGACATAGTGAGAGCCTGTTCCAAAACATCCAAAAATAGTGAACCCTGGTGACCTAGAACTGTCATCAGGGCTACCCAACAGCTGAGGCAGGAAGATCATCAATTCCAGAGCAGCCTATGTTACAACATGAGTTCAAGGCCAGTTTGGGTAACTTAGAAAAACTCTGACTCAAAATAAGAATTAATATATGAATAGGTCTGGAGAGAGGCTCAGTGGATAAAATGTCTTCTGTGGAAGCATGAGGACTGGAATTTGGATCCTTAGAAGTCCCATAAAATGGTGCAGAAGCCACCTGTATCTCCAGCAGTCAGGAGACAGAGCCAGGGGATTGCCAAAGTAGAGGGGCTAACTAAACCAAACAGAATTGTTGAGCTCTGGGTTCAGCAAGAGACAACCTCAGTATATAAACTAGAAAGTGATCAAGAAAGACACTTGACACATAATTTCAGGCCTGAAAAACATACCTGCACACACATGTGATAAGAAAAGGAAGGGAGAGAAGGAGGGAAGGAGGGAGGGAGGGAGAATGGAGGGAGGAGGGAGGGAGGGAAGGAGGGAGGGAGGGAGGGAGAACAGAGGAAGGAGGGAGGAGGGAGGGAGAACGGAGGGAGGAGGGAGGGAGGAAAAGCAAATGGCGAGAGTATCTTTGTAGTAGAGCACTTGCCTCACATGTACTAGGCCCTGAGATCAAATCCCAGCAACACAGGCTGGGGGAGAGTTCCTTTTCCTCTTCCGCCTCTATCAATGTGCCTTCTACTGAGAATCACTGGTGTCAACAGGAAAGCATTGAGTACAAGGTGCAGGTCGTATCCCCACTTGATTAGTCACAAAGGAGTAACCACGGCTCGGGTTAGCATGACCATGAAAACAACCCAGACCCATCTGTCACATGGAGTGGCTGGGACTCACAGTATGCAGGCCTCACAACAAATATGGTGCATCTTTATAGCTGGACTTGAATTGATACAAAGATTTTGAAGAAAGATGTTAATATGAAGAGAAGATTTGTTATAGAATGGAATTCTGTGTGTCTTTAAGACAAAATATCAATTCAAAAAACTCATGAATAAAACAGCGTAATTCTCCTCTGAACATGAAATATTTGCGTGCTCAAAGAGGACACAGGCAATAACCCTCTGTTGCCTGTAAGCCAAGTGTGGAAACACTTCCCATCATGCATCCAGGGATGCTGTGGATCTATGTCTCCAGGAATCCTCATACCAGCTAAGCCCTCCCCTGGACCATGCACATCAAGTGCCCACAGGGTCACTTGTTCTGTGTAAGCAGTGTTGTGAGACTAGATATCAGGCAGCCCAATACTCAAAGCTGACTGTTTAGAAGGAAGTGGATAGGAATCACTCTGGAAAGTTCCATTTGGGATTTCCCCTATTGTCTCTTTAGGAATTTGCCTAGAAAACTAGGCCAGAGGTGTGTGGAGGCTCTTTGACTAAGAGGAAATGCTTGTTTCTGTTTTGGGTCTGTTTGGTTTACCTGGGGAAGTGGGGAAGGGCAGGTGTTGACGGGGCTTCTTTGGCCACAGCAGCAAGGCTGAACACTCGGGCACCTTCTCCAGGAAACTGCATCTTGGGAGAATGTCTTCACGCTTATGCTACTTAGGTATACATACAGAGTTCCGTGCCAGCCAGTCTCAAAAAGGAAACAAGGGAGGGAGGGAGGGAGGGAACAAATGAAGAATAAATAGTGGGTGAACACAGCTGCTTCTGAGCATGCTCAGTTCAGTATTATAATAAGCCAAGTTTATTCTACATGGCTAAAAGCCTTGTCTGTCTGGTTCTTTGGAAGTTCAAAAAAACATTTCAACTGAAGCAAAAAGATATGATGCTTTGAGGATGTTTGGGAAGAAATTGCATTCCCCGCCACAGCACGTGCTGAGGGAAGGTGCATGTGCTGTGCTGTGCAGCCTTAACATAGCCACAACAAGCAGCCTGCCTAAGCTACTCTGAGACTCACCTAAGAGCTGGTTAGGTTTTTTAAAGTGTGTGTGTCTGTGTGTGTGTGTGTATGTGTGTGTGTGTCTGTGTGTCTGTGTGTGTCTGTGTCTGTGTGTGGTATGTGTATGGGGTGTGTGGGGATAAGTGTGGTGTATGTATGTATGTATGTGGTGTATATGTGTGATGTGTGTGTGAGGGGGGGGAGAGAGAGACTTGAGACTTGCCTGGTATAAAGTTCAGAGAGTAACATCCAGATGTCTTTCTCTACAGCCCCAACTGTATTTCTTATATAGCATCTGTCTGTAAAGCTACTACTCTCCATTTTGGCTGGGCTGGCTGAACACTGGGGTTAAAGTTGAATACTAGCATGTACAGCTTTTTACACAGGTGTGTGTTCCAAACTCCTGATGCCTCTGTACATCACTCCTGTAGCCAGTTACGCAGAAATTATTTTGACAGTGGCTTCCTGTGTTCCTTAAATTCAAGTTTATTGGGAGGAAAAGTGACAGAATTTTCACCCCCCCTCAAAAAAAACCAGACTTGTTTCTCTAATCCCTGAAAGGCTCTGCTAAGCATCACACCTTGGCATAGGCAGGGGCACTGGTTTGAAACTGGTTTTCAGACTACCATTTCTGGATCCTGTTCAGGACATCTAAGATTGAGACTCTAATGGGAACAAATTCTGGTCATCTGGTGTCTTGCATAAAACTGGAGTGTCATTTTAATATGTTCTACAGAAAGCATACATGTAATTCATATCTGTGGATTTGACAATGAAAATCTCCGAGAAGACTTTGAGTTCTTGTCGGATACTAACCTGCAATGTCATGGTAACCTCCACACTTACATCTTCTGCCCTAAATTCTAGTGAATTTCTGGAATTATAGTAGCAGCAAGCATCACTCTATCTGATAGAAAATTCTCTCGATATTAAAGTGAAGGTGTAGGTTTAAGCAAACACAAAAGGCTGGGCCTTAGGCCATCAAACTCAGAGATGAACAATACAATAGAACTGAGATATACCAGGCATTTAGAAGCGTCAAGCTTCCAGAGTACTGTAAGGTAATGGCAAGGGCAAAGAAATCAGTCTGAGATCTGAATTTAGGAAACTAATGTCAGTGATTACTGGAGTGCCTTTGCCATGGGAAGCCTACTTTTGAAAAGGTTGGCTGAAGTGTGGTGGTCAGCCCGAGCCAGGGTAAAATGAAGGAGCTTGTTTTTCATGTCTTTTATTTTAACTAAGTTGGTTGAGTTTGTTTTCTTTCCTACCGTAAGCACTAATAAACCTAAATTCATAGCTGCAGTCATATAACTATCATTTCTACAGTTCATTTTCTCTGTCTTGCTCATCAGGATAACTAGACCACCCCTGTGCCACCTCATAGTGACACAGGACTGTCTCTGCCCCCCTTGTCTTCTTCTGCTTGCTTTTCTGTTTGCCTGATTGTATTTTCAGTGCATCTTACTTTGAAATGTGGTGTCTGACAAGTAAGACTTAGGAAAATAGCCTCGAGAGACCTTAAAAGCAGTATCACTTCTGAAATATTTGATTTATGAGCAAAATAAGTAAATTTTTAAGTACTACCAAAGAAACTTAAAATATGTTCATACTAAGAATTTTCTGGTTTTGTTAAATGAAAAAATAACTGGTAAATTTTTTTAAAATTGACAACTAGCCAGGCGTTGGTGGCTTTAATCCCAGCACTCAGGAGTCAGAGGCAATCGGATCTCTGTGAGTTCACCGCCAGTCTAGTCTACAGAGTGAGTTCCAGTACAGCCTCCAAAACAATACAGAGAAACCCTGTCTCAAAGAAAGAAAGAAAAAGAAAGAAAGGAAGGAAGGAAGGAAGGAAGGAAGGAAGGAAGGAAGGAAGGAAGGAAGGAAGAAAATTGACAACTAAATCAAATAAGTCAAAATAATGGAAAGCAGTCTGATTTAATGAACAGCTAAAGCTAAAAAAAATCAACTCTTTCTCTTACGTAGCTCTAGGACTACCTCATGTGTAAGGCTAATTGGAAACAAGACTAGTCCATTGCATTATATAGCTGCAAGCTCATTTCTTTCCTGTGCTTTAAGAACACACTTTGGACTCAACAAAATAAGACCAGGACTTGGAGAAGAGGCAGGATAAATTCAGACCTTGACCACAGCACAATACTGAGCTGTAGACAAAGACTGGCCACAAAATTCAAACAATCACAATTTCCTTTATTTTTTTTCTATTACCTTATCAAGAAAGATGTAACTTAATCATCACATGCCACAAGAGATAATTTCCAAATTCTAAGAAGTTTTCTTGGGAAAATTATAAAAAGAAACACATGCATAGATACCTGAGTAGAATTTCTGCCTTGGATTTTCTTTCCTTTTCCCCCAACATAAGAACAAATTAGAATGTCAAATTAGAACAAACAAGAAAGTGTTCCTACCAGTTTCTCTTTGGATCAAACAAGTTATTATCCATGTGATTCATGTTCCTTCATGCAATTTAATGTTAGGATTAATTAAGTAATTCATAAATTAATGAGTTTCAAAGGATAGAAAAGGAAATAATTCTTCACACTGAAGGGGACATTACCGGCTCTCAGTGTTCTCACTAATCCATTATTTGCTTTAACAAATGTCAGTAGCTTGGATTTCTTCCATTTATTTCCCAAAAAATAAATAGCAAAAGATCAAATCAACATAAGATGAAATATCAAAATAACATTGACTTTATCTCAGTGGGAACAAGGACAGTATATGAAATCTTAAAATTACATTCCAGTGATCAAATAGAGAACCATGTCTTTTTGTAAGTCCTCTAAGTTCCACATCATAAAGAAACTCCAGGGACACCCCCTGGCCTCAAAGAATAACACCATGTGCTTTGTAAATCCAGTTATTCTAGATGTGCCCAGAACACTGCTGACTTTATCAACAGGCAAGGTTAAAGAGATCCGTTATGGCCACTACTCAGGGCCTGGCAGGGGCAGAATTGATGACAGGGTCTCATTACCTGGTACTTAGTTATACCTTAGATTTTAGAGGTGAATTGAGCATGACAAACTCAACCAAATCAAGCTGTATTCACCTCTAGCCACTCCTGGAAAAGCCAAAGACTGTTACAACACCTTGCAGTCGTTGACATCTGCACACATCTCCTGGGAACAATACCGAAAACTTAGATTCTTGCTTTTTTATCAGAATGAGGACTTGCAGGGTTGACTTAGGTCTTGACTGCCACTTGGGTTTAGACCTCAAGAGATGCTTTAAATCCAAGATACACACCCAGGCTCCCCTCACCTGTAAAAGAAAAAAAAAGTGTCTCTACAGTGCTGGGCTTCAAATCCAGGACTTTGCACATGCCTAGTAAGTGTTATTCCACTGAGCTCTATTCCTAGCCTACCTAATGGTTAATACAATGGTTGCTGGCCACTCATAGCTGCCTGTTCCTCCAGGTACTTGTCCTTGCCACTGAGCCTCTGGCATAACCCTACAAAGGCCGGTCCATCTTCCTTTGTGGAACTAAATCTGAGAAGCAATTTGTACTCCAGGCTCTCCTTTGATGGGTCAGAATGGTTTCCATGTGAGGCCATATTCTGGCTTCCTGACTGGCTGGCCCTAGATGTCTCTTTCTTCCCCCTCTCTTTCTCTCTCTCTTCCTTTTCCTTATTCTATCTTCCCACCATCCCTGTCTATCCTCCACTGCTTAGTTATTGGCCATTCAGCTTCTTATTAGACCTATCAAGTTTCTTAGGCAGGCAAAGTGAAACAGCAACACATCTTTACATAGTTAAACAAATACAGCATGAGCAAATGTAACATATCTTTGCCTAGTTAAAATAATATTCTATAACCAAATTCTAATTTTGACTAAATATAAAGGAATGGTTTTAGCATCAACATAGTAAAACTCTATACAATAAGAACAATCATCATATGGGGATACCAGAAAAGACGGAGCCAGTATAAGTTGAAGGAGAGATCTGGCACTAGTGAGATCTTCACAGATCTACAAGAATGACACCAACTAGCATTAGGCCTACCTTAAATGCCCTCCCATGATAACGGGAGTGATGACTACCTTGTATGCCATCCTAGGGCTCTCGTCCAGTGGCTGATGGAGGCAAAGGCAGACACCCACAGCTGTGAACCGAATTGAACTCCTGGAACCCAGTTGCAAAGAAAAGTGATGGCCAGGGGAGTCAAGATTGGGTGGGCAGACCCACAGAGGCAGCTGACCTGAACAAGGGGAACACATGGAGCCCAGACTGATGACTGGGAGACCAGCATGGGACTGATCCAGAAACCCTCCCTCTGAACCTGAGTGACAGAGAGGAGGCCTTGGCAATCTGTGGGACCTGGGTGAGTGGAGCAGTATTTATTCCTGGCATATAGAAGGACTCTGGGAACACATGCCATGTGGAGGGATGTTCTCTCAGCCTGGATACATGGGGAAGAACCTGGGCCCTTCCCAGGATGATGTGACAGACCCTGAAAATCCCTCATGGAGGCCCTTGCCCTCCCTGGGGAGCAGAGGCGGGTGGAGTGGGGGTAATGGGTTGGGAAGACTGGAGGGTGAGGGAGGAGGGGAGGGACAGGGAACTGAAAATGACATGCATAAAAAGTTAAAAAATATATGGAAAAAAGGAACAATCATCATGTAAGAATTACAACATCTAGTTCCCTTACATCTGGAAATTTGGAGAAATCACTCTATTATCTAATCTGTCTTGATGAGTCCAAAGCTCTGTACCTATTTGTACCTATTTTGCCTTCTATCTTAAGTGAGGAAATCTGTAACTACAATTATCTATTCTTCAACTCCATCAAAGACCCAAGAAGGATATAATATTAATTGAGTAAACAGAACATATAGAGGAAGCAACTTCCAAAACTATAGAAACAATAGAAAGAGCTGACTGCCTGGACAGTCACCCAAGGTTCTTCTGCAACATTGAGGCACCCATCTTCAACCTACAGACCTAGAATATCTATCTGGAAGACTTTCTATGAAGCAGGAATTTTGAAGGGCTGTCCCAACTTGTCTTGGAAAAATTCAGCAGTTGCTTTCCTTTGTGTCTTGCTTATCCAGTTTGTCAGCAGTAAAGACAAGGACAGTTACCGCCCCCAATGGCTAGCTGTGCCACAATGAAAGCAAAATGGAGGTTTTTTAATTCCCATCATCCTTTTATGAAGGAGATTGGCGCTATGGGGAGTAAATGTGTCTCACTGTCATGAAAAGCCTTTATCTGTCTTCATGATTACTCTCTACTGCCACTTTTACAATCATCCTTCCTATATTACACAGCAAACTCAGAGAATGACTGTCAACTCGTGGAGATAAAACACAAGAAGAAACAAATGGTAGCCATGAGGACTCTAAGCAATATCCTCTGCTATCTGTACAGTCTGTTCTGGGAATGGAAACTAAAAACCTAAACCTCAGATAGAATGCTGGAGCAAGGTGCCCACTTTCCAATCCCTTCCTCTCTAGATCAGAATCTGATTGATTTTGTCTCTTGATTAATAACCAGGATTAGGGAGGTTCCTCACAGATAGAAACATTTATTTGAGAATAACACACTGAAGCATGCTAGGAGTGTTTCCAAAAGCAGATGGACCACAGCACCAAACGCAGCTCATGCCTAAAACACTTATTACATTGTAAACTCATGTTTTCAGAAATATGTTCACAACTGTCGCTTGGAAGACAGTGTTACCATGTTCTTCCTTATTTACAATGTTTTCAAAACTGTTGTGTTATTCTAGAGGCTTTGATTATCAAAATGAAAATGAGTTCTAACTGCCTGCATGTGCCATGTTTGTGGTTAATCTAACACACACACACACACACACCATGAATAAATGAAGCTTGCAAACTTAAAAAAAGTGTAAGTTCACTTTGATACTGGAAATTTTGAAAGCTAGCTTCAGTGGAGAAAGAATCAGAAAGCAGGGCAGTTAACTCATGCCTGTAATCCCAGCATTCAAGAAGCAAAGGCAGGTAGATCTCTGTGAATTCAAAGCTAGCCTGGTCTACATAGTCAGTACTAGGCAATCCAAAGCTACATTGAAGAAGAGGGAAGATGAGACAGCAGAAAACAGAGTAGTGTGAACTGAATAGTTACAGTGCAGTTTCTGACAATGAGAGCTATTCTTTCAAGAAAATAGTCGGTTAGAAAGTTGCTAGTTTGAGGATTTGGTAGGATCAGCTTTTCAATAAATTTGACCCAAAAAAAGTGCAACTGCCAAGGGAAGAAGTAAAAGTAGAAGTGAGATATCAAACGTGTATAACTAAGCACAAAGCTTTAAAAGTTGGTCCCTTGCAATGATTGAGGAAAAGGTTTCGGTTCGTTGGACATTTCTCAAGGCTGCAGCGAGATGTTTTTTTTAGTGTCATATATGATGTGCATGTGCCACCTGGTGGTGATTTTAGGTATAGCAATAGCATCCTTTAAATTTTTTAAAATCATTTTTATTATTATTATAATTTATGTGTGCATTTATATGATGCTTATTTATGTGTGTGAGCCTGATTGTCTGTATGTGCACAACATGTGTGAAGTACCTTCAGAGCCCAAAAAAAGGCATTTCCTGGCCCTGGAGTTGGAGTTACAGGTGTTTGAGAGCTGATTGATATGGATGCTGGGAACCAAACCTGGGGCATCCCTCCCCCATGGATGCTGGGAACCAAACCTGGGTCGTCCCCCCAACCTCCCTCCATAAAGAAAGTATGCATTCCTTTTGTTTGTTAGAGATTTGGGGAGGTTGACTTTGTGAGTTTGTTTTAAGACAGGGTCTCACTATGTAGCTTTGGCTGGCCTGGAACTCCCTATGTAGACCAGGTTGGCCTGAAAATCATAGAGAGGCTCCTCCCTCTGCCTCCCAACTGCTGGATTAAAGATGTGCACTGTTACTTCCAGCTAAACAAGCTCTTTTCATCTCAGAGCTGTCTCTCTAACCCCTGGAGATAGCTTCCCTAGCCCCATTTTACACATCATTTTCTACTCTTTTGTCTTTATTTTGTTTTCTGAGGTGTTTTTTTCTTAATATGGATTCCTATTTTTACTTTCTTTGTTTACTAACACATAGAATTAAGAGGGAGTAATGCAATTCAAATTCAAAATCTTATGTGAAGCTATAAGATTTTTTTTAATGAGCTACCAGAACAAAATACATAATCTGAAATTTTACACGAAACTGTATCAGCACCCCTGGGCTTAACCTCTATATGCAATGGTTGATCTTTGTTGCCAACTAGATTGAGAGTCACTTAGGACCTATAACTGTGGGTGTGCAGGTAAGAGCATGTGCATGGTGGCTGTGGGCAGCCCCACCTTCTGGGTGGCCCTGGACTCAGTAGAGGAGACAGTGGGCTGAGCAGCAGCATTAACCCCTCTGTGTCCTAACCTCAGATTCAGCTGACACTCCTGCTGCCACTCTGGCCTCTTTTCTCACAAGCTATGGGGCTGGGGAGACAAAGAAAACAAATAAATAAACAAAAAAACCTTACTTACACAAGTCTCATCTTGTTCGATAATCACAGGAGTGAAAAAAATCTTCTACATTCCTTTGACCATTCCCAAACTCCCTACAACTGGATTAACAACTGAAGAACTAAGTAATTTATTTCAAACCATACAAGGTGATAATGACTTAAATAGTCCAGGAAAACTTACAGGAGGCCCATGTGGATCGCTTGGATCCAAAGCTTGATTGCTCCTCGTCATATTATCTTCTACTCATTATTCTACAGGAATTCTTATGTGGAGAGAAGATAATATTTTAGAATGGATACTTTTATCACATAAACAGTAAAAAGCTAAAGACCGGTGTAAAAACGTTTTCTGAATTGATTATGAAACAATTGAGACTTCATCAGTTAGCAGGAATAGGCACAGCATAAAGCTGGTGCCTTTCACTAACGCTGAAACTGCCTCGTTATGTGCAGAAAATGGACACTAGAGAAGAGCTTGTAGAAAATGGACACTAGAGAAGAGCTTGTAGAAAATGGACACTAGAGAAGAGCTTGTAGAAAATGGACACTAGAGAAGAGCTTGTAGAAATTTGGGGTGACAGATTAGCAACAAATATCACAAAAGCAAGAAAGAAGAAAGAAGAAAGAAAGAAGAAAGAAAGAAGAAAGAAAGAAGAAAGAAAGAACTACCTAGATTCTCCCTCACATGGAGCCCCTGCATTCTATACTGATGCAAATAAGTCTGGAAAGGCAGGCCGTAAGTCAGCAAAATACGTAAAGACGCTCAAAGCCCTTGGGATTCAGTTCAAAAATCAAAATTATATGCTGTTCTCATGGTATTTTCCAGAAACTCTTAACGCAGTTACTGACTCTCAATATGCAGAAATAGTTGTTTTACATATTTAAACTGCTGAACTTATTCCAGATGATTCATAATTAACTCTGCTATTTATTCAATTATAACAAGTAGTCAGAAATCATCCCTTTTATATAACATATATTAGATCCCATACAGGTCAGCTAGGCTCTCTAGCACAAGGAAATGATGAAATAGAACAGTCGTTGGAAGGAAATGTGCTTGAAGCCTCAGGATTTCATAAGAAACATCATGTTAGTAACAAGGTTTTGAAGAAAGGTTTTCTATCACTGGGCAACAAGCCAAGGAATTTATAAGGAAGTGTTCTACTTGTTCTCTATGTAATCAAAGCTCCATTACCAGCAGGAAGTAACCAAAAAGATACTCAAGGAAATGAAATTTGGCAAGTGAATGTGCTTCAATTTGCAGAGTTTGGAAAATCCAAATGTGTACACCATACCATAAACACACATTCATGGTTTCAATGGGCAATTGCTTTAAGTTGAAAAGGGTGATTCTGTAATTATACATTTACTAGAATTCATGGCAATTTTGTAAATACCTGTAAAAATTAAGACTGACAATGCTCCAGCATATGTCTCTAGTAAAACGAAAGTTTAAACATAAATATTATGGTTATACCACACAATACTACAGGACAAGCAGTTATAGAAAGACATAATAGCACTTTAAAATATGTGCTTAACAAACATAAGGGGGTAGTAAAGAATCCCCAGAGACAGATTATAGTGTGCTTTATTAACTTTAAATTTTTTGAATACTAATGCAAAGGCAGAGGAATGACAGCTGCAGTTACATTAGATAATAGAAAAAACTGCTGAATAAATTCGGCCTGTATACTTTAAAGATGTGTTGACATCAGAATGGAAGTGGGGATATGTGTTACATTCGCAAAGAAGCTTTTACTTTTGTTTCCACAGGAGAAGAAAAGTTGCAGATACCATAAAGATTGTATTTGAACAGGAAAGACCTCTTAATTAGGAGAAGCGATGGTGGGGATGTCCTTCTGTATATATGTTTCTCTCATTGGTTGATGAATAAAACACTTATTGGCTGGTAGCCAGGCAGAAAGTATAGGCAGGCATACCAGATGAGGAGAATTTTGGGGAGAGGACGAAAAGAGAAGTCAAAGAGACTCCATGTAGCTGCCAAAGGAGTAACAGGTCCTATCATTCTCCAGTAAGATAAGGCCATTTAGAAATACATAGATTAATAGTTATGAGTTAATAATTAGGAGAGAACTAGCCCACAAGAAGCCTAAGTCATCATTCAAACAGTTTATAATTAATAAAAGTGTGTTTATTTGGTGGCTAAATGGCTATGGGACCAGGTGCCACAGAAACTTCTATCTACAAAGCAATAGATAGTTCATCAAAAAAAATTTGTCATTCAATCCAAGCTAACTTATAAAACTAATAAATACCTTTCACTTAATCATGTAAGAAAAAATCTTATTAAGATGAAACATTTTTTCTCTTGCCAAAAACAGAAGAAAAAAACATTTTACCTTAACAGAGATATAACCTGCAATAAAAGGATTCCCCAGAGTTAGTGTTGGAGCAGAGTTTTCGTTTTTGTCTTTCCCAGAGAATAAAAGCATCCAATTAAAGTATCTCAAGACCACTGGACAAAAGAGATATCTGAATAAGAAGCATGAATCATCAAAAAAGTGCGAAGAAAAAAGAGTAAATTGGCCTATAGGTATAACACAACTCCAACAGAGTAGAATTTCATTAGTCTTCTCAAATGCTTGTTTTTGCTGCTCTATACAAACATTAAAGATAAATGGTCTTTTAGTGGTCCTGATTCAATTAAAATTAAAACTGGCTTTGTAGTTAGAGCATGGCTCTCTCCTTCTTACACCCAAGCTTGGTTATTAAAGAAAAACCCCAAATCTCTGTCTCATGTCAAAAGATCTACCTGGTATAAGGCAGAAGAAAACCAAAATTGTCATACTATTCTATTGCCACTAATCTCATAATTCTTTGGTTTTATTTTGACTCTTTAAAACTTTTCTTGCGGTATAAATATTGTCTCAAAATCTATAAGATTATTATATATATAAACATGTGTCATATTAGTGGTCATAATGAGTACTAATTCTAAAAATAAGCTTCATCTAGCTTCCTATATGTGTTTTGGTGTATGAGTCTTAGACAGGCAACTAAGAACAAAATTTGTATACCATAATTGTATTTAACAGATTATAGTCCTTTAACCTCTCTGAGATCTGCTACATACGACATTTAAAATGCTGAAGTTTTCTGCCATGGACCACAACCATTCTGGGCAGAAGACCTTTGAGGTCTCCAGGATAATGGGGCCCTACAACAAGAAATCCACATGGATTGTGGTCATGCCACTAAGCTGACAAATATCACCTAAAGATAAACTTTGGACTACGAACATCTCAGGACAATATCAAGGTGGTAGATAAGATGGTCCAGCCTTAGAGACTATTCCAGTCAGGACTTCACAAGCCCTGTACTTTCCCATCACACAGAAACTGAATAACAAATGATAAAACTAGATCTCCAAGGACTTGACTATTATCCCAATTTTCTCAGGGCCCCCTAAAGATACCATCACCCCTAGACAACAGGAAGTAATTTTAAGAACACAATGCCCGCATTCCTAAGAGTGGGGTGGTGGTGTTTGGTCATTTGGTGGATTATGAATGTTTCACATCGTCTAGGGGAGTTAGTTGTAAGTTGTTATTGGTCATGGTCAGAGAGAAAACTAATCAAAGGAGCTTAGATTCAGGGATATCTTTCTGAAAAGAAAAAATGGGGGACATAGGAATAATAGGATAAAAGGGTAGATTATTGAATCTACTTTCAAACTAAAAAGTAACTAATCATCTCAAATGGTTTTACATTGTTATAGATTTGTGTATAGTAACACAAATTAAAGTTTATTTTTGTTACAACATACTGTAATGTATTGTACCTATGAAGCTCATTTAAAATTGTAATATAAAGTTCTAGTCTTTGAAAGTTACTATTACAAACTGTTTAGGATAATTGAGATAACAATGAAACTTGTAGTAAGGATTTAGTTGTAGAGAGTAATAAGCTATATTTAGCCTCATATATTTTAAATAGATGGCTGATCTTTAAGCACTTCAAAGATCTACAGAATATGGCATGTAAGATGTTTAAATAACATAAGGCTTTTCATGACAGTGAGTTAGGTCTGTTCCTGGCAGAACCAATCTACTTCCAAAAAGGATGATGGACATCAAAGAACACCCTTATGGAGTTTGCTTTCAATGTGGCAAAGTTAACCATTAGGCAAGAAACTGCTCTTGCCTCAACTACTGACACTATGTTTGCCAAATTGGACAACAAAGGCACACATAGGAAGTTGACTGCTGAATTTTGCCAAGACAAGGTAGGCCAGTGGTTCAAAATTCCTGTTTCACAGAAAAGTTTGTCAGATATTCCAGGCTTATAGACCAAAGATGGATGCTCCAGTATTTCAGAGGAACCATGTCCAGGAAGTCAGCTGTCTCTGTCATTTATATAGTTTTGGAAGTGGTTTACTCTGCAATTCCTGTTTACTCAAGTAATATTTTATCGTTATCAGGTCTCTGATGGGGATTGAAGACTAGATAGTTTATACCATTTTCTTTGTTACCAAACTCAGAAGAGAAACTTACAAAAGAGATGTAAAATTTATAAGATTGAGAGATATAAAAGCTTAATTAAGTTCTTTAAGAAAATGTTTTAAGATCTAAAAGGGTATTTTTAAGCTGGTATTAACAAGTTATGATGGAACGTGGTTTAGGTATAAAACTTTGGACTCACCAAGATGGGATAGATAGTATTTTCTTGGAATTGGCCAAATACAGATGAACTGAAAATTGTGGATGTAATTCTTACCTGATGATTGTTCTAAGTATGGGAGATGTAGTATAGCCTTAAGGGCACACAGATGAAAATAAGAAAGGGAAAATGACATTCCATGCAAATGATAACTAAAAGAGAACAAATACATCTACTTTGTGTCAGACAAAATAGGCTTTAAGTTAAAATCTAAAACAGAGACCCAAAAAGGTATAATAAAACCATAAGATATTGATTTGCTATGAGATAACCATTGTAAGTATATAGATTCAACATCCAAACACATAAATATGTAAAGCAAACCTTAACATATGCAAACTGAAGAGTATAAAGGTAAAGTGGGAAACCCATGTTAAGATAAAGTGTTTAATTTTAATTGGCCATGTTAGTTAAGTGAGATAAATGGGGCTTTTGATTGCTGGATTTTAATATTTTGATAGCAGGACCTTGGTAGTCATTGTATTTTCTAGACCTTCTTTGAATTATGTTAATGTTTGCTGTCTGTCTATCCAGAGGCATCCCTTTGTCCCTCGAAGACAAATATCCTTTCCACCTATCCCTAGTTCCCTTCCCCTTCTCCCTCTTCCTCTATATCCTCTCTCTGTCCCACTGGGGCAAAATAAATTCCCTTTGTGCTGAAAACTTGGTCTGAGGACTTGAGTCAATACTTTTTCTTTCACTGGCACTTAGCTGAGGAATTGCCTCCATCAAGTTGACCTGTAGGCAAGTCTATGGGGCATTTTCTTGATTTGTGGTTTATGGGGGAGGATTCAGCCCACCGTGGTGTCACCCTGGACAGGTGGTCTTGGACTGTATAAATCAGCAAACTGAGAAAGCCAGGGTTCCAAATCTGTGAGCATCCTTCCTCCATGATTTCTGCTTCAGTTCCTCTCTCTTTACCTGCTTGAGTTCCACTCTAACAACTTTCCTCAGTGATGGACTGTGGTGTTTAACTGTAAACCAAACAAATCATTTCTCCCCCAAGGGGCTTCTGGTCAGTGTTTATCACAGAAACATAAACAAACTAGACAACTGGTTTCATTTTTATGACTGTGATAAAATACCCTGAGAAAAAGCAACTTAGGGAGAAACTGTTTATTTTAGCACACAATTCCAAGTTGCAGTCAAGGGCACAGGGATTTCTGACAGTTGGTCACATTGCATCCACAGTGAAGAACAGGGAGAAATGAACGCATGTGTGGCTATTATTCAGTTCACTTTCTCCTCTCTTATACAGTGAAAACCCAGACCCCAAGAATGGGAGCACTCCAATGGATGATCTTCCCACACCAATTTTCATAAACAAGGAAAAGTCCCGTAGACATAACCACAGGCCAATCTGATCTAGATAACCCACATTAAGACTTTTTTCAGGTAATTGTAGGTTATATCAAGTTGACAATTAGAACTAACCGTACAGTGGTGTTTTATTGCATATTTGAATGTATTTTATGACTATAAAACAATGGAATTATAATGGAGAACTTACAGGAGAGAGCCATGCATATCCTTCAAACCATTTTATCCTTCATTGCATGTTTCCATTCCTCTGCCCGACCAACACCTCCCAAAAGAGTATCTGCTAATCTTCTGAACTACAGATATTAATATATTAGCTAGAACATATTCTAAAGGTATGGTTACCCTCTCAGAGTTCAAGTACAAGCTAAGTGTGGTGACATCTGTTTATAATCCTAGCATGCTGGAAGATGACACAGGAAGATTGCTACAAGTTAGAAGCGAGTCTGAATTTATATAACAAGACTCCTGTCTCAATATGCTTCCCAGAGCTAAGATCACAGACTTGTGCCACTATGCCCAACCTTGAAGTATTCTATTCTTATGTCCTTTGCTGTTTTTACATGAGCTCTATAGTCAGAAACCATGAGGTAATGGTCTGAGTGACATGATCCTAGATGACTGAATTCCACCAAATGCTACCAAATGTCAATTCTATCTTCTAAGAATACCTCCATAAGCACCTTTTTGACTTTCTGTCAAGAGATCTCATGTACCCTTAGCACTGACCACGCCCACTTGGGCGTGGTCACATGTGCATGGGGGAGGCAGGGATAAAGGACTAGGAGGAAAGGACTTTGGGCTTTCTCTTGCTAGGGATTCTAGTCGGGTCTCCGAAGTCACTGAGACCAGCTTGGGTTGCCGGTTGCTCTTGTAAGTACCTTCCACAATAAATAGTCATCTTTACCCCTCTAAAGTGCTCGATTCATATTGCAGGGACACACTGCTGTTTGGCTTCAGCTTCCATTTACTCCTTTAATATTGTCTGCTAAGGTTTCCCCTCCTCCTCACATGCCCTAAATGGTGAGCTTGTAAGGAAACATGAATGTGTCACAGAGGGTAAGTAGTTAGTGTGTTCCAACAGTGTACTTGTCAGCAAAGGAACACACCAGCTCAGTTACCACAAAGAAATGACCTGAGACACCTCAGGTCAGCAGACACAAGCCAGACATCATATGATCATGGAAGCCAGCCATTTTCTCAACTGGAACTCAGTTATCTCTAGTTTCCTCTGAGTTTAAGGCCGAGACACAGGGTTCTGTTCCTCTTTTCCCTTTACAAACACAATGACAGAGAACAGTATTTCCTATTGACTTAGTCTAGAAGACCTTGATATTCTTATCTATTTTCTCACCAATATATCTCAAGAGTAGCTATGACATAGTATATAATTAATAATTGTATGCAAAGTCACTAATATTGTATTGATTTTAAAACCCTCACAATTAATTTTAAAGATGAATTTTAAAATAAATTACTCAGTTGGTGCTATAGTTCTGTGATTGCCTAGCATCCTCAAGGACTGGAGTTCCCTCTGTTCTCAGTTTAAAAAGGAAAGAAATTCTTAATCATATTGGGAAGGCAAGCTGTCATTAGAAAACTAAGGACAAACATGAAAAACTAAGCCACTCCAGTCACCAAAACTCCAGGTAGACTGACTCCGCGCATTGGACCCTCTACATTCTTTTGGTAAGTCCCCTCCTGGACTCTGTCCCCAAACCCCTCTCCCCTGCTCATTGTTGTATCCCAGCCCCCAACTTCTGTAGAGACCCCTTGCTCAGTCACAGGGCACACAAGCCAGAAGACTAGAGAGGAAACAAAAAGCAAGGAACAACACCACCCACCCAACAAACCAAAAAGCCCAGAAATTAGCACCTAGACCTTCAATCACTGGGAACCCAAATGCCTAGATGCCAGCCTAAGAACACAATCACCAACAGCCAAGATAATGTGTCACTACCAGAGTTCAGCTTTCCTACTAAATCAAGTCCTGAATATTCTAACACAGCTGTATCACAGGTTCATTAATGAAATCAACTGAAGACCCAGTCATGAACCCACACACCTATGGACACCTGAATTTTGATAAAGAAGCCAGAAAAACGCCATAGGAAAAAGAAAGCATCTTCAACAAATGGTGCTAGTCTAACTTGATATCTACATGTAGAAGAATGAAAATAGATCCATACTTATCATCCTACAGAAAACTTAAGTCAAAGTGAATCAAAGATCTCAACATAAAACCAGATATACTGAACCTGATGGAAGAGAAAATGGAGAATAGCCCTGAACTCATTAACGCAAGAAACTACTTCCTGAACAGAATACCAATAGTACAAGCATTAAGATCAGCAATAAATAAATGGTACCTCATAAAAAAAGCTTCTGTAAGGCAAAGGACACAACTAATAGGACAAAACAGCAGCCTACAGAATGAAAAAGATTTTCACCAACCGCATATCCAATAGAGGGCTAATTTCCAAATATACGAAGAACTCAAGAAACTAGGCATAAAGAAACTAAACAATTCAATTTTTTTAAAAATGAGGTATAGATTTAAACAGAAAATTCTCAACAGAGGAAACCAAAATGGCTGAGAAACACTTGAAAAAAATGTTCAACATCCTTATACATTAGGGAAATGCAAATCAAAATTACTTTGAGATACACTGTTCAGAATAGCTAAGATCTGACAGCTCATGCTGGAGAGCATATGAAGCAAGAGGACCACTCTTCCATTGCTGGTAGGAGTAGAAACTTAGTAATCAATATGGCAGTTCCTCAGAAAATTGGAACTCAATCTACATCAAGACATATATAGCCAAAGGATGCTTCATTCTATCACCAGGGCACTCAACTATGTTCAGAGGGGCTTTATCCATAACAGCTAGAAACTGGAAACAACCTAGATGCACCTCAAGAATGGATAAAGAAAACGTAGGACGTTTATACAATGAAATATTATTCAGCAGTTAAAAAAAAAGATGACATCGTGAAATTTGCAGGCAAATGGATGGAAGCAGAAAAATATCATGCTGAGTGAGGAAACCCAGACCCAGAAAGACAATCTTGGTACATACTCACTTACAAGTATATATTAGCTGTTAAGTAAGGGATAATAATGCGACAATCCACAGACCCAGAGAGGCTAAGTAACAAGTTGGGCTCAAAGGGAACACAAGTATCTCCCTGGGAAGGGGACTGGGAATATATTTTGTGGGTAGGCTGGGGGCAGGTGAGGGTGGGAATAGGAGGGTTCAGGTGGAGGTGATGGAGGGAGAAAGTACAGGAGAGATGACTGGAACTGGAGGACTTTGGGGGGCGATGTGGAAACCTAGTGCAGAGGAAGCTCCTTGACCCTAGTGAGGGTTCCCAGAAATGGGGGCTATAGAGCCTTAACCACTCATCTTCTGTAACCAGGCAAGTCTTCCAGTGGTGGGACTGGAACACAAGCTCAGCCACAAAACCTCTGACCTACAGTCTTTCCTGCCGACAAGATGTGCTGGAGGCAGTGGTGGTGCAGAACTTGTGGGCGTGGCCAACCAATGATGATCTACTTTGAGTCCTAAGCCACAAGGGGGCGCCCATACCTGACACTGCCTGAATGACTAGGATCTAGAGGCTGGATAGAATCAAAGAGGACCGGATGTGTGTGTGTGTGTGTGTGTGTGTGTGTGTGTGTGTGTGTGTGTGTGTGTGTGTGTGTGTGTGTGTGTGTGTGTAATATAACACATGTGATATATATCAACCAGGTTGTATATAATATAACAATATACAATATATGTTGATGTATATATGTACATATATATAAATTATATCAATGAATTGATCCCTAATGAAATTCTGCTATACTCAGAGAGACTGCCTCCAGTAGCTGATGGAAGCATATGCAGAAAACCACAGCCAAAATTTAGGAGAGAGAGCCCAGGTTGGAGGTCTCCATTGAGTCACTTTCCTTGGAGCTCCAGGGAACCCAGTAGAAATTGGGAGGAGGAATTGTGGGAGTCACAGGTATTGAGGACACTGGGAGAACACAGTCCACAAAATCAACTAAGCAGAGATAATGGAACTCAGAGAGACTGAAGCAGCAAGGCAACCACAGAGTCTGCATGCATCTGTGCCAGGTCTATGTATTATGGTTGTTGGCTTGGTGTTTTGGGGGAACTCCTGACAGTGGGAGTGGAGCTGTCTCTGATTCTTTTGTCTGCTTTTAGGTCCCTTTTCCTCCTACTGGATTGCCTCGCCCAGCTTTGAGAGAGTGTTTGTGCCTGGTCTTATTGTGCATGTTGGGTTGATGGGGGGGGGCAATGCTCTCTAATGGGGGGAGACTGGAAGGGGACCTTGGGAGAGAGAAGGGGGGAACTGGGAAGCATGGAGGAAGGGGAAGCTAAGGTCAGATGCATTGTATGAGAGAAGAATAAATTTTAAAAAATAATTTAAAAAGAAATGAAAACTAAGGATTCTTCTCTGCCTCCAATATGTAAGAATTTAGAAGACTCACATACGAAGGCATATCTCCAATGAGAGAGATTAGTTCTTAAGACTCTCCTAACTCATAATTAAGGAAAGTAGGGAAGAGTGGGGAGTCATTAAGAGAGGGCACTCATTTAGATGACTGCTTAGGGGTGGAATGCAAAACAATCAAACAGGTTAGCCCTGTTTCCACACCCACTACAAAACACAAACATCCACCTCCATAAAACACGCACACACACACACACACACAGTCACACAGAGAGACACACACGCTAACACATATACTCAGAGACACACACACAAACACACACACACAGACACAGAGGCACACACACTCAGAGAGAGACACTCACACACACACATACACACACACACTCACAGTGAGTCAAGACCAAGAGCCTACACTGGGAAATGACTTCACAAAAACAACAAATAGAAAAAGAAAAAAATGGGAAGGTACACAGAAAGCATCAATATTAAAAGGAAAGAGTGTCAGTCATTATAACTGTCTTTGAAAATTCAAGCAAAACCAACTGACAATATTTAAATCAATGAATAAGTTTATCAGTTAAAGGATTACTGAAGGATTTAAAATAAGTACCCTGTAAATATCT
The DNA here is from genome assembly GCF_017639785.1 of Mesocricetus auratus. Classification (NCBI taxonomy): domain Eukaryota; kingdom Metazoa; phylum Chordata; class Mammalia; order Rodentia; family Cricetidae; genus Mesocricetus; species Mesocricetus auratus. The sequence goes on along the minus strand of NW_024429187.1, from coordinate 1,489,515 downwards.
GCTCTTTAAACAGTAGAAACCAACAAAAAAAAAATGGAGGTTTTTTTTTCAAGCCTTTTTACAAAACTTAAGTGCCAGATATTTAAAAGAAAATCAGAACAGTACTGATGGAGTTAATGGAAACACAACAGGGAACATATTTACTTTTGGGAAACTTATTCTAAGATGTCAATTCTCTCTAGATTTATCTATCAAGTCATGAATCCTAACAGAACTTTTTCACAAGATTTACTTATTCTAAAATCAATCTGCCTCCTCTCCAACTCCCAACCACTCTGATAAAATAAAGAAATGTGCTACGAAGGGAAAAGAGAAAGCAGGGATGTCCACAATTGATTAATAAATGCTCATTTCTTGAGTACACGCTGTCGATTCAAGTGTTCTTAGATATATGATTAGACAAGGAACTTTTCTAGGCCAACCGCCTAACTGAGAGCTAGGAAAATGCTAAAATAGCCTCTAATGCTTCAAATGAGGCACAAGAACCACTGCAGCCCACGGGGCTCTGAAGCAGCCTGGCTTAGTGGAACCTAGATGAAATCCGATGCTGTGCAGAGCTCCTCTGAAGTTGTGGGATGTTTCCGGAAGTAGGAAGCAGAAACTGTAAGTTCTCAGGAGTCTGGAGTAAATGGGAACTAGTCCTTCAAGTGTCACCCAGGACAGCACATCCACAAAAAGGATCAACAGAAAACTCTTCTAAAGGGAGAAGATGGACAAGTCACAAGGAAATAGAACACAGAAGAACAGGAGCCTGCATAGATACAGTGCTCTAAGGTAGATTCGTAAGTGAGCAAGTTGTTGTTGTTTATTAGAGTAATGAAAAATAATCAACTCTTTGTATGAACAGCATTTATTTTCTGAATCAACCCTGTGAGAGGGAAGACATGCCATTAGACATCAGAAGATCTTAGATTTTCTTCCTAGATTCATTAGTGGCCAGTCTTGAAACTCAAATTACTTAGCATTTGAACATCACAGAGGAGGGAGGCCTCTGAATGAAGGTGGATTGACTAATCTCATTCAAGTCCCAGCCTTGTATTCAGCTATACAAACCAAAGCAAAACAACTGCTTGGGCTCACTCTCCTGAAGCTGGAAGACAGGACTCAGTAAAGACTGGAATGCACTTCTCTTGGCTGCAGTCCCCTTTTAATCTCTCAGCCTGAGTTTCATCCACACGGTGGCAATAACACTGAATGAGAATACAAGGAGACTTAAAATTCTCAGAAACTGTGTTCTTCAGAAGCTAATGTTTACAGTTCTCCCTTCCCTGTTTCTATGAAGTCACCAGGCTGCTGGCGCCAGTAGAACAAAGGCCACACACAAAGCTTGAGAGTGGGAGAGATGACTCCCAGGGGAGGCCCAGCTATGACCAGGCCCTTTGAGGCACAAAGCAGGCCTTACCGTTCTCCTACTGATTTCAAAGTAAAATATGTGAGACAGGAGAGGGAAGAGAAACTACTAAAATATCTTGTTATTGAAAGTAACAGAGGTAGCAGGCAATGGAGGCAGAATTCCATCCCAAGTCAAACATCTAGGAATTTTACCCTTCAGCAAGGAGATACCCGTGAAGAGAACTGACTGAACATCCTCATTGGTACAAGAAATGATGCTTTCACTATTTTTCTTTACAAGAGAAGGGAAGCTTCATCAAATCGGCTCCTTTTTATCATGGGCTAATACAAATCACTCCCTAGTCACTGCTAAATAATGCTTTGACAGCACTAGCAACTTCAGATTCAGAGATTTTGTATCAGGGCCACTCCCGTGTCTCTCCTACCACTTAAACAGCCCACAAAGAGCTGAGAGTGAACAGGTGTAGGTCTCTGGATACAACCTTTGGCACCATGAAAAATAAATAAATAATAAATAAAGCAGGGACCATTTTTCCCATTGCCTCTCGTCTTAATGGAATTTAGAATTAAACAATGCTATTTCTTCCGGATTGAGTTAAAAGGGGAGGGAGATGGCATTTAAAGTAACTATGGAGAGTTTCAAAGTATCCAAAGATAAAGCACTTCTTTGGTACAAAATTTTGAAATTAAAAAAAAATCAGAAAACCACCCATAATTATGATAAGTTTTCATACTGGCTGTAATGGTTCATTTTTAACTGTCAACTTGCCACTTCTTGAGTCACCTGGGAAGCGAAGGACAATCTAGATCAGGTAGAGCTGTGGACAGTTCCCATTCGGTTGTCAGGTTATGCTAACTGATGTGAAAAGATCAAGTCTAAAAGTGAGTGATGACATCCTCTAGGTTTGGGTCCTGAACTGTATAGCAGTGGAGAAAGGGAGCTGAGCAGGTAGCATGGATGCATCTCTGCTTTTGACTATGGGTGTGCCTAGCTACTTCAAAACTCACACCACTGTAAATTCCTTGCCGTGGCGGACTGCAACCTGCAACTGTGAGCAGAAATAAACAGCTTTCTTCCTTGCAGGATGTTCTATCACAACCAGAGAAATGGAACCAGAACACAAATCAAGCTCATAATCCAACAACATTACACCTAACTGAAGTGATGGCTATGCTTCTGGTCCCAGCACTCTGAAGGATGAAACAGGAGTATCTCAGTGAGCTCAGTGTCAACCTGGGCTGCAGATGAAATCTATCTCCCACCAAAAACAACAGCAACAAAAAATCTGAAATGGGAAATGCTCCAAAGTCTAAACTTTTTGAGTATCAGCATGATACTATGAGTGGAATATTCCACACCTACATCATAACAATGAGTCATACCCAAAACACAGATGTGATAAAAATATACTATATAATTACCTCCAGGCAATATGTGTAAGTTTATGAAACAGAAATGAATTTCATGTTTAGACCAGGATCTCTTCCCTACTGGTTTTCTTGTTAAGTACATGTAAATATTCCATAAAAAAATTAAAGACCTGACATACTTCAAGTCTCTAGCATTTGCAATAATGGATTCTCAAGCCATATTTTACTCCTTTGTGTTCTCATCTCCATGCCTTTCTTGGCATATCCAAAGTACTCTTCCTTTCTGGAACTGACTCTTCTCTTTCACACAGCTTTAACTCTAGAAGAGACAGTCCCATGTGTTTGATTCCCTACCCTCAATTTCTTAGAAAGAAAATTTCATCTGGTCTGACTACAGTTGCAGGGTAATTAAACATGAACAAGAGTAGTGATAATCGATGAAGGACATTAGGAGACCCAAACACCCTAAATAAATGTCGGGCTACATTTATAAAAAGGGGATGTGGGGGATAAAGAAAATTATTTAAGGGCTTGGGGAGTTGGCTCAGTCAGTGGTAACATGATTTTTATGCAAACTTGAGGACATGAGTTTAACCTCCAGGACCCACACACAAAAAGCCAAGTATCTAGTGAATACCTATAACCTCAGCACTGGAAAGGAACAGACAGCAGGATCCCTGGAGCTTGAGTGCCAGCCAGTCTAGCTAACGCAGTGAAGTCCAGGTCGAGTGAGAAACCCTATCTAAAAATTAAGGTGAGGCACTATGGGTGCCATCCCTGCTACAGAAAAATAAATAGATGAATGAATGAATGATCTTATTTCCCAGATAATTAGAATTGAATTCCAAGTTATTTGGCATATTTATGCGCATCCCTATTACCACAGTGGTAATACTATAAAACTTATGAAAGTATCAAGTAAACTACAGATTTTGACAGTTTTTCACAGCACTTAAAGTTAAGCAAAAAAATTAGACAACTCTTAATTCATATTTATATTATCTATACCTCACCTGCTCATTTTAGCAAGAATTGTTTTTTGTGTTTGTTTAATATGGATTGATAATAGGGCCAAAAGGAGAATCACAGATTTTTTTAAAGCCTCTTACTAATGGATGGACAATTGGCTCAGTGATTGTGAGCTCTGTCTGCTCTTCCAGAGGATCCAGGTTCAATTTTCAGCAATCTTGTGGAGACTTACAACCCTCTATAACTCCAATTCTAGGGTTTCTGATGCCCTCTTCTGGCTTCCTTGGAGACTGTATGTACATGGTGCCCAGACACATATAAGAAAAACACCCATATGCACAAAATCAAATGGAAAGAAAGAGAAACAACAACAATGGATGAGTTGAAAATAGTGCCAGGATTACCAAATGTGACAGGTTTATGATGGAGTACAGTATAATGACACCATCACAGAGTGTTATTGGGCTGTTCAGAGTTGATTTGAGATCCACTATTTACTAAGACTAGAACCCAAAGACTTGCAAACCTCTCTGGGGCTCTGTAGTTGCACACTGGTTTTCATAACGCCCATTAAATCAATGCTGTGGGAGTCAGAGCGGTGGCTCATCAGTTAAGAGCACAGGCTTCTCTTACAGAGGACCCATGTTCAATTCCCAGAAACCACATGGAGTTCACAACTCTATGCAATAGTCCCAGAGGATCTGATGTTCTCCTCTTGCCTGAATGGACACTGGGCAAATGCTAATGGCACACAGCCATAAATGCTGGCAGAATACCCATAACATTTTTAAAAAGAAAGAAGGTAATATTATACATAATGTTGCAATTTTTCTTTAATGCTGTGAAGAAAAGTCATGCCACACAATGGGACTCACATAGGAGATTTACTGGAAGAGGAGAGAAAAAGAGCAGAAAAATAACTGGGTTGGTAGCACATGCCTTTAATCCCAGCACTCGGGAGGCAGAGACAAGCAGATCTCTGTGAGTTCGAGGCCAGCCAGGTCTAAGATCGAGTTCCAGAACAGCCTCCAAAACAATACAGAGAAACCCTGTCTTGAAAAAACAAAGGGGGGGGCAGAAAAAGGGTGGGGGGACCAGAGACTCAGAGACTGGTGGTGGAAAAGAGAGAGAGAAAGAAAGAGGAAAGGAGAGGGAGAGAGAGAGAGAGAGAAAAAAGAGAAAGAGAAAGAGAAAGAGGGGAGGTGCTCTTAGTGGCTGCAGCTGAGAACATATCCTGTCAGAACCCCAAGGACAGGCCAGTGCAGATGCCTGAATACTAACACATAATATAAGTTAACACATATCAAAATGTCCAGAATGTAATGGGTATTCGACAGCTATAGTCACCACATCACAGCCCTGAGAAGTACAAAGAAGTCAGTTCATTTCATTCTCACCAGAGTGTGCAGGTAGCATCATCATAAGCACCATAACAGTCGTCACATTTTACCAACAGTACAACTGAATTATACGACTATAATTGCATAGATGAAAGCTCAAAGTCAGCACCAAGGCTAACTGCTTGGCTGTTTCAAATGTAGGCTTTCTCACCCCATCTTCTCCATATCAAGTGCACTAGCTGTAACTTTGATGCTGGGGATTCTCACTGCAGAATAACTTCCTCACTGACCAATATTCTGAGCCTAGCCCTTAGCATTCCTCACTCTAAGTAACACCTACCTCATTTCTGTTTTGGGTGCTGGGGATCCAGCCACTGCCTGTGCATTTGTGGCATGCACTTAAGCATGTCTCCAGCCCTTGAGTCTTATTTTATCTTATTATTATTTAAATTCATTTCAAAGCAGGCTGCCTTGAACTCACTCTTCAGCCCAGGCAGTCCTTGAACTCAATGACTCTCCCACTTCAACCTTCTAAAGAGTTGAGATTATGGATCTGAACCACCAAACCCAACAATTTCACTCTTTGTATATCTAATTTCACTGGGGTCTTGTTGGTGACTCTTATGACAAAGTGAGCAGAGAGGGGGGGTTTGTTTTGGTTAATTTAATCTATTTTCCTTCATTGTTCCAATGGTCTTTAGTCTTTTGGTTAGTCTATCCTGATGTAGAACTGGGAAAGATCTAACATTAAACTTGTGAGCCATCATGTGGTTGCTGGGAATTGAACTCAGGACCCCTGGAAGGGCAAACAGTACTCTTAACCTCTGAGTCATCTCTCCAACCCCCTGACATTAAGCTTGTATAACATAAATGTTCATCTTCCCTAACTATTCTATTCAAGACAAGGTCTCTAGCCTGCAGGTTTATATTATATTCTCAGTGACATGAAATGGTTTCTTTTGATAGCATTTTCATGCCCTTCTATTCTACCTCCATGAGTAGACACCTGCCCAGAGAGTCTTACTGTCTAGTCAACATGTTATCTATAAATGTGTTTCTCAACCATTACATACTTCATTATTCTGTCTTAGCTTCAGACTTAACTTCTAAATCCCCCAAATACATTCTTAATTTCTGTTGTTTGTTTATTTGGGGGCCGTTGTTTTGTAGCCAGGCTGTCCTGGAACTCATGACACTCCTTCCTTAGACACCCAAGTGCTGAGACTGCAGACACATGTTACCTACGCTCAAGTGATGACCTTTCTATGATTATTTCCATATTGATCACACACTTGTTTGCTGTTTTCCTGCACTAACTTGTAATTCTTCTTGAAGAAACTTTTTTGGTGTCTGCTTTGTGCCAGGCACCCTGCTAACATTGATTTCACTGAAGGCCATCAGCCCCATTTCCAGAGGTTCATAATCCAGCGGTATTAGAAACTCTGAAAGTCAGAAGGGGCTTCATGGATGAGGTGAAATTAGAATGCAGTCAGAAAGGAATAGTGAAAGTTCTTGAGTACACCTGAGAAAAGGTATCCAGACACATGAAATCCAGATACATAGTCGTTTATTATGGAGAGCTGGCAGCACAGGAAGAAAGATCACCAAAGAGACAACACAGTTACCTGTAACTATCTGACCTCAGAATGCTGAAAGGACCCTATAACCCTTTATGAAGCCAAGCTAGACAGCTACAGCTCATCAGGCTCTTCTTTCTTTCTGAAATCAGATGTACCTCCCCACATCCCAAGTCCTTTTATGCTTATTTTGAGGAGCTGGTGTTAGAGACCAGTACCTTCCAAGGCAAGTGCTCTGCCACTGAGTTAATTAAAGCCTGGGCATCCACAGATTCCTTCTTTTAAAAAAAAATCCAGGCATTCGAGGTGGTCTCTCCACTATTGCTTAGCTTGTCAGTTGGTGTCATCCCTTTAGATCACTAGAGGTCACTCTGCTGCCTGATCTGTCTTCTAACCTATGATTCCCTCTTCCCCCTATTATACCCCCCCACTCAACCTTCCTGTTCCTCCATGACCTACTCTCTCTTTCTCTTCTCCCCCTCTCTTCTTCCCAGTTCCCACTCCTCCCAACCCCTCGCCGGTTCCCCATCTGTTCAGAAGATCTTACCTCATTCCTCTTCTCTGGGGTACCATGCATATCTCTTAGGTTCCAGACCGATAGCTGGGAGGCCAGCATGGGACTGATCCAGACACCCTGAATGTGAGAGTCAGTGAGGAGGCCTGGGCAACCTATAGGGCCCTGGGCAGTGGATCAGTGTTTATCCCTGGAATACATCGTGTGTCCATAACGAAAAGAGGGATGCTCTCTCAGCCTGGACTCTTAGGGGAGTGCCTGGAACCGGCCCTGAGTGAAATGACAGACTCTAGATATTCCCTATGTGGAAGGAAATGGTGATAGGGTGGGAGGCTGAGGGGGATGGTGTGGGGGTGCGGGAGGAGGGGAGGGAGAGGGAACTGGGATTGACATGTAAAACAAGCTATTTAAAATTTAAATAATAAAAAATAAAAAATCCAGGCAACTTTTACCAAGCAGTGAATTTTCACAAAGCATAAAATTAATTTACTAAAACTAATCCCAGCACTGGGAAGACAGAGGCAGGCGGATCTCTATGAGTTCGAGGCCGGGCTGATCCGACAGCCTCCAAAACAATACAGAGAAACCCTGTCTCGTACAACCAAAAAAATTTTTTTACTAAAACTACCTGCATCAGTTGATGGGGGGAAGTCCTGTGTATATGTCAATAAAGCACTGTTGGCCAATAGGGAACCAAGATAGGTGGGACTAGGAGTCCAGGAGGACTCTGGGTAGGAGAAACACAGGAGTCGAGATGTAACCGCCATGGGGTAGGAAGCCCGGAAATTTCTCCGGTAAGAGAAATATTTAGATTAACAATTATGGGATAAATACTTAAGTCAGAGCTAGCCAGTAAGAAACAAGCAAGGCCAACAGCTTCATAATTAATATAGCCTCCTGTGTGTTTATTTGGGACTGATGCAGCTCTGGAACCAGGCTGGCGGGAAGGCTTTCTCTTTACAATCAGTTATTACTGTTTTCATGCTATGACAAAATACCTAAGAGAAGCCACTAATGAAGGAGACATTTACTTGGGCCCATATTACAGGGGAACACAGCCTGCCATGAGAGGAAAGACATGCTGGTGCTCCTGGCATCAGGAATGTGAGGCTGCATGCTCACATCTGGGCACATCAGGAAACTGAGAGCGAGCAATGCTAGTGCTTAGCTGGCTTTCTCCCTTCCCTCTTTTTCAATTCAGTCCAGAGTCACCAACCCATGGGGTGGTGCTGCCCATATCTTCCCTCCTCCATTTAACCTCTTCGGAAGTGTGCTCAGAGACTCACAGGTGTGTCTACTGGGTGACTAGAAACCCAGTCAAGTTGACAAGGAGGATGAATCATGACACAAACCAGCTGAACCAAAACAACAGGTAAGCCTCCGAAATAACCTGCTTGGGCTCTCTGAGACCTATCTTTTGTAAGTATTTCAAAATTTTATTGCCAGCCAGAGAGATGACATTGTGGGTAAAGGTGTTTGCTACCAGTACTAGCAACCTGAGTTCGAGCCCCAGAACCCACACAGTAGAAGGAGAGGACTGATTCCTGAAAGTTGTCCTCTGAGTCCCACAATGACATGTTTCCCATGGCACACATGCATGTACATGTACACAAACACACAGAGACACTAAATTAATTAGATTAATGATTGTAAAAGATCTTAAACATGTTTGCCGTTTCATCTGATTCTGCTCAGTTATGGCATGCATGGCTACAAATAACAGTAATTTGTGTCTTGATTGTCTCAAAACTCACAAATATCAAATGAGGTCCTTAATGGCCTATAGCAGGTCTTGAGAACGCTCCTCAGCTCCACCTTTTAAGGTGTTATAAGAGGCAGAGCTCCACCACAGCCTTGGCTACCATTCTGTACTGCATGCAATAAAGACCACGAGCAAAAGCAAGTTGGGGAGGGAAGGCCTTACTTCATGTTACCCTTCCAGGTGACAGGCTTGATGGCGTTTCTCCCTCCGCTGCAGAGCTCCTTCTGTCACTGCGGAAGCTAGCCAGAGCCAGGAAGCTGGCAGGCCATTTCCAGCTTCACTTCTTCATGTCCTCTGACCACAGTGTGTGGTGTCTTTACCAATGATGTCCAACCCGCCCTGGGTTGACCTGAAGCAGGCTCTACAGCCTAGCCACCTTTCCTGATTGTTACTCTCCTGCCTCAGCCTCAATGCTGGGACTTGTGTAGCATTCTCCCCCTCTTCCACCACAGAGATCTAAGGCCATGTTGCACCGTGTCTCTTTAGCTCCCTGCATTTGAGCATATTTCATTTTTAAAATATCATTGCACTTTTAAAGAAGACTTTCCACCTGTGTTTTAGTTTTGTTTTATTATTTATGTGTGTGTGTGTGTGTGTATGTGTGTGTGTGTGTATAATTCCTCATTTAGGCCTCTCCTGAGATGTCCTTAGTACTGCATAGAAATTTTGCACTAGTCCATAGATTATCACCTGTTCTTTCCCAAACCAATTCGTGTCACTCTACTCAGAGAGCGTGAACTTGAATCTGCAGCTGACCCTTTTACATTCACACTCAGCCCTCAGCATTTGGTTCCTAAACAAAGCCCTTGATTCTCTCCGTTTGTTTATTTTCGATCAACATGATTCACTGACCCATATTTTTCCCTTTACCTCATTCCTGTATTTAATTAGGTAAAAACAAACTTTCAATGGTGCTTATCTCTAGTGAGTGGAATGATGGGGGAGGCTTGAGAGGGATTAGAAGTGTGCACCCATCACACCCAGCTTTTTCTTTCTTTTCACGCAGAGAGAAAAATAAAGAAGTTGTGAAAGAGAAAATTCCCTGGGCTCCAGGGGCTGAGAGGCAGGAAGTAATACCACGGCCGGCCGTGAGCTGTGCGTGCTCCTCAAGCTGTTTCTCATCGAGCCCATTAACGTCAGAAGGCAACTTCGGAGTCCCACTGATGACTCATGGCCTCCCATCTTCTTCCCATCAGCAGGCTGGGTGTGCAAATTAGTTAGGATTAGTTCTGGAGTGCAGTCTTCAGAAAGGGCAGAAGCTATTTTTTTTGTTGTTGTTGCAAAACATCTCCACCTAGTATAAAACTTGGCGAGCTCAAAAGGAAGTTCTGAGCAAACCTGATATGAAGACAAGCCTCCTCGGGAGCTGAAGTGTTCATAAATGACTCGGAACTTTATTTAGCTTATCTACTGTGAAGACAAATGAGATCATGACACGACGGCACACTCCCCAAATCCTACTAGAAGAGTAAAGCAGGAGGGTCACCGCAAGCTCCTGGACAGCCTGGCCTGAACAGTGGGTTCAAAACCAGTCTAGGATACAAAGCACATTGCAGGCAGGCCTAGGCTAGTGATTGAGACCTTTCTCAAACGTAGACAAAACAAACAAATAAGCAGTTTATATCCTGAAGTGTATCAAAGACAGGAAGTGTCTAAGAAGAATCAAGTTCTGGGGCGGTGGAAATATTGTTCTGCGGTTACTCAAATGTCAGTGTTAGCTTACAAGAGAGGACATTACTTGCCTGTCTCCTGCAGGAACTGAGACCTTCTTGGAAATCTTTCTTCCTAAATAATCCTAGAGTCTACCATTCATTATGCCTGCCAGGGCCAAATAGATTGAGCAGCTAGGTGAGACTTAAGCAGGGATACTAGAGTTTAATGGGAAACCAGAAGTTGCTCCTCTAAGCCCAGTTTTCAGCCAAGGCTCTTGATTGGGGGAAGTGCTACCTTCTGTGCTCTGGCCTCTGGGATCTCTGAGCACATTCACCCATTTGAATGGAGGGGGAGAGGGGACCACCCCTTTTTAGCCCTTTTCATCCATTCCCTCATGAAAGCCTAGACTACTTTCCCCTTTCCAATTTCAGGTTTATTTAGTATTTTCTGAAGAGGTTTTCTAGATCCTGGAAGTGCCCTGCTTGAAAGAGACTGCCCAGTGGAAATCAGCTACATTCTACAGATCTTTTAGTAGAGCCCCAGAGCTGGTCCTATTGGAACTGGTAGGCACATAGAGTTAATCGTAAGACAGATGAGTAGTCCTTGACTCACTTTGTGAGTTAAGCAACAAGATGCAAAAATGCCTCCACTAAGATGTGCAACTGCACCTATGCCCTTCCACCTTGAAAAGCCAAAACACATTCTAGCTTATACATCATAAGAATTCATTGTGTGGTTAGTCATGGAACATCAATCGTCCTCCAACGCATTGTAAGAGAAGGGTGTTCATACACACACCCATGTTCTCCAAAGCCACTGCGTCAGTGCATTCCCTACCAAAGATAAGAAAAGGCAGACTCTGAGGATTTGGCTGTGGCAGGTACTGTCATTCTAAGTCCTTGCATGCATTGTCTCATTTGATTGGCACTGAACGGTTACTGTCGCCACTGTGTGTTGAAGAAACAGTACCTTTCACTCTGTAAGATTAAGAGCCCAGGAACCTCCATTCTTTTTTTTTTTTTTTTTTTTTTTTTTTTTTGGTTTTTCGAGACAGGGTTTCTCTGTGGCTTTGGAGGCTGTCCTGGGACTAGCTCTTATAGACCAGGCTGGTCTCGAACTCACAAAGATCCACCTGTCTCTGCCTCCCGAGTGCTGGGATTAAAGGCGTGCGCCACCAATGCCCGGCTTATACCTCCATTCTTAACCATCATGAACACTGGTCAGAGAACCAGTTATTTTCAGTTCCTTTCAAGTTCCAGGCTCTCTGTGGGTGCCTCGAATCACAATACTGATGGCAATTTCGAGTTTATGTTAAGTGAGGGTACCCGAAATTACACCTTACTAAAGCTGACTTTCCAGTGATAAGGGAGGCGACCACCAGCTTAGTAGCATCTAGGGGAAATGGTTACGCAATCCTTGAAATAGAACATTCAGCAATTCCTGCACCACATTAACTTCCTGTGGACCTCCCACAGGTCTCTGACAATCCACAGAACAAGACCTGTCTGTCTGCCCACTGCTACTGTTCACTGTGGAAGGCTTTTCCTTCTCTTTTCTCTTTTTAGAGAGTTCCACCATTCATTCATTCTTTTGCTTATTTGGTTGGAATGCCACAGTGCACTTGTGGAGGTCAGAGGATGGCTCTCTCTTTCCATCGTGGGGACCTAGGGATCACGCGGGTTAGCTGGCTTGGCAGGAAGTGACTTTATCCCCTGAGCCATCTGTCCAGCCCACCCACCAGCGTTTCTGACTGGGAGAAATTTGAACTAGAAAAGGAATAGGGCTCCTTAAGGTTAAAGCTTTCAGGGAACAAGGTTAATCAGCTTTGCTCCTGCCCCACTCCCACTCCCCACCCCCCACCTCCCCACCCCAGCCCCCAGGCTGGAGGGCCACCAGTCCTTTGTGATGTCCCACTAACCTTTTATTGAATACAGTCGATTTCCTTTAGCTCTCTGGGAGACTGTGGAGGCTTACTGGAAAGATTCTCTGATTTTTTTCAGTCCTGAAAGCCAGCTTTCAAATAACTTCAGCTAGCTAGTCAGGGGAACACAGTGCCCAGAATCATGATTTCCTGACCTCTTCTCTCAGTCCTTGGGCCACACTCTTCTCAGCATCCTGCCAGCTCCCTATCCCAGGGAAGGAATGTCTCTTCCCTCGGGGTAGGGATTCCAATGGGTAAGAAGCATTCTCAGTTTCTGGCAGGTAATCATGTTCATAATACTCCCAATGGCTTTTGCTTAGCATGTGTCTCAGTGTCCCAGTGTGTTCAACTGTGTGTCAGGTGGTCAGTCCAGCTTTTTTGTTTTGTTTTGTTTTGTATTTGTTTCTTGTTTTTCAAGGGTTGCTCTGTTTATCTTTGGAGCCTATCCTAGCACTTGCTCTGTAGACCAGGCTGGCCTGGAACTCACAGAAATCTGCCTGCCTCTGCCCCCTCAGTGCTGGGATTAAAGGCATGTGCCATCACTGTCCAGCCTGGTCAGTCCAGCTTTGGGAAAGCTATAACCACTGATATTCAAAATTCTGACAGCACTGATCCTCCATCTTCAGGCAGCAATTTAAGGTTCAATTCATTCTGGAGTTTTGTCTTTCATTTTTGGTTGTTTGTTTTAAATCATTTGTTAATAAATGACAGCCTTATATGAGAATATTCTCCAAGTCACTTCAGGATACAGCATCCTTGTACTATATTCTGCATACTATTTTTCCTCTGCCTCTTCCTCCTTCTTCTGGTATGAAGTGTTTCATCTAGGATCTAGTGCACCATAAGTAAGATTTTTTTTCCTACTTTTCCTTTTGAGGCAAAGTTTCATTAAGTTACTACAGCTAACCTGGATCTGTACCCCTAAGCTGGCCTTAGGCTTGCAATCCTCCATCTTTAAACTCCCAGGTAGGGCCTTGTAAGTAGACACACAAATTGGACACCTGAGTCTCAGTAAAACTGGCTAGTCACCTGATTTGCCTGTTTTTCTGGGACAAGGGTATTGCCAGAATGTGGAACTCTATATTAAATGTTCATGTTGATTTGACTTCAGTACAAAAATCTGTAGCTACATGACTTTGATATGAACCGCAATGGTATTTTTGTAATCTTGGACAGAATGATATCACATACATATTCTGGTGTGGAAAACAACCAATATAGTGTCAGGGCGCAGACAGACAGACAGGTGGGAAAGAAGGGAAGGAGGAAGAAAAAGGAAGGGAAAAAGAAAGGGAGAGAGAAAAACAAGGTAACATGATAGAAGGCAATTATTTATATGTAATTCTTCAAAGAGACAAAACTAGAAATAAGAATAATGCTAAATCCCCAGGGCTGACAATAGCAAAGTAGCCACTAAAGATCCCAGGTTTCACCAGGCAGCATTAGAGCACACCTTTAATTCCAGCACTCAGGAGTGAGAGGCAGGTAGATCTCTGTAAGTGCGAAGCCAGCCTGGTCTACAGAATGAGCTCCAGGACAGGGTCAGACAGCCAGGAATGTTACATAAAGAAACCCTTTATCAAAAAACAAACAAACAAATAATCCTAGTTTCAGAAACAAGATTTAGTTACTAGATCCCAGCTTAAGGGAAATTACTATAAGGACAGACACCAGACAAGATCTGCTGACTTCAGTAAAATGACCCAGGACCCAGTCAACCCTGAGGGAGAGATTCTTGGATAATAAATACCCCAATTCAATACATTCCCTTCCTTCTGTTTCTCAGTCATGCTCATCACCAACCACAAGCAAGAGGCCATCTACAGAAACTCTCCAAGTGGTCAGCCTCCTAGGGCTCAGTGCAAGAAGGAAAGAAAAGTAGCAAGAATGGACTTAGGTATACACACACACACACACACACACACACACACACACACACACACTATTTTCTTTCCTTCTATGTGTTGGAGAAGTACTCACTCTAACAGACCTTTTATTTTTTTCAATGTTAGTTGCCCAGGCTAGCCTACCTCACTCTGAATTCCAGGAAAGCCTTCAACTTTATGTTTTGTTTTAATTTTTCACTGTAATTTTTGACAAATTCTCACATATATTCAATGTGAGAACATACTCATCCTCACTACATGCTCTTGACCATCTCTCACATCTGTTAACCCCTGTCTTCTTCCCAAGTAGTCCCCTCCTACTTTTGTATCTTTGCTCTGGGCATGTCTTGTGCAGGTGGCCACTGTTGTATGTTCGTGGTTCCATCAACCATGTCATGTCCAGAAGACAGTTTCACAGTAGTCCCTCATCTCCCAGATCTTACAGTCTTTCTGTCCCTTTTCTGGAGATGTTCCCTAGGCCTTGGAGAGGGATATGTCCCGTTTAAAGCTAAAGACTCACAGTCACTTAGTCTCAGCACTTTGTCTAGTTATGAGTCTTTGTATTAACCAAAACCACTCAGCTAAGGCTGAGAATAGCACTAGTCTAAGGCACAAACACTTTTACAAGGCACTTTGGCTATGTGTCCGTTCAGCACAGCATCAATATTAAGGTTCTCCACAGGATTTTCCCCCAAGTTTGTAGCAAAATAGGGATTCCTTCCCATGGAGAAAATTAACCATGTCCCAGTTACACCTGTAGGAGCATCTTGTAGGCAGTCGGGTAGCAATGGCAGTCTGCAGCATTCACAACTAAAAACAATGATGCCTTTTTGTTCCCCTGGTGGTCTACATGTCACCTGCTGGTACCATGGATGCTAACGAGTGGGGAGGAAGCTTCCAGATCAGTTCCAATTTGATTTACGTGTGTTTGGTGTCCCAATTATGTGGTCTTTCCAATAATAGGGTCTTACTATCTAATTCTAGCAAGTGTGACTAAGAGCAATGACGATAGTCACCGTTGTTTTGGAATCCTCTAGGTGATCCCTATCCAATATCTCATAGGGAGACATCCCCCACCTGGCACTGGGACTTTTTGCTTTTGCTTTTCCAGACAGAATTTCTCTGTGT
Organism: Mesocricetus auratus; assembly: GCF_017639785.1. Lineage (NCBI taxonomy): Eukaryota > Metazoa > Chordata > Mammalia > Rodentia > Cricetidae > Mesocricetus > Mesocricetus auratus. Next base: position 1,474,041 of record NW_024429187.1, on the reverse strand, counting down.
AGCTCTGGCTGCCCTGGAACTCTTTCTGTAAACTAGCCTGGTCTCATGCTCACAGAGATCCTCCTGCCTCTACCTCCCAACTGCTGAGATTAAAGGCATTTGCCACCCCCTCCCAGATAGCACTGGAACTTTTGACTAAGACCTATGGATTCTGGAGCAGCATTATTCACTAATGTAGGATAACTTTATTTATATGTTAAAATAATAATTACATTTCCTATTTAGCTTACAAAATAGTAGGTTTCTACAATGGCATTTGTCTTTCTGGGTCATGGTTACCTAATATTTTCTACTTCTGAAAATGGAAAAATTTGCTTTTTCTTCACTTGTGAGAATTCTGTTGGGTACATGGACCACATTTTCATTACGTAGACCTTATTTGATGAACATCTAGGGTGATTTAATTCCTCAGCTATTGAGAAAAGAGCTGCAATGTGCAAGTGTCTATGTAGCAGGATGGAGTCCTTTGGGTATATGCCTAAAAATAATATAGTTGGGTCATGTGGAAGTTTTATTTTTAGATTTTTGGGAAACCTCCACACTGGCTTCCACAGTGGCTATACCAGTCTGCACACACTCCAACAGTGAAAGGGTTTCCTTTTCCCCATGCCCTCACCAACACTTGCTATTTGTTTTCTTGATAGCATTCATTCTTACTGGGTTGAGATGGAATCTCACAGTAGTCCTAATTTGCATTTCCCCATGACTAAGGATGTTGAACACTTTTAAAGATTGTTATTAGTCATTTGTATTTCTCTGTATACTTTTGTAGCTCATTTTTTTAATTGGTTTTTTTTCCTTAAGGTTTTTGAGTACTTTGTATCATCTTGATATTAGTCATCTGTCAGATATTTAGGCAGTAAAAATTATTTTCCTCATTCTGTAGGCTGTCCCTTTACTCAGTTGCCAGTTTCCTGCAGGTATTGTAATTTGATAAGCTCCCATCTGTCCATTGTTAGTCGTATATCTGGGGTAACTGGAGCCCCATTTAGAAGGTGTTGTAGAATGTTATTTTAAGATGTATTACATTGGTTTCTGCAAAGATGTGCTGCATTCCTCTATGTTGCACTTTTTTAACTCTGTGAAGCTGTGTTTCTTTGCCTGCCTAAAACACCTGATGGTCTAATAAAGAGCTGAACAGTCAATATCGAGAAAGGATAGGAGAGGTTGACTGTCAGAGAGAATAAACAGAAGGAGAAACCAGGGAAGGATGAAGGGGGCAGGAAAAGAATGGCCAGGTATCCAGCCACACAGCCAGATACAGAATAAGAAGGAAAAAAAAGATACACAGAAATAGGGAAAGGAAAAAGCCCAGAGGCGAAAGGTAGATGGGATAAGTTAAGAAAATCTGGCAAGAAACAATTCAAGCTAAGGCCAGGCATTCATAAGTAAGAATAAGACCTCGTGTGTGACTTATTTGGGTTCTGGATAGCAGGTCCCCAAAAAAATACAAAAGAGTAAAAAAACAACCAAGAAGAAGGTCCTGACCTTTGCCAACATCTTATAGAGAGCATTCTACCTTTTACCCTGGGTCTTTGATTCAATTTTGTGCAAGGTGAGAGATAAGGCTCTAGTTTCATGGTTCTACATGTGAACATCCAGTTTTCCCAGTACTACTTGTTGAAACTTGTTATCTGTAGTGTAACTTGGAGTCGGTCATGGTAAATTAACAACATCCTTACCTCCCCACCCCCAATCCTGTAGCAAATTTAGGGTTGCCCTGGCTATGTAAATTTTGTGCTTCCATGTGAACTTTAAGATTGTTTGGCTTATTTGTTTTTGTTTTATTCTATTTCTGTGAAGAATGGCACTGGATTATTTTTTTAACTGAGATTGCACTGAATCTGTGATTTGCTTTTGTAAAGATAGGCCTTGAATTTTTATCATCATGTCCCAACTTCTAAAGTATCAAGGATGATAGACTTAAACCATCAAGCCCAGCTACATTATTTTCTCCTCTTTTTCTTTTTCTCTCTCCCTCCCTCTCTCCCTCCCTCCTCCCCCTCCCTTCCTTCATTCCTCTTCCTCTTCTAGACAGGGCCTCATACAGCTCAGGCTGTCTTCAAACTCACTCTGTAGCTTAGCGTGACCAGGAACTATTGATCCTTCTAGTTCCCTGATTGCACTTCTCAGGCACTGAGATTTACAGACAAGAACTACTGTCACACACACAGCTTGTCTTCTTTTTGTCAGTTTCAAATTAGCCTTGTGCTGGAAAGCCATCCCATCAGTGGTTTACACAGCCCTGCCTGTCCTTCCCACCCATGTTCAGCCTGCGACTCCTACACAGAGCACACCCATCATTCTGTGACCCGTGTGCCCATGCACATTGTCCATTTTGCATCAGTGCCCAGGCTTAGGGGTTCTACGGCCAGGTACCACAGTGATCAGACACTGATGGCGGATGTCCTTTTGTACATATGTTTCTTTTATTGGCTGATGAATAAAACACTGATTTGTCAGTAGCCAGGTAGGAAGTGTAGGCAGGCTACCAGATGAGGAGAATTTAGGGGAGAGGAGGCAGAGAGGAGCTACCAGGGAGATGCCATGTAGTTGCAGAAGGAGTAACAAGTCTGGACATTCTCTGGTAAGATAAGACCATGTAGAAATACATAGATTGATGGTTATGGGTTAATAATTAAGAGAGAGCTATCCAGTAAGAAGTCTAAGCCATTGGCCAAACAATTTATAAGTAATATAAGCCTCAGTGTGTTTACTCAGGACTAAACAGCTAATGGACCAGGTGGGAAAGAAACTCCGTCTACAAAACATCCCCCTCCCCCACCACCAGAGAGAAGAGCGTGCAATCCAAATTCATCAGCAAAAAAGGAGTGGTCCACAGTCCCAATTACCCATAGTAACCAATTGTTCCTTTCCTAGCCAAAAGAACCTCCTCACCTTGCATACTGTTTCCATGGCTCTTCCCGAAGACACCAAGTCTTCTCTCCTCTACTCCAAACAGCCAAGTGTAGTTTCCTGAGACAGTTTGGATTTTCACAAAGTCTTCTTGAAACAGATTCTGTTTTCAGCCTGCCAGCCACTAACTGCCAAAATCTTAGCTTTCCTTTTGGAATAAGGACAAATAACATTTCAGGAACAGACCCAGTTAGAGTGCTCTTGGATTTTTTTCTACTGCAACATAAATAAAAGGCAATTTAATTACATAAATCAAATTTGGAAATGTAGATGGACTTGGAACTGCTTAGCAAAAGCCAGAGTTGGGGCTGATTCTAGCATATAATAGAAATGCAAAACAAATCCACATATAAAAGATAGAAAAGCTGAGCTGGCCATGGTGGCATATGCTGTAAATTCAAGTACCCTGGAGGAAGAATCAGGCTGATATCTGTGAGTTCTGACCAGCCTATCCTACATATGGAGTTCCAGAGTAGTCACGGGTGCACAGTGAGACCTTGTCTCAAGAAGAAAAACAAAAATATAGCAAAAGCTCTCATGTGTTTGTCGTTTATCTCACTTTGAATATATCCTCTCTCCTCCTCTTAGTTTCAATATAGCCGAGCCTGGGAGGCCAACAGAAATGGAAGGAGGTAGGAAGAGAAGCCACAGTTGGAAATCATTTCCAAACATTTGTAATTTTTATCACCTGTCATTTCCAAACACGTGCTCTCCTGAATGAGCACTGAATCACTGGACGTTCTGGAGCTGGGGGAATCATATCATATACATGGGGAATATAAAACAAGCAACAAAGATCCTGGATTCAACTAACCTGAGTTTGAATTTCCTAACTGATGGCAAGGTCATGCAAACAGTCTGAATGTGGGCTTTGAACATCTGATGGAAGAGTTAGAAATAATAAACATAAGTCCTCTTTGCAGTACCATGAAAGATACCATAAAGATAATAGTGCCTCCTATTAATATGGAAGTCAGAATGCCACATCACAAAATAAAAGGTAGTTCTGAAAATCTGATAGATCCAGACTGAAGTAGACTGGACATGGTAGCTCATATAAGTGCAGGGGAGACTGAGGCAGAAGAATCACTGTGAGTTTGAGGTCAGTTTGGGCCAGCCAGTGAGTTTCAGGTCAGCCTGTGTCCACAGAGTAAAACCCTGTCTCAAAATGTTAAAGGCAAAGCAAAACAAAAACTGTCTCTTTAACAAACAAACAAACAATCAAAAAGAGCAAACTGGGATTACATACAAAAGCAACATGGACAGGATCAGTGATAAAATCTCAAAGAAGTGTGTAAGTCTATTATTCGTTGCTTTTCATGGGAAGGATGGGGATGAGCAGGGACAAAGGACATCAGAAATCCCAACCCAACATTTTCCTGACAGTGTTCGATCTCGTATAGCATTGTGGCCTATTTCTTTCTATAGGCACATGCAGCTTGCTTAATAGTCTTAGCCACAACAGAGAAAGGGATAGTGCCAAAAAATCTTGAAGGACAAGAATACATTGAGATCAGAAACTAAGACTAAGGTGTGCCCAGTTACACCTGCTGAGCATTGTGTGTGAAGGTAATTTCCTAAGCTATGGGGAGTTGACTGATGAAGTGAATGTGGACTATGCTTAGAGTCAATTTCATCTAGTAAATGAGGGTAGCAGAACAGCCACAAAACCCAACCCTGTGGCTGTCTCAAAGTCAAGACTATATCCAACCATCAACCAAGCCCCGTCCATGAAGATTGTGGGTATACTTCCAGTCACTCCTTAATGTCATTGGGTTGAGTTTCTACCCTTTCACACTATAAAAATAAAATTGTAGGTTAGAGCTGGCAAGATGGTTCAGTGGGTAAAGGTACTTACTACAAAGCTTAATGGCCCAAGTTCAGTACCCGTAACCCATATAGTCAAGGGAGAAAACTAACTCTCATAGGTTGTCCTTGGACCACTGCATCCATGTCATAAGACACACATGCCTGCTTCAGAAGTCTGCGCACACACACACACACAGAGAGAGAGAGAGAGAGAGAGAGAGAGAGAGAGAGAGAGAGAGAGAGAGAGAGAGAGAGAGAGAGAGAGAGAGAGAGAGAGAAAGAGAGAGAGAGAATAAGTAAGATAGGTTCTGGTTGGTTGGTTGGTTGGTTGGTTCGTTGGGTTTTTGAGACAGGGGTTTCTCTGTGTAACAGGTTTGCCTGTCCTTGCTTTGTAGACCACACTGTCATCAGTTGTGTACCCCCACTACCGAGCTAAAATGTTTTTAAAGTATTTAACTCTAATTATTATTATTGTGCGCATATGTGTATAATGTGTGTGATTGCAGCTACCTATGCACATGCATATATGTGGCAGTTAGAAGACAACCTTCATGAATTGGTTCTCTGCTTCCACCATGGGTTCCAGGGATGGAATTCAGGTGGTCAGGCTCGCTGACAAGTGCGCCTCACACATTTTGACACTACTAAGTTGATAACCTCCTTGGTATATTTTGTGTTATTACTTTACCATATTATAATTAAATAGCTAGCCAACATTCATGCATATCAGTACAATAGCATTCTCCTGTTTTCTTAGGCCTTTATATGTTTAATGATGCACTTTAAATATCCTGTTCCTTACTTAGTATTAGGAAAACAGTTTATTTCATCGGTGTTATAGGCTCTGAATTTTTTCAGGTTTGGGTGAGGGAGGTGAGATAGGGCCTCACTATACAACCCAGGCTAGCCTCAAAATCCTGATCCTCCCGACCTCAGTTTCCCAAGTTCTGGGATTATAGTATGTGCTCACATGAGGTATAGTTCTGGAATTCTGAATGTCGATGAGCCTCATGACATCAAGACAGCCGAGAATGGGAGCAGCCAAACCCTGATGGTATAATCCATGGCTTTACTACAGCATACTTCCTAACATCGCCCATTTCTAATTTATAGGTATATGGAGTTTCTTGTTTTGTAAAATGATAAAACATAGTAGCAGACACTGAAAACCTCATCCCCCAAGACAATGCTCCCATTTTTGAAGCGCAAATCTAATTAGGCTTATTAAATAAAAATCCAGAGTCAGATATTATGGGAGAAAGATCAGAAAAGCAGAGCAGCCAGACAATAGAGGGTTTTTTTGGTTATTTTTTGAGGCAGTGTTTCTTTGTGGTTTTGGAGGCTGTCCTGAAACTAGCTCTTGTAGACCAGGTTGGTCTTGAACTCACAGAGATCCACCTGCCTCTGCCTCCCGAGTGCTGGGATTAAAGACACTAGAGTTCTTACCTCTATGAAATCTCAGACCAAAAAGGGCAGAGCTCCTGTCTACACCCTGCCTTATTACTTCCTCTCTCCACCCAGAACATCCCTTCTTGTCTTCTGTCTGTACAGACCTCCAGCCCTCTACGGTTAACTAGTGGCTAATTCTAGCCTCTGATCTTCAGACAAACTTTATTTGTCATGATACAAACTAAATATCATAACATTTCTCCCTTTTGTCTAAAATAAAAAGAGGTTATAACTAACAGAAAAACTATATATAATAAGTACAATAACTATGTAAAATATATATGTGTATATTGTATATAGGATATGTATATATTGTATATAGTCAAGAATTACATTAACAATGTCTAGCCTACTAACATTTGATAAATTTAGAGAAAATATTCCATTATCTATCCTATCCTGGTGAGTCCAAAGTGTTGTACCTAATTCATTTTCTATTCCTAACTTATCCTATCCACCAAAACCTATCTTTTAATGTCTCTCAACCCTATATACTTTACACCTTTTTTGTGTGAGTTTCTTTTCCAAAATTTTTAATAGGGAACACTACCACTATAACTCTCTAGTCTTCAACTCCATCAGAGACCCAAGAAGGAAATAATATTACCGGAGTAAGCAGGAAATGAAAGCAAGCAACTTCCAAAAATTGTGAGAAATGACAGAAACAGCTGGCTGCCTGGATTGCCACCCAAGGTTCCTCTGTAACACTGGAGCATCCATCTTCAGCCTAAAGACCTAGAATATCTGACAGACTTTTCTGTGAAGCAGGATATTTTGAAGTGATGTCTTACCTTGTTTTGGCAAAGTTTGGCAGCCACTTTCCTTTGTGTCGAATTTTTTTTTTTAATTTTATTTTCCAGTTTAAATTTGGATAAGAAACAAGGTTGCTTCACAAGTCAGTTCCAGGTCCCTCTCCCATTCCCTCCCTTCCTCCCGAGCCCTCCCCCCCCCCCCATTATCCCCTCATTTCCCCAGGGAGGGTGAGGCCCTCCATGGGGGTGTGCATAGTCTGTCATTTCATATAGGGCAGGGCCTAGACCCTTCCCCAAGAGTTCAGGGTGAGAGTGCACCTCACATTGTTCTATGGGAGTCCAAAGTCCGTGTGTATACTTGGGATGGGTACTGATCTGCTGCCCAAGGCTCAATAGATTCCCTAGGCCTCCTCACTGACACCCAGATTCAGGGGGTATTGATCAGTCCCTTGTTGGATTCCCAGGCTGATGCCTGGGATTCAAGAGTTAACCTTTGTCTGGTCAGCTGTTTCTGGGGGTTAAACCAGCCCAGTCTTAATCCCTTTGATCATCAGTCCTCCCTCTCTGTTACTGGCTTTCTTGAGTTCAGCTCAGTACTTAACCGAGGGAGTCTGCCTCTTCTTCGATCAGCCAGTAAATAAAGTTTCTGTTTCCCAGACTCTCTGGCCATAGGATTGAAGGCTGGCACTCCCCAGATCTATGTCTAAAATCCATATATGAGAGAGTACATGCCATGTTTCTCTTTTTGTGACTGGGTTACCTCACTCAGGGTGGTTTCTTCTAGTGTCGTCCATTTGCATACTGTCAGCAGTCAAGGCAAGGGTACCTTTTTTTGCCCAATGGCTTACTTTTGCAACAAAGAAAGTAAACTCCATATAGCGTTTCTTTGATGCCTATCACCTTCTCTGAAGTAGATTGGTGCTACCAATCTCATTGTCATAAAAAGGAAGATTATGTTACTAAAACAACTTAAATGCCATATCCTGTAGATTTCTGAAGTATTTAAAGACCACATCTCTATTGAAATATAATCTCTGTTTGACCTTGAAAAAATACCTATCATAACTACAAGTTTGATTGTAATTGGTGACTATTAACCTGAATTTCTTATTATCCTAAATAGTTTGTAATAATAACTTTCAAGAACTATAAATTTGCATGACAAAGTTAAATGAGCTGTATAGGTACAATACCTTGAATAAGAATATCAATGTTTGTACAGTATGTTGTAACTAAAATAACCTCAAATTTGTATCACTATACAAAAATTCTTATCAATATAAAATATTTAAGACTATTAGTTGTTTTTTGGTTTAAAAGCAGATTCAATAATCTACTCTTTTATCCTATCATTTCTGTATCTTCCTTTTTCTAATCTTGATTCTAATCTCCATTGTTCATCCTTTTTCCTGGCCATTATCAATAACAACATGTAACCAATTCCCCTAAACAATGACAAATACCCATAACCCATTGAATGACCAAAAACCAACCTCTTGGGAATGAGTGCATTGTGTTCTTTTTTTTTTTTTTTTTTTTTTTTTTGGTTTTTCGAGACAGGGTTTCTCTGTGGCTTTGGAGGCTGTCCTGGAACTCACTCGGTAGTCCAGGCTTGTCTCGAACTCACAGAGATCTGCCTGCCTCTGCCTCCCGAGTGCTGGGATTAAAGGCGTGCACCACCCAATGACTTCCTGATGTCTGGGGGTGACAGCGTCTTTAGAGGGCCCTGAAAAAATTGGGTTAATTATCAAGTCCTGGGAAAGCTAGCTATATCATTTTTTGTCCAGTCTCTGTAATAGGAAATCTCAAGTCCTAAATAAAGTAATCTTTGAGGCTGGACCCTCTCAGCAAGCCACCTTGAAATTTTCCTGAGCAGTTTATAGTTCAAAGCCAATCTTTGTGTGCTGTTTGTCAGCTTAGTGGCATTATCATAGTCCTGGTGGAATTGTCATTGTGTGGCCCCTCCTTCGTTTGGAGACTTCAAAGGTTGCTGCTAGGCATAGTTATGGTTCACTGCAGAAAACATAAACATTTTAAATGTCAGATGCAGCAGATCTTAGAGAGGTTAATGAATATTTGTTATGTACACCCAAAGTACAAAAATTTAATTCCCAGTTATGTGATAAAGACTCAAACCTGAGATCACATACAGGAAGCTAGATGAAGCCTTTTACTAGAACTAGTACTCTATATGACAATTAATATCATCACACAAAGTTTTAAATATATACATATATATTAATCTTGTCAATTTTGAGATAATATTTATTCCTTAAGAAAAGTTTTAAAGAGTCAAAATAAAACAAAAGGATCATTAGATTAGTGGCAATAAAATAGTCCCTAAATTTCGATTTTCCTTCTGTCCCTTATCAGGTGTCTCCTCTGACATGAGACAGAGAGTTTGGATTTTACTTTAACAAGCATGCTTTGGTCTAGAGAAGGAGAGTGTCACACTCTAACTCCAAAGCCAGTTTTAATTTTTAATTGGACTAGGGCTACAAAAAGACCATTTGCATTATATGTCTGTAGAGAACAGCAGAAATAAACATTTGGGAAGTGTTATGAAATTTTATCCTGTTGGAGATGTGATATACTAATAAAGCCAATTTACATTTTTTCTTGGGACAATTTTTGTGGATGATTCATCCTTTTTCTTCAGATGTCTCATTTGCCCAGTGGTCTTCAGTTTCCTTAGCTAGACGCCTTCATTCTCTTGAAAGACAAAAACAAAACTCTGTCCCAACCCTAACTTTGAGAAGTTTCCCTTTGGGTAAGTTATATCTGATCAAATGAAAATCATTTGTTAGTTTTATAAGTTAGTTTAGATAGAAAAGTCATGCTGTTTGATGAAATATCACTTCTTCTAATCAAGAAGTCTCTCTTGTTCTGGTTTCTTCTGGAAAGGGGGTTGCTGTTGTTTTTGGTTTTTGGTTTTTCAAGACAGGCTTTCTCTTTAACTTGGAGTCTGCCTGTCCTGGAACTTACTCTGTAGACTATGCTAGCCCCAAACTCACAAAGATCTGCCTATCTCTGCCTCCCAAATTTTGAGATTAAAGGCATGTGCAGTGTGGGTTTGTCTTATCATCTAAAGCTGTTCTATCATCCAGAGCAATATGCTTTTCACAATAGGCATTAGGTTCTTTAATTGCTCTGGGAAGGAGTTTCCTCCATGGTGACAGGGAATGACTGAACTGAATTTGACATGGGGACCTGCAAGAGACCCCTCAAGGCATTTCCTGATGGCAAAAGGTTACCTTGTCTGTCCCTTGGTTCAATGTCTGTCTTTGCCTCCCCTTCTGCATACTCTAGAAGGCAGGGCATTCTGTTTGGATTATTCTTAGAAAAAAAAAACATTGTTTCTAGGAACACCCTTGTTTACTGCAATTAAAATACCTGACATTTTCATTTTTCTTCAAACCTCTTGAAATGAACTCTTCTCTCCAAGCATCATCATCATGGTTATGAGCTTCAATATTAATTTTATCTTGCTTTTAAAAGCCTAGTTACCCTTTTGCATTGTGAATTAGCATTTTCAAACACTTATCCTTATACCTTTAGATTAATGAGCTCTTATTCATCATCAGAGAGGTTTCTTATTGCATCAGATGGACATTGACATAGAGACTCACAATAAGTCAAAGTGCAGAGAATGGTGACTATGCAATGCTTGAACCCACTATGTCTCTTGTCCCTTCAAGGTTCAGAGAATCTCAAAGCAGAAAGTATGGGGTGGATTGTCAGAGACAGAAGTCAAGGAGGACTGGATGAAATCATGCCTTCTGGACACGGCAGGCCATCGCCTTCATGAACTCAGCAGCAGCTGTGGCTGCCTGGAGAATACCAAGCCAGTCAGTCAACATTCCAGCCTGGATGGGTAAAGGGCTCACTCTTGAGGACTCGCCCTTAGCTGATAGCTATTGTCACTTGACGGCTGCTGGGGGCAGGAGAGTCAATTTTCTTCGTGGGTGTGGCTCCTCCCTCATAGGTTGGCCATGTTCCAGTGGATGGCCCTACACACCCATGCGCAAACAGGCTGCTCTGGTTAGACTAAATAGGATATAAGAAAAAGGAGGGAGAGGACAAGAAAAGACGGAGAAGGACAGAGAGGAGGAGAAGGAGGGGAGGGAGAAGGAGGAGGAAAATAAATATTGAGTTGAGAGGAAGAGGTAGGGGTGGCACAGCAGGGAGGGGGAATGTGATTGACCTAAATACATTGTGGGTTTCTATACAATTCTCAATAAATAAATAAATTTAAATTTTAAAATCAGAGCTGGGGAGATGGCTCAGTGAGCAGAGTGTGGCCTGTGCGAACTGAGCAGGGCAGTGATGTGGTGCAAGTCTGTACCCCAGGGGCGGGCAAATGTGTCCTGAGGTCTCACTGTCCAGTCAATCTAGCCAAAATGGTTAGCTCTACATTTCTGTCCCAAAATGCAAAGTGGAGAATGATGGAGGAAAACACTATATGACACCACTCTCTGTCATCCATACTTACTTGCAAAAGTATCTGTATACCCCCCACACACACACACACACTCCAAAATGAGAAGAATTACTATTAAAGGGCTGGACATAGCTCAGTATTAGAGTAATTACTTGTATGCACCAAGGCCTGTGTTCACTCCTCAGTACCATAAAAGAAGCAGAAAGAGAGGAGAGGGTGGGCATAGAGTTGGTGACTCACATCTTCAGTAATGGCACTTGGGAAGCTGGGGGTTGCCGAAAGTTGGCCATCAACCTGGGGGACACAGTGAGTTCTAGGCCAGCCTGAGCTACACAGCATGACACTATCTTTAACAAAAAAGAGGAAAAAAGAAGAGGAAGAAGGAAGGAATGAAGGAGGAAAGTGAAAGAAAGGAAGAAGGAAGCAGGAAAGGAAGGAAGGGAGGGAAGGAGAGAGGGATGGAGGGTATCTAATTAAATAGTTGTCTGTAAGAGCAAGCACTAACAGACCATTGCAGTAAGTAGTTTAGCAGGCTGGTGAAAATCAGGACAGGAGAACACTCAATTTGAGAAGAAAAGGAACTTCTTTTTCTCTTTTTTCTTTTCTTTTTTGAGACAGGGTGTCATGTAGCTCAGGCTGGCCTTGAACTGGCTGTGTAACTGAGTAGCACCTTGAACTTACCATCTGTTGGTCTCCACTCCTCAACATTGAGATTACAGGCAAATACCACCAGGCCTGGCCTCAAAAGGAACAAGGTTAAGGAAAAAAATAAGAAGAAGAATAAATGTACTATTTGTCTTCTGCAGAGTGAGGGTGTGTTTCCCAGAATTATCACGTGTATCAAAAAATTTAAGACGTTATATCTTCTAGTAAGAAGTTGATGTTAGGTATTCCATAAGGTTTCCATGAAGTTTAATTCCCACAGAATTAAGGACGTGAAGGTATGAAGTATGAATTCATAAAGTAATTGAGATGATTACATAATAAGAGAAGCAGATTTAAAAAAAGGAAAGGAGAAGGCAGAGGAAAGCTTTTTCTGGAAGGGGATATATTTTATTCCTTGTTTCGGAGTGTTCCAAGATGCTCTAAGGAAAATTGCACACAGCTGTTTGGTTTCCTCTCGAGAGGTCCTAATTGGAGCAATCTGCCCTTCTTCCATAGCCAGCAAGCTTCAGGACCCTGCAGACAGCTCTGCGTATTTGCAGGTTCTTTGGGGAAAAGGGTGAGACTCAGACACTGGGTTCTACTTTGTCCTGAAACAGCTGAATTGATTTGAAAAGTGGTTCATCTCTGTGCTCTGTTACCTCTTTCTAAAATGAATAGTATCAGATATACTCCCTGTCCCATTCCTCTTTAATTGGTTCTCCTGAAATTGCACCAATATGCTAATACAAATCTATCTAAATGGCTTAGGGGTTAAAAAAAATAGAACAATGTTAGAAGCTGCAACTTTGTTGTAAAATTGACATGCAGAGACAACTTTTTTTTAAATGTGTTTTTAGCATTTCTCAGTAGTTGCTTCCTTTTCCTTTCTGTAATAGTCTCTAGCCTAGAAATACAACACTTTCTGAACTCTAAAACCCTGTTTCCCACAGAGTTGTCACATTAGCCTTTCTCTTTATTTTTAGTTTTCCCCTCTTTAGATATTTCTTTTTTAAAAGATTTATTTTATTTATTTTACTTTTAATTGTTCATCTGTGTGCTGGAGCAGGGTGTGGAATGTGTGCACATGAGTATAGGTGGGAGCCAGAAGAGGATGTTGGATCCTGGGGAGCTGGAGTTACAGGTGTCTGTGGACTGTCTGATGTAGGTGCTGAGAACTGGACTAGGGTCCTCTGCAAGAGCAGTATTTGTAATCAGACTTTCTTTAGACTATCAGCTTCCAAATAATGACATGGAGACCTCTTTTAACTATTAAAGTTTGGCCTTAGCTTAGGCTGTTCCTAAGTAGCTCTTCTCTTTCTTTCTTTCCTTCTTTCCTCCTTTCTTTTTCTTGCTTTCTTCCTTCCTTCCTTTCTTCCTTCCTTTCTTATTTTATTTATTTATTTTATTTTAGTTTTAGTTTTTCAAAACAGTGTTTCTTTGTGGCTTTGGAGGCTGTCCTGGAACTAGCTCTTGTAGGCCAGGATGGCCTTGAACTCACAGAGGTCCGCCTGCCTCTGCCTCCTGAGTGCTGGGATCAAAGGCATGTGCCATCACGGCCTGACCTAAGTAGCTCTTAAAACTTAAATTAACCTGTTCATATTAGTCTATGTTCTGTCATGTTTTTCCGTTACTCTCAGTATAGTACATCTGACTTTCTCAGGTCTTGCAGACAAATCTCTGCCTCTCTGATTCTTCCCTGAGTTCCTCTCTCTCTCTCCAGAAGTCCCACTTATCCTTCCCTGCCTAGTTATTGGCCATTCAGCTCTGTAAAGGGAAAGCCTTTTCCTTGAGAGAAGCCTTCCCGCCAGCCTGGTTCCAGAGCCACACCAGTCCCAAATAAACACATAGGAGGCTATATTAATTATGAAGCTGTTGGCCTTGCTTGTTTCTTACTGGCTAGCTCTGACTTAAGTAATTACCCCATAATTGTTAATCTAAGTATTTCTCTTACCAGAGAAATTTCCGGGCTTTCTACCCCATGGCAGTTACATCTTGACTTCCTGTGTTTCTCCTTCCCAGTGTCCTCCTGGACTCCTAGTCCCACCTATCTTGGTTCCCTATTGGCCAACAGTGCTTTATTGACATATACACAGGACTTCACCCATCACAGCTCTTTTTTTTTTTTAAACCAATTAGAAGTGCCTTAGTCAGGTGAGGTAAAACAGAGACATCTTCATGCAGTGTGATCAAATATCCCTCAACGAGTATTTACTGTTGTTCTTGGAGCAATCTCTCCAGCCCCTTTTTGGTTTTGAGACTGAGTTTCAGGTTACTCATGTAAGTATTGAACTTGCAATGTAGTCAAAGATGACCTCAAATTCTTGATACTCCTGTCTCCAATTCCCAAATACTGTAAGTATGTGCCACTACAGTTGGCTAATTTGCAGTCTTTTTTTTTTTTTTTTTTGAGACAGGTCTCATTATGTAGCTCTTGCTAGCCTAGAACTCACAGATATTCACTTGTCTCTGCCTCTCAAGTGCCAAGATTAAAGGCATGTGCCACCACACTTGGCTAACTTTGTGTCTTTTGACATAGGATATAACTATGTAGCCCTAGTCAGAACTGGCTGTGTAGACCAGAATGGCTTCAAAGTTGCAGCACTCTCAGGCCTCTGACTCCAGAGCACTAGAATTACAGACTTGTACACCATGCCCAATTTCTCTTAGTTCTTTTATAAAAAATTATAGGAGACCAACTGTATGTTCAGCCACTATGCCAATATCATTAAAGTTAAGGAGAGTCCATATCTACAAAGGCAAGGGTGCTGAGCAGTGGTGGATATTATAAGTTAACATATTTATGCAGCTTAGGATTTATCAGTAACCCCACTGTATGATTATCATGTAAACCTTTTGTTGTTACTGTTTATTAATGCTATTATATTATTATTATAACATAAATGTTTGTAGCCCTCAGTTGAACTGGAACTGGATACGTGGAACAAGCTGCTCTTGAACTTGCCAGTATCTTTGGATATTATGTGATATTAAGGAAGTTCAAAGCAGCATGACAGGTAGCATTGTCCTAATGGGTCACTGATGTCTGATGGATAGTTCAGAGTTCACATCTTAGCACAAGAAACTCTAGGAAAATCGTTAGTATTTCTACTTGTCTGGAAGACTTGTACTACTCACTACAGTGATTGTGGGCTATACTAAACACTATAAATGTCATGGATCCAAAGTAAAATGTGCAGTAAGTGTAACATACAAGCCAAGATTTGAAAGTACTGGCCAAAATTATTTAAAATATCATTTAATGAGAATGGGCATCTGGGAGATGGCTCCTTGAGAAAGAGATTGTCACAGAAGCCTGATAACCTGAGCTCAATTCCTGGAAACCATGTAAAGTTTCAATGACAGGAATGAAAGTTGTCCTATGATTTCTACCTGTGAACCATGACACACTAGTGTGCGTGCGTGCACTACTAATATAAAAATGTTTTAAAACATCAGTCACTTATCTTAACTCAATGTGAAAATTATACACACACACACACACACACACACACACACACACATATATATATATATATAGTGTTGGAGCAGTAGGAGAGATACATACATGCAGGTTTTTTAAAACTCAAGGCCCACCCCCTGGGACTCACTTTGTTCACCAAGGCCGAGCCTCCTGATCTTTTTCATCCTTTTAAATGGTTCCACTTCCTGGAGAGGACAACCTGCCATGTGTTTTGTGGGATGGACCTCAGGCTTAGTGGCAGATGGCTGTCTTTACCTGCTGAGCCATCTTTCCAACCCTCCTGTGTTTGTTTATGTTCTACCTGAGAATAGAGTTAGGGTTAAATAAAGATATTTTTGTAGACTTAATCACAAGAGTGAAGGCAAAGAAAAGTACTCAGAATAAAGTAACAACCAAGAGCTTAGGATGGGTTTCTCAGAGGAGTCCCAGAAACTAACACATATCCAGGCGTAGGCACAGGATCCTCCCAGAAGATTTGTCTCTTTTTTTATTCTTGTACCTTACTAAAAGTAAAGCAGGGTGCTGTGGTTGTTATTCTGGAACTTTGGGGCCTGAGGCAGGAGAATCATTCTGAGTCTATGTTTGAGGTCAGCCTGGCTATGTAGTGAGCTTTTTACTAGCCTAGGCTATAAAATGAAACTCTGTCTCCCCAAACCAAAGAAAGTGTAGGATTTAGAAACACATTGTGGTTGTTTGAGTAAGAATGCCCCTCTCCACCATAGGTTGATACATATGAATGCTGTGTTTGAAAGGATTAGAAGGATTAGGAGCTGTGGCTTTGTTAGAGGAAGTGTCTCACTAGGAGTGGGCTTTGATGATTTCCAAAGCCCATGCCAGGCCCCCTCTCTCTCTCTCTCTCTCTCTCTCTCTCTCTCTCTCTCTCTCTCTCTCTCTCTCTCTGCCTGTGAATCAGGATGTAGCACTCTCAGCTACGGCTCCAGAGTCTTCCTACACAATAATGAACTAAACCTCAGAAACTGTAAGCAAGTCCCCAATTAAATGCTTTCTTTAATAGGAATTGCCTTGGTCATAGTGTCTCTTCACAGCAATTGAAGAATGACTAAGACACACATACACACTTATATACTCATATATTATGTATGTAATATATGTGCATTATGATAATATGTATGTAACATGTACACTGTGTATGTGAAACATGTGTATGTATTATATGTGATACACACACACACACACACACACACACACACACACACACACACACAGACACACGTAACATTTGGGGCTCCGAAGACATTTCATTTGGGGAAGTGCTAATCTAAACCATAATCTCCTCGAATGTGGGGCCATCCTTGTTTCCTTCTATGTGACATCTTTAGCACCTAATGGGACCAATCAAGATCTATGCTGAAAGCAATGTTAGCAAATGGGATGGAATGGAATGGGATGGGATGGGATAGAATGGAATGGAATGGAATGGAATGACCAGGCCCCATCTTCTCCCAACACTGCTAGGGGCACTGTGAAAATGTTTACTTCCTATTTCTGGTTTTAGCTCTCAGTCAGTCAGGTTTACATTTATTTTCCTGTTTTCCTGGTTTAATTACTTGCATGCCGATGCTTCTTTAAACCATATGTAATCACTACAGGCAATTAGTACCTTTTGTTTCTTTCTTGGGGTGATATGCTACATAGTCTCCTGTCAACTCAACCTCATCCTGAGCTTCTTCAAAGGCAGGAACTACACTTCCTAGAATCCCTTTCCCTAGTACATTCTTCCAGGAGGGAATCAGTCAGCAAGTGGTTTAGAAGGCAAAAGAGGAGGAAACCATGGTTCCTCAAAGCCAGTTCCGGGAAGATGTCTGGGTAAGCAGAGGTTTCAAGATGCTACCAGAAGAACTTCTTGAGAAGCTGCCGGCACCGAGAGAGCTGGTGCAGGTATGGTACCATGAAGGGAAAGAACTTCAGGACTCCTGGCTTTGAGGGTTTTTAGTAAGACTCTAGAAGGCCTTAGCAAATTTGGTCTCAGAACTTGTATTAGCTACTTTTCTACTGCTATGATAAAACATCATGACTAATGGTCCCAGATGGATAAGTCCATCATGGCTAGGAATCGTGGTACCCGGCAGTAGACATAGTGCCAGGAACAACCAAGGGCTCATATCTCAAATGGCAACTAGTAACAGAGAGCACACTGGCAATGGTCAGAGGCTTCTAAACCTCAGAGCTCACCTCCAGTGACACATTCCCTCCCACAAAGACACACCCAAAGGCTCCTCCCCAAACAGTGCCACCAAATGGGTGCTGATCTCAACATCACCTTCAAGTTCTCAAATGCCAGACCTCATGGGGGGAACATTCTCTTCAAATGACCAAGGAACTATAATTAAAATAAAACTATGTATCAGTCTTTGAGGACGGAACACACGCTCAAGTGTGGAGGTCAGAGGATAATCAGAGAGGGTAATTTCTCTCCTCCCATCAAGTCTGCCTTAGGGATCGACTTTTGGTCACCAGTGTGGTGGCCAACCTTCACCGCCTTGCAGCCCTTTATTTTTAAGAAAGAGCTCTAAATTGTATTGGCTTTAAGTATCATAAAACCTAGATATAGCTGTGAAGGGCTAAGAGATTTCCAGAGACAGAATGACTCTAGAGGGACACCAAAGATCTTTGGGAATGTTGCTCTGACTCTTGCTCTCCCTCTGCAACCCTCATGGATGCTCTGACTTCCTTCTTATGGGGAAGTACAGCAGCATTTGTTCTCAGCACCAAGATAGCCAATGCTTTAAAGTGATGGTTGCCTGCATTTAGACTTTGCATCCACGTTATCTCACATTTTAGATATAATATTTACGGGCTTATAGAAGTCTGTAGGACTCAACACTTGAGAGACTGAGACTGCAGGACTTTGATGAGCTCCAGGCCAGCCTGCGTCACAATGGGAGACCCGGTTCTCAAAATGCCAAACAGTGTGAAAAAAGGTAAGGAAAACACTTGAATATCACATAAGGATTTCAGAGGGAGCAATCTTGAGCAGCATCTGGTCTTTATCACACAGTAGTGTGTCCAACATACAGGAGAGCTTCATGGATCTGTGTGCACATGAGTGGAGGAGTGGGTGTCTTTATGCTCATTTGTATCTAAGGTGGTCCCACGTTAAGACTATTAAGATGGCATATGTCATGTTTGTTTTCACCATTCTCTCTAGATTTATCCAGCTCCAAATCAAGAATGCTCGGCTGCTTTTATTGGATGAAATGATGAGTAGTTGGGGAGCTATTCCAGCTCAAATTCTAGGAAGTACCAGTAAGAACATCTATATAATTCCTTTGTGGTCTTCCAGAGGTTAGGAGTTATTCTCTCACAGTGAATGTGGTTTTCTTACTGCCAGCTGTGGCAAATCGATACATGTTATTCATATTTTCATTTGATTTCAATCTGGAACATGCAGTGATACTGCTTGAACATTGAGGATTTCATTCTACGACACTTAAACTATATTTTTAATTTAAGGATTATTTATTTATTTTGACTTTAGTTTTTATTCGGGAAGAATGGGATTTAGTTACGCAGCTCAAGCAGGCCTTGAATTTATGATCTTCCTTCCCACCTCCCAAGTCCTGGGATTGTAAGGCTGTGGATACATGAACCCTGTCTAGAATTTATCTTTATTTGCTTTTTAGTATTTTAATTATTTTTTATAGTGTGTGTGTCTGCGTGTTTGTGTGCACGTATGGTGGGTGACAAGGGTGACATGCTTGCCACAGCACAGGCTTGGAGGTCAGAGAACAGCTTTTGTACTTGGTTCTTCCCTCTACCAGGTGGGTTCTGGGAATTGAACTCAGGTCATCATGTGTGGCAACAAGTACCTTTACCTGCTGAGCCATCTCACCTGCCCAACTACTAGTTTTTTGTTTGTTTGTTTGTTTTCCAAGACATGGCTTTTCTGTGTGACAGCCAGTCTGTCCTGGAACTTGCTTTGCAGGGTGGCCTCAAACTCATAGAGACACCTGCCTGCCTCAGCCTCCCTGGTGCAGAGATTAAAGGCATGTGCCACCACATCATGGTTTAACTATTTTTTAAAGTTGTATTTGCCACAGACAAACTCTATTGATAATGACTACACTGGTTAAGTGTGCTAGTTTTTGTTGTTTTCATTTTGCAAACATTTGCTGTGTGCAAGGTGCAGGCTGTGGGTTGTGCTAATCAGTGGAAGTGTAAAGAGGAGCAGAGTTGCATTTAAGAGCTGCCATCTCAATGGTAGATGGTGACATGACCAACAAATTGGGGGGGGGCAAATACTTGGGGAAAGAGGGAAGTTTAAAAGAAAACTTTCATTGAACCAGGTACTGAAAACATGGTAACTCTTCCACTTGTCACTGCTCTTTTGCAAAATACGCATAAAGGTTAGCAACTACTGGGGACTGAGGAGTTGGCCCACAACCATTTTGAGCTATAGGGGCTAAATGGCCCTGTTTTCCAGATAGTCCTCCTTTACAGGTCTCAGTATTTTGGTCACGTGTTCAGCATCACCCTGTAAAGGGAAATGCGTGCTCGTTGTCTAGGAATGCTTACGGTTGAGCTGCTTCTTGTATTTTTCATCCTATAAGCCAGGACGATTTTTGGTTTTTGTTTTTGTTTTCCTTAAAAATTGTTTTTGAAGCTGAGCTTGGTGGTACATGTTCTTATTCTCAGCACTGGGGAGGCAGTGTAGGAGGATCTCTCAGAAGATAGATAACCTGGCCTTACAGAGGGGGTTCAAAGACAGCCAGGGATAACACAGAGAAACCTTGTCTCAAACAAACAAACAAACAAACAAAAACAACAACAAACCAGTATTTTTTTCCATGTATGGGGGCAGGACAGCATGCTGGTGCCACAGCAGGGCTGTGGAGGTCAGGACAACTTGAGGGAGTTGGTTTTTCTCCTTCCACCAGGTGGGTCCTGAGATGGAACTCAGGTGGCCAGGCTTGTAGACAAGCCTTTACCTGCTAAGCCATATTAATGCAGGCCCTGCTCTCAATTGCTCAAGCTTTCACCAGTGTAGAGCTAATTACAGCCAATTGGAATAAGAGGTGCGATGTGCATTTATTCCACTGTTTCAAAGTAGCTTAATACATATTAACAGCTTAATATTATCTGTTGTTTATAAGTGGTGTAAACCCTGCATTTGCAGTAACTCTATAAGGTTTAGATTTAGATTTTCTCACCTGTGGAGTCGCTAAATGGGCCCTTAAGATTTCCTTGCAGTTTTTTGTTTGTTTGTTTGTTTTGTTTTGCTGGGGGAGGGGTGTTCCCTTGTGCGACTGCACCTGTTTGGAGAGTCTCAAGTAGCCCTCAGACTTCTTTTGCAAATGATGACCTTGAACTGATCCACACCTAGACCCAGCGCTCTCTGCGTGCTAGACAAGCACTGGATCCCCTAAGCTACATCGCCATCCCTTGCTTCTGTGTTATTTATTGGGAGAAGGGGTAGCTGAGGCACAGTCTCAGTAGCCCATGCCTAGGTTCGAACTCATAGCGTTGTTCCCGTCTCAACCGCTTAAGTACTAGCATTTTCGGAGCGATCCAGCCTCAGCGCCCGGGTTATTGTAGTTCCAAATCGCAGCACCCAGAATAGTTTCTGGTGTCTGCAGAAGACGCAAATGTAAAGGGTTTGGGGGGGTGGGGTTCTTTTTTCCTAAGACGGTGTGTGGTTGCCCCACTCCACCTCTCTAGGAAGCAGGCTCCGGTGAAAGATGTCTTGTGGAGGGGGATCCCCACCTGCTTTGCGGCTACCCAGCCGGGGTTCCCAAGTCCCCGGGATTGCCAGTTCGGGAGAAGCCTAGCTTCTCCGAGAACCGCAGGCGCCTTTAAATGCTAATGAGCAGCCGCGCCGGCTTTCCCCACCCTCTCCCCGCCCCGCGCCCGCCCGCCCGCCGCCCGCCGCCCGCCGCCCGCGAGCACTTGCGCGGGGCCATCTTCGGGGCCGGGAGACCCAGCGAGACCGCGAGCGCGCGCGTCCCCCGCCGCGCCGCGCGATCTGCACCGGCCGCGACTGCCGCCGCGCTAACCGCCGCCAACCGCCACCGAGGTGCCCGGAGAGAGCGGAGAGGCGGCATGAGCGAGGCGGGCGAGGCCACCACCGGCGGCACCACGCTCCCGCAGGCCGCGGCCGACGCGCCCGCCGCGGCGCCCCCCGGACCCCGCGCCCAAGAGCCCGGCGGCCGGCGGCGCGCCCCAGGCCCCGGCGCCCGCCGCGCTGCTCGCGGGAAGCCCCGGCGGAGACGCGGCCCCCGGACCCGCCCCGGCTTCGTCAGCCCCCGCGGGCAGCGAGGACGTGGAGAAGAAAGTTCTCGGTGAGTCCTCGGGTGCAGCCCCGGGGAGGCGGCGGGCGAGGATGGACGCGGATGCAGGGCGGGCTGGGACACGTGGGCCGGGACTTGGAGTCTTTGCTATGCGTAGGTCCGGAAAGCAGCGCGTTTCCTTGGGAGGGGAGGTGGGATTCCGGGGAGGGATGGGCGGGGTGAGTTGGGAAGACTTTATTGCTTTTTTTGCTTTTGTTTGTTTGTTTTTTTTTCCTGGCCTGGGAGAGTCAGGTGTCTGTCCCCGACGCCCTTCCCTCGTGGGTTTGGGACAGCCGCCATGCTCCAGCCGGCCACATGCCGGCACAGGGATGTTGCAACGCCTCGGGAAACTTGGGGCGGGCGCCCTCCCCACACCTGGCCGTGGCACAGATGCAAAGAGCCTCCCAGTGCCTACCAATTGCTGCACATTTCCCCTCTCTCCGCACTGTGGGAACGCACGTGGTGTGGTGGCTGGGAAAAAGTTGGTCGGAAGTGGAGTAGGACGGGTGTCCGAAATATGGTTGTCTTGGGACTTGGAACTGGAAAGGAAACGGGAAGGTGGAGACTGGAGATTTTAGGGAGCGCAGAGGTTTTGCAACAGTGGCTTTGGTGTTTTTGTCCTCATCTTCCTTAAGGAACGCCCGGTGCGAGGCCTTCCACGGGCTTGCCGAGCAGGTGGGTGGCGAATAAGCTCGCTGAAGAGTGTGTGCGCCGCGCTTGTGGTTCGCTCTCTGGAACAGGAAAGTTAACAGATGGTGTGGGATGCTTCCGAAGTGTTCACTGTTTCTGGGTGGGGCCGGCTGGGCTCGCCTGCCCTCCGAGCTTCCTCCCCATTTAGCAAGAAAGCTGAAGGGATAAATGTGGAAGAAATAGGACAGCAGTGGGTGTTCTCCACTCTCGACAGTCCTTCGATTCTTGGTTTTCCCAAGGCTTTGAAAACTCTGTTCCTGCCAAATTACGGGCCTTACTCCCTCCCTGTCTGCAGTTAAAAGTTCCTTAGAGGTCTTGTGAGTGTTGCATTGTGGTACATTGCACCAGATGCTGCTTGAACCACTTCCACACAAAACGAGACAGAAGGAACCCTGCGTGGCCAATCAAAGTAGGTTCTTTAATGATACCTTACTGAGGGGCAGATGGAATCCTACAGGTTTTCACTTGATCCTTGCACTTCTAGTAGATAGGAGTAGAGATGGAGGAAGCTGATAAATGAAGGTTAATTTCCGCAGTCTCCAACGGTTAATTCTGCTTCTGCCAGATGGATACCTGGTGAGGAGCCTGGAGTCTTTCCTCCTGCCACTCCAAAGTGCAGACTCTCAAAA
Organism: Mesocricetus auratus; assembly: GCF_017639785.1. NCBI lineage: Eukaryota > Metazoa > Chordata > Mammalia > Rodentia > Cricetidae > Mesocricetus > Mesocricetus auratus. The sequence continues at coordinate 1,450,942 of NW_024429187.1, read as the reverse complement.
TGAAGGACAAGCCTTCCTCCTGACACTTGAGCACTGTTTGTCTTTGTCCGATGTGGTGTGCCAGACACATGGATACCAAAAATGTTCTGGACCCGGTGCTGACTGAAATGGATATCTGTTCTTGGATGCTCTCATTCTGCTCTTTGCAAAGGGGCTTAACTTTGGTTTATACCCTGTAGTGCTCTAGGGAGAACGGTTTACGGTAGAAAAAAAGAACTGGATAGGAGAACTCCACCAATCTTTTTGTTGTGTGCTTGGATGTGTTAGTAGTATTAAAACAAAGTGGGAGTCAGTTTGTTTGGTTATATTAAGTCCTTGGAAATATTTGGAGAGTTAGTTTTCTTTTGAGACAGTCTCACTGTGTAGACCAGGTTGTTCTCCACCTGCCTCTGACTCCAAAGAGCTGGGATTGAAGGCATGAGCCGCCGCCACCACCTAGCCAATTAAGTATTTTTTAAAACTACTTTGAGAAGTTAAAAACACAAACAAAAAGCCTTCAGCCTTGGAAACAGACTTGAGACTCTTGCTCATTGTCCCCCTGTGGTGCTATCATTGCCATTGCCCCTCACCCTCCTTGGGTATGTCTTTTGGCTCTCCGCTTCCATTGTATTTTCCAGGCTGGTCTCATGGAGCAGCCCAGGCTGGCCTTTACCTCACTCATTTTGTAGCAGAGGGGGACTTTTAACTCCTTTTCTTCCTGCCTCCACCTCCCGAGGGCTGGGATTACAGGTGTGCACTCCGGCTAGTGTTGTCCTGTCAGTTGTCCCGGAGTACATTTATAGAGCCAGAGGTTTTGAAAGAAACACAAAGTCCCCTCGCATGTAGAACCCTGACGTGGATGTCATGCTGTTTGTCCACACTGACCCCTTCTGTGTGTTGATGACTGAAATGTCAGTTTTCTCCCTTTGCTCAGATTGAATAGCTTTTCAAAGAAAAGGCTTTTGCGAGCCTGTCCTTGTGCTGTTCTCAGAACAGCATCGTCTCTCTGAGAGGGAGGCAGCCTGGATCTGCACCATCCCTTCCTGAGCGTTTCCTTTTTAAGCGCATCTTGCCAGCTTTTCTGTTTGAGTCTTGGTGATTGTCTTGTGCATTTCCTGGATTTAGACCAATCTATTTCCCAGAGATACTAAATTTGACGTTCATCATTGATCCTAGCAGTCATATTTGGAATAGTTTAAGATTACTGTGTATCTACAAAATTTAGATTTTTTTCTTATGAATTCTCAAGTGAGGCATTGTAGAGAAATTACCCCGCCTGTGACAGGATAGAGACAGTAAGTGATCAAGTTGACTCTAGAGAATGCCGGGTCCCCTTCTCAGCTGGTAGAGATGTTGGTGTGCAGAGGGCCTGTTGGGCCGTGGGTGGTAAGTACAGAACTGGAATGAGACAGCGTCCATTCTGTTCCTCTGGACTGGTGAGCAGCCCTCATTTGGCCGCTAGACAGGTCTGTTTACATATGTGTAGGTCGGTTACTAAGAAGGAGCTACCGTGTTGCTTGTTAAAGTTTGCCTGTCTTTCAAAGTGTGAAAATAAGATGACCCAGCTATCTGCATCCTCTGTGGCTCTTCCATTGCATGTAGGAAATGTCTGGGGGTGAATAACTGGAATGTTTTTTTGCCCTTTGCTAGTTTCTTGACTTGGTTGTGTACTGAAGACCACACCTGTTACCTCTTGAATGCTAAGTGCTCTACCACGGTGCTTCCTGGGGCTTTTTGTTTTAGGTTTTGTGTTTTAAGGATGGTTTTATTTAGTCCACACTGGCTTCAGACTACTGGTCTTCCTGCTTTCGCCTCCCAAGAGCTGGGTTTCCTCTGCCTTAGAACCAAGTCTTAACTGGCTTATTCCCTCCACCAACTTCTCAGTTTTAATTACCGAAGAATTCTCCAGGCACATGACCACCCTTGAGGCCAGAAGTATTGCATGATAATCACAACTCCACATTCCTCTCCGTTTTTTTGGTGGTGGTAGTGGGGAATTAAGCCATTAATGGTTTACTCAAGGGTGTTTAGGCTTTGTGTAATGATATCAGGACCTTAGTGACATGAACTTTATGTCTTTGTAGGTCAGATGCTAACATATCTGCTTAATCCTGTTTTAGCCACCAAAGTCCTTGGCACTGTCAAATGGTTCAACGTCAGAAATGGATATGGATTTATAAATCGGTATGTGTCTGTGTGTTTTGTACCCACCTAGTAGCAACAGAGTTACAAATCCACTGTCCTACTTTATTAATAGGCTGTATGTATACATTTTGAGATTCCTAAGCCCGGAAAATATCCTCACCCAAGCTGTTGGTCGTTAATTATATTAAGACATTTAAAAGCATTCATGCACTCTAGCGTTTAGAAGAGAATAGAGATGAAAACTGATGTCAAATGGGAAGGACTTTAGTCCTTATCCATAATTTCACAGATGGAGAAGAGAGAGCCTGGTTAAGCAGCTTTCCTTAAGGTCACACACTGGCGAGTAACTCAGCTGGGGCTGTCAGCCCAGCTCTGGTTTGGTCCCAAGTCCTGTGAGGAAACCAGTGTTTAAACCATGGTGCCTTGTGACCATACGGGAATGAAGGTAACCACAAGCTTCTGGGAGACATGTGGATGTGTCTTACAGGGTGTCAGAGGTTTTCTGTTAACTTTTTAAAACCAATTCCTCCATTTTCTTCCTTATCTGTCTGGGTGGGGTGGAGGTTAGGGTAGGGTGGTGGGAGGAGGGTGTTTTAAGTTTCAGTGTAAGGAGAGCCTAGTTCACAGCTGTGCCCTGTCCTTTTGACTGACTCTTGCTTTTGCTGGGAGGGAAATTTAGGGCTCTGGTTACACAGCATGTGATTGGAAAAGACATGCGAGCAATAGGGTGTTTGTGTGTGGAATCCAGTGCTTGGATCTCTGCGTTGCAATGTGGGGCAGTGCAGGGGCATCCGGGAGAGATAAGGATGATGGGAATTGGTTCCTAGGCATCTGTTTTGAAAAGACGGACTATTTAAAAGGTTGAGGTTTTTAGGTCTTGAGAACTCAGCTCAATACACATTTGTTCTTTGAAGCTTCTCTGAGTGGTCAGACCTTTAATTGTGAGTTGTTTTTTTTTTCCTGCCTCCTAACAGAAATGACACCAAAGAAGATGTGTTTGTACACCAGGTAAGAGGGATTCTAACAATGATAACTTCCATTGGCTGTGTGAGTTCTGCAAATATTGCAGTATCCTCAACTCCTTTGGTTTTTTTGGGGGGGAGGGGATGAGAGTTCAGATCAACATGACAAAGAGTGGCAGATGACCCTTCTTATCCCATCATATTATCTGTCTTCAAGTACTTGGCTTGTTTCTTAAGTTTGTGTGGAGTCCTTAGCAAAACAACTGTCCCTTGTCAGCTTCTTCCTGGCCTGATGGTGTGGTTCTCCTGGGTGCTTGGCCAGACCCAGCCTGGCTTTTGCCTGAACTGGTGTTGAATAAAACTCCTTTGTCTTGTGAACAGTACCCAGAAGTAGAAAGTTAGATGTGTGTGTCTCAGATACGAGACAGCTTCCCATTCCTGAGTTCTCCCTCCTGTTGACTGACTGAGACGTGTCCAGCACATGTCCAGGTCCAAGGACAGCCACCCCTGCTGTTTCCTTGTGTTTGAGTGGGCAAGTGGGCATTGTGGAATTCTGCTTCACGTGTCTCAGTCCTCAGATGGCCTCTTTTATTATCCTAGATTGTTTGCTTTATAAAGTAGGTGAGGCGAAGTCACACCCGCTCTTGCTGGTCTCGTGCGTTGAGTCTGGAAGGGGCATGCCATCTTCAGTGTCTTGATGCCAGCACGTGGCAGCGGCACACCCACCTGCAAGAGCTGTCCTGCTGTACCTGTCCCCTAGTGCCTGGGTTTATGTGCGTTGGGCTGCAGCTTGACCGTTGGAGATAGCCACTTATACAGACTGTGGCTGTATTTTCTGTCCTGCATGTCTGTCCTGTGGGATACATTTCTGAAGATACTCTTTTTTTTTTTAAGATTTATTTATTTATTACATATACACCAGATTGAATTGTAGATGGTTGTGAGCCACCATGTGGTTGCTGGGAATTGAACCCGGGTCCTCTGGAAGAGCAGTCACTGCTCTTAACCTCTGAGCCATCTTTCCAGCCCATTTCTGTTGTGTATAGATAACTGGAGTGGGTTTGTTGAGATAAGTCCTCGCAGACTGAAAAGGAAGTGTTGGTTGTAACACCTGGAGTTTAATGGCCTTTGGGAGAAAGAAGCCCCCTGTCCAGTGACTGCTGGGAGAAAGGGGTTTCCATGCTGGTGGTGGCCTCCTAGCCTGTGAGGTAATGACCCGATTCCAGCCCCATGAGGTTATGTGTGTGGTGAGTCACCTCAGTGTGTTGAGGCCTGCCCAGTTTGACAGGAAAAAGGGAACGAGCCGGGAGGGAGGGGCTGGGTTTTGGAATGGCTGAGTGTTCATGTTGTGTGTGCATACATCCTGTCCTGAGCTGCCGCCTCCTGGAGAGGGTGAGGTCTCTGCCCTATTGGCTCACTTTCCCCCTTCTCTCCCTCCTCCTCAGTAGATATAGAGGAAGGCTGGATTATACATGTCTAATCGCTTTGTAAAATAAGCTTAACCTAGTTCCATAGAAACTCCCCAGCCCTTTAACTGCTTAGAGATGGCCTGCCAGGGAAGTGGAAATTTGTGGAGGATTCTTTCTCTCTGTGTTTGAAAGAGGAAGTGCATTTTCTAAAGCAGGCAGTGTAGGTGCAGACGTCTGGTTCAGAGTGACATCCTCCTTAGTTTTTACTGGTAGCTGGCATGTGAGGTGGGAAATGTTGGGAACTCACAAGATGCAGTGTAGGGATATGATTTGAGCCTGCTAGCTCTGATAAGTCATGTCCGTGGTGTCATGTTTCCTTATCTATAAAGTGGGATAGCTCATTGAAATCAGACTATACTGGTATGTTATCATTCCTGAAATGATCTTGTTTATTCATTATATTATCATAGTATTTATGGTCATGAATATTTGTCTCATTGATATTTTATTCCTCTTTTAATCACTCATTTATTCATTTATCTTTGTGTGGCAATTTCTTATTGTGTCTACACTGGTCTTTAATTCCCTGTTGCTTCCGTTGGCCTCAGGATCATAATGATCCCCCTACCTCATCTTCCCGAGTGTTGATAATTTCAAACATTAGCCACTAAGCCCATCTTTATTTTTGAGGAAGAATCTAGTATTGGAACATTGATCCTAATGTTAGCTTATCAGCATGCATCACTCCAGCCACACGCCATACATTTCTTTCAAATTCTCTTTTATTTAAACTTTAATTTTTATTTATATGTGTGTGGGGGGTAGTTATGTGCACACGAGTGCAGTGCCTGTGGAGACCAGAAGAGTCACCAGACCCTCTGAGTGGCAGGTGGTTATCTTCCACATATTGTGGGTGTGAGAGCCCAATTCAAGTCCTTGAAAGAGCAGTATATGCTCATAATTACTGAGCCATCACTCCAGCCTGCCACCCTGTTTTAAAAAAGCTTTGGAGGCTAAAAGTTACTCTGTGTATAGAACCTCTGTGCTTACATGTGTATATAAGGTCTCATGTAGGCATTTTTTGCCCTTGTGGAAGGAGCCATAGACAGAACCTCGGGAGCCTTTTGGCTTGATGTAACTGACGGAAGAGTCTTGACTGGGTGACAGGGTGGACGGTAGTGACTTACTCTTTAATCCACCGGCTGGTTTGCATTTTGAAGCATCCCCGAAACCAAGAAAGAAATGTGCACTGTGGTGTAGAGTGTTGTTTGGAGATGCAGGGTAGTGGAAGAATTTTTTTAAGTGAAATACAGATACGGTATTTTGGCTAACCTGAAATTGATAAATACATTTCAGTGTTGGAATACGCCTCCAATAGAGTATTCTGTTTTACTTGACAGACTGCCATCAAGAAGAATAATCCACGCAAGTATCTGCGCAGTGTGGGAGATGGAGAAACCGTGGAGTTTGATGTGGTTGAAGGAGAAAAGGTGAGAAGCTGGTGGTGTAAGAGTGTGTCGGCACACAGTTATTGTATGATAAGTGCCTTTCCAGCCCCAGTGAGCTAAATACTGTTCAAGGATTTGCTGGTGTAAGAGTGTGTCGGCACATAGTTATTGTATGATAAGTGCCTTTCCAGCCTCAGTGAGCTAAATACTGTTCAAGGATTTGCTGGTGTAAGAGTGTGTCGGCACACAGTTATTGTATGATAAGTGGCTTTCCAGCCTCAGTGAGCTAAATACTGTTCAAGGATTTTATGATAGGAGGAGGTAGAGGCAGAAATAGTTTTACCGGATGCCACTATAAATATTCAGTATGCTGTATATTTTAGTTTCTTGTTTAATAAAGGAACAAGAATAAATCTAGTTTCTCAAAATCAAAGATACATTTTAGTTTGGACCCTGAACTGTCTTGGGCCAGGCATGCAGCCCAGTTGGTAGAACCCATGGTTCAGTTCCCAGCACCACAGAATTCCCAGTACTTCCCTGTGACCGTAGCACTAGAAAGACTGAGGGAAGAAGAATGATGGGAAGTTGTAAGGCCAGGCTATGCTGTACAATAGAACTGCCTCAAAAGCACCCCCTCTTCCAGAAAGTTTTGACTGCAACCAATTAAGCCGACCAGGTTCCTCTCCTGGTGGACCCTGGTGTGCAATGGCTGCAGACAGCAACCTCCTGGGTAGTGTACGCAGCCTATCCCTTGTATAGGTTGCTCTAAGGGACCTAGGGGACAAATCTTTCCAGTTGGTGTTCTTGTCTCTGATCTCATGCTGTCTAGAATTCAGGGTTCAGACAGGTATGCAGGATGACTTTGGGAAACCCTGGGCTTGATAGCCAGGGTTCACACTGGCCAGATCATTCTGTACCTCTGCACCTAGTTGCAGAGTAAAGAATAAGTGATTGAGGTCTCCTATATCTCAAGGAAGTGGGGCTTTTCCATGCAGGTTTGTGAATTTGGTGATGTGGTGGCTGGGGATATAGCTTAGTGTTAGAGTACTGTGCCCAGCATGCGTCTCCTTAGCTTCTGCCCCAGCACCGAGGGGTAGGAAACCCTGTTAAGTCATCGTTAAGAATATAACAGGAAAGCTGAAAGGAGGGCTGTGTGGAGACTGTTCCTAAGTCAGGGCCCTTTCTTCCCTGTTTCTGTGAAGCTTGGAGATGTTTCCCACTAAGTAGTAACTCAGGGCTGATGGGAGCAGCTGGAGCCAACCAGTCAGGATTCCAGTGGTATCTCAGGGTACCACAGATTTCAGCACATGGGTAGTAGGTTTCGTTGTGTTTCAGCTGTCTTCCAGTGAAGTGTGTCAAGTCATTCATTCACGTGCTACAAAACATGCCCTATTCCTAAGTATGGCTGACCAGACAAGGGGTGTGTAGTTCTGTAGGTCAGGCACTCTCATTGAGGTGGCAAAAGCAGTGTTTTTAGATCACAGTAGGAGTTCTTAACACAGCAGCTGTCTGTTGCTGGAGGAAATTACTTTGAAGATGGAGACCCTCTGTTTTCTTCCCCAGGGTGCTGAAGCAGCAAATGTGACTGGCCCAGATGGAGTTCCTGTGGAAGGGAGCCGTTATGCTGCTGATCGGCGCCGCTACAGGCGTGGCTACTATGGCAGACGCCGTGGACCTCCCCGTAATGTATGTTGTCTCTCCCTAACCGACGATTGCAAATAGTCGCATGTTTGAAACTGAATGAACGTAGGAGTGGATAGGTACCTCATTTGAAGATGTCATGTCCTGGAGATAAAGAGACATGACTAGTGTTTGAAAGGGAAATTTTGTTGCCCAGATGTTATTTGTAGCTACCTGTCCTATTGGAAACCTGATAGTCATGTTCAAAGGCTTTCTCTTTGGCCAGATCCTCATTGGGTGGCATTCCCTGGCACCAGGATTGGGGTTCCCATCACAGCTGTGCAACCTGTTTCCTTCTGCCTTGGTGCTAAGTCAGCTGGCCTCTTAAGAAAGCCTGCTTTTGGTTGGCAAGGAAGAGTAAGGAATGTCTTGGATTCACTGTGCATGCTGACCTAGAGGTGCTGAGCTACTCAGTGAAGGGAAGCGGTTTGCTCTTGCTTCTGAGGAAAGAAGAGGCGATTGCGGATCTCTGGTCTTTAGGTTAGTCTCACTCCAGGGGAAAGCATTTTCAGGGGAATCCACTGGAGCATTAGTAGGCGGAGTTTAAAGAAATATCCTCAGGGTAAACATAATGAACCCCATTGCAATTGTGAGGACCTCATTAGGTTTGAACTAAGAAGGTGAGCTAATATAATAGTCTACATTTTGATGTTTGTGGAGGTAGAACCTGGTGCCAACACCACGCATGTACGTCAGGGTACTCTGAGAGCACAGTGTGGAAGTTGCTTGTGTCATCCAAAGTGAAACTAGAAAAATCTCAAAAGAACAAAATGTCTTCAGATTAGTCAGGTACGATGGATTGCTCTTGTCTTTAATCCCAGCACATTGGGGGCAGGGGTAGGCAGATGGTCCCTTGAGTACTAGGCCAACCAAGGCTACATAGTAAGACCTCATCTCAAAAAAAAATCTACCGATGAAAATACTTGACTCCATTTTGATAGATGTACATCTTTTCCTAAGTGTCTCTGCTTTCCAAACTGTCCTCTGTTGCTGTCCCATGTCTTTTCCTAAGTGTCTCTGCTTTCCAAACTGTCCTCTGTTGCTGTCCCATGTCCCGTGTTGACTTCATTGCATTCTTCACATTTTATCTGTTTATATTTTCTTTTTTTGATATTAAAAAGTCACTAGGGCTGGGGAGAAAGCTCAGAGTGCCTGCCGTACAAACGTGAAGGCCTGAAGCCCACCCATGCTGGGTGCTGTGGCGGAGGTGCTGGGCAGAGACAAGTGGAACCCTGGAGCTCATCCAGCTAGTCTAGCTGAACCCATGAGCTCCAGGTTCAGTGACAGTCCCTGTCTCAGCAAATACAGTGGAGAGCGATTGAGAAAGAGACCCAGTGTCAACTTGAGGTCCCCAGACATATGCACACACATATACCACTTAAGCTTTGACGGAGGGCAGGGATGGGGGGATTTACTCTATGGTGACATTAACTCATTTGTTCATGTTCCAGATCTCTAGCTGTGATCTGTTTGATGTCTAGGTCAATTCAGAAGTAATCACCCTAGAAAATCTTAGGTAAATTTTTTTTCCCTCTAAGAAGTGGAAAAGATATGTAGTTTATCTGTGTGGAGGACCTCCATTGTCCTGACTAGAGTATAGTCAGCAGTGGTGCTGCCATTGTGATTGCCTCATAGAGGTCTTTATGAGAGATTTAGCTGCATGAACTTAAGAGATGTGCCTTCAGAAATTGATGTGGTGAATATTTTCTATGTAAAATATATCTTTACATAACTGTGCATCATTTATTCATACAGGTTTTATAAAGAGTAGAATGAGCCAGGCCTGGTGGCGCAGGTCTGTAATCCCAGCTACTCGGGAGGCTGAGGCAGGAGGATCGCAAGTTCAAGCCCTGTTTGGGCTACAGAGTGAGTTCAAGGCCAGCTTGAGTAACTTAGTGAAACCCTGTCTCAAAATGAAAAGTAAAAAGAGGGCTGGGTTATATAGCTAAGTGGTAGAGCGCTCTCCTAACATGGAGGGGCCTTTGAGTTATGCCCCGGTACCTCAGAACAGTGTGCTGTTGGTTTGTGAAGTTAGACCAAACCAGTTCTGTGGGGAGTTTAGTTGGGTGTGTGGGTTTGGTGTGGAGGCCCTGAATCTTTAAACCCATCCTCTAAGAGAAACTGGTCATTAACTTATTAGATTTCCATTCATGTTAAAGGAATTACAGGTATTTCTTGTAAGACTGACTTAAGTGAGATTTGAGATAAATTCTTGAGGGATGTTATGAGTTTAATTAGTTAAAATAAAGAATGGGCAAAGTAAGTAATTAATCCTCTTTTAAGTCCTATATTTAGAAGCTGTTAGTATTAAGATTTACTGCTGTTAAAATACAGTTAAGCCTTATTTCTAGATATTCAAAGGGAAGGGTATATTAGATCTTAGCCCTCAAGTTTTTTGATTTTTGAACCCACTTTTCATAACTTACTGCATGGTGGTCAAACATTTCGGTTGGAAATGCTGTGCCAATTGGGAGAGCAGACTGGCATCGCACTGCGTTGTCTCTGTGTGGTTCAATAGAAGAGAGTTGGATTCTTTGTCTGTTTTGTGCTTGGTCTTTGACAGTACGTGCCATTGTATCCTAGAAGATCTCACCGTATGCTGGTGAGCGATGCGCATCTTGGTGGAGTTTTGGGAGGGCTTTGCCGTTGTTGTCCCGGGAAGGCTTCCGGATACCCAGATGCCCTAGGAAGCATACTGCCTAGGACAGATCTACTGATGACATCATAAAGTTTTTTTTCTTGACAGTTCTTGACTTGCCCTGCTGGGTAAATTTGGGAAACACATGAGTGGAGCCAAACAGTGAAACACTGCTGTTCTAATTCAGTGCCATTAGACTTGGTAATAGAGTGATTGCTTTTGCTTTTCTGCTGCTCGGTATGTTATCTGCATAGATCTCCTTTCATCTCCATGTAGTTTATCCCAGGCAATCAGTTGATCTGCGTGCCTTGTGTCTGCACAATGAAAGGTCACTGCGTTGGGAGTTGTGGGTGTTTCCTGGTGTGGTGCTAGCCATCCTAAGTGGTATTCTTTGGTTCTTGCCTGGCTGTAACTTCTTCTGAAACTCTGTTTCTTTGCTTCGCTAGTACGCTGGGGAGGAGGAGGAGGAAGGGAGCGGCAGCAGTGAAGGATTTGAGCCCCCTGCCACAGATGGGCAGTTCTCTGGGGCCAGGAATCAGCTGCGCCGCCCCCAGTATCGCCCTCCGTACCGGCAGCGGCGTTTCCCGCCTTACCACGTGGGACAGACCTTTGACCGTCGCTCACGGGTCTTTCCCCATCCCAACAGAATGCAGGTAAAATGCACCTGGGACTCTTCCTCAGCAGTCCTCACCCTTCGTCCTTCTCTGCCTCCTCCTCCTCCTCCTTCAACTCCAGCTACCGGAAGTAACATTGCTTGCAGCTTCCTGTACTATCAAAGCTGAGCCAAGGCCCACTCTGCCTGTTGAGAGCACTCAGAGAAACACTTTGAAGTACCTCATGAGCATGCATATCATGGGACAGTGGGGTAGGGTGTCTAGTTTGTAGATGTATAAGAAAAACAAGTCAGGGATGGTGATTCACGCTGAGGCAGGAGGAGTCTGAGTTCAGGGCTAGCCTGTGTGTGCTGTATACTGATAGAGTTGATATGTATAAGAACTTGGACTCTGCTGTCCAAAAGGGTCCTGTTTCTGCTACTGTTTATTTCAAATTTTGAGAAAATCGTTGTTGACCCATTAAATGGAGGCATTGAATACCTTTACTCGAACATTGTATTAAACATGAAGGTGGAGCACAATGGAAAATGTAAAGTATCAAATTAGATGAGAGTGCGGGTTTTCAGGCAAGCTAGATTGAGTGCTGGAAATGGGGAGAGCTTTTGTAAAGCTGTAATAAACTTTTCACCAGTGTTTCAGTCCCCAGGGAACTTGGGTCCTTATTTAATACCAGCTACAGCTCTTTTCTCCTTAGTGCACTTGGGCTCAACCCCCTCCCCCCAATGTTTTGACGGAACATTATGTTCAGTCTCTTTGCTATACTCCTCCCATTCCCATCATGCATGACTGTTGTTTCTACAAGGCTTCTTGTTTTTCCCCTTCTAACTCTTCAACAGCTGCCCCTGACAAATGTGCTAAAAATAACAAGTAGTTGTCAGATATATGGGAACACTGGGTACATGAGGCATAGTAGACGTCTTCAGGGCAGCGCTGGGGCTTCTAGGAAATGAGGGCAAGAGCAGTCAGCTGGGTTGTAACATTGGTTGTAATGCTTTAGCAGTGACGGCCTGAGGCATGTGTAAGCATACTTCTGAGACCATAGCGATTCTTTCACATATCTTTAAAACTCAGAGTGTAGTTCATACTGAAGACCAGAGCACAGTGATTCTTTTGTGTCAGAGTCTCGTGTGCCTTAATGCTGATTTTCTAGTAGCTTGCTTCCTCTCAGCAACACATAACTGCATGAGCTTGTCTGTAATGCATGCTGACCATAGCCGTTCCATATTGAAAACAAAACACGTATTAGATGTCTGCAGCAAGAGTCTTTCAAGCATACTACTGCAGTGTTGGTACATAATTACTAAGTCTCCTTAAGCCAGATCAACAGCTGAAATTCACATGTAACTAGGCATCTTTGGTGTCATTGTTGTTGTAAATTATGTAAAAAAAAAAAAAAGGGTAGATTTCTAGGGTAGCTAAAAACTACTAAGTTCACATAGAACAGGCTTTGATACCTACTGCACAGTGGAATTTTGTGAAGCAGTGGAATTTGTGTAATGCTTTAAGGGCATTTATCAGTAGCCAAATGGTCTTTGTTTTCAAGTGTCATGTGTGTACTTGACAAATAGAGCCCCTAGACGTAAGAGATTGTCTTACCTGTGGCCTATGAACTAAGTGGTGTGGCTTCCATATTTTTGTTGCTTTTCTTACAAATAAAAGAGATTTGAATGTTCTTTAAAATCAGCAACTTTGGTGCTATGTTTCTCAAAGCACTTGCCATACAAGCATGAAGATCCAGGCTCAAACTGTTAGAAGCCATGTAAAGCTTGTAGCAGCGTGTATGTGTCATGCCTGTTCTCCTACAGCAAGATTGGGGACAGACATAGGAGAATCTCGCTAGCCTGACTTCCACAGCCAACAACAAAAGACCCTGTTTCCAACATGGTGGGATGCAAGGACCCACACCCTAGTTTGACCTCTGTCCTCTCCAGGTGTACTGCGGTACTTAGGTACCCCTTCTACCATACTGACACATACAGGACACATCATATAGCCAGGTGTGGTGTTCCAGCTTCTGAGTTGGAGACCAGCCTGGTATACGGAGTTCTAAGACAGCCAGGCTACACAGAACCCTTGCTTTGAGAATCTAAAGCAAAAAAAAAGGGAAAAGAAATAAGGAAAGCAAGCAGATACAGAACACCCCCACACAAAGATAATGGAACAGTGACTCTGCCTGTCTTATTTGTTTTTGGAGTGTTGAGGGTGTTAAATGCAGGTACATGTGGTTAGATGGTGAGTGCAGGGAAGGGCGTGAGGTCTTGGGGAAGGCAGGTCATTCTGCTAAAGCTCGGTAAGGACCATTGTCCTGCTGTAAACGTGACGAAGCCCAGATGGGCAGCTGAGCCAAGAAGAGGCATAATGACATTGTCTGCTCTTGATAACCAGAATGTAGGGGACAATGATCAAATCAAGGAGATGAGCCGCTGTGAACAGTGTCCATGTGAGTTCAGATACTGCCCTGCTAGACCAGGTGAGGCTCCCTAGTGGGCCGGGATATGTGGTGTCAGCAGTTGCTGCCATTGTGGACTTCACCAGAAATGTGAGAATAAAGAAAGGTTGAGTTTCAGGAGGAAGCTGAAACCGTTTGAAAAGTCTTCACGGCAAGTTTGTCAGAACAAGTAGTCAGAGGTCAAGAGTAGCTGAACAGAGGGAAGTGCCACCTGAGGTGTGGTAGGTGACAGCATTGTGGTTCTTGTGGAGAGGCTGCAGTGTACCAAAGACAGGAGAGGGAGGAGTGGACAGTGAAGGGAGATGCAGGTGTCGTAGCATTGCCCGGAATACGGTGTCAGGCCTGAGACTGAGAAGGTGAACACTGCCTGGCAGAGGAGTGGACAGTGAAGGGAGATGCAGGTGCCGTAGCATTGCCCAGAATACGGTGTCAGGCCTGAGACTGAGAAGGTGAACACTGCCTGGCAGAGGAGTGGACAGTGAAGGGAGATGCAGGTGCCGTAGCATTGCCCGGAATACGGTGTCAGGCCTGAGACTGAGAAGGTGAACACTGCCTGGCAGAGGGCTGTGGGAAGAGGCCTGCTGGGAGGATATTCCAGGAAGGAACTGTTACAGGAAGTTGAGAAGTAGAGGAAGTGAGGCTGACATTGGTGGTTGGGTTTGATAACTCAGTGTTATGGTGAGAAGTTGGAATGTGTCAGGAAATGGGAAGAGAGGCAATGTGCTCTCTGGTGTTCCTGATGGTTGACAGTGATGGGGTTAGCTTCTCTGTAGCCAGTGTATCTGCAAAGGAGCTCAGAGAAAGGTAGGATCGTGGCAAGATACTTTCTTGATTTTGTTTTTTGTGGTGCTGAGTTTCCCCTGGCCTCACTTGCCCCTTATTTAACACATGAAGAACTTACTGCCAAGGCTGCTAGGACTGTGAGTGTATTGTTACTTAAAGATCCCAAAGCAGGGACACCCTAGGAGAACTGAGCACAGCTCATCTCTGGTTGGTTGTTTCTTGGTTCATTTCTTGAACAGAAAGAAGCCCCTTTCTAGAAATGTTTGCTTTCTGAGCTGGGTTAGAAAGTAACAGTACAAGCCTTGAATATCCTGTGCCAGAAAGACAGGAAGTATTCTAAAGAATGTTGGAGACTTGTCAAGAGGCTGTGAGCCAGAATGCAGGAGTTTCTATTGGCCCGTAATGAATGTAACAGATTGTAGCTCGCTCACTAAAATGGAAACCCTAGAGTCCATACAGGTGAAATAAATACATGAACATGTGAAACCTTTGAGGGATTGGACATTTACAGGCTGTGAAGGGACTTCAGAACATTCAGTGGAGACCTTTCCTGTCAGAGGTACATGCATTAAATGTAATGCAACCCAAATTTAGGTGCTCAGATCATGAAAGCCAAGAGAGATGAAACATCCCAGCCTAAAAGAAATATACAAAAGCTTCATTTAATACACGGTTGTGAGTGGGCCTCGTTGTAAGGGACATTGACACATGGTAGAACTGTAACTTGGTCTGAGGATTGTTCTGTGTATCCATTTGTGGTTGTTTTACAATGAAAGAGGTGGGTATGCTTTCAAGAGGCGCACACGCCTTCATCAATGATGGAGATAAACAGGCTTAGTCCGTTTCAAGTGCTGAGAACAGATGTGACCATGAAGCACTCATCCAGGGTAAAGTGACATTAGTCACAGGGAAGCTGGTGAGTGAAGAGAATGTTGGTGCTTCTTTTATCCTAAAAAGATGGAGGGGTGGTATTTGGTTCTGAGGAGGAGCAAGGTGTTTTGTTTTTGAGACAGGGTCTCATTGTGTAGCCTTTATGGTAATGTCCCTGCCTCAGTCTTCTGTGCTATCATGCCTGGCTGGGATGGGTGGTGCTTTGTGAGTCTGAATGAATATGTGGAGGTCAGAGGTCAGTGACAGGTTCTTCCTCGGTTGATCTTTACATTACTGTTACTTGACTACCAGTCTGTGTGTGTTTTGCCTTCGTGTGTCTGTTCTACATGCATGCCTGGCACTATTGGAGTCCAGAACTGGACTTAGAGGTAGTTGTGAGCCACTGCGTGGACGTAGCCACTGTGCTTAACCACCGAGCGGTTTCTCCAGCCCTCTCTACCTTAGTTTTGAGACACAGGATCTTATTGAAACTGGCCAGTGAGTTCCAGGGATCTGCCTGTCTCTGCCTCTCTAATTATGGGATTGCAAATACTTGTCTGACGTTTTACATTAGTACTAGGGATCTAAATTGAGGTCCTCCAGCTTGCAGCAAGAGCACTTTGCTGACCAAGGTACAAGTGTTCCCTGGGTGCAAGTCCAGGTTTCTAGTCTTTGAGGCAGGTACCATTATCCACAGAGCTTGTTATCACTAGCCTAGGAATTTTGAAGCTGGGGGTGGTGGCTGCACACTTTAATTCTAGCTCTTGGTAGACTGAGGCAGCGGATCACACATTTCAGGCTAGCCAAGGCTGCATTGCAAATCCTTGTTCCCTTATCTCATCCCCCAAATAAACAACACATACTAACATAAGCAGATGAAAAAGTTACAAAGAAGAGTTACAGGTAAAGTTATGCTTAAGGTTTGTCAGTACTGAATTGAACCAAATCCGACCAGGCATTTCAGTCCTACCCTTGGCTACTTCTGGCCATGGTCAACACAGACATGATCTTGTGACCACAGTGGCATGGGTGGGAACCAGTGCAAGCTAATGGGTCAGTGCATCTGAGTTTGAAGCTGTTAAACATGTCCCATTGCTCAGAAATACGATGTCATTTCCTTTTATAAAATAAGTTGTTTTGTTGGCTTTTGGTGCTGGGAACCAGTTCTTTGCAGATGCAAGGTGAGAGGAGCCATGCCAGAGAGCTCGAGCCCCTGAAATAGTCTCTTCAGCATTGGAAGGGTCAGATTTCAATGTTGCGGGGAAGCTGGGTGCTCTGTGCAAAGGAATCAGGGAAAGGCTTTTGCAGTAAGAATGAGTTTTCCTTTCCTGTCATTCATAAAAATGACCCGTAAGTAGCGGGCTGCTGTTACTGGAGCATTGGACCCAATGACAAAGCTCTTTACTCTGATTTGCTTTTTAAAGCCAGTCTTCTGCGCGTGGCTAATGTGCTTTGACCCTCCTTGCCCTGTGTCCTGACTCATTTCCAGCTGTTATTGCCCTCTCTAGGCTGGTGAGATTGGAGAGATGAAGGACGGAGTCCCAGAGGGAGCACAGCTCCAGGTTCATCGGAATCCAACGTACCGCCCAAGGTTCCGCAGGTATAAGGGGCAGCAGTGTGTTTGAGGGTACTGTGTTATCATCATTGGAAGATGTGGCGGCTTTGATTACAAGCTGAAAGTTTCTTTTTTTATGATAGGTTTGGAGCCCTGGGCTCCACATAATTTTAAGGTACTTTACTCGTGGCTTGCACCTTGAAGTCAGATAGAGTAATCTTTCTACTTTTGTTTGTTTTGACACAGGGTCTTACTGCATAGCCAAGTCTTAACCTCATGTTTACTATGTAGTCTAGGCTGGCTTCACATTTGGCTGTGTAGACTCACCCCTTGGCCTTCCAAGTCAGAAATTATAGGTGTTTGACACCATGTTTGGCTAAATGCTTAGCTTTTATTAAATTAAGCAAAAGAAGAGTTAACTACGGACAGTTTAATGTGCCAGCAAAATTGAGATGTTGAATATTTTAATCATCAAGGTATCTACTGGGGATTTGAATCTGGCTGTGGAGCACATAACACCTGAAGACTTAGAGTTCCATGTCCTTTGGCATGTTTCTGGATTTTGCTGTGGCCTCCAGATCTATACGTTGGACATTTTTTTAAGGCCACTCAAAGTTGGAAGCAGAGATGGGTGGATCTCTGAGTTCCAGACCAGTAAAGGCTTAATTAACAGTGAGGCCCTGTTTCAAAATGTCAGAACGGGTGGAGTCCCTCAGTGTAAGAAGTTTAAATGAACAGATGATCTGTGAAACTTACCATGATACCCTTAGTAGGTCCTGGGTGTCAGTCCCTTTGCCGTTACTGTTAGTGAAGGGCAGGACATTTGAATGTGCTTTTCCCCTTCGAAGCCTCATTTGGGCTGGGCTCCCTGAGATCCTTTGGGTGACTTTTGTTTGGTTTCATCCTTAAATACCATTTGCCTGTGTCCTCAGCATGTATGAATAGGTCAGAGGACAGATTCCAGGATGGAAACCAGGGCACAGGTCATGCATTTGAAGTGCAGGTGCATTCCACTTAAAGCCATCTCACTGAGGAAACTTCGTAATAGAGGCCTTTGTGAGTTCCTTCTCACCCCAAGAGTGAGGAGGAACTAATAGCTTCTAGATGGTGTGTCTTACATGTTGCTCCTCCCCTATCTAAAACCTGGGTACCAGAGACCTGTTCCCACTTTCAGACTTAGGAACATTTTTGTGTGCTTCACTGGTTGAACATGCTAACTGGAAAATTCTCATTCAGAATGTTCCCAAGGTGTTAGTAGGTATTCTAAATGTTATTTTGACACTCAAAAATTTCAAGTTCAGTGTTTTGTATTTGGGGATTAGGGATACTCAACCTGTACCTTCTAATTTATCAATAAGGATTTATTCAAACAAAAATGAAATATATTGGGGAAGGATTTGTACTGCGACCTTCCTTACGGTAAGGGTCTTGGTTTGGGTCATCTCCATGGAGGCTGCATCCTGGGCCATACGTCTTCCTTCATCCTCCTGTGTGCTTGTTTGCTCCAAATGTGTGAACAAGTGAAGACACAACAATGGAGAAGTAAGGCTTTTCACCAAGACTTCATTCCATCCATATGCGCAGGTCTGGTCTGTGGATGACTCCTTGAGCGAGTGCTTGTTCATCACTTAAATAGTAAACCAAGTCTGTGCCCTTGATTTCCCCACCCCTACCCCAGTCCACATATTGCCCTCACTCACACTGTGTGTGTTCTCATGTAATGTCTATTCCCTGCTCTAGGGGACCTGCTCGCCCACGACATGCCCCTGCTATTGGAGAGGCTGAAGATAAAGAGAATCAACAAGCGGCCAATGGTCCAAACCAGCCGCCTGCTCGCCGTGGATTCCGACGCCCCTACAACTACCGACGCCGCCCCCGTCCCCTGAACACTGTTTCACAAGATGGCAAAGAGGTAAAGCCAGCAGCCAGGAGGGCTGCACCCAGATGATCTTAGTTGTGCCATCTTCTTTATCATCCTAACGATGGTCTTCCTGTGTGTGAAACTGCCATGTAAAAGCACAGTGTTCTGCTTAGGATCCATCTGTAGCGAATATTATCTGCCTGTAGTGAGCTTGTTAA
Organism: Mesocricetus auratus; assembly: GCF_017639785.1. Lineage (NCBI taxonomy): Eukaryota > Metazoa > Chordata > Mammalia > Rodentia > Cricetidae > Mesocricetus > Mesocricetus auratus. The sequence continues at coordinate 1,432,331 of NW_024429187.1, read as the reverse complement.
CAGTCTCTGGAGGAATTACACGAGCATGATTGGGAACTCGGGATGAAGGACAGCTGTTAATAGAGGAGGAAATCGATGGTTAGGGAGCACAGAATAACAGCAGTTATGTGCCATGTACTCTGGGGAGAGGGGTATTTATTGGCCAACTAGAGGTCACTTAATCTGACTAACACATACAAGAGAAGTGGAAATCTTGATTGTTAGTTTTCTTCTTAAGTGAGAAAGTTCTCTTGTGACACCTTTACCCTTTAACACACAGTCGTCTGAAGGATTTTAATTCTGGTTGTGCTGTTTCAGACCAAGGCAGGTGAAGCACCAACTGAGAACCCCGCTCCAGCCGCCGAGCAGAGCAGTGCCGAGTGACCCTGGTCCCCAGGCACCTTCACCACCAGCAGGGTGAGCCTTGTTCTCTGGGAAGCGCCTACGGTTCTGCTGTGCCCATCCTTGGTCTCCATTGTACCTCGGATGTGAGGGAATGGGGATGGTTGACTGCACAGTATATATGTGTGTATGGGGGTCAGGGGAGATTGACCCTATTTGGGTAAGTTGAGGTATAAATAAAGAGATAGGTTTAATGATCTCCACTTTCAAAGTAGCTTTCATTTATTCGTATTCTTATTTGTGTGCATGCATGAGTCCTGTGTGTGGAGGATAACTTGACCATGGGATCTGGGAGTGGAACACAGAAGACTTGCACAGCAAGCATATTTACCCACTGAGCCAACTTGGTTGGCTCAACTTTATCCTCTGTATTTGTTTATTTAGACAATGCCATTTTTTTAAAGTTAGTGGGTATGTGTTTGGGTGGGTGGGGATATGTGAGTATGAGTGCCCGATGAATCTAAAAGAGGCTCTCAGATCCACTGTGGATCAGTAGCAAGCACTCTTAACCATTGAGCTGTCTCCCACCCCATTGTCTGTTTTTGATGCTTGTGTTGTTTTGTGACAGAGTCTTGCTTTGTAACCCTGGCTGGCCTGGTACTTGCCCCCTTGAACTTGAGGCAATCCTATGTCAAGTTTTCCCGAGTGCTTTGGTTTATGGGCTTGTACACCACATGCCTGGCTTGACAGTCACCTTTTGTGTGTTTGTGCAGATAGTGGAGGTCACTTTTTCCTCTTACTCCTTTGTTGAGACAGGGTCTCACTGAGCCCATTGCTAAATTCACTGGCCACCAGACTCTAGGGATCCTTCTGTGTCTTGTACAGGGCACCCTGCCACCCACTTCCTGTGACTGCTGGGAATCTTACTGTCCCATTCTTGTGTGGCAGGCACTACTAAGCCATTTCCCCAGCAAGGGCACTTAGGAAAACCTGTGCTGTTCTGACACCTACTAGTAAATGTCCTTGTTTTGTTTTGGTTTTTATGACAAGTTTTTAGTAGCTAAGGTGTGCTGGTACACCTTTATTCCTAGCCCATGGAAGACTGTGAGTTCTGGGACAGCCAGAGCTCCATGATAGAGAGAGCCCTGTCTCAAAGAACAGAGTCCCACAGTGTAGCTCAGGCTGTCTGACCTCGATGATCAAGGACTCCAAGCATGCACCACCACACTGGGCTCAGTTTGATAATTTAAAGGTTCCTGATCAGGAAATTATTACCTGCAGTACAAGCTTTCTCTGCTCATCTGATAAGCATTGCTTATTTTGTGACAGTGTAGTGTTGTGTGAGATCTAGCGAGGTCCCTCCAGCTCCGGCCTGTGTGGGGACTAGGGGTTGAACAGTTTATCTTCTGCCTCGTTGATGGCCGCTGCTGGTTGGGAGAACAGACTCAGATGACCAGGGCTGTCACAGGAGTGCTTGAAGTAACACAGGTGTTAGAACGGGATGGAGAAGAGTGGGCTCAGTGTGAGGATCACCTGTTTTCTGTCTTGCTAAAGACCTTGTCAGTCTTACTCATGTATGTTGAAGTGTAGCCAGCAAGCTGCAGCTGTCCAAGGGTTAGGCTAAAAGTTTATGCCATACTTGTTTTGGTTCTGGGTTTTGTTTTGGGGTGGTGGGGGCAGAGGTAATCAGACTAGGGCTCATTCTGTAGATCCGGGTGGCCTACCCTGCTGGAGTGTTTGGATTGCAGGCATGTGCTGCTACACCTGGCTTATTCCCAGGTTCTTTACCCATCACCCTTCTAACTGACTTTTATGTGTTTCATCGTGCTGCCCTTGGATGCTGTAAAACCCACTCTGTCGTTGTGTGGGGTTCATAATGAGCTTTCCCGTGCAGTGCTGTGGCATTGGAGTTGGCTCTCCCAGAGAGCTCACTGCTGTGCTGGCTGGCGGCAGCATCCCTTGTCTCTCTAGGCAGACTGGACGCAGTCCCCATTCAGAACTACATTAACCCTCTCTGTTGTGTGTAGTCAGGCTATACCAGCAAGCCCCAAGAGTTCCCCGGTTCTGCCTTTCACAACACTGGGTTACAGGTGGCATCGTGCAGGGCTTTCCATGTGTGTTGTTGTGTACTTTGTAAAAGTATTTCACCAAAAGTAAGAATTTTCATCCTGTTTTACCTGTGAAGATGTATACTTGGTTTAGAGCCCTGTAAATAGTTTTGAATTGAATAAATGTGATTTTTGCCTGTGGTCCTAACTTTTAGTCATTGTTTATCACTTTTGCTGTCTTGTTTTTAATTTCTGCCAGGTGACCTTAAGAATTAACGACCATTCAGAAACAAGGCAAAAAGCACACCCACGACCTTACCAACACCAAAGAAACATCTAAGCAATAAAATGGAAGACTAACCAAGATTTGGACATTAGAATGTTTACTGCTATTCTCTACGAAACTAACAACTACAAAGGGAACGAGCCAGCAAGTGTCCATCAGACTGCACCCAGGAACCTGCACAGGCGCAGGAGAGCGGCCTCCCCAGTTTCAGCAACCACTAGCTTTATATTTTTTTCCTGGTTTTACTGTTTTGGTAATATGAATTAAAAGAAGAAATATTAATACCACATGGGGATTGCCCCAACCAAAGAAATCTCAAATATATAGTGAATGCTCTTTTTCCTTTGTTGTTCATTTTGGATGCTGGTGCTAAACTTCCAAGTGTCATGATTTAAGATGAAATTTTATGCCCTTATTTATTCCTAGGATGAGGGGAGAACATTTTTGCTTTCTTACATAGCTCTCTCTGACATGTGCAGTAACAAGTTCCTCAAAAATAAAATTTTTACCTTCAAAGGAAAAGCTGTGTAATTAGTGTGTATTTTCCTGTCTTTTTTTTTTTTTTTCTTCCTTTCTTTTGTAAGTGTGTATGTCAGTGTGCCAAGTGAGTGCCTGGTGCTCTTAGAGGCCAGAGAGTATTGGATCTCCTGGAAGTGAAGGAGTTACAGATGGTTGTGAGTGTCCTGTGGGTGCTAGAAATGAAACGAACTCTGGAAGAAAAGCTTGTCGTCTTAACCATATTTCTTTCTTTCCAGGTCATTGGTTACTGTTAAATGTTGAGCCAAACACAGATGAGTCAGTATTTCATATGTTTCGTCATGCGTTTGAGGCCATAGGCACTGGGTGTCTTTGAAATATGCAACCTAGAGATAAGTTCATTTCTGGTAGGGAGTGGGTAGGATAAGGTGTCGAAGGCTGAATTTCCTGGCCACCCATCAGAGCAGCAGCTGGATAGCCATGAGGTGGACAGTTTCAGATCTATGTTAATTTTCTGTAGATCTATGAAATACTCCTAACTTTATACCTGAGGTTTTTTGACACCAAACCATGTCCTATGTGTAAACAGTTGTCTCTGGCTATTCATTTAGGGATGAGTCTGAACACCTTGTACCCTGAATGCCCATAGCCTTCTCAAAGTGGGACAGTGCCTAGCCTCCTGCCTTGTCATTCTTGGGCTGTCCTCAGACAAGGTAAATAGTTCCAAGGCTGCATTTATATTGAGTGATAGTGACAAAAGTTCCCCACTAAATATTTCCCTCTTGAGGATATCTGTGATGTTACATAAGGAACGATTTGCTTTTCTGTGTACTCCAGTGGATCAGATCGTTTCTTAGGATGTATCCAGGTGGGTCACAGAGCCAGTAAGAGAGATGGGAGATGAGGCGGCCACAAGCAGAGCTTGAAAACCTGACAGCAAGGGGGAGGAGTAAATAATTCACATGTTTTGGGAGGGCATAGAGTATGAAGATGTACACATGTAGAGCATGTCCAAACAGTTTTTAGTGGGTAGAGAAAGTGATCTGTCCCACATGAGTGTTTTCTGTGAACTGAGTGATGGATGGCACAGTCCTACTAATTACCTGCTTCACTCTGAAGGACAGTGACAGCTAAATGTAGCAGTCCTTCCTTCACTTTTCCCTCACCCAGCTCTGTGGCAGCTTAGGAGCTGGTAGCCTTAATGGGCCTAAAAGCAGGGTTTCTACACCTTGAACTCGCTGTTAACCTCCCCTACAGTGTCTGCATTCTCTTGTCCTCACCAGCAGAACAGTGCTTTCCAGGTTCTGTCTCAGCGTCTACACATCCAATAGCTAGCTTGCTCCACAATCTGGCGTGAAAGGGGATAATGTCTCTCAAGGCTTCAACCAGGCTAGCTGCTAACTATCCTGGAAACTCTGACTTCTCTGGGCTGAATACAAGGGACAAATAACTGGCTTCATGTAGTCGTGTGTGATGTGTGTGAAGTACTTATAGCTAGAATATAGTAAGACTGAGTGTTTTTTTAGTAAGTGTATTTTACATTTGCCTATGTTATTTTCCCTTGTTTTCAATCCTGATCCCCTTCCTCTTAGAATCCACTCTGTGTGTGTGTGTGTGTGATTGAGTTTCATTAGGGTGTTAAGAGTTGGTCTCTGGCAACTTGCCATTAATGAGACTAAAGAATTTTTTTCTTCCCCAACTACCTACCATCCTTAGGATGTAAACAGGCCTAATCTTGACCAAGTCTCCAGACAATCACTATCAAAAAGAAGACTTTTTAAACGTGTATTTGTAAACTTGCATGCGGCAGTTAAGAGGATTGTTCCTCTTTGCTCACGTGGGTCCTAGGGATTGAACTCTGGTCTTCAGGCTTACCCTTACCTGCTGAGCCATGACAAATGTCAGTGGACCCTTGGTTTTGTTAAAAGCAACCAGAAGCAAAAACAACAAAAGAAAAACCTATTTATTGTGTGTTTATGTGGGTACACATGCCACAGTGCATGTGTAGGGGGCGGGGCAGAGAATACAGTTGATTGTATTCTCTCTACTATGTGATCCTAGGGATAGAACTGTCAGGCTTTGCAACGAGAGCCCTAACAAGGACAAACTTTAACAACCCCCCCCCAACGCACTGTGGCTCGTCAATTTGTTTTGCAATTGTGTGAGTTTGTTCAAGCAAGCGTATTGTAGTGATTTTATGGTTACAGGTTCCATGACATATCTTGGAGCACTGTCTAACAGAGGACAACCCCCGGCCTCTGGCTTTTACATTCTTGCGGACTCTTCTGCAGTTTCCTGAGCAGTGGCTGTAAGACTGTATTGTGATGTATCAGCTGGGTTTGGGCAGCCCGCAGTCACACAGTCTCTTCATTTTGGTCATGTGTGTCTCTATAATAGTCTATCTGCGGCAAAAAGAAACTTTTTTGATGAGGGGTGAGTCCCATTCAGCCATTCTGTCTCTCCTCAAACTGACCACACCTAAATTAGAGGAGGAAGACCCTCCAAAGACTTCAAAGCCCAACAGCAAAATTAAAAGAACAAAAAGCCCTCAATGAGAGTCTGGGCTTCCCCTCTACTGTGTGGAGGGAGGGTTTCATTGTGTGTGTCTGTTGTGTGCTTCCCCATCTCCAATAAAAGCCCCTCTTTACCTGCCTGCTCCTGTTTGCTGTGTTTGCGACTTTCCCTGTACCTGCCATGCTCAGTATTTTCCTGCCTTTTAAATCTTTAACTGGCAAGATGGTAACACTATGAGAGCCAGGCCTCAGGGAGAAGGCTTCCCCGGTCCATTCAGCTTGATTCTTCGAAGTCCTGTACCCTTGTTGTTCTAGTCTGTAGTAGTAGTAGGAGTGTTTTACTATTGTCAATTAGTTGTGTGGTGACATCGATAAGTGAGCCTAAATCCATGCCTCAATAGAAGGATCATCACCATCTAGGTTGAGTGATTTGTGCTTCAGTAAATATTCTTAGCATCTGGGGAGAGACAAAGGAAACTTGGTTCCACGTGTTGATGGGGTTATTGAAAAGACTTCATCAGACCTCCAGTATGAATCTTAGCTCTACCTTGCTTTTAAAATGTGGGATACACTCACTTAGGGCTGATAGAAATCTATCTGAACTCTGAAAAGTTTAAGGAGCTGTGTGGAATGAAAAGGAAGATGAAAACGGAAGCAAACAAGGCGTGATGTCTCAGGACGGTAATCCCAGCTGTAGGGAGATAGAAGTGGGAGGATTAAGAGTTCAAGGCCAGCCGGGCGTTGGTGGCGCACGCCTTTAATCCCTGAATTTGGGAGGCAGAGGCAGGCAGATCTCTGAGTTTGAGGACAGCCTGGTCTACAGCACGAGTTACACGACAGCCTCCAAAACAATACAGAGAAACCCTGTCTCGAAACCCCCTTCTCCCTCCCCCAAAAGAGTTCAAGACCAACTCAGATACTGTTTATTTATTTATTTGTTCCTTTGTTGTTTTGAACAGGCTCTTGTATAGTCAGCATGATCTCAAAGTTGTTATGTACCCAAGGCTAATCTTGAATTCTCTCTCTTTTGAGGAAAGAGTTTCTCTATTTTGTAACTCTTTATGTAGACCAGGCTGGCCTTGAACTCAGAGATGTACCTGGCTCTGACTCCCAGTTGATGCTTTTCTATGGGCTTAGCGGCTGCATATAGATCTATTGATACTTTAATTATCACCTGTGGCCCCATATCCCTGAAGTCAGTGCCCATCTGGCCTGGTGGGGCTTGTGGTCCCATGGCATGGCTCTGCAGTAACCTCTATATATAGGCTTAAATTGAGTCTCTGTTGTTCTATGTATCAATAAGACTTGGGAGTCAAAGGATGAGGTGAAAACCTGCTGTCTCAGAGAGGTTAGATAGCAATTAGCTGACCATGATTTTTAGCCAGAGATATTGCAAGAGACAGGTCTCTTCTCTTGTTCCCAACCAAAAGAAAGCACCAAACTCAAGTCCCCATGTTCTCCTTCTTGTGTGTCTTCTATATCCAAATTGCTGGCTTTTCTATGACCAATTCCAGTCAGCTAATTGCTAGTTCCTGATTCAAGATTTAACTTTATTGGCAAGTCTCAGGAGTGTCAGAGTGTGGTCAAAATATCTTACTACATTTCTCCATATAAAAAGGAAAGGTTTTAACTCTAACACAGTAAAATTATATAGAATAAGAATAATTATTAGGTATTGTCTAATAAAAGGGAAGGTTTTAATTCTAATACAGTAAAACTACAAACAATAAGGACAACTATCAAGTAAGAATTACATTCACAATGTTCATAAGTATTTGGGACTTTGGAGAAAGTATTGCATTGCCTATTGTCGCGACCACCTCGACCAGCAAGGAAGATGCAACGCTCGGACTCTTCTTTAAGCAGTTTATTTAGGAACCTTGAACAATCTTCTGACCCTGGGGAGTGCCAACCCACACCTTAAAAGCCCTTGGGCGGCCAACCCCAGTATGCCACATGGAACATGCAGATAGGTCCACATACGCGGAAGCAATCCTGATATCCAGCCTTAACCAAATACAGGTGGGGCTCTTAAGGAGTTGTTTATCACAGAGAGCACTTGCTGTCGGGCTAGCAGAAGGCAGAAGCCAGCGCCATCTTAAGGGTGCGGCACATCGCAGCTCTCTACAGCCTATGCTATCTTAGTAGGTTCAAAATTTTATACCTAAACCACATTCTATCAAAACTTGTATTACCATCCTAGGAAAATTTTTTTTTAGCTTAAAACATCTTCTTAGGTAACCAACTTAAGCTTTTATGTCTTTCAACCTTACACAAATTACCTGGATGTACTCAAGAGTTTCTTTTCTGAATTTAGAAACAAGGAAAAATGTAACTATAGCTATGTAATCTTCAACCCCATCAAAGACCCAAGCAGGATATAGCATTACTTGAGTAAACACAAAGTGCAGAGCAAACAACTTCCAAAACTTAGAAATGACAGAGACAGTTGGATGCCTGGACAGTTACCCAAGGTTCCTCCACAACATTGGGATGTCTATCTTCAGCCTACAGGCCTGAAAGACTTTTCTGTGAAGAAGGAAATTCTGAAGGACTGGCCTACCTTGCCTTGGCAAAGTTCAGCAGTCATGTTCTTTTGTGCTCCTCTTGTCCAATTTGCACAGTATACTGTCAGCTGTTGAGGCAAGGGCAGTTTCTTGCCCAAATGGCTCGCTGTGCCACATTGAAAGCAAACAAAACTCCATGTGGAGGTTCTTTGATGCCCATCATCCTTTTGTGAAGTAAATTCGTGCTACCAGGAGCAGACATGTCTCACAATCATGAAATGATTTAGGTTATTAAAACATCTTAAATGCCAAATTCTGTAGGTTTCTAAAGTGTTTGAAGACCACCTATCTATGTAAATTATATCTCTACTCAATGTGGAAAATATACTTAAAATGACTCTAAATTTGATTATTATAGATGACTAACTACTAACCTGTATTTTAAAATTATACATTACATCTTTAAATGAGTCGCATAGACACCTTAAACAAAAGTAGAAACATATATATATACATATATATTATGTTACAACAAAAATAACTTTAAATTATAAATATTAAAAATCAATATAAAAATCCCTGCCAATGTAAAATATTTGAGACTAATAGTTGCTTTTCAGTCTAAAAGTAGATTTAATAATCTACTCTTTTATCCTACCATTCCCATATTCCCCCTTTTAAAAAAGGGATCCTTGAATCCAACCCCCCTTGTTTAGCTTCCTTCCTACTTGATTTGCAACCAACCCTTAAATAATAACTAACATCCATAGTCCCCAAAACAACCGAAGCCATCCACATCTCGGGAATATGGATGGTATGTTCTTAAAATCATTTCCTGCTTTCTGGGTGTGATACCATCTTTAGGGGGCTCTGAGAAAATTGAGGTAATAGTCAAGTCCTGGTAGAGCTAGCTGTATCATTGTTGTCCAGTCTCTGTGTAATGGGAAAGTGCAGGGTTTATTTGAAGTCCTTGCTAGACTAGTCTGTGAGGCTGGATCATCTTGGCTTATCACTTTGAAGATGTCAAGAGCAGTTTGTAGTCCTAAGATGATTTTCGGGCAGTGTTTGTGAGCTTAGTGGCATTACCACAATCCAGGTGGACTTATCGTTGTGGGACTCCATCATGTTTTTGGAAACTTCAAAGGTAGTACTTTTAGGAATGGTTGTGGTTTACAGCAGAAAACTTAAGACATTTTAAATGTCTTATGCAGCAGATCTCAGAGAGGTTAAAGCATCACAGTTTATTAAATGTATCTGGGGTACACAAACTTACTTCTTAATTACCTGCTTCAGACTCAAGCCCAAAATCACTTAAGGAAGCTAGGGGAAGCCTATTTCGAGAATTAGTTACTATTCTATATGACTGTTAAACAGGAAATATATATACACACAAATTTAGAGATATTTATACTTTAAGATTTAAAGAATCGAAATGAAACTAAAATATTATTAAATAAATGGCCATATAATAGTCCCTTAATTTTAGTTGTCTTCTGTCCCATACCAGGTGGCTCTTCTGACATAAGACAAAGATTTTGTATCAAAAACTTTTTAAGACCGGCTTCCAAAATTTTTGCTCAGGGTTGAAAAGAAGGAACTACAAATAAATGAAGGAACTAAAATCTGAGGGAAAAAGGAATTGGCTTACACACAATTGCTCCTCTGAGTGTTCCTTTATTCTTCTTTTACTTTCCCTTCTTTTTCCTCTATTTCTCTGTTCTCAGGTCTTGGGGGTACAGAGCAATAAACTAAAACTGCTAGGAGAAACTTTTAGCACCAGTTGCTTAGGACTGTAGGTCAAAAAGAGGGTCTAAGTTTATTTTGCATAAGAAACAAAACCTGGCACCTTCCAGTGCTCTGGCCTCAGTGGCAACACAAAACTTCAGGAAAGTTTACTTTTTCCTGAGGATGAACAAAGGGGCTGATTACCTTTGTCTTTATCTTCTCAGGGGAAGCAGGAGGGAGCAGTAAATCTCTGAGCTAAAATCAATTTAATAAAACAAGAAGTTTGAGAATCTTTTAGTGCAGGATTAGTTTGGATTATCGCTTCTCTATCTGCCAGTGAGATAAAACCAGGGAATGCTTCTTTTTTTTCTATACATCTAGGTAGTTACGAATCAAAAACTTTGGGTATGTAGCAATTCTATGTTCTTGGATATTTGGGAATGTCTTAGATGGGATACTTTTGCCTGGGCCCTAAACACTGACCAAATATCTGTCAATAGACGTTATTGCAGGAAAGCAGATCTCTGCAATTGCAATGGAGAGGGGAACAAGGACCTGATAGTGGGAAACAGGTCTCACAGATAGCTGAGGAATATAATCAGTAAACTAGGACCTGTTAATGGAGAACAGGTTTTACACATAGCTGGGGAGTGTAATCACTGAACTCCAAATGCATGGGAGTAAATTATCATATAGTGATAAACTGTGGGAAGTAAATCTCAAGTTTGTTGCAGAAAGAAATAAGCTACAGGAAGAATTTACAGCAAGAAACAGCCACTTCATTCACAAGACTATAACGCCAAATACAACTTTTGTATTGGTTTAATCTATCAGAAGAATTCTTAATTCTTCTGAGTTATCTCATGATACACTGGCTGTATAATTACTTTGTGATCTTGCAGCTTGTAGCAAATTTTTCCCCTTAACGAGCATGTTTTAGTTTAGAGAGAAGAATACTGTACTCCAACCCCCAAACCAGCTTTGATTTTTAATTTAATTAGTACCAAAAAAGACCACTTGCCTTTATGTTGGTAGAGAATAGCAGAAATAAATACTTGGGAAGATTTATGAAATTCTACTCTGTTGGATGTATGTGAGAGATCCCAACTCAACATTTTTAGACCTCTAATGATTAGCCCATCACAGAGTGACTTGCCATTCTGCCCTCTCCTGGGAAACGGGACACCTCAAGATAAACTTAAAAGATAACCCTCCCTGATCCAGGAACTAGCTCACCACATTCCTGTTCAATGTTTAACTGTACAATGCCCAAAGAATGCTTGCTTGAGATAACCTTCCTGTTAAGACATAAGCTATCATTTAACTTCTCATCCTTTATGATGTTTGCCTAACTCCCCGATTCGGTTTTTCCCTTTTAAAAATCCCCTACTGCAGCTACCATTTCCTCTGCCCCTGCGAGGGTCATGAGCTCGGCCCCAGTGCACTGGTTCCCCAAATAAATCTCGTGTGCTTGCAGCAAGAACCGTCTCTCTTGAATTATTGGGGCGTCAACTTATCCCGAGACTTGAGTGAGGGTCTCCCCACTCTGGGGGTCTTTCATATGCTATACCATTAGTCCAATTACTCTTTCTTGGGACATTTCTCTTTATGATTTGCTCTCCTTTTCTGATGTCCCATTTATCCAGTGGTCTTCAGCTTCCTTAGTTGGATACTTTCATTTTCCTGGAAAGACAAAAAAGATTTTGGTGAAATTATCATTACATCTGTTTCTACCAAACTCTCAATATTGATGCTATTTATTTGTATTTTTACCCTTGTTCCATGATCATTTATAGCAGCTTGCCACAATACTTGTTTTCTGGTCTCTCCTAAACTTTTTGTTCAATCTGTTGCAGTTGTTCTGTCTTTGATGACATTCAAAGCAGTGTGGTTTTTGGCAACAGGTATTCAGTCTTTTAATTGTTGTCTGGAGGAGTTTCTCTGACACTGACAAGGAATGATTGAACAAAATTTGATATTAGGGCCCATGAGATGCCCCCTAATGTGTTTCTACATGGCAAAGCCTTACCTTGCTTGTCCCTTACTGATCTGCATTCTTTGGCCAATGCTGGCCTCTGTTATCTTCTGCATTCTGGCACCTACTGTTGGGATTATCTCTAGAAAAAAAAACATTGTTTCTAGGAAAACCTTGCCTACAATCCATTTTCAAATAATCTTGTTTCACACAATTAAAACATCTCACATTTTGATTTTTCTTGAATTTTTTTGAAATCATTTCTCCTATCCAAGTGTTGTCATAAGTGTGAGATCCAGTGTCAGCTGTATTTGGGGCCATTCATCTATGGGTACTACTGACTTTCCCTTTAAACACATGGCCACTCTTTTGCATTAGAAATTAGCATTTTCAAAAGCCAAAGATTCGATTAATATTTGTGTAACTTCTGGAACTGATACCATTCTATTTACAGCCAATGTCAAACCTTGTAAAAATCAGTGAAAGCTTCTCTTTTACAGCAAATGACTCAGTCTTCTTTCCTGATTCAACCATGTCCCAAGCATTCAAAGCTATTAGATGACATAGAGGCCAGGTGTGATCATAAAATGTAAACTGTCTTTGCAAATCAGCACACTGGTCTTCACTGTGAAGCTGATCTTGGAAATTTCAGTATCTTTACCTGTACCTCATTGTTCTGTGATCCGAGCTTCCTCTCTCCACCATGTTTTCTGTTGTAACTAAGGACCAGCTTCCAATATTGCTGTTGCTGGATCTTGCCAAACTTGTGGAATTTTTCGTTCAAGGGTACCACCCACCCACTTTCTATTCTAAGAGGATCGGTGTGGCTGTATTTATCTTGAGGTCTTTGACCCATTTGGACTTAAGTTTTGTGCATGGCGATAGACATGGATCTATCCACATTCTTCTACATGCCAGTATCCAGTTATGCCAGCACCATTTGTTAAAGATACTTTCTTTTTTCCATTGTATTTTTTAGCTTCTTTGTCGAAGATCAGATGTTCATGCATGTATGGGTTAATATCTGGGTGTTCAATTCAATTCCATTGGTTTACCTGTCTATTTTTGTGCCCATACCAAATTGTTTTCAGGACTACAGCTCTATAATACAGCTTGAGGTCGGGATGGTGATGCCTCCAGATGTTGCATTGTTGAGTAAGGTTGTTTTGCCTATCCTGGGTCTTTTGCTTTTCCATACAAAATTGATTATTGTTCTTTAAAGGTCTGTGAAGAATTGTGCTGGTATTTTAATTGGGATTACATTGAATCTGTAGATTGCTTTTGGCAGGATTGCCAATTTTACTATATTGATCCTACCTACCCAAGAGCATGAGAGATCTTTCCATTTTCTGAGGGATTCTTTAATTTCTTTCTTTAAAGACTCAAAGTTCTTGTGATACAGCTCTTTCACTTGGTTAGCATTACCCCAAGGTATTTTATGTTGTTTGTGGCAATTTTAAAGTGTGATGTTTCTTTGATTTTTTTCTCAGCCCTTTTATCATCTGCATATAGTAGGGCTACTGATTTTCTTGAGTTGATCTTGTAGCCTGCCTCTTCGCTGAAGGTGTTAACCAGCTGTAAGAGTTCCCTGGAAGAGTTCTTTGGGTCATTTATGTAAACTATCATATCATCTGCAAATAGTGAAAGTTTGACCTCTTCCTTTCCAATTTGTATCCCCTTGATCTCCTCTTGTTGTCTTATGGCTCTAGCTAGAACTTCAAGTACAATATTGAAAAGGTATGTAGAGAGTGGACAGCCTTGTCTTGTTCCTGATTTTAGCAGAATTGCATTGAGTTTCTGTCCATTTAGTTTGATGCTGGCTGTTGGTTTGCTGTATATAGCTTTTATTATGTTTAGGTATGTTCCTGTTATCCCAGATCTCTCCAAGACCTTTATCATGAAGGGGTGTTGGATTTTGTCAAAGGCTTTTTCAGGATCTAGTGAGATGATGATGTGACTTTTGTTTTTCAGCTTGTTTATATGGTGGATTTTTGTATGTTGAACCATCCCTGCATCCCTGGGATGAAACCTACTTGATCATGGTGAATGATTGTTTTGATATATTCTTGGATCCAATTTGCCAGTATTTTATTGACTATTTTTGCATCAATGTTCATGAGGGATATTGGTCTGAAGTTCTCTTTCTTAGTTATGTCTTTGTGTAGCTTGGGGAATAAGGTTACTGAAGCCTCGTAGAAAGAGTTTGGCAAAGACCCTTCTGCTTCTATTGCATGGAATACTTTGAGAAGAATTGGTATTAGCTGTTCTTTGAATTTGTGGTAGAATTCTGCACTGAGGCCATCTGGACCTGGGCTTTTTTTGGTTGAAGACTTTTGATGACTGCTTCTATTTCCATAGGGGTTATAAGTCTATGAAAATTGCTTATCTGTTCTTGATTTAATTTTGGAAAGTGATAGCTATCCAGAAAATTGTGCATTTCCTTTAAATTTTCAAATTTTGTGGAGTACAGGTTTTCAAAGTATGATCTGATGATTCTCTGAATTTCCTCAGAGTCTGTTGTTATGTCCCCCTTTTCATTTCTGATTTTGTTAATTTGCATGTTCACACTCTGCTGTTTGTTAAGTTTGGACAAAGGTTTGTCCATCTTGTTGATTTTCTCAAAGAACCAACTCTTCATTGCATTGATTCTTTGTATTGTTTTCCTAGTTATTACTTTATTGATTTCAGCCCTCAGTTTGATTATGTCCTGGCATCTACTCCTCCTGGGAGAGTTTGCTTCTTTGTGTTCTAGAGCTTTCAGCTGTGTTATTAATTCTCTAGTGTAACTATTCTCCAGTTTCTTCATGTGGACACTTAGTGCTATGAAATTCCCTCGTAGCATTGCTTTAAAAATATCCCATACGTTTGGGTTGTTGTTTCTTCATTCTCATTGAATTTTAGGGATTCTTTAATTTCTTTTTTTATTTCTTCTTTGACCCAGGAATGGTGCAGTTGTGCATTATTCAATTTCTATGAGTATGTAGGGTTTCTGTAATTTGTGCTGTTGTTGAATTCTAATTTTAACACATGGTGGTCTGATAAGATGCATGGAGTTATTCCAACATTTTTGTAGCTGCTGAGGTTTGATATGTTGTCAAGTATGTGGTTAATTTTTCAGAATGTTCCATGTGGTGGTGAGAAGAAGGTATATTCTTTTTTTATGTGGATGGAATGTTCTATAGATATCTGTTAATCCCAATTGGGTTATTTCTTCTATTAGACCCTTTGCTTCTTTGTTAAGTTTCTGTCTGGTATTCCTGTCTAGTGGTGAGAGTGGGGTGTTGAAGTCTCCCACTATAAATGTGTGGGGCTTTATATGTGATTTGAGTTTTAGTAATGTTTCTTTTACGAACATGGATGCCTTTGTATTTGGGGCACAGATGTTCAGAATTGAAACTTCATCTTGGTGGATTTCTCTTGTGATTGGTATGTAACGACCTCCTTCATCTCTTTTGATTGATTTTATTTTAAAGTCTAATTTGTTAGATATTAGGATTGCTACCCCGCTTGTTTCTTGGGTCCATTTGATTGGAAAATCTTTTCCCAACCTTTAACTCTCAGGTAATGTCTGTCTTTGAGGGTCAGGTATGTTTCTTGTATGCAGCAGAAGGATGGGTTTTGTCTTCAGATCCATTCTGTTAGCCTGTGTCTTTTTATGGGTGAGTTAAGGCCATTAATATTGAGGGATATTGATGACCATTGATTGCTTAGTCTTATTTGATTTGGAATGGTTGTTGTTGCTGTTGGAATTATGTGTGGAATTCCACCCCTTTGTTCTTTTGGCTGTTGTTAAAGTGGGATTCTCTAATGCCTATGTTTTTCTGGTTGTAGTTAACTTCCTTGGGTTGGAGTTTTCCTTCCAGAACTTTCTGTAGGGCTGGATTAGTGGATATGTATTGCTTGAATCTAGTTTTGTCATGGAATATCTTGTTTTCTCCATCTATAGTGATTGAGAGCTTTTCCAGGTATAGTAGTCTGGATTGACATCCATGGTCTCTTATTGTTGGTAGAATATCTATCCAGGACCTTCTGGCTTTCAGAGTTTCCATGGAGAAGTCAAATTCTGATAGGTTTGCCTTCATATGTTACTTGGCCTTTTTCCTTAGCTGCTCTTAATATTCTTTCTTTATTCTGTATATTTGGGGTCTTGATTATTATGTGGCAAGGGGACGTTTTTTGTGGTCCACTCTATTTGGTGTTCTGTAAGCTTCTTGTACCTTCATTGGCATGCCTTCCTTTAGGTTGGGGAAGTTTTCTTCTATGATTTTGTTGAATATGTTTCCTGCCCCGTTGAGGTGGTTTTCTTCACCTTCTTCTATACCTATTATTCTTAGGTTTGGTCTTTTCATGGTGTCCCATATTTCCTGGATGTTTTGTGTTAGGGATTTGTTGGACTAGGGATTTCTTTGGTTGATGAGTCAATTTCTCCTAGTGTATCTTCAACACCTGAGATTCTCTCTTCTATCTCTTGTATTCTGTTGGTAATGCTTGTATCTGTAGTACTTGACCGTTTGCCCAGCTTTTCTATTTCCAGCCTTCCTTCAGGTTGTATTTTTTTTATTGTCTCTATTTCAGTTTTCAACCCTTGCACTGTTTGAATTGTTTCTTGCAATTTTTGCTTTGTGTTTTTGTCCATTTGTTGCATTTTATGAGTGTATTGGTTTGTTCTTCCATTTCTTGCATTTTTTGGTTTGTTTTTTCTTCCATTTTTTTGAGGTATTATCCTATATCCTCTTTTAGGGCCTCTATCATTTTCATGAAGTTGTTTTTAAGGTCATTCTCTTTTGATTAATTTGCATTGGAATGTTGGAGTTTTGCTGATGTGGAGTCTCTAGAATCTGGCAGTGTTATATTTGTTTTTCTGTTGCTGAGTGTGTTTTTGTTTTGTCTCTTTCCCATATCTTCTTTTAGTAGGTGCAGAAAGAGGCCCTTACTGGTCTGGTGGTTAGGGGACCAGAGTTCCCTTTCAGTGGGATGCAAGCAAGTCCAAAACACTGGTAGTTCTTCTATTCCTGGCCCTAGTCCTGGTCCCCTGGGTGGAGAAGAAGCCCAGGAATCTGGGGCGCATAGTCTCCCTTCTGGTCTCCTGGTCCTGCTGGTTGAGGAGAAGACCTGGGATCTGGGGTGCTTGGCTCCCGCCAGGATGGGAGGCTCTTTGGCAGTCAGTAGGCAGTCCCCAGGCACTGGAAGGCAGGTCTGTATGTGGTGCCTTATTTACCTGGACCTGCTGGTCCCTGGTTTCGTTGGTGGAAGAGAAGACCTGGGATCTGGGGTGCCTGGCTCCTGCCGGGATAAGAAGCACTGTCATTAGTAGGTATTTCTAAGGCTTGTATATTCTTAGTCAAATTTTTCTTATTTTCACTAGTAAGTCTTTCTAATGCTTATCAATAGTATTTCTAAAGCTGCTATCTCATCAGTAGTGGGGCCTTCTATGGCTTGTCAATTTTTATTAGTTTCATTAGTAAGTTTTTCTCAATAGTAAGTCTTTCTAAGGTTTGTATCTAATTGATCATTTTCCTATTTTGCATAGTTATAAAATCACTTCTTAAATACAATATATGAATTTCCAAACTGGTAGCATTTGCAATTGGCATTATGTCAATCTCAGCTAAGTGGTTTATCCTCTCCTTTATTTTTTCCATTTGCAGGCCATCCATAGTAGCACGATACAGAGTCCTAACTTCCTACATTTTGATATTTCCGATTCTTAACATGGGAAAGATTTTTTCTTTTAATGTTATTTAACTCTCTCCTTAAGGACTTCCCAAGTGCCTCCCCAAATTTGCTGACTTCTCAGTTTGTCTGCAGCAACAGTGCCACCAGCAGCGGGCTGAAGTCCCTTCCATTATTTCCAAGCATGAGCCTTTTCCAGAGTTCCCTGAGTGGCTCTTGGCAAGGCCCAAGCAGTGATTGCACAGTTCCAAGCTGGCATGACGTTTTTGTCCATGTGGTCATGCCATGACTTGGAGCACAAAATGGTATTTTTCTGTCAGCTTAGCAGCTGCACATGAAGCTACTGATACTTTAATGTTTTCTGGAGCCCCACAGCCCTGCAGTCAGTGCCTTCTGGCCACTCAACCTGGCAAAGCTTCCTGTCCTGTGGACTGGCTCTGCCTCAGCCACTATATGTATCTTTATATTAAGTCTCCATCATTCTATTTATCAGTAAATGACTTTGGAGTCAAAGGATGCGATAAAAACCTGATAGCTTTGATTTTTGTTCAGAAACCTGCAAGAAACAGGTCTTTTCCCTTGTCCCAGAACCAAAAGGAAGCAACAAACTCAAGTCCCTACCTTTTCCTTCCTGAGCATCTTCTACATCTAAATTTCTGTCTTCTCTGTGACCATTTCTGGTCAGCGAATTGCTGGTTCTGACCCCGATTCAAGGCTTAACTTTATTGGCAAGTCTTAGGAGTGTCAGAGTACAACCAAAATATACCACAACATCTAGTAGTGTAATTAAAGGAGTGTACTACTGTGTCTAGCTATCCTGGAACTCTATCTCCCCATGTTGACCTTCCAAGTTCTAGGGATGCAGGCATAGCTTAAAGCTACCCATTTAAAAAAATGTTTGTCAGCACAATATACTTTTCTCAGTAATTACGGCAGTAAAATTGGCAAAACACAGGCTTGTCTTCATATAAATGGAAAATAAAGCAATTTAATTATGAGAGCTGTGTACTTTGACACATGGTAGTAGGAAGCTTCTATGTAGCATGAATTAATCACTACACCCTTCTCATTTCAAGGTACATTCCATTTATTATTTAAAGTAAACAATATAGACTCACTCATTTATCAAAATGGAAAACAAGAATGCATCTCCCATGGGATGGGAGTTAAAGGCTCAGTTGTTAATATAGTTTGCTGCTCAGCCATAAAGGCCAGAGTTAGAACCCTAGCACCCATGTTTATCAGCCCACAATGTCCTGTATCTCCAGCTCCAAGGGATCCAGTACCTTCTGGCCTCAAGATGCACCTGCACACACATATGCTAACCCTGTAAACTAAAGAAAAGGGGGGCATCTCCCACATCACTAGTCACTTCTTCATGTAACTGTCTCTCTTTTCTTAGGCTGCTCCCTCTTCCCTACATGACACAGAGTCAGCAACTGCCATTGTGCTATCGTCATTGAAATCTATGAAATTTCAAAGACTTTTAATGGACACTTACTTTCATATATTCCTTCCCCTTCTCTCTTCATCACTTCTGTCTTCCCTTTTCTTTTCCTCCTCCTCCTCCTTCTCCTCCATGGTCGAGCATTGAATCAATCTTTATATCTTCCTCATAATTTACATATAGCTCACTAAATTTTATCTTTATTGCAGCTTATCCTATTTCCCTCTACTTGTATGGAAAATGTGTTTCTGAAATGTTTATAGGATGGCTTTCCTCAGAGTAATTAATGCCAGCTGCTGGAATAACTGCCTTGAATTCCAGTGGCTTAATGTTACAGTTTTTTCTTGCCAGTGTGTTCGGTTGGGTGACTTTCCCCAGGCATGTTCTTCCAGTGGCTACTCAGGAATAAAGTTTCCTTCATGCTGTGACTCTGTCACCTTTAAATGTGGTTTCAGTCCTAGGTATCATCCAGCCAGTACACAGGGTCCACTAGGGAGCCCTTTGGCTTTAGACTAGGGGTACACATCTTTGATGCTAATGGTCTATAAGCAAGTGCTATTGACAACATCATTACAGGGCTGGGAGAATTGTGTAAATACACGCACACACACACATATATATATATACATATACATATATATA
Source organism: Mesocricetus auratus (assembly GCF_017639785.1). Taxonomy (NCBI): domain Eukaryota; kingdom Metazoa; phylum Chordata; class Mammalia; order Rodentia; family Cricetidae; genus Mesocricetus; species Mesocricetus auratus. Next base: position 1,412,717 of record NW_024429187.1, on the reverse strand, counting down.
TATATATATATATATATAAAACAGATTAGATAAGATGAGATGAGCAGTCTCTGCTACAATTCCAAGGCAAAAATTGCAAAGAAAAGGACCCAATTTCAAACATGCTCTTTCTTCTTTGTACATCCTTGCTTCCCTATTCATGCGGCCTTGCACTAGAAGAATGTGAGGGACACAGACACAGTAGTCTGCTTGCAAGGATGAAGCCAGAGGAACTCAGGATCTGAGCTCATGCTGATCCTGTCATGAATTAGACGATTCTTACTTCATGATGGATTGTTTAATGCCATGTTTACATAAATGACATGAAAAACGACAGGATTTCGCCATGTAACCCTGGCTGTACAGGAACTCTCCTTTATACCAGGCTGGTCTCGAACTCAGATATCTGCTTGCCTCTACCTCTCCAGTGCTGGGATTAAAGGTGTGTGCTACCACCACCTGGTAAGAAGTAACATTTTAGTAAGCTTAATTTTAGAAGTTCCCTGGGATTATTGAATTCCCTCTTTCTTAGAAAGGTTAAAAAGGATGCGTGTGTGTGTGTGTGTGTGTGTGTGTGTGTGTGTGTGTGTGTGTGTATTGAACATACATACATAGGACATTAGGGAAAAACACTGATAAGAAAATAAGGTGAAAGGAAAAATACACTGAAGTCAAAACTGGTAATGAGCATGCTATGCTATGTTAGACATGGAACACTGTAAATAGTAAGGTGGGCTAAGGATTTCATGAGATACATAATAGACGTACTTCTAAGTTAGAAACATTGTATCAGAAAGAGTCAATTCAATTGCTTGGAAACTGTACAACTGCAGTGTACACTTACTTACACTAGAAGGAACTATAAGCCAGGGATTGCTGACACTATCCATTCTTTGAACAAATATTGTGTGGCTATTACATGCTGTACATTATTTTAGGGATACATCTGTGAGCAGACAAGATCCTGTGCTATGGAGTGAGGGGACAGAGAGGAGAAATAAACAAGTAATTGTGAGTATGTCTAGGGGTAGTGAGTCCTGAAAGAGCTAAGAGTGATGGGCGTACCAAGATGGAGTGGGGAGGGGGCTGGAAAGGCTTCACTGCTACATTAACATCTGAGCCAAGAGTTCACAGAAATGAAGCGTTCAGGATGCAGACCTGAGTGCTCCAGGACCCTTAAACCACAAAGATGCCGGTCTGGAAATGTTTAGGCTCTTTAGAAAATTACTTTCACAATTCTGGATAGACATAATGTGCTTTGATTGAACCTCTATTGCCTTCTCTCATTCCCTATTAATTCTTCCTAATTAGCCCTGATCCTACTTTGTCTTGTAGGGGGTACCCAGTGAGTGTCATTTAGGTTGCAGGCAGGAGTGGGATGGGAGGTGACTTAAAGGAGCGCTGACACCTTACTGAATGGGTATAACAAGGAAGAAAAGGTCTCTCACGCTTCCAGAAATTGTTAACTGCCTATAGATCCTCCGGGATGGTTAGGGGCTTTTGATTCCTCTCCAGTCCATGATGGAATGTTAATGGTCCAGACTTTTGCAGACAGACATGTTATGGGAGTTCTAGAGTAAAAGATGTTACACAAAACTATTCTCTGAACTTTTGGTCCTCCTGTGTCCGGCTCCCAATTGCTGGCTTTACAGGCATGTGGCTCCCCCAAATTTGCACCCCCACTCTTGACCTTCCCTGCTATTTATTTATTTTTTTTGGCTTGTTTCCAAGCGAACTTTAGAAACATTATTGGGTTAATCGCTTGAGATAGCTCTGATTCTTTTTTCACGCAAACATCCACAGAAGTAAACTTTCCTCTTAGAAATACTTTTGCAGTACCCTAAGGTCCTGGTAAGCTGTGTTTTCATTTTCATTTGATTCTATGAATTTTAAAATGTTTTTGTTCACCCATGATCCAATGGTTACTTAAGAATGTGTAGTTCAGTTTGCACATATGTGTAAAGTTTTCATAGTTTTGCTTCTTGTTGACATTTCTTATGTTTGTCTAATATGCTTTGATAAGGTATATGAATTACTCTGATTTTTTTAAACTTTTAAATTAAAAATCTGTTAATTACATTTGTTTATTTTCTTATTTGCATAAGTGTGTGTGTGTGTGTGTGTGTGTGTGTGTGTGTGTGTGTGCGGGGCATTTATTTGGGGGACAGAGAACAACCTGTGGGACTTGTTTCTCTCCTTCCGCATGTGGAAGCTGAGACTGAACTCAGGCCGTCAGTCTTGGCACCAAGAATGTTTGCGAATGGAACCATTTTGTTAAGACTTTTTTTTTTTGCCCAGAATGATATGCATAACAGTGAAAGAAAAGGCAGACACACATATGACAAGTTTAGTTGTGCTCCCTGTAACTCCAAAACTCAGAATACTGAAGCAGGAGGATTACAAGAATAGGCCACAATAAGTTCCCAGTGATTTGAAGACCACCCACAGTGAGACTCTGTCACCATAATTAGAAAACCACCTCAGTCTTTGGATGAGGCAGCCTAAGGTTAGGGCCATCTTCCACAAGCACTTCTCAGACAGGAACAAAATGGACACCAGTAAAAAGGTTAAGAAAAGTTTTAATGAAAATCAGAATCCAGGGAAAGGATAGTAATTCCTTGCCAGAAGGCAAGATAGGTGAATGGAGAAAGTACAAAGAACAGCTGTAACAAGCCTTTGCTTTATTGAGGCGAGCATAAAATCTGTCTTCTGACCATAATCATGTGACACTCCATCTCCTCAGGCCAACACAGGAAGAAATAAACACATTTTACTTGTGTTGATTTAATCTTGCAGGCTGTTCCGTGTAACCCAAACCTAGGGATGGGTGTTTGAGACTGGAGTTGATAGCTAACCAGAAGTACTACTGAGGACTTTACCTTTCTAGATCTTTTTGTGTTGGGCCAGGAAGGCACAGATATTTATAATTGCTGTCACCTATTTAAGCTTAGGGTTCAGGGACAGAGTAGTGCCCTGAGCTGCTCATCTGGTTCCTTGTATATAAGCAGTTTGAATGCTGTTTACTGAGATGTCTGTCTTGAAAGTATTAAGCTGCCTCCTTGAGAATTTGCTTCCCCTTCTCATTCCCTAACTCCCTGCCTACCCAACAGCTTTCTCCCAAAAGAAAACAAGGACTGGGAATGTACTTCAGTGGTAGAACACTTCCTAGCATCTGTGAGGCCCTGGGTTTGATCTATAGCCCTGAAAATGTGAAAGGACCCTACCTGTTAATCTTGTGCTAGCTTTGATGGTGGAAGAAAGACCTGGGAAGCAAGCTGTCTGACGGCAGGTCCTCAGCCCTGGGAACAGTCGGACAGAGCTGGATGCAAATCCAGCAGTGATACTCTACTGTGGACAATGACTACAGTAAGCAGGAGATGCTGGAAAGGCAAGGAAACGTGTTTCCTGAGGTCCCCCAGAAAGGAATATATACCGTCAGTTACTTTAGCACAAGGAGACCTTTGTTGACTGTTTGGCATGCAGAACTGTAATAACCCTGTTAGCCAAGCAACTGCATTTGTGCAATTTGTTTAATCAGCAATAGAAAACTATCATACAAGCTGAGCTAACAGGATATAAAACTAGCACAGCACGTAAATGGACGTTTACTCATGACCAACATTCTCTAGGCTACACCAACCCAGTGTTACCATGAGGTCACACAGCCCACATTTATGTCCCTACCTTAAGGTGATTGTAGAATATCTTTGTTTTTCTTACAAAACTTTCCCTCGGTTGTCCCCAAGACTCCTCAGTATGGTAAGGGACGTCAAGACCACCAGGTTAAATTCTACTCCTAACCAGGTTCCACAGTTTCCTTGCCTGGCATTCCTTAAATGTCATTGTGTCTACTGTTCCCCAGTACCTGAGGAGTCTCACGGTGCCAGGCACAGCTACAGCAATTCCAGATGATTCCAGATCACACCACAGCTTCCATCAGAGCCTCTCTGGTGATCGCTTGTTGCCAGGGAGGTCTTTCAGGTAAAGCGTGGGGGCGTGGCTAGGCTTTGCTGTCTCTCTCAGCAGCTGGGGTGGGGGGTAAAGTGGAGGTGGGGGTGGTGTCTCTGTGCTTTCAGACAAAGTTGGAAGCACCGTTTACCTCACTCCATGTTAAATATCTTTGGAACAGTTTCAAAGCAGTGTGCCCCAGGGTTAACCATGTTTTAGGGCTTTAAAAGGCCCTTTTTGGTGAAATACTTCTACCAGTTGAATTATAAGTCTCCCCTGAGACTCAGTTGTAGATCAAGAGGGCTTCCAGTCACTCCCAATCTTCCTAATGTTGCGATCCTTTAACATCGTCCCTCATGGTGTGGTGACCCCAACCATATAGTTATCTTGTTGCTACTTCATAATCACAATTTCGCTACTGTTATGAATTGTAATGTGACTATCTGATGTGCAAGATATCTGATATCGACCCTCCCCCCCCAAGGAGTCTGAGATATTGCTGCTTTAGACAAAGGAGTGTAGGTAACTATTTTCCCACAGGCCTTTCCCCACGAGGGTCCCGCACATAATGAGTTTCTAAGACTTCATACTAAATATATTACGACCTACTTCTAGAACGTCTTTTGCATCGGCTCCTTTTAGGTCTATTCGGGTCATGGTCGAGGTCCTTATTTCTTTGTAACACTTGGCAAAACCTCGGGGCGGGGAACCTTTCCTGGGATCTCCTTGACAATTGCAAATTTCCGGGGAAACTGCTGATACGGCATCTGCCAGGAGGTGGCGCTGTTGTCCTTCATTGTGACTTCGTGCCTACCTGAACTAACTTCTCCCCTGCACTGTTCACCTTGCAATTGAAAAATGAGCACGTCGCTAGGCAACGAGTCCAACTTTTACAGTTTCGGCCGAGGTTTCCTGCTGGCGGCTGTGTGGTGAGTTCCGGAAACCTCAGGGCCCGCAGACTTCCCCTTGTGGGGCACCCGCCCAGACTTCATCCTCTGCCACGCCCCACGGGGGGAAGTTGAGACTGGAAAGTGTTTCCTTGAGGCTGGCACACCTTGCTGTGCCTCACCTGTCCCTTCCAGTGGCGTGACAGGCCAGCTCCATCTGAAACCGCAGTTACCAGAGGAGAGACAAGGTAGCAGCTGGCTTCTGGGGGTTGCATCTGGGGTGGGTTTGAAGTTTGGAGAGAAGAGAGGGGAGGAGGGGGAGCTGGTGGTATCATGGCCAGGCTGTCTGTCTGAGAACCAAGGTGCTTGTTTGTATTTCCTTGGAGCAAGTGTTTTGTGGCTTTTGACTTCTAGCTTTTTATGACATGAAAACTTCAGTTTTGGCAATGAGAACACTAAGATGAAACAGCCAGGACCTAGACGGTATAGAAAAAAAATGAGGGCACAGGGATTACTTACAGGAGGGTCCATAGACCCTCAGATGAGTACCTTGTTGGTACTCACCGCAGTTACAGTTATTGCCCAAGGTTGTGAGATGATATTTGTTGGATGATATAATATTTGTGTTATCTCATGTTTCAAAACTATGTGAGTCGTCCTTTGTTGGGCCAAACCTGTTTTCTCCTTAATCTTTCATCGTTTTATTTTCTTCTTCCTGTTTTCCCCATCGGTCCCTCAATCTTATTACCATCCTCTCTCTCTCTCTCTCTCTCTCTCTCTCTCTCTCTCTCTCTCTCTCTCTCTCTCTCTCTCTCTCTCTCTCTGTCTCTCTCTGTCTCTCTCTCTCCTCTCTCTGTTTCTCTCTGTCTCTCTGTCTCTCTCTGTCTCTCTCTGTCTCTCTCTGTCTCTCTCTCTCCTCTCTCTCTGTTTCTCTCTGTCTGTCTCTGTCTGTCTCTCTGTCTCTCTGTCTCTCTGTCTCTCTCTCTCTCTCTCTGTCTCTCTCTCTCTCTCTGTCTCTGTCTCTCTCTCCCGTGTCACTTCCTTCTCCCTGAGTGATTTTCCCTACTTAGCCCCCTGCTCAGCCACTGGATGTCGGGGGTGTGGGGGGAGCAGCGAGCTGCTGGCACACTGCCATAGCTCTGAACAGACACTGGACTTTGCGAACTGCCTGGTTTATTGTCTTGCCTCCATCAGCGTCTTCATCCACAGACACCCAGAGACAGAGCCTCTCACGGAGACGTCAAGAATTATTTGTGCCACTGCAAATTGTACCCTTTCCCCCGTGCCTTCATTATCAGCAGTGGGATAGGGGTTTGAGCAACCAGAACTCTGGTTTTAAGTTGTAGAGGCAGAAGTGCAAAGTGCATGCGTCTGTAGGACCACCGCTTCTGAGCTGTATGGGAAGGGTTTATCCTGGGCCTCCTCCTCCTCCTCCTACATTTGTCTGCCTTTGCAGCTTCATTTTATAAGCACATCAGTTGTCTTAGACCAAGGTCAGTCCTCTTAGCTCATCTTTTCAAAGTTCCTATTAGTAAATAGTTTCAAATTTGGGGGTAGGCGGTTCTACAATGTCAACCCACGAATGGAGTGGATCACAGTTGACCCCATGAGAGTAGTTAATTCTTTATCTGTGCTCAAATGCAGCCCATTACGTGTGTACCCAAAGGTAGTTAGGACATCTTAGGAACTGCTCAGCTGTCTCCTGCTGGTGCTTCTTGCTGTGGTCTCAATGACAGTGTGCTCTGAAGTTGCATGATCTGTTTTGTTTTAGCATGAGACCTCACCTGTGCTGTGACTGCTGTAACCAATAACCACACACACACACACACACACACACACACACACACACACACACACACACACACACACACACGAGCTGCATAAAGCTCAGAGTCTTGTCTTTGGGTTCTGTGGGTTTGAAGTCAAGCAAGGGTAGGGTGGTCTTCTCTCTGGAGGCTCTAAAGGAAATTCACTTCCGGTCTTACTTGTTTCTGGAACTTGGCACACATTCCTGAATTCATGTCCCTTTGTCCACCTTAAAGCCAACACTGCCCGGGTTTAGTGTCTTTGCCCTGGTTTTGACCATTTAAAGATCTTTGTGACACACTGGACTCACTCTTTTATTTGGGGTTGGTTAATTCCATCTGCAATGTTAATTTCCATTTGCTATTTAACACTAATAAACACAACCTTAAAGGTTTCAGAGATTCAGATCATGAGCATTGTAGGAAGAAGGAAGCAGTTTTTGGTTTTTTTTTTTTTTTTTTTAGTCCTGTGTTGGAATTTACTAATTCTTCCACACATTACTGGGGATGGGACTCAGGGCATTTTCACTATATTCTCTGATTTTTTTTTTTACAGATTTTGTTTTATTAATTCTTACCTTATGCTTGAGTCTAAGTGTTTGTGTATGTAGCTAATGCGTAGACACACAGACACAAACAAAATGTAATTACATACATAAACACATGCACCATAATGTGGGTTTACACACAAGAGCGCAGCCAAGAGGCATTGGGCCCTCTAGAGATGGAGTCACAGGAGCTGTGAGTCTAGTTAGGTGCTGGGAACTGAACTTGGGTTCTCTCCAAGGCCATACATGCTCTTAACCACTGAGCCATCTCTCCAGCCCCATCTTAACCCTTTTTAAAATTTTTCTACTTTTTGGTGGGGTTTTGCTTGTCCAGCATTGTCTTGAACTGACTCTGTACCCCAGGCTTCTATCTTCCTGCCTCAATTTCAAGAGTAACTGCTAGTATTCACTTTTTACTTAGAGATTGGCATTTTACTTGTTATGTGTAGCAAGTATAAATCCTTTTTTATAGAGAAAAACATCAGCTTGCTTAAAGATAGAATGAAAAATCATGTGTTCACTGGGTAGCAATCGGGTACTATGATACTTTCTGTGTAATAGTTTTTTTTTTTTAAAAACACCTTGGGATGATGAAATGGCTCAGTAGGTAAGATACTTGTCACAAAGCCTGACAACCTGAGATGAACTCTAAACTCACGTAAAGGTGGAAGGAGAAACAAAACAAAATAAATGAAAACACCTCAGTCCTTTAAGGTTTGTCTGTGCAGTGTGATCCCATATGCTCCATCAATTTCTGTGGATTATTTTCATAAAAATTATTTGCAGACTCAGTGATCTCTTTTTAAATTTTTTATTACTTTATTTTTTTACATTCCAATCCCAGTTCTTCCTCCCTACTGTCCTCCAGCTCCCCCCACTCACCCCCACCTCTCATCTGCTCCTCAGAGAGGGTAAGGACTCCCCTAGGAAGTATACTAAGTCTGTCCCCTCATCTAATTGAGGCAGGATCAAGGAACCTCTCCACCCCCAACACCCCTATGTCTAGGCTGAGCAAGGTATCTCTCCATATAGAATGGGCTCTACTAAGTCTGTTTGTGTATTAGTGCTAGATCTTGGACCCATTGCCAGTGGCCTCATACATTGTCCCAGTCACTCGGTTGTCACCTATACTAAGGGAGTCTGGTTCGGTCTTATGCAGGTTCCCCATTTAAACAAATTTAGTTACTTATTCAGCAATGCTCTGGTCTAGGGGATTGCAATGGAAAGGATTGCCACAGCTCCTGCATCTTTGTGCTCATGGAAATTTCAACTGTTCTTCTATCTTGTCAATTCAGTTCTGTCCTTAGCAGCCCGGGGCTAGGTGATTTGGATTCCCCATGGTCCATGTGTCTTTATGTGTCTGGGCCAATGCAGGAGGCTGACTGTGATGCCCTGAAGGAAATAGTTGTCTGAGGGAAGGAACAGGAGATAACAGGAAACTCAGCATTAGGTGGCAGATAAGTGGTGTGGATGCTGAATGACCTCTATTTGCTAGATTATGTCTCGGGCGGGCACAGTTTCCAAGCAGGGAAAATGAGAGAAGAAATGATTTCCCTAAAGTTAAAGCTGCCAGTTGCTGACAGAGAGTGAGATGAGTCCTGTCTTGAGTCCAGGTCCTGAATTTATTTTTTATTTTATTAGTATTAGTATTATTATTACCATTGTTGTTGGTATTTGCTTTGTTGTTATTGGCTTTGGTTGCTGTTTCCTTTTGAAACAGGTGTTTCGCATCTCTGGCTGTTCTCAAACTCACCCAGGTAGCTAAAGATGATGTTGAAGTTTTGGATCTTCCTCCATCTCCCCAGTGCTAGAATTCAAGTGTGAGCCAACGCGCCTGGCTCTGAGATTTATCTGAAGTGCTATCCTTCTATCCCTTCTATCTGTGACCAAAGAGTAAAGCTCTTAGCTCTTGGTCTTTGATTGTTTTGTTATCCTTTTTCTTCTTAAAAATGAAAGGAAGATATAGATGGGGAAATGGCTAGGGATACGTCCATGTTTAAAAACTGGAACCTTTTATTTTCAAACTTCTAAGAGTTTCTTTGAGTTCTCTACCCAGAATAATAAGAAGATAAGCCAGTGAGTGTATAGTTGGGGTCGGTTACTTTTAGATAATGATAGGAAGTGGAGGAAACCAGGGGCTCCTGTCTGCCCCTTCACTTGTAGGTTCTTTCCTGGGTCTATACACTCCCAACTCAAGGCAGATGACCTCCTCAGGCAGTTCTCTCCCATTGCACCAACTGAGCTACACGCCGTGACTAAATGCTAAACAATTATTAAATTCAGGGATGAAGGATTTGTTAGGTTCATGGTTTGAGAATGCAATCTATCAAGGTGGGAAAGCATGGCAGTGGGGGCAACTTGTGGCTCTGGTGGCAGACGGGGAGGATTTTCACTAAAACACATGCATCAGGAACCAAGAATAGGGAATGTGCCCCACTCTGTCTCATGTGGCTCAGGCTGGCTTTGAACTCAGGGTACAGCTGGGGCAGGTCTTGAATTCCTCCATGCTGGGATTACAGACTACACTATGACTCTTGGTTTGGTTTTTCTCCTTTGCATTCTGTCTGGGACTTAGTCCATAACACTATGCTTTTCACATTTAGGGGCTTCTCTCCTCAGTTAAACTTCTCTGGAAACAGCCTCAAGAACGCTGCCAGAGGTGTGTTTCCTAGTGACACACACACACACACAAGCACACATGCATACAAGCATACAGGCACACATGTATACATGCCCTCAAGCACACATACATACAAGCACATACGGGCTGATGGTCAGGCTCCCTAAGTCAGGTTGCTCTGCTTTGGCTTCTGCTGATCTTGACCTAAGTACTCAATGAATCTTTATTGATCTTGGCCCCACATTAATGCTGCTTCAGTTCAGCTAGGGGCCACAGCAGCATTGTTTGTCAGTATGAGAAAAGTGGTGTATTTTGTGGTTCAAGGCAGGGAAACCTAAGAGGATGCTGAAAATCTGACTTGGACGTTCTATCTTCCATGTGATTTATAGCCACATCCTACAAGTCCAGTCAGTGTGGTTGGAATCTGGGTGGGTCTACCTGGCCTCTTAAGGAGCCTTGAATTTCCCTCCAGGCCACAATATCTGGTCCCTCCAAGGTTCAGAAGGGGTAAATACCTTGGTGTGAGGAAGCATGAATTCTGCTAGAAGAAAAGAGTGCCAGAACATTCCTACAGTCTCAGCAATAAAAACACTGGAGTGTGCAGGAACTTGGTTCAGAAGCCTTCCCATCTCAAGGCACGGTAGCAGAAGACACTGTGGCAGTGTTTGGGCGTGGTGAATTTCAAAACCTCATTCCCATCTACAGAAAACTCAGCTAAATGTAAAAAGACTAAATATCGTCAGGCTTCTGAGTAGTGGGAACTTGTAGTGGGAAGAGCATTTGGTGGGGATTTGAAACACCTAATGCCGGACTTAGCTCCAGCTAAGCTGGGTAGGTTAGTGGTTTGGGTCATTTTCAAAAGGTTGTTCTTTTCATTAGCTGTAACTTGTGCATCCTAGTTATAGAGAATAATGGATTGCATGGTAATGCTTTCACAGCACCCTCCTTCACTCTTTCTTCCACTATCCTTTTCCTCTTCTCAAGGGATTCCTTCAGGAGGCTCTTGTAGTTTCACAGTTAGAACTCTGTGGCCTTTGTGATGCATGAACTGCATTTCATAGTGTGTTAAAAAAGGGATTAATAAATGAATGAGTCAGGCCCAAGTGGTGCATGCCTTTAATCCCACCACTCAGAAGGCCTTGTTGAAGATGAGCCTGGTCTTCATACCAAGCTCTAGGACATCAAATGCTTCATCAAATGCTGTCTCAAAAACAAAGAAAGAAAAGAAGAAGAAAGGAAGGAAAGAAGGAAGGGAGGGAGGGATGACAGAAACCATCACTTTCCTTACAAGCTGCTGATCTGAATTCAATTCCTAGAAGCCACACAAAGCTAGAAGGAAATAACTCACTGGTCTCTACATGTGTGCAGTGGCATAAGCTCACAAGATATGCAACACACACACAGAAGGCCCTGGTGGTTAGTTTGTCCATGCACTGATTCTCTAAGAGACAGAAATCACATACAAATTAATTTATTAATTGTTAAGTTCAAATACAAAGCAATGTTTTTCATTATGGCATTTTCATACATACATACATACATACTTACATACATATATACATATTTCTCATTCATTCCCCACTATCTTAGTTATGGTTTCCTTTTAAAAGGTGGACTTTAATTTGTTTATTTCACAGAATGTATGTGTTTGTGTGGGGTATGAGTGCTATAGCATACACATGTAGGGTGGAGGACAGAGGACAGCTTGTTTGTGTAAACTCTTCATCCTACAAGCAGGTCCTGGGGACTGAACTATTTTCTTCATGCGTGCTGGCAAATAGCCATCTCATCAGCCCTTAACTAGGTTTGCTAATGCTGTAGTAAACACCACAGCCAAAAGCAATTTGGGGAAGAAAGGGTTTCCTTCAGGTTACACTTATACTTCATGGTCCCTAATTGAAGCAAGGCAGGGCAGGAACTCAAGGTAGGAACCTGGCAGCAGGAACTGAAACAGAAGCCATGGAAGAGTGCTGCTTGCTGTCTTGGTCCTTATGGCTTACATGACCTGCCTTTTTATAGCACCCAGGACTGATGTGGAATAATGCCCTTTTTCACTGTAAAGATTTGTCACTTGTTTGGTTTAATAAAATGCTAATTGTCCAGTAGTCAGGCAGGAAGTATAGGTGGGGCTACTAGACTAGGAGAATTCTGGGAGGAGGAAAGACAGAGTCGCAGTTGCCAGCCAGACACAGAGGAAGTAAGATGAGAATGCCTTGTTGAGAAAAGGTACCAAAACATGTGGTTAAACTTCGATAAGAACTATGGGTTAATTTATGTTGCAAGAGCTTGTTAGTAATAAGCCTGAGCAATAGGCCAAACGGTTTATAATTAATACAAGCCTCTGTGTGTTTATTTGGGACTGAATGACTGCAGGATGGGGTGGGACAGAAAGTTCCAGCTACACAAGATCACTAGCCTAGGAATGGCACCATCCAGAGAGCTGGGTTCTCTCACATCAGTCATCAATCAAGAAAATGTACCACAGGTTTGTTCACAGGCTATCTGGTGAGGACACTTTCTCAGTTGAGGTTCTCCCTGCTAAAATGACTCTGAATTATGTCAACTGATAAAAAGCTATGCAGCACACCCTTCATCACTTCTCTCTCTTCATCCATGCTGCCTACCCTTCTAACTGTTGCCTTCCACCCTGAGACAGTCCCCGTTTTGCTTTCCTATCACAGGCCTTTGATTATCCTATCTCCCTCTCTCTTCCCCTCCTTTCATCACCCCCTGCCTAGCTCCATGAACCCTCTCTTTCGATTTATAGCAGGCTCAGCATATAAGAGAAAATATGTTGTCTTATGTGTGTGGCTGACTGCTTTTACCATATGATACCCAGTTCCATACACTTTCATGACAGTCTCGTTTTTTCTCTGGGGCTGTATAGAATATGTATCACTTTTATTTATTCATTTATGTATTTATGTGCATTTAGACTGGCTCATTACCTGGCTACAGTGACTAGCATAGCTATAAATGTGAATGAATAAGCATCTATGGTGTATGAGCCCTTAGGGTATACACCTGAGAATGGTATAGCTTAGATATATGGCATTTCTAGTTAATTAATTAATTTATTTTTAAGAAACTGACATCCTGATTTCCATAATAGCTGCCCCACATTCTCATCAACATTTGTTGTCATTTGTTGTCTTGATTCTGACTGGGGTGAGAAGGAAAATTAAAATATTTCACATGCATTTTCTTTAGAGATGTTTATTGGACATTTGTATTTCTTCTTTGCAACGCGTCTTTCTCTGTCCTATCAGTCAGCTTCAAATAACCATATGGAGACTTACTATTAATGATGAGAGCTCACGCAATAGCTTAGGCTTGTTTCTAACTAGCTCTTATAACTTAAATTAACCCATTTCTGTTAATTTACATGTTGCCACATAGTTCTTGACCTTTAACTCATTTCCTGCATGTCTTGCATCCTCCCCGGGTCTTGCTGGTAACTCTGCTCTGAAAATCCTGCCTCTCTATTGGCTGTTTAGCTTTTTTATTAAACCAATAACAGTGGCATATCTTCACACAGGGTAAAGGGATATTCCACAACACTTCTTTAAAGAATTGTCACTTGAGTTCATTAGCCTATTTTTAATTGGATCATTTATTGTTGTGGTTGGTGTATGTGTGTTTAATTTTTGTAGTTCTTTATATAATCCTAGTTATGTTGGATGTGTAGTTAGAAAATAATTTTCTCATTCTGAAGGTCACCTCTTCATTTTATGATTGTTTCCATGTTGTACAGAAGGTTCTTAATTTCCCTGTAATCCCACTAGTCAGTAAGGTGTTTGCCCTACAGCCATGAACAGAGTTTGGATTCCCAACATCCACAGAAATGCCAGATATGTATAGTGGCCCATCTAATTGAAGCTCTTGAGAGGCAGAGACTGGAGCAAGGTGGCTGGTTAAACTATTCAAATAGCTGAGTTCTGAGTTTAAGTGAGAGACACAGACTCAGTACATGTGATTGTAGAAGACAGGTAGTGTCAACTCCAGGTCTCCACATATATGAATTTATACATACACACATACAAACATGCATACATCCCCATATACCTCACAAACTGTTGCATGACACTACCCTTGGGAGACATGAACAAATGTTCTCTCACCCTAGAGAAGGAACTGACAACAGATCAGCGTAAAGATAGCATCAGACCTCAATTTTATAAATCAATAAGTTTTATGGAGGTTACTTACAGGAGCAGAAATAACTCAAAGGCAGCTACTTCAACAAAGCCCACCCTAGCATAGGCAACAGCTTACAAAATATAGAAATCTGGATCATACTTCACAGCCTGCAGAAAGCTCAACAGGTTGAAGAGTGACCTTTCTAGGCTGTTCAGTTGGTCTGAGCCTCTTACAGGCAGCTCAGTTAGCCTTAGCTGAAAGTATCTCTGAGAAGCTCTTACTGCTTTTGTACCCTTAGGGAGAAGCCTAGTGAACTGGTCAGTTTCAGTAACTTTTTGAAGTTACTTCCTAAGCTTGAGGAACTTCCCTACAGGATGGAATGCGTCACTTACCTCCCCTTTAAAAATCCTGTTTTTTGTTTGTTTGTTTGTTTTGTTTTTCAAACTTCCTTCTAAGATGGAGGTTTATCTTAGAGGAACTTGCCACAGAACACACAAGCCTAGAAATGCAAAAAGAAAGAAAACTAAGAAATGTAAATAAATAAATGAATAAATAAACTTATAAAATCAAAGCTATTAAAAGTTTATTTTGGAGTTGATTTGGACATTTTTATGAATTTTATAACAAAACAAAATTCATTAAAAAACACTGATTTGGGCCAGGCGTTGGTGGCGCATGCCTTTAATCCCAGCACTCGGGAGGCTGAGGCAGGCGGATCTTTGTAAGTTCGAGACCAGCCTGGACTACCAAGCAAGTTCCAGGACAGCCTCCAAAGCCACAGAGAAACCCTGTCTCAAAAAACCAAAAAAAAAAAAAAAAACCAACCAAACAAAAAAAAAACCCACTGATTTGACCCCCTGTGTTGAAAATTGCCACCAGATCTGTAGGATATGACATGTGTGTCTAATTTCCGAGGCACTTAGAAGAAAAGTTTAAGAGCTCTGTGACATAGTCTGTTTTCTTTATTTCCACACTTAAGAAGCAAGATGGAGAAAATGACTAGGTTTTACCAGAGTAACCCAACTTACTGGTAAAAGCTTTCAACTTCTGACTGCTCCTGGAAGTTTTTCCATTAGGTAAAACAGAGTCAATGAGCTGTAGGAAAAATTAATGTCTGGCTCCACTTGAACTGAAGAGGAACATGCCTCTTTGACTAGAGAATAAAGAATATCAGGATTACAGATTTGGTTAGGAATTCTCAGGTTTATACAAAAGCAGCTCTCAGGCTTTTAAGTTTGCATTTGGAGCACACTGAAGTAAGGGAAGCTTTGCGTTTATGCCACAGGGCATGCAGACTGCTTGGTAAATGCATGCTGCACTTACGAGTTTTTAAAAGTATGTAGGCTTGTTTCTTCCATTTTCATAGGAAAAAAGTCTCTCTTTCTATTCTAATTTGGAATACGTTTGAAAAAGGGAGAGAAGAAGTAAGGACAGCAGTCTAGACAGCTTTAAATCATCTCTAAAACACACAGCAACATGGTACCTGTCCTGTGTGCAAAGAGCATCATTTCATCTTCTCTTTCAGGTTATGTACAATAGAGCACCCATAAACACAAAACAAACACTGTGAACTGTTGGCTTCTACAGAAGACGTCGTAGTTTTTTTCCCATGTGAAGTCCATGGTGTTTATATAACACAGCCAACTAAAATTTTCAAGAATGCTCTGTTGGATCCTTAAAATTATTTAAAAACTGTGCCTTAAAGATATGAGGAGCATGGAGCTTTGTTTTGGATGATAAAAATATGCTGGGACTATGCAAAGTAACTGAATTGTGTGTGTTAAAATGACTAGGGGCTGCTGAGATGTTAAACTGTTTGCTATGCAAGCCTGATGACCCGACTTAGATCCTGGGAACTCACAGAGTGGAAAGAGAGAAATGACTCCTTCAGATTGTCCATGAAACATTTACCAATGGACACACACAAACACACTAAATCAATAAATAAAATGAAGATAAAAGCAAACAAATGAGCTGGAGGTAGAGGCAGGTGGATCTCTGATTCAAGGCCAGTCTGGTCTATAAAGTTTTAGGCTTGCCAGGGTTATACAGTGAGACCCTGTCAAAAAATAAAAATAGAAGAACAAAAGAAAAAAAGTAAATTTTCTAGCTTGTTGGAGCCCATTCCCTGTGGTGGAATGCATGGAAGAGGGACCTGTTTCTAGCTTGTTGGAGCCCATTCCCTGTGGTGGAATGCATGGAAGAGGGACCTGGTCCTTCCCCGACACTGTGTCAGACTATGTTGATTCCTCATGGCAGTCCTTACATGTGAGGAGGAGTGGACTGTGGTTGTGCTAGTGGGTATGTGGGGATGGGGTAGAAGTAGGCGATTAGTGTGGAAGGAGAGGTAGGAGGGAGAACTGTGGTTGGAATACAAAATGAAATAAAAAATTAAAAACATTGAAAACAACGTTGTTTTATATATCACTGTTCATAGTAACATTTATAGTGATGAAAACTATAACACATGGTAAATGGTTAATCAAAGCAAATATATTTATACAACCCAATGATTCAGCCTCAAAGAGGGGACAAATGCCTAGAAATCATTGCATTAAATGAAGGAAGCCAGACACAGAAGGCCACAAACTACATTATTCATTTAATATGGAATACCCAGGATAGAATAATCCATAGACCAAAAATGGTTTGTGATTAGCCTGGGCAAGGGGGTGGAAGCACTGGGAAATCACTGATACGAAGAAGGAGTTTCATTTCGGCAGGTTATGGAAATATATTAATTTTAAAAAAGATTTATTTATTTTTATGTGGATGGTGTTTTGTCTGTGAACCATGTGTACCTAGGGCTGGGGGAGACTGGAAGAAGATGTCAAGTTCACTGGAAGTGGAGTTACGGATGGTTGTGAGCCACCACATGGGTACTAAGAATCAAACCTAGGTACCCTGGAAGAACAACAAGCACTCTTAACCACCTAATGACATATTTTAAAGTAACATAGTGATGACAATTGTATTAACACTATGACTGTACTAAAAGCAACTTTTTAAAATTTGAAAATGCTGAATTTTATGATACACAGTAAAAAGAGGAATGTTAAAGGTTCTAACTTTGCAAGATAAAGAAGAAAGCAGAGAAGAAAGACAAAGGAAAAAGAAAGGCAAAAGGAAGGGAAACAGGAAGGGAAGAAAGAAAACCCTTTAAGAGGTAGAACAGTATAGGACAAATTGTAAGAATACTGACTCTGGGCCACGGTTTCTCCACCTATGGGAATTATATGATTCACTACACGCAGTGTGCTTAGAGCGGCACCTAACCTGTGAGGGTGCTGTCCATGTTTGGCACCATACACACAGTCAACAGCAGTAAGCAACAGTGGGGGAAACCAGAATCAAGTAAGCTCAGGCTGAATGTCAGTTAAGGAGCAGCAGGGTGGGGCAGAGATCAAAGCTGACTGTTTAGCTTGGTTATGTGAAGTCTGCTCTCCTGAGAGGGGAGAGTCTGGAGTATAACTTGGAATGTAGATAGTTTCCAGGTCTAGTGTTTTCTTTTTGTTTTGCTTTGTTTTGAGTCAGAGTCTCATTCTGTAGTCTAGACTGACTATGAAGCCAAGACAGATCTTGAAACCTCTTCAATCCTCCTGCCTCAGCTTCTCAAATGCTGGGATAACAGGTGTGAGATACTCTTCTCAGCTGTAGTTGGGTCATGTGAAGTTCTGAACATGAGTGAAGGCATGGTAAGCAGAACCTCATGAGTATTGTTGCTTAATGCAAAGAATCACTAGACATGTATTTCTGAGGAGCTCTTCCCCAGAAGCCCAGCAGGAATCATGTCACCGTTGTCCTCTTGTTCTGATATGAAGTTACTTTTTCAAGAAGACTGATTTTTAAGATTCAGGTGTGTGTGTGTGTGTGTGTGTGTGTGTGTGTGTGTGTGTGTGTGCATGCGTGCAGGTGCCTATGGAGTCCAGAAGGTGTTTGATCCCGTGGTACTCCCATGGAAATAGAGTCACAGATGTTTGTAAGCAAAGGTCAGTCCTATCTTTACAAAATTAATGCGATTGCCACATTATCATTTCTACGACAGATCAGCCCTAGTGTCTCTGATGATTTCTTGGCAGTGCTTTCTGTATTTTGGACAGCTGCACCTATATGAGTAATGTGTACTCTTTTCTGTCAGCTGCCTGGGTCCTGTCCCTTTCTCTGCCCCCAAAATAACACACAAGACACTATATTAATTATGAAGCTGTTGGCCATTTGTTATGGTTTCTTATTGCCTAGCTCTGATTTAATTATTAACCCATAACTGCTAATCTGAGTATTTTCACCTGGTCTTCTCTTACAAGAGAAAGGACCCTCTTACTTCTCTTGTGTCCTACGTGGTGACTGACTGTGCCACCATTTTCCAGAATCCTCCACCTCTCCTAGTCCCACCTATTTTGCTTCCCTACTGGCCAACAGTGCTTTGTTCATCAACCAATAGGACAAACATATACACAGAAGGACTTCCCCCATCATCTCCACTTTTCTGCCTAAACAGAAAGAAAGGTTTTAACTTTAACATAGTCAAATTATATATAACAGAACAGTTATCAAGTAAGAACTATAGTTACAATATTTAGTCCATTAACATTTAGTAAGATTTAAAGAAAGTATTGTATCATCTATCCTATCTGTGTGAGTCTAATGTCTTATATATAGCTTATCTTTTATCATAACTAAGGAAAACTATAAGTATAACTATCTGTCTTCAACTCCATCAAAGACCGCAGAAGGATACTATATAAACAGTAGAATTGACAAAGACATCTCGCTATCTGGACAATCACCTGAAGTTTCTCTGTAATGCTGGGGGCATCCATCTTCTGCCCATAGGTTACAGTGTGTCTGGCAGACTTCTCAGCATAGCAGGAAATTTTAAACTGTCCCTCTGCACTGGCAGTTTATCAGTTATTTTTCTGTGTTGTGTAGAATGTCTGGCAGACCCTTCCATGAAGCAGGAATACTTTAGGACTGTCCATCTTGTTTTGTAAGTTTAGCAGTCACTTTCCTGTTGGTCCTACATGTCCAGTCCAGGCAAGAGCAGTTTCTTGCACAAATGGCTAGTCTTGCTATGTTGAAAGCAAACTCCATAACGAGGTTCTTTGATGTCCATCTTCCTCTCAGACATAATTGGTGTGCCAGGAGTAGTTGTGTCTCACTATCATGAAAAACCCTAAACCATTTAAATGTCATATATTCTGTGAGTCTTAGAAAGGTGTGAAAAATATCTATCCATCTCAAGTACATCTTTCTACATCTAAAAAAACCTAAGTAACCTAACTATAAGTTTTGACTATTATAGGTAACTATCTATAATCTGTACTTAATTATACATATCATTTTTAAAAAACTGTATAAACACAATATTTAAACAAGAGGAGAAATATATCACAAAATGCATCTTAAACTTGTATCAATAAATGAAAATCCATACCAATACAAAGTATTCATTTCTATGTCATATTCCCTATTTTCCCTTTAGAAAGAGATTGAATGTGATCATTACTGTTTATAAGCAACCCCATTTAAATGAAAACAAAAATTTATAATCAAATATTTCGGAATTTGGACGTTGTTCATTCCAAACTGCTTCCTGCTGGTTGGGGGCACTGTCCATCCCATGGGGATCATGACAAAACACAGAAACCTGGCTAAGTCCTTGTTTTTGTAGTCTGTAAGACTGCATCATCTCAGCTGTTTTAGATGTTGGATCACGTGGGCCACTGTTTTCAGGGGTCTTGCTTCATCAAACCATAGAAGCCTAGAAGGAATCCACAGCTTTTTATTTTCTGTGGAAATACAAGTAAAAACTCTTTTCCTAAATAACCTGTCCTTATATTTAAATTTAGAAGTCAAAGCATTTTTAAAATATATAAGTTGGATTAATTCAGTAGCATTTCTTTAAGCAGTTGTTGTCATTTCCTTAGCAGTCAAACAATTCAAAGACAACACAATAGCATACAGTATCCAGACTTTCTTCGTACTTTTCATCTTTCGTGGCTTTTTTATTACTCTATTTCTTTTACTTTTTTGAGGCAAGGTTTCTCTGTGTACTTTGGCTGCCCTTGAACTCCCTCTGTATACCAGGATGGCCTTGAAATCACACCTATCTGTTTGCCACTGCCTCCTGAGTGCTGGGATTAAAGGCATGTACCACCACACCCAGCTATTCCCTTTCTTTCTGTTTTTTAAACCACTGTCCTGTTTCTTTTTATCTCCCAAGCCTATGCATATTTTAAAACACACTATAAACCTTTTAGAGGTTTAACTTCATCTGAATCTGACTTTACTGTAAATCTTTGTTTTTCTGGCCATGTGTCTTTTATCTGCTAAACAACATTGTTAAAATTAAAGTGGTGGTTGTTTTAGCCATTGACTTTCCAACATGGTGGGTGTTAAGTTTCCTGCCAACAATGGCAGCTGGTCCCGGCTTGGAGATGTGGTCATTGCCACTTCCAGCTGCTTGTACACACTATTCAATTGTTGGCAGGGCCTCTTAAAAGAGTTTTTTTGTTTTTTGTTTTTTGTTTTTTTTTGTTGTTGTTGTTTTTTCCTGCTTAAGCTGAGCCGGGAAAGGCTCCTCCCTTAAAGGAGTCCAAGAAGTCTCTGCTTGTCTCTAGCAAAACAGAGCCTACCCAAGAAAATGCTGCTACCAAGAAGCCATGCTTGTCTCTGTTCTTTTGTTTCTAAAATCCATTTTAGGGTTTTTTTTAGATTTATGTGGAAATTCTTGCCACACATTGAAGGCACCATTTTGTGAAGAGCATTCTTCCTGCCAGCCTGGTCCCAGAGCCTTGTCAGTCCCAAATGAACAGGCAGGACACTTTATTAATTATGAAGCTGTTGGCTTGTGCTATGGTTTCTTATTGGCTATCTCTGACTTAATTATTTACACATAACTGCTAATCTGAGTATTTGCACGTGGTCTTCTCTTACCAGAGAAATGGTCTGGAACTCTTACTTTTCTTGTGTCCTACATGGCGACTGACTGTGCTTTTGTTTTCCAGAATCCTCCACCTCTCCTAGTCCCACCTATCTTGCTTCCCTATTGGCCAACAGTGCCTTATTCATCAACATATAGGACAAACATATACAAAGAAGGACTTCCCCCATCATACATGGCTTGAATGCTCTGTAGGAGTTTGGCTGTGAGAACACACAACAAGCAGCTATTGGAAAGACTGTCAGGTTCTTCATCCTCTGCTTAACAACACATAGACAAGCATTGTGTCCATGTCTCTTTTGATTGTACATCTCCTGACTCTTTTCTGTGAGCAAACATTTTACTCTGCCTAAGATATGAACAGATACTGACAGTGTGTTGTTTGCTACTGCCCTTGCTCTAGATCACACAGCCTCACTGGGCAATTGAAGAGCCCTCCCTTACTTGAGACCATACTGGTACATACATCGTGCAATACTGAAAGTTCATTTGATTGCAGATTATCTCCCAGTGTGAGCCTGGCATCATCTCTCTTGAAATGTATTAAGTCATAAGAATAAAATTGTAAGTATAGCTATAAGAGAAGAAAACATGCAGCAAGCAAATGATGCAGTCTCAAGCAGAATCATCTTGACCCCTAAAATAACCATAGCCACAGTTGAGTAGATATTTAAATCATTTACTACTGACTTTCAACTCCTGAAGGCAGGGTGCCTTGGAAGAGGGGCAATACATGTATGCAGTTGGTGGGTTACAAAAAGCATCTGATAATCCTACCTTGGAATAGGATTTTTTAAAAATACGTTGTTCTTGAAATTTTAAAACACTTTAATCTTTCATTTGTTGTTGCAAAATTTGGTCTTACTCTGTAGCCTGTCCTGGCCCTCCATCTTTAGCCTCCTGTGTGCCAAGATTACAGGTGTGGACTTCCATGTGACTTGTCTCTTTTGTCCCCATCCGAATGTCTCTGATTATGTGATTCATAATTTTAAAGATTACTATTATGAATCATTATTTTGTAGATTAGGTATTAAAATGCAGAGGAGGGATGACACTTGCTCAAAATTACATAGAATAATGCAGGGAGGCAGGAATTAAGGAGGCAGATGTGTGTGATACTAGAATGATGTCTGGCTGCCAATACAAAGTCTTCTCTAGTGAATTACAAGCTAGTGAATTTTCTCTAGATTACTTAAGACAGAGATAAGCAGAGTTTATCAGTGGAAGGCCAACCAACTTGATTTTCATACTATACTTATCCAGAGGGTTGGAAGTACCTTTTAACTCTTGATTTTCATTTTCACAGTCTTATTCTTTTTAACATTAATTCGAGATTATTCCTAAGGAATGTCTTTCTTGCCTTCTTTCTCTTTCATGGTTTTTGAAAAATTCAAACAGAACCATTATTTTCAACTTGGGAGTTATTGTGTAGAAAAGGAAGTCTGAAATCTGTTATATTTATTTTTACAAGTACATGATATTCCATATCAGAAAACTATGAAGCAATTCACAGGAAGAAACAAAAGAATTAAAAAGCTTGAGTAGAATTTATGATGTCTAACTCCAGAGGTAGACAGGAGAACCAGGAGGCCAAGTCCATTTGTGGCTATATAGCAATGGAGATCAGCCTGAACAACACGAAACCCTGTCACAAAACAGAAACAAACAAACAAAAATCCTCAAACTAAACCAAACAAAAAACTTTGAGATTAAGAACTAGACATTTTGTAGGAAGAGGGTGAGAAAATTGTACTGGGTATGCATGTGAGCTCTCCTGCAAGGACACATTAAATCTGTATGTTGGGAAGTAACTGTCCTACTTGATATTAATGTTGCACAGAGTGAAAAGAGAGACCATTTCAAGATGTTATGATTTGATGAGTAGTAATAGCAGTTATTACAAGATGATGCTTAAGCAGTAACAGCAACTAGTTAATACATGCTAAGTCTAATACTAAATATTTCGCATGCTCTGTCTCTTAATTCTTACAGTGACACAGTGACACTAAATAACATCACAAACCTAGTAAGACAATGACAAAACAGAGTACACAGCTCATGAACACAAGAGACCAGTATATTTGTGTTGATGGAAAGTTTTCTGGCCCAGCAAGGTCCCACCGTACTGGAGCCTCAAATAAACACACAGATGCTATATTACTTATAAAACTGTTGGTTGATGTCTAGAGCTTCTTATTGGCTAGCTCTGTCTTAACTATTAACCCATAACTACATGACCTTTTCTTACTGGAGAACGCCTGGTGCATCCTGTCCTCCCAATCTCCACTTGGCAATTGTTTCTTCCCATCTTTCCTGGAATTCTCCTCCTCTCCTAGTCCCACTTATCTTCCTGCTTTATTGGAAACAGTGTTTTATTCACTGACAAATAAGAGAAACATATACACAGAAGGACAACCCCCATCACACTTGATTTCAGAAATGGGATTTATTTACTGTACTTCTGAGACCTGACACAAAAATCGAAAGTGAGCTGAGGCCAAAGTATGCATGGTGGATAAGCAATATAAATGTGGCTTTACTGTGTAGCTATAAACAACTGTAAGGGAAGGGGAGCAGAGACAGTAATGTGCACAGGCGCAGCAGTGTGGGCAACAGATGGTTGGCTGCTGGTGATTTAGGTAAAAAAACAGTTGTAACAGATTATATGCACGTCCCCACACATCCACACCTGTGTACACACCACTTTGCTCTTATGCTCATTGGAGTAGTTCGCAGCTGTTATTCCTTAACAACTAGGAAGTCTTTCACCATGTTAAGAGGAGAAGGGACCGAGTCTGTATTTAGGTCTGTGCTTCGAAGGGAGCTTATTTTCCTGAGAGCATGGCAGTGAACCTGTAGCAGTCACTAAAACACTTCGGGTTCTGTGATAGTCAGAGACACAACATCCGAATCCTTTGAGAAGTAATTACAGAAACTAATTTCTTGGCTCAGCACGTTGTCTGTGAATGGGTGACATTATCGTGTACATGCACTAGAGTGTTTGCAGATCCTAACTGTCCAGGTTTATTTATTTACTAATTTACTTTTAAATGGCTTACATTTAATTACTTATGGGAGGCAGTGACCATAAGAAGCATGAACGTGAAAGTCAGAGAACAGGTTGAAGGCCTCTATTCCCTCTATTCTCTCCTTCCTCCATATGGGTTCTGAAGTTGAAGTCAGTGCAGCTTGATGGGAAGCAGACATATTTGCCCAGCTATCTTGCCAACCCTTATTTATTTATTTGTTTGTTTGTTTATTTAGAGACATGGTCTTATGTAATCTAGTCTAGACTTGAGCTAGATATCTGGCTAAGGTTGACACTGCACTTTTTTTTTTTTTGGTTTTTCGAGACAGGGTTTCTCTGTATTGTTTTGGAGGCTATCGGTCCAGCCCAGCCTCGAACTCACAGAGATCCGCCTGCCTCTGCCTCCCGAGTGCTGGGATTAAAGGCGTGCGCCACCACCGCCCGGCGACACTGCACTTTTGATCCTTCTGTGTCTAGCTCTGAAGTACTGGGATTACAAGTAGTGCCACCAAGCCCTGATTATAAGGCGCTGGGATTGAATACTGGGCTCAGGCATGCACTCTCTCTACCAGCTTACCTATATCCCCAGACTCCTTGGTAGTGGTTTAATAACCATTTTTATGTTACGGCTCTGCCTATGACTTGGAGATAGAATGCTTTCCTAGTATGAACATGGCTCTGGTTTCTACTTCCAGCAACACACACACATACACAAATAAAATATAAGAATCCCCTTGTGGTTACCAGAAAGAATTCCTGCTGGAACATCCATGTGCAATCACTTTCATTGATGACCCTCTCACTCTCTCTCACTGACTCTCTGGAGGATTCTCTGAGCTGAGCATGAAGGATGAGCTTAGCTTCGTAGATTAGAAAGTAGAACCTTCAACAGGTTGAGATAAGTTCACCCCAGGAATTCGATTCTTGACCTTAGTTCTTTCTGCTATTGGACAAGGATAATACATTAACCTGCTCTTTGAACTTCAACTTGGCTGTCTTCCAGACTGGGCCAGATAATGCCCTTAACAAGCACCGGAAGAACTCACTAAACTAGAACACTCCACCCTGATTGTAGGTCAGGAGAGAAATTTTGATGTCTCATTGAAATAGATAGGTAAAAAAATTATATCTTATCCTATTTTAAAATATTTTTTGAGACAGGGTCTCACTATGTAAACTGTACCAGTCATGAACACATAGAGATCCTCCTGCTTCTGCCTCCCAAATTCTGGGATTATAAGCATGTGCCTAAATGTATTTTCAAAAGTTACTAATTAAGCTGGACATGGTAGTGCACACCTGTAATCCAGGCCCTCAGGAGGCAGAGGCAAGTGAATCTCTATGAGTTTGTGGCCAGTATGGTCTACATAATGAGTTTCAGGCCAGCTATAGCTTCATAGTGAGTTCCTGTCTCAAAAATAAAAAAATGAAAATTACTAATTCATATAAATAGCATTTTTGTCTATATGTGTTTAACATTTTGACTTAGTTAACTTGCCTCCCTTCATTCTTAGCTATTTATTTATCAGCATATCAGCTTTTTATTATCAGAAAATTACTTTTTAATGTTTGTTGATTGACTTTTTCATTGGGGTGTTTTTTCCTATGGGAAAATATTCCATATTTGAAGTTTATGAAGTAATCAGACATCAATCTTATATAATCTAGAATGTGAATTTATGCTTCTCGGAAAGATGTTTACTTATTTTCAACTAAAATGTATTTTCTTATCAGTGAAGTAATGATGTAAAATCAAATATAAATTACATCATTCCCCACCACTTCCAGGGGTGAGGATGATAAAGGGTCCTAGATTATGATTCCACATAGTAGTGTTCAATGGTGGGAAAGCTCCTCAGGAGATGCTAACAAACAGAGGGGTAGAGAACTACTAAGGTTCAGGCAGCAGGGACACTATTTTCACAAAGCTCCTGTGAAGTGCAATGGTGCAGGCATGTGTGAGGACTACTGACCTGCTGGAGCCCCGAGTGTCTACAAGTCAACCTTGGAAGCCTTCACTCACTCATGCCAGTCCTCTCATTCATAATCTCTTAAATGGCTGGGGGAGATGCCTGGACATAGTTGTCTCCCATCCTTACACACGTCTCTTCCTGGACACACTCACTCTGGTACTGCCTGGACTGTTCTATGCTCCCCTCCCTTTGATCTGTGCTCACTCAATGAGCACCTTCACTCCTCCCATGCTGTCCAGTTTTCTTCTCTGCTGATGCTTGACTCCCCTCCTCCTTAAGCCTCCACAACAGCTCCTCATTCTCCTACTTCCCTCTTTGCTCTTTCTTAAGGTCTTTGTACATTGCCTCCTTGGGTGTAATTCACTTCCTTTATGTTTCCTAAATGTTTGGACACTTGTATCATGTACAAAGCCCTCTTTTCTTTTCTTCCTCTTTGTTGGGGGGAAGTCCTGTGCATTTGTCAATAAAGCACTGCTGGCCAATAGGAATCTAGATAGGTGGGACTAGGAGTCCAGGAGGACTCTGGGAAGGAGAAAGAGGGAGAGTCGAGATGTAACACCATGGGGTAGGAACCCGGAAACTTCTCCGGTAAGAGACGTACTTAGATTAAAAATTATGGGGTAATTACTTAAGTCAGAGCTAGCCAGTAAGAAACAAGCAAGGCCAACAGCTTCATAATTAATATAGCCTCTTATGTGTTTATTTGGGACTGATGTGGCTCTAGAACCAGGCTGGCGGGAAGGCTTCTCTCAAGGAAAAAGCCTCCCTTTACACCTCTTACTTTCATTTTTTCTCTATCCTTCCACTCTACTTCCAAAACTTTCAGGATCATTGAATAGATCCTAGAGCTGGAGAGATGGCTCAGAAATTAAGAGAGCTGGCTGCTCTTCCAGAGAATCTGGGTTCAATTCCTTGCCCACATATGATGGCTCACAATCATCTGTAACTCCCTCTACTGCCTGCAAGTATGCACAAACATACATGCAGACTATAGGACCATGCACGTAAAATTAAAAACAAAATAAACAAAAAACTAAGCTCCTGAAGATCCATTTTCAACCCCTGTCAAAGTGCTAAATCCAATTAATAAACCTGTATTATTATTTGTCTTTCATTTGTCCTACTCTCTTGCCCTTCCTACAGCTCCTGTGGGCTGCTGGTTCTTCAATATCTCCAATGTTTATATTTACTGTCAGTATTGTAACCCTGGAGCCCATTGTGAAACAATTGGTTTCTCATGTTCCTCCTTACCTCTGACTTACTATTCAATGTTTACCAAAGTAACATTATTTTTTTCCTATTAAGTTTGAAAGAATCTCCTTGTCACATGGCAGAGGTAAGGAGGGATAACCTGTTTTCACCTGAGCCTGACCCTTTTGTCACCAATTCATTTCCTGCTGTTCTGTGTTTCTCCTCTGCCCACAGGACAGAAAGAGGAGGGTTTCCTAATTCCTGGAGGAGGAAGGAAAGGACTGTCAAGGTCAGATGCTGCTGTGACACCAGATGCTACAGGAATCACCCACCAAACCAGAGTGCAAACTGCAAACCTCTGTTACCACAGAGTCAAGTCGGTGCTGACTCCACCTCTCCCAGCTTGTAGACAGCTCACAGATGCAACTGATCCACCCTCAGGAGGGGACACACTCTGTCTTGGCTCCCAACTCTGCAGAAGGAGGTAGTAATGTGCTCCCAGGGAGACTCTTTTAACCTGACCTGGTACTTATTGTTGTTTACCTGGGATTGTGTTCTGTGTACAGGATCTTTACTGGCCCACACCCTGCATGACACTGCACTTAGGTAAAGGCAGTTGAGTGGACTTCCTGATTGTTGGCTTGGCATGAGAGAGAGAGAGAGAGAGAGAGAGAGAGAGAGAGAGAGAGAGAGAGAGAGAGAGAGAGAGAGAGAGAGAGAGAGAGAGAGAGAGAGAGAGAGAGAGAGAGAGAGAGAGAGAGAGAGAGAGAGAGAGAGAGAGAGAGGAAGAGAGGGAGAGAGGGAGAGGGAGGGAGAAAGGAGGGAGGGAGGGTGGTGTGCACATGGTCTGTCCTCTTCTCTGTCTTCTTAACCTTAGCTTGAACCTTTCTGTCTGCCAGAGAACAGATGAGAAGAGTGGCCAGAAATTAAAAATAGTTCTCGACTATGGAGGAAACTGAGGAGATTGTGTGTGTGTGTGTGTGTGTGTGTGTGTGTGTGTATGTGTGCATGTGCGTGCGTGTTAGTTTTTTTTGAGACAAGGTCTCAGTATATAATCCTGGTTGTTCTGGAACTCACTGTATAGAACAAGCTAGCTTGGCCTCAGACTCACACAGATGCACCTGCCTCTGCCTCTGCCTTCTGAGTTCTGGGAACAAAAGTGTACATCATTACAACCAGCTATGAGGAGATTTTTAGATTCCAAAGCACCAACTTGTTAGGGAAAGCCCAGTGTGGGGAATAAACGAGGGGGACCAAGCCTTGGAAGTGCAATGAGATGAAGACTAATGTGAACAAAGCTCCCGGAGGAAGGCTTCAGCAGCCACTGCAGGCATCAGGTGTGCCGGTCTAATGGGCTAAAGAAGCCACAACCGGAGCTGACGTGTCTGTTTGGGGTGGGCAGCAGTTGTGTGCTCTTGCCTTTTCCTTCTTTGGGGAGTGCTTTTGTAAATGAGGGAAACTGAGGACTTTGGAAAACTGTTAGTAACCCCAAAAGGAGAATGACCAGTGAGAAAACATTTCAGGTGCATTATTTTTGAGTTTTTAAGGTTCCAAATTAACAGATGATGGGTCATGGAATTGTGAACATAAGAAAGAGAATGAAACTCTGGAAAGAATCAGTTGCTTTGAATGTGTAAAATGCCATGTGGGAAATCAGATGTATTGTTGTCATTGTTGTCACTCTTTGTGAGCTCCGATGCTTTGGTGATGTCTGTGAGCTGTCACTCTGTAGACTCCGATGCTGTTGGTGATGTCTGTGAGCTGTCACTCTGTAGACTCCGATGCTGTTGGTGATGTCTGTGAGCTGTCACTCTGTAGACTCCGATGCTGTTGGTGATGTCTGTGAGCTGTCACTCTGTAGACTCCGATGCTGTTGGTGATGTCTGTGAGCTGTCACTCTGTGAGCTCTGATGCTGTTAGTGATGTCTGTGATCTCACCTAGATGCTTGCAGATTATCTGCCTTAAAAATATGTTGTTGCTCCTTTCCAAGGTCAACTTTCCAGTGGCATGAGATTGCCTATCAGGCCTCCTCTTCTCTGCCTTGTATCACCATTGGAAAAGCTGATAATATGCTTTATATAAAAAGATTTCTGTTCAAACAGGCTTCATGGGGATTCCAAGTTCATTTCAGACCCCTAGTCTCTAAGTCAGTGGAATAGGGAGAATGTCAGAACAACCCTCACCTCAGTTCCAGAGAATAGCAGGGCATGTGCCCCCTCACCTACCTACCTCATCCATCATACCAGCAGGTGCTGGAGACACAGAAGGCTGGGATCTGCGTGAGCCTGCCTCTGCAAGTCACCTCTGCCGTCTTCTTGTGTGGTGTCTCACAGGTTTGTCTCAGGAGAAAGGGAGAGCCTGAGTGTGAGAGAAGTGCTTAGGGATCCCGAGTCCTCATCCAGTGTTCTGTGCCTTTGCATAATGAGACCATAGTCTTCTTGGCTAGGAGACGTACTAAAAGACTACCCTTCCTGAGAACTGAGTTTGCACACTCAAAAAGCTGATCATGGAAATAGAATCGAAGGGGCATGTGTGAGTATATAAATAAGAGACCTGGGCCTCGATATGAAATTTTGTTCTGCCATTTATTCACATGGCTGAAAAAGACTTCATCACTTCTATGCTAATGGCTCAGTTTCTGCCTTTCCTCTTCATCATGGAAAAGCCTAACACAGTGGCTGGCATGCTGTATTTCCTTGATGTATAAAATCTGAAATCAGGAAGGATAACTTGTTTTTCAGGATGTTGGACATAAATTATACTGAATTCTTCCGGGTCTGAGCAGTTCTCACTCTTTCTGCTGACTGAATGTGTTCCCTTTAGCAAGTGAGCTTTCTTGTTGGATAGCTTGGGAGGAGAAAAGAGAAGGGTAGTTGATGAGTTAGGAACAAAAGTAGACTGTCTCAGCCTGAGCTCTCTCTTCCATAACATTTCTCTAATTTAAAGTATCGAGGTCTTCTGCCCCACAGTCTTTAACTGTTAATAACTCCCTTGACCCATTGTGTTTACCCAGGAGGCAAGTCACTTGGATCTTTGAAAACCATTGTGCTGGCAGATCCACTAGGGCTGTGATATAAATGCTGAGACTGTGAATGAAGCTTCAGACAGACAAACTCACACCTTAGTGGAACAGATGTCATTCCAGTGACGTTTCCTGTAGCACACACAGAGCTTTTGCTCTAGCAGGACAGATGATTTTCAATGTCCTATAACATGGCTGTGCTTTGGTGGGGGAAATTTCTTTTGGAAACTTGTGGGTATATCTGGGGTGGGGTAACATTGTGCTAACTAACTAGAAAAGTCAGAAGAGTTGTGTTATTGTTACAAATAGACTTGCCTCTGATGCAATGAAACAGGTGCAGAAACTCCCTGTGGTTGTGAATCCATGTAGTAGTTTGAGAGTTAGTATTGATATTTAAGAAAATTATGATTATCACTAACTTCTATAGAGTCCAGAATGTTGTCTTGCAACTAATTAGGGCCTTTATTCACCTGCCATTCTCATGATCTTTATATTGTATCTCTTTTTTCACTGTATGGTGGACCATCAATTCAAGTGGGGGAAATTAAATCTTTTCTAGGAAAATCAAGACATTGAGGTAACTGAGAGGAGAAAATCAAGGAATAACAATATTTCTGTTTCAGGTAGAACTCTGCCTGGAGAGATTTGGCAGGTACAGACACATGCAAACTGTAGCCAAGCTATATACAAACATATTTTGCAACTGTCAAATGAGGATCAAAATAAAACGCTGCACAGCTGCAAGAGTCCCTTGATTCCAATGCATGCAATTTGTTATTTATGGCACTAACCATGGAATAACGTTTTACATTCTTAATTATTTTGCAGCCTGTATAAGAGAAACTGTAGCCATGCTACAATTTTTTAACAAGATAAGAAAATTGTGTAAATATTAATATAGTATCATTATAAATATGCTCTTAATATATAAAATAGTTATCATTTTAATTATATTATTACTTCATTAATGTTGTTCTCAGGCACTTAAGTGACCCTGTAGGGAGATGCCACACAGGATTTAAGAAATTATTATTGGTTATGGGCTATAGGACTTACAACTCCAACACTTAACTATTATGCCTATTATTGGTATTATGAATTAATTTAACACATTTGTTATATCTTATAAGTATAAATGTTGCCTATAGAATTCTCCTAGAACAGCCAGATTAAGCCTTGAGAAAAATCATCCCACAGGATCAGGCATAAAGGCATGCCTTTTCTCAGCTTGATACAGATCAATAGACAAAGCCATTTGCTAATCAATTACTAATTTCATAGGGAAAGTGGCATAAGCAAATAATCTTTCTGTGACAAGCAAATGTGACTATCTTCTGATGTACAAGCTTGGAGGAAGATAGGGGTCTGTGTGGTAAGGTTCCTGTATATTTTATTCATTTTTTATTTATTGTTATGTGAGTATTCCTAGTAAGTATGCCTAGTGTGCAAAGTTTTAAAATCCTGGAGTCATTGGTTATATGCCACATGCATTTTGTCAAACTGTAACCATCGGAAATTATTGCACAATTATCTTCCTTTTCTTTTCTTTCTTTTTAAAACATTTCTTTCTCTCTCTCTCTCTCTCTCTCTCTCTCTCTCTCTCTCTCTCTCTCTCTCGCTCTCTCTGTGTGTGTGTGTGTGTGTGTGTGTATGTGTGTATGTGTGCATATGTGTGCTTGAGCGCATGCGTGCACGCATAAACACAGACACAAACATTTGCCATGGTGCCTGTGTGGAAGTCAAGGGCCAAATTTTGGGAGTTCTCATTTCTACCATGTGGGTCCTGGGGATTGAACTTCTGTTGTCCAGCTAACACAGCAAATACCTTACCCTCAAGTTTTCTTCCAGCTCGTATACGTATCTTGGAGGCAGCTTCACAGGGTGCATTTGCTTTTCACTCTAGTGTCCACTTAAATAACTTGCTGATTATTAAAAGCCTAGTTTCTTTAA
This sequence comes from Mesocricetus auratus, assembly GCF_017639785.1. NCBI lineage: Eukaryota > Metazoa > Chordata > Mammalia > Rodentia > Cricetidae > Mesocricetus > Mesocricetus auratus. The sequence continues at coordinate 1,380,682 of NW_024429187.1, read as the reverse complement.
ACTACCAGAGACAAAGAAAAGCTGTGGTGAGAACCCTGCTCAGGAAGTATGAGTGAAGGTGTCTCAAGGCATTGGGAAGAAGGGTGGGTTTGGGTCACTGAGGGAAGGTGAGTTTGGCTATAGCCAGTTCATTGTAGAGTCTGTGCACAACATCTTCTGGTTACTTCCTTATATGCTAGTGGCGTGTAGTTTGGCTTTTGGGCGGAGCTCACAGTCTGAGTTGGCTACCAACTGACTCTTTTTTTTTTTCCCCATTTGTACTGTGTAGAGAGATTGTGTTCCTAGCACCTACTCCCCAGAAAGGCAAACTTGTTGAACTGGCTGCTCCCTGAACAAAAATAATTACTTACATCTGATAAGATCCTGAAAAGGAAGCAAGAGGAATGAAAACAAGAATGCCTTGAGACATTTTCAAGCAGGCTCTGAGCACCCAGCCCAGCTCAGCTCAGCTCAGGGTTAGTGTCAGGGCCTTCTCCTTTGCTCCCACTGCTGTGTTCCTGTGCTCCTGGCCTGTGGTCTCAGAAGGGTGGAAGTTTTCTGACCTGCTTTGTCTTTGCTTGTTTGGTTCACTATCTACAAGAGGTAGACTTTGCTGGCTTCATAGAGTCCTTGCTGTGTACAAACTCACAGACACAAAATTTCCCCGTTCCCTCTTCCTCTTTCTGTCTCTTTTATTTATTTATTTATTTATTTATTTATTTATTTATTTATTTATTTATTTATTTATTTTTGAGATAGGACCTCTTTATGCAGTCCTGACTGTCCTGAAACTCAGTATTTAGAACAGGGCGGCCTCCAACTGAAAAGAACCTCCTGCCTTTCCTCTCTAGTGTTGGAAATTCCTGGTCAATTTCTCTCTCTTTTATGCAACTTTTCACCACCTGCTGTCCCCCTCACATAAGCTGGCCACACATTCATCTCCCTTCTGATTTGTTTAATTTTGATCTACACTATATTCATGGAATAATGAAAAGTGAAAAGATGTGAGAGGCTGGATCGGAACGATTTCTTTGTTTATGTTTTTTTTGGGCAGAGGGTCTGTGTGCCAATAAGTAGTACTTTGACCATTAGCACCAATACGAAACCTAGTGTGTAACCATAGGAGGGCTAGGATGGCTAACAGACGATTTCACATCACTTCGTCATCTACACTTCCGGTTTTGTTTTTATCAAATCATTAAAAAATGAGACCACCCAGGATTATTAGCAGGAAAATCCCCGTGGTTTGTTTCAGAATTTGTCATCAGAATTAAAGCAGTAGGCTTCCCTGACTCCGGAGGCACCACATCCCTGAGCAAGGGCAAAGGGTAGGTTGCGAGATACGTAGAAGAATGGGGATTGTTGCCTCTCTTCAGAAAGAAACAGGTCTGTAGATGCCACTTAGAAGATGTGTGGGCTACATGGAGTTGTTGAGGATGGTTAGACAAACAACCTGCTCAGTCATAGCAGCTGTACCTGTGAGCAGCAACACTAGGTCCACACAGTCTGGTGCTCCCGACAGTCAGCTGTGACGGGAGAAGGGCTCCCTGGGCCCCACCACTTACCGCTGATCTGTTGTCAATGAATAGATTTAGCAGAGTGGGAGGCAAAGCATCCAGTTGTGTATCTACCAATTGGTGATTCAGATAGCCTAGTTAAACCTGTGAGACACTAGAGCAACAACATCATCCAAACAAAGAAACAAACTAGTAAATAAAGGAAAGAAATTTGTAAGGAAGATTTGGTGCTGGCAGAGGAGGTAGGGAAATAAGTGTGTGTGTGTGTGTGTGTGTGTGTGTGTGTGTGTGTGTGTGTGTGGGTGTGGGTGTGGGTGTGGGTGTGGGTGTGTGGTGGGAGAGAACCAGAATGTATTATATACTTGTATGAAACTGTCAAAGAACAAACTATATTAATAATGAAAAGAATCTCCAACGGAAAACAAGAAACTAGTAAGGTAATCTATTTGGAAAATTGCCAGCTGAAGTGGGAAACATTTTTATACTATAACATTTATCTTTGTGAGTGCCTACATGCCACCGCATTAGTGTGGAAGATACCCTCTGGTGTCAGGCTTTGCCTTCCAGGCTCTGTTTGTTGTTTCTCTTGCAGTATGTACCAGGTTAGCTGGCCTGCAGGCTTCAGGGGCTCTCCTTTCTCTGCCTCTCATTTAGGAGTGCTGAGGTTTCAGATACAGGAGTTCCAGGGGTCCAAACTCAGGTCCTTAGGCTCTCACCTCTAGCATGTGACATACTAAATCAATTCCTCAGCTGTACATTTGAAACACATTTATGTATGTATAGATGCATTTCCTTTTTACTTTTGTCACTGTTATTTATAGACTATAGGGATACCTTCTATAGTCTATGACCCAATTAGAATGTGGGTTTATTTGACTTCATCTGGTGGATGTAGAGGAGGTCTACAGAAGCTTTGAGAGCTGAAGGATTAAATGTTTTTCCTTGATAAATACTGTTTACTTATTTGTTCTTGCAGGTGTTTAAGAATAGGCAAGCCAAAGCATGAATCATTTCTTTTGACATTTGTCAAATATTCATTCATTGTCCAAGTAAAGGTGGAATGCAATGTTATGTGTAAGAAAATGTGACATGAAGCTTAAGGGAATTTAACATGCTTCCAGGCTGTCGTGGGGATAGATATTCTACTAATGGTCAGGATGGTGCTGTGGGTCCCTACTTCAGCATAGTCACGGAAATCTAGGTTGCCTTAAAAGTAATTTCAGTAGCAATGAAATGAAGGGATCTAGGCTGGAAAGCTGTATAAGAGAGAAAGGAAAATGCTTCAGGAGAAAAAGAATATTCCTTCAGCCTGAATTCCAGACAAAAGAACAGAGAGAAGTAGGTGGCTTAGAAAGCGTACCACGTGCTTAGTATCTAGAGATTCATAGGTATATTTAAAATTTCTACATGTGATCTTTTTTCTCCCTAGAATAACACTCACAGTCCTTGGAAACAAAGCATCACTGTGGCTGTTCTCTGTGTACTCCCTGTGGACCTTGTAGAGGAGGCTGGCCCTGTGGTGATGGGAGAGAAGGGTCACCTAAGCCGGGTGCTGTTGGAGTGCAGTCTCAGTGACAAGCTGTGTGGTAAGAGCAGACACCACAACTGCCTGTGATCTGATGCTATAACAATAGACTGAGTTCTGGATGGTTCTAGAGGAGGAGAGTTTATTTCATTTCTAGCAGGGATCATTTTTGCAGTGGGGGCTATAAGCCAATCAGAGATCAGGATAGAAGAACTGAACCTCATTGGTCTAAGATGCAGGGTTGCCCTCCATGAGCCTCCATTGTAGTGAATGAAGGGATACCAGGAGCACCGAGACATGGTGGGTAGGGGAAATTTGCAGGCTTCTTATTTCTCTTTGTGTTTATGGCCTACACAGTTGTTGTTCGGGAGCAACAATATGAAGTAATCATTGTTCCGGCTCTCCTGGTTGGTGGCTTCCTCATCCTTCTTGCAATCATCCTATGGCTTTTTATTAGAGGACAGAGATCCCAAAGGCAGCGCCCTGGACTCCGGGGTAAGGCTCAAATCCTGTGGGTAGGCACAGACTCAGGGAAGATCAGTTTTAAGGAAACTGTAGGCCAAGGTTTCAGTAGACTCAATCCATAATCAGATCTTACAACTCATAAACCCAAGCCACTTGCATCTCGAACTCCCAATGATTTTCTCTATAACTGCCTCTAACTCTACATTGATTTAGTTCTGCTTTGACAATGCAAAATGATTCATAAATGCCTTGATTGGTCTTTGTTTGTATGGTTTAAGAGCCTCCAAGAGCTTGTGTTCTACAGAATGGAAAACACCAAGATCCTTTTCATGGCCTTGTATGATCTGGACTCTCTGACCTTCCCAACTCTCTCCAGCCATCCCACTTGGCTTCCATCTCTACTGCCTCCCTCGCTTCTCCTTAAACATCCTAACTGCACTCCTCTTCTCTTTGTGCCTTCATACATCTTGTTCAATATACTACAGTGTCATCCTGGTTTGCTCTGTAATTGCTTCTAGGCCCTTATTATACATCACCATATCTGAAAGGCCTTTTTTGACTACTATAGATAAAGTGGTATTTGTTTTGGCTGTTTTCTTCCATAATACTGCCTCATCCATTCTTAATGTCCTATGATTAGAAACTAATCTTAGGCAGATGTGAACTGTGCCTATCCTCAACTTACAGACAGTGTATGGTATATGGTGATACTTACTGAACAGACAAACTGATTAACAAATGATTAGAAAATTTAATAAAGAAACAGGTTTTAGCCAACTGGAAAGGTAGCCAAGAACGGGAGATACTCTCAGAAGACCTTTTGACTAAGAGTCATGGAAATATAGAAATATAGAATGATTTCACTTTTGAGGGAAATCTGAGGAAAGAAAAGTGACAGCTGATGGCTGAGTGTCTACCTATACTCCTCCTTCAAGTCTGAAAGTCATGTGGCTGAGTTAAGACAGTGACTACTACCTTTTGGTACCATGGTGTGGATTCCTTTTCAGAACTGTCCTGTCCCTGTGCTACATCCATGGGAGCAGTGAAGGTAATCCTAAGGATGATAAAAAAGAAACAGGACCACTTTCAAGGGCTTCATCTTTAGTTTTTCTACAAGTAATGGAATTCTTGTGATTATTGTAAAAGCTCAGTGTTGGTACTCATTCGCTGAGAAGTATTAGAAGATTTCCTGTGTTAGTCATTGAAAATTCTGACTGACTAGTTTGTCAAGTCTGCCTTTCTAGTGTCCCCAGGGCAGGAGACAGATGGTGAACATTGTCTCTTTGTTCTAGGTACTGCCTCTGTACCTGCATCTAGGGACGTAAACCAGGAGACAGCAGGTCAAGGAGAAAAGGTGCTCCTGCCACTTAAGGAGACCTCCTCTGTGGAGAGCTTTCTTCAAGCAGCCACACCTCTGTTGGCTAAGCTTCAAGTGCCCAGGGAACAACTCTCAGACATTCTGGGAAAGATCCACAGTGGCAGTTGTGGAACCCTCTATCATGCTATGATGACCACCAGAGGCGACCCTAAGCCAAAGAGTGTTGTCCTCAAGGTTTTAGAAGGTAAAGTATGAAGACCAACTCCTCTACGCTTTTTAACTTCTCTGCTCCAAGCCTGTACCTGTAAATAGTAACAGGAACTGCAAACATGAAGATATCTATCAGCAGATATGCTTATTGTGTATACGGGAAGCTTGATGCAGAATTGTTCTTCTTGGGTCTTTAGATCTCTACCTCACACTTGCCTACTGGCACCAGTAAAATAGACATTTTCATAGTAGATGGACTTGGTATAGGATTATGGGATATTTTTCTTTACTGTTTGATTTCTTTTTAAATTTATTTATTTATTTGTGTGTATGTATGTGTGTGTATGTGTGTTCATGGCATGTATGTGTGAGTACAAATGTGTGTACACAAGTGTGAGGTCAGAGGCTAACTTTCTGATGTTGGTTTTTTCCTTCCAGTTTGGGTTCCAGTGATTGAAAAGCCATCAGGCTTCCATGTCACCTGTCACTGGCTTTCACACTCTCTCTGGTTCTTATACCCCTCCTTGATACTGTATCTCTTTCCCTTCCTCCTCTTTCTCTCTGCATGCATAGAAAATAAAACAAGGAAGGGCTAACACAAACGAAAGTGTCCATCCAAAGGTCCAGACGGTGAGCACTGTCTTTTCAGGAAGTTGGAAATCTGTGCAGGTCTTGACTCTGCAGTATTTCTGTTAGAAAACTGCTGACTGAGTATCACTCTCCTCTACATGGTCTCCCTCCTGTCCCCTTTCTAGCTGCACTTCTTACATTTTTGGTCCCTCCCCTACACGGGGACTTGAACAACACCATCAGCACATGCCCTTTGCTCTCTGTCTCCTCCCCATCGGCTGCACTTGACCATTCACTGACCTGGTTCTGGTTCTTCTGTTTTTCATAGAACCAACTGGACTCCGGGAAGTCCAGGATTTCATAGGGAGAATCCAATTCTATCAGTACCTGGGGAAACACAAGAACCTGGTACAGCTGGAAGGATGCTGCACAGAAAGGCTGCCACTGTACGTGGTGCTGGAGGATGTGGTCCCCGGAGACCTGCTCAGCTTTCTCTGGACCTGTCGCAGGGTGAGCAGTAGGGAAGCTGCACTAGTAGGGGAAAGCTTTGGTTAGCTTTTCATACAGCAATTAACACACAGATGACAAAATAATGTAGACAACACGTGGGTGAAATGATGGCCACTTTTGGATAGTACTATAACAAGTGTGAAACAACTATCACATGGCTAGGGGCTATCGCTATGGCTTAGTTGGGTCAATGCTTGTCTAGCAACAGGCCGTGTTTGACCCCCACCACAGCATAAAACTCTCTGTGGTGGCATATACCTATAATTCTAGCAACAGGAAAGATCTTGAGTTCAAGGTCATTCTCACCTTTACATCCCTTCCGAAGCCACCCACAGCTACATGAGACCCAGACTAAAAACAATAAAATTCCGTGTCTGTTCTCTGCACAATTAGCCACTATTAAATACTTGACACATAGCAGGAGAAACATATAATGAACTTCTTGTTTTGGGTAAGTGTACACATTGTGAGTTGAAATATACACTTGTGGCTGGTCACTTTCTTGTTGGGAAATGAAAGTTTAACGATTGGTTATTGCCTCCCCTGCCTAACTTTAAGACTTTGACAAGTTTTTCTCTTTTTTTGTTATTATTTGAGACATGGTTTCTCTTCGTGACCTTGCCTGTCTTGGAGCTTGCTCTGTAGACCAGACTATGTAGACAGAAATTTTCCTGTCCTTGTCTCTTGAGTGCTAGGACTAAAAGCATGTGCCATCATGTGTAGCCTAGAAAAATAATTCTGAACCGTGTTTTATAAATAAATCATCAAAGACATTATGTATGTAAGTAAAACATAGCAGCAATGGTACTTAATAAGCAATCAAAATGGTAGGTGTTAAAAATGATAATGACATAATGATATACCACTCTCAATAATAATGGTTACTCTGCTGTTGCTGCTAAGTGTATTTTCCATTCTGTAAAAGCAACTGAGTGTGCCAGAGCTGACAAGGGAGAAACTCAGCTATAAGCATTTGTGTGTCAAATCTTACAAAAGAAATAGCTCAGAAGTTTCTAGATTCTAATGGACTTCCCTTTTAAAACAATTAACAAGGGAAGAACATAACAATTCGTTATCCAGTACCAAATGATCATGCCTGAAAACATACACATTCAAGTAACATATAGACTAAGCAGGCTGTATTTGTATTTGTATTTATATACATACACATATAACAACAATTAAAGAAAAAGAGGCTATGAATTTGAATGCCAGCAAAAGGAGAACTATACATGGGAAGGTTGTATTATAATCTCAGAAAGTAAAAAGTTATTAAAAACATAATAATAATAACATAACAACAACAATAATAATAATATCCTTAGTTCTCTAAATGTTCCTCCCTGAAGATCTGAAGAAATCAGTGCCCCTGGTTTCTCACTTGCATATGATCCAGCTCAAGATTAACTGAACCCTCAGACGTACTGATGATTGCACAACTGGAGTGTGTGGGAAAGGTGGCTGTTGAATGAAGTCTGTCACCCTGTGGTGTGAATAAGGAGACCCTGTCAGTTTAAACCTTTCACGAGATCCTCCATCTGCCAGCACTTCTGTGCGCTCACCAATAAGAAACTGTCCACTCTTCAGAGCCGCCCTCTTCTCTGTTGCAGACCGTTTGCATCTGCTTTCCATACCGCATGGAACCCCTCTCCGTGCAGTTTGCGTCCACAAACCCTTCACCTCCCCATCTTCCTCTAGCCTTCAGGCGGCCCTCGCCTTCCTCTTACCATCCCATGGTCTGCAAGATGCTGCACATTTCCTTTGTGGCACTTACCATATGTGGCCATTCATTTATGTGCACTTTCCTGACTCTAATTCTCATGTCTGGCATTCAGTAACTCTCGAAGGCAGGGGCTTCAGGCTCAGAGGAGAAACTAACTGCACATGATGAATTTTTCAACTTCTTTTTTGTTTGGGATTTGAGCTTTTTCTTTTTCACAAATTATATTTTCTTCACTTTTGAGCACCAAGATTTGAGCAGGCAAACTGGTGTATGTAGGCCTTTCCCATAGCTGTAGTAATCATGAGCTTGTCTGCACACACAGTCCCAGGGAAGCTGCTGTGTCGTTCAGCAGAGAGTGTTATCGCTGCTTAATTTTCTTGCCTGCTCCTCAACTGCTTTCTTTAGCATATCTGCAGTTCAGGGGACCTTGTTCCTCTGCATATCTGCACGGGCCTTTTATTTGTCTCTCAATGAAGTATTTTTTTTTTTCAGAAAGATGGCTCAGCAGCTAGGAGTGCCTCCTGCTCTTGCAGAGGACCAGAGTTCAGTTCCCAGCATCTACATGGGGGCTCAAAGTTAATTTAGACTCTAGTTCCAGGGATCAGATGACATTTTCTGGTCTCCAAGGACACAAAAAATGCATATGCTTTGTATACATACATGCAGACAAACATTCACACACATAAAAGAAACAAATACACCTTCTTCTTATTTTTTCACATTTCTCTCTGCTCTGTGTGTGTGGTGGGGGAGCACACAGAAGTCAGAGGACAACTTATGAGAGCCAATTCTGTATCTCCACCATGTGGACCCTGGGGTGGAATTCAGGTCATGAGGCTTGGTGACAAAGCACCCTCACCCTCTGGCCATCTAGCTCTCCAGCCCCATCTCTTTGAGTCTTAATTCCTGTATTTTATTATGTCCTTAGCTTTGATATGTGCACTTCAGAGTTTCTCTGCCACAATTTTAGAAACTATGTGTTAGTCACTGTTACATAATGTTTTTCTTTCCTTCCTCTCTTTAGGATGTGATGACCATGGATGGCCTGCCTTATGATCTCACAGAAAAACAAATATATCACATCGGAAAGCAGATCCTTCTGGCACTGGTAAGATCAGCATAAATGGGCACGGATAGTGGGATTTTCTTATCAGCCTAGCATTTATGCTGCGTTTCTCACACTGATAATTCTGAATGAGGCATATATTTAAAATAGTTAGATTGAAGATAGTTAGATGAAGCTAGGGCAGACTATTCACCAACAGTTTGTTTTTCAGCCCCCTAATTATGAAATTATCTAGGTAATACAGTGCAGTATAAAGCATTCTGGGCAGAAGACAGCCAATTTAGGGTTGATACAGGAAACTAGAAATATGTAAAAGTTTACTTAGCTTGAATTTCAAAAGTCAGGGTCAAGATTAATTTGTTATTTGGACCTGTATACATGTAAAAGAGGAAACAACGGAAGCAAGATGGAAGAGATATGAGGGAAGAAAGCAAATAAGCAGAAGGATGAAGGATACAGACTTATACCTGAAAAACAAGACAAACCAGCTCAGACTGTGTTTGGTGGGAGACTTGCTTTATGATAGATGTGATGTGATATGATATATATACATATATATACATATATATAATATGTATGTAATAAACCTGAAAAAAATAAGGAACAAGGGGAAGAGAAAGAAAAGAACAGGAAAGGCCAACTGTTCCGTTATTTTCAAATCAACTCAAAGAGGTTTAAAAAATTTAGAGTTTCAGAAAAAATACCTTTATCAAAATTACTCAGGAAGTTTAAATAACTATGTCTGTGAAATTATTTGGATATATTTCAAATGGATATTTTCTGTGAAAAAAATCTAGGCTCTGTGAAACTTTGTTGACTTTTGTACCACAATATGTGAAATGGATCAGGGTCTAAAGGGACTCTTTTTTGTGTGTAGTAGTCATAGTATGGGGAATTGAACTTGTGCCTTTTGCATAGCAAGAGCTGCATGCTTGGCTCACCAGGTATTTAAATGGAATTAGGTAAAATGGAGTAAAAACAAGGTGATGCAAGAAAAGAGAAGTAGTCTGGTTGGAACCCTCACTGGATGGGGAGCGAAGCCATCACACAGCAGTTATCTGTACTTCTTGGAGGGTGTAGTCTTAGTGTTGCTAAGTTGTGAGCTTCAGTTTACCTTGCCTCCTGAATCATAAGTGCAGAGCTGTCTATCCTACAGGGGTGTACTAATCAAACTGGTGTATCCATCAGGCACTTGCATCACCTGTCACCAGGCAAGGCTATGGTTTTTGTTGTTACCTTTAATGATTTTAAAGTTAGTACATTCTTCAGTTCTTCTCATTATAGGATGATTTTCTTATATATTCCTAAATTCTGCTCATCGTAATTAATTTCTTTGTTCTAAAAACTCCCAAGAGACAGAAAACTGCTAGGCACAGTCTCCTTCTTCATCAGTGACCGGAAACTTTCACTCTAATTCTCTAAATTTTCTTTTGCTGTCAGTGTTGGTAATCAGAGCCCTAGATCTCTGGCTTTTCAGTCACACACAGCTTGAGTGGTTTCTTGCCAGAGGAGGTGATCCAGCATACATTATCAGCCACTGTGATTGTCACCCGCTTTTCTAACCACACCGGAATCCTTTGATTCTCGGTACTACAAGTCACTACCTCTCTTTCTAGATGGTGGCTTAGTAAATCTGTGCTAGAAGTCTTAAAGCTTATTCTTGCAAGTTCTCAGAGAACTTTGATCTGGAACATGGCATAAGAACTACTAGTGGATTGGTAGAGTTTGTAGCACCTCCTGAGTTAAGAGACTGACTTGTGGTCACAATCACCTCATGAGTGTGTGTCTTCTTTTGGATTTGCCTTAATGACACTCCGTAACTTCATCTAGTTCAAAGGGCAGAATGAGATGACTTGAACCTTTGTAAACATTTATGACAGGGCATTCAGCTTTTCTGCAAGCTTTGCTCTCTGTACCAGAAGCGACCTGAGTACCATCTAAAGGGAAGTACAGTCAAGAGGGGCTAGGGTTGGCACAGCTCATGTGATTATGCCCTCAGAGTGCAGTGTTAGGATGGGTGTGTAGCATGGTTGCCGAGTGCTCACCTAGAACCCATGAAGCAGCAGGATCCATCCTTAGCACTGGAGTGAAATCCCGTGTTAGTGCCATTTGGGTCCTTCACTGAGTTTGGTAATCCTAAACATATGGTGTAAAGGTCTAATCGCCTATCCTGCTTTGGAAGTGATCTCATTGACTAATGAGAGTGTTTGGAGCAGAGAAGACCCTTGTCTTTTGAAGGCCACCCATGACTGTCTTATTTGTGAACTTTGACCTTAAGAAGGCTGATTACCTTTGATCATTTGCTGATAGGAATTCCTGGAGAATAAGAATCTGTTTCATGGGGATGTGGCTGCCAGGAACATCCTGATCCAAAGCGACCTGACTGTTAAACTCTGCCGACTGGGCCTGGCTTATGAAGTCCATACCCAAGGGGCCATCTCCTCTGCTCGCACCAACACTATCCCTCTCAAGTGGCTCGCTCCAGAACGGCTTCTTCTGAGACCTGCAAACATCAGAGGAGATGTGTATGTTCCTGGTCTTTCGTTTCTTCTCTTGGAGGTCTGGTGTTTCTCCCTGAACGTGACTGAGTTAGCAGTCAACTATGTCTGCAATGAGATCTCTACTTGGAATCAGACATACTCTCAAGAGAAAATGTTTGTCATCTGCTTTCATTCATTTTTTAATACTTTTTCCTGTAGTTCTTGTGAGTTAGATTAGCAGATTTATTAGGAAAGAAACAAGTGACAATCATACTCAAATCGATGTTGGACTACTTACTTTAGTAGACTTGTTTTAGCCCTTAGGTCATGGTTCCACTTAAGAGTCAGGAAATGATTTGAAATACAGTATTTATACATGGTTCAAGTCACTTTCTTATGTGTCTGAGTCTTCCTGCATGAGCTTATGTGCACCATGTATGTTCAAGAGCTCTTGGTAGCCAAAAGAGAGTCTCAGGTCCCCACAACTGGAGTTCTAGAAGGCCGTGAGCCAACACAGATGTGCTAGGAGTTGAACTCAGGTTCCCTGCAGGAGCAATTAGTGCTCTTCATCACTGAGACATCTCTCTACCCCCAAATAACTTCTTATGTGAAGACTTTTCCATGCATATTTATTTATCAAACTTTTGAAGGAGAAAAATCTACATTTTGTGATGGGTCTTGAACATGCAAATACAGTATGATCCTTATGCCTTAACCTTCCAACTGCAGGGGTTACACGTATATGCCATGAAGCCAAGATATAAGCTGCATTGCTTGTCTGAATAGCTGTAATGATGGCTAATGACTGAGTGTTGCTTCGAGATGGTTCTTAGTATAGTGAGAGACCTGAAAATATTTGGGAAACAACATGAGACTTTTATTGCTTCCTTCCTCATTTTTTTTTGAGTCTGTCTCTGCCTCCCAAGTGCTGGGATTAAAGGCATGCACCACCACTGCCTGAGCCCCCATCTGTCTCAGTCTCATTTTTTACTATTGACTCATCTATACAATTTTGTAACAGGTTCAGTCTTTTGTAACACTTAAGTCTGTAAAATTTACTTGAAGTGGGGGTGGAGTTGAGACAGGCTCTTTCTATATATCCCTGGCTATCCTGGAACTTGTTTTGTGGGAAAGGCTGAGTTTGAGCTCACAGCAATCTGACTGCCTCTACATCCCATGTGCTGCAATTAAAGCCATGCACCACCACACCTGCCTCATTTTTGTTTTGTTTTAAAGACTGTCCTTAAACTAGTAACCTTCCCTCATCAGCCTCTCAGTTGTTGGGACTACAGGTATGTAATACTATTACAGCACATTTTTTAAAGCAGCATACTCTTATGTACTTATTTTTAAAGATAAATCTTATGCAAATATTTAAGTAACATCTATAGCATTTAGATGATCCCTTAACTGTAATTGCATATACACAATTAAAATTGATCTTTGGAAATCACATATATCTGCTGTTTGAAGAGGCACAAAATTTGAGGCAGAATTCCTTCCTTGGTGTCCCTACCACAGAGGACAGTGGGAATGTAAACATCAGGGCAATGAGTCAGTTGGGATGCTTCCACTGATGTATCTGCTTTTCAACAGACTGTGAGAAATTTTACTTATAAAATGTCACTCATTTAGTGATGGTATTAATAGAGATGTATGTATTTCTGTAGTCATATTGATTAGCCAAATTCCCTGTTCTAATGTCTAAAGTTTACTATTACTTTTTCTAGGTTTGAGTAAATAGATCCACTGAGAAAGTGATAGTTAAATGAGGAATCCCTCTTTGCTTTGTGTCGAGTAAAGGCTAGAGTTTGAGCACAGAGGGTAGGAAAAACTGAAAAAGAAAAAGAGGGACATTCTGTTTCCATGAGTGGATTTGTGATTGCACACTCAGATGCTAATAACAACAGCAAATGTGTGTTATGAAGAAGGGACACAGACTTGGTCCTCAAAGAGATTCTGAGGGGCACGGGCAGGAATGTAACAAACGCTGTCACTTTGCCTCTTTTTAAAACACTTCAGCTCTCCTTGACACCTTCATTTCCTTGCTGATGTTAAAGTAAGCGTTCTTTAGTAAAGATAAAGGTAGAAATTAAGTGGATGATTTTGTTTCTTTTACAGCTGGTCCTTTGGGATCCTGCTTTATGAGATGGTGACTCTAGGTAAGGATGGCTTCCAGGAAAGTTTGCTTATTTGGAGGGTGGATGTTATAGCCTTTGAGGACATGTTTTCAGGCCAGGCCAGATTGCAGTTGGTTGGCTCTTTCTTCCAAAGTCTACTAAAATGATGATTCCTTTTCTTCTCTCTCCCTCTCCTAGACCATCTTTAACTTTCTTTAGCTCTCCTCTTTTCCCCTTTCTTTCCCCCAAACCATACCAACTCCATAGAATGTTCTCAAACCAAAGGATAACTCACATAGCCATCTTATATAAACATAAGTATGTTTTCTTCAAGTTCATTAATCCATGAAATTTAGAAACGGTAGCTCCTTCTGTGCCATGAAAAGTGGAAGGCAGTTTTTATTTCCTGATTTGCTATGCTTTATTACTTTTCTTAAAACTTGGAAATTCCTAATATTACCTTCCTTCTCCAAAACAGCTTTTCTGAAATCCACTGCATTCTTACACAATCAGCAGGAAGCAACTATACTATATACCAGATTTCCCAGTGATTATGGTTTAAAGGCCAAGGTCGATGGACATTGGAGCTATTTTCACTTATATTTAGAAGGTCTCTTGTTGCTCCCATGTTTTTCATATTGACAGGGGCACCACCATATCCTGAAGTCCCTCCCACTAGCATTCTACAGCATCTTCAGAGAGGGAAAATCATGAAGAGACCCAGCAGCTGCTCTCATGCCATGTAAGTGGCTCTCTAAGACTTGAGTTTCTGTAATTCTAAATCATGCTTTGGTCCCTATTAACTAAGCTCTTTTCACTGTGCCTCAGATGATGGTTACTTGTCCTTATTTGCCAATGCACAGCCTTAAATGAAGCATGAGGCAAAACAAAAACAGTTCTGCTCAGCAACTGTATCAGTCACTTTTCTAACTGTTGTGACAAGATACCCAACAGAAACTGTTCTAGGGGAGAAAGGTTGACCTTGTCTCACAGTTCCATTATGGTGGGGAAGGCAGAGCAGAGGTACTCAGTCTGTGGCTATGAGAGCATGGAGACAGCTTGTTCACAAGCTTGTTGTGAACAGGCAGGCAGTGAAAAAGGCTGGAATTGAGATGGTTATAACCTTCAAAGGTTTACCCTAGTGCCACAAGCTGTGGATTAAAGCACTTAAAACACGGGTCACTGTGGGGGACACTTCAGGCTCATGTCATAAATACATCATATATGTGTACTTATATATGTATAGGTGTGTGTGTGTGTGTGTGTGTGATAGAAACATCCTCAATAACCCAGTCACAAGAAGACAAGCACGGTATGTACTCACTTATATATGTATTTTAGACATAGATCAGGGAGTGCCACATACAATCCCACTGTCAAAGAGTCTGGGAAACAGAACCTTTATCCAGTGACTGACAGAAGCAGAGGTAGACATCCACAGCTAAACACTGAACTGAACGCCTGGAATCCAGTGACAGAGAGGGAGAACTGTTGAGCAAAGGGGTCAAGACTGGGCTGGTTTAACCCAGAGAAACAGCTGACCTGAACAAGGGGGAACTCTTGAACTCCAGACTGATGGCCAGGAATCCAGCATGGGACTGATGCAGACCCCCTGAATGTGGGTGTCAGTGAGGAGGCCTAGGCAATCAATGGGTCCTTGGGTAGTAGATCAGTATTTATCCCTGGCACACAAATCCACAATGAGGGATGCTCTCTCAGCCTGGACTCTTGGCGGAGGCCCTAAACCCTGCCCTGAATGAAATGACAGACTCTGGAGATCCCCCATGGAGGGTCTCACCCTCCCTGGAGAATGGAGTGGAGATTGGGTGGGGGACTGAGGGGTCTGGTGAGGAGGAAAGAGGAGGAGGAGAGGGTGAGGGAGCAGGGATTGACATGTGAAACAAGCTTGTTTCTAATTTAAATAAAAATCCTCCCAAAGAAAAGAAGCATCCTCAAATACAATTTTGAGGTAACCACTGAGGATTTTTTTTTTGGTTTTCTTGAGACAGATTTCTCTGTATTGTTTTGGAGCCTGTCCTGGAACTCACTCAATAGACAAGGCTGGCCTTGAACTCAGAGATCTACCTGTCTCTGCCTCCCAAGTGCTGGGATTAAAGGCATGTGCCACCAACGCTTTTGCTTTCACAAGAAGCATTCAGACAAAGTTCCTGGCCTTAAAGACCCTAATACTCTGATGGGTGGGCTTTTAATCATCTCAAGTTTAACTATCTTTTCCACCATGTAGTGCAATAAGGTAACAGATAACTTCCTCTCATCCCTGTTATCATATTGCACTGCATGGTGGAAAAGGCAGAGCTCTTCTGTCACTTTGTAGTCTGAAAAGTCCCCAGCATTCTATTGTAAAAAGAAATGCTGAAAGGATGCTGACTCAATATTAAGGAATGCTAGAGTACCAGTTTCTAGAAATACAATGGGAGACAGGACAGAAAGATCAAACAGCTAAGGCTTTTATTTTGTTGTTGAAAAGGAATTATGTTCCTTTCACATTTGTTTCCATCTCAGGTACAGCATCATGAAATGCTGTTGGCACTGGAGCGAGAACAGTCGTCCTTTACCTGGAGAGCTGCGCTTGCGCCTGGAAGCTGCCTCTAGATCTGCGAATGATAAGGCTGTGTTGCAAGTGCCAGAGTTAGTGGTGCCTGAACTATATGCAGACGTGGCTGGCATCAGTGCAGAGAACTTTTTCTACAACTACAGTGTCCTTTAAAGATGCCCTCAGACAAGTGACTATATGTGCTTGGAATAAGCTCTTTCAAGAACAAAGGGAAGGAACTTTCTATGTGCCACACAGGGAGAAAAAGGAAGGACATCAACCCCACATTTTTCCCTATACATTTTCCTAGAAATATGAAATGCTGCTGGATGAGGCTCTACCTCTACACACCATGTACTCGAACTAAGACTCACCACCAATCAGGCTGCTTCCCAGTCCCGAGGGCCTGGGTACAAGTGGTGGTGGACAGGTCATCCTAAAGGAGATTTTTAAAATCTGCAATGATTGCTGGGGGATAGAGCAAAAGGGCTGGCCCCACCCATCTCAGGTTGGTTTACTACTAAAAAGTTTTTTTTAAAAAATCTAATCTATTACAGAGTATAAGTAAATCAGATGGTATGAATATGAATGAATAGGAACCCAACATAGGAATTCTTGAGAAAGAAAGTTCAAGATTCTTTTTCCTAAGAAATATAAGGTAAATCAAGATCTCCTTCAAGAAGAGATTTTGTCTCTTCTACATTGAGGGGATATATACAAATTGTTCAGTCCTGGCCCCTTCATGAAGAATTGGAGAACTAAAAGAAAAAATACTGAGTTTTTTCTTGACTATAGATTGAACATTTTATTGAATTCTGAGACAGGTGGACCCTGTCTGAAACTATGTTTAATTAGAAGCAGGAGTAATTTCATGGTTAAGAATGTTGTTCATCACATTTGCTTGATAGTCCTGCTAGAGTAAGTCTAAAGAACCAAAGGTGGAAGTGTGTGTGTGTGTGTGTGTGTGTGTGTGTGTGTGTGTTAGGAAACATGGAAAACCAAGGAACAAGACTTAGTTAGTAACCCAGGTTGTCACTAGGAGGTGCCAAAGAAGAGTAATCTGATACAGATGAGTGGTAGCTTCTAATTTTCAACCATCCACTGAAACACTGTGAAACAACTCATTAAATTAGTATTTATTGACGAGAAGTAGATTTTTCTTATATAGTTACTGCAATATCTACTATAGGGAGTAGAAAATAAAACAAATTTGAATTAATTTTAACAGGAAAATTAAAGAATCTATATTGTCCAAAAAGAGTTTCTTTATGTATAAAATGAGAAGACTTTCTATCTCACAGGGTTGTGTGAGGGTCATTGAGAATATATATTTGTATAATATGTCCTCAATAAATACTAGTTTCTTTTCCCCCATAATTCAGAATTCTTTTCTTTCTTTTTAAAAACATAATACCTACTGTGGCTAAGAGAAGAGTCCTGGACTGTGATAGTACAGGGCAGAACATCTGTAAAAGATGATGGTATGATATAAGCACCACATCATTAAATTGTTACCATGCTTTGTTTGTTTTCCAATATGGAGAACTGAACCCGGGGCCCACACACAGGGAAGTGACCTACACTGTTACTGAGCCATCATGTTTGTATGAGGTTTTGGCTGATGATAGTAGTCTCCTATGCTTTCAAAATACTGTAAAGTAACAGTGAGGGCAACTCTGTTTAAATGCTGATGTGTGACCTTCCAAGAATACCCTAATATCTTTAGAAGAATGAGGAGAGCTATAATAGAAAAGATGACTGGCAGCTGAAAACTGACAAAACTGAATCAACTGAAATCTTAATGTAGTCATAATGACTCAGCTAAATAATACCACAGTGAGTAGTCAAGATTTAGATGGCTGGAGAAAGAGGATGAGATTCAATTGTTGCCTCCCAGCTGTTAATTTGAGCCACCGTACAAAATATTTCCTTATTTGAATATTTAAAAATGTTGAGTGTCAAAGCTTGCTGTGCCAGACAGTGGGAAATGTGTTGGGTAAGAAAAGTGGGAGCTTTGCATATAGTCAGGCAGGATGTATTTATGTGTGGGCATCTAACTAAAAACTTACCTTAAATGTTATGAATGCAACCCATGTGATAGTAGGAGAGAATGCAGAGTGAAGAGCTCTCTGATTACATGGCATTTAAACTGAGACCCTAGGGAGGGCTCAGGGAGTCAAAGGAACAGTAAAGCAAATTCTCCAGGAGTGGGATTTGTATGACAACTTTGTGGTAAGAAGAAGTAGTGTGGGGCTGAGGAGATGGTTTAGTGGATAAAGTGCTTGCCATGAAAGTTTGAAGAGTGGAATTCGGATCCCCAGAGCCTTACCATGTAAAAAGTCAGATGTGGCAGCACCCATCTCTAAACCAGCATGCCGCTGACAAGCCCAAAGTGAAGACAGGACTCCCCAGAATGTTGCAGGCCAGTTACACCTTATACTAGTAGAATGTGGCTGTTTGAATTTAAGTTAAAAGTTATGCTGTGTGTTTAAATAAATATGATACTGTTGTATCTGTATGTCTTCTTTGTCCCACCAGCCAGCTTCCAAATAATTTCATAGAGACTTATTACTAATTATGAAAGCTTGGTCTTAACTTAGGCTTGTTTTTAACTATCTCTTATACCTGAAACTATTTTTATTTAGCCATGTTATGTCACATACCTCTCATCCTGTACCTTTTGTGTCTCCTGGCATCTCTTTTGCATGCCTAACTTCATCACCAATTTCTCTCTTTGCCTGCAAGTCTTGCCTAGTATCCCTGCCTAGCTATTGGCTGTTTAGCTTTTTATTAAACCCACAGGACATACAGTGTAATCAAATATCCAGCAACAGCTTGCCTCCCAGCTGTTCCAGACCTAATATGCAATTAAGTCTATCATAACATGGTAATCAATTATCCTGCCTGATAACCAGCGGTATAAAGGTGTTTGGTGTTTCAACATGATGGGGATTTATTTGAGAAGCATTAATAACTAGTGGAAAAAGACATGGCTAAAATCCATAGGGAAATCTAAGATTGAATAAAAGACAAAGGATGGATATGGGCAGAAATACATCACTACATTTTGGTTTTTCTTTCTTAAAATGCTAGTAAGGTATATTAGACCGCACACTACTATTGCTACGCAGATTCATTTTACCAAAGGAGAATGCTCTGACATTTAAGTCT
This sequence comes from Mesocricetus auratus, assembly GCF_017639785.1. Lineage (NCBI taxonomy): Eukaryota > Metazoa > Chordata > Mammalia > Rodentia > Cricetidae > Mesocricetus > Mesocricetus auratus. Next base: position 1,361,474 of record NW_024429187.1, on the reverse strand, counting down.
ATAAATACATAAAACGAATAAAAACCACTGATATTCATTAGAAATGAAAATACAAGCTTATTACCTGTAGTGTTAATCATGATACAGTTGGAGAGTGTTTCTGAAAATTGAAAGAGGGAATGATTTGATCACTTTCAATGGACTTAAAAGATGTAGATGGGCAGAGGAGACATAAAAAGAGTTCAAAAGAAGAGAATTCTATAAGCATAAACAAAGCCCAACAGAGCATTTATGACATTAGCAGCTCTAAAGAAGAACCACACTCCCCAAAAGGCAGGTGTGTGGAACACACTAGTTATTACCAATACTTGGTCAGGAGTTTAAGGCCAGAATAGGTTACATAAGTGAGTTTAAGGCCATTTAAGTCAAAGTACCTAAGACCCTGACTCAATAAAAACAAAACAAAACACAACACAACCAGAAATCAAAGAACCACATGATTGAAAAAACACTTGAGTGGAAAATAATAATAAACAGATATTGTACATTAAACCACCAAACCTCAGTTTCCATTGCAGTTGGGAATGTTTGTTTCCTAATTCAAAATAATTTCACAAGTTTTTGTGAAGCTAATCACAGTGTTGGCAAAGGCAGAAACAGTCCTTTAGTTTCATGTAAGTGATAAAAACATTTATTTTCACAAGTAAATGGTGACAATGTGATTACACCCTAATCTGGAACCTACAGTAACTGAGAAAGGAAAATGTTCACAGCATATTTTCACTGCTTCCAGTCTGATTAAGGATATCTGAAAGTAGTTGTTTGCTTTTGTTTTTCTGAGGCAGGGTTTCTTTGTGTAGCCCTGGCTGTCATGGAACTTGCTTTGTAGAACAGGCAGACCTGGAACTCACAAAGATCTGCCTGCCTCTGCCTCCCGAGTTCTGGGATTAAAGGTGTGTGCAACCAACGCCCGGCCGATCCGTTACTTCTTATACTGATCACAGTGCAAAGGTCCTATCTTGGTACTACCATGACTTACAATGTGAAAAGTCAGGTAAATTCAGTTTTCTAGTTTATCTTAAAAACACACAGCATTCTATAGGACCTAAGGCCACTGAAGGAGGGTTTCTGTAGAATTCAGTGGAAAGGATTATAACTGATATTTTCACAGATGCTTTGAGAAACACTGTGCTTATGTTTCTGTGAATTATTTTTGTAAGAATTCTGGCCCTTCTAGGATTTAAAACTGAAAGTTTCTCAAACTAGAAAACTCCTCAAACCTGGGTGAGGTTTAGTGAGTCATCCTAGTTGTATGGTTGTAAGGTGTGGTGATTTATGCTTTTTAAGTATTTCCATAAACAGCATCCTACCACCCTACTATGAGAGTGAGTGCATTTTATAACAACTACACGGCTATTAAGATGACCAAAGAGGCTGGGCAGTGTGGGTCATACCTTTAGTCCCAGCATTTCGGAGACAGAGGCAGGTGGATCTCTGTGAGTTTGAGGCCAGCCTGATATGTCTATAAAGTGAGTTCCAGGACAAACAGTGCTACACAAAGAAACTCTGTCTTGGAAAAACAAAACAAAATGACCAAAGAAAATCTTCCCCAACTCATCTTGAAAGTTACCCCACTTTCTTGAACCCTACATTCTAGTTATTTATTGATTTCAAGTATAGAAACTGTGTCTGTTGGCTTTCTCCACACCACTTTACCTAACTTGGTCATCCTTGCCTGAAACACTTGTCTGTACTGAAGGACAGTCACAGAATTTGCTCATCAAAAAGCCAATTTAAATAACACACCCTTTATAAGTCTTCTTCAATACTCCACTTTTTAATAAATTTCTGGTTCCGCCTACAATAAAACCACTTGCTTTTTTTTTGGTACAGGATGCTTTATTGCATATATACTATATGTAATACTAATTGCTTCCCTGTGCTGATGTTTGCTTTCCGTGTTTGCCTTCTTTTAAGCCAGAAGGTGCAAATAGCTCTATTGCTGTATTACTAAAGCCCCTCTGTTCTGGCACCTGGGAAATACTTGTTAAAACTCATGTTGCACAGATTTCGGAGCACACTGTATCCATGTTATTTAATTTTCTCAGCTCTGTGTTTGGCAAAGTTGATTACTGTATATCTAGTTAGTTAATGATCAAACAGGTGGAGATATAATTGGGCCACGACAGTGCTGAGATTGTACTTTCTCAGGATTACCACAGAAGGCTATCAGTCACCAGATAGGATTACTCAGTGTTGGTAACAGAGGTGATCAGGATTTGAATCGTGGACTGAGTGCAAGTTCAGTCATTTTGTGCTCTTCAATACCATGTCACACCTGAGTGCTCCTTACCTCTCCAATTTAAACTGCTGAGAATTGTGGCCCAACCCCCAAATACACAGGCTACTAACTGTTGATCCTTACTGAATGAAGCAACTTATAAGTTCTACTTAGGAAAAACTTTTCCACGATGGCTGTCTGGGCTTTTCAATCTCATGTGCTGTTTGAACATCAAACTTTCCACTAGAACAATTCATTTTCTTTGTCTTATTAAAATTTATTTTTAGTTTCTGTTTTCTCTCTTAGTCTTGCTTTAGACTGTTGGCTACTGGGTAACTGAAAGCTTCTGTTAGGACTCAGGAAGATTATATTCCAGTTGCCACTGGAATGCGTCACCTCACCAGTTACAGGAAGTGGAGCCACACCCCACTTTACAATGTGCTTCGAGATCAGAGATACCCACAATAAGTACAGCTTGTAAACCTTAGTTCAAAACCCAGAAAAGCCACACCCACACGAGCGGGCAATCAGAAAGTATAAGTGGTTTACGACTGTTCCTTCCAAGCCCATTAAAGAAAAAAGGAAAGCTATTTGTTCATTACTAAGATGAAATGAAATTCGAGGGAAGATGGATGAATCTGGAAATTATTATAGTGAGGGGTAACCATGAAGTATTAAGACAAATAACCCACTCACTCTTGAATGTGGATCTTAGCTTGCGTATGTGGTGGTTAGAGGCTTGTGAGTGTTGGTTATTAAACCAGAAATGGAGTGACCAGGGTAACAAGGCACACTTGACCAGACAGTGCATGTTATGACAATGTGTGGGGAACCTTGGCGGATTCCACGGCAGGCGAGGGTGACCAAGGCAGGGGACAAACACGCCAGGCAGACAGAGCTTCAGTGAGATTAGAAAGGGAAGGGGGGCGGGAGGATAGAAAGGAGCTAAAGAGACACAGCCACAGAGAGTACAGAAGAGAAGAGGGACACAGGAAGAGTCCTGCCTGCCCACAGGGGACAGTGGAGAAGAGAGAGGGAAGAGAGTGTAAGTGGGCGGGGTCTTTCTTTTAAAGGGGTCCTTTGCACCTGGCTGACCAGGGTGCCAGGTGACAGGGACAGGCCAGCATGATGCCTGAATCCTCACAGTGCAAGCAGGAATGCCGCAGGCAGATGGGTTGGAGGCAGTAGATGGGGACCGGTGGCACAGGAGGCTACCCCCAAACAATATAGACTCCCGTAATGAAATCCAGGGACTCTGGCCTCCATTGTGCTCACACAAACTAGCAAGCCTCATTAAACTCGCTGAGCCCGCCCCCGCCCCACCCCCAACCCAGACACCAGTGAGTAAGACATGAAGACCAGCAGGACTTATTGGGAAGAGCGGTTCAGCGGGAGGAGAGATGAGCTAGGGTAATGAGGAGGAAGTGACTAAAATTCATTATGTACCTGTATGAAATCGTCAGAGAATTAATTACAAGGGAAAAGCAAAACATATAAAAATCCTTTCCAAAAAACCAAAGCTGTGCTTGGGATCCTGGTGAGGACGCTCCAGTGCGAACCTCTAGCTCTCCTCAGCGCGTCTGGCCCGACCCCGCGGCCTTCCAGGCTTCTCAATCTCCCCGGGAGCCAGCGCGCCCGCCGTGACGCCCTTTTCCAGCGCCTCTGACGTCACTGCCCCGCGCCGGCGGCACGTTGGCCTGGCCGTGCCTCGGGCTGTGGCGACGGCGGAAATGTCTTTGGCTAGTGATTTCTACCTGCGCTACTACGTGGGCCACAAGGGCAAGTTTGGGCACGAGTTTCTGGAGTTCGAGTTTCGGCCGGACGGTGAGCGGCGCAGGGGCCGCGAGGGAGGGCGAGCCCCCGGGGGGTGGGGTGGGGTTCAGTTTCTTCCTTTCTGTTTTCTTTCTTCCTTATTTTAATTTACTTGTTTCGTTTTGAGTCAGGGTAGGGTGGGAGGTCTTGTTGTTTAGTCCAGGCTGACTTCGAACTCACGGTCCTCCGGCTTCAGCCTCCGGGATGTCGGGGTGACAGGTGTGTCACCATGCTCCAGCCTCCCCGCGGGGCACGAAGGGCTTCTCTCCAGCTTAGAAAGAGTTTGCGCGTGTAGCAGGCCTGGGTGTTTTCTGTGAGAGCAAAATTGCCGTAAAGTTATCCAGAAAAGCCAATCCTGCTACCATCGGGAAAGCTGAACATAGAAGAAAAATTTGGAACGTAGAACGGAGAGTCTGTGCCTCGGCAGTGTTAGCAGAAATACCAAGTGATGCTTCAGCAGATACTTGAAATCTCTGCGGGACCTTTTGCCTACTCACTCATTTACTCTGTGAGTTAAGGCTGCTTCATAGGGGAGGAAGCCTCTGTCTAAACAGGAGTGTGATGAGGGTTAGGCTTTGAAATGCCATCCTTATCAAGATACGTGGATGGATGACACTCAGAGGTAAGGCAGCTAACGAAAGCTTCCTAGAGGCTCTTTTCTCATTGCCTCCTACGTGTTCAGCCCTCTTAAAAAGAAGCTGAGTATCTCCTCCCCAGACACTGGCTGTCAGACACATTTAAGTGGACAGTGAACACGAGCTCTGTGCTTTTTTTCTAAGAGAGGCAAAGGCCACAGAAATAGCTGCTGTTGCTTTGGGTGAAGAGTGGAAGACTTGCGTGGTCCCAATCATTGGTGGAAACCACCAGTAAGGTTTTCCCATGAAATAAGGCCTCCTGACCCCCTGCAGAGTGTGCCTGCTGTCCAGTAAGGAGCATACTTGCTGTAGATCAAGGAGAAACATCGTGGATGCCAATCTGATTGTCTTTCAGATTGGTTATCATTAAGAAAAAGGACAGTCCCGGACTGACAGCAGAATCCTAAAACTTTTCAATTTCTCTAAAGATGATATCTGCCAGTATTTTGTCAGAAAGCTGGTAAACAAGGAAGGTAAGAAGTCCGGGACCAAAGCACCCAGGATTCTCAGCTCCGACTTACAGCTCTGAAGAAACAATACACTAAGAAAAACTTCGAAGATGGAGGATATGCTAAACTTTTGGCCTATAGAATGAAAGAAACCAAAAAACCAAAACCAAATCAAAACCAAAAAAAACACCAGGAATAGATTTCCAAGAGACATAGGCTGTGCTTGCTGAGAGCATCTCCTTTTAAGTCTGAGTCTAGTAAAGAGTCACGAATAAGTGATCAGACCTTGAAAGAAGAAAAAGAGAAAAGCTTCCCCTAAGCCAGGTATGGTGACTATGCTTTTAATCCCAGCACTTTGGAGGCAGAGGCAGGTGGAGCTCTATGAGTTCCAGGCCGGTCTAGTTTACAGATGAGTTCTGGGACAGCCAGGGCTACACAGAGCAACCCTTTTTGTAATAAACAAAACACCAAAAATAAAATACAATAAACCAAGTTCAAACCAAACCAAACAAAAACCCCCAAACTAAAAACACTTCTAGAAGGTGAGACACTTGAGATAAAAAAGAAAAGCTTTCTTGTCTTCTGAGGGAGAGAAAAACCAGAGACAAGTGGAGTGAGCAGTGGTTTGTGGAAGTCCCTTCCCTGTAGTGTAAGGCAGTTCTGTCCTGGACATTTCTGCTTTCCTTCCCCAAGGGTTTTAGTTTTGAATGTACATTATGTACTGGGCAGTACACAAGTGCCAAAGCTGAAGGTTGAACTTGAGACACAGATGTTTAACTAAGCTCATGACTATAGATTTCAATTAAGTGCTGTATACGTGTTTTCAGACAAGGTTCCTTGAAAAGGAAAGTAGGGGAGGATCATGTATATGAATCAAGCATTTCCGAAGTAGCGAAGGTAGCTGTGACCCTCAGTTGTTTAGAAACTTAATAACTTTATCTTTGTTCTCCAAAATTTGTTTGGAGCAAACTTACTCTTTTCTTTGTGGTTGTGGTGTTTTTTTTTTTTTTTTTGATTTTGTATTTTTCATTTGATTTGATATTTTTCTTATTTCTTTTGTAATTCTGTTCTTAGTCCCCTTGCCAGTGAATGCCATGCAGCTTGTCCTTATCACCCTGAATCACACAAATTAAGAACAAGACTTATCAGGGAAATGTCATGTATGGATTGGTTCTCGTGCACCTTTGGCACCAAATCATTCCACTTACATGAGAAATAGTGATTAATAGAATTTACAGTTCCTGTGGGGTACACCCAGTACCTTAACCTAGCATTTCAGCAGATGAGGAAGAATATTTTGTATTAGTAGAGAAAGGGTTGATGCAAAGAGATTTCTTAAGTCTTGTGTGAACCTGAGCAAGTTGCTTAACTTGGTTTCATGTCCTGTGAATAGGTGAGAAAGTGAGACTTGCTGCTCGAATTCCTTTAGAGGTCAGATGAAATGTTGTGAATGCTGCCTTAAACACCGGCATGTCACACTTGAAGAGAATACTCTGTGTTTTGTCACAGCACATTTAGTTCAGGGGCTAGATTAAGAAAGTAATCCTAATTGTTGTGAACAACTTTAATCCCAGCAGTTAGGACACAGACTGAGGCGGGTGGGTTGATCCCTGTGGGTTCAAGGCCACCAAACTGCCTATATAGTGAGATCTTGTCTCAGAAAGGGGGAGAATGGTGAGAACAAGCCTTAACAAACCTGACCCATTGTATGTAGAAGCTATGGAACATTTTAAAATTTGCTAGCTCACTTTTATAGTATTGAGTGTGCATCACTGATCTTACAGGAGGAAAGTAGATTTACTAATGAAAGTGGGATATGAAATTGTCTTTCCCTTTAAAATCGCTCATGCTCTTCCTTTTTTCTGTACAGGAAAGCTTAGATATGCCAACAACAGCAATTATAAAAATGATGTGATGATCAGAAAAGAGGTAAGTTGTTCTATCTATCTTTTCTCTTTTGAAATGGGGTCTCACTCTGTAGCTCTGGCTCTACTGGGATTCACAGTGTAGAACAGGCTGACCTTGAACTCAGAGAGATCTACCTGCCTCTGGCTAAGTTCTTTTTACATTTATCTTTACATTTACATTATCCTGTCTGCGTTGACAAAAGTTATTCAAAGGCTCTGTTTCAATCAAGAAACCAACTTTTAAATGGGAAGGTTTCTCTTTTAACTACATATGATTATAGCTTTTTTAAAGGTTTTTTAAGAGAGAGAGAGAGAGAGAGAGAGAGAGAGTGTGTGTGTGTGTGTGTGTGTGTGTGTGTGTGTGTTGGGTACACATGTAATGCATGTGTGGAAGTTAAAGAACAGTTGGTAGGAATTGTTTTTTCCCTGCTATGGAGGTTCTAGGGATTGAACTCAGGTCTTTAGTTTTGGCTATCTTTACCTACTTGGTGGTTCTGATTTTAACATTTTGTAACAAGAGAATCAACTTGAATATTTATAACCTCATATCCTTTAATTCATTTGTGAAGTGTGATTTTTAAATGAAAGGCTTGGAAGTGTGGACTGGGCTTAGTGTGTCAGCTCCTGTGTGATTGTGTTGTGTCCTCGCTCTATAGCTCTTATGTTGCTCCATTAACTGCAAGCAAGTAGATTGTTGCTGTTACAACCGGCAGACTGTGGAGCCTTAAAGCAGCAGAGGTGAGAAGAGGGAAGGGTGTGTGTTAAAGGGCAGGAGAGCAGAAAGAAATCGTGAGAAGGATGGATTTTAATTCTGCAGCTTTGGAATAAAAAAAAAATCATGAGAAGGATAAATTTTAATTCTGCAGCTTTGGAGTCAAATTCAGTTTTTTTTTTGCTCCTATTCTGCTGGCATATTTAGGATTTGTAGCTTGCTTTTGTCATATCTTGCTGAACGGTGGGAAGACAGATGGGCGCTATAAGATTTTCCTGTCATTTTTTTCAGGCGTATGTTCACAAGAGTGTAATGGAAGAGCTGAAGAGAATTATTGACGACAGTGAAATTACAAAAGAGGACGATGCTTTGTGGCCATCCCCTGACAGGGTTGGCAGACAGGTCTGTGCCTCGTGGTTCTCTCAGGTGGAGAGAGTCACAGTTGACAATATAACGGCTGTGTCTCATCGTAAGCACTCAGCTTGGTTTCTTATTGGAACTTTGATTATATAAATTTCATTTTCTTAAAAATATCTTTTGTGGTGTTAGAAATTGAATTCAAGATTCATCCATGCTAGGCAAGCAAGTACTACATCCAAGCTATGCCTCCCAGCTTTTACTTAGCTTGATTTTCTTTGCTATCTCCAACTAGTAGAGGAGTTAGCATAAAGCTCTAAATTCAGACAATATTCTACATCTTTTGTCTAGTCTGTCCAGCTAAAGTTAGGATATTTTGACACTGTTATGTAAATTAGTCATTATTGTAAATTATTTCTATTGTAAATGAGTACAGTATTGCTAGCTAAATTTGAGAATTAATTCTTATCACTGAATGCAGCAATTCACTTTTTCCAAATTTTTATCTTTCAGAATTTGTTTATTTGAATGCCCCAGAAAAAGTCTTGGTTGATTTTTTTTTTTTCCTTCAAATGGCCCACTGTATTTGCCTCTTACATTCGCTTCAGAATACTTGATATTTCTCAGAGTGTTCCCAAAGAACTTTGCAGGCCCAGTTTCACTCTGTGTAAAGACAGTTTGGTTTCTGAATTGGGTATTTTCAATTCTTGGAGAAATGAAATACAAGACCTGAGAGAAAGAAACACTTAATTTCATTTTTCTATGTTCCTGAGTATTGTACTTTATATCTGCCACTTTCTCTGACTAGAAGAAAGTGTAGCGAGATCTAATACGTGCTCAAAGTAGCAGAAACGCAACTGTTCTCGGCAAGAGCCCAGTGTAGAGTATGGTGTGCGGAAACAGCAGTGGTGGTCTGTGTCCTGTGGGAACCCGAGGCATACATAGCAACACTGTTAGCATAGTAGTTTCTTTGTATCTGTGTCTACAAGACAGCCAGATATTTTAAGACTATTAACCCTGCCTCTACAGTGAGGATATGACATCTAGACTTGACTTTGTTTATAAGTCGATATACTTCTTTTGGAGGGTGGTTTGGCAGTATGCATCAGAAAATGTCCATATTTTCCTTCTACTTTTGCCTTAATGATCTCATTTCTGAACTATCAGTTCTAGAAAAAATAACTGCAGATATGGAGAAGTTGTCATTAGAAATAAAAAGTTTTTATCCTAGGGAGAACCAGTGCTTGTATCTGTGCACTGGTGATATGTTCTCATGATGGGTAGCAGGCCTGCTCTAGAAATTGCCACTGGCTAATTAAACCAAGGATTTTGTGATTATCAGAGAATCTTAGCTAATTCTCAATTTGCTATATCTCATGAAGTCCATAGTTAGGCCTTTTGATTAAATAGCTAGGACTGTTTTTTAGCATCTACTTTGTAATTCAATGTAAGAACTCTTCAAACATGCAGCCCTTTCATTAGCTTTAGATTTCTGGGTAAACAGTATAGATAAAATTTATATGATGATAATGGTACTGGAGCAACCACATTAGATCATATTGTTTTATAAGTTCTACTTTTCATTGAATTTCAGAGAGTATTAGTCTATTAAATGGGAACATTACTGTTTTTTTCTATTCAATTTTATATAGTGCCAAGTACTTCTATTCACCAGAGATAATTACTTATTTTCCCCAAGAATATATAAACACACAACACAGCCTTTATAGTAACATATGAATATATACATATACATTAGAAATATCTGCATTTATAAATGTTAACTTATATTTTAAAAACCCAATATAGAAAGTAAATATGACGCTTAAATATACTTAAGTATATTTTTATCTCCTTTATATTGGCAGTTTTGATTACCCTGTAATATTATTACATAATATTTTATAATATTAGTATGATTAATGGAACATTACTGTCATGGTTGCATTATTCCTGGTTATTGATATCAATGTATGTCCTGTGCTTTATGAGTGTAGGATTGTACATTTGTGAAATAGGGCCAATGAAGTCTGTACTCTTGTAAAGGTGTTTTAGAGACTGCCGAGAGTGTGTGTAAAATCCCAGCATTCAGGCCTGATGTGTGGCAGGAGCCAAAACGGTAGCCATTGTTGATGTCATATATTCGTAGAAACTTACCTAAAGGGAAATGCATTTTGTGATATTTTACGTGGGTTTGTATTTGTATAATCATTTCTCTAACATATGCTTTAAAATGACAGCTCTCATATTTGCCAACATCATAAGAAGCATTTCTGGGTTGTTTTGTCTGAGCCCCCTTTTCATGACGGCTCTGGGAAGCGGTTCTGGCTCCCAGAGGCCAGTGCTCATGTGCCGTCGGTGATGTTATATTAAGAGAATTCAGTCTAGCACATTAAATTTCTTTTGGAGAGAGTCTTTCTATGTAGTCTGGCTGGTCGGGAACTTTCTCTATCCCAGACTGGCCATAGACTGCCTTGCCTCCTGAGTGCTGGAATTACAAGCGTGTGCCACCGTGCTTGGCTGAGATTGAATTTCTTTCCCCCTCTATTAAGTCCTAGAAAGTTTGCGCTTCTTTGCAGCATGAATACAGGTATCTTGTATCTTCTGGGGTAGACTTTTGTTGTTGTTGTTGTTGTTGTTGATGATGCCATTTCTCTGTTGTTTTTGTTTCCAGGAACTTGAAATTGTAATTGGGGATGAACACATTTCTTTTACCACATCAAAAATAGGTTCTCTTATTGATGTAAATCAATCCAAGTAAGTATTTTAAAATCTTTGGCTGAGCTGATATAAATCATTAGTGAGGCTCGTGTCAGAACTGTGGTCTGCTAGTAAGGCAGCTTAGTATTCAGATGCCACTGGGACTTTTTAAAAGTAACTAAACACTTGTTATCTTGTCTGTCAGAGAAGTTAACAGCATATTTCACTAAGTACTCAGTTCAGCAGTGTACATAATAATGCATGATTTTTGTTGGTCATTTTGTATTAAAAAGCCTGGTTGTAATGGCACAAAATGTAAAGGAAGAAAATTTTGGGTTGGTCATCTTCACTGGGCTCATATTATATCATATTTTCCCCTGGGTTTAGCACTTGAAAAATGCAATAGGTATGTGTGTGAGCCATCTTTGTGCTTAGGTTCTTTGCAGCATATACTTAAGCTTTGTTGGCCTGAATCATTAATCATTGAGTCATTTCTTCATGATCCTTTCCCTCAAAATGTGCCCATATTGCTTCCATTGCTTCATGTTGCTCTAAATTATAACTTAATTATGAGCTGCATAGCAGCCTTGCTTTGTCTTCAGAGTTAGAATTGTGCCCCGCAATAGTAGCTGCTTCAAATAAGTATTAAAGAAGGGGAAAGGGATGAATGTACAATAATAACTGGACACCCATGTTCATGAGGAACAACTGAATTTTTAAAGCTGTAAAGACATTGCTACAGTTGGTGCAGACGTGGGCTGTGTACTGTGCTCTCCAGAGATCAGTGAGTGTTGGTGAGCTGCATTCCTCCTTGCAGGAAGACACAGGCTCTAATCTTTCCGTTCGTTCACTTCAGTTGCCAGCAAATGTTCCTTTCCCTAGATTTTATAAGCTTAATTGGTACAAATGGTTTGGTTTGTTTCAAGAATTTATAAGATTGTGTTTCATAGGAATCAGAAGGTAATTTTATTTATTTATTCTTTTTAATTTTAGGGATCCTGAAGGCCTCCGTGTATTTTACTATTTGGTGCAGGACTTGAAATGTTTAGTCTTCAGTCTCATTGGACTACATTTCAAGATTAAGCCAATTTGAATCGGATACTTTTGAGGTTATTTATATATTTAATTAAAGGAAGGGTTTTTATTGACTATTTTGGGATTTTTATGAATGTGAAACTTTTGTATATAAACTCAGCATGTGAAAAAAAAACAGGTTTAATGGTTTTCCTCTCTTGGGTCCATGTGGACTAGACAGTCCCTATATGCAACTGATTCTGTAAATAAAAGTCTTTTTTTGTTGTTGTTGGAATTTTGTTCTAATAAAATGTACCAAAGCCTGGATGTGGAGTGGGTGGTCATTGTGTTCTCTCTCTGTGTGTGTGTATGTGTGTGTGTGTGTGTGTGTGTGTCTGTCTGTCTGTCTGTCTGTCTGTCTGTCTGTCTGTCTGTCCTGGCTGAATCAGTGACTCACTTTATTCATAAGTTGTTGTTGGATGAGCTCAGAGCAGAGGCTCTCATCTGGAAATTCATAGCCAAATCCCAGCTGCTGAAGGTACCACAGAGTTACTCTTCTGCTTGCATACTTCATAGGACTTACCTTTGTAACACTTTCCTAGGTTGTTTACAGAGGTTCGAGATTTTTTTTTTTATATTATCACATGCTGTCTTTGGATACTTCACATTTAAATATTTTTTTAAGTTGTTGAAGGAGTGTAGTCAGCACCCCACATTTGGCCTTATTCCTATGTGTGCTTGTGTGCTTACATGTTAGGAGTTGACTTGAAGCTTTACAGTTTTAACCACCTATAGTGTGCATGCCTATTGTCAGCCTCTTACTGGAAACGGCGTTCATGTTTCCCTAGTCCTTCGCACTTCCTCCCATTCACCTCGTCTCTGCTAGTACTGCTGCTGTCCTCTTTCTCCTCCCGAATGGTCTCAAACTCACAGAGATCTGCCTGCCTCTGCCTCCTAAAGGTGTGTACCACTGTGGTGGCCAGAGCAGAAACCCCAGCACTAGGAAAAAGATGCTGAAGGGTCAGGAGTTCAATGCCTATTTCATGTAGTGTAGGCTACATGAAGTCCTATCTGTAAAGAATAATGCTTTAGCAGAGATTAGCTGAACTTACGGACTCCCCCAGTGGTGAGCAGTGGAGTTGGGGGGCTCATCAGAGTCTTCAGAGTGTGCATGGCCTCAGTTCTCTGAGCTGATGCATGGAGAACATGGATTGAAGGAGTGAAGCTCAGCTGTGGATCAGTACTTAACTGTTTTCCCTTTTAAATGTTTTGTTTGTTATGGATGCTCACTTGCATGTGTGTTTGTGCACCCACAAATATGCCTGGTGCCTTCAGAGGCCAATAGAGGATGCTGGATTCCTTGGGACTGGAATTATCCCCATCCAAATTCAGTCCTCTGGAGGAGCAGCCCGTGCCCTTGGCCTCTGAGCGACCTCTTCAGACCCATCTTTCTTATGACCTATAAGTGGGTTTTATCCCTGAGTGCATAGAGCCCAAATATCCACCTGAAACCCTTCTTCGAGTCCCTTTTGTCATTCTTACTGAGTTCTGAAGCATCTTTTTCATTTCTCCTGTCTCAGTGCTTGTGTCTCAGCAAGGACCATGTGAGCAGGCCGGATAATGCAGTTAGAAACAGAAGTGATTGCAGATGCTAGTAGACATAGGGTGGTTTAGGGCACAGGAAATCTTAAAATAGAGCTCTTGGTTTTCCTAAGAGCTGTGAAGTTTACCATACTTGAGAGTTGTGAAAGGTCCATCTTAAGACAAGTACCAAGAGGTGTGAAGCTGGCCAGGACCAGCCAATCAGTCCTCCCATTGAAGGCGGTGAGTCAGCCCATCCTTCCCTGTGGGCTGGTGGCTACTGCAGGTGTCCGTCACCTCAGCCCGGGGCAGGAAAAACAGCTTGCAGCTGTGAAATGATGATGCCACTGATGTTTGTGGGTCCCACTAGAAGGTTTGAAAGTGACTAGGATTGTAGCTGTCTAAACATTGTAGGACAGGCAGTTGTGGCTTCACAAATAAAGGCTTTGACAGCAAAGAAGCCAGGGAAATAAATGTGTGTGTGTGCGTATGTGTATGGCTTTTGTGGTTTCCTTCGCTGTTTGTTTTTTTCACAAATGTAAATTTAGAAGACAAAATTCAAGAAAACAAAACATACAAGTTTTTCACCTTTTTGATTAGATGGTCATGTGGGGTTCAGTACTTCCTGTTTTGTGCTCTTTGGTTAAAGAGCCGAATGGGAGGTGATTCTATCGTCCAGTGCTAATTGTGCTTATTACCAGCTTAGAGTTTTCTAGAAAGTCAGAGCTTAGCTGTACAGAGCGCAGAGGAAGCTTTATAGTTACTGGCATCCTCCTGTCCGTGGATTCAACCAAAGCCAAAAATTCCTGTTCTGTGTTCAGTTTTTGTCAGCTTCCCTCCCTTATCAAGCACACTGGTGGGCAACTCACAATAACAGTAGCGAGCAAAACACACAAGGAGTTCTCTCTCAGACTTTGTGTGATGTCAGGGGAGGCAAACAGTATGTGGAAAGCACAAAGAGGCATGTCCTGCCCTTGCTCAGCCTCCTTGGTGAAGATGGCTCCCTCTCAGCAGACACACCATTAACCTGTCTGTGGGCAATGTGACATAAGCCTCCTGATCTGGAGCAACACTCTCAGTTCTCTGGAGCAGCAGCGGCTCACTGCTGTAGATCTCTTGGTGCCTCACTTTGGCTCGTGTGCCCTCCCCATCCTGTTCTTCCAAACACCTGTACTCTTTGACAGAGTCAGGTAGAAAACGTAGCTCATCCTGTGTCTTAAAGAAGTGTTTGAGGCTAGAGAGCTTAAAAAAAAGTTATTTTGAAATGTAAGACCCTTTAAAAATTATTTTATTTTTTGTGCAGTGTTTTGCCTCCATGAGGGTATCAGATCTTGGAGCTTCAGACAGTTGTTAGCTGCTATGTGGGTGCTGGGAATTAAACCTGGGTCCTCTAGGAGAACAGTTACTGCTTTTAGCTGCCAAGCCATCTCTAGCATCCAAATCTAAAAGTTTTTGTCTCTATGTTCCTGATTGCAGTTTTGCAGTTGTTCCAACCTTAGGAAGTAGGTGACCCACTCTCTCCATGTTAAAAAAGGACTTTAATATGCGGTGTTTTGCTCAGATTTATTTGGTAAGGAAAGATTAGAGTCTTGGACTTTAAATATAATGTTGAGTGGAAGTTTACCATCCATTTCCCAGATTATGATTTAAAACTTTGTGAAGCGGGGCCTGGTGGCTCACACCCCCAATCCCAGCACTTGGGAAGCAGGCAGGAGAGTCCCAGGCAAACCTGGTGTATATTGGGAATTCCAGGCTAGCCAGCACTACATAGTGAGACCCTGCCTAAAACAAAACAAAACAAAACAAAAAGCTCTTTGTACATCTTATTAAATCTTCACAGCAAGCCTGAAGAGAAATGGCATTTCTTTTTTGCTGTGGTTCAAGGCTGTGAATGATGGGATTTACCTGAAGTCACAGGAGCTTGGTGTTTCCACTCATGTCTCTCCAGGTACCAGACTCTTGCGTTGTGATAAACTAAAATGCAGGCCCTTCTGAGTCCTCCTCTATGTGTAGTCTGTGCATTCGGTAAGGCTTTATTTATAGGTCCAGAGTTGGTTACAAGGGGCCCTTAAGTAAATCAGCTGACTTCTCAGTGTTTCCTTTGGAAAGCCGAGACAGCACAAGCATCTGCCTGCACTGGGACAGTGTCTGCCACCTTCTCTAGTGCTGCCTCTGTTCCACCCCCACCCACCATCCCCTCCTTAAATCTCTTCATTCATTCCTTGTTTTTGGTGGTGTGTGTGCATGTTATGGATGCTTTTTACTCCTTGCTCTTTTGGGGTCCACCACCCAGCTCCCAAATAAACCACATGGAGGCTTATTCTTTCTTTTGAATGCCTGGCCTTAGTTTGGCTTCTTTCTTGCCATCTTTTCTTTAAAGTATCCCATCTACCTTTTGCCTCCGGGCTTTTGTTTTTCTGTATCCTGTATATCGTTCTTTACTTCTTACTCCAAATGGCTTGCTGTGGAGTTGGGTGGCTGACCTCTGGAGTCTTCCTTTCCCCCTTTTCTTGCTCCTCCTACTTATTCTCTCTGCCTGCCAGCCCCATCTATCCTTTCTCCTGCCTCACTATTGGCTGTTCATCTCTTTATTAGATCAACCAGATGTTTTAGTCAGGCAAAGTAACATAGCTTCACACAGCTAAACAAATGCAACATAAAAGAATGCAACACATCTTTGCATCATAAAGAAAAATCTTCCACGGCAGAAACTAATGTAGCACATCTCTAATTAATATTCTACAACATACGTGTGTGTGTGTGTGTGTGTGTGTGTGTGTGTGTGTGTGTGTGTATGTGTGTGTGTGTGTGTGTGATGTTAAGAGATAGAGTCTTCCACCATTAGGGGATAGATAGAGACAAAAGAAACTCATGGGAGGTAGTCTGGAAACATTGGTTCTGCACCCAAGGAACTTTGCTTACACTGTTGAGCTGAGTTAATATCTGGACCTCTAGTGCACAACAATGGAAGAATTGAGTAGTGATTCAGAGATATTAGGGTTTAAGAACCAAAAGGCGACCTGTGACATGTCTCTGTGGGTAAAAGTAGTGGGAAAATAAAGACTAATGATCTACCTGAATTTGATCCCTGGAACCCATGGTTGAAGAAAAGAACTATCTTAGTAAAGTTATCCTTTGACACTCACATGGACCCCCTGGCATTCATGTACCCAGACTCACATAAATACCTGTCAAACACAATAATAAAACAATTTAAATATTTTTAAGTCTACCGAAGAACAATGTAAGATAGAAACTGGCCGTGTAAGACAGAGGCAGAATAACCTAGTGGTGAGAACAGGAGTAGATAGTTAGGAGGAAACTTCGGAGGTGGGAGCAAATGAAAGCAAAGAGAGTGAAGATTAAAGGCTGGCTAGAGGTTAGTAAAGGAAGAGAGAAGCAGGAAGCTCACCTCAGGCCTAGGCAAGTGGGGATCAGACTTGTCATTGCATCATCAGGCCCTCTTCTGTTCTCCAGCCATTCCCATCCCCCAGTGCTCCATTAGCAACTGACACTTGATTTGAAGAATAATTTAAATTGATTTTATCAAAAACAAGCTGCAACTTGGAAATGCCAAAATCAATGAAAGTATAGTGAGAGATTTGAACATATTCTGGCAAGGGTTAGACCATGATCACAGACAGACTGCAGAAATCAAATAGACTTCCTCCCCTTCCTTCCTCTAATATTGTTATTAATTATTATTATTATTTATTGTGGTGCTTTTGGTCATCTCTGAACCATACTTCCAATCCCCATGAAGTTTCTAAAGTCTTTGGCTTGTGTTAGAATGTGAGACCCCACTGGCAATGTGCACAGCAAGAATTCATGAAGACCTGTTGATGTAAAAGACAGCTTTCACCTTAAAGTAGTGGTTTTCAACCTGTGGGTCTTGATCCCTTTGAGGGTCAAAAGACCATTTCAAAGGGGACACATATTGGATATCCTGCTAACAGGGACCTCTGAATTCAGGCAGGATGCTTATAGCAAGTGTGGGATATAGCTAAAGGAATCCAAGGGTAAAGGAAACGAATAGCTCACACATATCTTCTTACCGTGTTTCTTTATTTTCAAAAGTTCCCCCTCAGTCCCACAAAGTTTCCAGTTTATATACCCATACAGACACAATTGACACTTCTCTGGCAATAGCAAGGTGCCAGGCATGCATTGCTCAGGGCCAAGAAGACAAAGACTGATAAAGTGGATGCCAGTTATCTGACTTTTAAGTCTTAGAGGGGTATGGTTTTGAGACTTCCCAACAGATACTGGAAGGATCATTTAAGGAAGGAGCTTTAAATCAGTACAGAATTCTAAGAAGAGAGAAAAATGGGGTTTTCATGTACTAACTACATTTATTAAGTGTGGCTAGTTAAGTTAGAAATTTGTAGTGAGTAAATATAGAAAAATGGAAAAAGACATTGTATCTCTCATTTGCTTTCTCGGTGATGGCTGGTGGCATAAGCTTCAGAAGGAAAACAAGTAGCATTTAATTCACATTAGCATTTATTTTTTGGCAAATTATTTTTTTGGCTGATTAATGGGAACCTCTCAGCACTAGACCAAAGGGAAGAACTATGGCTATGTAGTATAAAATCTGGGGCTTGGCATTTCCAACCTCTAGGCCAAGCAGTGACTTTGTTCCCAATGACCCCTGAATGAGAAGAATTTCCTTTCTCTGTTTTTATTTAATTTACTTTTATTTTTTCCATATATTTTATTTAACTTTTTATGCATGTCACTTTCAGTTCCCTCTCCCTCCCCTCCTCCCCTACCCCCCCAATCCTCCCATCCCATTACCCTCACTCCACCCCCCCTGCACTCCCTAGGGAGGGCAAGGGCCTCCATGAGGGATTTTCAGGGTCTGTCACATCATCCCAGGAAGGGCCCAGGTTCTTCCTCATGTGTCCAGGCTGAGAAAGCATCCCTCCACATGGTATGGGTTTCCAAAGTTCTTCTGTATGCTAGGAATAAATACTGCTCCACTCTCCCAGGTCCCACAGTTTGCCAAAGCCTCCTCTTTGTCACCCAGGTTTGGTGGGAGGGTGTCTGGATCAGTCCCATGCTGGCCCCTCAGTCATCAGTCTGGGGTCCATGTGTTTCCCCTTGTTTTGGTCAGCTGCCTCTGTGGGTTTTGCCAGACTGATCTTGATTCCTTTGGTCATCACTCTTCTATGCAACTGGGTTCCAGGAGTTCAATTCAGTTCACAGCTATGGGTGTCTGCCTCTGCCTCCATCAGCCATTGGATGAGAGTTCTAGAATGGCATATAAGGTAGTTATCATTCTCATTATCATGGGAGGGCATTTAAGGTAGCCTTAATGCCAGTTGGTGTCATTCTTGTAGATCTGTGAAGATCTCACTGGTGCCAGATCTCTCCTCCAACTTATACTGGCTCCCTCTTTTCTGGTATCTCCCATCCTTTTCTCCTCTATTCTTACCCTGGCTCAACCTTCTTGCTCTCCCATGTCCTCCTCTCCCCTCCCTTTTTCTCCCTCTATTTCTCCCATCTTCCTCTACCCTCCCCTTCTCCCCCCCAATCCAATTAGAAGATCTCATCCCCTAACTCTTCTCCGGATTACCATGTATATCACTCTTAGGGTCCTCTCTGCACCCCAGACTCTCTGGCGGTGGGGTTGTGGGCTGGTAATGCCCTGCTCCATGTCTAAAATCCTCGTATGAGTGAGTACATACCATGCTTGTCTTTTTTGTGACTTGGTTACCTCACTCAGGATGATTTCTTCCAGTGCCATCCATTTGCCTGTAAATTTCAAGATTCCATTTTTTTTCCTGCTGAGTAGTACTCCATTGTGTAAATGTACCACATTTTCTCTATCCACTCTTCAGTTGAGGGGCATCTAGGTTCTTTCCAGGTTCTGGAAATTTATAAATAATGCCGCTATGAACATAATTGAGCAGATGTCCTTATTGTATGAGGGTACGTCTTTTGGGTATATGCCTAAGAGTGGAATTGCTGGATCTTGTGGTAGACTGATTTCCATTTTTCTGAGGAATCTCCATACTGATCTTTAAAATGGCTGCACTATTTGGCATTCCAACCAGCAGTGGAGAAGTGTTTCCCTTTCTCCACATCCTCTCCAGTATAAACTGTCATTAGTGTTTTTGATTTTAGCTATTCTCACAGAAGTGAGATGGTATCTCAAGAATTGTTTTGATTTACATTTCCCTAATGGCTAAAGATGTTGAGCACTTTCTCAAGTGTCTCTTGGCCGTTTTGGACTCCTTTATTTAGTTCTGTACCCCATTTTTTAATTGGATCCTTTGGTGTTCTTGAGTCTTGCTTCTTGAGTTCTTTGTAAATTTTGGAGATCAGTCCTCTGCCAGATGTGGGGCTTGTGAATATCTTTTGCCATTCTGTGGACTTTTGTTTTGTCTTGTTGACTGTGTCCTTTGCCCTGCAGAAGTGCTGGGATGTAAAAGACAACAGATAGATCTATATTTATCACTATGCACAAAACATAAGTGCAAATGGATCAAAGACCTCAACATCAATCCAGCCACACTGAATCTCTTAGAGGAGAAAGTGGGAAGTACCCTTGAACGAATTGGTACAGGAGACAGCTTCCTGAACATAACACCAGTAGCACAGACACTGAGACCGACAGACTGACAATTAATAAATGGGACCTCTCTGGGGTCTTTTTAAGAATACAAGGTACTAAGTATATATTCTATATCAAGATTATACAGCCAAATGAAAAGTCATCCTCCTGATTTCTCATAGATATGTGTTCCCAGTAGACTGGGAATATATTTATGGGATACAGACACAAATATACAGGTTAGGGGAAGAATGCAATTAGCACATTTAAAATTACAGGCAGAAGCAACAGATATTTTGGAGTCTGTATTTCTTGCAGACCTTCACAGACAAGTTTCCTCCATCAGAAGTTAATTCTGGTGGGTTGACATCTAGATTATTAATCGCTATTTCTGTAATAAATGATAAAGGCTCATAGCATCCTGCATATCAGATATTTATATTATGATTCATAATAGTATCAAAATTACAATAGGAAGTTACCATGAGATAACTTTATGGTTGGCAGCCACCACAACATGAGGAATTGTATTAAAGAGTTTCACCATTACGAAGCTTGAGAACTTCTACCTTAAAGGGAAGAACAGGCAGTTTATTCTGGAGCCATTTTGTGTGACAATGGCTCCAAGTTCCAACTTGGAAACCGTTTCGTGAAGTTTTGTAATTTTACAAAACGGAGAATGTTACATAAATCAAGGCAAATTTAGTGGATATATCATTGGGTACAAGACGAGGGAAGCTTTCCATAGGTCATCAGATGACATTTTTACCTTTCATTTTGGTGGAACTTAGTGATCTGCTAAGTTAATATATTTTAAGAATGGCTGTTTAGAGGGTTTCAACTATTCTGTGGTAATATAATTATTTCCTAAACTTGCTCCATTTCTCTGTATTTTTTGTTTGTTTGCTTGATTTGGCTTTGATTTTGAAAAGTTTATTTTTATAACAGCTTTGCCTGCCTTAGAAATGGATTTGTAGACCAGGCTGGCCTTGAACACACAGAAATCAGCTGCTTCTTTCTCCTGAGTGCTGGGATTATAGACGTGCACCACCACTGCCCAGCTCACAACACTGTAGTTTTAAGAAGTAAATCAGTCTTTGCACACACAGTTTCTTTCCAGGAATTATCATTCACAAAACCATGGGTAAAACTTATACAGAAGAAAAATTCACCTTATTTCATCTCTAAAAAACCAGTTGTGAATATTTTCACACCCAACTGGTAGACTATAAATTAACTAGAGGGTGTATGATAATTTATATCAGAATTCCTTAATTGTGTATCTCCTTTAATCCATGACTTCATGCATAAAATATCTATCTACGTATGTTCTAAAGTATATCCTATATAGTGTTTTTTCTAAGACCAAAATCGTGCAAACTTAAATGTCAACAGAGGAGGGTTATCTAATTAGCATAATTAATTTATGCTGTACAGAAGTGATTAATAATTACATATGGCTTTGAAAAATTTGTAGACACTATTTATAAAATGAAAATATGCTTATTATTTATCAGAAAAGAATTAGAAACATGGTGTAAATTGGTATGGTGGTATACAGCTGTAATCACAGCACTGAAGAGATGGGGGTAAGAGGACTGTAAATTTGAGGCTCCTCAGGGCTACTTAGTAAGTATGATACAACAACTGTCTCAAAGCAAAGCAAAATGAAATGAAAAACAAAGCCTGAGTCTGTAGCTCAGTGGTAGGGTATTTACTGAGCATGCTCAGTGTTAGATTTGATAACCAAGCAACCTGAAAATGTTAGCAGTAAGACCCCTATGTATGAAATGACATCAACATCACCAGTAAACATTGTCTATAAAGTTAATACCAAAAGTTCCACAGAGGAAATGTGAGTGCTTCAAAGGTGTCATAAAGCACACTTAGCTGTAACAAGCATAATTCAAAAACAAGAGTTTATTTTTCAAACAGTGGCTTAAAAGAAAATTTCTAATAGTCTGTTACAGAACTAGGAGCAGAGGAACATCAGCCACCTCTTTTTGGCAGTGGTTTTGCTAAGAACACTGGGTTTACCTTCTCTGCAGGTGTGCTATCTCCTCGGACTTCAAATATTGAATGTGGGCATCGTTTGCAACATCTGCCATGGTGTGTTGGTTCTTTCCTCTGTTGTCAGAATCTGTTTTCACTATGCAATTTCCTCTTTTCACTTTGCTCAAGAGGAGGGGCAGAAAATTGTGAGCTGGAGTATCACTCAGAGGCGATTCAGTTCTGCCTTTTCTCTTGGAGCATCAGAGAGGTTACAGGCCAGGGAAGGTCAACTTGTGCCTCACTTGGGGGATTAATTCTCGGCTCCAGAATCGATTCCTGGTAGAGACTCAGGTAATAACTGCTTTTACTATTTTTCTATCACATGATCATATGTACTCTGGAGAATTTTAGATGTTGTGGAATGAGAGCAGGAATGCTTGGGAAGCCCAGTTGTTTCAGTTAGATTTGGTTGACTCTGGCCGCATGTGAAAACTGGAGTTTGACATAGTTTATTTTCTTTCTGGGTGTACTGTGTCTTCTGCTGAGTGTTAAGAGAATAAGGTAGAGGTTCTATGGTGTTCATTACTCTTTAACCGGGTCAAATGTTAATGCACAATTCGTCTTAAAGAAATCACAATAGGAGCCAGGTAGATAGCTCAGTGTGTAAAGATGCTTGCTACACAAGCCCGATTGACCACCTGGGTTTTATCCCTGAAACCCACATAAAGGTGGAATGAGAGGACTCACTCGGAAACATTTGTCCTGTGGACACATGTGCACCGTGGTATAGACACTACCCCAAGATCAGTAATAATGAATAACAACTTAAAAATGAATTCTCTAATGGAAAGTTTCCCTTTTTTTCAAAGAGATTAGGGAAAATGTGAATAACTCCAGAAATCTTCATTAAAAACTAGAGAAGAATCGATTAATGAATAGTTTATTTCCCATATTGTCCGTTGGCTAACATCTCAGTTATTACAAAAACTTTAGAAGTCCAGCTTCTAAAATTTTCACTCAGGGTTCAAAACAAAAAAAGAGAGAACTGCAAATCAGTGAAGGAGCTAAACTCTGAGGGTAAAGGGAACTGACTCACACACAGTTTCTTTTTTTTCTCTGTCTCTCTTGCTGTTCTCTGTTTCTCTTTTTCTCTGTTTCTGTTTCTTTGTTGGGGCTACAGCCACATATGTGTTTGCAACAGTTTTACAATACAATGCGAGACTTGAGTTTCTCAGGGTCATCAAGGCAGATAATATTTACACACAGAGCAGTAAACTAAACCTAGTATAAGAAACTTTTTTCTTGCTTTTTTTTCTCCTTTAAAAATTTAAATTAGAAACAAGCTTTTTTTTTGACATGTCAATCAGAGTTCCCTCTCCCTCCCCTCTTCCCCTTCCTCCCACCAGCCCCCTATCTCATCCCCATTCTGCTTCTCATGGAGGGTGAGACCTTCCATGAGGGATCTTAAATGTCTGTCATATCATTTGGAGCAGGGCCTAGGCCCTTCTCCATGTGTCTAGGCTGAGAGAGTATCCCTTTATGTGGAATGGGCTCCCAAAGTCTATTCATATACTAGGGATAAATACTGATCCACTACCAGAGGACCCATAGATTACCCAGGCCTCCTAACTGACACCCATATTCAGGGGGTCTTGGTCAGTCCTATGTTGGTTTCCCAGCTATCAGTCTGTGATCCATGAGCTCCCCCTTTTTCAGGTCAGTTGTTGCTGTGGGTTTCTCTCCAGCCTGGTCTTGACCCCTTTGTTCATCACTCCTCCCTCTTTGCAACTGTATCCCAGGAGTTCAGCTCAGTGTTTAGCTGTGGGTGTCTGCTTCTGCTTCCATCCGTTACTGGATGAAGGCTCTAGGGTGGTAAAATTTTTAGCATCGATTGTTTAGGGCTGTAGGTCAAAGAGGGGGTCTAAGTTTAATTTGCACAAGAAACAAGACCTGGATCCTTTCAGTGCTCTGGCCTCAGTGGCGGCACAGACATTGAGGAAAGTTTACTTTTCCCTGAGGATGAACAAATGGGCTGATTACCTTTGTCTTTATCTTCTCAGAGGAAAGAGAATGGAGCAGTAAATCTCTGAGCTAAAAATCTTGGGTTACTAAAACAAGAATTTTGAGAATCTTTTAGTGCAGGGTTAGTTTAGGTTATCACTTCTCTACCTGCCAGGGTGGTAAAGCCAAGGACATGCTTATATTTTATATCCATCTAGGCAGCTATGAATCAACAATGTCGGGCGTGTAGTAATTCTATGTCCTTGGATATCTGGGAATGTCTTAGATGTGATGCTTTTGCCTGGTTCCTAAACACTGACCAAATACTTGCCAATAAACGTCATTGCAGGAAGGCAGATCTCTGCAGTTGCAATGGAGAAGGGAACAAGGAACTGATAGTGGGAAACAGGACTCACAGATAGCTAAGGAATGTAATCAGTTAACTAGGATCTGTTAATGGAGAACAGGTATTTTTACATAGCTGGGAAGTGTAATCAGTAAAACTCCAAATGCATGGGAGAAATTTGTTCCCAGTAAATGATCAGATGGTGCTGAACTGTGAGAAGTAAATCCCAAGTTTGTTACAGCAGGGAATAAGCTACAGGAAGAATCTACACCAAGAAATAGCCAGTTAATTCACAAGCTTATAATGCCAGTACAACTTTTGTACTAGTTTCATCCATCAGGAGAATCCTTAATTCTTTTGAGTTATCTCATGATAGATGACTGTATAATTACTGTGTGTAGCTTGTAGCAAGTTATCAATGTAAGGGGCAAGGTAAGTTACAAATATTTACTATTGAATAATACAGACACACACACACATAAAATCAGGTTTGATCCTTTTTTTTGCAAATTCAGAATACTTCTTTTATTTAGATTGAAAGAGAACTCATATATATATTTACCTACTACATTAATAAAATATAGACTTCTATATCCTCTTACAATGTCATAAAAATTGAGATTCCTGCTACAATTTTGTCTTTCTCAAGTAAAATTACAAACATTTTGATTCAAGTGAGAAGTTAAAGAACACATTCAGCCAGTTCTTAGTATTAAATATTTAGTCAACCTATTTTAAAAGCTTTATTCAAGATGCAAGTTGATTTAAAAAGTAAACCCTTTAAATACCTAATAAGATATATTTTCTTGTCAGCAAATTTAAAAAGCAATCCGTATCTTGGCTGACACCACTCATTTTGTTCCAATTAAAACGAAATATAAATCTGCAAAAGCAATTTTGGTAATTGCATGAGCAAAACAAATTCTGACAAAATGAAAGGTCCATTCATGTTTGCCTTAATCTTTGCTGCACTGCAAGCCTTGCTGGGAAATAGTGTGAATGTCACCATGACCGGCACAATACAAGAGGAAGCCCCACTGCAATTAACTCAAAAAGCACTCTTTGTCAAAACAGGCTCCTATTCCTATAAACTCTTTTCCAATGGCTATTTTAACTCAAGGTGACCATTCAAAACAAGGAAAGAAAAATGATTAAATCATTGTATTTAAATGTATAAAATATTCCTTACATCATTTAGAACTCTCTATAACACATCTCATGTGTCCAAAAGTTCAGATTTTAGAGAATTCTCGATGCCTGTTCTATCACCTACACAGCATTGACAAGAACATTGTTCTTGGAAATTTTTGCCCTTCAAGATAATGTCATTGTGACTCATTTGTCATTCAAATAAATAAGAATATATGTACATTTTGCAAATTCATATGTATAGTTATTTTACTAATATTTTCATTTTGTAAGGGAAACAACAGAAATTACATTAATCATTTCAGAATTTTGAATACCAGCAATTAAATATTTCCCATCATTAATATATTAGTGTCTACATATCTTGACTTTAGACATACACTTGATATTTAAAATCATATTAATATTGAAAGTCAGTAATTGATAGTTTTAAATATGGCTATAGGAAAAAGAAACAAGGAAAATGATGAGGAAGAACGTATACACTTTCATTGCAATAGAGACTCATTAGCCAGCATATTAACCCATATCATTTTATAAAGCCAGAATAATCCTACAATGAATTCCATTTTTACAAGAGGCATCATATTTATTTCTGTGTATGGGAAGTAAATGAACAGTTTCTCAAAGCACTCACATACAAACTGAAACCAAAATTGTCTTTCTGCCTTATGGTTTTGTCAAAGCATTCATTTTCTTGTTGTTATTCCTATCAGATATATAAAAATCAAATCACCTTTGTATGAACATTAAGTTAAAGATAAAATACAGGGCATACAAATGATGCTTGATATATACTAAATACTTTAAAAAATTTTAACTTAGAAACAAGCTTGCTACGCATGTCAGTCCCAGCTCCCTCTCCTTCCCCTCCTCCCCCACCCCCAGCAATCCTCCCAACACCCACACCATTCCCCCTCAGCTCCCCAAGGAGGGTGAGGCCCTCCATGGGGGATCTCCAAAGTCTGTCATATCATCTGGGGCAGGGCCTAGGCCCTTCTCCATGTGTCATGTGGAATGGGCTCCCAAAGTCCATTTGTACACCAGGGATAAATACTGATCTATCAGATTGGATCCTTTATGGGTATTAACCAATCACTGATGAGTGACAAAATTAATTTTTGTATAAGCTCCTCTGGCAATATCATACACTAGAAAATGATATGTGAAATGATCATGTACATGGAATAATTTGGGATTAAATTTCATGTTGTATCCTGTAATACTCCTCTCTATTGCCCCCATACCTCACCCATGCAATACCCCTTATTACTTTCCTGGTTGCCACAGTTACTTCAGGTTATGTAGCATGTCGGAAGACTTAGAGACAGGAGCCTCTAATGAGAGAAAAGATGTGTTTTTTTTTGTCTTTCTTTGTTTGGGTTACTCTATACTGTAGGATCTTTTCAAGTTGCATACATTTACCAGTCATGACTATGGAGAAGAATGTGCAGGCTGTGGCTGGTTGAAGAGGTTGGACATCTCAGGTGTTTGGGCTCAACCCAAGAAATATTTATATATTTTAGATCCCAAAATTTTAACCGTCTCCTATATTAACATTCAAATATTCTTTTTGAAATGGTGTATGGGAAACCTGGATAGATACACATGATGGAAAAGACTGCAAGAACATTTTAATATTCATGTGTTTATCAAAATGTGTAAATAATTTTAAAACAAAGAATTTTATTTATTCAGAAATCCTTGAACTTTTATTTGAATTGATAATTTAAAAGTGTTTCAGTGATTTGTGTTGGTAGCAATTTTGCCTGACAATTTTATATATTTGTAATATTTTAAATAAACAGGGTGTTTCAATATTGCAATGCCTTACTAGTATGTTTTAATTCTGTATTTCCTCATAGTAACTGCTGTGACTGATAGAGGTATAAATGACTTTAACAGAAATCTTCAGACTTCTCACTTCTAGTGGAAATCAGGGTCAGTCCGTGTGATTTAGGATGTTCAGATCACTAAAGGAGTTTATCAGACCTCACCCTTCCTACTCCACTGCAGCATCTGATCCAGGTCCCTTCCTAAAGGTGGACATTTTAACTTCTTCTCTAGAAATCACTCGAACTCGGCTTTTAACACAGACTGTACTTCACAACTCGCAAGATGAGTGATGAGGAGATCACTTACTCAACTGTGAGATTTCATAAGTCTTCTTCAGAGTTACAGAACAGGCCTGATGAGACTCAAAGGCCCAGAGAACCTGGCCACAGAGGTAAGTGTTTCAAGTGTCTGAATTCACCTGTTTTTTATGCATTGTAGCTCTTGGCATTTGAAAACAGTATCCTACTTGCTTCTATTAAAAACAGCAGTCCTATTTCTAGTTGTTAGCTGGTAACAAAAGAAAGACTGATGGGCAGAGCAGAATAATGGGAACTGGTAAGAAAAAGTGTTCTTGAGAATGGAGAAGCAAGAAGTGAATACATTCTGTCAAATTTGAGAAACCATTTGGGCTTCTTTTTAGTCTAGTAAAGAATTCTGTTAAAAGTAACATACTAGTGTCTGAAGAAACACCAAATATTCTAGAGAAATAAATCTTAAGGAAATGCAAAGTATGTTTTAGAAACAACACTTTTGCTCTAGCAGAGGGTGTTTTCACTGTTTTACATGTTTCCCAACATCTAATGCAGTGAAGCAACAAAAGTCATACATCAGAAGAGGCCATCTCTCCTTTAAAGAAGGATGAAGATGAAGAGAGTGTAGTGGAGGTAGGCATGAGTAAACTACACTGTGCATTTGACAAAAATATCAAAGAATATTAATTAAAATTTTCTATTCTATTGTTACTCTCACTTTGTGCACGCTCCAAGCTGAGAACTTTAACTGTGACTAGGTGGTACCTAGAGGTCTGACTTTTAGATTTCCAACACCTTGGGTTCACAAAGATGTTTAGTATTGTCTAGAGAAAAATAGAACTTATGGAAAAAAGGGAGAGTTGACTTCTAGGTCCCTTTCAGGAATGACCTGTATACAGGTCAGCTTCAGAACTGCCATGGTTCTCAAGAGCAGCCACCCCTCTTTCCGTCCTCTTCACCTTCAGTTAGGCTCTCCTGGTGGACCACATGCTCCAGTTTGGAGTTTTCTACTTGGATAGTGTCTGTGTCTCCAGTGCTTTCTGAAGGATGCACTTTGATCCTGTAGAACTGGGTGAAGGGCATGTTCCTGTCATCCAGCTACTTCTAGGCTGAGTTTGGAGGACTGAAAATATAAGGCCAAAGGAGAAAAAAGGTTGAAATCCTGTGAAACCTCATACCTGTAGGATTTCTATAGTGGGTACATTTTAGGTAGAAATGTATAATTTTGAAAGCACATTTTCATTCAGTTTGTATGATGGACTTCTTAAAAATTTTAAAGTCCAATGTCCCTTGTTTCCATGCTCTGCAGAATTTTAATTAGTAGTAGAATGTGGCCTTTTCATGGTGATGATTTTCTTGCTTTGTTTTGTTGAATTAAGAGTGTTCAGTCCGCTGGCACCTCATTGCTATACCTCTTGGAATCCTTTGTTCCATTCTACTGGTGGCCATTGCAGTGTTGGTGACATACAGTGAGTAACTGATACACATCTTCTTTGCCTTTGTAAGTAATAACTTCAAATGCTAATGCATGTAAAACACTGTGTCTATTGGTCTGCTTATAATCAGGGGATTTGACAGTTAGCTCTGGACTTTTTATGTTTTCTTCCTGACACTACAGTGTCCTGTTCTCTTAAATACCTAATCTAGTAAATCTGGGGCTTGGGTCCTGCCTTATTCTGTCTCATTCATGGCCATGTTCTGTCTTTGACCTTGGTATTAGTCTTCTTTTTGAGCTCAGGTTATTGTGAATCTTAGGGAAACATTCTGTGAGAAAGAGCTTTGCAAAAGAAATGACTTCTTTTCAGTTTTTTCTTCAATGTATGTTGAGGACATGGTTAAGTGAAAAAGACTAGATATTTACAGAGACATTAAAGCTTCAGCCTTCACGTCTTTAGAGGAAATCACTCCCAGGCTGTGCTAAAACATAATTATATGCTTGGATACCATGCTTTCCATCTGGTCCGATGAGAACTGTGCCATATTTTTCATGCTTATTAATTTAGATTTCCAGAGCATGCTAAGTGATTGTTGAATATTTTATTTAGGTATTTATTTGTAAGTATTGGTCTGTGAAAAATGAAGTAATTGAAAGATATATTACTTCTACCATAATTTTATTCAGCTGTATCATATACTTCACACTGAATTTGTAGATAGAAATTCATGTTTCCATTTTCATAGTGGGTTAATTGAAGTGTTTCTTTCTAAATGCCAAAATAACAAAGTACTGATATGTGTTGAATGTCAACATGGGCTTTCTCTTTTATCTTAAATTTCAATATTTATAACTTATCAATATTTTTGGTGTTATATGTCTGCTATTAATTTTAGTTTTTCAGTACAGACAAGAGAAACATAATCAGGAGAAGATTATAAACAACCTCTACCAAAAGTATTACAGCATTAAAAATGACAGCTACTTAAAAGAACAAATTTTTAATAATAAGTCTACAGAGTGTGATGCCCTCAAAGATCGTCTGAACTCTGTCAACAGAGAATGGAAGAGATGCTGTGGGGAAACTAAGATTGTTTTAGATTGCATACAGCGCACAGGTATGGAGGAGATATTGAATAAAGAATTACATTATTCTGCATTGCTTTTTCTCAATAAACTTTGAAGTCCAATTAGCAGATTATGATGGGGTTGCTTTACTTAATGTAGGGGCCTGGAATCCCAGAAATTCCTGTCTGATTTGGGAGAATCTTATATTTTCTAGAATTTCAATGGATATTCTGACTCCTAATGCCCCTAGGGGATGGAAAAATCAAGTCAGCACCCATGAGAATTCAGGTTGTTTTGGTACATGAGCAAATCCAAGTCTCCAAATTTGTTGCTGACAGAAAATGGAAATTTCCAGTAAGAGTCAATTTATCAAATATTTAGGCTAAACACTCAGGATTTACATACAGTCATAGAAGTGTGTGTGTGTGTGTGTGTGTGTGTGTATGTGTGTGTGTGTTTCCTTCTCCCTTGGTTTCAAATAGAAGGCTTGTTTGTGATGAAGGTATTCCTCCTGCAGTGCACATGGGAGCTTTCCCAAGGTGCCTACACTCATTAATCTCAATTAGTGACAGTTAATGATGCAGAAAACACAAAATATCAAGTGTTACAAGGAACTTTTCTTACTTTGCACCATGACTAATTGGCACAGCTTGTCAATATTTATTAAATATTTGTTCACAGTTTATGGTTAAAAAGAGATTTTATATGTTCTCAGAGTGTTGTGATAGTAGGAGTTGACAGTCTTCATTCAGAAAGACTAATATTATCTTTAAAACTGGCAGATTATAAAGTATATAACAGGAAAAGTAAAAGGAAAATCTCCAAAAATAATTTTTGAAGCATTCCAGACTCATTAAATAAGTTTATTATTATTATTATTATTATTATAGAATAAAACAATTGTCATTATTCAATGATAGCAGAATACTGTAATGCTTGTACTTAGGAGTCTGAGGCTGGGGGATTGTAAGTTTGAGTAGAGTCTAGGCAGCCCAGTAAATCACAGGTCTGCCTGAGCTACACTATAGCTCAGAAAAACAAAGGTTGGAGATAAAGTTCATTGATAGACCATGGCCATCCCCAACACCTCCCCCCAAAAAATAATTATACTGAGATGTTGCTACACAAACTGTATGCATTTTAATGTACTCAACCTAACACATATGGGCATGTGGGCATACCATTGGAGGCATTAACACAATCAAAATAACAAATCATTATCTTCAAAACCGTCTTCATGTGTCTGCTAAGGTAAGAAATTTAAGAGAGACCACAGCACAGCTCTAAGTGTACAGTAGCATGTGGACCACTGTGGGTACTGTGCATTACTCCAGATCTAGAATTCCATTATCTGTGCAACTGCCTCTGAGCAGAAGTGCTCATTTTCCTTCCCTCCAGCTCCTGGCATTTTACAAGCCTTTGCTTCATAGAACTGGGCTGTGTTAGAAACCTCTTCTTAGTGGAATCATAAAGTATGGTCCTGGGCCTGGCTTGTTTCACTTTGCATACTATCCTCCAATTCACCCATGTGTCTCTGAGAGACTTCCTTGCATACTTCTGAGAAAGAGAAGAGATTGAAAAGACCCTGCTGCCTCTTTAGTAATGAGTCTCATAAGTGATGTTGTGTTCTGACACTAAGTGAGTAGCAGGCAGGAGTAGCCTGGGAGATGAATCTTACTGCATGGTTGGTTACATTGATCAGCATCTCCATTTTGTGTGTTTGGATGTGAGATATGGTTTTATTCTGCCTAGGCTGACTTGGAATTCACTGTAGAGTTCAGGATGTCCTGGGTTTCACTACTGAGCCAAGGATGGCCTCATACTGATGTGATCCTCGTGAATTACTCTGTGGAGTGCTAGGGTTACAGCCATAAAACATGCCTGTCAAGATTTACTTCCCTTTAAAGACTAAATAGCTTTCCATTTTGTGTATTGCTACATTTTCTCTACATATATATATATATTAAAATTTAAATTTAAATTAGAAACAAGGTTGCTTCACATGTCAATTCCAGGTCCCTCCCCTCCTCCCCCGCCCTTCCACCAACCCCCCAATATCCCCTCATTTCCCCAGGGAGGATGAGGGCCTCCATGGGGGTGTCCATAGTCTATCATTTCATCCAGGGCAGGGCCTATGTCCTCCCCCAAACATCTAGGCTAAGAGAGCATCTCCCATTGTGGGTTGGGCACCCAAAGTCCATTTGTATACCCGGGATAAATACTGATCTACTACCCAAGGCTCAATAGATTACCTAGGCCTCCTCACTGACACCCCTATTCAGGGGGTCTTGATCAGTCCCATGCTGGATTCCCAGCCATCAGCCTGGGATTCAAGAGCTAACCCTTGTCAGGTCAGCTGTTTCTGGGGGTTAAACCAGCCCAGTCTTAACCTCTTTGCTCATCAGTCCTCCCTCTCTGTCACCGGATTTCTTGAGTTCAGCTCAGTGTTTAGCTGTGGGAGTCTGCCTCTGCTTCCATCAGCCATTGAATGAAGGTTCTGTTTCCCAGACTCTCTGGCCATGGGATTTTTCTCTGCTTTTTCACCAGGAAAGAACACTAAAGTTTTTTCATTATCTATATTGTGATAAACAATGCTGCATAGAGCATGAGTGTGCAGGGGTCTCAGCATTCTAGAAACTCAATTTCTGAGAGCTGTGAGATTTTACTTAATTATATAGTTTTAATAAATACATTTTTTCTGATAACAAAGTACCAGAAAAATAAGAATTGTAACCGTCTACCTTCTCTGTTGTAGGCAATCGTGTTGAAGGACACTGGTTCTGCTGTGGCATAAAATGTTATTATTTCCTCATGGACAATAAACCCTGGCATGGATGTAAGAAGACCTGCAAGGACTGCAGCTTATCCCTTTTGAAGATCAATGATGATGCTGAGCTGGTATTGTAGACTCTTAAGTGCTTCTTTATTCTTAGATTCCTTCTTTAGCAATTGGATAATGAGATTTGAGCCTAGGCAGGTATTTCAAAAAAAGAGAGTACTTCAGGGGTTGGTTGTAGGTGGTTTTCCTGTAATGTGAGAAAAAAATGATGCATTAGGAGTTTCCCAGTCCATTCCTTTCTGCTCTCCATTTGGTGTCAGGACACAGGGTCTCTTATGAGGAAACTCGTTATGAAAGAGATAGTTGTCTTTGAAATCTCCCTTTTTTATGAGTTTGCAAGAGAATTCCCCACAGAAGCATGCCATTCTCTGATGAAGTTTAACCATTTGGTGCAGCACATACTATGAGTGACCGTTATTTATCTCTGTAGAATGCCACCTAAATCCCCAGAAGCAGCTGTCTAGGGCTTGCTCTTTGGAACCCAGAAAGGAGGCTGCTTGAGATGGGTAACTAGGTTACCACAGGGAAAGTAACTGTCTGGTCCAATCTGCAAAATGGAAATAATGGGAGAACTGTGCAACTAAACAGTTATACCTGTTAATCCGTGGGATTTTCACCAAATCTGTCCACAATACTTACTTCCTAATATTCTTTATGTCATAAAAGATGTCTATGTTTACAAACAAGTATTTGAAAGAAAACAAAGTAGCCAAGATACCACTGATGTCTGATTTAATTTATTACTAAAAATACGTAATTATATTTTTTTCTAGAGAAATGCGTGCAGGATCAGTTTGAAACTTTGTCATTTAGAATATGGTGCAAAATTTGCATGCCACTTTAATACATTTAACAAATTACAGCACAAAATTATTTTTAATGTTGATAGGGTAAATATAGTTAAAGTTGAGACTGTAATCTAAAATATATTCTGATACTTAGCGAGATATCATGCCACTTGGATATTGCATGTTGGATACATGAAATGTTTTCATGAAGTTTTGTCATTTTGGGTCTGAACTACAGCATGGCTTCCTCTCTGGAGAATGGAGTTTAGGTCTAGAGATTTTCACATAGGACTTTTCATCTTAATGAATTTGCTTTGAAGACAGGGGACCATTTATGGTGAACACTTCCCACATGCTTCTATAGTGTTCTGGAAAAATTATTTGAATAATTTTATAAAATGACAGAAAGTATTTAATGAGCTAATGTGTAGTATATTCTTGGGAACCTGATGCAGGGAGATTATGAGATGAAGATTAGTCTTGCATATACACTGAGACTTTGTCTAAGAAATACAGTCACAGATCATTTAATGAATTGAGTATCACTGGACACTTGAAGATTTCACACTAAATAACTTATGAAACTGACATTGGCTTTTGATATAAATGAGCTACTAGTGAGAAACCACTTTAGAAAATGAACATGGAGGTACTGAGGGACAAAGGGACAGGACAGCAGAGAATTAACACGGTAATAGCTGGGAATTATTTTGGTCATTTTTTCTCACCAAACAGAACTATTATAAGATGTGTCGTTTCCTTTACAGACATTCCTTAAGTCCCAACTTCATCCAAGGAGTTACTGGATTGGATTGTCATATGGTTGGAAAGACAAAGAATGGGAATGGATTGACGATGGCCCATCTAAACTGTGAGTTTCCTGAACCCCCACACTCTAACGCTGGTGCAGGACGTGGGAGGGTGGTGTGTAAAGGCTTTTCTCTCATTTCACAATGCTCTCCTCAGTTTCTGTGGATTTCAGAGGTAAGGACAAGATGCACAGAGAAGTGTCTGAGCAAGTGTTAGCCAGAGAAAAGGAATGGTCTAGAAGTTGACTGCTAATAATGGAATACTGAACACAGCTCAGGATTGTGTATTCTCAGTTGCACAAGGCATAAAAAAATAACCAAAAACTTAAGAGCACATAAAGTCAATAGAGCATCATGACAGACACAGTGAGTATGAGTACCTCAGACATTCACTTGACTTGTTTCTGTAGTTTCTTATATAGTTATTTATAAATAAAAGAAAATGTTTATATATATTAATGTATATCTATCTATCCATACATATACATATATATATATCTACTTTCCATCTCATGGTGTTGTACTGTATAAGATCTAAGGTTTATGTTCATTTCTGAGGTGGTAGAACACTGTTCAATCATTTTCTTTATCAATAATATTTATCTTTCTTGAAATATATTGAAAAGGTTTGTGCTTTGTAGTGGCACATGCTTTTAATCCCAGGATATGGGAGGAAAGGAGAGGGGGAATCTCTGCGTTCAAGGCCAGCCTAGTATGTTGAGTGAGTTCCAGGGAAACCAGGGCTGCACGGAGAAACACTGTCTTGAAAGACTACCTGTTGTTGGTTGTTTTACTCTTTTGGGGGATTCTCAACCATGCTCCCAAATAAATCACACACATGGAGTTGTATTTTGAGTTTTAATTACATTTTTCCATAGAATATATTTTGATTAGGTTTCCCACCAATAAATCCTCCCTTATCCTCCCCATCTCCCTATACATCTAACTTCTTGTTCTCTAAACTCACTCTGTCCCCCAAACAAAAATAAAACAAAAAGTGAAAAATCAAATTAAACATGATACCCAATAAAAGAAAAAATACTAAAAACAAACAAACAACAACAACAAAAAACCCAACAACCTAAATCCAGTAAGGAAACTGTCTGTTTTATGTTTCACAACAGTGAGCTTACTATCTAGTGAATTTCCATAAAATCTTTTCATACATTCTTCCCATTGGTCAATCCACACTTTATCTTCTTAGGTTCCTTAACCTGCAGTACTTATCTACATTTGATCTTTTAATTCTCAGAATACCATCTCTACTTTCATATTCCATATTTATCATTCTTCTTTTTTGTTAATGTTGTTAGAAATACTAAATATTGAAATTTCTCCCTAGGAATACTATGTTTTTCATTAAATAATTTTGGTATCTAGTTGTATTTTTAAGTTGCCTTTTATAGCATTTAAGACTCATTTTAATTTTTGTTGTGTTGACATAGGAATTTATTTCAGCCAGGCTGGCCTTGAATTCCTCATTCTCATGTCTCCATCTTGAAAGTGCTGAGATCAAAGGCGTGTGTGACTGTTCCTGCTCTTTTTCTCTTGAAAGATATCAGCCATTCTTATTTTACATGTGTTAGATGATAATCCTAGTCTCAAGTTCATCCCTCTCTCTCTATGGTCTTATAACTGTAGCACAAATACTAAAAACCAAGAGACAGATATTGGGATAAAGCTGGAGATTGGAAAAGAACAGCAGCCAAGTCACTAGAGAGTTCTTATCTCTACCGAGGCCAGACCAAAGCAGGTGATCTGACCTCCTCAGAGTGACTTAGCTCCTGTCTCCTTCTGTCTATATTCCTCTCTAGGGCTAGGATTAAAGGCAAACACCATCACTGCCCATTTTTATGTGACTAACTAGTGTGTCTACTTGGATTAAAGGTGTGTGCCACCACTGCCTAGTCTTTCTGGCTAGCTAGTGTGGCTAGTTTTACACTCTGATCTTCATTCAAGCTTTATTTGTTAGAATATAAACAAAATATCACCACATTTCATGTTTTTGTCTAAAATAAAAAACAAGCTTATAACTAATATAAGAAAAACTATATACAATAAATACAATAGCAGTACACAATTTACAGGCAATAAATACAACAACAATGTTTAGTCCCTTTGCATTTGACAAATTCAAAGAAATTATTCCATATCTATCTTATCTTGGCGAGTCCACAAAGTTGTACCTAATTCAAATTCACTTTTTCTTATAATTTTCATTATTTAGAGAAAATATTCCATTATCTATCTTATCTTGATGAGCCCAAAAAGTTGTACCTAATTCACTTTTTATTCTAATTTTTATTATAAAATTATCTTTTAATGTCTCTCAACCTTTTACACTTTACAACTTTTTAGTGAGTTTCTTTTCTGAGTCTGGTAAACAAGAAAAACTATAACTATCTAATATTCAGCTCCCTCAGAGTCTTGAGAATGAAATACTATCTATTGAGTAAGCAGGAAGTACAAGAAATGGACTTCCAAAAAATGTGAGACATGACAGAAACAGCTAGCTGCATGAACAGTCACCCAAGGTTCTCCAGCAACCTGGGGCATCCATCTTTTGACTAAAAGCCTAAAATACTTGACAGAGTTTTTATGAAGCAGTATTATTGAAGTACTGTCCTGCTTTGTCTTGGCAAGTTTTGGCAGTCACTCTCTTTTGTGTCCTGCTTGTCCAATTGGGATAGCATATTGTCAGAAGTCAAGGCAAAGGCACTTTCTTGCCCACTGTCTTACTTTTGCCACAAAGAAAATAAAATCCATGTGGAGTTTCTTGGATGTCCCTGATCTTCTCTGAAGTACATTGGTGCTGCCAGGAGCAGACATGTCCCGTTGTATTAAAAAGAACATATGTCATTAAAACATCTTAAATGTTATATTCTGTAGATTTCTGAAGTGTTTGAAGATGACCTGTTTATCTGAAATAGATCTCTTTTTGACCTTGAAAACAAACATGAGACTGCAAGTTTGATTGTAATATGTGACTAATTACTAAATGCATTTCTTTATTGTCCTATATAGTCCGTAATAATAAATTTCAAGAAATAGAAATTTGCACTACATTGTTAAATGAGCTGTATAGGTACAATGAACAATATTAGAAACATGTACAGTATGTTTTAACAAAATTAATCTCAAATTTGTATCAATGTATAACAATATACAAAATCCAATTCCATGTAAAACATTTAAAACTAGAAGTTGTTTTTTAAAAACAAATTCAATAATCTACTTTCTATCTTTTCATATATATATATCCTTCCTTTTTTCTTTTCAGAGTAGATACAATAATCTACCTACCTTTTTAAAATCAAAAAAGAACCTTGAATCTAATCTCTTTTGTTTTTTTTTTCCTGAGTCATTAGTAATAGCAACTTTTGACCAATCCCCCTAAACATTGATAAATATCCTTAACCCAATGAAGACCAAAAACCACCTACCCTACCTCTCGGGAATGTGGGCATCATGTTGTTAAATTTACTTCCTGCTGTCTGAAGGCAGCAGTATCTCTTGGGGATCCTGAAAAGAAAAAAAATTGAGTTAATTGTCAAGTCCTGGGAGAGATAGCTGTATCATTTGTTGTCCAGTTTCTGCATAATGGGAAAGGTGAGGGCTTGTCCCAAGTCCTGCTGGAGTAGTTTGGGAGGCTGGATCATCTCAGCTAGCCACCTCAAAATTGTTCTGAGTAGATTGTAGTTCAAATCCGCCGATCTTTAGTGTTTTTCAGTTTAGTGGTATTATTATTGTGGGACTCCATCTTCCTTTTGGGGACTTCACAGGTCATTATATTAGGCATGGTCATAGTTCACTGGAGAAAACTGATAGAGATTCAAACCTGAAGTCATGTACAGGAAGATAAATTAAGCCTTTTTATAGAATGAGTTAGTACTCTATATGACCATTAATATCATGACAAAAACTGAAAAACATATATATTAATCTTTTAAAGTTTGCGATAATATTTATTGTAGGGAAAGATTTTATGTATCCTTAGCACTAACCATTCCCATGTGGGTCTATTCAGGGGTACATAGAACACAACTGGGGGACAAATAGAGCTGGTGGGGGTAGGAATAGACACACTTTCTCTTTGGGTTTCTGTTTTGACCTGGAGGTCAGTGTGTGGACCTTTGGTTCTCAGCTTTCTGGCTTTTCAAGTAAGTGATTTCTCTGTCAACAAAATATCATAGGGCATCCATATTTTGTGTAGTTTAATATTTCTGCATCAGCTTATGCCTTAAGAAAAGTTGTTGCTGGGAGGTGGTGGTACATGCCTTCAATCCCAGCACTCGGAAAGCAGAAGCAGGCATATTTCTGTGAGTTCAAGGTCAGCCTGGTATATGGAGCAAATCCTAGGACTGGCTCCAAAGTTACACAGAGAAACAGAGAAACCTAGTCTCAAAAACAAAACAAAACAAAACAAAAACAAAAGAATCCAAAATAAAATAGGAGGAGAAAGAAAGAAAAGCTGTTAAATTAAAATATTTGCTTTTCTTCTTCTCTTCCATATCAGATGACTCTTCAGACATGAGAAACAGATTAGATTTTACTTTAATAAGCGTGCTTGCATTTAGAAAAGGAGAAAGCCACACTCCATCTCCAAAGCCAGCTTTAATCTTTAATTGGAATGGGACTACAAAAAGACCATTTTCATTGCATGTCTGTAGAGAACAATTGAAACAAACATTTGGGAAGATTTATGAAAATTTACCCTGTTATAAATGTGATATACCAATCAGTCAATTCACTCTTTTTCTTGGATGATTTGTCCTTTTTCTTCAGATGTCTCATTTGTCCAGTGGTCTTCAGACTCCTTAGCTGGATGCCTTTATTCTCCTCTAAGGACAAAAACAAAACCATTCTCCACCTCTTATTTTGGGGAAATTCTCTTTTGGCAAGTTATATCTGATCAAATGAAAAACATTTATTAGTTTGATAGGTTAGTTTATATTAAATGGCCATGCTGCATGATGAACTATCACCTATTTTGGTTTATCCTAAAAAATAAAAAGAGATCTCTCCTGTTCAAATAGAATCTTTATCAATTGTGATTATACCCATAGCTTTTCTTCTCCTGTGAAAGCAAAAGCAAAAGCAAAACCCCTTCCCCAACATAACACATTTCCTGGTTTCCATTCTGAGGTCAACACATCTTTTTTTTGTTTAATTAATTATTTATTTTTTTATATCATTTTTATTTTAATTTTACATAGCTTGTTTTACATGTCGATCCCAGTTCCCTCTCCATCCCCTCCTCCGCACTCCCCTTCCCCCCCCCCCCCAGCCTCCCACCCTATTACCAATTCCTTCCACATAGGGGATATCTAGAGTCTGCCATTTCACTCTGGGTAGGGTCCAGGCATTCCCCTAAGAGTCCAGGCTGAGAGAGCATCCCTCTTTGTGCTATTGGCACACGATGACTGTTTGTATTCCAGGGATAGACACTGATCCACTGCTCAAGGCCCCATAGGTTGCCCAGGCCTTCTCACTGACACTCACATTTGGGGGGGGTCCAGATCAGTCCCATGTTAGCCTCCCCGCTGTCAGTCTGGGGTCCAAGAGCTCTCCTCTGTTCAGATCAGCTGTCTCTGCTGGTTTTGCCAGCCCATTCTTTGCCAATTTGCTCATCACTCCTCTCTCTCTGCCACTGGGTTCCTTGGGTTCAGTTGAGTTTTTAATTGTGTGTTTGCCTCTGCTTCCATCAGTCACTGGATGAAGGCTCCCAGATGGTTATAGACATCAAGTTCATTATCAGGAATGGGCATTCGAGGTGGTCTGTGAGTTCGAGGCCAGGCTGGACTGAGGTCAACACATCTTTAAAGTATAATGGTTGATTTAATTCTGTAGCTTTTTCTATTATTTAGTGTCTCTCTGTAGCTGTGATTCCTTTCTCAGTAGCATTTAGAAAATTCAAAGTTAATAAAGCATTATGCAATTTATTTTTGGGTGTCTTTATTATTCCTTTCTGTTTATTTAGCATAACCTTTAGAGTTCGATTTGAACTTGATATAACTGCTGGCCCTGTCAGGGAAGTCAACCAATCACCATGTTTCAGTCAAGACTCATTAGTTCTCAGGAGGGGGAGGAAAGAGGAAAACAAAACATTAGTCACAAAGCCTTATCTATGACTGTATTCCAAATCTCATTTTTTTCTTTTTCTTTTTGGTTTTTACGAGACAGGGTTTCTCTGTATTGTTTTGGAGGCTGTCGGTCCAGCCCAGCCTCGAACTCACAGAGATCCACCTGCCTCTGCTTCCCGAGTGCTGGGATTAAAGGCGTGCGCCACCACCGCCCGGCTCATTTTTTTTCTTAAAACGCAAAAATAGGAGACCCTACCCTATATGATACACATTTATTTATTTTTTATCTGTGTTCATTGCAAAAAGAATCATTGGAAAACATAGTTAAAAATTATATACTAGTGACACTAAATTGTATTTTACTTGAGGACAAAAAAACTAACTGTGTAAAACAGATGAGTTGATTTGTGATCAAGACATTTCTATTTTGTATTTTTATTTCACCTTTTATTTCTGTGTAAATGTATGCACGCTTGTGTGTAAATGCCATGCAGAACATGTGTAGTTAGATGGTAGCAGAAGGAGTCACTTCTCTCTTTATATTGTGTGGTATCTGGTCTGAACTCAGGTTGTCAGGTTTGGTGACAGTGGCTCCTATCCACTGAGTTATGTTGTTGGCCCAGGGCCATATTTTTTGCCTTTTTTTATTTTTTAAATTTAAATTAGAAACAAGGTTGCTTCACATGTCAATCCTAGGTCCCTCTGCCACTCCCTCCCCTCCTCCCATGCCCTCCCACCAACCCTCCCATCCTCTGTGCCCCAATCCCCACTCCTTTCTCCAGGGAGGGTGAGGCCCTCCATGGGGGGTAACTATAGTCTGTCATTTCATCCAG
This sequence comes from Mesocricetus auratus, assembly GCF_017639785.1. Classification (NCBI taxonomy): domain Eukaryota; kingdom Metazoa; phylum Chordata; class Mammalia; order Rodentia; family Cricetidae; genus Mesocricetus; species Mesocricetus auratus. The sequence continues at coordinate 1,320,097 of NW_024429187.1, read as the reverse complement.
GGCAGGGTCGATGCCCTCCCCCAAACGTGTAGGCTAAGAGAGCATCTCCCATTGTGGGTTGGGCACCCAAAATCCATTTGTATGCCAGGGATAAATACTGATCTACTACCCAAGGCCCCATAGATTGCCTGGGCCTCCTCACTGACACCCACATTCCGGGGGTCTGGATCAGTCCCATGCTGGATTCCCAGCCATCAGTCTGGGATTCAAGAGCTAACCCTTGTTGGTCAGCTGTTTCTGTGGGTTAAACAAGCCCAATCTTGACCCCTATGCTCATCAATCCTCCCTCTTTGTCTCTGGGTTCCTTGAGTTCAGATCAGTGTTTAGCTGTTGGAGTCTGCCTCTGCTTCCGTCAGTCATTGGTAGAAGGTTCTGTTTCCCAGGGCCATTTTTTATGACTTTAGAGAAAATGAAAAACCCTTAATGATACTCTTATTTTTAGTTCCATGATCTGTAAATTATGGTCAATGATTTTTGTTTTAAAAATCATTATCTGCTTTAGTGTAATATTCAGAAGTAAATAACTGCCCATTATATTTTTTCTTTTATAGTAATTTGACATGGCTGAAATCAGTACGTTATACAGGAGGCTGTGCATTTCTCAGTTCAAAAGGTGTAGATGATGAGGACTGTGGTAAAACCCATGGCTGCATATGTGAAAAGAGAGTGGAGAAATTCCCTGATTCAATGTGCAGCGCAAGGTAAAGATGTGCAGGAAGGTAAAAATAGAGATCTGTGTTTTGTTTCCCATGATGATTTGGGATGACTTAACAACTGAGTATTTTATTCACAGGTCTCAGTTGGCTGTGCAAGCTGAGTGAGGAGTTGAAAAGGGAAGGTATTCTTCTGAAATCTGGCTTAATAGAGCGGCAGCCTACTTCCTTCCAGGTGCACAGAGCAGCTGTGTCTGGAGAACAGAGCACTGTGCTCCTAGCCCTGAGCAAACACACTCTTTATTTTATGAATGACACACAGAACCAAATAGAAAACCCTGATAATAGCACACATATCTCATTGTTACTTGGACAAACCATTTCTATATCCCATGACTTTGACAGTATAATTAACAACTATGATGCAGTTGTTGATTTCTGTTTCTTTGTTAATTGGTTGTTTAATATTTGATATTTTTTACAGATAGAAGAATTTATCTCTAAAAACATTTATTTTCTGTAAAATATGATTTCAGACTTGAAGTTGCCAAACTAGTTCAATGAACCCATACAACCTTCCATAGTCCGTATGTTCTCCCCTCATTTTTCTGATACATCTGATAAGTTGAAACCCTATAGATATTAATTTAATGTCATCGGGATGTGATGTCTCAGACTTACAATCTTATAGATGCCTGAGTCTGAAGGCTGTGTTACCTACATAGTTAAATTTTTGGGCATCATGAGCTATAGAGTGAGATTCTGCTTCATGAAACCTAATAATTATGACAGTGATATTACTAAGCTGTCCATACATCATTTTTAGAGACAAGCTATTTTTTTTACAATATCATACTGAGATGAAAAAAACTCAAGAAATGTCGTATTGATATAGTAGTATGTTGTAATCTATAACCCATATCCACATTTGTCATTTTCTGGAGTATATCACTGTTGGTTAGAAGCATGCAATGCATTCACTTGTAATGTCCTTTAGTTCTGAAATGGTTCCTGACTTATGCTTTTTTCTGACATTAAAAATGTAAAATATGGTGTTGGAGTATGTGTGTAATATAATGTTCCCACTGTAGATCATAAAAATATACACATTTTAACAAATATGTATACCTATTGTAGCACCATTGAAAAGAGTTTTGAGTCACTCTGACACAAGCTAGAGTCATCTGTGAATTGGTACTCTCAATTGAGAAAGTGTCTACAGAAGTTCTGACTGTAGGCAAGCTTATAGGGCATTAGTGATTGATGTGTGAAAGCTCAGCCCATTGTGCATATTACTACCTATGGGTTTGTGTTCCTGGGTTCTGTAAGAAAGCAGTCTGAGCAAGCCATGAGGAGCTCCCAGAAAGATGCACTGCTCCATGGCCTCTGAATCAGCTTCTGCCTGCAGGTCCTGCTGGGTTTCAGTGCCCATCCTGACTTTAAAGGACTGTGATGTAGAAATATAAACAAAGTAATCCCTTTCCTTGCCAAGTTGTTTTGGTCATAATGTCTATCACAGCAATAGAAACCCTAACTAAGAAAACCATCAAACTCCAACAAGGCTAGTTTGTATCTCCCAAAAGTTCTTTTCTGTTTCTTGCCAACCCCACCTGGCCCCAGGCAAGCAGAAACATGCTCTCTTGTACTGCAAGTTAGTGTGGTCTAGTCCCGAGTGCCATATACTATGCACAGATTTGTATTTGACTCTATTTTCTCTGATTAATATCATTATACTTATTATTATATATCACCATCATCATTATCTTAGCTCAATCATGCTTTTTTTCACAGTTAAAAAGCACATATTTGTTCACAAATAACCATATTTCATCTTTCACATGTGAACACATGGTGTCCTTCTAAGTTTTAACAATTTTGAATAAAGTTGGCATGTAAATTTGTGTGCAACTCATTGTGTGCAGATACATTTTACTTTTTGTTAGTAAAAATTTAGATCTCTCAAATCAAAATTCTTATGTTTAGCAAAATTTCATTAATAAGGAACTTCTAGCATGTGTCACATGGCTTACATCATCTTACTTTGTCTGCTCCATGGGAGAGGTCCTTTTGCCTCTGGTCTTTGACAACACTTGATATTATCAATAATTTGGAATTTACCATTGTGATGAATTGAGGAATTCTCATTTCTCTAATATCTAAATGATATCGACCATCTTTTCATGTACTTTTTGATCAGTCATATATTTTCCTTTGTGAAATATCTGTTTGCATTTGCTCACCTCTTTTGGGATTGTCTGTCTTCTAGTTGTAACATTGTAAGATATTTTTTGTGTAGATAATCTGAATGAAAAACCTTTGATAGATGTATATGTTATAATATTTTCCTACTGTCTAGCCTAAATGTTTTGAAATATAGCATTCAATATAGAAAATTTGACATTTTATAGAAGTTTGATGAGGTGGAACAATCTTTTTGCACACTATGAATATGTTTTACTTTTATTGGCTATTAAGGAGATGACTGATTTGTAGCTGGGCAGGAGGAGGTTAGGTGGGAAAACCACACTAAGAGAATGCTGGGAGGAAGAAGGGCAGAGTAAAGGGCAGAGGAGTAGCCTGCCAGAGGGAGAGAAAGCACAACATGCCTGAGAGGTAAATGCCACAAGTCTCTGGGCAGCACATAGATTAATGTTAATGAATTAATTTAAGTTGTAGGAGATACTTAGTAATAAGTCTGACCTATTGACTGAGCATTTATAATCAATACTAAGACTCTTGTGGTTATTTGGGAACTGACTGCTGGGACAGGAAATCTTCACTTACAAATGGTACCCAAACATCTAGCACTCACAGCAACATAAGACTCAAAGCACACAAAAAACGGAGCCAAAATGGGCTTCCTACTCTCATGTTTCTTATGTTAGCTACAGTAAGGAGAAAACACTAATAATCTAAGGGTTTTCATGACAGAATGTCTGCTCCTGACAATTCCAAACTACTTCAAAAAAGGATGATGGACATGAAAGAACCTCCATTTGCAGTTTGCTTCCTTTATGGCAAAAGCTAACGATTTGGGCAAAGGAGTTGAGCCTTTGCCTCAATTGCAGACAGCATGCTGTCCAAAACAAAGAAGCAACTGGCACATGTTGCCAAGACAAGTTAGGACAGTCCTTCAAAATCCTTTGATTCACAGAAAAGTCTGGCAGATATACTGGGCCTGTAGAACAAAGTTGGATGCCACAAAATTATAAAAGAACTTTGAATGACTGTCCATGTAGCAAGGATGTCTCTATTGTTAAGTATTATCACATCCTTATGGGGTCTTTGATGGAGTTGAGGACTGGATAGTTATAGTTAAATTTTTCCTTAGCTATGATAAATGGTAAATAAGCTATTAAGCTTTAGACTCACAAAGATAAGATAGACAATAAAATATTTTCTCTAATATTATCATTCTTATTTGACAACTGTTTTTGTTATATACAATTTTAATATGCCAAAATTAAAACCTTCCTTTTTAATTAGACAAAAGGGGGTAATGTTGTGGAACAATCTTTTTATTTATTATGAACATGTCTTACTCTCATTGGCTAATAAAGGTCTGACTGGCCTATAGCTGAACAGGAGGAGGTTAGGTGGGAGAACCAGTAGTCAGTAGGAGGAATGAATGCTCTAGGTAGTCACCACCGAGGTTTCTCCATGTTCAAGTAATTGTGTAGGTGTTGTCATCAGCAATAGGGCCCTACCATCAGTTTTTGGAGAGCAACTAATTGCCTTGGCAGTGGCTTTGATTGTTTGGGGAAGTACATGAAGCCCCTTTGTCCAACAACTTTATTAGATGTAACCCATTTCAGATACTGGAAAGTTCACTTTGTGACAAGAAATACCAAGTTGGGGCTCTGGCTCTGCCAGTATTTGGTGATTCCATTTAGATTATCTTAATATATATTCCATGTATACATATATAGCAGCTTCCATGTGATCCCTCAAATGGCCCTTAGTTTTAGATGTCCTTCCCACATTTCATCTTTACCCTCCCTTTCTCCTTCTGAACATTTGATTCTCCCATTTCAGTCCACTCCACTCATCCATAACTATTTATCCTATTTCTGCTTCCTACATTGATTTATCCCTGCCCGAGTTCCTTACTCTATGGCTAGTATATGGTTATATGGATTGTAGACTTACTGCTAAATTAACTGGTAACATCCACTTATAAGCAAATTTATGCTGTATTTGTAGTTCTAAGTTACTTCATTCTGGATGATTTCCCCCCTAGATCTGTCCATTTAACTGCAAATTTCATTTGTTTCTTATTTAAATTGGAAACAACTTCTTTTACATGTTAATCCCAGTTCCCTCTCCATACCCTCCTCCCCTGCCCTCACTGACCCCCTATTCCATTCCCTTTATGCTCCCCAGGGAGGGTGAGGCCTTCTGTGGGGGATCTTTCAAGTCTGTCATATCCTTTGGAGCAGGGCCTAGGTCCTCCTCCATGTGTCTATAGGCTGAGAGAGTAGCCCTCTATGTGGACTGGGCTCTCAAAGTTCATTCATGTACTAGGGATAAATACTGATCTTCTACCAGAGGCCCCATAGATTAACAAAACCTCCAAACTGACACCTTTGTTCAGTGGGTCTGGAACAGTCCTATGCTGGTTTCCCAGCTATCAGTCTGGGGCTCATGAGCTCCCCCCCCATGTTCAGGTCAACAGTTTCTGTGGGTTTCCCCAGCCTTGTCTTGACCCCTTTGCTCATTACTCCTCCCTCTCTGCAACTGGATTCCAGAGTTCAGTTCAGTGTTTAGCTGCGTGTGTCTGCTTCTGCTTCCATCAGCTACTGGGTGAAGGCTATAGGATGGTATATAAGGTAGTCATCAATCTCATTATCAGAGAAGGGCATTTAATGCAGCCTCTCAGACTATTGCTTAAATTGTTAGTTGGGGTCAACCATGTAGATCTCTGGACATTTCCATAGTGCCATATTTTTCTTTGAACCTATAATGGCTCCTTCTATTATGGTATCTTTTTTTTTTTTTTGCTCTCCTCTATTCTTCCCTTGACTTGACCTTCCTGGTCTTCCCTGTTCTCCTCTCCCCTCCTTCCCTTCTCTTTCTCCTAACTTCCTCTCCCATCCCTCCGATACTCCCAGTTAGATCAGGAGATCTTGTCCCTTTTCCCTTCTCTTTGGTACCGTGTAAGTCTCTCTTAGGATCCTCCCTGCTTCCTAGCTTCTCTGGCAGTGTGGACTGTGGGCTGCTACTCCTTTGCTCTAGTTCTAAAATCCATATATGAGTGAGCACATATCATTTTTGTCTTTTTGTCACTGGGTTACCTCACTCAGCATGGTTTCTTCTAGTTGCATCCATTTGCCTGTGAATTTCAAGATTTCATTGTTTTTATTATCTGAGTAGTACTTAATTGTGTAAATGTACCATATTTTCTCCATCCATTCTTTAGTCGAGGGGCAGCTAGGTTGCTTCCAGGTAATTGCTATTACAAATAATACTGCTATGAACATGGTTGAACAGATGTCCTTGTTGTATGAATGTGCATCTTTTGGGTATATGCCAAAGAGTGGAATTGATGGATCTTATGGTAAACTGATTCCTATTTTCCTGAGGAACCACCATATTGATTTCCAAAGTGACTGTAGGAGTTGACACTCTTCCAGCAATGGAGGTGTGTTTCCCTTTCTCCACATCGTCTCCAGCATAAACTGTTGTTGGTATTTTTATTTTAGCTGTTCTGACAGTAGTAAGAAGGTATCTCAAAGTTGTTTTGATATTGCATTTCCCTGATGGCTAAGGATGTTGACCATTTTCTAAGTGTCTTTCAGCCATTTTAGATTCTTCTGTTGAGAATTCTCTGTTTAGTTCTGTACCCCACTTTTAAGTTGGATTAGTTGGTGTTTTGGTGATTAGCTTCTTGAGTTCTTTGTGTATTTTGGGGTTGGTGAATGTCTTTTCACTTTCTGAGGGCTGCTGTCTTGTCTTGTTGACTGTGTTCTTTGCCTTACAGAAGCTTCTCAGTTTAAGGAGGTTCCATTTATTAATTGTCAGTCTTAGTGGCTGTGCTACTGGTGTTATGTTCAGTACCGGTCTCCTGAATCAATTCGTTATAGGGTACCACCTTCCTTATCTTCTAAGAGGTTTAGTGTGGCTGGATTTATGTTGAGGTTTTTTTATCCATTTGGACTTAAGTTTTGTGCATGGCAATAGATACAGCTCTATCTGCAATCTTCTACATGCCAGCAGCCAGCTATGCCAACACCATTTGTTGAAGATGCTTTCTTTTTTCCATTGTACAAGTTTAGCTTCTTCATCAAAAATCAAGTGTTTGTAGGTGTGTGGGTTAATATCAGGGTTTTCAATTCAATTCCATTGGTCTACCTGTCTATTTTTGTGCCAATACCAAGCAGTTTTCAGTAACACAGCTCTATAATAGAGCTTGAAGTCAGGGATGGTGATGCCTCTGGACGTTCCTTTATTGTACAGCGTTGTTTTGGCTATCCTGCGTCTTTTGTTTTTCCAAATAAAGTGGGGATTGTTCTTTCAAGGTCTGTGAAGAATTGTGCTGGGATTTTTATACCAGAAGCACTACCTATTTGTTCAGCTGCATGCAATAATCATGTCTACCAGACTAACTCTGTATTGTAAAAAAGTCATGTTTCCAGGGTGCCACATCTTCACCATGACATAACTCAGACGACTGGATCACAGCTTTGCTTTGTCTGTCTTTTGTTCTTTTGCCTACTGTCCAAGTTAGGTCAATCCTTGGGATCCCATGGGGGTATAGATGAAGAACTGTATTCATAGAGTCTGGTGTGCTCACTTGTAGGGACAAAATGGAAGACAATAACAATCTCTTCCTCAATAACTGGCAATAGTCAACAGTTTCTCAGACAGGGATACTGTCTCATGACTCTCCATGTAGCTCCTGCCTCATGTGCTTCTTCTGCATAATCCTGTATCCATTTTTAATACAGTGGGTTTTAGACTTCTCCTAGACCCCTCCTTGGGCTGCTGTCACAGTAAGTAGCCATCTTGACACTCATAAGGCTAGTATTGTTGTTGTAACCAACCTACATTTTCACTTCACAGCTACACAAGAGCAGCTGCAGCAGCCCTCAGCCAGGTTGCATACTGCCAGTGTTCTCTGCCTGACTGTGCTATGCAGTATCAGCCAGCCTCACATTTCAGTAAATCATCAGCAGACTTGGTGAGACAACTCAGAATTCTTAAGGAATTGTACTAAATCCACAGGGATAACCCCAACCAAGAATCTAGGCAGTGGTGGAGAGGGTGCTTTTAATGCCCTTCCCCTATAATGAGATTGATGACTAACTTGGTTACCATTCCTAGAGCCTTGACCCAGTAGCTGATCGAAGCAGAAACAGGTACCCACAGCTGAGCACTGAGCCATACTCCCGGAATCCAGTTGCAGATAGGGGGAAGAGATGAGAAAATGAACCTAGATGGTGCTGGAGACACCCGCAGAAACAGATGACCTGACCTAATGAGAGCTTGCAGACCCTAGCTGCAATGCTGAGGAACCAGCATTGGCCTGAACCAAGCCCTTTGAACATGGGTGCCAGCTAGGAGGCCAAGGCAGTCTATGGAACCTCTAACAGTGTATCCAGTGTTTATTCCTAGGCCACAAATGGACTTTGGGAGCCCATTCTCTATGGAGGGATACTATTGCAGCCCAGATACAGAAAGGAGGTCCTGGCTCCTCCCCCAAATGATATGATGGTCTTTGATGACCCCCAGTGGAGGGTCTCACTATGCCTGGGAACCTTCATCCAGCGACTGATGAAAGCAGAGGCAGATACCCACAGACAAAACACTGAACTGAATTCCTGGAATCCAGTGTCAGAAAGAGAACTGATGGGCAAAGGAGTTAATACTAGGCTGGTTTAACCCACAGAAACAGCTGACCTGAACAGGGGGAACTCTTGGACTCCAGATTGATGGCTGTGTGGAAAGCATGGGACTGACCCAGACCCCCGAATGTGGGTGTCAGTGAGGTAATCTATGGGGCCTTGGGTAGTATTTATCCCTGACGTACAAATAGACTTTGAGTGCGCATGCCACAATATGGGAGGCTCTCTCAGCCAGGACTCTTAGGGGAGGACCTAGGCCCTGCCCTGGATGAAATGACAGTCACTGGAGATCTTCCATGGAGGGCTTCACCCTCTCTGGGGATCAGATTGGAGATTGGGTAGGGGACTGAGGGACCTGGTAGGGAGAGCGGGGGAGGAGGGGAGGGAGAAGGAGCTGGGATTGACATGTGAAACAAGATTGTTTCTAACATAAATAAAATAATAATAATAATTATTTAAAAAAAGTATCTACGGATTTGCAATGGATAGTTTGAAAATGAAACAGTTGAACAAGGGAGTAATTAACTTAGGTGGCATTTACATAATATCTATCATAATCATTATTGGTTTGGGGTTTTATAGGTCTTGTTTTATCCCTGAAAAACTACGTTGATATCAGTGCAAATACAAGAATTAGACTGATAAGAAACAGACCTTAGAAAAGGTTACTACTGATACTAGACTGATAAAGGCTGATAAAAACCACTGAAAATGGCTGGGTGGAGAGGCTGGACATCTCATGTGTGGACTTTAAACCAAGAAATATTTGTGTGTCTTGGAACCCAAAGTGTTAATCACCTGCAGTATTAAACTTTATGTATTGATTTGAGTTGGAAGCCCTGAGATTCTTGTATAATTGAAAAGACTGCAAGAACATTTTTGTATTTGTTCATTTATCAAAATAGGTAAGTAATTTTAAAGCAAAATTTTTGTTCATTCAGAAGCTTTTGACTGTTGTTTGAATTGACAATTTACAAGTGTTTCTTTGATTTGCAATTGTACCAGTTTTACCTAACAATTTATATATGTTAAATATTTTAAACAAATAGGCTATGACAGAAATTACAGCTTTTTAGTAAATTTTTAATTCTATGTGTATTTCCTAATAATAGTGTAAACACTAGATGTATAAATGACTGAAATCTTCAAAGACTTCTTACGTCTAGTGGAAATCAGGGTCAGTCCATGTGATTTAGGATGTTCAGATCACTAAGGGAGTTGATAAGATCTCACCTTTCCTACCCCATGCGACATCTGATCCAGGTCCCTTCCTAAAGGTGGACATTTTAACTGTTTCTTTAGAAATCACTCAAGGTCAGGTTTTAACATAGACTGTACTTCACTTATTTCCAAAATGAGTAGTGAGGAGATCATTTACTCAACTGTGAGATTCCATGAGTCTTCTTCAGGGTTACAGAGGAAGGTCTGATGAGACCCAAGTGTCCAGAGAAGCTGGCCACAGAGGTAAGAGTATTAAATGTCTAAATTCACGTGATTTTATGCATTGTAATTTTTGGCACTTGAAAACATATCCTACTGTCTTCTATTTAAAACTATAACCCTCCATCTTAGCTGGGCTTAGTGGTGCACAGGGGTAGGAGAGAGGTAAACGAGTGTGAGTGGAAGCATTCATGTACAAAATTATTCAAAAATAAGTCTTAAAATGAGGTAATCAATTCCTTAAAATTGGAAAGGAAAACAGTAACTATTTTTAACATTTAGCTGGTAACAGAAAAAACCAGCTGGGTAGAGGAGATCAATAGACATCCATGAGAAAAAGTTCTTGGAAATTGAGTAGTGAAAAGTGAATACATTTTGTCAAATTTGAGAAACCATTAGGAGGTTCTCATTATTTAGTCTAGTCAAGAATAATTCAGAAATCTTTAAACATAACAAAATAGAGTCTGAAGAAACACCAAATATTCTAGAGACATGAAATCTTGTAGAAATGCAAAGTATGAATTAGAAACAATACTTTCACTCTAGCAGATGGTGTTTTAATTGTCTTATATATTTGCAACATCTCATGCAATGAAACAGCAAAAGTAGTCCACCAGATGAGGAAGTCTCTTCCTGGGAAGAAGGCTGCAGAATAAGAAATGGATGAGAGCAGGTAGTGAGGATGGGGATGACTAGACTACCTTATGCATTCGCCAAAATGTCAAAGAATAATTAATTTTATTAATAAAAGGAGGAAAACTCACTTTTCTATTCTCTTTTTCTGCTTACTCTTCATGAACTGTAATACTTGAACTCCAAGCTGAGAACTTCAGCTTCATTGACAGAGTGATAATCAGAGGCTTGGCTTTCAGTTTCCCAACAACTCAGATACACAAAGATGATTAGTATTGTCTAGAAAAAGACTGGAACTTAAAGGAAACAAAGAGTTGACTTTAGGTCCCTTTAAGGATGGGGCTGTATATAGGTCAGCTCCAGAACAGCCACAGTTCCCTACAGTTCTCAACAGTATCCATCAAACTCTCCGTCCTCTTCATCCTCTTTTAGGCTCCCTTGGTGGACTGCATGCTCCATTTTCAGGTGTTTTGCTTGGGCTGTCTTTGTTCCTCCATTGCTTTCTGAAGGATGCTGGTGAGGGGCACGAGCCTGTCATCCAGCAACTTCTAGGCTGAAGTGTGTGGGGGGATTAAGAATATAAAATCAAAGGTAAAAAAAATAGTTTGACATCAAAGGACCCAATTAAAAAGTGGGCTGCAGAACTAAACAGAGAGTTTTCAATAGAGGAGTCTAAAATGGCTGAGAGGCACTTGAGAAACTGCTCAACATCCTTAGCCATCCGGGAAATGCAAATCAAAACAACTCTGAGATACAATCTCACTCCAGTAAGAATGGCTAAAATCAAAAACACCAACGACAATTTATGCTGGAGAGGATGTGGTAAAAGGGGGACACTCCTCCATTGCTGGTGGGAGTGCTAACTGGTTCAGCCACTTTGGAAATCAGTATGGAGATTCCTCAGAAAAATGGGAATAAACCTACCACAAGACCCAGCAACTCCACTCTTAGGCATATATCCAAAAGATGGCCATTCAAACAACAAAGATGTCTGTTCCACTATGTTCATAGCAGCATTATTTGTAATAGCCAGAACTTGGAAGCAACCTAGATGTCCCTCAACCGAAGAGTGGATAGAGAAAATGTGGTACATTTACACAATGGAGTACTATTCAGCAGAATAAAACAATGGAATCCTGAGATTCGCAGGCAAATGGATGACACTAGAAGAAACCATCCTGAGTGAGGTAACCCAGTCACAAAAAGAGAAACATGGCATGTACTCTCTCATATATGGATTTTAGACATAGATCTGGGGAGTGCCAGCCTATAATCCCATGGCCAGAGAGTCTAGGAAACAGAAACTTCATTTAGTGGCTGATTGAAGAAGAGGCAGACTCCCTCGGTTAAGTACTGAGCTGAACTCAGGAAAGCCAGTAACAGAGAGGGAGGACTGATGACCAAAGGGATTAAGACTGGGCTGGTTTAACCCCCAGAAACAGCTGACCAGACAAAGGTTAACTCTTGAATCCCAGGCATCAGCCTGGGAATCCAGCATGGGACTGATCAAGACCCCCTGAATGTGAGTGTCAGTGAGGAGGCCTAGGTAATCTATTGAGCCCTGGGCAGCAGATCAGTACCCATCCCGAGTATACACACGGACTTTGGACTCCCATCCAACAATGTGAGATGCACTCTCACCCTGAACTCTTGGGGAAGGGTCTAGGCCCTGCCCTATATTAAATGACAGACTATGGACACCCCCATGGAGGGCCTCACCCTCCCTGGGGAAATGAGGGGATAATGGGGGAAGTTGGGGGTAGGGCACGGGAGGAGGGGAGGGAAAGGGAGAGGGACCTGGAACTGAGTTGTGAAGCAACCTTGTTTCTTATCTAAATTTAAACTGAAAAATAAATGAATAAAAAAATAGTTTGAAATCCTGAGAAACTTCAACACATGTAGGATTTCTAAACGGGTGCATTTTAGGTAGAAATATACAAATTTTGAAAGCACATTCTCAGTCAACATTTATGAAGGCTTTCTTTGAACTCTTAGAGACCAATACCCCCTTGTTTCATGTTCCACAAAATTCTAATTACTATTTTGATGTACTGTTTTCATGCTGATTATTTTCTTGTTTTGTTTTTTGTTTGTTTGGTTGTTTCGATTTAAAATTGCTCAGTCCTCTGGATCTTCATTGTAGCACCACTGGAAATTCTTTGTTCTATTCTGCTGGTGGCTGTTGAAGTGTTGGTAAAACACAGTGAGTAACCAGTATACATTTTCTCTGCCTTTCTACCTAAGAAATAACTTTATACATCAATTATGCAGTTAACACACTGTCCATTTCCTCCTGCAAACAGTGGATGTGCCAGATAGCTCTGGATTTCATGAATTTATTTTTGCCTGACACACTACAATGATCTGTTCTCATACATACCTATTCCATTAACTCTGGGGCTGTTGGGCTCTACCTTGTTCTGTCTCATTCTTGGTACCATTCCTTTTGAGGTTGTCATGATAGTCTGCCTCCTGAGCTCACGTGGTTGTGAATCTTGTGTAAAAATTCTGTGAGAAACACCTGCTCAAAAGAAATGATGACCTCCTTTTCATTATCCTCTGTGTATATTGAGGGAATGGTTAAGTGAGGAGACTTCATCTGTGTAGAGACATTAATGCTTTAATGGATTCCTTCACATCTCTGGAGGAAATCACTCCCAGGCTGTGACAAGACATGGCTACATATGTGGATATTTTGTTTTCCCTCTCATCCAGTGAGACTGTGCCATTTCTTAAAGTTTCTTAGTTCACAATTCTATGCTGTGTTAAGTATTCACTGCATATTTCATGTGGGTATTTACTTGAAAGTTTGGTGCTGTTAAAAATGAAATAATTGGAAGTTGTGGTACATCCACCATAATTTTGTTCATTTATTTATTGTTTGCCTTACATTAAAGCTACTCCAATAGAGAGAAATTTGTGTTTCCCTTCCCATACTGAGTTAATAAAGTTGTTATTGTTTCTCTTTTAAAATTTTATTACATTTTTTAAAAATTAGAAACAAGATTGCTTCACATGTCAATCCCAGATCCCTCTCCCCCCCTCTCCTCCTACACTTCCCTACCAGCCCCCCCCCAGGCCGCCACCCTATTCCTACTCCCTTCCCCATGAGGGATATACAGAGTCTGTCATTTCGTTCAGGGCAGGGCCTAGGCCCTCCCCAAAGAGTCCGGGCTGAGAGAGCATCCCTCTTTGTGGTATGGACACCCAAAGTCCATTTGTATGCCAGGGATAAATACTGATCTACTGCCCAGGATCCCATAGATTGTCCAGGCCTCTCTTCAGGGGGTCTAGATCAGTCCCATGCTGCCCTCCCAACTATCAGTTTGGGGTCCAAGAGTTGCCCCTTGTTTAGGTCAGCTGTTTTTGTGGGTTTCACCAGCCCAGTCTTGACCCCTTTGCTCATCTCTCCTTCCTCTCTGTCACTGGGTTTCAGGGATTCACTTCAATGTTTAGCTATGGGTGTCTGCCTCTGCTTCCATCAGTCACTGTATGAAGATTCTAGGATGGCATATAAGGTAGTTATCAACCTTATCATCAAGGAGGGGCTATTAAGGTAGCCTCTCCACTAATGCTTAGTTTGCCAGTTGGTATCGTCCTTGTAGATCTCTGGAAATCTCACTAGTGCCAAATCTCTCCTCAAACCTATAATGACTCCCTCTATTACAGTATCTCTCACCCTGCTCTTCTCTCTTCTTCCCCCGACTCAGCCTTCTTTCTCACCCATGGTCTCCTCTCCCCTCCCCTTCTTTCCTTCTCTTTTTCCCAGCTCCTTTTCCCCTCTCCCCCCATGCTCCCAATCCTCTCAGAAGATCTTGCCTCATTCCCCTTCTCTGGGGTACTATGCATACCTCTCTCAGGTTCCTTCCTGTTTCTCAGACTCTCTGGCACTGGGATTGTAGGGTAACTCTCCCCTGATACATGCCTAAAATCCATATATGAGTGAGTATATACCATATTTGTCTTTTTGCCACTCAGTTACTCCACTCAGGACAGTTTCTTCTAGTGCTGTTCATTAGCTTGCAAATTTCAAGATCCCATTTTTTTTTCACTGACTAGTACTCCATTGTGTAAATGTTCCACATTTTTCTATATCCACTCTTCAGTTGAGGGGCATCAAGAAAAACATGAATGCAGAAAACTAAATAATTTCCACCAAAAGTACAGCACCATGTATAATGACAGCTACTTAAGAAATGCCGAGAAATAAGTTTACAGAGCATGTTGCTCTCAAAGCCTGTTTGACTCCCTCAACAGAAAACAGAACAGATGCTATGGGGAAACTAAAATTGCTTTGGACTGTAAACAGTGCACAGGTATAAAGGGGGTCTTGAATACAGAATTGCATTACTCTGTAGTGATTTTCTCCAGATTTGCAGTCCATTTAGCACCTTACAATGTTGGTGTTCTGTGGACTAATGGCTAAGGAGCCTGGAACCCCAGAAATCTATGCTTGAACTAGGAGAAATTTTTTGTGTCATTATGTTAAAATAACTTTTCCATTTGTAAATGCTGGCATATTGTTGTAGTCCCTGTCCTTAGGAGGCTAAGACAAGCAGATTATAAATTTGAGGCAGCTCAGCAAATTACAGGCCAGCCTGAACTACAAAACTTCACAGGAAAACAACAGTTGGGAATAAAGTTTGTTAGTATAGCATGGACATGCCCAGCCCATCAAGAAACAAAATAATCATATTTCTCTTTATTGCTACACAACTTACACACATTTTACCAGACTCATCTTTTCATGCTTGGGTACATGGGTATACAGTTGAAGGCATCAACAGAATCAGGAGAACAGACTATCACCTTTAAAAACTACCTCATGTGTCTCTTATTTCCCTTAAGATAAGAGCATCTATCACAGATCACAGTACAACCTTAAGGTGGGGGTGGGGGGTAGAGAGACAGGCATAGAAGCAGAGAGAGAAAGGAGCAGACAAACAGAAAGAGAGAGAAAGAGAGAAAGATGGGAGGTGGACAGGGCCCTTTTAAAGGGAACATAATGAATATTCTCACAGGTGGTGCTCTTAGATATAAATGATGACCCAGTTCCCATAAGTGAGGCAGATAATTAAGACCCAAAGCGCTGCAATTCTGGCTTCCCAGGAATTCAAAGGGTGTCAATTTCAAGACAGGCACATGCTGCCCAGTGAGTGGTCATACATAGGGCAGGTGCCAAGGACTCTGAGACTGAGAGAGACAATCATCTGGTACTAGGACTTTGAGAAAAGCCAGAGGTGAGAAGATTGTGCTCAAAAAATGAAGCCTTACTACAAATGGAATGGTCAGAGGTGAGTAACCCTGCGAGAGAACCAATGGCCAATATTGAAGGGAAGGCAAAGTCATGGGTGAATGAGAATGCAGATTTGTTGCAGGTGGAAGAGAACAGAGCCAGGTTCCTGGATCTTAGCTTGCCTCAAACTGCCTACAGGCAGGAGGAGTTACCAGGAGAGCATTCCTGGTCAGGCAACCAATGTTGTAATTAAAAAAAAAAGCAGAGTGAAAGGAAAAAGGCTAAATGAGACAGATCTCATTTACAGGGTGTTTTCCTTAAATTAGAGGAGAGGGACTGGGGAAAGGGGGTAGGGTGAGACCAGCCTCTGAGGACAGGTGCACAGAAAAAAAAAGAGAGACATGGGGGTATTGAGAGTCAGGCAGAAAAGGGAGGGAGGGAGGCAGAGAGGGAGGGAGGGAGGGAGGGAGGGAGAAAGAGAGAGAGAGGGAGAGGAAGAGGGAGAGGGAAAGGGAGAGAGAGAGAGAGAGAGAGAGAGAGAGAGAGAGAGAGAGAGAGAGAGAGAGAGAGAGGAAGGAAGGAAGGAAGATGGGAGATAGACAGGGCTCTTTTAAAAGGGAACATCCTGAATATGTGTAGGAGGTGCTCTTAGTGACTGTAGCTGAGGACATTATCCTATCAGAACCCCAAAAGGAAGTCAGTACAGATGTCTGAATAATAACAACCTGGGCACAGGTCAGGAGGTCAATGGACACAAAAGAACATTGGGTAGCAAAAACAAAACAAAACAAAACAAAAAAACCATGTCCCTTTTAGCATTTTATTGTTCTCTTAGGGTGCATATTGCTATGATGAAACACCATGAACAAATCAACTTGGCCAGAAAAGGGATTTTTTTACTGACATTCCAAATAACAGGCCATCACTGAAGGAAGTCAAGACAGGCACTTAAACCTTCCTGGAACCAGGAGGCAGAGGCTGAATCAGACACCATGTAGGAGTGTTGGTTATTGGAATCTCCCCATAGATTGTTCAAGCTCCTTTCTTAGGGAATCGAGGAATGCCACCCAGGAATGGCACCACCCACAATAGATTGGCACCACCCAATCAATTACTAATTAAGAAATTCCCTATAGACTTGCCTACAGTCAGATCTTAATGAGTCATACTCTCAGCTGATGTTCCCTCTCTTAGATGTATCTAACTTTAGTCAAGTTAACATAAAATAGCCTGCACAGAAATTCTACCAGAAATTCAAAGAAGAGCTAATACTAATACTCCTCAAATTGTTTCACACAATAGAAACAGATGGGTCATGACCAAACTCTTTTTACAAGGCTATAATTGCCAGTCTCCCTCATGAACATTAACGTAAAAATATTCAATAAAACACTAGCAAACTGAATCCAAGAACACATCAGAAAAATCATCCACTGTGATCAAGTAGACTTCATTCCAGAGATGCAGGGATGATTCAACATACAAAAATCTGTCAACGTAATCCACCATACAAACAAACTGGAAAAAAACCACATTATCTTCTCATTAGATGATGAAAAAGCCTTTGACAAAATCCAACACCCCTTCATGATAAAGGTCTTGGAGAGACCAAGGATAAAAGGAACATATCTAAATATAATAAAGGTAATATACAGCAATCCAACAGCCAACATCAAAATAAATGGAGAGAAACTCAATGCAATTCATCTAAAATCTGGAACAAAACAAGGCTGTCCACTGTCTCTATATCTCTTCAATATGGTACTTGAAGTTCTAGCTAGAGCAATAAGACAACAAAAGGAGATCAAGAGAATACAAAATTGGAAAGGAAGAAGTCAAACTTTCTCTATTTGCAGATGATATGACAGTTTACATAACTGACCTGAAAAATTCTACCAGGGAACTCCTAGAGTTGATAAACACCTTCAACAAAGTGGCAGGATACAAGATTAACTAAAAAATCAGTAGCCATCATATATACATATATGATAAATTGGCTGAGAAAGAAAGCAGAGAAACATCATCCTTCACAATAGCCACAAAAAAACCTAGGATAGCTAAAACAATCCTGTCCAATAAAGGAACTTCCAGAGGCATCACCATCCCTGACTTCAAGCTCTGCTATACAGCCATAGTAATGAAAACAGCTTTGATTGGCAGAAAGACAGACAGGTAGACCAATGGAATCTAATTGAAGACCCTAATATTAATGCACATACCTATGAACACCTGATTTTTGACAAACTAAAATTATATAGTGGATAAAGGAAAACATATTCAACAAATGGTGCTGGCATAACTGGGTGCTGACATGCAGATCGATCCACATCTTTCCCCATGCACAAAATTTCCAAGTGTATCAAGACCTCAACATAAATCCACTCTGACTGAACCTCTTAGAAGAAAAAGGGGGAAGTACCCTTATAGGTATTGGCACATTAGACCACTTCCAAAATATAACACCAGTAGCAAGACACTGAGATTGACAATTAATAAATAGATCCTCCAGAAACTGTAAGGCAAAGGACACAGTCAACAAGACAAAATGGCAACCTACAAAATGGTAAAAGATCTTCATCAACCCTACATCTAACAGAGGGCTGATGTCCAAAATATACAAAGAACTCAGAAGCTGGTCACTAAAACACCAAATAATCTAATTAAAAACTAGGTACAGATTAAATAGAGAATTCTCAACAAAGTAATCTCAAATGCCCAAAAGGCACTTAAGGAGTTGCTCAACATTCTTAGCCATCAGGGAAATGCAAATCAAAACAACTGCGATACCATCTTACACCTGTCAGAATGGCCAAAGTAAAAAACACTAATGAAAGCTAATGCTGGCAAGGACATGAACTAGGGGGAACACTCCTCCATTGCTGGTGGGAGTGCAAACTTGTACAGCCACATTGGAAATCAGTATGGCAATTTCTCAGAAATTGGGAATCAATCTACCTCAAAACCTAGCAATTCCACTTTTGGGAATATACCAAAGGTTGCATACTCATACCACAAATACATCTGTTCAACTATCTTTACAGCAGCATTATTTGTAATAGCCAAAACCTAGAAGCAACCTAGATGGCCCTCTACCAGAGTGGATTAAAAAAACAAACAATGTGGTACATATACACAAAGGAGAACTATTCAGAGTTAAAAAACAAAAACAAAAACAACAAACAAACAAACAAAAAACTCAGAAACTACTTGAATTTTGTAGGCTTATGGTTGGAACTAGAAAAAAACATACTAAGTGAGGTAACCTAGACAGAGAAAGACAACCATGGGACGTTCTCACTCATAAGTATGTGTTAGCCATAGAGCAAAGGATAACTAGTCTACAATTCACAACCTCAGAGAAGCTAGGAAACAAGGAGGACCCTAAGATAGGCATACATGGACCCCTCAAGAAGGTGAAAGGAACAAGATCTCCTGAGTAAATTGGGAGGGAGGGGATAGAGGAAGCAGAGAGGGGAGGGGAAAAGTAGAGGAGGGAGCAGAACATGGGGGATCAGGAAGGTCAAATTGGAGGAAGAACAGAGAAGGATAGCAAGGAAAGAGATACCTTGATAGAGGGAGCCATTAGGGGGTTAAAGAGAAACCTGGCACTAGGGAAATTCCCAGGAATCCACAAGTATGACTGCTGGGAACCTTTATCATTTATTACAGAAGTAGCAATTAATATTCTATTTATCAGCTCCATGTGGGTGTTGGTGGCACATGTCTTTAAATCCCAGCACTCGGGAGGCAGAGGCAGGCGTAACTCTTTGAGTCTTTGAGTTCGAGGACAGCCTCCCAAACAATACAGAGAAACCCTGTCTTGAAAAGACAAAACAAAACATAACAAAAAGATACTTAAATGCACTCAGAAAGAGGGCAGAGCATGAAATCAAATCTATTTATCAGCTCCAGAATATTCATGACTATAAATTTTGCTGTATACAGAATATTTGCTAGGTGCTTTGTATTTTCAAAAAGGCACCAGAGAAAGGAAATGCTTCCTCACTGGCACATCAGCAGTAAGAGCTGCAACCTCTAGATTTCACACTGCATAGCCTTAGTTTTTCCCTTTGATATAGAACTGAGAAGTCCCTTTAATGAGTTAACAGGATGTGTTGCACGTCACAACCTCGACCCCCAGATTTAGTTTTGCCAGGATGTTTGACAAATCACATCCATGGGGGAGACACCTGCTTTTCTCAAGACCCTACCTGCCTTCTTGGCTCTGAGAGAAATGCACACCCTTTTGTCAGAGAGTTGTTAAATGTGCCTGTGGGTATAAAAATTAGAAGCCTTGTGGATCTAGGAAAACTTTTAGAAAACAGAACTTTTAGAGAATTTTTAAAAGGAAATTTGGAGACTTTTAAGAAGGAGCTTTTACAGAATTATTTGAAGGAACTTTGGAAAGTTTTTAGAAAGAAGTAGGAGATATTTTTCAATATGTTTTTATTTAAGTTAGAAACATGCATGCTTCATATGTCAATCCCAGCTCCCTCTCCCACACCTCCTCCATTGTCCCTCCACCAGTCCCCCCAGTTCCCCATCCAATCCCCATACCATTCCCCAGGGAGGGTGAGGGGATCTCCAGAGTCTGTCATTTCATCCAGGGCAGGACCTTCCCTATGTGCCCAGGCTGAGAGAGCATACCTCCTGTGGAATGGGCTCCCAAAGTTCATTCTCTTGCCATGGTGAACACTGATCTACTACCCATGGCCCCAGAGATTTCTGAGGCCTTCTCATGAGGTCTGGATGAGTCTGATGTTGGCCTCTCAGCCATCAGTCTGGGGAGTTCAAGAGCTACCCCTTGTCTGGTCAGCTGCCTTTGTGGGTTTCACCAACACGGAATTGATGCCTTTGCTTATCACTCCTCCATCTCGTCACTGGGTTCTTTAGTTCAGTGTTTAGCTGTGGGTATCTGCCTCTGCTTCAGTCACTGGATGAAGGTTCTAGGATGTCATATAAGGTAGTCATCAACCTTATCATCAGGGAGAGGGTATTAATGGAGTCTCTGCGCTATTGCTTAGTTTGCCAGTTGGTGTTATTCTTGTAGATCTCTGGAAATCACATTAGTGTCAGCTCTTTCCTCAAACTTATAATTACTCCCTCTATTCTTACCCCGACTCAACCTTCCTGCTCTCCTGTCTTCTTTTCCCCTCCTCTTCCCCCCTCTCTTTTTCTTGGTTCCCTCTCCCCTCACCCCATGTTCCCAATCTGCTCAGGAGATCTTGCCTCATTCCACTTCTCTGGGGTATCATGTACATATCTCTTGGGAACCTTACTGTTTCCCAAACTCACTGGCACTGGGATTGTAGGCTGACACTGCAGGAAAACTTTTGAAATAAAAATTTAAGAGAGTTTACAGAGGGGAAGAAATTTTAAGGAGAAATGAAAATCTTAAAGAGAACTTTAGAGGAAGAACTTTTAGGAAGAATATTTTTGAAGAATAAAGATCCATGAGATTAATGCATGTGTGAGAACTGGTTTATTTCCTTTTGGCCCTCAGATCGTAACTTTTTAGCAAATCCCAATCTGCCTGCTGTAAGTGTCCTACCCATGATAGATTACCCCAACTAAAAAGAATAAGCAATAGTAGAAAGAGTACCTTAAATGCCCTTCCCCTATAATGAGATTGATGACTACCTTTAATGCCATTATAGAGCCTTCACCTAGTAGCTGAAGGAAGCACATGCAGAGATTCACAGTTAAGCACTGAGCTGAAGTCCTGCAGTCCAGTTGTGCAGAGGGAGGAGTGATGAGCATAGGGGTCAAAAACATGTTTGGGAAACCCACAGAAACAGTTGGGGACTCACTGACTCTAGACTGTCAGCTGGGGAACCTACATAATACCTAACTAGGCCCTCTGAACATGGGTAACAGTTGGGGGGCTTAGGTGATCGATGATGCACTGGCAGAACTAGTATTTATCCCGAGTGCATGAACTGACTTTTTGGAGTCTATTCCCTATGGAGGGATTCCTTGCTCAGCCTAGATGCAGAAGGAAGGGTCTCTCAGTCCTGCCCCATATGATGTGGCAGACTTTGATTATTCCCCATGGGAGGCATTATCATCTCAGAGATGTGGCTTAGGTTGGGATGGGGAGATGGTGAGTGGAGTGGGGGGACAGAAAGGAGAGGAAACTGGGATTGGTGTGTAAAATAATATTGTTTTAAATTTAAATTTAAAAAATATCCTGCACAATGGTTTTTAAATAGATGTACATAGTAAATAGTTGTTAAAACTTAGGGTAAATTTTGTTAATACACACTATAAGGTAAACTTTGATTTTTTTAATGTCAAGATCCAAAAACAGACATCATGAGTTAATAACAATTTTAGATCTAAAGGACATTACAAGTGAATTCACTGATGATAGTGAATGAGAGGAAATATTGACAATGATAAGACGTAGAAAACTGACAAATATGAATGATGGTTATAGAATGGAGCATATTGCTTGGTCAATACTAAATTTCTCAACTTTTACTGTTTTAGAAAGATGCTACAAAAGAAATTACTTCTCCTTAGGGAAAAAATCTATAGAGAATTTAGTTTAATTATTATCGTCATCATTATTATTATGTGTCACAAGACAGTATCACTCTGTAGCCCAAGATACCCTCAAACTTACTGTGAAGGTTAGGCTACACCAAAACTCATAAATGTATATGATTATAAGTTTAAAGTCATAACATCCAGAAGCTGTCAATTGATATTACTGCATCAATATGTTTTCCACTTACCAGGAAATCAGTGAGACAGAGGGGTGGGGGTTGAGAACACATATGGACTCTGGATGGTTGTATGACTTCCTTGAACTAGCCTGGAAACTATTAATCAAATCTGGAAAGATTTTTTATAGCAAAAGAACACTTTTTAAAGATAAATTCTTCCACATACAGAAAATAGCCAACACTAACCAACCAACAAACAAAGAGAAGCCTGAAACCACATCCTAGTTCTTCCCCCCTCCACCCCCCAATCCTACTTCTTAACTGTAATATTAGAGCAGTGGGGTAAAGAAATGAATTATCCAAGTGAGAAGGAGAAGTAGTGCTGTCTTTCAAGGGCCTATATTTGGAACTGAGTGTCATTCAGGAAATGAGTGATACGACAGGCTTGGAACAAATGGATTCCATTCTCCAGACATAAGCTGCTGTGTTTATAGGAAGTAAGATAGTTTCTACTTGTGTTAAGTCAGGTTGCAAAAGAACATTTCTACACTTTCCCATCCATTACCCTATTTGCTTAACAAATTGAGGCCTATGATTAAGACATTTAGTCACTGAGTAGTCACAGTCATCACAGGAAACCAACAAAGATGACAAAATGTTCCATTTTTTCTTTTTCTTCATACTGCACATATTTTATTCATTCTCTTTTCACACATACAGGAATACCTTATACCACAGTAATCAGGTTGTATACCTCTAAAACTGAAAAACACACGGCCTCCATTTTCCTGTAATGATTTCATTGTCATCAAATCACTATAAAACAAAAGATATAATAGGCAGTTATTAAAATTTGAAGCTTATATTGATTGAGGCCATGATTTTAAAAACAAAATTTACTGACCATAGTATTAATTGTAAATGATTTTTTACTAAAGTTTTTGTTTGTTTGTTTTCACTAAACCCAAGAGAAATAGTCTTGGGTCAATGACATGGCTCAGTGGATAGAAGTCATTGCCACTAAACGAGATAACCCAAATTTAGACATCAGATACCACACAGTAGGGGATAAGTGACTCCTTCAACTGTCCTCTACAGATGTGCTAAGACATAGTTACACAAATCTGCATAAATTCACAAAAATTTTTAAATGAAATAAAAAATAATAAGGAAAGTCATTTCTTTATCACAATCCTATCCTTTCTGTCTTCCACACTGCTAATTTTCCACCATCAAGTAAAATTAATTTTCAATATCTCTAAGGGATAATTTTACACTAAAGTTGATTGCCTATGATGCTTTTTTCAAAAAAGGCATTTACAAAAACAAGAAAAGTAACATATATGGCACTTAAGACAAAGTGTCATGGCTTTGGCAACACGGAGAGTTTTAACCAGGCTAGCTTGATGAAAACCTATGTCAAAGAATAGTAGAAAGGGAATGAAATACACAGAACTCAATGGGGCTAAGAGGAAAACACAGATAAATCTTCAACAAAAGATAACCTCACTTGAGCTTTGGATTTAAGCCAGGATAAAGTAGAGTATTTAGGTTTATCCTAGGAAAAGACGTTGAAGATAAATGAAACTAAGTGGTCCATGAATCATAGACAGGACAGGTAAAGTACGGTAGCAATGAGTATACTCATAGGTCAACCATGAGGTATGATTATGGGTACAATCAATAAAGCATGCATGTTGAACATGGGCAAAGAGGAAAGGATCCAGCAGATAATAACTATTCAAAAGACACACATGGAGTATACATTCTGCATTATCCTCTCTTTACCTCCTGGTGATGCCTACATAGTCCTTTACTGAAGAACTACAGGTTAAGATCATAGCTTCTCACTTGGTTCATTTGAAGCTGATATTGAAACAGGTGTCCAAGCAACTGCATTTTCCCACTCGAGAAAATGCTTGTGGAAGGCACAGAAATCTTCTGGTCACTGGGAATCCTTACTGAAGCCTCAGGTCTGGCCCTGGTTATCACACCATGATCAAGGAACAGTTCTACAGCATAATCAAGGACTACAAAGATCTCTTAACCTGGTTGCAGGTATTCTACAAACTTTGGAAACTCTCTTAAAATGTCACCACTAACAGAGGAATGTTTCCCTTTCTCCACATCCTCTCCAGCATAAACTGTTGTTGGTGTTTTCTTTTTTAGCCATTCTGACAGGAGTAAGATGGTATCTTGGAGTTGCTTTGATTCCTCTATTGAGAATTCTCTATTTAGTTCTGTAGCCCACTTTTTAATTGGATCGTTTGGTGTTTTGGAGACTTGCTTCTTGATTTCTTTGTAAATTTTAGAGATCAGTCCTCTGTCAGATGTGGGGTTATTGAATATCTTTTCCCATTCTGTGAGCTGCCTTTTTGTCTTGATGACTGTGTCCTTTGCCTTACAGAAACTTCTCAGTTTAAAGAGGTCCCATGTATTAATTGTTGACTTCGGTGTCTATGCTACTGGTGTTATGTTCAGGAAGCAGTCTCCTGTACCAATTTGTTCAATTGTACCTCCCACTTTCTCTTCTAAGAGGTTTAGTGTGGCTGGATTTATTTTGAGGTCTTTGATCCATTTGGACTTAAGTTTTGTGCATGGTGATAGACATGGATCTATTGGCATTCTTCTACATGCCAGCATCCAGTTCTGCCAGAACCATTGTTGAAGATGCTTTCTTTTTTTCCATTGTATATTTTTAGCTTCTTTGTTGAAGATCAGATGTTCATATGTGTATGGGTTAATGTTGGGGTGTTCAATTTGGTACCATTGGTCTACCTGTCTATTTTTGTGCCAATACCAAACTGTTTTCAGGACTATAAATCTATAATAGAACTGTAGTCCTCCACTGCTGGTGGGAGTGCCAACTCGTACAGCCACTTTGGAAATCAGTATGGAGATTCCTTAGGAAAATGGGAATCAGCCTACCACAAGACCCAGGAATTCCACTCTTAGGCATATACCCAAAAGATGCCCATTCATACAACGAGGATGTCTGTTCCACTATGTTCATAGCAGCATTATTTGTAATAGCCAGAACTTGGAATCAGCTGAGAAGCCCCTCAACTAATGAAATGGAAAAAAGGGAAGGGGCTTCCTCTATAAAAGTGCTGGAAAGAGTTCAGCACACACATCCACACTGTGTCACACAGAGTTGCTAGTAAATGTCAGAGTACACACATCCACACAATGTGTCACATAAAGTGGCCAGTAAAAACCATTTTTCTATAGATTTTCTTTTCTATCTAAAGAATTCCTCTGAGGGGCCATAAGTAAAAAATTGCTTTGGCGAGTCTGCAGGCCTGAGCAATGTTGTTTGTTGGTGACCGGTGAAAAATAAGGAACAAAGTTTTTTTTTTTTTTTTTTTTTTAGTTTCTTTTTTTTTAAATTTTATTTTCCAGTTTAAATTTAGATAAGAAACAAGGTTACTTCACAAGTCAGTTCCAGGTCCCTCTCCCTTTCCCTCCCCTCCTCCCGTGTCCTCCCCCCCAACCCCCGCCCCGTTATCCCCTCATTCCCCCAGGGAGGGTGAGGCCCTCCATGGGGGTGTCCATAGTCTGTCATTTCATATAGGGCAGGGCCTAGACCCTTCCCCAAGAGTTCAGGGTGAGAGTGCACCTCACATTGTTCTATGGGAGTCCAAAGTCCGTGTGTATACTTGAGATGGGTACTGATCTGCTGCCCAGGGCTCAATAGATTACCTAGGCCTCCTCACTGACACTGATGCCTGGGATTCAAGAGTTAACCTTTGTCTGGTCAGCTGTTTCTGGGGGTTAAACCAGCCCAGTCTTAATCCCTTTGGTCATCAGTCCTCCCTCTCTGTTACTGGCTTTCTTGTGTTCAGCTCAGTACTTAACCAAGGGAGTCTGCCTCTTCTTCAATCAGCCACTAAATGAAGTTTCTGTTTCCCAGACTCTCTGGCTATAGGATTGTAGGCTGGCCCTCCCCAGATCTATGTCTAAAATCCATATATGAGAGAGTACATGCCATGTTTCTCTTTTTGTGACTGGGTTACCTCACTCAGAATGGTTTCTTCTAGCGTCATCCATTTGCCTGCGAATCTCATGATTCCATTGTTTTTTTCTGCTGAATAGTACTCCATTGTGTAAATGTACCACATTTTCTCTATCCACTCTTCGGTTGAGGGACATTTAGGTTGCTTCCAAGTTCTGGCTATTACAAATAAAGCTGCTATGAACATAGTGGAACAGACATCTTTGTTGTATGAATGGGCATCTTTTGGATATATGCCTAAGAGTGGAGTTGCTGGGTCTTGTGGTAGGTTTATAAGGAACAAAGTTTTAAGATGTTGTCTCGTCAAAGAAATTCTCTTTCTGTGGGCAGAAAAAATATTCAAAGTAACAGGTCAGTGTCCATAAATCTGTGACCTCAGGAAGAGGTCAGAGGTCTGCAGCTTTGATGGCCTGGGAGACGTAGGGTTCTGTTAATTCTTCAACCATAAACCACAACATTTTCCTTTGTGATTGCCATCTTCTGTGTGCTGTTTTTCATCTAAGATCATATTCTCTTGTACTATGGTATCTTCTCTAATTTGCATTGCCAGGTTATAAGACCAAATTTTATAGTTATAAGGATAGTAAGTCCAGAATTATTATGATAGGTCCATATGCTTTACCTTGCCTATGAGGGCATTCCTACGTCTAGAAACTGCATGTACTGTGAAATTCTTCTGTTATCAGAAGCTTACTGATATTTATAATGACTATAAATCTGTAGTCCTTTGGTATGTATTTGCATACATATGATGAAAAGTCTCTTTCACCCAGTTGCTGGAAAACATCTTCTAGACAACTGGCTTTCTAACACTCCATAATCTTTGGCCCTTGTCCTGCTGGCAATGTGTGGCTATAGTATGCTTGCCATAGTACAGGTCAAGGTAGCTAAAATATAAGTTGAGAGAACGCAAGGTGTCCAGAAAGTCTGCAGCCAACTTTATTGTGGGTTTTCACAGGAGACATAGTATCAGAGGCCATGGAATGAGTAACTGATATGGATGGCCAAATAAAATGCTCTTTGGATAGTTGTAGCTCACAGTTGCTATCACCAAACATCATTAACACTTTGAGGCCCTTCCAGAAC
Organism: Mesocricetus auratus; assembly: GCF_017639785.1. Classification (NCBI taxonomy): domain Eukaryota; kingdom Metazoa; phylum Chordata; class Mammalia; order Rodentia; family Cricetidae; genus Mesocricetus; species Mesocricetus auratus. The sequence goes on along the minus strand of NW_024429187.1, from coordinate 1,292,519 downwards.
ACGAAAAAGATAACTTTATACTGTGTTATTTTTGTAGTACTCCTATCATGTCCTTGATTTCCTGTAGTAAGTATCAGTTTAAAGAAAGGTATACAAAGTAAGTGCATAATAGGAAATGCGAAGAGAGAGTTGGAAAAATCTTAGCATAGATGTCCCAATAAGTGATTCCATGAGGTCTGACAGCTTCGTGTGGGAATGAAGGCATACTGAGTTTCTGGGACCTGAATCAAGAGATTAAAAACATAGTTTGCAGCTGGGAGGTGGTGGTGCACACCTGTTAAAAGTTCTCTTTATATCATTGAACGAGTCTCTGTGTTTTCAATACCCGACACCCTCCGCACGTTCTCGGACACAGGCCACGCAGCAGACGTGACAATTGGAGGTCCCACTGAGATCGTGAAAGGGAGGTAAATGGACGGGGTTAAGAAACTATGGGGAATAGTTCCGGGAAGCTAGAATCATTGCAGTATCAACTAAAAAAGTTACTTAAAGAACATGGGACTGCAGTCAAGTCTAAAACCCTAGAAGGCTTTCTAAAATCGATCGAACGAGCCAGTCCATGGTTCATTACTGGGGGAAGCTTAAATATTCCAGATTGGGAGGAGGTTCGCCGTGATCTTCATAGACTTTTACGAAAAGAGGGATCTGAGTCCTTGCCCCCTATGACATTCTCCTTATGGAGATTAGTGAGGGGAGCACTTTTGACAGATAAGGTTCGTCACCGCCAGGTAGTTCAGGACACAAAAGAGGCTTTTTTAGAGTTACAAGAGACTGAGACTCAAGCCTCCTTGAGTTCAGGGGCAGAGAGTGATGATGAAGAGACTGTGATTGAAACTAGAGGCTCCATTGTTAGTGAGGATGAGGAGGAGTCTCTTAGTAACAACAAAAAAATGGGTAGAGATCTCCGGGCATGACCCAAAAAGAAGGACTCCGGTCAGAATCGGTTATATCCTTCTCTATCAGACCTAGAAAATGGAAGTAGCTCAGACTCAGACTCGTCACAGTCTGAAAAGGAACGGTTACTTGCTGAGATCGCGACCCTTAAAAAAGAACTAAAAAAGATTTTAATTAAGGAAAGACAGGACAGGGAGAGAAACCCTTCCCCATACTCTGAAAAAAGGGACTCCTCCTATGAGATAACCCAGTCCTTCTCAGACCTGGAGGGAAGACCCAGGGGAGGGGTCCAATGCTGCCCGGTGGTGGCCCCAGTAATGGAAGTTCCAGATCCGAACAATTCTGGACAGGTCATTAGGCGTCATAACCCTTTAAATTTTAAGGATATAAAACAACTTAAAGAGGCAACTTTAAATTATGGAGCACAGGCTCCCTTTACACTTTCCTTAATGGAATCTTTTGCGTCTCTTAATTTGACACCTGGCGATTGGCAGCAGCTTTGCAGAGCAGCTCTGTCGGGGGGAGATTATTTGATTTGGAGAGGTGAGTTTCAGGAAAGATGCAGCCAGACAGCCCAAAGAAATGCACAGGCCGGACAGCCCCAGAGAAATGTGGAGATGCTTACAGGAAGTGGTCAATATGCCACCATTCAGCAACAAATGCAATATGACATCGCAGTCTATGCCCAAGTGGCAGCAGCAGCCCAAGGGGATTGGAAAGCATTGCCTTCCAAGGAAGGAGGGGATCATCTGTCCAAAGTCCTTCAAGGACCTTCCGAACCTTTTCAAGACTTCGTAGACCGTCTCAGTCAGGTAGCAGAAAGAATATTTGGGGGCATTGGGCCTGCGATGCCAGTCATAAAGCAGATGGCATTTGAAAATGCAAATAAATATTGTAGGGAAGCCCTTCGCCCCTATTGCAATAAAAGTCTAAATGACTATATCCGGATCTGTAGGGACATTGATGGGAACTTCATCCAGGGCCAAGTGTTAGCTGCTGCTATTCGGCCCCAAGTGGGGAAAGAAAGACCTACTCTGGGAAGGAGAAAAACATGTTTTAGCTGCGGTAGGGAGGGACACTTCCATAGAGAGTGCCCTCAAAATAGTACTACGGGTCTCAAGAGACCTGGTTTATGCCCCGTTGTCGAAGGGGATATCATTGGGCCAATAACTGCTACTCTAAAACTGACAGGGAGGGAAATTTCCTTTCTGATAATAATAATCAGGGAAACGGGAGGAGGGCCCCGCCCCAGGGCCCCAAAACCAATGTGTACGGGGCAATGACCCCTGCTCTGGGCAGTGGCAGGACTCATTTTCTCCCCCAGAGCAACCCCTTCATATCTCAGACCTCCTTAGAGCCACCTCGGGAGTGCAGGATTGGACCTCGCTCCCTCTGCCCGGGCAATCCTAACACCGGAAATGGGGATCCAGGCCCTCCCTACTGGGGTGCATGGGCCATTGCCCCCAGGCACGGTCGGACTACTTTTGGGACGGTCCAGTACTATTCTTCGAGGCATCCAGGTACACCCCGGTGTTATAGACCAGGATAGTGAGGGGAGATTAAAATAATGACATCAGTGGGCAGTGGGGTTGTTGCCATCCCTGCAGGAGAACGGATTGCTCAGATACTCCTTCTCCCTACAGCTCCTTGTGAGGCTAGAAAAATTAAAGAGAAAAGGGGCAACCAAGGTTTTGGAAGTACCGGCCCGGCAGCATTTTGGGTAGCCACTATGGAGAACCGCCCCCAGCTTACATTAAAGATAGAAGGCAAGTCCTTTAGGGGCGTCTTAGATTCTGGGGCAGATTTCTCTGTCCTCTCAGATAAATTCTGGCCCCCGCCTGGCCGAAAGAGGAAGGGACAGTGACCCTCCAGGGAATAGGACAGGCTGTGCCCCAAAAAGCCTCAGAATCTTAAAGTGGCAAGACTCTGAAGGCCACACAGGGCTTTTCCAGCCATATGTTTTGCCTGGCCTCCCTGTTAACCTCTGGGGACGGGACCTCATGCAAGAAATGGGAGTGGTCCTCACCACTCAGGCACCCAAGTCCAAAAGCAGGGGCCCCCAGATGATGCAAGGGAGGGGCTGGAGCCCGGGAGGGAACTAGGTAAACTAGAACAGGGAGAGGTTTGCCCTGTGGCATCCCTCCCTTTGGAGACCAGGGCCCCAGGGGATAGGAAGGGTTTTGGCCATTTTTGATGAGGGTCACTGTTGCGCCGCCAGCCCCCATACCCATCACATGGCTATCAGATGATCCGGTATGGGTGGAACAGTGGCCCTTACCAGCGGAGAAACTAAGGGCGGCTCACCAGCTAGTTCAAGAACAATTGGAGGCAGGTCATTTGGTTCCTTCCACGTCCCCTTGGAATACCCCTATATTTGTAATAAAAAAATCTTCAGGGAAATGGAGGTTACTACAAGACTTGAGGGCCGTGAATGCGACCATGCAGCCTATGGAGGCTCTGCAGCCTGGCTTGCCTGTGCCTGTGGCCATTCCTAGAGACTGGCATTTGATTGTTATTGATTTGAAGGATTGCTTCTTTTCTATTCCCTTGCATTCTCAAGATAGTCCTCGGTTTGCATTTAGCCTTCCTGCGATTAACTTTAGGGAGCCTGCCCTTCGCTTCCAATGGGTGGTGCTCCCCAAGGGATGGCTAATAGTCCAACTATATGCCAGATTTATGTAGCTGCCTGTTTAGATCCCCTCAGACGTAAGTTCCCTGATCTTTACATTATCCACTACATGGATGATATTCTTTTGGCCGCGGCCGAAGAAAGACAATGTTACATAGCCTTTGCAGAGCTACAGGAGCTTCTGGAGGTCCGAGGATTTATTTTGGCTCCTGAAAAGATCCAAAAGAGACCCCCTTATACTTATTTGGGTCATCAAATTCAACAAACTGGCCTCCGGCCACAAAGACTCCAAATCGATTGTTCAAATTTAAAAACACTTCATGATTGGCAGAGATTCTTGGGAGAGGTGCAATGGTTTCGCCCTTCTCTTTCTATTAAAACAGGGGCTCTTAAAGCGCTTTATGATATTCTTCCTGGGGACCCTGCTCCAACTTCCCCTAGACAGATTACCCCAGAGGCCAGGGAAGCCCTACAATTGTTGTTAAGAAGTATAGAGCAAGCCCACCTTCGGCATATAGATTATGGGCAGCCCCTTGTTCTGGTTGTACTTTCATCTAGCTTTTCGCCCACTGCCGTGTTTTGGCAGACTGGTCCTATTTATTGGGTATATTTGTCAGCCTCCCCTAAGAAGGTAGTGACCCCTTACTATGATCTCATTTTACAATTGTTGTGGAAGGCACACAAGTTTAGCATTCAAACCTTTGGAAAGAGTCCTGATAAAATTATCCTTCCTTATGGTAAGGAGGAGGTGGAACATCTACAGATCTTCCATGATGGGTGGACCCTGTTTATTACATCTACAGGCGCACAGTTTGATAACCAATATCCCAACAGCCCCTTGATGTCTTTTTTCAAACAACACCCTGTGATCTTTCCCAAGATTTTAAAGGAGAACCCTCTAGTTGGAGCTCACCCAGTCTTTACAGACGGCTCCTCCAAGGGTTTCGCGGTGGTGGTTTCTTCTCAGGTGCAGAAGAGGGTACCCATAGGGCAGATGTCAGCACAAGCCGCCGAGTTGTTTGCATGCTTGATGGCTTTCCAAATGTTTGAGGGAGAGCCCTTTAATTTATATACGGATAGTGTTTATGTTGCCAACATTGTTAGACCTTTAGAAACTTCTCCATATGTTCTTCCAACCTCCCAGGTTCGTTCCTTATTAGTTCAGCTCCAACATCTTATTTGGCAGCGCATCCACCCTGCTTATGTGGGATTTATTCGTGCACATACTAACCTTCCAGGACCCTTGCCCAGGGCAATGAAATTGCTGACTCCTTGACCCGCCCTAGGGTCTTATTTACTCAGGAGCAGCTGGCCCACCAGCTCCATGAGAGGTATCATCTAAATGCCCGCTCCATTAAATTTCACACTGGGTGCCCCTTATCCATAGCTACACAGATTACCTCTCAGTGCCCTGATTGTGCCCCTTATCATAATTCTCCCAATGAGGGGTAAATCCCGGGGCCTCAGGGCCAACCATCTCTGGCAAATGGATGTCACTCACCTGCCGCAGGCAGGGAAATTAAAATATATGCATGTCTCTGTGGATACGTATTCTAAACTGATTTTTGCCTCTCTCCACTCAGGAGAGAAGATTAAAGATGTTATTTCTCATTGCCTGCAGGCCTTTGCCTACATGGGTGTTCCAGATGCCCTAAAAACGGACAATGGCCCTGCCTATGCCAGCAATCGCTTTGCTGCCTTTTGCAGGGAACATCACATTGTCCATTCTTTTGGTATTCCTCACAACCCCACGGGACAGGCTATTGTGGAGCGCACCCATGCCACTCTCAAACAGTATTTTAAGAAAATAAAAAGGGGAGTATGTTACCTCCCCAATATTCAGTTATCCACCATACTTTACATTTTAAATTTTTTGACCATAGACCATAATAATTTGTCTGCTATGGAGAGACATTGGAACAAACCCTCCCAGTCCTTGGGATGGGTCAGATGGAAGGATTTGATTACAGGAAAATGGCAGCCACCCACTCCCCTACTAGCTAGGGTCCGAGGGGCTGTTTGTGTTTTCCCTCCAGGAAGTGAGAAGCCCATTTGGGTCCCCGAACGGTGCATCAGGCATGTCGACCCCAATACTACTCCGGATACTAGGAATGCTCACCATGCTAAAGATGATCCAACCATTGCTGAACACTCAGGTAAGGGAAATATGGGCGTTGGTGAGGATTCCCCCATGTTAATGCCAGTTAGTCATTCCAGCTCCCTGTTCATCAATTTTTATAACACCAATAATACATTGGAAGCGGCTGCTGCCAATGAGATTAAAAAGTCAGAAACTAGACATTCTGAGTTTCCCCTCCTAAGCCTGATACCAGGGTCAGGAAGTAGGGGAATCCTAGAGATTCCCAGCGGCATACGCTTTTAATCCCAACACACCTTTATGCAAGTCCCAGGACAGCCTCCAAACAATACAGAGAAACCCTGACTCAAAAAAAAAATTGGTACTGGTATTAATTAAAGAAAAAGACAAAGACAAAGGTATATGGAATGGAAAATTTTGTTTACATTTAAGTTCTATTTTGTGAGTCATCTCTAAAAACTTTTGGCCAAAAGCCTGGCCTCTCTACCTTGCATCTACAGAGTTACAAGGAGTAGGTACGGCTGTACCCCATGACTGTAGCTCAAATGGAGGAATGATAAAAACATATAGGACTTTTTAACCTTTTTAGTTCAAGGATTGGCTGGAGTTGTTCTTTTACATAGATTTCAATTAAGGAAGCTTCATTGCAACAGACTAATCATGACCTAGGGAAAAAGGATGACTAAAAGATGCATGTATGTTCTGAATGTATGGTGTGGCCACACCGGTATGTATGAAATGTGATTGCGAATGTGTGAGTGTGAACTGCTTATATGATTAAAAGGATACTTAAATCCCTTCAAAAATAGTGAAGAAGCTACCTAGATTGTGTTAAATATAGCCAAAAGGAACATCCAGCCAGTCTGTTAATGTTTTAACAGAAAAATTTAAGATACAAATGAGGCCTTGTCAGCTAGTGAGAGTTCTACAGGTTAGATTGGGAAAGACTGCTCACAGACTTCAAATAATTTTCAAAAGTTATTTAGTAAGCCCAATTTACCTAGATAGTTAACCAAGGAGGGTAGACAAATCCTTCTACTGTTATGGTCCAGCTTCAACAGTTCAAAAAGAAAATTTTTTAGAAAATAAAAAAGGGGGAATAATGTCCCCAGTCCCCACATGACTCATCAAATAATACACTCCTCATTTAAAAATTTTATAATGTGAATGCCAGTGAGCTTCAGACAGATTCTGGCATGATGGAACTTGAGCAACCATTGCTCAGGTCAAATGGAGACATCCATACACTAGACAGTGGAGAAGACCCTAATTTGGGGTCGAGGGCATGTTTGTGTTTTCTTGCAGGAAAAGAATAAAGCTTCGGCAACTGTCAGACCATTTAGTGAGATGCATGGAGCAGAGAAAAACTGGACCTGAGACCATGGGAGCCTATCTAAGCAAGTTTGAGTGAGATCTCCTAAATCAGTGTTCCTGATTCTTGATGTCATCGAATCTAGAGCCCAAGAAAGAAAGAAAACAGTCGGTTCGAGATTTCCAGTTTCTCAACAGACCTGCTGCATTAACCTTCCGGACCTGTGAGTTTTCATCCCGAAGCCAACAGAGAACTGGAAAGACTAACTGTCTGCCCTTGACACACCTTGAAACAACAGAATTCATTTTGCCAGTTTTCCCTTTAGGGGAAAAAAGGACCCATTTAAAATATTTGGACATTGATATGGACTATGAGTGGCAAAAGCCTGTTTTCAGTATTTGAACAGGACATGGTCACTTGATGGTTCCTGTTTCTGGAATCACGACTAGGCCAGTGTATTTTTCTGGAGAAATGCAACTTGTCCTAATGCGACAACTATTGTTCATATTTTTCATAATGCTACAGGTGTAACATCAATGATTGTGCCCAATGTATCTGTGCAAGTGCACTTTCTAAATGCTTTCCTGAGCAGATCTTGAAACGATTGGAAACTTTATCAAATTGTAAATGTAAATCACATATGGGTTACCCTTGTAACAAAATGTAAATCACTTGCAGGTTACCTTTGTAACAGACGAAGGCTGGTAGAATGTTATGGCCCAGATCTGGTGATGGGTATGGTGATGGAGAGGCACTATGTCGATGGGGGTCCTGGAAATGGTGGCAGTGGCGGTAGGCATTCTGGCTTTATGCCGAGCTCAAACGTGCCTTGTTCCAGAGACAAGAGATCCGTAACCAAGTATTGCTTAGCTTAGCCCATGGCAATCCCGATAGCCATGAAGGTTGGTTACAGATGATTTAAGGTTGGGGTATCTCCGATGACGGGCAACCTGTGGGGAAGACCCCTCCCACCTAAAACAGGGGTTCAAGGTCCCCCAAAGACGGGAAAGGGAGGGTGACCCTACTTGACCTAAGCCAGGAGTGCCTCATTTGAAAATAAAAAGGGGTGAATTGTGGGAACACCAGACCTTGAGCAGAGACCCACTTCCCCTTCTGCCTGGGAGTAGGCAGCTGTAAGACAATGTTTAGTAAAAACATGTTTACTAAAAACGATACAATAAGTTCCTGGCCACTTCCCCTTCTGCCTGGGAGTAGGCAGCTGTAAGACAATGTTTAGTAAAAACCTGTTTACTAAAAATGATACAATAAGTTCCTGGGAAAGGCCTTCCCACGGAAACCGCCCTGACCTCGACCTTGTCCAGAGACTAACCGCACCTTCAAAAACCCACACACATCCACCTCTGGGGTCAGAGCAGAACCAGCCAGGGTAGAGGAGAGAGCAGAAGCTTCTCTGGTGGGAGCTTTTCTTAGGAAGTTTTTCTTGAACCTTTTTGGAGCCTGTTAAAAGTTCTCTTTATATCATTGAACGAGTCTCTGTGTTTTCAATACCCGACACCCTCCGCACGTTCTCGGACACAGGCCGCGCAGCAGACGTGACACACACCTTTAATCCCAGCACTTGGGAGGCAAAGGCAGGTGGATCTCTGTGAGTTCCAGACCAACCTAGTCTACAAGAGCTAGTTCCAGAATAGCCTTCAAAGCCACGGGGGAACCCTGTCTCAAAAAACCAAAAAACCCAAACCAAAACAACAATAACAACAAAAAATGTAGTTTGGACCTACACAAAATCCTTAGCTTTTTGTTTGTCTGTTTTAATCTCTCCATAGAGTGAATTCTTACAGCTATCATCTAAGTCACTAAATTCACAGGGACCCAGCAGCTTTGGGTGACTAGAAGTCACCATATTAAGTAGACAGCTCTAAGTGATGATCTAAGTCAGTTTATGCCTGTTCTTTATTCATGAAGATTACAGTTAAGGCGAAGGGTTCTATAGACTTCTTACAAAGGGACTGAAGCAAAAATAGCAGTTATAATTGGAACCATACTATGAACAGTTTTGCTTATTTATGCATATCTCTTGAGGTCTAAACCTAAGCCTCATGCCAGGACCAGCAAAGATGGACTTGGAGTTGATGGAACTGCTTCTTTCTGTTCTCAATGACAGCCACATGGAATGCAACTGTTTTCTCTGTTTTTCACTATAGTTGTCTCTTTAATAAGATTCCAAGAAACACAGTTAACAGGTGGTACTACCCATGACAGTTTAAATCAGATATACCCCATAAGTTTTCAGGCATTTGGATACTTGGTCCCAAGTTGGTAGTGGTTTGGAGAAGATTAGGAGCTGTTGTCTTCCTGGAGGAAGCATGCCACGGGGGCAGGCTATGAGGTTTCAAAAGATTCCACTACATTTAGAGTTAGCTCCCTCTGATTCCTGTTTGTAATCTGAGATGGAAGCTCTCAGTTATTTCTTCCACCATGTCTTTGGTCGGCAGTCATGGATCCTATCCCTCAGGAACCATAGTCTAAAATGAACCCTTCCTTCTGGAATTTGTCATGATTGTAGTGTTTTATCAAACATTAGAAAAGTAATCTTTTTTTTCAAGACAGGGTTTCTTTGGGTAGCTTTAACTGGACCGGAACTCACTCTGTAGACCAGGCTGGTCTGGAACTGTCACAGATCAGCCTGCCTCTTCCTCCTGAGTTCTGGGATTAAAGACCCTGCCTAGAAAAATAATTCTTATGTGAATTTAGGAGGAATGGATAGAAAAGATTTTTCAAGCAAACAGAACAAAGAAACAAGCAGTCGTAGCTTTTCTAATATCCGAAAAGATAAACTTCAAACCAAAACTAGAGAGAAGCAACAGAGGAAGTCATTTTTATGCTCATTAAAGGAAAATTCCATGAGGAGGAGATTATAATAAATATTTGCTGACTTCATGAAAAAGAATTTGGAAGTGTTCCTTTCTCTGTGTTCTAAGTGTACAGGCAATGAATTTTCACCTGAGTGGAATACAGATTTTTTTTCAAAGTATGTCCTTATGGTTACCCAAATTTCCTCAGTGTCTGTCACAATGTCTCCCCTTTCATCTTTGGCTTTATTAATTTGTATTCTCTGTATATTTTTGTTAATTTGGACAAGAGTTTGTCAGTTTTGTTAACATTTTCAATGATCCAACTCCAGGGCAGGTCCCGTATTCAAAAGTAGGTGAATAACACTACTGGATTCAATAGATTTTTTTTTAAAAGAAGAAAAACAGGGAGTTGAGTGAACAGGGATATGGGATTGAATAGGTAGGAGTTAAATGATGAGGAGTGAGTGTGACTAAAATCCATGGTATGTAATTATCAAAGAATTCATATAAATATTATTTTTAAAGAGGAGAACTGATGGGTTAATGTTAAAAACTTGATGAGCAGAAAGAAGGCAGATACAAAGCTGCAATGGGAATGGAACTAACTTATAGTGCAAGAAAGTACAGCTGGGTGCAAGAAAGGACTTGAGAGGAGATGAAAATGCTTTGTTTAGATTTGATGGAGGACAACAAGTGTACTTACGACAGTCCATACTTCTCAGCTGGCCATGGTGATGCATGGTTTAATCTCAGCACTTTGGAGGCAAAGGCACGTGGATCTCTATGAGTTTGAGTACTGTATTGTCTATACAGCAAGATTCAGACTAGTTAAGGCTAGAAAAATCATATATACAAGTTCTAGCACACACCTTTAATCTCAGAACGCAGGAGGCAGAGACAGGCAAATATCTGAGTTCCATGCCTGCCTGTTCTACACAGAGGGTTTCAGAACAAACAGAGTAACACAGAGGAAACCTGTCTTGGAAAAAAACAAACAAAGAAAAAACTACCGCCACCAACAAACCACCAGACAACATAATAAACTATTCAGGACTCAAGGGCACTAAAATGACATCAGTACTGAATGCAAGTGAACCTGAAGGAAATAACTAGAATATCTAGTCGGTGGATGAGTACATGGATTCTGGATTAGGACGAATTACTGTATCAGTAGTAAAGGTCCACAGTTTGATCATTTATATATGGTTCTATACGATAAATTGCTGTCTCTGAAAAATATTTAGGAACATTTTGGTCTCAATTTTGTTTGGTTTGTTTGGTTCTATGGCACAGGCTATCACCGCATTCATTTTTTTTTTCTTCAGAAATCTTCTCTTAGCCACCTAATTGCTACGATTAAACATGTAAGCCACTACATCTAGTCAATATCAATTATTGCCACCATTTATTTTTTCTTCTTTTTTTTTTTTTGGTTTTATGAGACAGGGTTTCTCTGTATTGTTTTGGAGGCTGTCAGTCCAGCCTGGCCTCGAACTCACAGAGATCCACCTGCCTCTGCCTCCTGAGTGCTGGGATTAAAGGCATGCACCACCACTGACCCGCTGCCGCCATTTCAATAAGGCCTCAACTTAACATAGATGAACTAAAGAAAGGTGGGTAGGCTAACTCATGTCTTGGATAAAATATATTCAGCAGTTGCCTGAACTTTTCTTGTAACTGTTCACCAAATTTGAAATCATATTGTATGGCCAAAAGAAATGCTCATAAAAATGAAGAAAATTTTACATGAAATAAAACACACGATACAAGACAGCAATCAACTAATAAGAAATGGAAGCCCACAACTACATTATAATTCTTAATTGTTTTTTAATTAAAGTTTATCCTATTGATAATGGAATACTTAGGCTTTTTTTTTAGGGTTCTTTATTTAGTTTTATGGGTGTGTAAAAAACAGAAAGAACAGATTTTTACAGGGTCTGGGGTCAAAGGGTGTCCATGCACCAGAGTAGCTGTATCTTTTCTAATCCAGGAAGGAAGATGGCCTCTGTGCTGTCAAATTTGATTTTGGAGACTATTCCCAACATCTTCCAGGTCATCTCTGTGTGCACAGAGGACTAAGTCCTGTGACCAAAACACTTGTTTATGAGGAGTCACAGATTATTACAGTAAACACATGAGCATCAGCACACTCCATTTTACCTTTACCATTTGCTGGAGAGTGAATCAGGGAATGGAAAGTCTCTTCTCACAGACACAGTGGAAGAGTTGATCACATCCAGCATCATCAAGTCTTGTTTTAGATAAAAATGCACATCTTCTAGAGTTAGGATTGAAATTCATTATGTTCAAGTCACTAAAGAACAAAAACAATGGGAAATTATTTAGTTTTGAACATTCACTGAAATGTCATGATTTTGAAAACCCTATTGGCCAAAGTATATAGAATAAGGAAATATTAGTCATCCACTAAAATGTTTTATTTTTTATAAACTCATTAAAAAGAAATCATGTCTTGGTCATACAAAAATCCCCATCTTATTCCACAGTTGCAATTTTTGATCAGCAGGTGAAACTGATTTTTAATATTTCCAAGCAATTATTTTAACTAAGTCTGCTTTGCCTCTTATATATAGTCAATAAACATGCCGGATAGAAGCAAATGTGTGTAGCACATAGAACAAAGTCTCATATGCTGGTGTCAAATCCTTCGTCTTTCCTTAAAACACAGTCATATATGAGAGCCTATAGCTAATGAGTCTGCACTGAAACATGATAATCTACTGAATTTCCTGTATGCAATATAACATATGCGTTTCCATTGAGGAGTCATATAGACTGTGGCTTAGGTTAATGATTAAGAAAACCAATTGAATCCCAGTACCCCAGTTAGCTTCAATTCTTTAGTACTAATGCAGAGAGATGGTTAACAGGTTTCAGTGTGTATCACAGCTGAAACAAAGCCTTAAGGTGACTTCACTTTAGATTAAGATGTGTTTGATAATAGCTTTGCAATATAAAGGCCTAGACAGCAATATAAAGTTCACAAGGGCACATAGCTAAGTGACAGATTCATTTGCTTAAGGAATCAAACAATAAAGCAGCCCAGTTATTACTAGCTGACATACTTTTCTTGCTAATATTTGTTATTTTTTTCATCTTTCTTGCCTCATTCACTGTGTCACTGACAGAGTTACACAAGTGTGCACACCATGGTGAAGCTTCTATAGGCAGGGAGCTTCACCGTGGTCATAACCAGGTCAACTCTCTCATACCAATGCAGAAGGAACACACACACACACACACACACACACACACACACACACACACACACGTCACCAATAATACCAACAAAACAAAAAACTATCAATCACGTATCAAATACATCTCTTAATATCAAAGGAATCAATTCATCAATAAAAAGACACAGTCTAACAGAATGGACATGAAAACAGGATCCATCCTTCTGTTGCATACAAGAAACACACGTCAACTTCAAAGAAAGACATTACCTCAGACTAAAGTGTTGGGGAAATATGTTCCACTCAAATGGTCCTAAAAAGCAAGCCTGTGTAGCTATCCTAATGCCTAACAAAATAGACTTCAGAATAAAATTGCAAGAAATGGAGAAAGATGTTTCAAAGTCATCACAGGTAAAATCCATTGAGACGAAGTCTTATTTCTGAACATTTATGCCCCAAATACAAGGTTACCCTCATTTGTAAAAGAAACATTACTAAAACACAAATCACACTTAAAATCACACACACTTACAGTGGGAGCCTTCAACACCCCACTCTCAGAAAAGGACAGGTATGCCAGACAGAAACTTACCAAACAAGTAAAGGAACTAACAAATGTTCTGATTCAAATGGATTGAACAGACATACATAGAACACTTTACCCAAACAAAAAGAATATGCATTCTTCCCAGCACCTCATGGAACCTTTTCTAAAATTGATCATATACTCAGTCACAAAGTAATCTCAACAGATAAAAAAAAATTGGAATGACCCCCAGTATACTCTCAAATCACAATGGCTTAGAGTGAAAACTCAACAACACAAAATAGGAAAGTCTATAATCTCATAGAAACTGAACAAAGCTCAACTGAACTACCACTAGGTCAGGGAAGAAATAAAAAGAGAAATTAAAAGTTTCCTATGATACAATGAAAATGGGGGAGGCATCATCATCCTTGACTTCAAGATATACTTTAGAGACAGCCAACCTCATTGATCACCATTCTTGGCTTACCTCTCCACACTCCGGTAGAGAAGTGAGTCCCAGGGACTCTTCTACCCTACCTCCCCCTCTTCGAGTCCCCTGACCATCAGTCTACAGACTCATCCTACTACCAAACCACACAGAGGGACCTGGAGGCAGAAAAAAAGCAGCCAACTTCATTGGCTGACATTATCCATCCTGGTCCTCCATTCTCCAGTAGACTGGTTAGTCCCAGAGCCTCTTCTAGCCCACATGCCTCTCTTCGAGTCCGGTGACCCTCAGATACCAGATCCTTCCATGTACCGAATCACACAGAGAGACCTGGAGGCAGAACAAACAGGCAAACTCATCAGCAAACAATCTGGGCTTGCCCCTCCACCCTCCAGTAGAGAGGTGGGAAGAGGATAGAGCCTTGAACCCATACCCATAGGAAGAGGGAGAGACTCCACCTATACCCACTGGAAGAAGAGGTGGGAAGACAAACATATAAGAACACATTCAACAACAAAAAGACTTATATGCCACTAAAAGAATCTAGGGACTCTTCACTAGAAAGACTTGAACATTCTGATGCAGATGAAGCAGAAGAGAATGACCTTAAAAACAACCTCATGAAAATGATATAGACCCTGAAAGAGAATAGGAGAACATCCCTTAAAGAAATGGAAGAAAATCAAAAAAGTAAAATGCAAGAAATCTCTTAAAGAAAGCAAGCAAAGCCAAGAAAAAAATCAATCAAACAGATGAAGGAAGGAATTCAAACATTTCAAGACATGAAAACTGAAATAGAGATAATAAAGAAAACACAAACTGAGGGAATACTGGGAATAGAAAAGCTGAGTAAATGATCAGGAACTACAGATGCAGGCACAACAAGCAGAATACAAGAGAGAGAAAACAGAATCTCAGGCACTAAAGATAAACTAGAGGAAATAGATTAATCAACCAAAGAAAATCTTAAATCCAACAAATCTTTAACACAAAATATCCAGGAAATATGGGACACTGTGAAAAGACCAAACCTAAGAATATTAGGTATAGAAGAAGGCGAAGAAGCCCTGCTCAAAGGTACAGAAAGCATATTAAAAAACATAGAAGGAAACTTTCCCAACCTGAAGAAGGACATGCCTGTGAAAAGACAAGAAGCTTACCGAACACCAAATAGACTGGACCAAAAAAAAAAAAAAAAAAAAAAGAACATCCCTTCCTCATAACAATTAAAACACTAAACATACAGAAAAAAAGAAAGAATACTAAAAGATGCAAAGGGAAAAGGCCAAGTAACATATAAAGGCAGACCAATGAGAATTACACCTGACTTCTCCATGGAAACGCCGAAAGCTAGAAAGTCCTGGATATATGTTCTGCAAATGCTAGGAAACTATAGATTCCGGCCCAGAATACTATACCCAGAAAAAACACTCAATCACTTTAGATGGAGAAAACAAGATGTTCCATGACAAAAACAGATTTACAAAATACATATCCACAAATCCAACCCAAGGAAGCTACACTCACAATAACATAGGCAATAGATAATCTTACTTTACCAAAGGCCAGAAATAGGGGAAAAACTTATACACAATACCACCATAAAAAGCAAATCCCAAACAAACAAGAATCAACAATCAATGGTCATTAATATCCCTCAATATCAATGGTCTTAACTCACCTATAAAAAGACTCAGGCAAACAGAATGGATAAGAGGACAGAATCCATCCTTCTGCTGTGTAAAAGAAATGTACCTCAACTTCAAAGGCAGATGTTACCTCCGAGTTAAGGGTTGGAAAAAGATTTTCCAATCTAATGGACCTATGAAACAAATGGATGTAGTTATCCTAATAGCTAACAAATTAGACTTCAAACTAAAATTAGTCAAAACAGAAGAAGGACATACCATATTCATCACAGGAAAAATCCATCAGGATGAAGTCTCAATTCTGAATATCTATGCCCCAAATACAAAGGCACCCACATTCGTAAAAAGAAACCTTACTAAACTCAATCACACATTAAACCTCACTCTTAGCACTGGACAGGACCATCAGACAGAACCTCACCAAAGAAATAAAGGAACTAACATATATTATGGCCCAATTGGACTTAACAGACATCTATAGAACATTCCATCCAAACACGAAAGAATGTACCCTCTTCTCAGTGACACATGGAACCTTATCTAAAATTAACCACATACTTGGTGATAAGACAACCTCAACAGATACCAAAAAAATTGAATAACCACCTGTATCTTATCGGACCACCATTAAAATTAGAATTCAACAACAACACAAATTGCAGAAATCCCACAAACTCGTAGAAATTGAACAACGCTCAATTGCATCACTCCTGGGTAAAGGAATAAATAAAGAAATAAAAAGACTTCCTAGAAATTAATGAAAATTAAGGCACAACATACCCAGACCAAGGGAATACTCTACCAACAGTTCTAAGAGGAAAATTCATAGCACTGAGTGCCCACACGAAGAAACTAGAGAATAACCAAACTAGAGAATTAACAGAACACCTGAAAGCTCTGGAACAAAAAGAAGCAAACTCACCCAGGAAGAGCGGATGCTAGGAAACAAACTGAGAGCTGAAATCAATGAAGTAGAAACAAAGTAAACAATACAAAGAATCAATGAAACAAAGAGTTGGTACTTTGAGAAGATCAACAAGATAGACAAACCTTTATCCAACCTAACAAAAAGGCAGAGAGAGAACATGCAAATTAACAAAACCAGAAATGAATAGAGAATCATGAGGTCATACTTTGAAAACCTGTACTCCACAAACTTGGAAAATTTAAGGGACATGGATGATTTTCCGGATAGATAACACGTACCAAAATTAAATCAAGAGCAGATAAACAATTTAAATAGATCTATAACCCCTAAAGAAATAGAACCACACATAAAAAGTATTACAACCAAAAAAAAAAAGCACAGGGTCAGATGGTTTCAGTACAGAATTTGATCAGAAATTCAAAGAAGAGCTAATACCAATACTCTTCAAATTGTTCCACACAATAGAAGCAGAAGGATCATTGCCAAACTATTTGTACAAAGCTACAACTACCTTAGTACCCAAATCACACAAAGATACAACTAAGATAGGGAACTACAGACCAATCTCACTCATGAACATTGACGCAAAAATACTCAATAAAATACTGGCAAACCAAATCCAAGAACACATCAGAAAGGCTTCATCGCAGGGATGCAGGGATGCCTATACATATGAAAATGTATCAATGTAATTCACCATATAGATAATCTGAAAATGAAAGACCACATGATTATCTCACTAGATGCTGAAAAAGCATTTGACAAAATCCAACACCCCTTCATGATAAAGGTCTTGGAGAGATCAGGGATAACAGGAACATACCTAAACATAATAAAGGCAATATAAAACAACCCGACAGCCAACATCAAACTAAATGAAGAAAAACTCAATGCGATTTCTATAAAATCAGGAACAAAACAAGGTTGCCCACTCTCTCCATATATCTCTTCAATATTGTACTTGAATTTCTTGTTAGAGGAATAAGACAACAAAAGCAGATCAAGGGGATACAAATTAGAAAGGAAGAAATAAAACTTTCATTAGTTACAGAAGACATGATAGTCTAAGTAAGTGACCTGAGAATTCTCTCAGGAAACTCCTACAGCTCACAAACACTTTCAGCAAAGTGCCAGGATACAAGATTAACTCAAAAAAATCATTAGCCCTACTATATATAGACAATAAATGTGCTGAGAAAGTAATCAGAGAAACATCACCCTTTACAATAACAAAAAACAACATGAAATATCTTCGGTAACTCTAAACAAACAGGTGAAAGTCCTGCATGACAAGAACTTTGAGTCTTTAAAGAAAGAAATTAAAGAAGATATTAGAAAATGAAAGATCTCCCATACGCCTGGATAGGTAGGATCAACATAGTAAAAATAGAAATCTCAACAAAGGCAATCTACAGAGTCAATGCAATCCCTATCAAAATCCCAGCACAATTCTTCACAGACCTTGAAAGGACAATTCTCAACTTTATATGAAAAAAAAAAAAGAACCAGGATAGCCAAGATAACCCTATACAATAAAGGAACTTCAGAAGGCATCACCATCCCTGACCTGAAGCTCAATTATAGAGCTATAGTCCTGAAAACAGCTTGGTATTGACACAAAAATAGACAGGTAGACCAATGGAATCGAATTTGAAGACCCTGATATTAACCCATACACCTATGAACACCTGATCTTTGACAAAAGAAACTGAGACTATACAATGGAAAAACATTATCTTCAACAATTGGTGTTGGCATAACCAGATGCTGGCATGTAGAAGAATGTAGATCGATCCATATCTATCACCATGCACAAAAGTTGAGTCCAAGCTGGGCGGTGGTGGCATACGTTTTTAGTCCTAGCACTCGGGAGGCAGAGGCAGGCAGATCTCTGTGAGTTTGAGGCCAGGCTGGACCAACAGCCTCCAAAACAATACAGAGAAACCCTGTCTCGTAAAATCCAAAAAAAAAAAAATTGAGTCCAAATGGATCAAAGACCACAACATAAATCCAGCTACACTGAATCTCTTAGAAGAGAAATTGGAAAGTAACCTTGAGTGAATTGGTACAGGAGACTGCTTCCTGAACATAACACCAGTAACACAGACACTGAGATCCACAATTAATAAATGGGACCACGTGAAACTGAGAATCTTCTCTAAGACAAAGAACACAGTCAACAAGACAAAATGGCAGTCCATAGAATAGGAAAAGTTATTCACTAACTCCATATCTGACAGAGGGCTGATCTTCAAAATATACAAAGAATTCAAGAATCTAATAACCAAAACACCAAATAATGCAATTAAAAAGAGGGGTGCACAACTAAATAGAGAATTCTCAATAGAGGAATCTAAAATGGCTGATAGACACTTAAGAAAGTGCTCAACATCCTTAACCATCAGGGAACTACAAATCAAAACAACTCTGAGATTCCAAGGCACTCTTTTCAGAATGGCTAAAATAAAAAAAAAAAACACCAATGACAGTTTCTGGAGAGGATGTGGAGAAAGGGGTACACTCCTCCAATGCTGGTGGGAGTGTCAACTTGTACAGCCACTTTGAAAATCAGTGTGGATATTCCTCAGGAAAATGGGAATCAATTTACCAGAAGATCCAGCAATTCCACTCTTAGGCATATACCCAAAGGATGAACATTCATACCACAAGGACATCTATTCAACTATTTTCATACCAGCATTATTTGTAATAGCCAGAATCATCCTAGATGACCGTCAGCTGCAGAGTGGATAGAGAAAATGTGGTACATTTGGACAGTGGAGTACTATTCAGTGGAAAAAAGTCAATGGAATCTTGAAAATTGCAGCAAATGGATGGCACTAGAAGAAACCATCCTGAGTGAGGTTACCCAGTTACAAAAAGACAAAAAATGGTATATACTCACTTGTATATAAATTTTAGACATGGAGCAGTGGATTGCCAGGCTGCAATCTCACTGCCAGAGTATCTGGTAATTAGGGAGGATCCTAAGATTGATATTCATGGTACCTTGGAGAGGGGTATGGGAGGGAATCTCCTGAGGGGATTGGGAGCATGGGGGAGGGGAGAGGGAGATGAAAAAAATAGGGGAAGAAGAGGAGGGGAGAGGAGGACATGAGGGAACAGGAAAGTTGAGTCAGGGGTTGAATAGAGAAGAGCAGATAAGAGGGGACCATTATAGGTTTGAAGAGAGACCTGGCACTAGTCAGATTTCCTGAGGTCTAAAAGGATGACACCAACTGGCAATCAAAGCAATAGTGGAGAGGCTACTTTAAATGCCCTCCCCTGATAATAAGATTGATGTCTACTTTATATGCCATCCTAAACCCTTCATCTAGTGCCTGATTGAAGCAGAGGCAGACACCCACAGCTAAACACTGAACTGAACTCCTGGAACCCAGCTGCAGAGAGGGCAGAGTGATGAGCAAAGGCGTCAAGACCAGCTGGTGAAACATACAAAAGCAGCTGACCTGAAGAAGGGCGAACTTATGGGCCCCAGATTGGTGACTGGGAGGCCAGCATGGGACTCATCCAGACCCCCTGAATGTGTGTAGAGAGCTGCGAAGTGCTGCACCCTTAAGATGGTGCTGGCTTCTGCCTCTGCTAGCCCGACAGCAAGTGCTCTCTGTGATAAACAACTCCTTATTTGGTCAAGGCTGGATATCTGGCTTGCTTCCTCGTATGTGGACCTATCTGCTGTTGCCACATGGCTTACCAGGGTTGGCCGCCCAAGGGCCTTTTTAAGCTGTGGGCGGGCACTCCCTGGGGTCAGAAGATTTGTTCAAGGTCCTGAATAAACTGCTTGTGAGAAGGATTCCTGAGTCGCGTCTTCCTTGCTGGTCGAGGTGGTCTTGACAGTTGGTGGCCCGTACGGGGACGCTCGTACGAAGAAAGGAATTCAGAACTCACGGCGGTCAGGGGGTGCACCGGTAAGTCCCCAGGTAAGGTGGGGATCCGCGAAAAGAGCGGGATTATTGTTCTCACCCGTAGAGAAGGGGAGAACGGTCAGCAGAGCCGCGTCAAAGCGAACGGGAAAGCAAAGCAGCAGAGCCGCGTCAAAGCGGACAGGACAAAAAGAAAAGTAGTAGAGCCGCGTCAAAGCGGACGGAGTAAAAGTGAAACAAAGGGTATTATTATTTTTCTTGGCCCTTTGGCTGGTATTCAATTTTATTTTTTGGGTTTTCTTTTCACTGTTTGTTATTAAAACATGGGTAATTCCACATCCCGCCCAATTTTTCTGGCACTCAACGAGTTGCTGCCATCAAAAAATCTTAGACTAAAAAAGGGACCACGACAAGAGCAGGGCAAAAAAAAGACTGGGACAAGAGTAGTTGGTTTACTCCTCTCTGAAGGTAAAGAGAGAGCAGGACAAATGGTTTGTGGAACAGCGAACCGAAAGTAAAAACATTGTTAGCTTGGCCAGCAGGGAACCCAAAGTAAAAGCTAAAAAGAAACATTAGAAGCTTAAAAGAAACATTGTTAGTTTGGCTAGCAGCGAACCGAAAGTAAAAACATTGTTAGTTTGGCTATGGGCGCTTCTCAGTTGCACCCAATTTTTTGGCTCTGAATGAGCTGCTTCGTTCTAAGAATCTAAGATTTTTGAAAGTTAGGGAGAGATCTTGATTTTACATGGGACTGAGATTGTCATGATCCCCATGGTATGAACAGTGTCCCCTTCCAGCAATGAAAAGGTAGATTTGCAAACATGCAGACAGGATATCCAGGACAGGTGTTTGAACAGGTGGATCAGATAGCCATTAAGGCTTGGAAAATCACTGCCAAATTAAGGAGAAGTGAGTGGCAATCTTGGCACCTGGAGGCTGCGAGTGGAAAATGCAAGGATTATGCCAATTTTACAAAAGCTACAAATTTGTCCAAGTATTTGTCCAGTTTTCTTTTACAGAATTGGTCACTTAAATTTGAAGATACTTTGAAGGAGTTGAGGCTGGCAGTGGTCCATGTGAATTCCACCAGAGTGGACCTTTCCTTTGCATCGGGATTATCGTCCTGGCTGACTTCTACAATGGACCATCTTAAGGAGTGGGCGGGTATAGGAGCATTAACAGGTCTCTTGGTGTTGGTCTCCCTGGTTTGCTTGTGGTTTCTATGTAAGATTAGAGTCACACAAAAAAGACACAATGCAGCCATGATCATTCAGGCCTTTACCGCTATTGAAGCAGGACAGTCCCCCACAGGCATGGATAGCCACCTTAAAAACTAATTAAATACGCTCAGGATGCGAGGCAGAGCACTGCACTCTGAGTCAGCTAATAATGACCCAGAGAAGAGCATGTCTGATTGCATGCGGGTTGGTACCCAAGAGTCCCGCCTCTGGAAAAAAGGGTATCGGACGGGTCTGATGTTTGTTGGGTGGATGACGCCAAACAAAAATCAGTACAATGTCCCTGTCATTGTCAGAGATCAGACCTCTACTCTTGCCTGTTGCATTTTAAACAAAAAAGGGGGGAACTGTAGAGAGCTGCGAAGTGCTGCACCCTTAAGATGGTGCTGGCTTCCGCCTCTGCTAGCCCGACAGCAAGTGCTCTCTGTGATAAACAACTCCTTATTTGGTCAAGGCTGGATATCAGGCTTGCTTCCTCGTATGTGGACCTATCTGCTGTCGCCACATGGCTTACCGGGGTTGGCCGCCCAAGGGCCTTTTTAAGCTGTGGGCGGGCACTCCCTGGGGTCAGAAGATTTGTTCAAGGTCCTGAATAAACTGCTTGTGAGAAGGATTCCTGAGTCGCGTCTTCCTTGCTGGTTGAGGTGGTCGTGACAAATGTGGGTGTCAGTGAGGATGCCTTGGCAATTTTTGTGGCCTTGCAGAGAGGGCAGAGTGATGAGCAAAGGAGTCAAGACCAGCTGGTGAAACCCACAAAGGCAGCTGAGTGGACAAGGGGGAGCTCTTGAACCCCAGACTGATGGCTGAGAGGCCAACAAGGGACTGATCCAAACTCCTTGAATGTAATGTCAGTGAGGAGGCCTCAGAAATCTCTGGGGCCTTGGGCAGAGGATTAGTGTTCACCATGGCATACAAATGAACTTTAGGAGCCCATTCCACATGGAGGGATGCTCTCTCAGCCTGGACACATGGGGAAGAGCCTAGGTCCTGCCCTGGATGAAATGACAGACTCTGGAGATCCCCACAAGGAGGGTCTCACCATCCCTGGGGAAAGATGTGGGGATTGGGCTGGGGGTGAGGGATGGGGGTAGGGCTGGGAGGGAGAAGGATGGGGAGCTGGGATTGACATTTGAAGCATGCATGTTTCTAATTTAAATAAAAAATGGAAAAAATAATAAAAATTGAATATTAAAATTTGCAGGCAAATGGATAGAACTAGAAAAATATCATTCTGAGTGAGGTAACCCAGACCAAGAAAGACAAACATGGTATATCTCAGTCATAAGTGCATATGCATATTAGATGTAAAGAAAATGATAACCAGGCTACAATCCACATTCCTTGAGAAGCTATTAAACAGCAAGTACCCTCAGAGAGACATCATGGATGCTCCTGGGAAGGAGAAATAAATAAAATCTCCTGAGTATATTTGGAGCATGAGGGTTATGAAGGGGAGTTGGGAGGAGTACATGAGAAAACAGGATGGTTGAGTTGCAGGAGGGACAGAAAGGGAGAGCAATGAAAGAGATTTCTTGATAGTGGGAGCCATTATGCAGCTAGGGAGAAAACTTGTGCTAGGGAAATCCCTAGGAGTCCACAAGGATAACCCCATCTAAGACTCAAAGCAGTAGTGTAGAGGGTGCCTGAACTGGCCTACCCATGTAATCATATTGATGACCACCCTACTTGTCATTATAGAACCTTCAACTAGTAACTGATGGAAACAGATGCAGAGATTCATCACTAAGCACTGAGTTGAACTCACAGCGTCAAGTTCAAGAAACAGAGGAGGGATTACATGAGCAAAGTGGTCAAGATCGTGATGGGGAAATCACAGGGACAGCAGACCAAGCTAGTGGGAGCTCATTGACTCTTGTTTCCCAGCTGGGGAACCTGGATAGGACAGAACTGGGTCCTCTGAATGTGATTGACAATTCTGTGGCACCTCGGGAAATGGACCAGGATGTATCCCTAGTGCATGAACTGACTTTTTTGGAGCCCACTTCCTATAGAAGACTCCCATGCTCAGGCTAGATAGAGGAGGTAGGGGCTTGGTCCTGCCTCAACTTGATATGCCAGAGTTTGTTGATTCCCCAATGGAGGCCTTACCCTTTCTGAGGAGTGGATGGGGAGTTGGGTGAGGGAGGGAAGGGGTAGCAGAAAGAGGGGAAGGGGGAAGAACCGTGGTTAGTATATAAAGTTGAATAAAAATCCTTAATTAAGATTTTTTCATTTCTCCAGAACATTTGGTGTGTTTTTCAGACTCTAATTTTTCTGACCAGCCATGATGCAAAGTAAGGCAGTTTTCTCATAACACACATTATCATCTTTTTACTATTACTACTGGGGTCATTAACAGAAGCTCACAATTGCTGGTTCCATGGTGAAGCTCTCCTGTGCATGCCGCGAGAACATCTTGGTCACAAACAGGCAACCTATTTGATAGCAAGTAATGAGGAAATTACACACACACTTTTATTTATGACTGTAATCATGTAAGCACCCTTATTCTATTTTGTCCTAAATATTTGGTAAATACACTCTTACTGGAAACTTCCATGTTCTTCAGGAACAAAATTGGAGACTTGGATTTGCTCATAAATCAAAACAACCTGAATTCTTAGGGGTGCTGACTTGTGAGTCCATTCCCTGGGAACATTAGTAGTGGAGGAATGGCCACTGGGTTCTAGAAATTCTAAGATTCTCCTAATCCAAACAGGGATTTCTAAGTTTCTGTGCCCTACATGAGATAAGGAAACCCTATCCATTAACCCACTAATGCAAGTAAGTATTCAAGATTCCCCCAGTACCTGTATGCTGTATGTTTTCCCACAGAGTCTATTCCATTCTCTTTTGAGGAAGTCCAGATGATCTTTAAAGCAACACACTTTATTGATTTATTTCTCAGCATTCCTCAATTAAGGAGGCAATACTTTGAATGCTGAGGTACTGCTGGAGATTGTTAAGAGTTTTCTGCAGTTTATGTTTTTCTTGGCTATACTGAAAAACTAAAATTAGTAGGAAATAAAACTAAAATGATGCCCATAAGAAATAATTACCAAATTAAAGATTAGAGGAAAAGATTCATGTTGAGAACCAGCATACATCATTACTTAAATTGCTATTTTGACCTTAAAAATAATGCTTTTTTTAAGGAGGAGAGACAAGAACATGCAAATATGCAGCTGTGTTGGAGCCCTTCCCATCAGTGGTTTTCTCTAAGAATGTGATGACATCGAATAAAAGACAAACTGAAGCTCCAGCACTTCTTTCTAACTTTTGCGTACAGATTCAGTCTTTTACCTTAATCCTGTCCTCAATATGACCTGGGGCAAAAATCTACAAAATGGCACAATGTGTTCTGTGTACCTATTCCTTACAGCTTGTATATGTCAGATTCATAATCACCTGAGCTCCAAAAGCAGAACATCACAAACACATCTGTTTTCAGAAGCCATGTCATCATGAGTTAAGACAGAATAAGGCAGCCCCAGAGTCACCGTGATGTTCAAGGGTTCAGGTGTGCAGGGTAAAATAAAAACCTTACAAAATCCAGGCCACCTGGAATGTCACCTCGTGACAGGCAAAATAGGGGAAAAATATGGTCTTTGTGGCATAATTAGTGTCTATTGGCATTACCTAGACAAATGATGTATTTGAATTACTCAGTGTATATCAGCCACACTGAGATTGCCATCATCAAAAGTAAGCAAAGGACCGCGAGAGGCACTGCAATGAGATGTAAAGAGATTAAACACGCCTAAAGACATCAAAATAGGTAAGAAAACCATCACCAGGACCATCCAATAGTCCACTGCTACCCATAACTGGGGCTTTTTATGAAACAAATGATGATAACTTAATGTCTTAAGTAAAATTCCAGAATACAGACTCACTCCTACACCTGACGTTTGGAGAATAGCTCAGAAGAGAGGATAAAAAGATTGTCAAACACGGAGACTCAGGGCATCTGCATGAAAAGGAAGCTGCACCCAGGCAATCTCAAGAATATTATAGCCTAAGCAAGACATGACCAACCATAATATCAGAGGACATGCTGATATGGCCAGGGGAGATCTCCACATGACCCCAATCCTTGATAAAACGGCAGGCTACTGATGACACCTGAGAGAAAATAAATCTCTCCTAGGGTTGAGTACCTAAGTGAATATCTGATATTGAGTGGTCAGCATTAAAACACATGCATGTGAACAATGCTAAATGGAAGTACAAATTATTTATACACATGCAGACATGTAACTAGTAATTAAATGGAGAGTAAACAACACAGACAATAAATCAAAGGAGGGTGTGGATATACTGGTAGGGGAACAGAAGGAAGGGGGAACAGGATATAATAATAATGGATTAGCGATGATCAATAAATTATATGCATAGACAAAAGTCGTAATGAAGCCAGTTATCTTATATGATTAATAATTTCTAATAAACTGCAAAAAGAAAAGTTTGAATTTTAGATTTCTAGATGACATACATGATTCTGTTTATACCCTATGTACAGAAGCAGTTCTTTATGACTAGATAATTTTTTCCCATTCAGCCTTGAACTCTCCGTCTTTCTGACTCAGCCTCACAGACAACTGGAATGACAAGCTCAAGCTGCCTCATCCAGGTGCACATGGTTTCAAAAGTTCACCTTACAAATTACTGAAGGCATAAGCAAGATGCAGGAAGGGAACACCAGACGGTAATTAGCAACCCAGCGAGTGATCACAACTAAGAACAAAGAGGAAGGTAGTATCAACCAATGGCTTGAGAAATTGGAAGGCAATATGAATATTCTGAAATCTGTAAGGGCCCATCCTTAAAGAATTCCTAGAAGTGAGCTCTTTTCTTGTCCATCAATTCTGTTTCTCTCAGGAAAATAAGATATCTAACCTTGAGCATTTGAGGTCTTGGGTTCTTGCATCTGCCTCTCATTATCACCACACTAATGTAGCAAAAGTGTCCAGTTTAGCGTTTACATGTGACTACATTTGAAGGGCAAGGTAAATAGAGAATAAAGAATTTACATGTCTCTTCTGACCTGACTGTTGTTGCTGATGACTGGCATTGAAGTTTGATGAAACACATGGAATATCTTGCTCTAGTAAGAACTTTACACTTTTCATTTCTTTAAGATATCATTTCTTAGAAAATTCAGAGTTTCTTTAGACTGTAGTTAATACTTTCTAAGGACTTTACATTTTACCCGTATTTTGATAAAAATAACTGAAACCTGATGGTTTTTCAAATTTATAAAAGTGTATTCCAAGCAGGCAAAGTGGCTCACAAATGTAATCCCAGAACTTGAGAGACTAAGCTAGGAGAATTAAGGATTCTGGGTCACCCTTTGCTACACAGCACAGTCAAGACTAGTCCTGTCTATTTGAGACCCTGACTCAAAACAAAACACAAAACAAAAAACAACCACCAAAACTGCAACAATAAACAACTAACACAAAGCAAAATAAATCATTAATTTTTCAAGTCTCAAAGGTTAGTTTTATAAAACCTTTCAAGTCATCATTCTTCCCTCCACGGTCCTCTATTATCAGCTGGCAATCAGCAGAAAGGCTAGGTCAGTTTTCAATGTCTGGTGTGTACAGTGCATAGGAGGAGAGCATTCACCTTTTTGTCCAGCCTCTCTGGGACCTTGAGTCTCCTCAGGACTGGCTGGATTCTATGACTCTGAAGATGTCTAAAATCTCTTGAGTTTGAATAAGTCACCTCCTGATTCCTCATCTTGAAACGAAGTAATGAAGGTTTAAATTAAAACCTTGTTTTGGGATGATGTCTAGGTAAAGAAAAAATTAAATTGTCCAAGTTTAGAACATTCTAGAATTTTATGCTGGGGTAGGATAGAAGTTTATTACCTCTTTTAAGGATCTGAATCCTGTAAAGAGTGTGGATGGTGTTTGGTTTCTACAAAATGTGAAAAACATTTTTAGCTAGTGGTCACATCAACGATTGTTGGAAGGTATGGGAAATTTGAATTTGAATTGCCAACACAGCCATACGAATGCTTGACAAAACTGGTGATACCCCAAGTAACTGACATAATTTAAAACTATTACTAATACATCAGATGTTTAAAACTTTCTTGAAAGCAAATCTCTTTGCTTTTAAAGCTTTTGTAAACGTTGTGATACACATGTGAATATAAAATGATCTTGTTGTCTTTTGACCACATTTACAAAGTATATGCCTGAAACAATGTCCAAAGGATTATATGAAAGGAATATTATAGGAAGTTAAATTTGCAGTTTCCAGATGTGATTAGAAAGTCTCCTGAGTAAAACCCAAAATACCTGTATTCATAACTACAAAGGATTCCATGGACACGAACATTCCACAAAAATTAGGACCCTATATAAAATAATTTTTTCTACAGTTGTACATGCATTTTGTCCTAGCACTCAGAGTCAGAGGCAGGAGGATCCCTAAAGTCAGAACATCTAGTTACCAAATTTTCAAATAGCCACAACTATAGAGATAGATTCTGTCTCAAAAAATATAGAAATATAGAAAATTTGTCAGTGAGTATTATACTCATAAATTATTCATTCTTGGGATAATAATCAGTATGAAAATTATTAAATTAGAGATACTTATAATTTACCTTGTTTCTTTCATTAAACAGTATTTGAAGGGGCAACCAATAACCAGGTAATATTAAATATTAAAATAGAGTCCATGGACTCTATTCATGCTTAGTAATTCTAATACATTACAATTGATGAAATTTTCTAAGATCATTTACAATTTCCCTAATCCTCTAAAAATAAAACTATTTCCTATTATAAAAGTCTACAACGTGTGGAAGAAACTATGTAAACCACTTGAACTAATTACAAAGTAATTAATCCTGCTGATTATTGTTTTTGATTACATAAAACATAAGTAATAGCACAGTAAGAGAAAATACCTTTCTTGAAGCTTAAGGCAAATGTTCACACGCAGACTTAATAGAGGTCTAATATCATCAATTGTCTTTCTTATCTATGTCGTTGTAATGCTTGCCATTTGTAACCAAACAGAATTTCTCTAGAATAAGTATGATCGTGTGATAGAGATATCTGAAGAAATCAGAGTAGCTGTTACCTATTCCCCAGACAGGGGGTGATGCAGGAGGAGGGAACCAAAGATGAGGAACAAATTGTCCTTTCCAGCTCTGTATCTCTTCAGAAGCTCCAAATTAAAAGAAGTGTCCCTTCTGCATACTTCAGCGCTTATAGTTCTGCCCCTCCTTTTGACCAAAGTGAAGAGGAAATTGTATGTTGAGAGCTGATACTGAAAGCATGAGTTATGCATTCGTATACTTGAAATGGTCCCCACTTCATATGCAGCTGAATCGTTTGTAATCAGTATTTGATGACTGCAAGGATGAAGGAAAATATATTTAGAGAAAACACTGCCAATATCTTCAGCTAAAATGTAATGTAACTCTAAAAAGTCATTGGTTACAACAAATGGCTGAAACCGCTCTATATAAATAAGAGGTTATATAGAATAAATGATAGGTTCCAAGGCCACAGACAAACCCTTTCTCCAAAAACCAAAAAACAAATGGGATGATTAAATTCTTCAGTTCCAAGTTTTAATAATTTTCAAGAACTTTGCTTTTCATTAATATTTCAGAGGAAATATTACTTTTTGTTTTTGAATTGTATATATTGAAAGTGGATGTATATTAGAAATGTCATAAGAGGATCACATTTCTGTTATGATTTTCTTGTTAAGTACTGAGCTACTTTTTAATCCACACATAATATTTAAAATGAAAGTTGATATCTTTCTATATCAGGTGATTTCATTGCTGTCATTTCAATGTGGCTGGACAATCAAACCCAGTGTCTTATTCATGTCTGTAAGTGCTATACCCTGAGATAAGTGCTTACTCTTTAAGGGTTTGTTTATTTTCTTGGTAGCTAGGTTTGGTCTCTTGGTTATGTTTCAGACAGTATCCTGTTGTATATCTCATAGTGTCCTGAAAGTCACTGTGTGTCTCAGGCTGGATTCAAACTCACTCTTCTCCTGCCTATCCTCCTCAGTTCTCTGTTACATATATAAATTCCTTTATGAGTATACATTATATGTATGTGGGGGTGATGCACATGACAACTTCAATATGGATTATATAAAAAAAACTTACATGACAACACACTGCTGCAATCCCAGGAAGCAGAGGCAGAAGAATACTCAGAAATGCAAGGACAGTTTGGTCTATTATATATTGAGTTCCTGACCACCTAGAACTATTAAGAGAGACTTTGTGTATAAAACACCCCTCTTCTCTGACAGCAATTGTCATAAGGCAAGTCCACCGAACCCATTCATTCTTCTACAGAGGCCTATCTGAATTTTCCCACTTCACTGTGTGTCATGGGTTGGCAAATGTTAGGTCTCACCCTAAATGATGACACCTGAACTTCAGATTTGCAAGCTCAAGAAGTCTAAGGCCAAACAGCTTTCATTTTGGGATAAATTGCCCAGACTGTTTGTTGCTCTGTTATAGCAACTGAAATAAACCAGCTTACACAATGAACTAGGTTCTCTATCCCACCATGTCACTAGGAGAGGTGGTTAGTGTTATTGATGTGACAGTAACAGGCAGAGACGAGCCTTGGGCACACCTGTCAGAGATTATCTAGGTTAGATTTAGCTCTGAAAATGACTTCTAGGGATTATCTTTGCTAGATAAATTGAGGTCGGAAGGTCTATCCCTTGTACCTGATGCTGGGATCCCAGATCATATAGATGAAGACAGCAACTGAGCACAAAGTCTCACCACTCACTCTATTTCTTGCAACAGATGAAATGTGAGCAGCTGCCTCAAGCTTCAGCTGACTTCCCTACCATGAAGGACTGTAACCTTGAACTGTGAGCTAAAATAAACCCTTCATCCCCTTTGTGGTTGGTGTCCATATTTAGTGATAAAGGAAAAAGAACTTAAGATACTGGGAGGACAGGTGGCTTTTTGTTTGTTTTCTTTTTGTTGTTGTTGTTGTTGTTTTTAGAATAAAACAGAGACTATAAGAGAAACTGAAGACCCTGCAAGTCCACGGCAATGAGAAACTGCTGTTGTAGATAACAACACAGATGACATCAGGTCTGGTGATCCACATCAAACTGTTGATAGAAAGTTAATTCTTTTGAGACATTTTTCTGATTTCTGTCCTCGATGGGAGGCTGTGGTCCTCAGAATGAACACTGAACAAGTGCAGAGCACGTGCACATTTTTGAGTGTTGCTTCTCTCCTCTGTCTCCAAGTCTGTGACACATGCTCAATATCCTTTCCTTCCTCTCTGTGACAGCAGAATGCAAAATATATTTGGTACCTACAGTGTGCTTGACAAACAAAGACAACAAAATGAACAGAAACTAAACACAAAGTGAAGACAGACTCATACTGATGTTTCAGTTTAGGAAGAAGCAGAATCATACCAATGACTTTCAGAATGCAAAATAATTCAGCAGCTTCAGATTCTTCTGTTTATTGCAGAGCACTGAGTTTCTGGTAAAGAAAAGTCTTCAAATGAAGATGATTACATTAGAAGATAGAGTATCTTCATAACTAACTGATTGACTTCCACATTGCAGTTCTTTGAGCAAAATACAGCAAAGAAAATGGAAAGCATGGAATTGCATCACAACTAGCTAATAAAGGTGAGAAATTTGGAAAATGTTTTCCACTTTTTAAAATTTTTCTTCTGATTTCCCTTTTGTACAAAAATCACATTCAGATAACCATTAACATATTTTCCAATATATACTGATATTCCTGGCTCTTTGCTACTTGAGCTGCTGTATTTGGGAAACCACATCATGTGCCCACTCACTTCCAGTGAGACAGATACTCTGAAGCTGTCTATTCAGGGTAATCACACCTCCAACCTCTGGTCACACCCTCAGCCCTCAGCAGTGGTGTTGTCGCTTCACATCTGCAAGATGCTCTTCCTGCCCAAACTGAGGAGGGTATCTGGAATAGCTAACAGCCCACCTAGAAGCTTGGTTTGAACAGCTTCACCTGGAGGAACCACCGTTCTTGGGCAGCTTCCTTCCTTGTGGTTCTTCTCTTCAGAGGTCAAACTCTGACAACACTAAACTTCACAGTTCTTGAAGTGTGAAAAACAAGAATTAAAAATAAACTCTATTTTGAGAATTCCTCTGCCCATAACCACACCGTGTTTCCTACACATATAATCACAATTGTAATAATATTCTGCATTATCAGGCTTATCCAAATAGTCATTGCAGGACCAGAAGAAGCTCTGAGAGCACACACACACACACAAAGAAAGAAAGAAAGAAGAAGAAAAGAAAAATGAGAACCATCTTTCTTCCATATTGAGGATGGAAATCCAATCTTCAGGCCCTGTTCACTCACTGAATTATAGTTCAGAGACAACAGTCTATCAGCTCTCCAATTCAACTGCATCCCCTCTGGTTTGGCAAGCTGAGCTCATGCTTCTCAAAGCAGTCTTTCTTTTACATTTAACATTTTTTTTTCTGGTATGTGATCTCGTATAGTTCAGGATGGCCAAGAACTGACTATGTATCTGAGGCAGGCCTGGACTCCTGTTCCTCCTGCTTCTAATTTGTGAGTTCTGGGATTATAGCGTAAGCCTCTGATTCCAGCCCTCACTTCACTCTTTTACTTTGTATTTCTTATTTTGATGAGATGTTTTATCGTAGCTCTGTTTTATCCAGTAATCCTAGGAATTCAGCTGTTTAAACAATCAAAGGGATCTGTGGTTCAATTTGCACCTTATCCTTTCATAACAACTCTCACACATGCTAACACACAAGTTCCTAATAGTTAGATATGCAAATAATGTTAGTTATTGTTCATATTCCTCATAAAAAGCTTACATGACTGGAGTGTTGCCTAAGCAGGTAAGGAAGGACTGGCTACACCTCTCAAGGACCCAGATTTCATTCCCAGCACCCACACAGGGCACAAGAACTATCTGCATGCTCAGGTCCAGGGTTTTATGGCTTCCTCTATGGACTCCAGGAGTACTAGGCTTATATCTGGTACACAGGCATACATGTAGCAAAACATCCATACATATATAAAAAATTAAAGACTGTTCACATGCAGGCCAACTTGGCATTGATGAAATATTTCCCCTCCCTCCTCACTGTACACACAGGCACAGAACCTGGAAAGTTAAAAGAAAACCAAATTAGTAAGAGATTATGGGGGAGCCTGGTGAGCACCCCATTTTCATCAGTCTTTCTTGCTGTTATCTGTTGTTATATTGGGTGCACAGTGGCAATGTGCCCCAGATTATATGTGAGAAGATGTGAGCATTATGAAGGAACATCCTAAGTGAGCTACAGAAAATCAAAGCAAAAATCCTGAACATAATGAGTAATTTGCCTAGGTGGAACCATAGGAGACAGGTATAAAGAAGAACATTGATTTTACTTTTATGAATTAACAGATAACTTCAAAACTTAATGACAAAGTATCATTAACAGTTATCAATATGTGTAAGACATACGTCAAAATACTGAGAGAAATGAAGACCTCACCAAATGGTAAATGATAGCATGGCCAGGAGTTCAAACTATACACTTAGAATAAGGATACTATCATGGTACCAATTCCGTGCATTACCATGAGGCATTGTGGTGAAGAGATTTTGAGAGTTATTGAAAGGAAGTGGAATAGCCCTTTCAAACTGTAAACATTGGTCTTGGAGCTAGGTTCTTCTCTCAATAAGGGTGCTAGAAATGTACAATGGAACCCATGGCATTCCACATGAGGACATCCACACTGAGACAAAACAGAGAATTCCCACAGTAGGTCCCAATGAGTAATTGTGACCGAAGAGTTAAAGATGAGGAAACTACATTTTTTACGCCATTTTATTGTAAACCAAAACTGTCTCAGTCACTCATCCGTTGGTGGACATGTAGTCTCTTCTTATTGCTGGCTATTATGAGTAGACCAGCAATGATTATGGTTGAGCATGTGTCAGTATTGTATGATTTACAGTCTTTTATGCATATGCTCATGAGTGGTACAGCTTGATCTTGAGATAATTCAATTCCCATCTTCCTGAGAAAGTGCCGCACTGATTTCCACAGTGGCTGTACAAAGTTTTCACTCACACCCACAATGGAGAAGAGTTCCTATTATACAACATCCTCACTACCATAAGCTGTTATTTGTTTTCTTACCAGATGTTTAGTTTGTCCCCGTGGGGTTTTGGTCGGGAAGGTTCCTGAGGCCTCCAAAACAATAGGGATATTGTTCTTGTTTTGGCTTCTTTTCAAACTATATTATAAGACATTGTTGTTCTTTGTTCTTTGCCACTTTTAATATTCTTTCCTTGTTCTATATGTTTAGATTATTATGTAATGATTGGATTTTTTTTGATATAATCTATTTGATGTTCTTTAAGTTTCTTGTGCCTTATTTTCGGTGGGCAAATTTTCTTATATGATTTTGTTAAATATATTCACTGGATTTTTCAGCTGAGTTTCTTCTCCAATTCGTACGATTCTTATATTTAAAACTTTTCACAGCATCCCACATTTCTTGGATATTGTGTTAGGGTTCTTTTTAATTCAACATTTTCTTTCGAAGACTGAGAATCTATTTCCTCTATTGTGTGTTCAACCCCTGAGATTCTGTCTTCCACCTTTGTATTCTTTTGGTGATATTTCATCTGTAGTTCCTATTTGCTCACCCAGATTTTCCATTTCCAGGATTCCTTTCATTTGTGTTTTCTTTATGGCTTCTATCTCTATTTTCAGGCGTTGAACAATTTCATTCACATGTTTGTTTGCCCCCCTTGACTTCCTTGGAATTCTTTAGGGATTCATTGATTTCTTCCACTTATTTATCTTTTCCTCAATTTCTTTTAAGGTATTTTTTCATTTCCTTTTAGGAACCTCTATCTTCTTCTTTAAGTCTTTTTCTAGGTTGTTTTCTTTCATTTGTGCTTTGTTGGATTGTTTTGATCTTTCTGTCATAGGATATCTTGGCTCTGACGATGCCATATTACCCTTTTTGTTATCAGTTGCATTCTTATACTAGCACATAGACATCTGGATTTGTGATAATTGTAGGTTTAGGTGCTGACTCCAGCATTCGTCTTATTTGAATTAATGTTTTGTTCCTTTGTTTCTCTTTTATATATGGTCTTGTGGTCTAAAAGGCCACTGAGTCTTTAAGGTCAGTAGGGTATCCCTTCTGGGGTTTGGGAGGCCTGGGACTCATAGATTCAGCATTGCCTCTGGTAAAAGCCAAAGTCTTCTTCCAAAATTGTAGGTTAGGATATGCAGCCCAGAGAAGGAGAGTGCAATCTTGGGTTATTGGGGAGGATTAAAAGACTTTAGTGGGTAGTGTCTTACCTGGGGTCCCTAGAATCAATCTGGCTTCTGGAAAAGTTGTCAGGTCTGTGGGCCCTTGTTTGGAGCCCAGGGGAGTGGGTGTATTTTGGGGTTGCTGGCTTGGTTTTAAGGAATGTTAGTGAGTGGTAAGCAGTGTGTTACCTGGAGTACCTAGATCCTACCTGGCCTCTGATAAGACTTCTTAGATAATAGTAGGCTGGGATATGTAGCCTACGGGTGGGGGTATAGTCTGTGATTGTTGGAAAGCCTTAAAGTGATTAAAGTGGGAGATGGTCAGTATCTTACCTGGGGTCCCTAGGACCAGCCTGGACTCCAGTAAAGATGCTGGGGCTAGAGTCCCTAGATCTTCGTTGTTCTCAGGATAAACTTAGGTCTGCTTTAGAAGTTTTAGCCCAGTATATGGGAATGCAAACTTATACAGTCACTTTGGAAATCAGTATGGGAGTTCCTCAGAAAACCAGGAATCAATCCACCTAAAGACTTAATTATATCACCTAAAGGATGTTCAATCATACCACAAGGACACTTGCTCACCTATGTTCATAGTTGATGGGGGAAGTTCTTTTGTGTATGTGCTTATCTTATTGGTTGTTGAATAAAGCTCTGTTGGCAAATAGGGAATCAAGATTGGTGGGACTAGGAGTTGAGGAGGATTCTGGGAAAGAGAGGCACAGTGAGTCACTATGTAGGATGCCAGGGGAGTAAGAGGATCAGACCCTTTCTCCAGGAAGAAAAGGTAATGTGGGAATACTTAGATTAGCAGTTATGGGTTAATAAGTAAGAGCTAGTTGGTAAGAAACCAAGCATATGGCCAACAGCTTTATAACTAATATAGTGTATCATATGTTATTTGGGGGCTGAGACAGCAGCGGGACACAATCAGCTTTCGGGAAGACTATATGCTACATACGGTGTTTGAGTGGGATATGAATTTCCACATAGTATGACAAAAGCGTAAAAGGGATTTTAAAAACAAAGAACAGAGAAACACAGCTTCTTGGTAATAATATTTTTCTCAGGTGGGCTCTGTTTTGCTAGAGACAAGCAGACTCATGCAACTCCCTCTTCCTGCCTCAGCGTAAGTGGCAAAACCACATAAACAAACAAAAAACCCACAGGGCACTTTTAAGAGGTCCTGCCAATGATTGAATGGTGTGCACAAGCAGCTGGTGGTGGCAGTGACCACATCTCCAAGCCGGCATAGACTAAGGTGGTGAGCACATATTCCAATGCTGGTGGCAGACTTACATCCGCCAGGCTGGCAAGCCAGCAGCTGTTTCCACTTCAACTTTAGCAATGTTTAGCAGATAACAGACACATGGCTAGAAAATCATAAAGATTTGCAGTAAGTCTGATTCAGATTTAGTAAAACCTGTAAAAGGATTATAGTGTGTTTAAAAATATATGTAGGCTTGGGAGATAAAAAAGAAACAGGATAGTGAAGAAAAAAAAAAACATCAACAAAGAGAGTAGCTGGGTACGGTGGCACATGCTTTTAATCCCAACTCTCCAGAGGCAGAGGCAGGTGGATTAGCACAGAGAAACCCTGTCTCAGAGAAAAAAATAAATAAAAGCCACAAAAAGATGGAAAATACACAGAGAATCTGGATACTGTATGCTATTGTGTTTTTCAGTTATCCAATTGCTAAGGAAGGAACAACTGCTG
This sequence comes from Mesocricetus auratus, assembly GCF_017639785.1. NCBI lineage: Eukaryota > Metazoa > Chordata > Mammalia > Rodentia > Cricetidae > Mesocricetus > Mesocricetus auratus. Next base: position 1,255,851 of record NW_024429187.1, on the reverse strand, counting down.
AAATATATTACAAATGCTGCTAAATTAATCCAACTTATATATTTTAAAAATGCTTTGACTTCAAAATTTAAGTATAAGGTTATGTTACTTTGGAAAAGAGATTCTATTTATGTTTCCATAGAAAATGTAAGACTGTGGATTCCTTATAGGCTTCTGTGGTTTGATGAAGCAAGATCCCCTGAAGCAGTGTCCTAGGCAGTCCAGTTTATGAAACAGCTGGGATGATGCAGACTACAAAAACAATGACCTGGCCAGGTTTCTGTGTTTGTCATGATCCCCACGGTATGGATAATGCTGCCAACTAGCAGGAAGCAGTTTTGAACGAACTACGCCCAAATTCCCAAATATTGCTTAAAAATTTTGTTTTCATTTAAATGAGGTTGCTTAAATGGTAATGATCACAGTCAATCTCTTTCTAAAGGAAAAAATGGAATATGATATAAAAATGAATACTTTGTCTTGGAATTGACTTTCATTTATTGATACACATTTAAGATCAATTTTGTGATATATATTTCTCCTCTTGTTTAGATATTGTGTTTATACAGCTCTTTTCAAAATATAATGTATAATTAAATACAGATTATAGTGACCTATAATAGTCAAAACTTATCATTAGATTATTTAGTTTTTCCAGATATACAGAGATATATTTGAGATAGATAGTCTTCAAAACTTTCGAAGACCTTCAGAAAATAGCATTTAAAATGGTTTAGGGTTTTTCTTGACAATGAGAAATGTCTGCTTCTTGCACACCAATTTCGTCTGAGAGGAAGGTGGGTATAAAAAAAACTCGTTATGGAGTTTGTTTTCAACATGGCAAGATTAGTCACTTGGGCAAGAAACTGCTCTTGCCTAGACTGACTGTTGCTGTGCAAACTGGACATGCAGGACCCACAGGACAGTGACTGCTGAACTCAAACAGTCCTACAGAATTTCTGCTTCATGGGAGAGTCTGCCAGGCATTCTGCAGGACACAGAAAAATGACTGACAAACTGCCAATGCAGGCAGACAGTTTAAAATTTCTTGCTTTGCTGAGAAGTCTTCCAGACACATGGTGGCCTTATGGCTGAAGATGGATGCCCCAATGTTACAGAGGAACTGCCGGTGACTGTCCCAGTAGAAAGACGTCTCTGTCAATTCTAGTGTTTATATATTATCCTTCTGTGGTCTTTGATGGAGTTGAACACAGTTATAGTTTTCCTTAGTTCTGTTAAAAGATAAGCTATATATAAGATTTTAGACTCACGCAGATAGGATAGATGATAGAATATTTTCTTTAAATCTTGCTAAAGTTAATGGACTAGATGTTGTATTTATAGTTCTTACTTAGCAATTGCCTTGTTATATATTTTACTATGTTAAAGTTAAAACCTTTCTTTTTATTTCGACAGAAAAGATGATCTGGGAAATCATTCTGTGTATGTCCGTATCATAATTTTTTTGTTGAATAAAGCACTGTTGGCCGGAAGCAAGGTAGGTGAGACTAGGAGTCTAGGAGAATTCTGGGAAAGAGAAGCACAGTCAGTCATGATGTAGGATGCCAGGGGAGTAACAGGTCCGGACCCTTTCTCCAAGAAGAAAATATCAAGTGAAAATACTTAGGTTAGCAGTTATGGGTTAATAATTAAGTCAGAACTAGCTGATAATAAATCAAGCATACAGCCAACAGTATTATAATTAATATAGTATTATATTATAGTATATTATATTACTATATAGTATAGTATATTATATTATATATAGTAATATAGTAATAATAATGTATTATTTGGAGGCTGAGACAGCAGCAGGACCCCCCACGACTTGCAGGAAGACTACACATTACACATAGGGCCTTTATTTGTAATGGCCAGAATGTAGAAACTATCTGCCAGTCCTTTAACCAATAAATGAATAAATAAAATATGGGACATTTATACAATTTGAAGGCCTTGACCTCTTGCCAGTACTCCTGGTCTAGTCCCTTAAGAGTTACTATTCTGGATGTGAGCCATGTGGTTCTCTTTGGAAATGTATTTGTTCATTTGCTTGCTTGTTTGGTTCAGATAGGGTTTTACTCTATATCTTTGACTGGCCTTGAATTCACTGTATTGACAAGATTAACACTGAATTCACAGAAGTCTTTCTTGCTCTGCCTCCCAAGTTCTGGGATTAAAAGTGTGATTTACCACATCTGGCACTTTTCTGTTTGGAATATGGAGAAAACACTGGTCTTAAATGGTTATTTGGAATTTTTAGAAGTCATTTTTGTATATTTAAAGTTTAAATTTTCGAAGGATTTGAATTTTATTTTCCTAAATATTTGATCACCAAGAGAAAATGTGGGCCTGAAGATATCTTTGGGGTAAGAATATATTTACTAGATTAGGAACAACATTTATTTAATAGACAACACAATTTGGGCATTTCTGTCTTTTAATTTGGATAAAATTGTCTTTTAATATATTTGTGACTTTTCAAAAATTATTAAATTTCTATTATTTTTGTAACTGTTAATTTCTTAGGGCTCCTCTAATGAAGAACACATATTCTATTGCTTAAAGAAAAAAATATTTATGTTCTTAGTGTGTGGAGTACAGATTTTGCCTTTTTTGTTTATTTTTGCTTTTGTGGGGTCAAAATGTCATATCCTAGCCAGGTTACAAACTCACTCTGCAGCGGAAGATGGCTTTGAGTTGTTGATCTTCCTTCCCTGACTTCCTCAGTGTTGAGACTGCTGGTGTGTAACCAATCTCTGCCTTGTAGCCCAGATGTGTAGCTGTTCCCTCTGGTTTGGGCATGATGGTTGCCGTCTCTTGAATAGGAGAAGCTGTGCTCAGCCACAGAAGACTCTCATGAGTCTTGCACATTAGCTTTCCTTTGTGGAGAGATATCAGGGATGCTCTATAATGCTCACAGCATCTGGGAGCCCCAAGACACCTTTCAGACACCCCCTTTCCAGTAATTAGTAACAATAGGCTTTGTAGAAGATTCCTGTGTAACCTGTCTATGCCTGTCATACAGGGTTTTTTCTCAATGGTTTGCTTATTTTGTTTTTGGAGACTGAGAGAGTCAAAAAGCTATGGCAGCCTTCCCTAATAACTCAGTTAAGAACTAGGCCTTGGGCCCTGCTTCTTGGAATCAAGAAGACAGTTTCTCAGGAAGAACCACAAATAAAGGACAATAAATCTCCAACACCATAGGACAGAGAGGCCTGGTACATGTAGTACCAGGACTGAACCATAACAGCTCAAGGCAATAACCAAACAAGGACAAAGCTTGGGATCTGTACAGGCCTACCCAAAAACTGGAAAAATTGTAGCCATAATCAGCCCCTGACAAGCCCTAGTGAATTAGAATGAACTAATATGATTGCCATAGTTTAAACTAATTACATCTAAAATGACCCATCTGTCTTAGAAACTCCTCTTCACCTGTGCATGAAAGGAGCCTGAATGTCCCTCTCAGGTCATTGCCATTTTGCCTTTACGTAGAAAGGGTGTCCCCACACTGGTGCTGATTGCATACATGGATGCTGGTCTTTCGTGGGACTTCTCTTGGACCCTAACAGATACTTACTATTCAGAGAAAATAGAGATGTTGCTTTTTAGGCCCTGTGAAGCCCAGAAGATCATGAGTAAGTTTTAGTTGCCAAATACTGATCTATAGAACGTGGATTGACATAATTGAATTTAGATTTTGCTTAGATCTGATTTTTTCCTACGTCATGCATCTTCACTTCCTCAGTAAGAAGGTGTGTAACAGTTTTACTAAATAGCAGCCACAATTGAGAAATTTGAATTTATGAAAAGCACTTGGTCTTTTAAATTAGTGGAAATATTTTTAAAGGACTTTAACTTTTTTTTTCATTTTTTATTTTAATTTTAAATAGCTTGTTTTACATGTCAATCCCAGTTCCCTCTCCCTCCCCTCTTCCCGCACTCCCCTTCCCCCCTCCCTCCCACCCTATTGCCAAATCCTTCCACATAGGGGTTATCTAGAGTCTGTCATTTTACTCTTGGTAGGGTCAAGGCACTCCCCTAAGAGTCCAGGCTGAGAGAGCATCTCTCTTTGTGCTATAGGCACATGAAGACAGTTTGTATACCAGGGATAGACACTGATCCACAGCTCAGGGCCCCATAGGTTGCCCAGGCCTTCTCGCTGACACTCACATTTGGGGGGTCCAGATCAGTCCCATGCTGGCCTCCCCACTGTTGGTCTGGGGTCCAAGAGCACTCCCCTGTTCAGATCAGCTGTCTCTGCTGGTTTTGCCAGCCCATTCTTTGCCAATTTGCTCATCACTCCTCTCTGTCACTGGGTTCCTTGGGTTCAGTTCAGTGATTAGTTGTGTGTTTGCCTCTGCTTCCATCAGTCACAGGATGAAGGCTCCCGGATGGTTATAGACATCAAGTTCATTATCAGGAATGGGCATTCGAGGTGGTCCCTCCACTATTGCTTAGCTTACCAATTGATGTTATGCCTTTAGATCACTCGAGGTCACTCTGGTGCCTGATCTGTCTTCGATCCTATGATTCCCTCTTCCCCCTATTCTACCCCCACCCCCTCAACTTCCTGTTCCCCCATGACCAACTCCCTTCCTCTTTACCCCCTCTATTCTTCCCAGGTCCCACTCCCCCCCTCCCCTCGCCGTGTTCCCCATCCATTCAACTTAAAGGTACAGAAAACATATTCAACAAAATCATAGAAGAAAACTTCCCTAACCTAAAGAAAGATATGCCTATGAAAGTACAAGAATCTTACAGAACACCAAATAGGCTTGACCAGAAAAAGAAGTCACCTCGTCATATAATAATCAAAACATCAAACCTACAGAGTAAAGAGAAAATATTAAGAGCAGCTAAAGAAAAAGGCCAAGTAACATACAAAGGCAGACCTATCCGAATTACACCTGACTTCTCAATGGAAATGATGAAAGCCAGAAGATCCTGGTCAGATGTCCTACAAACGCTAAGGGAACAAGGATGCCAGCCCAGACTACTATATCCAGCAAAGCTCTCAATTACCATAGATGGAGAAAACAAAATATTCCATGACAAAGCCAGATTTAAACAATACGTATCCATGAATCCAGCTCTACAGAAAATGCTAGAAGGAAAACCTAGAGCCAAGGAAGATAACTACATTCACAAAGACACAGGCAATATATAATCATACTTTACAAAACACCAAAAGAAAAAGGGAGGAGAAACTACACAAAATAACTTCACTAACAATAAATCAAGCGCAAACAAGGATCACCAATCAATGGTCATTAATATCCCTCAATGTCAACGGCCTCAACTTGCCTATAAAAAGACACAGACTAGCAGAATGGATACGAAGACAGAACCCTTCCTTCTGCTGCATACAAGAAACACATCTCAACACCAAAGACAGACGTTATCTCAGAGTAAAGGGCTGGGAAAAGATCTTCCAATCAAACGGCCCCAAGAAACAAGTGGGCGTAGCAATCCTAATATCTAACAAATTAGACTTCAAATTAAAATCAATCAAAAGAGATGAAGAAGGGCACTTCATATTCATCAAAGGAAAAATACATCAAGACAAAGTCTCGATTTTAAACATCTATGCCCCAAATACAAAGGCACCTACATTCGTGAAAGAAACATTACTAAAGCTCAAAATGCACATAAAATCTCACACACTAATAGTAGGAGACTTCAACACTCCGCTCTCACCGTTAGACAGGACCTCCAGACAGAAACTTAACAAAGAAACAAAAGAATTAATAGAAGTTATGACACAACTGGGTTTAACAGACATCTATAGAACACTCCACCCAAATACAAAGGGATATACCTTCTTCTCGGCACCACATGGAACCTTCTCTAAAATTGACCACATAATAGGAAACATAGCAAATCTCCACAGATACAAAAAAATTGGAATAACCCCCTGCATCTTATCAGACCACCATGCATTAACATTAGAATTCAACAATAACACAAATCGCAGAAACCCTACAAACTCATGGAGATTGAACAATGCACAATTGCACCATCCCTGGGTAAAGGAACAAATAAAAAAGAAATTAAAGACTTCCTCAATTTCAATGAGAATGAAGACACAACATACACAAACTTATGGGACACTTTGAAAGCAGTGCTGAGAGGAAAGTTTATAGCACTAAGTGCCCACATGAAAAAACTGGAAAACAGTCATACTAGAGAATTAATAGCACAGCTGAATGTTCTAGAACAAAAAGAAGCAAACTCCCCCAGGAGGAGCAGACGCCAGGAAATAATCAAATTGAGGGCTGAAATCAATCAAGTAGAAACCAGGAAAACACTGAGAAGAATCAATGAAACAAAGAGTTGGTTCTTCGAGAAAATCAACAAAATAGACAAACCTCTGTCCAAACTAACCAAAAGACAGAGAGAGAACATGCTAATTAACAAAATCAGGGATGAAAAAGGGGACATAACAACGGACTCTGAGGAAATCAAGAGAATCATCAGGGCATACTTTGAAAATCTGTACTCCACAAAATTTGAAAATTTAAAGGAAATGGACAATTTCCTGGATAGATATCACTTGCCAAAACTAAATCAAGAACAGATAAATAATCTAAACAGACCTATAACCCCTAATGAAATAGAAGCAGTCATCAAAAGTCTCCCAAACAAAAAAAGCCCAGGCCCAGATGGCTTCAGTGCAGAATTCTACCAGAAATTCAAAGAAGAGCTCATTCCAATACTCGTCAAAGTATTCCACACAATAGAAGCAGGAGGCTCACTGCCAAACTCTTTCTACGAGGCTACAATTACCTTGATACCCAAGCCACACAAAGACACCACTAAGAAAGAGAACTATAGACCAATTTCCCTCATGAACATTGATGCAAAAATACTCAATAAAATACTTGCAAACCGGATTCAAGAACACATCAGAAAAATCATCCACCATGATCAAGTAGGCTTCATTCCAGGAATGCAGGGATGGTTTAACATTAGAAAATCTATCAATGTAATCCACCATATTAACAATCTGCAAAAGAAAAACCACATGATCATCTCACTAGATGCTGAAAAAGCCTTTGACAAAATCCAGCACCCCTTCATGATAAAGGTCCTAGAGAGATCAGGGATAACAGGAACGTACCTGAATATAATTAAAGCAATATACAGTAAACCAACAGCTAACATCAAACTAAATGGAGAGAAACTCAAAGCAATTCCTCTAAAATCAGGAACAAGACAAGGCTGTCCACTCTCTCCATATCTCTTCAATATTGTACTTGAAGTTCTAGCTACAGCAATAAGACAACAAAAGGAGATAAAGGGGATACAAATAGGAAAAGAAGAAGTCAAACTTTCACTATTTGCAGATGATATGATAGTTTACATAAGTGACCCAAAAAACTCCGCAAGGTTACTCCTAGAGCTGATAAACACCTTCAGCAATGTGGCAGGATACAAGGTAAACTCAAAAAAATCAGTGGCCCTATTATATACAGAAGATGAAGTGACTGAGAAAGAAATCAGAGAAACATCACCTTTTACAATAGCCAAAAACAGCATCAAATATCTGGGGATAATGTTAACCAAGGAAGTGAAGGACCTGTATATCAAGAACTTTGTGTCTTTGAAGAAAGAAATCAAAGAAGATACCAGAAAATGGAAAGATCTCCCATGCTCTTGGATTGGTAGGATCAACATAATAAAAATGGCAATCTTGCCAAAAGCAGTCTACAGATTCAATGCAATCCCTATCAAAATTCCATCACAATTCTTCAAGGACCTGGAAAGAACATTAATCAACTTTATATGGAAAAACAAAAGGCCCAGGATAGCCAAAACATCCCTATACAATAGAGGAACTTCAGGAGGCATCACCATACCTGACTTCAAGCTCTATTATAGAGCTATAGTCCTGAAAACAGCTTGGTATTGGCACAAAAATAGGCAGGTAGACCAATGGAACCGAATCGAAAGCCCTAATTTTAACCCACACACCTATGAACACCTGATTTTTGACAAAGAAGCTAAAACTGTACAGTGGAAAAAAGAAAGCATCTTCAACAAATGGTGCTGGCATAACTGGGTACTGGTATGCAGAAGACTGCAGATAGATGCATGTTTATCGCCTTGTACAAAACTTAAGTCCAAATGGATCAAAGATCTCAACATACATCCAGCCACACTGAAACTTTTAGAAGAGAAAGTGGGAGATACTCTTCAACGAGTTGGTACAGGAGACCACTTCCTAAACATAACACCAGTGGCACAGGCACTGAGATCGACAATTAACAAATGGGACCTTTTGAAACTAAAAAGCTTCTGTAAGGCAAAGAACACAGTCAAAAAGACAAAAAGGCAGGCCACAGAATGGGAAAAGATATTCACTAACCCTACATCTGACAGAGGGCTAATCTCCAAAATTTACAAAGAACTCAAGAAACAAGTCTCCAAAACACCAAAGGATCCACTTGAAAGGTGGGGTACAGAGCTAAATAGAGAATTCTCAGTAGAGGAGGCTAAAATGGCCAAGAGACACTTAAGAAAGTGCTCAACATCCTTAGCCATCAGGGAAATGCAAATCAAAACAACTCTGAGATACCATCTTACTCCTGTCAGAATTGCTAGAATCAAAAACACCGAAGACAATTTATGCTGGAGAGGATGTGGAGAGAGAGGAACACTCCTCCACTGCTGGTGGGAATGCCGACTCATACAGCCTCTTTGGAAATCAGTATGGAGATTCCTCAGGAAAATGGGAATTAATCTACCACTAGACCCAGCAATTCCACTCTTAGGCATTTATCCAAATGAGGCAGGTTCATACAACAAGGGCATCTGCTCCACTATGCTCATAGCAGCATTGTTTGTAATAGCCAGAACCTGGAAGCAACCTAGATGCCCCTCAACTGAAGAGTGGATAGAGAAAATGTGGTACATTTACACAATGGAGTATTACTCGGCAGAAAAAAACAATGGAATCTTGAAATTTGCAGGGAAATGGATAGCACTGGAAGAAACCATCCTGAGTGAGGTAACCCAGTCGCAAAAAGACAAACATGGTATGTACTCACTCATATATGGATTTTAGATATGGATCAGGATAGTACCAGTCTGCACTTCCACAGATAGAGAGTCTGGGAAACAGGAAAGAACCTAAAAGATATGCATATATGCATAGTACCCAGGAGAAGAGGATGGAGGACTTTAACTTTTAAGGGTTGCAATATGTTTTCTATTATACTAACCTGAAATCTTGGGAGAAAGAAAAGAAAGGTTGTATTTCAGCAGTGATACCCCGAATTATAAGTGTGTGACATTTGTGATGGTTAATTTCAGCTGTTGACACACCTAGGGGAATTTCTATTATCACATTGGCCTGTGAACATGTTTGTGGGGGCAGGTTCTTGATTAATGATTACTGTAAGAGCCCCAGGTATTTGTGGATGGTACCATTCCTAGGTAGCAGTTTGTGGGCTATATAAGAAAAATAGCCAAACCTGAGCCATGGAACATAGCAAAAATAGAGTTGCTTTGTGGTTTCTGCTCATATATATATTTGTATTACATTCCCCAAATATTAGGTAGTAGCATATAAAATGAAAGAAACCACTCCTTCCTATGTTTACGTAGTTCAGCGTTTTATCTCAGTATTAGAAACCACGACAGACACATAATTTTGGCTTCTAGTGAAAACAAGTCAAACAACACCTGCTCGTATTTCCCAGTTCCTTTGAACTTCTTTCCAATAGAGTTCGTCTTCCATTATTTTTTGTTAATTCTGCTGCTGGTGTCCAGTTTAAGTCTCTCTCTGAATCCACAGTGTAAGCCTTATGCTGTTCTGGTAGTTACATCTACTTGTTGAAGTGGTCAGTTAGTACTGATTTCAGAATGGAAGTTTTAGAAGGCTGAAAGCTGTGTTCAGCAGATAGAAGCAAAGTGGCTCTGTTTATTGAATATTTTGCAATAACAGAACTGTTTTATAGCTGTTGATAGAAGTGCAGGCACATAGAAAGCCACTGCCATTTGTGTGGTGGCTACTGATTACTTCATCTATTTCTAGTGCAACTGAATGAATAGTGTCATTACAATGATTTTCTTTGTATTTTTAAATTTTTATACATTCCAACTTGCAGCAACTCTTTTTCATCAATATCCCAAAATCTAGTAACTCTCTGCGGCTGATTATTCACATGGCTGGTATCAATAGAGTTTATTTATTTATTCATTTATTTATTAATTTGCTTGTTTATTGCATTGTTTAATGATGATTAACTTAGGCATTCAGATGGTGTGTGGATTTTTTCAGTGTAGCTGCCGGTCATGGTTTGGTGGTTTGTTTGCAGGAAAATACTATCCAGTTTCTTTGCTATTCAAAAATGTGTGGCCCTTCTTCCCTTTTTTCTGTGGAAAGTCTGTTGATTTACCTCTGATTGCACAATACAATACACTATAGGTTGTTTTGTGGGCATTAGTATCTGTATCCAAGTTATAGATCTTGATGAATGCAAAACATAAAGCACATCATCATCTTTCCTTCTATTATCTGTCAATCCAAAAAGAAAGAGAGTAACAGTAACTATTACAAAGAAAAGTATTTAATTGGGTCATGGTTACAGTTTCTGGGGCTTAGTCCAATTTCATCATGGCAAGAAGCATGGTGGTATATGGAAGACATGGTGCTAGCAAAGTAGCTAAGCTAATTCATGTCAGAAATATTAATTATTAATAAATACAATATATTCAATACTGAAAAAAGAAAATTAGCTAAGAGTCCTACTTCTGGATCTTACAAGCAACAGGAAGAGAAAGAGACACTAGGTCTTGCTTGAATTTTTGAAACTACAAATCCCATCAGAAGTGATACATTTCCAATAATACTGCAATACCTACTCCAAAAAGCTTACACCACCTAATTCCTCACTCACTACTGCTCACTAAAGATTCAAACATTTTGGGACCATTCTTCTTCAAACTAGTATTAATCCTAAATAAGACAATATATATGAGAATTTATTAAGCCTTGACTGTGAAAAGAGTAACAACAGATGAATCACAAGAGAGAGTTGAGGGCACCTTTAACTACTTGGTCATTGGAGCTGGCGTTTCAACATTTAAAGGGGTCACTTTTAACTGGGGAGGCTGTTTAGCCAGCAGATCTTAGTTCACATGACCAGGTGCCCCAGTCAACCCAGTGCATCACCAAAAGTCATTAATATTCCTGGAGAACAGCTGTTTCTTAGTCCACAGTAAACACATGGACATGCTGGCTCTAACATCAGCTGATTCTAATTTGTGCCAAGTTGAAATGAAAACCAATCACAATAAAGGTCTTTAGAGAAAGTTCCCAAGATGCTAACTCCATGTTGGTGTTAGGAATCAAAATTTGACCTACTTGAAGAGTAACCATTAGGAATAAGACTATAGCATATTATTATTAGGAATATGAATGATAGTAGACATTATTTGAATATCCTACTATTAGACTCATATGTCTTTACTTAAAATGTGTGAGAGCTGTTGTAAAAGGTTAATGAGTAAGTGGAACCATAGAACTGTTTGATTGACTCAATAGCTAGATTCTTAATGTTACTAGATAATGAGCTAGAATAAACATCACATCAAAATTGAAAAGTACACAATCAAAGGTAACCAAATAATATAAAGACTGGAGATGGTGACTCACACTGTAATCCCAGAACTCACAAGTTGGAAGGAGGAGGATCAGTAGTTCTGGGTTTGTCTCAGTTACATAGTTCTGGGCCTTCCTGGACTGTATCACATCACACCTAAGGGAAAAAAGATAAACTTAAAAGAAAGAGTAGTTTGAGCAAGGTGAGCTGAATCTTCAGATTCCTCAGAGGATGCAGTGGAGTTGGAGTTTCTCCTCTGAACTATGATTCAGTGAGAAGACAGGGATTGAAGAGGCAAAAGTCTAATAGACTGTTGTTTACCTGTTTTCTTCATGAATTAATATTATCCCCTGTTATTGAAGAGCCCAGATATTCATCTGAAGCCCTTTTGGTGGTACCTTTTATCACTATTCCTGAGTTCTTTCTCATATCCTCAATCCCAGTGCTTTAGGTCCAGCAAGAACTTTGCAAGGAGGCAGGATAAAGCACAGGGTTAGAAAAATGGTGATTATAAATTCCAGGACATGTAAGGTGGTTACGGTCATAAGAAATCTCAAAATAGACTTCTTTTTGGTTTTCTTAAGAGGTGTGAAGTTTACCACATTTCAGTTTTGTGAAAGTTCCACCTTAAAACAGACGTACCAAGAGGTGAGAAGCTTGGCAGAACCAGCCAGTCCTCCCAGTAAAACTTCAACTCAACCTGGGACAGGAAGACTAACTTTCACTGTGATGTATTGGTGCCAGTCAGGACTGTGGGTCCCACTGGAAGGTTTGAATGTGTGGCTAGACTTGTATATCTCAACATAAAGGAACAGAAAGTTGTGGTTTCACAAATAAAGACATTTGCAGCAAAGAAGCCAAAGAAATGAATATACATGCATGCATACATACACATTAGTGTGTATGTAGGTTTTTTCCTACAAAAATAAACTTAGAAGACAAAATACAAGAGTCCAAAAACTTTCTTCAAGCTCCTAACATTGTTGTACCACAAAATTATTGAAATGCATTTTAGTATTTTATGTTTTGTGTTGAAGTTTGGAAAAACAATAAGTGGAATTGTCAGTCAATTTGGTCTGAAGTGACTCTATTTTCTCATGCTATTTATGCTCATTAATAATTTACAGTTTTCAGAAATTCAGTACTAAGTTGTACAGAGCTCATAGGGTTGAGCTGGGAGATTTATTTACTTATGTTTTTCAGGCTTCAATAAGTAGCATTTTATCATTAGCATCAATACTATAATGCAGTGTATAACCACATCAGACCTAGGATGGCTAACAGACGATTTAGCATCACATCATGTCATCTGAATTTCTGGTTTTGTTTTTATCAAATCATTACCAAATGAGACAGCCCAGGATTACTTAGCAGGGAAATCATCGTGTTTTGTTTCAGAATTTGTCATCAGAATTAAAGAAGTATGCTGCACTGACTCAGGAGCCACCCATTTTTGAGCTTGGACAAAGGGTAGGTTGGAAGATGCGTGGAAAAATGGGAAGTGTTACCGCCCTTCAGAAAGATACAGGTTGGGATATGCCACTTAAAAGATGTGTGGGTTACATGGAGTTGTTGAAGGTGGTTAGATGGAGAACCTGCTTGGTCATGGATAGCAGCTGTGCCTGTGAGAAGTAGCAGGAAGTCAACCCAGCTGAGTATCGCCCACAGTCAACTATGAAAGGAGCAGTGGCTCCCTGGGCCCTGCCACTTATTGCTGATCTATTGTATATTGAGGATAGAGACAAATGGTACTATCTAGAGGTATTCTAGCTTGGCTTACTGAACTGTTCAGATGTCTGCAAACTATTTCTGGGAGCATCTTGTTTATGATGTTAGGTTGAGTAGTTACTCAAAGATATCATGGCTTAAGAACCATGAAGTGGACCTGTGGGATGTCTGCATGGGTAAAAGCATTGCTCACACAAGCCTGATGACCTCCCCAAATTTGATACATGGAACCCAAACTGTGAGCAAAGTACTAACAATACCCAAAGTTGTCCTCTCACCCTGAATTGCAATCTAAGGCATGTATGCATTTGATATCAAACACACTCATTAGACACAATAATAATAAAGTTAAAAGATTTTTTAAGTCTACAAAAGGAACAATGCAATGAGACAGAAACTGTCTGTGTAAGACATAGGTTATATAACCTAGTGGTGAGAATAGAAGATTGTGAAATAGGAGCAAACACTGGGGGTGGAAGTGAATGAAGGCTAAGAGAGAGAAGACCAAATGCTGGCTGGAAGTTAGTAAAGGAGGAGGGAAGCACAGAGTCTAGTTCTGCTTTCCTCAAATGGGGGTCACACTTGCCATTGCAAGATCAGTTCCTTTTTTTTCTCCACTTCACTCCCCATCCCCCAGTGCTCCATTACTTGATTTGAAGAACAATTTAAATTGATTTCATCAAAAACAAGCCATACTGTTAGAAAATCTACAATCACATGAAAGTAGGTTTCAGTGAGAGATTTGAGCATATTCTGACAAGGGTTAGCTCAAGGAAGCAGACTATAGAAATCAAATAGTCTTGTTTTCCTCCTACCTGTATCTTCATCATCATTATCCCCACCATCACCATTGTGCTTGTTGGCGTCAAGCTTGTGCCTTTGCACATGCCAAGCAAAGCCCTTTCTTGAACTCTACCCCAAATTGCAAAGATGTTTCTAGAATCTTCAGCATTCAGGGTTAGAAAGTGAGGCCTCACTGACAATGTGCACACCAAGAGTTTTGAAGGAAGATCTGTTGATGCAAAATCCACATTTGACATTTAATTTATTAAAAGATAGTTTCTTCTGGAGCCAGTTTGAGTGACCATGGCTCCATGTTCTAGTGTGGAAGTAGTTTCATTAAGTTTTGTATTTTTGCAGAGCTGAGAAAGTTATAAATCAAGGCAAACTTATTATACATTGGTACATCAGAGAGGTGGTTACAGCAAGATGGGGAAACTTTCCTATAGGCCTTGAGATGACATTCTTAGCTTTCAGGTTGGTGGAAGATAATAGATTTCACTTTGATTTTATTTATTAGTCACGGGGTGTTAATGTAGTAAATAATTGGGTCTGAATCTATAACATTTCAACTTTTCCACCTCACTGTAATTTTTGTCAATAATCAGCAAATCAGTATTTGTTGACTCAACTTCTTCCTAGGATTTCTCATTACAAATCCATGGGCAAAACTCATAGAAGAAAAATCCACCTTATCTCAGCTTCAAATAAAAGCAATTGTCATTATCTTCACATACAACTGGCATACTATCAATGAGCTGGAGGGTGTATGATAATCTGCATTAGAGTTCCTTAATTGTCTTTTTTGATTCCATGACTTCATGCATAAAATGTCTTTATAAGTATATTCTAAAAGGTAGTCCATATGGTTTTTAAGTTAAAAACAAAACAGTGTCAACAATTTAAAGATTCAACAGTAATTACTTATTTTATGCTGTATAAAATGATTGATAATTATATGTCCTTAAAAATCCTGAAGATAAATATTTATGAAATGTAAAACTTTGTTATATATTAGAAAATTTGAATTAGAAACATGGAATAAACTTGTGTGGTGTTATAAATATAAAATCCCAGCTTTGAAGAAACTGAGTTAAGGGGACTCAGTTTGAGACCAGCCTATGCTACATAGTAAAACTGTCTCAAAAAAGATAAAAATAAACAAACAAAATAGCACCAAAAAGCTCAAAACAAAACAAAAAGAAAGTCTAAGTCTGTTGTTCCTGGGAGAGCACTTTCTGGGCATGCATAATGTCTTAGATTTGATATCCCAGACCCAAGACCTCTCTGAATGGAATGACATTAACTTCCACTGTAAACATTCTTTATGAATAAAATGCTAAAAGAGCACAAAGTAAAAGCTTAACAGTGAAAATCTGAGTCCATTAAAGGCATTCCTAAAATACACTTAACTGTAATAACCATAATTCAAAAACAGGAAGTAATTTTAGTTTTTCAAATAGCGATGTAAGAAAACCTTCCAATCCACCTATTACAAAATTAGGAGTGGAGGAACTTCAGTCACCTCCTTCTCCTGGTGTTTTTGTTAGGACGTGGGTTTTACTTTCTTGCAGATACATTTATCTTCTCAGGATTACGGACATGATTTGCAGCATCTGACATGGTAGCTTGGTTTTTTCCTCTGTCAGCATCAGCTTTCACCATACAGTTTCCTCTTTTCTTTTTGGTCAAGAGGTGGAGCAGAATATCGTGAGCTGGAGTATCACTCAGGCGATTCCGTTCTGCCGTTTCTCTTGGAACATCAGAGAGGATACAGGCCAAGGAAGGTCAACTTGTCCCTAACTTGGGGGATCAATTCTCTGCACAAGAATCGATTTCAGGTACAGACACAGGTAACAAGTTCTTTTATTGTTTTTCTATCATATGATCAAATATACTATGGGGAATTTCGGGTGATGTGATGTGAGCGCGGGATCGATCTGGTTGACTGGCACCATGTGAAAACTGGAGTTCAGTGCTGGTTATTGCTTATTTTTTTTCTGATTTCTGCTGTGTGCTAAAGAAATAAGGTCGAATGTTCTAGGAGTTAATTACGCTTGAGTTGGTTAAATATTTACATATTATCCATTTTGAAGAAGTCATAATAGGAGCCAGGTAAGAGGGCTCAGTGTATGAAGTACTCACTACACAAGCCTGACTGGTTGCCTGAATCTGATCCATGGAACCCACATAAAAGTGGAATGAGAGGACTAACTCGATAAAGATATCCTCCGGACACATGCACCACACACTGCTCAAGTATCAGCACCCCCAACAACAAATATAACAAATAGCATTTTAAAAAATAATTCTGTAATGGGAAGTTTCCTTTTTCTCAAGAAAAAAAGGTAAAATGTAAATAATTCCAGGAAACTTCATAGATTAAAAAAATTTAGAGAATACTGTTATGTGTGCAACTTGTTTTCCATATTTTATATATTAATAACTAACTATCTTCTCAGTTTTTAATGTTAGGGGCAAGGTAAGTTATAAATATTTAACTATTGAATAATACATTGATATCTGTTATCAAATGGATCCTTTATGGACATTAACTAATGACTGATGTATAGTGACAAAATTTATTATCTAATAGGTTCCTCTTGAACCATCATGTTATAGAATAGTACATGTCAAATAATCATGTACACCGAATGACGTGAGACTCCAACTTCAGCTTGTATCCTACTGTTTCTTTCTCCTACACCACATCTCTGCAATGCTCCATTCTACTTTCCTGATTGCTGCAGTTACTCCAGGCTATGCAGCATTTCTGAAGACTTTGGGTCAGGATTCTCAGATATGAGGGAACATGGGGCATTTATATTTGTGGGTCTTGATAACTACACGAAGTAGGATCTTTCCTAGTTCCATGCATTTCTCAGGCCTGGTCCTGGGAAAAATGTGTAGGATATGACTGAGTGGAGAGGTTGAAATTCTCAGGTGAGATATTATATACTTGGAGCCAAAAATTGTTAATCAACTGGAGTATTAACCTTTATATACTGATTCAATGGTGGTGTCTGGGAAACTCTGAGAGTTGTATATAATTGAAAAGATTGTAAGAACATTTTTATATCCATGTGTTTATCAAAATATATAAATAAATTTAAAGCTAAGATTTTCATGTATTCAGAAACCTTTGAAAAAAGCTTTGATTTTTTTTGTTATCTGAATTGACAGTTTAAGAGTATTTCAATGGTTTGTGGTAGTATCAATTTTTCCTAGTATTTTTATATATGTGCTGTCAATATTAAAATGACTTTTTATTCTTTCTGTAATTCCTAATAATAAGTTGATTACCGAATGACAGAAATCTGTAAAGGGTCTCATCTCTAGTGCAAATCAGAGTTAGCCCATATGATTTATTTGATTTTGTTTTGCTTTATTTTTAGAGACATGTTTTCTCTGTGTAACTTTGGAACCTGCCTTGGAACTCTGTAGACCTGGCTGGCCTTAAACTCACAGAGATCCACCTGCCTCTGCCTCTGCCTCGTTAGTGCTGGGTTTAAAAGTGTGTGCCACTACTGCCAGGCAGTCCATGTGATTTAGGGTATTTTCATCACTAGGGGGATTATTCGGACCTCACCCTTACCACCCCATCTGATCCAGGTACCTTCCTAAAGGTGGACATTTTAACTTTTTCTCTAGAAATCACTCAAGGTTTGATTTTAACACAGACCATATTTCACTTACTCCCAAGATGAGTGGTGAGGAGACTAACTTACACAACTGTGAGATTCCATAAGTCTTCAGGGTTGCAGAGCAGAAGAAGGCCTGATGAGACTCAAGTGTCCAAAGAATCTGGTCACAGAGGTAAGGGTTTCAAGTGTCTACATTCACCTATTTTTTAAAATTTTTAAATAGCTTGTTTTACATGTCAATCCCAGTTCCCTCTCCCTCTGCCTCCCCTCCTCCCGCACCCCCACCCCCCCCCCCATTCTCCCACCCTATTGCCAATTCCTTCCACATAGGGGATATCTAGAGTCTATCATTTCACTCAGGGTAGGGTCCAGGCACTTCCCTAAGAGTCCAGGCAGAGAGAGCAACCCTCTTTGTGTTATGGACACACGATATCTGTTAGTATTCAAGGGATAAACACTGATCCACTGCTCAGGACCCCATAGGTAGCTCAGGCCTCCTCATTGACTCTCACATTCAGGGGGTCTGGATCGGTCCCATGCTGGCCTCCCAGCTGTAAGTCTGCGGTCCAAGAATTCTCCCCTGTTTGGATCAGCTGTTTCTGCTGGTTTTGCCAGCCCATTCTTTGCCAATTTGCTCATCGCTCCTTTCTCTCTGTCGCTGGGTTCCTTGGGTTCAGTTCAGTATTTAACTGTGGGTGTTTGCCTCTGCTTCTATCAGTCACTGGATGAAGGCTCCAGGATGGTTATAGACATCAAGTTCACTATCAGGAATGGTCATTCGAGGTGGTCTCTACACTATTGCTTAGCTTGCCAATTGGTGTCATCTCTTTAGATCACTAGAGATCACAATGGTGCCTGATCAGTCTTTTAACCTGTGATTCCCTCTTCCCCCTATCTGACCCCCCGAGTCAACCTTCCTGTTCCTCCACGACCTACTCTCTCTTCCACTTCTCCCCCTCTCTATTTCCCAGATCCCCCTGCACTGGAAGAAACCATCCTGAGTGAGGTAACCCAGTCACAAAAAGACAAACATGGTATGTACTCATACATATATGGATTTTAGACATGGATCAGGAGAGTGCCAGTCTGCACTTCCACTGACAGAGGATCTGGGAAACAGGAAAAAACCTAAAAGATATGCATGGTACCCAAGAGAAGAGAAACGAGGCAAGATCCTCTGAACAGATGGGGAACATTCACCTATTTTTAATGCATCATAAACTTCAGATTTTGAAAACAGTATCCTACAGGCGGCTATTGAAAACAAAAACCCTACTGTTTTTTTTTTTTTTTTACTGCTTTTTTTGAAACATAGTTTCCTCTTTCTAGTAGCCTGGACTGTCCCAGAACTCACTTTGTAGACCAGACTGACCTTCAATGCAAAGTGATTTGCCTGTCACTGTCTCACAAGTGCTTGGATTTAAAGGCACGTACCACCATATCTGACTAAAACCTATTTCATTTTATTTTACCTTTTTTTTTTGCTTTTCAAATAAGGGTTTTTCTGTGTAGCCCTGGATTCCTGAAACATACTCAGTGGAAGAGGCTGGCCTCAAATTCAGAGATCCACATGCCTCTGCCTCCCCAGTACTGAGAATGGAGAAAAAAAGAAGAGAATATATTCTGTCATATTTGCGAAACAATTAAGAGGATATTTTAAGTCTCTTAAAGTATTCTGATACCTTTAAAAATAACATACTCGAGTCTGAAGAAACACCAAGCATTATAGAGAAAGAAGATGAAAAGTATACTATATAAAAATACTTTCACTCTAGCAGAAAGTGTTTTCATTTTTTTAACTATGTCCCAACATGTAATATAAAGATGCACAAAAAGTCATCTATCACATGAGGGAGTCTCTTCCTGGGAAGAAGGCTGCAGAGGAAGAGATGGGGCATCAGAGAGGGTAGTTTGAGTGGGGATGACTAAATCACATTATGTATTTGCAGAAATATCAAAGAATAATCAAACTTACTAATTAAAGAATTCTATTTTCTTTTTCTTCTAACTCTTCATATAATGTCACAAATGAACTCTAAGCTGATAACTTTAACTTCTTTGACATAGTGATAAACGAAGCTTGGCTTTCCAGTTCCCAACACCTCAGATACATGAAGGTGGTTTATATTACCCAGAGAAAAATAAAACTTAGGTTAAATTAAAAGTGAGAGTTGACTTCTAGGCTCCTTTAATGGTGGACCTATATAAAAATCAGCTCTAGAATCACCATGGTTCCCTACAGCTTTTAAGACCATCCACCTCTCATTCCTTCCTCCTCATCCCCAGTTATTCTCCCTTGATGGACTGTACCCTCCAATTTGGGATCTTCCACTTGGACTGTATCTGTGCCCCCAGTGCTTTCTAAAGGATGCACTTATGATCCTGTAGAACTAGATGAGGGGCACATGCCCATAATCCAGCTACTTCTAGGCTGAGTCTGGAGGATTGGGACTACAAAGTCAAAGCTGAAAAAAAGTTTGAAATCCTGTGATATTTCATGCATGTAAGATTTCTAAAGCAGGTGCTCACAGTTTTGAAAGTACATTCTCAGTGAGTTTGTATGGTGGACTTCTGTAAAAATTCTAGAAGCCAATATACCATAGTTTCCATGCTACACAAAATTATAATCAGTATTGGAACATGCTGTTTTCACAGTGATGGTTTTCTTGCTTTGTTTTATTGACTTAAGAATCTTCAGTCCCCTGGCTCCTCATTGTGATACCTCTTGGAATCCTTTGTTTCATTCTTCTGGTGACAGTTGCAGTGTTGGTGACACTCAGTGAGTAACTGGTGAACATATTTTTTGACTTTCTGCTTAAGTAATAACTTTAGACACTAATTATGCAGTTATCACTCTCTGGCGATTGTTCTTGCAATAATCAGGGTATGTGTCACAAAGCTCTGGATTTAGGATATATTTTAATCCCTGCACACTACATCATTACTATACTTTATATACATACCTATCTCATTAACTTTTGGGCTGTTGACAGTTTTTGTTTATTCTCATTCTTGGTCAAGTTCATTCTGAGAACTTGGTGATAGTCTGCCTTGTGAGCTTGGGAGATTGTGAATCTTTATTATTATTATATTGTTGTAGCTGTTATTATTATTATTATTAATTTACATAATCTTATTTTATGGAACCACTATTTATCCAAAATGCAGGAACTTGATTTTTCGAGCCCACTCCTTATGAAGGAAAACCTTGCTCATCCTAGATATGGAGGGGGAGGGGTTGGTCTTGCCTCAAATTATGTGGCAGACTTTGTCATTCCCCATGGGAGTCCTCACCATCTCTGAGACTGTGAATGTTATGTGAACATTCTGTGAGAGAGAGTTGTGCATTCTTTTCATTTGTCCTCAGTGTATATTAAAGGCATGGTTGTGTAAAAGTCTAGATGTGTACAGAGATCTTAAAGCTTCAGTCTTACTGAATTCCTGTACATCTTTGGAGGAAATCACTCCCAGATTGTGATAAAATGTAACTACATGTCTGGATATCATGCTTTCCACCTCGTTCTTTGAGAATTGAGTCATTTCTTCATGTTTCTTAATTCATATTTTTAGTGTATGTCAAAGGTTGACTGAATTTTTTAGTTAGATATTTATTTGTAAGTTTTATGCTGAGAAAAAGATGAATGAATTGGAAGGTAACATTCTCCCACCATAGTTTAATTCCACTTTATCATTTACTTTATATTGAAGTTGGTGATAGGGAGAAATTGATGTTTCCAACTCTTTAATGAATTAAATGAGTTGTTATTTTGTAAATGTCAAAACGGCAATTAAACTGATATATATTGTTGTCAACATGAGGCATTTTCTCAAATCTTAAATTTCAATATTTAGTATTTATAACCATTGTTGAGTTATGTTTAATTTTAGTTTTTCAGTGTAGACAAGAACTACAGGAAAATCAAAACAACCTCAATCAAAGTTACAGCACCAAGCAAAATAACAGCAGCTTAAGTGAAACGTTGAAAAATAAGCCTACAGAGTGTGATAGCTTCAAATCGCAGGAGAAACAGGACTTTCTCAACAGATTCTGTGGGAAAACTAAGGCTGATTTAGATTGCAAAGGGCACACAGGTAAGGGGGGAATCACGAATAAATAATTGCATTATTCTGCATTGTTTCTTCTCCAGAAGATTTGAAGTCCAATTATCAGCTGACAATGCTGGTGATCTGTGGGTTAATTCTTGGGGTTTCCTTATCTCGTGCAGGGGCCTGGAACCCTGGAAACCCATGTTTAAATTAAATTTTCGAGTTTCTAGAACTCAGTGGTCACGTCATTCTGTCTTCTACTGCTCCCAGTGAATGTAATCTTAAGTCAGCACAACTGAGAATTCAGATCGTTTCCATCTGTCTGCCGATCTGTGTTCCCACTTCTGTTGTTGGAAGAATGTGGAAGTTTCCAGTAAGAGAGTTTTTACCTAATTCTTAGGCTGAAATTGACTTAGAGCATTTACATGGATGTGAACATAAAAATAATTCTGTGTGTGTTTGTGTGTGTGTGTGTGTTTTCCTCCTGCTTTTGCGTAAGAAATTTCTCCTGCCTGCAACACACATGGGAGATTCACCATAGCGCCTACACTGGTGTGTCTCTATCAGTGACACAGAGAATGAAGCCTGAACGATGAAAATGTCAAACATTACAAGAAGCCTTTCTTTTCTTGCTTCTTGGTTAACTTCAATTGATACAGCTTATCATTCATTATTAAGTTTTTTTACATAATTTAGTGTTCATAAAGAACTCTTGCATATGATCTCACTATGTTTGATAGCAGAGGTTGACAATTTTCATTACTTGAGGACTAATAATAGCTTTATAACTGGTAAATATTAAAATATGTGACAGAGAAAAAGATAAAGTGCAAAAAATAGTCATTGAGGCATTCTAGCCTCATCAACATGTTTACTAATGTTATTTTAGAATAAAGTAACTGTCATCTCTAAATGGTAACATGATTTTTCCATGCTTATGATTAGGCAGGAGGATTGCAAATTTGAGGACAGTCTAGGCATTCGGCAAATTCGAAGCCAACCTTAATTAAACTTTGTTGATACCTCTTTTCACAAAATCAAGGGATTGACATAAAGTTTTATTAATAAAGAATGGGGCCCCCCAGCACCAGAGTAAACAAATAAATCACATTGAAATGTAGCTATACAAATGACATATGTTTTAATGTATTCAAATTAGACACTTTGGGCATGTGGGTGTACTGTGAAGGCAGGAGAACAGAAAATCACCATCAAACCTTTCCTTGTGTTTTTCTTATTTCACTTAAGGTAACAGCATCTAACATGGACCACAGCATAGCTGTGAGTACACAGTAGAATGTGGGTAACTGTGGGCACAGTGCATTAATGCAGATCTTCTTTGCATCCTGCATCCCTCTCTGAGCAGCAAGTGCTCATTTCCTCTCCCTCCATCCCTGAGATTGTACAAACCCCTGCTTCTTAGAGCTGGACTGTGTTAGAAACCTCATCTAAGTGGAATAAAATGTATGGTCCTGGCCCTTTTTTGTTTTTTGTTTCACTTCTCATTCTGTCTTCAAATTCATCCATGTTTCTCTGATAGACTTTCCTGTAGACTTCTGAGAAAGAGAATTATTGCAGAAATTCTGCTTCCTCGTTAGTGATGAATCTACTCATAGCAGATGCTGTGTTGAGAGCTTAAGGGGGGAGCAGTCAGGAGTCACCTGGAAGACTCATATTGTACAGTGGGTCTCACAGGTCAGGTTTGCTATTTTCATGGGTTAGCTGTGAGAAACGGTTTCATTGTATAACCAAGGCATTTTGAATGAACTATATAGGCAAGGCTAGCCTGGAATTCACTGAATAACCAAGGATGCCTTCAAATTGGAGATGAACCTCCTGCCTCAGCCTATGTAGTGCTGGTCTTATAGGTATAAGTCTTCATGTCCAACTGGATTTACTTCCCTTTCAAAGGTGAATAGCATTCCTTTGTATGTATGTTATATTTTCTCTATTGATTCATTCATAATGAACACTTAAATTTTATCCATATCTCTTTTATAAACAGTGCTGCAAGAGCACAGGTGTGCAGGGCTCTCTCACCATTCTAGAATCTCAATTTCTGAGAAGCTGTGAGATTTTACTTAGTTATAAATGTATAATAAATACATTGTTTTAATAGCAAATTGACAGAAAAAATAATTTTAACCATCCCCCTTCTCTGTTGTAGTCAAACATGTTGAAGGACACTGGTTCTGCTGTGGCATAAAATGTTTTTATTTCCTCATGGACAATAAACACTGGAATGGATGTAAACAGACCTGTGAGGACTGCAGCTTATCCCTTTTGAAGATCGACAATGATGATGAACTGGTACTGTAGACTCCTAACATGCCCATGTATTCTCTTAGGCTCTGTTGCTAACTCTTGGATAGTAACACACTGAATCCTGACAGGTGATTTGAATGAAAGACCTTCAAGAACAAGAACAAACACTGTATTAAGAGTCTTTGGGGATACTCCCTCCTGCTCATGGCTTACTGTCAGGACACAGGGTCTATTACGAGGGGACTCTTTACGAAAGAGACAGTTGTGTTTTTGTAATCTCCTCCCCTTCTCGGAAGTCAGTAAGAGAGTCCTTCAGAGATGCATATATTCCCTGAATACGTTTAATCCTTTAGTACAGTGCATTCTGTGACTGACATTTATGTATCTCTACAGAGTGCAAATACACCCAGATAGGCCATGGTCTAGGGCATGCTCTTTGGAATTCAGAAGTAACGCTACCTGAGATGAGTAATTAGATGACAGTAGGGAAAGAAACTGGCCTCTGGGTAAATTTGCAAAATAGAAATTACATAAGAACTGTGAAATTAAATGGTTTTTATGGTTATACCCACGTTGACTTTCACTGAATCTGTACATAATATTTATTTCATAATATTCTCATGTTTCATAAAAAGATACCTATCTCTCAAAATGTGTATTTGAAGGAAAAAATGGCCACTAAGGAAATTTCTTCAAATACAGAGAGGTTATTTTTCTAGAGAAATGGTTGAATGCTCAGCTTGAAACCTGTGACATTTAGAATATGCTGCACAATTTCTCCACAAGTTTAATACATATCTGAATAATTGCAGCATGGAATAAAGTTTAATGTCAATAGTGATATTTCTCATGTGATATAATAAACATAGGTAAATTTAAACTTCTGTCCTAAAATGTATTCAATAATTTTATTAGTCATTGTTCCACTCGTATGTCACATATAAGAGACACTAATTTCATCAAATATCTCCCTCTTCCATAAGTTCTGTCACTTTTGGGTATGAATATATAGCATGGCTTCCTCTCTGGAACATGGAGGATAAGGCAGATTTTCACAGAGGACTTTCCATGTTAATGAATTTGATTTGAAGACTGGGTTGCCTCAGATGAACATTTCCCACATGGGTCTATAATCTTCTGAAATGTGCATCTGAATAATTTCAGAAAGTGTCAGACTTACTTAAGGAGCTGGTAAACAATGTGCATTTAGAAATCTGAATCAGGGAGATTATGAGTTCAAGGCCATTCTTTGTTACACTGTAAGAGTTCTATGAGAAACACAGACATTAATCATTTCATGAATCATTTATCTGGAGACACCTGAAATTTTCATTTTAAATAACTTGTATAGCCGGGCGGTGGTGGCGCACGCCTTTAATCCCAGCAGGCGGATCTCTGTGAGTTTGAGGCCGGGCTGGACCGATAGCCTCCAAAACAATACAGAGAAACCATGTCTTGTAAAAACCAAAATAAATAAATGAATAAATAAATAAATAACTTGTATAACTGACATTGGGTTAGACATAAATGATCTACCTGAGAGAAATCACTTTAAAATTGAACTTGGATGGAATGAAGCACTGGAGGACAGGACAGCAGAGAACTGACTTAAGAATAGCTGGGAAATACTATGTTGTTGTTTTATCACCAGACAGAATTTTTATCATTGAATGTGTCATTTCCCTTACAGAAGTTCTTGAAGGTCCAGCTTACTACAAGCAGTTACTGGATTGGATTGTCATACAATATAAGCAAAAGCAATTGGCAATGGATTGGTGATGGCTCGTCTAAACTGTGAGTTTCCTGAAATCTCACACTTTTAGCAGTGGGGTGCAAGTTGGAATGATTATTTGCAAAGACTTTTCTCTCATTTCCCACATTTTCCTCATTTTCAATGGAGCTCATAGGTCAAGAAAACATATGTGTAAGTCAGTGTCTGAGCAAGTGTTAGGAAGGGAAGAAGAATGGTCAAGAAGCTGACTGCTAGTGATGTAATAGTGAACATAGCTCAGGATTGTGTGTTGTAAGATACACAGGGGACCAAAAAGCTTAAGAGCTTGTGAAATTTATCATTGTGAAAGATACAGTGAGTTTGACTATCTTAAACATCCACTTGACTTGTTTCTGTAGTTAGCTTATATAATTGTTAAATTTACAAATATAGAAACATGTTTATATTTATGCATACCTAATTTTCATTTCAAGGTGCTAGAGTTTATAAGCTCTAAGCTTGTTGATTTCTGACCTGGAAGAAAAATGTTCATTTATTTCTTCATTAATAATGTTTATTTTTATCCAGTTCATTTTCTTTAAATTAAAACAACCTTATTTTACATTCCAATCCCAGTTCTCTCTCCTTCCCATCCTCCCACTTCCCCCACCATCTCCCCATCCCACCTCCCATCCACTCATCAGAGAGGGTAAGGCCTCCCATGGGGGAATCATCAAAGTCTGTCACAACATTTGTGGCAAAACCTGTATCCCTGTATCCAACCTTTAGAGACACATCCCTCCTTTCTGTCTCCACATGCTAACACACACACACACACACACACACACACACACACACACACACACACACTGGGATTGTATGTAAAATAAGATTGTTTCTATTTTAAAATTTAAAAATAAAAACTCTAATTGTTGCCAAAAGCCATTAGAACTGGTCAAAAAGTAGTTGAAATGGGGCTTCTAGGCCCCAACCTCCGCAGATCCCAGGTTCAGGTGAGCTTGGGTCTCCGGGGGGAGGCTACTCATCCTGTGCCCAACACCCATCCCCTCCATCTTCCTGGGGCCTGCTCCTGGCATCCAGAAGACCTGCCCACACAGGAAAGACATCAGCCCTTCCAGGCTCCAACCTCCAGCGACCCCAGTT
Organism: Mesocricetus auratus; assembly: GCF_017639785.1. NCBI lineage: Eukaryota > Metazoa > Chordata > Mammalia > Rodentia > Cricetidae > Mesocricetus > Mesocricetus auratus. The sequence goes on along the minus strand of NW_024429187.1, from coordinate 1,228,918 downwards.
TCAGCTTCAGCTTCAGTGTCAGCTTCCCAAGCTTCAGCTTCAGGAAGGAAGGAGACAGAAAGACCCCACCTGCACCCACTGGAAGAAAAGATGGGAAGAAGTCAGAATAAGAGCACACTCAGCAATAGAAAGACCAACATGACTCCACCAGAATTTAGAGAATCAACACCAGCAAGACCTGAAAAGCACTACATAGATGAAGCAGAGGAGACAGACCTTAAAAATTATTTTATGTTGATGATAGAGACCCCCAAAGAGGAAATGAGGAAATCCCTTAAAGAAATAGAAGAAAAAACATACAAAAAATCGATGAAATGGGGAAAAATTCAAGAACTAAACAAATCTCTCGAAGAATCTAAAGAGTACCAAGAAAAAACAACCAAACAAATGAAGGAAACAACTCAAACAGTTGAAGGATTGAAAGCTGAAATAGAAACAATAAAGAAAACACAGAATAAGGGGATGCTGCAAATAGAAAAGCTGGGTAAATGATCAGGAACTACAGATGCAAGTATCACCAATAGAATACAAGAGCTAGAAGAGAGAATCTCAGGTGTTGAACACTCATTACAAGATATACAGTCATCAACCAAAGAAAATCTCAAAACCAACAAATCCCTAACACAAAATATCCAGGAAATATGGGACACCATGAAGAAGCCAAACCTGAAAATAATAGGTATAGAAGAAGGCGAAAAAATACAGCTCAAAGGTACAGAAAACATATTTAACAAAATCATAGAAGAAAACTTCCCTAACATAAAGAAGGATATGCCTATGAAAATACAAAAATCTTTTTTTTTTGGTTGGTTTTACGAGACAGGGATTTTCTGTATTGCTTTGGAGGCTGTCGGTCCAGCCCGGCCTCGAACTCACAGAGATCTGCCTGCCTCTGCCTCCCTAGTGCACCACCACCGCCCAGTAAAATAGAAGAATATTACAGAACACCAAATAGGCTGGACCAGAAAAAGAAGTCACCTTGCCGTATAATAATCAAAATATCAAACCTACAGAATAAAGAGAAAATACTAAGAGCACCTAAAGAAAAAGGCCAAGTAACATATAAAGGCAGACCTATCCGAATTACACCTGACTTCTCAAGGGAAACTATGAAAGCCAGAAGATCCTGGACACATGCCCTACAAATGCTAAGGGAACAAGGATTCCAGCCAGAGTACTATATCCAGCAAAGTTTTCAATTACCATAGATGGAGAAAACAAAATATTCCATGACACAGTCAGATTTAAACAATACAGATCCATGAATCCAGCTCTACAGAAAGTGCTAGAAGGAAAACCTAGACCCAATGAAGATAACAACACTCACAAAGAAACAGGCAATAGATAATCCCACTTTACCAAACACCAAAAGAAAAAGGGAGGAGTACCTACACAAAATAACTCCACTACCAATAAATCAAGCACAAACAAGAATCATCAATCAATGGTAATTAATACCCCTCAATGTCAACGTTCTCAACTTGCCTATCAAAATACACAGTCTAGCAGAATGGATACGAAGACAGAACCCATCCTTCTGCTGCATACAAGAAACAGATCTCAACATCAAAGACAGACGATACCTCAGAGTAAAGGGTTGGGAAAAGATTTTCCAATCAAACGGACCCAAGAAACAAGCGTGTGTAGCAATCCTAGTATCTAACAAACTGGACTTCAAATCAAAATCAATCAAAAGAGATGAAGAAGGACATTTCATATTCATCAAAGGTAAAGTCCATCAAGATGAAGTCTCAATTTTGAACATCTATGCCCCAAATTCAAAGGCACCTACATTCGTGAAAGACACATTACTAAAGCTCAAATCACACATAAAATCTCACACACTAATAGACTTCAACACTCGGCCCTCACCACTACACAGGACCTCCAGACAGATACTTAACAAAGAAAGAAAAGAACTAATAGAAGTTATCACCCAACTGGGTTTAATAGACATCTATAGAACATTCCACCCAAACACAAAGGGATATACCTTCTTCTTGGTGCCACATGGAACCTTCTCTAAAATTGACCACATAATAGGAAACATAGCAAATCTCCACAGATACAAAAAATTGGAATAACCCCTTGTATCTTATAGACCAGCATGAATTAAAATTAGAATTCAACAATAACACAAGTCCCAGAAACCCTACAAACTCATGGAAATTGATCACTGCACAATTGCACCATCCCTGGGTAAGGGAAGAAATAAAAAAATAAATTAAAGACTTCCTGGAATTCAATGAGAATGAAGACACAATATACCCAAACTTAAAGGATACTCTGAAAGCTGTGCTGAGAGTAAGGTTCTAAGTACTAAGTGCCCACATGAAGAAACTGGAGAACAGTCACACTAGAGAATTAATAGCACAACTGAATGCTCTAGAACAAAAAGAAGCAAACTCACCGAGGAGGAGAAGATACCAGGAAATAATCTAATTGAGGTTTGAAATCAATCAAGTAGAAACCAGGAAAACATTGCAAAGAATCAATGAAACAAAGAGTTGGCTCTTTGATAAAATTAACAAAATAGACAATCCTCTGTCCAAATTAACCAAAAGACAGAGAGAGAACATGCTAATGAAAAGGGGGACATAACAACGGACACTGAGGAAATCCAGAGAATCATCAGGGTATACTTTGAAAATTTGTACTCCACAAAATTCAAAAATTTAAAGGAAATGGACAATTTCCTTGATAGATATCACTTGCCAAAACTAAATCAAGAACAGATAAACAATCTAAACAGACCTATATCCCTCAATGATATAGAAGCTGTCATCAAAAGTCTCCCAACCAAACAAAGCCCAGTCCCAGAGGGCTTCAGTGCAGAATTCTACCAGAAATTCAAAGAAGAGATAATTCCAATACCCCTCAAAGTATTCCACACAATAGAAGCAGGAGGCTCACAGCCAAACTCTTTTTACAAGGCTAAAATAATCTTGATACCCAAGCCACACAAAGACACAACTAAGAAAGAGAACTATAGGCCAATTTCCCTCATAAACATCGATGCAAAAATACTCAATAAAATACTAGCTAAGCCGGGCGGTGGTGGCACATGCCTTTAATCCCAGCACTCGGGAGGCAGAGTCAGGCGGATCTCTGTGAGTTCGAGGCCAGGCTGGACCGATAGCCTCCAAAACAATACAGAGAAACCCTGTCTCAATAAAACCAAAAAAAAAAAAACTAGCTAAGCAGATTCAAGAACACACCAGAAAAAGCATGCACGATGATCAAGTAGGCTTCATCCCAGGAATGCAGGGATGGTTCAACATTAGAAAAATCTATCAATGTAATCCACCATATAAACAAATTGTGAAAAAAAAAACACATGATCATCTCACTAGATGCTGAAAAAGCCTTTGAAAAAAATCCAGCACTCCTTCATGATAAAGGTCCTAGAGAGATCAGGGATGACAGGAACATACCTGAACATAATAAAAACCATATACAGTAAACCAACAGCTAACATCAAACTAAATGGAGACCACTTCCTGAACATAACTACAGTGGCACAGGCACTGAGATCCACAATTAACAAATGGGACCTCCTGAAACTAAAAAGCTTCTGTAAGGCAAAGGACACAGTCAATAAGACAAAAAGTCAGTCCACAAAATGGGAAAAGATATTCACTAACCCCACATGTGACAGAGGGCTAATCTCCAAAATTTACAAAGAACTCAAGAAGCAAGTTTCCAAAACACCAAAGGATCCGATTAAAAGGTGGGGAACAGAACTAAATAGAGAATTCTCAATAGAGGAGTCTAAAATGGCTGAGAGACACTTAAGAAAGGGCTCAACATCCTTATCCATCAGGGAAATGGAAATCAAAACAACTTTGAGATACCATCTAACTCCTGTCAGAATGGCTAAAATAAAAAAAAACACTTGTGACAATTTTTGCTGGAGAGGATGTGGAGAGAGGGTAACATACCTCCACTGCTGGTGGGAGTGCCAACTTGTACAGCCACTTTGGAAATCAGTATGGAGATTCCTCAGGAAAATGGTAATCAATCTACCAAAAGATCCCGCATTTCCACTCTTAGGCATATATACAAAAGATGCAAATTCATCCAACAAGGGCATCTGCTCTACTATGTTCATAGCAGCATTATTTGTAATAGCCAGAACCTGGAGGCAACCTAGATTCCCCTCAACTGAAGAGTGGATAGAGTAAATGTGGTACATTGATACAATGGAGTATTACTCAGCAGAAAAAAATGGATTCTTGAAATTCACAGGTAACTGGATGCTGGCATTCTTCTACCATTTGTTGAAGATGCTTTCTTTTTTCCTTTGTATATTTTTAGCTTCTTTGTCAAAGATCAGATGTTCATACATGTATGGGTTAATATCAGGGCTTTCAATTCGATTCTATTGGTCTACCTGTCTATTTTTGTGCCGATACCAAGCTGTTTTCCCAGAGCTTGAAGTCAGGGATGGTGATGCCTCCAGATGTTGCCTTGTTGAGTAAGGTTGTTTTGCCTATCCTGGGTCTTTTGTTTTTCCATACAAAATTGATTACTGTTCTTTCAAGGTCTGTGAAGAATTGTGCTGGTATTGTAATGGGGGTTGCATTAATCTGTAGATTGCTTTTGGCAGAATTGCCATTTTTACTACATTGATCCTACCTATCCAAGAGCATGGAAGATCTTTCCATTTTCTGAGGGCTACTTTAATTTCTTTCTTTAAAGACTCAAAGTTCTTCTGATACAGGTCTTTCACTTGTTTGGTTAGCATTACCCCAAGGTATTTTATGTAGTTTGTGGCAATTGTAAAGGGTGATGTTTCTCTGATTTCTTTCTCGGCCCTTTTATCGCCTGCATATAGTAGGGCTACTGATATTTTTGAGTTTATCTTGTAGCCTGCCACTTTGCTGAAGGTGTTAATCAGCTATAAGGGTTCCCTGGCAGAATTTTTTGGATCATTTATGTAAACTATCATATCATCTGCAAATAGTGAAAGTTTGACCTCTTCCTTTCCAATTTGTATCCTGTTGATCTCCTTTTGTTTTCCTATGGCTCTGGCTAAAACATCAAGTAGAATATTGAAAAGGTATGGAATGAGTCACAGCCTTGTCTTGTTCCTGATTTTAGAGCAATTGTGGTGAGTTTCTTTCCTTTTAGTTTTTTGTTGGCTGTTGGCTTGCTGTATATAGATTTATTATGTTTTGTATGTTCCTGTTATCCTATATCTACCAAGACCTTTGTCATGAAGGGGCTTTGGATTTTGTCAAAAGCTTTTTCTGCATCTAGTGAGATGATCATGTGATTTTTGATTTTCAGCTTGTTTGTATGGTTGATTACTTTGATGGATTTTCGTATGTTGAACAATCCCTGCATCCCAATATTACAGCTACTTGATCGTGGTGAATGATTGTTTTGATGTGTTCTTAGATCTGATTTGCCAGTATTTTATTGAGTATTTTTGCATCAATGTTCATGAGGGCTATTGGTCTGAAGTTCTCTTTCTTAGTTGTGTCTGTGTGTGGCTTGATGATCAACGTTATTGAAGACTGGTAGAAAGAGTTTGGCAAAGACCCTTCTGCTTCTATTGTGTGGAATACTTTGAGAAGAATTGGTATAAGCTATTCTTTGAATTTCTGGTAGAATTCTGCAATGAGGCCATCTGGACCTGGGCTTTTTTTGGTTGGGAGACTTTTTATGACTGCTTCTATTTCCAAAGGGGTTATAGGTCTATTTAAATTGCTTATCTGTTCTTGATTTAATTTTGGCAAGTGATAGCTATCCAGGAAGTCGTCCATTTCCTTTAACTTTCCTAATTTTGTGGAGTACAGGTTTTCAAAGTATGATCTGCTGATTCTCTGAATTTCCTCAGAGTATGTCATTATGTCCACCCTTTCATTTCTGATTTTGTTAATTTGCATGTTCACCCTGCCATTTGGTAAGTTTGGACAAAGGTTTGTCTATCTTGTTGATTTTCTCAATTAAACAACTCTTTGTTGCATTGATTCTTTGTATTGTTTTCCTTGTTTCTACTTTATTGATTTCAACCCTCAATTTGATGATTTCCTGGCATCTACTCCTCCTGGGAGAGTTTGCTTCTTTGTGTTCTAGAGGTTTCAGCTATTCTGTTAATTCTCTAGTATAACTATTCTCCAGTTTCTTCATGTGGGCACTTAGTGCTATGAACTTTCCTCCTAGCACTGCCTTCAAACTGTCCCATAGATTTGGATATGTTGTGTCTTCATTCTCATTGAATTCTAGGAAGTCTTTAATTTTTTTTATTTCTTCTTTGACCCAGAAATGGTGCAATTGGGCATTATTCAATTTCCATGAGTTTGTAGTGTTTCTGCAGTTTGTGTTGTTGTTGAATTCTAATTTTAATTCATGGTGGTCTGATAAAAAGCATGGATATTCCAATTATTTTGTAGTTGCTGAGGTTTGATATGTTGTTAAGTATGTGGTCGATTTTTGAGAAGGCTCCATGTGGTGGTAAGAAGAAGGTATATTCTTTTTTATGTGGATGGAAAGTTCTGTATATGTCTGTTAATCCCAATTGGGTCATAACTTCCATTAGACCATTTGCTTCTTTGTTGAGTTTCTGTCTGGTATTCCTGTCTAGTGGTGAGACTGGGGAGTTGAAGTCTCCCACTATAAATGTGTGGGGCTTTATATGTGATTTAAGTCTAGTAATGTTTCTTTTATGAATGTGGATGCCTTTGGGGCATAGATGTTCATAATTGAAACTTCATCTTGGTTGATTTTGCCTGTGATGTGTATGTAATGACCTTCTTCATCTCTTTTGATTGATTTGATTTTAAAGTCTAATTTGTTAGATATTAGTATTGCTACTCCTGCTGTTTTCTTGGGTTCATTTGATTGGAAAATCTTTTCTCAATCTATAACTCTCAGGTAATTAATGTCTGTCTTTGAGGGTGAGGTGTGTTTCTTGTATGCAGCAGAAGGATGGGTTCTGTATTCGAGTCCATTCTGTTAGCCTGTGTCTCTTTATGGGTGAGTTTAGGCCATTAATATCGAGGGATATTAATGAACATTGATTGCTCATTTTCTTTGATTTGTATGGTTGTTGTTGGTGGAATTATGTGTGTAATTCCACCCCTTTTTCTTTTGGCTATTGGTAAAGTGGGATTATCTAATGCTTATGTTTTTCTGGTTGTAGTTAACTTCCTTGGGTTGGAGTTTTTGTTCCAGAACTTTCTGTAGGGCTGCTTAGTGGATATGTATTGCTTGAATCTAGTTTTTTCATGGTATATCTTGTTTTCTCCATCTATATTGATTGAGGGTTTGCCGGGTATAGTAGTCTGGGCTGGCATCCATGGTCTCTTAGTGTTGGTAGAATATCTATCCTGGACCTTTTGTCTTTCAGAGTTTCCATGGAGAAGTCAGGTTTAATTTTGATAGGTTTGTCTTTATATGTTACTTGGCCTTTTTCCTTAGCTGCTCTTACCATTCTTTCTTTAGTCAGTATATTTGGGGTCTTGATTATTATATGGCAAGGGTACTTTTTTGTGGTCCACTCTATTTGGTGTTTTGTAAGCTTCTTTTACTTTCATTGGCATGTCTTTCTTTAGGTTGGGAAAGTTTTCTTCTACGAATTTGTTGAATATGTTTTCTGCCCCTTTGAGGTGAGGTGTTTTTCTTCACCTTCTTCTATACCTATTATTCTTAAGTTTGGTCTTTTTATGGGGTCCCATGTTTCCTGGATGTTTTGTATTAGGGATTTGTTGGAGTAAAGATTTTCTTTGGTTGATGAATCAATTTCTTCCAGTGTATATTCAACCCCTGAGATTCTCTCTTGCATCTCTTTTTATTTGGTTGGTAATGCTTGTATCTGTAGTACCTGACCATTTGCCCAGCTTTTCTATTTCCAGTCTTCCTTCAGATTGTGTTTCCTTATTGTCTCCATTTCAGTTTTCAACCCTCACACTGTTTGAATTGTTTCTTGCAATTTTTGCTTTGTCTTTCAATCCATTTGTTGCATTTTTTGTTTTTTTTCTTCCATTTCTTGCATTGTTTTGTTTTTTTTTGCCATTCTTGCATTTTTTGGTTTGTTTTTTCCTCTATTTCTTGCATTTTTTTGGTTTGTTTTTTCTTCCATTTCTTTGAGGTATTTTCCTATATCCTATTTTAGGGCCTCTATCATTTTCATTAAATTGTTTTTAAGGCCATTATCTTCTGCTTCATTTACATTGGAATGTTGTTATCTTGCTGGTGTGGAGTCTCTAGAATCTGGTTATGCAATATTTGTTTTTCTGTTACTGAATGTTTTTGTATTGTCTCTTTCCCATCTCTTCTTCTAGTAGGTGCAGAAAGAGCCCCTTTCTTGTCTGGTGGTTAGTGGAACAGAATTCCCTTTCAGCGGGTGTGAGCAAGTCCAATACTCTTGTAGTTCTGCTCTTCCAGGTCCTAGTCCTGGTCCTGAATCAATCCAATGCTCACAGCGTGATATTTCGTTGAAGCTTTATCCCTTTGAAAACTTACCCTATGGAGTTTCATGGTCTATTTTGTCTTTTGCACAGATTCTCATCAGACTAGCCTGGTTAGATCTCACTGTGTTGCCCAGCCATGAGACATTTCTCCTATGTGCCACATTTATTTATTTTTCTTATTTTTAAAATGTGTTTATTATATAAGGCATCATGTCAACTTTAGTGTAAAATTATCTTTTGGTGATACTAAAAATTAACTGTACTCGAAGATGAAAACTCAACAGTGTTGACTATATAAAGCGTTTCGTTTGATCAAGAGAACATTTTTACTTTTATTTTTATTACATTTATTTCTTTTGTGAATGTATATATGTGTTTGCCCAGGTTATAGCATATGTGTAGTTAGAGGACAGTTGAAGGAGTCACTTTATTCATGTACTGTGTAGTATTCTAGATTTGAACTTAGGTTGTTAGGTTTGGAGGCAATGACTTCTATCCACTGAGCCATATCAGTGGCCCAATACCCTTTTTAAAATGAACTTAGAGAAAACAAATACCATTTCTAAAACACAATTATTCTATATTCTGTATATTTTTGTCAATAAACATTGTCTAGAAAATCATATCCGTCATCAATATGAGCTTCAAATTTTAATAACAGCCCTTTATATGTTTTGTTTTTATAGTGATTTGATGAAAATATCCTCACTACAGAAACATAGAAACTGTGCATTTCTCAGTTTTAGAGGTATAGAACCTGAAGACTGTGGTAGAACCCATCCCTGTATCTGTGAAAAGAGAATGGATAAATTCCCTGATTTGGAGTACCATATGAAGGAAGAGTAAAAATGGAACATTTTGTCATCTTTCTTGGTATCCTGTGATGATTTGTGACTATTCAATGACTGAGTGTTTTAACCACCAGACTCCATCATCTGGGAAAATATGGCAATGTGCTGGAAAGGAAAGAAATATTCTGCTGAAATCTAACTTAACACACCTGAAGCTATCTTTTTTCCTACTAACCATAGCAGCTCATGTCTGGGAAAATGAATGTCCTTCACTCAGTACACCAAGGATTGACTCCTTGTTTCCTGGATGACACACAGAACCAAATACAGAATCGTGATTAATAGAATCCTGATAAATAGCTCATGTAACTCATCATCACTAGGATAAACCATTTCTATATACCATTGCTTTAATATCACAATTAAGAAATAGGATGCAGTTTGGGGATTCTGTTTGTCAGTTGTTTGTGTTTTTGTAGGTAGAAGAAGTGATATTTAGAAGGGATTTATTTTCTGTAAAATACAATTACAGATGTGATGAATAGTTTCCAGGTTAGTTCAAGAAACTCATATAGACATCCATAGTTCATATGTGTCTCATTCTCTCTCTCTCTCTCTCTCTCTCTCTCTCTCTCTCTCTCTCTCTCTCTCTCCCTCTCTCTCTCTGTATCTGTCTCTTCATGTCTGTTAAGTTGAGACCCCCTAGATACAGTAATAATCATTGAGGTCAGCTGGATGTCATGGTACAGACATATAATCTTATATGTACACGACTGTAAATGCACTCTAGGCTACACAGTATGTTTGAAGCTAGCATGAACCAGAGAATGAGACTCTGTCTCATGAAGCAAAACAATAATGATGAAGATGATAATAACTCTAAACTTTCTATAAATATTTTCCAGGGAATTTCTATTTTATCATCATACTAAAATGAAAAAGGAGCTTAGTAATGACCTAGTAGTATGATCTACTTCATAATCCATATTAAAAATTGTCCATTTTCTGTATTAGTATTTCCTCACTTTCACTATCATTAGTGCTTTCACTTGCAATGTACTTTAGCTAAAAATGGTTATCAACTTGTGATGTCTTTATTTTGTTGATCGACATTAGAGATATCAAATTTCACCTTCATGTGTGAATGTAATAAAATGTCTCCACTGTAAGCCATGAGAAATATGGATATGTACATCTCTTTCAAGAACCATTGTTCAGGCTAGTTTCATGTCAACTTGACAAAACCTAGATACATCTGAAAAGAGGGAACCTCAATTGAGAAAGTGCCTTAGTAAGATCTGGCTGTAGGCAAGCCTATAGAGCATTGTCATAATTAGTGATTGATTAGGTGGTCCCAGCTATTTGTATGTGGTGTCATCCCTGGGCTGGTGGTCCTGAGTTCTATAAGAAAGCAGGCTGAGAAATCCAATGGAGACTTCCAGTAAACAGCATCCCTCCATGGTCTGTTAATCAGCTCTTGCTTCCTAGTTCCTGCCAGGTTTGAATTCCTGTCTTGACTTCCTTCTATGATGAGCAGCAATGATGAAGTGTAAGTCAACCTTTTCCTTCTCTATAACTTGATTTATAGTCATGGTGTTTGTCCAACAATAGAAACCCCAACTAAGAAAACAATCAAACCATAACAGGGCAATATTTTCTACCCAAAGTTCTTTTCTACTCCTTTCCCTACTTGGGTCATGGAAAGCAGACATGTGCTCCCTAGTATTGTAAATAGTATGGCATAGTGCAGAGTGTCATATACTATGTGTTAATTTGTATTCAGCTCCATATTTCTCTGAATCTTTTACTACTAATATTATCTTATTTTATAAGTTACTCAAGTTTTTTTTCACAGATAAGTGGTCCATTTCTCTTGTTACAATGCACTGTGGTATTACACATATATGCCATGATATTTCTCCATTCACATGTGAACATGTAGTGTTTCTAAGTTTTATCAATGTGAATAAATGTCTCACTTCAATTTGTGTGTAAGTTACTGTGTGAAATACATTTTATTTTATTTTTATTTTGTTAGGAATCTAGAATTCTGATATCTATGTTCCAAGGTTAAGTGCAGTTTCATTTCACAAGGAATTTATAGTGTTTCAAATGGCTTACATCATCTAACTTTCTATGCAACATGACAGATTTCCCTGTGTTCTTCATCTTTGCCAACACTTGTTATCAATGCTTTGAAATCTTACCATCTTGATGAACTGAGTAATTCTCATTTCTCTAAGAACTAATGATTCCAAATATCCTTTTCAAGTATTCATTGCTCATTCATCTTTTCCTTTGTCAAATATCTGTTCATATTTTCCCACCTCCTATTGGGTTTGCCTGTCTTCTAATTGTAACATTGAAAGAGGGATATATATATATATACATGGGTACAAAATATTTGATAGAATTATATAGAATATCTTTCCTACTGTCTAATTTACATGTTCTGAAATAAATCATTCAACAGTATAAATTTTAACATTTCATTTATTTAGTCATATCACTTTTTCATGCTTTCAAAATTAGTCATTGTTTATATTCAAATTTCAGAGGTCTTATCAGTATTATTTTTCCTAGATATTATATAGTTTCAGTTTACATGTTTAGCTCAAAGTAATTTTTCATTTTGATTTTTTTCATTTATGCAGTTCTCTTTGTAAGTTTTTCATCATGTGCCAAGTGTACATTGGTAATTCTGAGGTTAGAAGAGGGTATTAGATCACTGGAACTGGAGTTTTAGGAGGTGGTCAGCAACTCAGGTACTGGGAACTGAACTCATGTCCTCTTTATGAGTAGCATACAGGTATGAGTCAGAACAGATGCTCATTGGATACTTCCTGTGTGTTCATCAATGCATTGGGCATTTAAAGAAGACTTTGCTTTTAAGAGTAGTTTTTTAAATTTTGAATGCATTTTAATTGAAAATAGAATTTTTAGAATTGTATATTCTTATTATGATTTCCTTTCAACATCGTCTCCAATATCCTTCCAACTCCCCTCTCCTACACAATTCCACATTCTTTCTATTCAGGATACAAACAGTCATCTAAAAATACAATTAAATATAATTTTAAAAAATCAGAAATTAACAAAACAAACAAACAAGAAAAAGAAACCAAGAGAAAGTTCAAGAAGCATAATTATATTCAGAGACAGATTTATTTACACACAGAAAAACTCTATACCCACAAAACTGGGAAGCATAAAGTATAACCAAAGTACTTAAAGGAAACAAAAAGGCCTAGAGCATATTAGAAAACAAAGAGCTTCCAAAAATACCATTTAACTCATTTTGTGCTGGCCTTCTACTGCAGGGCATGGCCCCTGGCTTTGAAGTATTTGTATACCGATTGAGATTCTAGGAGAACACTCATTTTCATTTCCAAGTGGTATCAATTTAGAGAGCTTCTGTTTCATGGCTGTGTGCTTCTGTCCACTTTCACTTCACAACACAGCCACATTAGGCCCCGACACATGCATGTGCTGAGTATGATGCCAAGGTTCTGTAATGTCCTATGTGTATCAGACATGTTGTCTCAAAAAGGCCTCATTTTTTTGATGTCCTCTATTCTCTCTGGCTCTTGCACATTTTCTGAGTTTTCTCTCAGGATTCCCTGAGCCTTGAGCAGAAGCAATTCATTTAGACATATATTTGGAACTGAACTCTCACTTCCTGCATACTGCTTGTAGGTCTCTGTATTTGTTCCCATCTACCACAAGAAGAAGCTTCTCTGGTGATGTCTGAGCAAGGCACAGATTTACAAGTGATATATTCTGGGCAACTAAGGAAAATGGAAGAAAAAAAAGGAGAATAAAGTCCCCAACTAAGTGAGGGAGGGGTTATGTGAGGTTACGTGATCAGAAGCTCAGACCCATGAGCAGCTACAACAGCATCTGCAGCTGCTCCCTTAGCCCACAATCGTAGGATGTGCTCCGGCCATGGAATCCCAGAGCACAGATGTGCCGATTAATTCTACCTAACCAAAGGCAGTCATTGTCTACTCAAGGCTCTTGCCTTATGATAAATTTGTATGAAAAGTTGGTATGCTATAACTATGTATAAAGACTTACTGTACTAAATAATCTCTGTAACTATGGGAACCCTACTGAGACTTGCAGCCTCAGGACTCTTTCTCCCTTCTTCTCAAGGCCTTTTCTTCTGATAATTTTTGGTATGCTAAGTAATCTGTATAACCATGGGAACACTGCTGACTGGGACTTGAAGACTTGGGACTCTCCCTTCCCCTCCTTTTTTCCTGTAAAAGTGCCTTGCATTTGTAGCTCCCAGACATCTACCCTCCAGACATAGTTGAGCCCCAGCTAGCTGGTTTTCCAGAAATAAATGAAACATCTTGTATTTGCATTCAGTGTCATTAAGCTCCTTGAAGCCTTGGGGTTCTCTCTGAATGTGCACAACATGAATAGAACAGAATGCCATTAAGAGCCATTTCATTGTTAAGTTCCTTTATTAGAACAGTACTATTTGGTTTTCCCATGGATCCATGGCCTGTCCAGACTCAGGTGTTTGAACCCCCAAACTTTTTTGAGTTTGGGTTCCACAAATCATATTTGTCATTACTCCTACAAGTTTTGTGCCATTATTGAACCAGTTGATCTGGTTGGAAGGTAAATCTTGTAGAATGAGAGGTTTGTAGGGGGTTTATAATCTTTCTCCTTTGGTAGCATGAAGAGTACCTTCCAGAAGTTTTATACTCTACCAAAGACTAGGAAAGCATTCTGAGTCCTAGGTAAAACTGTCCCCATACCTCACCCATGCCAGAGGCCAGGACAGCATTCTGAGTCCTAGGTAAGGCTGTTCCCACACCTCACCCACACCTGCACAGCATAACTCCATCTGTGCTTCCTGTCCTTGTCACAACACTCTAGTTTAAACCACTGGAAGAAGCCTCTTCTTCCACTAGAGGACAGCTAGCCAGGTAAGACTGACTCCCAACCCTGCCCTTGCTTGCCCAGCATAATTTCAACTGCCCCTCCTCTCCTTATCACCGTATTCCTGTCCCTAACTCTGGCAGAAGCCTTCCAACCCACCAGAAGACAGGTAAGCTACACCCCACCCACCCCAAACACACCAGCCTGTGCCTTGCGAGAAAAATCCCAAGTGCCCCTCTTCTCCTTGGTGCCTTATTCCAGCCCACACCTCTAGTGGAATTCTCCAACTCTATCAGAGGCCAGGCCACATCCTGAACCCATGCAAGACCACCCCTACATCCTACTCATGCCTGTCCAATATAACACCAGCCACCTTTCCTTTCATTGTCACTACAATGGCTAAAAACTTACTATGTAACACAGGCTGGCCTCAAACTCATATGCCTATAATATTATAAGCTTGAGCCATCACAGTTAGCTGACATCAATGAATATTACCAAATTTATGGGGCTCCAACTAATCATAAAAATGGATCAAGTAGAGGGAAGGAGAGAGATAGAATGAGAACACATATGAAATATGGATAATTGTATGAGTTTATTAACAAGACTGGCAAATATTCATGTATGAAATTATATTTTGAGCAAATAAGTGCTTTTTAAAAGATGATAAATAATTCTGCCTGCAAAATACAAACAAATACTAAGCAAAGCATCCAAATAAATCAAACAGAAACCCGCAACTGCATACTTGTTCTTAATTGTGATGTCATAGCCATGGGTTATTGAAATCGTTTGTCTTAGATATGATGAGGTATGCTCACTCTTTATTAGGGTTCTGTATTTTGTTTCGTGTGTTGCTCAGCAAATAAAGAGAGTGATTGCTCAGGCCTGGGAGCAAAGAGTATTGTCTTACCAGACACAACCTGCTCTGCTTACCAGGAAGGAAGAAGGCTTCTGCTCTGTTAAGTCAGATTTCAGAAGATGATTTCATCGCTTTCCAGTTCATAAAACACTTTGCACAGTGAGCAGAGTCCTGGAATGAAAGCATCAGTCATCAAATTATTACAGATCATCACAGGAAACACATGAAATTACAAGGTTCCATTTTACCTTCCCTTCCAACTGTGCACTGAATCCGGGAATTTATCCATCCACCCTTTACATATACAACCACTGATTCTACCACAGTCATCACTACCTATAACTGTTGAACTGTGAAATGCAGACTCTTGTGTCATGCAGTGATTTCTTTACTGCCAAATCACTATAAAACAAAAACACAATGAGCAATTATTAAAATTTGAAGCTAGTCTTCATGAGGCAATTAATTGTAAAAACGAAGGGTTTTTCAACAAAATGTGTAGAATATGAAATTAATCACTTAGTGTAACATTAAAAGATTAGTGGGTAGGGTATGTTACCACAAAACTTGACAGCCAAAGTTTAGATCTCAGATGCCACACAAGAAGAGAGAAGTAACTTCTTCAACTATCTTCTAACTACACATGTACTGCGAACTGTGCAGGCACATTCATATATAGTCACACAAAAACAAATGAATGGAATAAAATAAAAATGGTCTCTTGATAATAACACAAGTACTTATCTATTCCATACTGTTAAATTTTGGTCAGCAGGACAAATACATTTTTATTGTCACTAAGGGATAATTTTACACTGTGGTGATATTTTGTTTATGATATAACAAGTAAAGTTTACTTGAAGATCATAGTGCAAAGGTAACCACAATAGTTAGCCATAGAGAACAGGCAGCGGTGGCACACACCTTTAATTGCAGCAGCCACAATGGTTGTCCATGGAGGCCAAGCAGTGGTGGTACACAACCTTTACTCAGAGCAATCAGGAGACAGAGGTAGCCAGATCTCTGTTAGTTCAAGGCCAGCCTGGGCTACACAAATTGAGCCATTCTAAAAGAGAAACAGAGTTGATTAAAAGGTGATCCCAGCACTTCGGGTGTCTCTTCTTTATTCCATCACTATGGAGGTAGAGACAGAAAGGGATATGGATGGGCAGAGAGAGGAATTTAAGGGTGAGGAGACAGAAGTTCAGGGTAGTCTGAAGCATGAGTCTGAAGAAGACGGTATGAGGATTTGTAGAAATGGGTCAATCTCCAGAAAAGCTAGGAAACAAGGAGGACTCTTAAGAGTGATATACATGGTCTCCTGGAGAACGGAAAAGGGACACAATCTCCTGAGCTAATTGGGAGCATGAAGGGAAAGGAGAGGGAGTTAGGAGAAAGAGAAGGGGAGAAGAGGAGGGGAGAGGAGGACATGATGGAGCAGAAAGTTTAAGTTGGGGGAAGAATAGAGGAGAGCAATAAAAGAGTTACCATAATAAATGGAGCCATTATAGGTTTAAAGATAAATCTGGCACTAGGGAAAATCCAGAGATCTACAAGGATGACCTCAACTAACATTCTAAGCAATAGTGGGGGGCTACCTCAAATGCCCTTCACCAATAATGAGATTAGTGACTAACTTATATGCCACCCAAGAGCCTTCACGGAGTAGCTGATGGAAGCAGAAGCACACACCCACAACTAAACACTGAGATGAACTCCTGGAATCCAGTTGCAGAGAGGGAGGAGTGATGAGCAACGGGGTCAAGACAAGGCTTGAGAAACCCACAGAAACAGCTGACCTGAAAAAGGGTGAGCTCTTGGGTTGATAGCTGAGAAACCAGCATAGGACCAACCTAGACCCCCTGATCATGGTTATCAATTAGGAGGCCTGTACAATGTATGGCACCTCTGGTAGTGGATCAGTATTCATCCCTATTATACAAATTGACCTTGGGAACCCATTCCACATAGAGGGATAGTCTCTCAGCCTAGACACAAGAGGGAGTCTCTTGGCCTTGTCATCCAAATGATATGCCAGACTTTGAAGATCCCCTCCCTGGGGAGCCAAAAGGGGATGGGATAGGGTTTTATGGGGGGCATGGGAGGAGGGGAAGGAGGGAGAACTTGGATTGACATGGAAAACAATCTTGTTTTTAATTTAAATGTAAAAATCTGAAAGAAAGAAAGAAATAGGGCATCCCAAAAAACATTCAGTCTGAGAATTCACAGGGACAGGATTGCCCCTTTGGTCTGCAGATTCAGTAGAGGTTGACTCCTTTACTTTTCTGACCTTCAAACATTTAGCCTAATATCTGACTCTGGGTTTTTATTATTAAGACCAATTAGAATTCTTGCTACATTACATGAAGTTGTTTTCCTATGATTCTTTTTGTGGTAAAGCAGACTAACATTAATGATAATAAATATAGGCTGCACACATGGAAAAAATTTCATTAACAAACTTTTTTCTGTCCCATCAGGCAGTTCCCAAAATATAAAACATTCCTAACATACATGAACTGATTTAGTTTGGCAATCTCTTCCACAATCCAATGACTTTCAGCAGTTGCCATTTTCTGTTAATTAGTTAAAGATGGATGTTTCTGTCCCACCTGGTTCCACATCTACTTTGCCACAAATAAACACACAAAGACTTATACTAAGTATGAAATGTTTGGCCAATGGCTCAGGCTTCTTAATGGCCCAGTCTGTATTAGTTATTAATCCATTCCTGTTATTTTATTCATTGCCACAATGCTGTGGCTTACCCATAATCCTTGGGCAGATGGCGTCTCTTCATTGTTCCTCTCTGCCTTCTCCTGGTCTGATAACCCTGCGTATCCTTCCTGCCTAGTTACTGGACAATAAGTGTTTTATTCATCAACCAGTAAAAGAAACATATATACAGAAGGACATCCCCCATCATCTAGTACTGAAAAAATTCAAGATAACAAAGCACCATATAAGGTCTAACTTCCTGTCATATTTCCCATCCTTATATGGGCCATCCTTTCTATATTACTGTGTTCTTTCTTTAAAGACTTCATTGTTTTTAACTATTTTTTATTTTTCTATGACTGTCTATACCCATTTTCTTTCCTTTTTTCAGCATCTACGTACATTATTAAGCATACCATGTCTTTTCAGAGGTTTACTTCACCTAGACCTGATTTTTTTTAGTGCCTGTAGAATTCTCTGACTACATGAGCCAAAACTTAAGTTGTAAGCAGTGGCTAGGCCCTCTGCCATGTGGCTCTGCTTAGCATATGATCCATCAGCTGGCTCTACCCCCTTTGGGTAGGTGAAAAAATAGCTTCATGCCTGTGGGCTATAGCATGGAGCAGGTCTAGTAGGTACTTCTACCTAGTCTCCCACCACTGAATAGTGTGTTGCCCACTACTCATAAACCCCATTCAATTACTCAGTAGATGTCCTCTTAAAAGAGCTATCCCTGTGTATGGTGCAAGCAGCGAGACTACTCAGAACTTTTTTCACAGACTTTTCAGACCCTGTATGAATTTACATGTGCTTCAGTGGGTATGAAAAGTAGCAAGTCTTTTTCAGTCCTGCCAGCCAGCTCCCAAATAATGACATGGAGAATTCTTACTAATTACAAATTCTTGGCTTGTAGCTTAGGTTTATTCCTAACTAGTTCTTAGAACTTGAATTAACTCATACTGATCTACATTCTATCACATGGTGTTACCTCCCTCTCATCTTTCCCCTCCTATTTCCTCTCCTTATCTCCTAGAATCTCCCATGCATCTAGATTACTTCTCCTCTCATTTTCTTTCCCTGGAAATCCCACCTATACCTCCTGCCTAGCTATTGGATGTTCAGCTTTTTGTTACAACAATCACAATACAATTTCACACAGTGTACAGATAATCAGTAACAGTCTCGTGCCTGTGCTTTAAGAAGGAAAAAAAGGAGATTTGCAATATAGCAACAAAAGAGGGTTTATGATGGCTTTTGTGATTGTTTTTCTCTTTCCTAGAACAATTAGAACCTAATGTGACTTCACTGGAACATGGTGATTGATTGACATCCTTGCATGAAACACAACTGCAATATTTGAGTCATGGTGTATTATTGAGTGCCACAATTACCTACCTTGGAGAAGGTAATTTAAAATATTGACTAAGAAATCAACATTAAGAAAGTTGATGTATGACTTTAACTTTAACAAAATAGATCAGCTTTCTTGAGTACTTAACTAAGCCAGGGAGAAATAGAGACTTCATATTTATATAGATATAGAAGATAAAAGAAATGAAGAGAACAGTGAAGCACAGACAAAACATGAAAGATATCAGGAGTATACACATTAGCCAGCCACGAGAATTGATTATGAGTACAACCAATAAAACATGTGTGTTGAACATAAGCAAAGACTAAAGGACCCAGCAGACATTAAGTATTCACAAGATACACATGGAGCACATATTTTGCATCATGGGCTCTTAATTTTACTTGTATGGTGATGCCCATCTGTACCTCTATCCAAGAAATACAGGCAAGGCTCATAGTTGCTAACTAGGTTCTTTAGAACCTGACTTTGTAAGCAGGTGCCCAAGCTTCCTTGCCTTCCCACTGGAGAAAATGCTTGTGGAAATCTCAGAAACCTTATGACCACCAGACTTCTGTCCTACATCAGGCCTGGGCTCTAGTAATCACACCATCATCAGGGAATAGTTCTACAGAATAGTTTCCGCAAAGATCACTTAACCTGAATGCAGGCATCCTCTCGGCACCTGGATCCTCACTGTGAATATTACCATCTGCTAATCTCCATCTGTCTATAGGCTACAAACACATTCATTAACTCTGTGGGTATTCATAGCTAACATCATCAATTCAAGCCTTTGAGAGGTAGAGGAGGGTGGTGCAAAATTAGTTCATGTAATGT
The DNA here is from genome assembly GCF_017639785.1 of Mesocricetus auratus. Lineage (NCBI taxonomy): Eukaryota > Metazoa > Chordata > Mammalia > Rodentia > Cricetidae > Mesocricetus > Mesocricetus auratus. The sequence continues at coordinate 1,209,037 of NW_024429187.1, read as the reverse complement.
TATACTTGATATTGAAAAATCATAATTAATAACAATAATAATCTGTGTGCTTTGAATATATTAATATATCTTGTATGGCCATCTCTTCTCTGGCCACCTGTGTGACAGTCTGCTTGGGAGTAACCTTGGACAAAAGAGGAAGTTATTTTCTGGAGATTAAGAATCTCTCTATCCACACTGGCAGGATCACATTTAAGTAGAAGTGAGGCAGATCTGCCATCTTCCCAAGCACTGAATGAAATGTTCCTGAGAAAGATACCACTGTTAATACCTCGGATAGTTTCTGCAGCTACCAAAGAAGTTCACTGAATACCACAAAGAAAGTGGCATTTTGACAAATGCCAGCAGAAACACTACATTAAATCTATAAAACTTCAAACACTAGAATTATCAGCTAACATATAAAAAAAGTATGGTTGACATCTTTCAATAGAAAAAGGACAGGGCAGGAGCAATCATACCTGACTATAGCCCCTGCACTTGAGAGATGGAAACACAAGCATCAGGAGGAATTCAAGGTCAGCTTTACTGGCAAGATCTTTAAATAACCAAAAAAGCCACAAGTTGGCAGCACATACCTTTAATCCCAGCACTTGGGAGGCAGAGGCAGGCAGATCTCTGTGAGTTCGAGGCCAGCCTGTTCTACAGAGTGAGTTCCAGGACAGCATGAAAAACAATACAGAAAATCTCTGTCTCGAAAAACCCTAAAAAATAAAATAAAATAAAAATTTAAATGTTTGTTAAATGATATTAAAGGCCACTTAAAATATAACTAGTGATCAACATTATTTAAAGACAAAAATAATTCCTTGGGGAAAATTTAATATTTAGTATTTCTAAAAAGATCAATGAGTTGGAGGAATAACAGGATGTATATGACACCAAAGCAAGGGGTAGGATTATAAATATTAAAGGCTTAAAACTGACTAAGGGCCTGTGCTTGGAGTCTACCACCATCCTAGACTCCTGCTCCAGCGATGAGACTAAATCTGCCAGGTTGTATTTCCAGGCTGCACACCTGTGCCTGGGGTTTACCACTGGGATTTCCAACCATCCCTGCAGGATCTAAAACACCCCAAAATCCTAGTCCATATCTCCACTCATGAGATGAGGAAGAGGAGACCTACCAGAACAAGGGACTTGCCTGTACCCACCAGAAGGGAACCCTGGTCCTGTTCCCATCAGGAGAGGACGAGGCACCTTCTGCACCCACTTGAAGAAGGGATGGGAAGGAGACTATATAAAAACACACTCAGCAAGATAAAAACAAATATGACACCGCAGGATCTAGAGAGCCTACACCAGCTAGGCCTGAATATCCCAACACAAATGAAGCAGAAGAGAATAACATTAAAAGCAACTTCATGAAAATGATAGAGGCCCTCAAATAGGATATGAGAAAATCTATCACAGAGATGGGAGAAATAACTATCCAAAAATGCAACAAATGGATTGAAAGACAAAGCCAAAATTGTAAGAAACAATTCAATCTGTGCAAGGGCTGAAATATGAAATAGAAATGATAAAAAACAGTCTGAAGGAATGCAGGAAATAGAAAAGCTGGATAAATGGTCAGGTAGTATAGATGCAAGCATAATCATCAGAATACTAGAGATGGAAGAGAGGATTTCAGTTGTTGAAGATACACTAGGAGAAATAGATTCATCGACCAAAGAAAAATTTAAGTCCAACAAATCCCTAACACAAAATATACTGGAAATATGGGACACCATGTAAGACAAAACTTAAGAATAATAGGTATAGAAGAAGGTGCAGAAACCCACCTCAAAGAGCCAGAAAACATATTCAGCAAAATCATAGAAGAAAACTTTCCCAACATAAAGAAAGACATGCAAATGAAGGTGCTAAAAGCTTACAGAACACCAAATGTGAGCAGACCACACAAACAGGCCACTTGACACATAATAATCGAGACTGCAAACATACTGAATAAACAATAGTAAGAGCAGCTAAAGAAAAAGGTCAAGTAACATATAAAGGCAAACCTATTAGAAATATACCTGATTTCTCCATGGAAGCTCTGAAAGCCAGAAGGTTCTGGATAGATACTCTACCAAGAGACCATGGATGCCCGTCCAGACTACTATACCCAGCAAAGATTTCCATCACTATAGATGGAGAAAACAAGATATTTCATGCCAAAACCAGATTTAAACAATACATATCCTCTAATCTAGTCCTATAGAAAATGCTGGAAAGAAAGTCCAACCCAAAGAAGTTAACTACAACCAGAAAAACATAGGGAATGGATAATCCCACTTTACCAACAGGCAAAAGAAAAAAAAGGTGGAAATCCACATACAATTCCATCACCAACAACCATTCCAAAACAAACAAGAATGAGCAATCAATGGTCATTAATATCTCTCAATATAAATGGTCTTAACTTGTGCATAAAAAGACACAGGCTAATAGAATGGATTCAAAAACAGAATCCGTCCTTCTGCTGCATGCAAGAAACATGCCTCAGTTTCAAAGACAGACGTTATTTCAGCGTTAAAGCTTGGGAATAAATTTTCCAATCAAATGGACCCAAGAAACAAGCGGGGTAGCAATCCTAATATCTAACAAATTAAACTTTAAACTAAAATCAGTCAAAAGAGATAAAGGAGATCATTTCATACTCTTCACAGTAGAAATCCACCAAATGAAGACTTATTTCTGAACATCTATGCCCCAAATACAAAAGCATCCACGTTCATAAAATAAACATTACTAAAAGTCAAATTATATTTAAAACCTCACTCATTACAGAGGGAGACTTCAACATCCCACTCCCATCACTAGACAGGACTGCCATAAAGAACCTTAACAAGGAAACAAAGGAACTAATAGAAGTCTGGGTTTAACAGACATCTATAGAACACTCCATCCAAACACAAAAGAATATACCTTCTTTCTCAGCGCCACTTGGAACCTTCTCAAAAACTGACCATATACTGGACAACATAGCAAACCTGAACAGGTACAAAAAAATTGGGATAACTCATGTATCTTATCAGACCACTAAGCTCAAAAGTTATAATTAAACAACAACACAAATTGCAGAAACCCTGCAAACTCATGGAAATTGAGTAATGTTCAATTGCACCTTTCCTGAGTCATAGAAGAAGTAAAAAAGAAATGAAAGTCTTCCTAGAATTCAATGAGAATGAAGCCACAACATACCCAAACTTATGGGACACTTTGAAAGCAGTGCTAAGAGGAAAGTTCAAAGCACTAAGTGCACACACGAAGAAACTAGAGAATACTCACAATAGAGAATCAAATTCCATGTAAAATATTTAAAACTAGAGGTTGCTTTTCAAAAGAGATTCAATAATCTACTTTTTATCTTATCATATTTATATCCTTCTCTTTTTCTTTTCAGAGGAGATACAATAATCTACCTACCTTTTTATCATATCAATCTGTACCCCCCTTTTTTCTTTTCAAAAAAGAACCTTGAATCAAATCTCTTTTGTTTAGTTTTTTCCTGAGTCATTAGTAATAACAGCTTGTGACCATTTCCCCTAAACACTGATAAATATCCATAACGCAATGAAAGACCAAAGACCACCTACCCTACTTCTTGGGAATGTTGGCATCATATTGTTAAATTACTTCCTGCTGTCTGGGGGCAGCAGCATCTCTTGGGGATCCTGATAAGAAAAAATTGAGTTAATTGTCAAGTCCTGGGAGAGATAGCTGTATCATTTGTTGCCCAGTTTCTGTGTAATGGGAAAGGAGAGGGCTTGTCTCAAGTTCTGGCTAGAGTAGTTTGGGAGGCTGGATCATCTCAGCTAGCCACCTCAAAATTGTTCTCCGCAGTTTGTAGTTCAATGCTGATATTTAGTTGGTGTTGTTCAGTTTAGTTGTATTATCATTGTGGGGCCCCATCATCATTTTGGAGACTTCACAGGTCATTGTTAGACATGGTCATAGTTTACTGGAGAAAACTGATAGGGATTCAAACCTGAAATCATGTACAGGAAGGTAAATTAAGCCTTTTTTTTCTAGAATTAATTAGTAATCTATATGACCATTAATATCATGACAAAAACTTTAAAAACATATATATTAATCTTTTAAATTTTGGGATAATATTTATTGTAGGGAAAGATTTTACGTATCTTTAGTGCTAAACACTCCAGCGTGGGTGTGTTCACAAGATGTAGAACGTACGGTTGGTAAAAAGAGTTGGAAGGAAGAGACTCGTTCTCTTTGGGTTTCTGTTTTGACCTGGAGAGCAGCATTTGGGACATTTGGTTCTCCTCTTTCTTGACTTTTCAAGTAAGTGATTTCTCTGTCAATAAAATATCATAGGATATCCATATTTCATGTAGTTTAATATTTCTGCATCAGCTTATGCTTTAAGAAAAGCTTTTGCTGGGAGGTGGTGGCACATGCCTTTAATCCCAGCACTGGGAAAGCAGAAGCAGGCATATTTCTGTGAGTTCAAGGCTAGCCTAGTTTATAGAGCAAAATCCCAGGACTGTTTCCCTGTTTCCAAAGTTATACAGAGAAACAAACAAAGAAACAAAAAAACAAACCAAAAAACAAAAACAAAAAAAGGAGAAATAAAGAAAAGCTGTTAAATAGTCCTTAAATATTTGTTTTACTTATTCTGTCCCATATCAGGTGACTTTTCTGACATGAGAAAGAGATTTTGTATTTTACTTTTACAAGCATGCTTGCATTTAGAGAAGGAGAGAACCACACTGCATCTCCAAAGCCAGCTTTAATCTTTTATTGGAATGGGACTACAAAAAAGACCATTTACGTTGCATGTCTGTAGAGGACAATGGAAACAAAATTTGGGAAGATTTATGAAATCTTATCCTGTTGTAAATTTGATATACCAATCAGTCAATACCAATCAGTCAATTTATTCCTTTTCTTGGTACACTTTTTTTGGATGATTTGTCCTTTTTCTTCAGATGTCTCATTTGTCCAGTGGTCTTCAGACTCCTCTAAGAACACAAAACAAAACCATTCTCCACCTCTTATTTTGGGGAAATTCTCTTTTGGCAAGCTATATCTGGTCAAATGAAAAACATTTGTGAGTTTGATAGGTTAGTTTTGATTAAATGGCCATGCTGCATGATGAACCATCATCTCTTCTAAGAGGTTTCTCCTAAAAAATAAAAAGAGATCTCTCCTGTTCAAATCAAATCTTTATCCACTGTGATTGTATCCATAGCTTTTTTTCTCCTGTGAAAGCAAAAGCAAAACCCCTTCCCCAACATAACACATTTCCTGGTTCCCAGTCTTAGCTCAACATATCTTTAAAGTATGGTGGCTGATTTAATTCTGTAGCTTTTTCTATTATCCAGTGTCTCTCTGTAGCTGTGATTCCTTTCTCAGTAGTATTTAGAAAATTCAAAGTTAATAAACCATTATGCAATCTATTTTTGGGTGTCTTTATTATCCATTTATGTTTATTTAGCACATTTTTTAGAGCTCAGTTTGAACTTTCTGTAACTTCCTGCTCTGTCAGGGAAGTCAACCAATCACCATATTTCAGTCAAGACTCATTAACTCTCAGGAGGGGAAGGAAAGAGGAAAACAACCAAAGCAGTAGTCACAAACTCTTGTCTGTGACTGTATTCCAACTCTCAGCTTTCTCCTTAAAACACAAGAATAGGAGACCCTGCCCTATGTGACACACATTTATTTCTTTTTATCTGTGTTTATTGCAAAAAGAATCATAGGAAAACAGTTTAAACTTATACCCTGTTGATACTAAACTGTATTTTACTTGAGGAAAAAAAACTAATTGTGTAAACCGATGAGGAGTTGAGATGTGATCAAGAGACCATTTCTATTTTTTATTTTTATTTCACATTTTATTTCTGTGTGAATGTATGCACACTTGTGTACAAATGTCATGCAGAACAAATGTAGTTAGATGGTAGCAGAAGGTGTCATTTCTCTCTTTATATTGTGTGACATCTGAGGTCTGAACTCAGGTTGTTAGGTTTGATAACAGTGGCCCCTATTCACAGAGTAGGTTGTTGGCCCAGGGCCATTTTTTAACTTTAGGTTAATGATACTCTTATTTTTAATTCCACATTCTGTAATTTTTTGGTCATTAAATTTTGTTTTGAAAATTATGGTGTTCATTAGTGTAAGATTCATCTGTAAATAACTGTCCATTGTACTTTTTCCTTTATAGTGATTTGACAAGACAGAGAACAGTACATGATACAGGAGACTGCGCATTTCTCATTTCAAAAGGTGTACATGATGAGGACTGTGGTAAAACCCATGGCTGCATATGTGAAAGAGAGTGGAGAAATTCCCTGGTTCAGTGTGTAGTGCAAGAAAGTTAAAAATGGAGATCTGTATTTTGTTTCCCGTGATGATTTGGGACTACTTAACAACTGAATATTTTATTCACACGTCTTAGTTGGCTGTGAAAGCTGAGTGAGGAATTGAAAAGGGAAGGTATTCTTCTGCAAATCTGACTTAATAGAGTGGCAGCCAACTTCCTTCCAGGTGCACAGAGCAGCTGTGTCTGGAGAACAGAGCCCTGTGCTCCTAGCCCTGAGCAAACACACTCTTTGTTTCATGCATGACACAGAGAACCAAATACAAAACCCTGATAATAGAACACATATCTCATCATTAGTAGGACAAATCATATCTGTATCCCATGACTTTGGCAGTATAATTAACAACTATGATGCAGTTGTTGAATTCTGTTTCTTTGTTAATTGGTTATTTAGTCTTTAATATTTTTGCATTTAAAAGAATTCATCTTTAAAAGGCATTCATTTTCTGTAAAATATAAGTTCGGACTTGATGAAGTTGCTAAATTAGTTCAATGAATCCATACTACCTTCTGTAGTCGGTATGTTTTCCCCCCACTTCTCTGATCCATTTGATGATAAGTTGAAACACTATAGATACAGTGCATTAATTGGAGGTCAGCTGGATATGGTGTCTGAGGCTTATAATCTTATATATGCATGAGTTTGAAGGCTGTGTATCCTACATAGTTAAATTCGTGGTCACATGAGCTATAGAGTAAGATTCTGCTTCATGAAACCTAAAATAATTATGATATGATAATATTACTAAGCTGTCCATAAATATTTTCTAGAAACAAGCGATTTCTTTTACAGCATCATACTGAGGTAAATAAAACTCAAGAAATGTAATATTGATATAGTAGTATGTTCTAATCTATAATCCATATTCACATTTGTCATTTTCTGAATTATATCACTGTTGATATTTTCTATGTTTGGGACCATGCAATGCCTTCACTTGTAATGTTCTTTAGTTCTGAAATGGTTACTGCAATTAAAAAAGTAAAATATTAGTGTTGGAGTATGTGTAATATAATGTTCCCACTGTAAATCATAAGAAATAACAAATATGTACACCTACTCTAGCACCATTGAGAAGAGTTTTGTGTCAGCTTAACACAAGCTAGAGTCATCTGTGAATTGGTACCCTAAATTGAGAAAGTGTCTGCATAAGTTGTGTTTATAAGCAAGCTTATAGGGCATTAGCGATTGATGTGTGAAAGCCCAGACCATTGTGCATATTACTACCTATGGGCTTGTGGTCCTGGGTTCTGTAAGGAAGCAGTCGGAGCAAGCCATGAGGAGCTCACAGGAAGATGCACTGCTCCATGGCCTCTGAATCAGTGTCTGCCTTCAGGTCCTACTGTGTTTCAGTGCCCATTCTGACCTGCAGAAAAGGACTGTGATGTAGAAATAGAAGCAAGATAGTCCCTTTCCTCCCCAAGTTGTTTTGGTCCTAGTGTCTCATCATACCAATAGAAAACCATCAAATCCTAACAAGGCTAGTTTGTATCTCCCAAAAGTTCTGTTCTATTCCTTGCCAACCCCACCTGGCCCCAGGCAAGCAGAAACATGCTCTTTTGTATGCAAGTTTGTGTGGCCTAGTCCTGAGTCCCATATACTATGCACAGATTTGCATTTGGCTCCATTTTCTCTTATTATTATCAGTATATTTATTATTATATATCATAATCATGGTTATTTTAGCTCACTCATGCTTTTTTCACAGATCAGTTGTTCAAACTTCTTATTAAAAAGCACATTTATATTACACAAATAACCATATTTCACCTTTCACATGTGAACACATGGTGTCCATTTAAGTTTTAACAATGATAAAGTTGTCATGTAAATTTGTGTGTAACTCATTTGTGAAGATACGTTTTACTTTTTTTATTTAATAAAAATTCAGAAATCTCATATCAAAATCCCCATGTTAAGTGAAGTTTAATTTAACAAGAAACGTATAATATGTTTCACCTGGCTTATATCATCTTACTTTCTTTGCAATATGGGAGAGTTCCCTTTGCCTCTTGTCTTTGCCAACACTTGATATTATCAAGAATTTGGAATTTTACCATGGTGATGAATTAAGGAATTCTCATTTCTCTAATATCTAAATGATACTGGCCATCTTTTCATGTCAGTCATATATTTTTCTTTGTGAAATATGTTTGTGGACTGATCTAGACTCCCTGAACATAGGTGTCAGTGAGGAGGCCTCAGCAATTTATGGGGTCTCTGGTAGTAGATCAGTTTAGCAGAAGCAGACTCCCACAGCTAAACATTGAACTGAATTCCTATAATCCAGTTGCAGAGAAGAAGAAGTGATGAGCAAAGGGGTTAAGATCAGGCTGGAGAGAAACCCACAGCAACAGCTGACCTGAGCAAGGGGGAACTCTTGGATCCCAGACTGAAATCTGGGAAACCAGCATAGGACTGACCCAGACGCTCTGATCATGGGTGTCAGTTAGGAGGTCTGGTTAATCTATGGGGCCTCTGGCAGTAGATCAGTATTTATCCCTTGCACACGAATAGACTTTGGGAGCCCATTCCGCATAGAGGGATACTCTCTCAGCCTACATACATGGGGAAGGCCCCAGGCCCTGCTCCAAAGTATATGCCAGACTTTCAAGATCCCCCATGGAATGCCTTGCCTTCCCTGGGGGGCTGAAAAGGGATGGAATAGGGGCTAATGGGGGCAGAGGAGGAGGGGAGGAAAAAAAGCTTGATTCTAATTTAAATAAAAAAGAATTATCTGTTTGTATTTGCTCACCTCTCACTGAGATTGTTTTCTAGTTGTAACATTGTAAGATTATTTTTGTGTAATCTGAATGGAAAACCTTTGATAGATGTATATGATATAATATTTTCCAACTGTCTAGTCTAAATGTTCTGAATTATACCATTAAATATAGAAAATTGACATTTTGTAGAAGCATTATCAGGTGGAACAATCTTTTTGCACACTATAAATATGTTTTAACCTCATTGGCTATTAAAGAGATGACTGACTTGTAGCTGGGTAGGAGGAGGGTAGGTGGGAAAACCAGACTAAGAGGATGCTGGGAGGAAGAATGGCAGAGTCATGGAAGTTATAGGAGTAGCCTGCCAGAGGGAGGGAAAGCACAACATGCCAGAGAGGTAAATGCCACAAGTCTCTGGGCAGCACATAGATGAATAGAAAGGGGTTAATTTAAGTTGTAGGAGATACTTAGTAATAAGTCTGAGCATTTATAATTAATAGTAAGACCCTTCTAGTTATTGGGGAACTGACTGCTGGGACACGAAGTCTCCACCTACAAATGGCACCCAAACATTCAGCACTCACAGCCAAGACTCCAAGCACGCAAAAATGGAGACAAATTGGGCTTCCTAGACTCATGTTTGTTGTGTTAAGAGTCAGTAAGGAGATGCATCTCCTATCAACTACCTGTGGGAGGAGCCAGCTGGCAGCCACCATGAACTACCAGCATATTCTAAGCTAAGCTACACTGGTGGAAGCTGAGGCACCAGTTTAAGATTTGTCTGATTTGATAAAAAACAATAAAGATGCACAATAAAGATAAATCCAGATGAAAAATGAAGCCATGTAAATGGGTCATTGTGTGTTTAAATTTATACATAGGCCTGAGAGAGAAAAGATAAAGGGTAGAAACAGTGGTAGATTAAAATCTAATTTATAAATGGTCAAGTTGCTAAAAAAGGAATAGAGTAATAAAAAGTAAAATAAGCCACATAAAGATGGGAAATACACAGAGTCTATATTCTGTTTGTTATTCTATTGTTTTTAAAGTTAGTGATTGCTAATGAAGTCATGACAACTGATAAAACACATTGGGTTATGAAAACTACTGGATTAAATCAAACTATATATTTAAAACAATGACTTGACTTAAAAATGGAAGTCAAAAGATATGTTACTTTGGGACAGAGGTTATGCTTTTATTTACAGGCTATAGGTTAATTCCAAGTAATATGGATTAGCTTTGATTAAGGAAGACCCCTTGAAAATCCTGGATATACGCATAAGGAAATAATCCTGAAGGAACTAAAAGACACATGATGTATATTTTACCTGCTCAAGCATAAAACAAAAAAATCAGCTTTGGCTGACTTGTGTACAATACACACTCTATACTTGTATTAATGTAGATATGTATGTTATGTTCAGAAGTTTATATATTGTCAGAGCGATGAGACCAAACATTAATAAAAGTGGATGGCCCAGGTGGTCCAGCATCCAGAACAACTTCAAGGCTGCTGGCTGAGATGTCCAGCCTCACAAATTAACCAATTAAAACCTAACAATTTTCCTGAATTTTCTCATGGTTCTCCCAATGATATCAGTGCCCACAGACATCAGGAAGTAGAATAGAGAACAATGCCTACATTCCCAAGGAGGTGGAGTATGGACAGTTTTTGGCTATTCAATGGATTATTAATGTTTGTCATTGTTTAGTGGGGTTGGTTATAAGTTGTTATTGGACACCGTCAGAAAAATCTAAACAAAAACATTGAATTCAAAGGTATTTTTTATGAAGGAAAAAAGGGGATAGGATATACAAATGAGATAAAAGTGGAGATTACTGAATCAAGTTTAAACCAAAAAAACCCATTAATCTAAAATTTTTTTACATTTGTTTGGATTTTAAGTTCAATTTTGGTTTAAAGTTAATTTTCTTGTACTGTGTGCATGTTTGTATTCCTGTTTGGGATGTTTTGTTTATGCAGTTCATTTTAAAATGCCAGGTATGATTAAGAAATACAGATTAATATTAATCCTAACCCTAACCCTAAGGTTTTTCATGACAGTGAGACATGTCTGCTACTGACAGTGACAATCTATTTCAAGAAAAGGATGATAGACATGAAAGAACCTCCATTTGCAGTTTTCTTCCTTTACAGCAAAAGCTAGCAATTTGGGCAAAGGAGTTGAGCCCTTGCCTCAATTGTAGACAGAATACACCCAAACTAACAAGCACAAACAAAGAAAGCAACTGGCACACGTTGCCAAGACAAGGTAGGACAGTCCTTCAAAATCCCCTGATTCACAGAAAAGTCTGGCAGATATACTGGGCCTGTGGAACAAAGTTGGATGCCTCAAAATTATAAAAGAACTTTGGATGACTGTCCCTGTAGCCAGATGTCCCTGATGTTAGGTATTATTACATTCTTCTGAGGTCTTTGATGGAGTTAAAGACTAGTTATAGCTAAATTTTTCCTTAGCTATGATAAATGGTAAATAAGAAATAAAATGTTAGACTCACAAATATGAGATAGACAATAAAATATTTTCTCTAATATTGTAATTCTTAGTTGATAACTGTTTCTGTTTAATTTTACTAAGCTAAAATTAAATCTTCCTTTTTAACAAGACAAAGGGGGTAATGCTGTGGAACATGTCTTACTCTCATTGGCTAGTAAAGGTCTGACTGGCCTATAGCTGAGCAGGAGGAGGTTAGGTGGGAGAACCAGATAAAGAGGAATTCTGGAAGAAGGGTGGAGTCACAAGAGGGAGAGGAGTCACCAGGCAGAAGGAGAGGAATCAAGACCTTCTAGAGAGATAAATGCCTTGAGGCAGCACATAGATTAATATAAATTGGGTTAATTTAAGTTGTAAGAGATAATTAGCAATAATACTGAGATATTGTTCAAGCATTTATAATCAATATTAAGACCTCATGTCAGTTATTTGGGAATTGAAAGCTGGATAAAAACATTCAACCACAGTTTGACTTATTCCTTTTTCATGCTTTCAAAAGAAGTTTTTTAAAAGAAATTTTGTATTTTCAACTTAAGGTAATATTTTCATTTTGGTATTGTGTGTGTGTGTGTGTGTGTGTGTGTGTGTGTGTGTGTGTGTAGTCACACACCTACCTAGTCTCAGGTTCTTGGAAACCTAAGCAGTGCAGAGTATGGATTCCATATCAAGGAGACTTTCACCCTAATCAGGTATTGGTTCATTCCTTCTACAAGCTTTATTACACTATTAAACCAGCAACTCTTGAATGCGAGTAACTCTTGTAGATCAAGTGTTTGTAAGTGATTTAGTATTTACCTTTCTCCCTTGTTAGCATGCAGAATACCTTCTACTACCATGAACAATGGTCAGTATGTATGAATGCTCTAGGTAGGCACCACCTAGACTTCTCCATGTTCAAGTAATTATGTAGGTGTTGCCATCAGCAATAAGGCCTTACCATCAGTTTTTTGGAGAGAAACTAATTGCCTTGGCAATGGCCTGGATTTGGGGAAGTCCATAAATCCCCTTTGTCAGATAACTTTATTAGATGTAATCCATTTCAGACACTGGAAAGTTCATTTTGTGACAAGAGATATCAAGTTGGGACTCTGAATCTTTCATTATTTTGTGATTCCACTTATATTATCTTAATATATATTCCATATATACACATATGGCAGCTTCCATGTGGTTCCTTAAATGGACCTTAGTTTTAGATGTCTTTCCCACATTCCATATTTACCCCTCCTTTCTCCCTCTTAACATTTGATTCTCCCATTCCAGTCCACTCCACCCATCCAAGATTTCTTGTAAGATTATCTTTTGAGATAAATAGTAAAAATAATTGGTCTTTTCTTTTGGGACCACAAAATATAGGCTGACAGTGAAAGAACTGGCTCATAAAATACCTTGTTTGCTTACACTCTGTTAATCTATACCACATTTTTTGGTGTATAAATATATGTGGATTCTTAGGACAGCTTAATTTTCACCTGTAGTGCATAAAATGTTTAATCATGTAAGGGATATGGAAAACATAAACTTTTTTACTTGTATTCATTGCAAATCATTCACTTGAAAAATAAATTGTAACCACCTTGTAATTTTTATACCGCTTGAACGGTTTTTCTGGGCTGTATAAGATGTAAAGGAAAAATAAAGGAGTTTAGAAGGAAGACACCAAGAAAGATAAAAAGGTACATCTGGATAGAGGTAAGAAAAGAAGTAAATATATGAGAGAGAACTGAGAAAGACCCTGAGAGTTGTATATACTTTTTTCTTCTTTTTGCTGGCTCCTGAGAGCTAAGTTTAGCTCTTCTCACTGGCCCCTTATAGTTAATTATGTTTTATTCCCTTATATAGAAAAGTAAAGTTGGGCTGGGCATTGGTGGCACAGGCCTTTAATCCCAGCACTCGGGAGGCAGAGGCAGGCAGATCTCTGTGGGTTTGAGACCAGCCTGTGTACAGAGCACGTTCCAGGACAGCCTCCATAAAACAATACAGAGAAACCCTGTCTTGAAAAAAAAGAAAGAAAAAAGAAAAGTAAAATTGGGTGATCAGTTAGTGAATTTCTGTGGCCCCCCTCAAGTCTTGAACTGATGGAAGCTGGTCCTCATAGCAGCAGTAACCTTCAACAATCAATGCTGATCAAACTGGATACAATATATTCACATTTATCACCTTTCAAATATCTCAACTACAAATGGATCAAAGAGCTCAACATAAGGCCAGATACACTGAATCTGATAGAAGATGGAGTTGGGAATAGCTTTGAACTCATCAGCACAGAAAAGACTTTCTGACCTGAACACTGATAACACAGGTACTAGGAACCTCATGTAGACAGACATTTCTATCCCACCTGGTACCACAGTCATTTAGTTCCAAATAAACACACAGAGGCTTATATTAATTATATACTGTTTGTCAGATGGCTCAGGCTTATTATTAGCTATCTGTCCCTTAATTAATAACTCTTTTCTATTAATCTATTTATCTCTATGTGGTGTTGGCTTACCAGTGATGCCTGGGTCTCTTGCCTCCTCAGCAGCTACATGATATATTCCTGACTCTGCCTACTATATTTGTCTATCCCTGATGGGGTAAAATCCTTCTCTGTATATGTTTGTCCTATTGGTTGACAAATAAAGCACTGTTGGCCAATGGGGAAGCAAGATAGGTGGGACTAGGTGTCGAGGAGGATTCTGGGAAATGTAGTCAAGAGTAGGGAATTGCTATGTGATCCCAGGAGGAGAGGATGAGTCAGGATGGTGTCCTCAGAAAGATAAGTCCATATAAATATATATATTAGTAGCCAATGAGAAGCCCTGGATATTGGCCAACAGCACTGTAAGTATATAGTATCTCATGTGTTATTTGGGGGTTGAGACAGTGGCAGGACCCAGGCAGCTGTCAGGAAGGAATTCATGTTACATATCCCTATTTGGATTTCCTCCCTGACTAAATCCTGCTTGTCCATTGGGTAAAACAGCTTTATTCATCAATCAATAAGAAAAACATATATTCACAGCACACGGAAGACATATCCCATCATCCTCATGAAACTGAGAAGCTTCTGTAACAGACAGGACACTGTCCATTTGACAAAGTCGCAGCATATAGAATGGGAAAAGATTTTTCTGAAGTTTGCATCTGATAGAAGACTAATGTCTAAAATATATAGAGAGAACTAAAAACCTGGACATCAATAAAATAAACAACCTAATTGAAAAATGGTGTATAGATCTAAATAGATTTCTCAAAAGAGGAAACAAATCAGAGAGACATTTAGAGAAATATTCAACATCCTTAGTACGCAAGGAAATGCAAATTAAAGCTACTTTGAGTTTCCATCTTATACCTGTCAGAATGTTCGATATCAATAAAGCAATGTAGGAAAAGGGAAATACTCATTCTTCGATTGTGGGAGTGCAAACTCACAGCCATTAAGGAAACCAGTTTTCTTAGGAAACTGAATAAATCTACCTGAACTTTCAGCTATGCCTATCTTGGGTATATACCCAAAAGATGCCTCATATTACCACAGAAACAGTTGCTCAACCTTGTTCTCTATTCAGCATGGACTGCAATAGGAACAGACTGCATGTCCATCAACAGATGAATGATCAGAGACATTTTTGCTTCATAATAAAATTGGTGAAAATTGCAGTTTCTGTATTCTTAATTGCTTAGTACATGTCTTAACCTTCTCTAATTAGTATTTTTGAGCAACAAGTTAAACATCACAATTAGTCTGTCAGGATAATGAAGTAATTTTCTATTCTGCCTCAAAGGAGATATCCACATGGCTATGTTTTTATTTTTTCTCACCATTTTTTGAGCTCTTAATTTCTCTCAATATTTTGTGACATATCATTACATAATGATAATTTATGATAGTTTTTCATTTCATTATCTTTCTGCATATCCCTTTCCCATTTTATTTTATTTTATTTTATTATTATTATTATTATTTTGGTTTTTCGAGACAGGGTTTCCCTGTGGCTTTGGAGGCTGTCCTGGAACTCGCTCGGTAGACCAGGCTGGTCTCGAACTCACAGTGATCCCCCTGCCTCTGCCTCCCGAGTGCTGGGATTAAAGGCGTGCGCCACCAACGCCCGGCTTCCCTTTCCCATTTTAATGCATTTTTATTTACTTTTATGTTTCACTGAATATAGTCAGGGATGTCCAAGTGAGCATAGGGAGTCAGTCAAGTTCTCAATGAACGTTATTGGTTGACATGGTAACAGTTAAGGACTAAAGCCTCAGCCCCATGGGATGACAGAGCCTTCTCCAGGTGAAACTGAAAGGGATTCCCAAACCTTCCTTACATCTGAGTGTTGGCAGTTTGTGCATAAAATGTCTACTGCGCTTTCTCTCCCCAAGGTGTTTATGGCCTGAAGACTGCTCTTCCCCTATGAGCATTGCTCCTACTGAGATAAACTAAAGCTGACTCTTTGTTGGTCTATGTACCACAAGCCCTGCCTGCTTGTTCAGTTGCATGCAAACAACTCTGACTCCCTGTCCAATTCATTCTTATAAACACACCCTGCTTCCACATGGTGCATCTTCTTAGAGAACCCACACAACCAGATTGCAGCTTTTCTGTGTTAATGTATACATCTTTTCTTTATTTGCTCATTGCCCCAGCTAGGCCAATATCTGGAATCAGGCAGAATGCAGGTGATGAACTGTATCCATTAAGTATGATGGACTTACTGATAGGGCCACAATAGAAGACCCTCCTCCCAGCATTTGTCAACAGTCAATATTTTCTCAGGGAGGGATAATGTCCCACAAATCCTGCCCTCCCCTTGACTGACAGTTGACAGATACTTCTGCAGTGCCAGAACTTACAACTGTGGCTGAATGGAGGTCACCCAAGATGTTTGATGATGACAATCCTAGAAATCATAGGACATCAATGAAAAATCCCAGTGCAGATGTAGGATACTTACCTGTGGGGTGTTGGTCAAGAAGGCCCCAGAGCCCCTACCCCAAATAACAGAATATAGCCATTGCTTTTGGTTGTTCACAAGAACTATATTAAATGTTATTGCTGAACATCTAAGCTGAAGGGAGTGGTGAAATAAAATTGGAATACACGTGGAAGCATTCTTGCTCCTGGCTAGTCTACACAGGAGGTGGCATATAAGCTATGGAGAGAGAAAAGTCATTATTATTTTTATCCAACTGTAAACTTCATAGCTAGAAAACCAGCCTGCTGTAGAATAATCCTTCTGTGCAAAGTAAATTTGTGTTACTCTGGTTAGTTTAAGAAAGAGACTCACTGGCCAAAAGCTGAGCAGGATAAAGTTAGGCAAGAAAGCCAAACTGAGAATGCTGGGAGGAAGGATGGAGTCAGAGTAGTCACAAACAGACTTGAAGGAAAGAAAGATGGGCAGTTCTTTCTGAGAAAAATTGTCAATCCACATGGCAAAGCAAAGATAAGAAATATGGTCTAATTTAAATGTAAGAGTTAGCTAGTAACAAGCCTGAGCGGTTGGTTGAGCATTTATAATTAATAAAAGCCTCAGTGTGTTTATTTGGGAAATGACTGCTGGAACAGGAAAACTCTGCCTACACCAGCCTCCCAGAAAATTTGTGCTCACTGGTGCAATAATGCTATAAATATTATGGAGGCAAATAATTACTCACATTAGATTTGAGGTCTAGTACACAGAATAGGTTTATGTCTGGTACTATGAATCTGGTCAAATCCAATGGATAGACATGTAATTTTTTCAAGTGAGAACTAAACTCTATTGTTTGGATCAATTGACATAGTATCACACTGCCTTTTCAACACTTATGTTTATACCCATAGACAAATGCATTCTTTGTTATTTGAGCATCTACATATGGAAAAAGTCTCATTAGTTTATACTATATTATATTTATTTTCTACTTTGTATAGCCTTCCTGCTTGGAATACATATGTTTATACTAGATTAATTTTTTATAAAAGTTAATTTATGAAAAAATTCATACATATACTTAATCCATTCTGGTCACTCTTAGCTTCCAAGATGCTTGCCCAACTGCATCAACCCTTTGTAGACCTGTGAAATCCTCATCCCACTTTCCCATCTTTTTTGTTGTTCATTTTTGTTTTATGACCTACAAGATTTAATGTTAGACACTCATAGGTTCATGGGTATGGAGTTATTCACTGGAGCCAGAGTCAGGGGAGGCTACATTACTGAAGATGACAGTGACTTCTCTTCCTGAAGTCATGGAAAGACAGTAGCTTCTTTGTAGGTCTGGGTCTTGTGAACTGTTCCCATATCTGAAGGACTGTTTATGGGGTCTATTTTGTACACACTCTGAACAAACACCCAAAATGCTATACTTCTTGAGTGCCATAGCCTTGCCATTCCCATAAGTGTGTCAAAAAGATGTTTTTGTTTATATTTGTATCGGCCTGAAGCTTTCACTCCTTCCTCCAACCCCTATTTGATTTGTTTTATTTTTTGAAACAGAATCTAACACTGTTCCTTTCACTTTGCTGGAACTCACTGTGTAGGCCAGGCTGGCCTTGAACTCTTGGCAATACTCATGCTCTAGCCTCTTAAGTGTTAAATTCATACATGTGAGCTATATAGTTCTCTTAACAAAGACATTATTAGAATTCTAAATTACTTGTTTATTTATCTATTTACTTATCTTTTGAAGTATGGTCTTTCTTTGTAGCCTTGCCTGTCTCATTACTCTTAATGTAAATCAGATTTGTCTTGAACTCCCAAGGTCTGCCTACCTCTACTTCCTGAGTGCTGGGTATAAAGTTGTGTGACACCACACCAGGCTCTTTTCTGTTCCTGATATGGAGAACACACGGGCCTTAAATGTTTATTTGGATGTTGTCTCAATGCCTTTTTTTGTGGCCAATAGCTTCTTTTTTGTATTTAGAAACAATCATTTTACATATCAATCTCCCCACTCCATTTCCTCTCCCTCCCATCCTTCCATACCCACTACCAACCTCCACAGCCCACCCCTACCCACTCCCCAAGGATTGTGAGGCCTTCCATGGGGACCATCAAAGTTTGCCACATCATTTGTAGGAGGGGCTAGGCCCTCCTCTGTGTATCTGGGCTGAAATACTATCCCTTCATAGGGAATAGGCTTCCAAACTACATTTGTACACTACGGATAAATACAATTTCCACTGTGGTCCCATAGACTGCCCAGGCCTCCTAACTGAAACCCACATTCAGAAGGTTTGGTTCAGTCCAATACTGGTGCCCAAGATTTATGACTGAGGTCTGTCTGTGTGCTCTCACTAGGTCACTAGGTCAGGTCATCTGGTTAGGCAGGTTTCTCTAGCATGTTCTTGACACTCCCCCCCCCATCCCGTGCTCATCCTTCCTCCCTCTCTATAACTTGATGCTAGGAGTATGGCTCAGTGCTTAGCTGTAGGTGCCTGCTTCTGCTGGATGAAGGCTGTAGAATGGTAATTAAGGTATTCATCAATCTCATTATCAGGGAAAGGCATCAAAGGTAGCCTCTCCACTACTGCCTAGATTCTTGGTTGGGGTCATCTTTGTGGATCTCTGAACATTTCCCTAGTGCCATTTAAATAGATCTATAACCCCTATGGAAATAGAAGCAGTCATCAAAAGTCTCCCAACCAAAAAATGTCCAGGTCCAGATGGCCTCAATGCAGAATTCTACCAGAAATTCAAAGAACAGCTTATAACGATTCTTCTCAAAGTATTCCACACAATAGAAGCAGAAGTGTCTTTGCCAAACTCTTTCTATGAGGCTTCAATAACCTTGATCCCCAAGCCACACAAAGATACAACTAAGAAAGAGAACTTCAGACCAATATCCCTCATGAACATTGATGCAAAAATACTCAATAAAATACTGGCAAATCGGATCCAAGAACACATCAAAACAATCATTCACCACGATCAAGTAGGTTTCATCCCAGGGATGCAGGGATGGTTCAACACACGAAAATCCATCAACATAATCCACCATGTAAACAAGCTGAAAAACAAAAATCACATGATCATCTTACTAGATGCTGAAAAAGCCTTTGACAAAATCGAACACCCCTTCATCATAATGGTCTTGGAGAGATCTGGGATAACAGGAACATACTTAAACATAAGAAAAACTATATACAGTAAACCAACAGCCAACATCAAACTAAATGGACAGAAACTCAACACAATTCCTCTAAAATCAGGAACAAAACAAGGCTGTCCACTCTCTCCATACCTTTTCAATATGGTACTTGAAGTTCTAGCCATTGCAATATGGCAACAAAGGGGGATCAAGGGGATACAAATTGGGAAGGAAGAGGTCAAACTTTTACTGTTTGCAGATGATATGATAGTTTACATCAATCACCCAAAGAACTCTACCGGGAAACTTTTACAGCTGAATAACACCTTCAGCAAAGTGGCAGGCTACAAGATCAACTCAAGAAAATCAGTAGCCCTACTATATACAGATGATGAAATGGCTGAGAAGGAAATCAGAGAAACATCACCCTTTACAATTGCCAAAAAAAACATAAAATACCTTGGGGTAATTCTCACCAAATAAGTGAAATACCTGTATCACAAGAATTTTGAATCTTTAAAGAAAGAAATAAAAGAAGCCCTCTGAAAATGGAAAGATCTCCCATGCTCTTGGATAGGAAGGATCAATGTAGTAAAAATGGCACTCCTGCCAAAAGCAATCTACAGATTCAATGCAATCCCCATTAAAATCCCAGCACAATTCTTCACAGACCTTGAAAGAACAATAATCAACTTTGTATGGAAAAACAAAAGACCCAGGATAGCCAAAACAACCCTGTTCAACAAGGCAATGTCCAGAGGCATCACCATTCCTGACCTGAAGGTCTATTATAGAGCTATAGTCCTGAAAGCAGCTTGGTATTGGCACAAAAATAGACAGGTAGACCAATGGAATCGAATTGAAAACCCGGATATTAACCCACACACGTATGAACATCTGATCTTTGACAAAGAAGCTAAAAATATACAATGGAATAAAGAAAGCATCTTCAACAAATGGTGCTGGCATAACTGGAGGCTGACATGTAGAAGAATGTGGATAGATCCATGTCTATTGCCATGCACAAAACTTAAGTCCAAATGGATCAAAGACCTCAACATAAATCCAGCCACACTGAACCTCTTAGAAGAGAAAGTGGGAGTTTCCCTTGAACAAATTGGTACAGGAGTCAGCTTCCTGAACATAACACCACTAGCACAGACAGTGAGATCAACAATTAATAAATGGGACCTCCTGAAACTGAGAAGCTTCTGTAAGGCAAAGGACGCAGTCAGCAAGACAGAAAGGCAGCCCACAGAATGGGAAAAATATTCACTAATCCCACATCTGACAGAGGGTTGATCTCCAAAATTTACAAAGAACTCAATAAGCAAGTCTCCAAAACAGCAAAGGACCCAATTAAAAAGTGGGCTGCAGAACTAAATAGAGAGTTTTCAATAGAGGAGTCTAAAATGGCTGAGAGGCACTTGAGAAATTTCTCAACATCCTTAGCCATCCGGGAAATGCAAATCAAAACAACTCTGAGATATCATCTCACTCCTGTCAGAATGGCTAAAATCAAAAATACCAACGACAATTTATGCTGGAGAGGATGTGGTGAAAGGGGACCACTCCTCCATTGCTGGTGGGAGTGCCAACTTGTTCAGCCATTTTGGAAATCAGTATGCAGATTCCTCAGAAAAATGGGAATAAACCTACCACAAGACCTAGCAACACCACTCTTAGGCATATATCCAAAAGATGCCTATTCATACAACAAAGATGCCTGTTCCACTACGTTCATAGCAGCATTATTTGTAATAGCCAGAACTTGGAAACAACCAAAGAGTGGATAGAGAAAATGTGGTATATTTACACAATGGAGTACTATTCAGCAGAAAAAACAATGGAATCCTGAGATTTGCAGGCAAATGGATGACACTAGAAGAAACCATCCTGAGCGAGGTAACCCAGTCACAAAAAGAGGAACATGGCATGCACTCTCTCCTATATGGATTTTAGACCTAGATCTGGGGAGTTCCAGCCTACAATCCCATGGCCAGAGCGTCTGGGAAACAGAACCTTCATTCATTGGCTGATGGAAGAAGTGGCAGTCTCCCACGGCTAAGCACTGAGCTGAACTCAAGAAAGCCAGTAACAGAGAGGGAGGACATATTTCAAACTGCCAAATTCTGGGAAGTGAAATACATCCATTTGCAAAAGTTCGTTTCTGTGAATACCTTTAGGATTACAACCTGCTGGTAATGGAGTTTGATTGTAGAATGAGCAACTGGGGCAATTTCTTACTATTTCTTTGGCTTGTTGCCAGATGATAGAAAAATCCTTCTTTAAGCCTTTGCTGTTAACATGGTGTTTCTTATGAAATTCTGAGGCTTCCAACACATTACCTACTAATAAATGATCAATTTCATCATTGCCTTGTGCCAGAGGACATGGCAGACCTGTAAGGGATCTGATGTGTGTTGTGCATATAGAATGAGTCCTGTTTCTGATGGTTTCCTGTAATTGTAAAAATAATGAGGTTAATTCTGTACTATCAGGAACAAATTCTGCAGTCTCAATGTGCAAGACAACTCTTTCTGCATACTGAGAATCTGTGACTATATTGAGAGGCTCTGTAAAGTCTTTAAGTACCATGAAAATGTCATATACCTCTGCCTTTTGTATGGAGTTGTAATGGCTTTGAACTACTTTACTTATATTTCCTGATTTATATCCTGCCTTACCTGATTTGTTTGCATCCGTGTAGAAGGTAAGAACTCCAGAAATAGTGTTTGCCTCACGATACACAGAAGAATCCAAATTGGTTTCTTTATTAATTTGATTCTCTCTGTTTTGTGATAGTTATTACTAATAGTTCCCAAAAAGTCACTGCAAGCTATTTGCCAATACTCATGATCCTTCCATAAGGAGGAAATTTCCTCATTCGTTAAAGGTACAATAATCTCAGCTGGATCTTTCCCAGTCAGTTGGCAAAGCCTTAACTTACCTTTCAATATCAAATCGGAGATCTTTTCTATATATGTTTTGAATTTTTTATTCTGTTTATGTGGCAGAAATACACATTCTAGTATGATGTCTTCCCTCTGCATTAATATTCCTGAGGGGTATTCTCTAAATGGTAAAATAACCTGAATACAGTCCAGCTTTGGAACCACACGGTCCACATGTGCTTCTAATATTCTCTTTTCTACCCATTCTGATTCTTTTTCAGCCTCAGCTGATAGTAATCATGGGCTGCTTAGGTCTTTATCTCCTTTTAAGAAACTCATACGATTATGCATATTTCATATGTGTTCTTATTCTATTTCTCTTCCTCCCTCTACTTGATCCATTTTTATGATTAGTTGGAACCCCATAAATTTGGAAATATTCATTGATGTCAGCTGACTATGATGGCTTAGGCTTATAATATTATAGGCACATGAGTTTGAGGGCAGCCTGTGTTACATAGTAAGTTTTTAGCCATTGTAGTGACAAAGAAAGGAAAGGCTTCTGGTGTTATGTTGGGCAGGCATGAATGGGATTTAGGGGTAGTCTTACATGGGTTCAGGATGTGGCCTGGCCTCTGGTAGAGTAGGAGACTTCCACTAGAGGTGTGGGCTGGAATAAGGCACCAAGGAGAAGAGGGGCACTTGGGATTTTGCTGGCAAGGCACAGGCTGGTGTGTTTGGGGTGGTTGGGGTGTAACTTACCTTGTTTTTAGGAAGCTAAACTGTCTTCTGATGGGTTGGAAGGCTTCTGCCAGAGTTAGGGACAGGAATATGGTGATAAGGAGAAGAGGGGCAGTTGAAATTATTCTGGGCAAGCAAGGGCAGGGTTGGGGGTCAGTCTTACCTGGCTTGTTGTCCTCTGGTGTAAGAAGATGCTTCTTCCAAAGGTTTTTTACTGGGGTGTTGTGACTAGGAGAGGTTGCACAAAGGGAGTTATGTTGTGCAGGTGTGGGTGAGGTGTGGGAACAGTCTTACCTAGGACTCAGAATGCTGTCCTGTCCTCTGGTATGGTTGAGGTGTGGGGACAGTTTTACCTAGAACTCAGAATGCTGTCCTGGCCTCTGGTAGAGTATAAAACTTCTGGAAGGTACTCTCCATGCTACTGAAGGAGAAAGATTAAAAACCACCTACAAACCCCTCATTTTAGAAGATTTACCTTCTACCAAGATCAATTAGTTCAATAATGGCACAAAACTTGTAGGAGTAACCGACAAATATGATTTGTGGAACTCATACTCAACACAGTTTGGGGGTTCAAACACCTGAGAATGGACAGGCTATGGATCCATGGGAAAACAGAATAGTACTGTTCTAATAAAGGAACATAACAATATAATGGCTCTTAATGGCATTCTGTTCTATTCATGCTGTGCCCACTCAGAGAGGACCCCAATGGTTCAAGGAGCTTAATGACACTGAATGCAAGTACAAAAAGATCCGTTTATTCCTGGAATACCAGCTAGCTGGGGCTCAACTCTCTGGATGGTTGAAGCCTGGAGCTACAAAAACAAGGTACTTTTACAGAAAAAAGGAGGAGAACCGGGAGTCCCACGTCTTCAAGTTCCAGTCAGCAGGGTTCCTGTGGTTACACAGATTACTTAGCATACCAATGATTATCAGAAGAAAAGACCTTGAGAAGAAGGGAGGAAGGCTGCAAGTCTAAGTAGGGTTCCCATAGTTACCGACATTATTTAACCTAACATGACTCCATTATCAAGAGGGAAAGTGGACAGAAGCACACAGTCCTGAAACACAAACTCTCTAAATTGATACCACTTGGAAATGAAAAGTGAGTGTTCTCCTGCAGTCTCAATCGGTATACAAACTGCTTTCAAAGCCAGGGTCCATGCCCTGCAGTAAAAGGCCAACACAAAATGAGATAAATAGCATTTTTGAGGCTCTTTGTCTTCTAATATGCTCTAGGACGTTTTGTTTCCTTTAGGTACTTTGGTTATACACTATGTTTCCCAGTTTTGTGGGTATAGAGGTTTTCTGTGTGTAAATGAATCTGTCTCTACTTATATTTATGTTTCTTGAACTTTTTCTTGGTTTCGTTTTCTTCTGTTTGTTTGTTTTAATTTCTGAATTTTTAAAACTATATGTAATTTTATTTTTAGATGTCTTTTTGTATTCTAAATAGAAAGAAAAGAAAGAATGTGGAATTGGGTAGGAGAGGGGAGTTGGGAGGATCTTGGAGAAGATGTTGAAAGGAAATCATAATAAGAGTATACAATGCTAAAAATTCCATTTTCAATTAAAAATGTATTCAAAATAAAATACTACTTTGAAAAGCAAAGTCTTCTTTAAATGCCCAATGTTACAATTAGAAGACAGACAACCTGATAGGAGTTGGGAAAATATGAACATATATTTGACAAAGGAAAAGATGAATAAGCAATAAATACTTGAAAAGGATACTTGGAATCATTAGTTCTTAAAGAAATGAGAATTCCTTAGTTCATCAAGATGTTATGATTTCAAAGCATTGATAACATGTGTTGCCAAAGTGAAGTACACATGGAAATCTGTCATGTTGCAGATTGGTGTAAAAATTTGAAACACTGTAACTTCTTTGTGAAATGAAACTGCACTTAACCCTCGAACATAGATATCAGAATTCTAGATTCCTAACAAAATAAAAATAAAATAAAATGTATTTCACACAGTAACTTACACACAAATTGACATGAGACATTTATTCATATTTGATAAAACTTAGAAACGCTACATGTTCACATGTGAATTGAGAAATATCATGGCACATTTGTGTAATACCACAGTGCTTTGTAACAAGTAAAATGGACCACTTATTTGTGAAAGAAACTTGAGTGACTTAAAAAAATAATGAGATATTAATAATAGTAAAAATGCAGAGAAATATTGAGGTGAATACAAATTAATACATAGCATATGGCACTCTGCACTATGCCTTACTATTTACAGTACTAGGGAGCACATGTCTTTCTAGGGCCCAGGTAGGGAAGGGAGTAGAAAAGAACTTTGGGTAACAAAATATTGCCCTGTTAGGGTTTGATTTTTTTCTTAGTTGGGGTGTCTATTGTTGGATAAGTACCATGACTACAAATCATGTTCAGGAGGAAAAGGTTGACTTACACTTCATCATTGCTGTTCATCATTGAAGGAAGTCAAGATAGGAATTCAAACCTGGCAGGAACTAGGAAGCAAGAGCTGATGAACATGCTATGGACGGATGCTGTTTACTGGAAGTTTCCATTGGATTGCTCAGCCTGCTTTCTTATAGAACTCAGGACCACCAGTCCAGGAATGATACCACATACAAATGGCTAGGCCCTCCTAATCAATCACTAATTAAGAAAATGCTCTATAGCCTTGCCTACAGCCAGATCTTACTAAGGCACTTTCTCAATTGAGGTTCCCTCCTTTCAGATGTATCTAGGTTTTGTCAAGTTGACATAAAACTAGCCTGTACAATGGTTCTCAGAGAGATTTCATAGTTTTAATTCATATTTCTTATGACTTACAGTGGGGACATTTTATTACATTCACACATGAAGGTAAAATTTGATCTTTAATATCTGGATAAAAAAAGACATCACAAGTCAACAACCATTTTACAACTAATGGACATTGCAAGTGAAAGCACTGATGATAGTGAACGTGAGGAAATATCAACAGTGGTATAATCCAGAAAATGGACAAATTTTAATATGGATTATAGAATAGATCATATTACTAGGTCAGTACTAAATTTCTTGTTTATCCTTTTATTATGATGATAAAGTAGAAATTTCCTGGAAAATATTTATGGAAAGTTTAGTGTTATTATAATCATCATCATTACTATTATGCTTCATGAGACTGTTTCCATCAGTTGCTTGATGAAGACTCTCTGGTGACATTTGGACTAGGCACAAATCTATGAGTATAGCAGAATATTTTTAGGCACCATTGTGTTGACATTTGCTCCACTCCAGTAGTGGTTTGTTTATCCTAGGTTTCTGGGTCATGCAGCCTGTGGGTCATCATGCTCCAGACTATGTCAGCAGTATGGTTACTCTTCTGTAAAGGGTTTTAGGCTAGACCAGTCATCGGTTGGCAACTCCCTGAATATCAAGGCCACCCCTACCTCAGCACAACCCAGAAGCAGAACAGACTATAGATAACGGTTATGTGGTTTGCCACTCCTTCCACTTGAAGTCTTGCCTGCTCACAGGAAATGTCAAATTCAAGCTATATATTACCTATTTCTAAGAATCTTAGTTGGGTCATCCTTGTATGTTGTGGGTAACTCTGCTCAGACACCCTTGGGGGAGAGGGTGAGAAGACGCAACACCAACAACAAGGGCACTGGGAGTTAGTGAATAGCAGAGAGTGCTGCATAAGGAAGTTAGGACTGTTTTTATACACCTTCCTAAGGTCCCATTGACTCTGGAGACTGACTCTGCAGTGTTGTCCATTTTACATTGGTGTCTCATGTCAGGTGTCTCTTCTTCAGTAGTCTCTGGGTGTGGGGGCAGGCTTTCCTCAGGGAGGAAGTTTCTGCTGTGCATGCTCTTTCAGGCTGGTCTGGGCACTTCGGCAGGGTGACTGCAACTTGGGTAGGCTGGCTAGCTCTTTCTCGTACACTTGTAGATTCCTGGGAGTTTCCCTTGATCACATTTTTGCCTGACTGCTTAATGCTCACTTTCCAGTAGTGTCTATCAGTACTCTACCCCGTACCCCCAACCTGATTGTTCATGTTCACATTTCCCCTGTCTGAGGTTCACTTACTATATCTTCTCTGTTTCCCCTTCCCAGGGAATCTGGGTGTCTCTATTTGAACCCTCCTTGTTGCCTAGTCTCTCAGGGTCTGTGGATTGTAGCATAGTTATCCTTTACTTTACAGATAATCTTTACTTATGAGAGCATATACACCATAATTGTCTTTCTCAGTCTGGGTTACCTCAACAGAAAGACATTTTTCTAGTTCTAGCCATTTGCCTTCAAATTGTATATTTGTACCATATTTTCTTTATCCATTCATCGGTTAAGGGGCTGGTAGATAGTTTCTACATTCTGGCTGGTACAAATAAAGCCGCTATGTGTAACATGTAGTTTTCCTGCCATTCACGTGGGTTCTGCTGCTGTGTCAGCCTCCAAATAATACATGAGACAGTATATTAATTATAATGCTGTTGGCCATATGCTTGGTTTCTTATCAGCTAGTTCTGACTTAATTATTAACCCATAACTGCTAATCTAAGTATTCCCACATTACCTTTTCTTACTGGAGAAAGGATATGGATCTCTTACTCCCTTGGCATCCTACATAGTGACTCACTGTGCCTCTTTTTCCCAGAATCCTCCTCAACTCCTAGTCGCACCAATCTTGATTCCCTATTGGCCAACAGTGCTTTAATCAACAACCAATAAGATAAGCACATACACAAAAGAACTTCCCCCATCATCTATGAATATAGGTGAGCAAGTGTCCTTGTGGTATGATTGAGCATCCTTTAGGTATATGTGCCAGAGTGGTATAATTAAGTCTTTAGGTGGATTTATTCCTGGTTTTCTGAGGAACTGCCATACTGATTTCCAAAGTGACTGCATAAGTTTGCATTCCCATATACTGGGCTAAAACTTCTAAACCAGACTTAAGTTTCTCCTGAGAACAATGAATGTCTAGGGACTCTAGCTCCAGCATCTTTACTAGAGTCCAGGCTGGTCCTAGGGACCCCAGGTAAGATACTGACCATCTCCCACTTTAATCACTTTAAGGCTTTCCAACAATCACAGACTGTACCCCTACCCCTGGGTTTCATATCCCAGCCTACTACTATCTAAGAAGTCTTATCAGAGGCCAGGTAGGATCTAGGAACCCCAGAAAACACATTGCTCACCACTCACTAACATTCCTTAGAACCAATCTAGCAACCCCCAAAAGCACCAACACCCCTGGGCTCCACACTAGTGCCCACAGTCCTGAGAGCTTTTCCAGAAGCCAGATTGATTCTAGGGACCCAGGTAAGTCACTACCCACTAAAATCTTTTAATACACCCCAGCAACCAAAGATTGCACTCTCCTTCTCCTGGGCTCCATATGCTAGCCTACAACTTTGGAATAATTTTTACCAGCTTTACCAGTGGCAATGCTGGATCTATGAACCCCAGGCCTCCCAAACCGCAAAAGGGATACCCTACTGACCCTAAAGACAAAGTGGCCATTTAGACCACAAGACCAGATATAAAAGAGAAACAAAGGAACAAAACATTAATTAAAATAAGATAAATGCAGGAATCAACACCTAGACTTACAATTATCCTAAATCCAGGTGTCTAGGTTATAGTATAAGAATGCAATCAGTAACAGAAAGGGTAATATGGCACCATCAGAGCCAAGATATCCTAGACAGAAAGATCCAAACAATCCAACAAAGTACAAACAAAACAATCTAGAAAAAGACTTAAAGGAGATATTGAGGTTCCTAAAAAGGAAGTGAAAAAATACCTTAAAGAAATTAAGGAAACGATAAATAAGTGGAAGAAATCAATTAATGCCTAAAAGAATTCCAAGGAAGTCAAGGGGGGGGTCAAACAAACATTAGAAGGAAATTGATCAAGGCATGTAAATGGAAATAGAAGCAATAAAGAAAACACAAATGAAAGGAATCCTGGAAATGGAAAATCTTGGTAAGCAAAAGGGAACTACAGATGCAAGTATCACCAAAAGAATACAAAGGTGGAAGACAGAATCTCAGGCATTGAACACACAATAGAGGAAATATATTCTTAGTCTTCTAAAGAAAATGTTGAATTAAAAGAAAGCCTAACACAAAATATCCAAGAAATTTGTGATTCTATGAAAAGTTTAAATATGAGAATCGTAGGAATTGGTGAAGAAACTCAGCTAAAAACTCCAGTGAATGTGTTTAACAAAATTATATAAGAAATTTTTCCCCCCATAATAAGGACAATCCTGTAATGGCACAAGAAACTTAAAGAACATCAAAAAGACTGTATCAAAAAAAATCCAATCACCATATAATAATTTAAACATATAGAACAAGGAAAGAATATTAAAAGAGACAAAGAACAAAAATGTCTTATATTATAGTTTGATGAAAAGCCAAAAGAAGAACAATATCCCTGTTATTTTAGAGGCCTCAGGGACATTCCTGACCAAAACCCCAATGTGAAAAACTAAACATCTTGTAATAAAACAAATAACAGCTTATGGTGGTGGGGATGTTGTATATTAGGAAGTCTTCATTGCTGCTGTAAGTGAAAACTTTGTACAGCCACTGTGGAAATCAGTGTGGTGTGGCACTTCCTCAGGAAGATGGGGATTGATTTACATCAAGATCCAGCTGTACCACTAATGGACATATACATAAAGGACTGTAAATTATACAATACAGACACTTGCTCAACCATAATCATTGCTGGTCTACTCATTGCATGTCCAGCAATGGATAAATGACTGAGACAGTTTTGGTTCACAATAAAATGGATTTAAAAAATGCAGTTTCCTCATCTCTAACTGCTTAGCCATCTCTTCAGTCCAGGCCTGCCTCAGATACATAGTCAGTTCTGGGCCATCCTGAACTATATGAGGTCACAGATCAGAAAAAACTATTAAATGTAAAAGAAAGACTGCTTTGATAAGGATGAGCTGAGCCTGCCAACTCCAGCGGGATGCAGTAGAGCTGATTGGAGAGCTGTTAGATTCTCGTCTTTGATCTGTGATGTAGTGAGTGAACATGGCCTGAAGAGACAGACAAGCTGTTGGATACCCTTTCTCAATATGGAAGAACGCAGATATCCATCAGATATCTTTTGGGGTCCTTTTATTACTCTTACTTAGTTCTCAAAAAATTGGTCTCATTTTTCTTTCCTCTTTCTTTCTTTCTTTCTTTCTTTCTTTCTTTCTTTCTTTCTTTCTTTCTTTCACTTTTTTTTGTTCCCAGATCTTCTGGTCCAGCAATGACTATTTGAATAGGCATGATAATGCAGAGTATTATAACAATTGTGATTATCAGTGTGAGGAAACACGGTGTGGTTATGGACAGAGGAATTCTCAATATAGAGTTTATTTTTAATTCTTGTTTTTCGTGCTTCAAGAACTGTGAAGTTCAATGTTGCCAAAGTTTGACCTCTGAAGAAAGAACCACGAGGTAGGAAGCTGGCCAAGAACTGCGGTCCCTCCTGGTGAAGAGGTTGAAACTGTAGCTATTCCAGATACCCTCCTCAGTTTGGGCAGGAAGAACATCTTGCAGATGTGAAATGATAACACCACTGCTGAGGGCTGAGGTTGTGACCAGAGGTTGGAGGTG
Organism: Mesocricetus auratus; assembly: GCF_017639785.1. NCBI lineage: Eukaryota > Metazoa > Chordata > Mammalia > Rodentia > Cricetidae > Mesocricetus > Mesocricetus auratus. The sequence continues at coordinate 1,178,148 of NW_024429187.1, read as the reverse complement.
TGATTACCCTGAATACACAGCTTCAGGCCAGCTGTCTCACTGGAAATGAGTGAGCACATGATGAGGTTTCCCAGACAAAGCAGCTCATGTAGCAAGAAGCCAGGAATATCAGTATATATTGGAAAATATACTAATGGTTATCTATATGTGGTTTTTGCACAAAAGTGAAATTAGAAGAAAAATTAAGGAAAGTGGAATACATTTTCCAAATTTCTCACCTTTCTGTTTTATTAGGTGGTTATGATGCAATTCCATACTTTTCATTTTCTTCACTGTACTTTGCTCAAAGAACTGCAGTGTGGGTGTCAATCAGTTAGTTATGAAGGTACTCTATCTTCTAATGTAATCGTCTTTATTTGAAGACTTTACCAGAATCTCGGTTGTCTGTAGTAAACATAATAATCTGCAACTGTTGTTTTATTTTGGGTTCTGAAAGTCATTGGTATAATTCTGATTCTTCCTAAACTGAAACATCGGTATGAGTCTGTCTTCACTTTGTGTTTAGTTTCTGTTCACTTTGTTGTCCTTGTTTGTCAAGCACACTGTAGGTACCAAACGTATTTTGCATTCTGCTGTCGCAGAGAGGAAGGAAAGGATATTGAGCATGTGTCACAGACTTGTAGAGAGAGGAGAGAAGCAACACTCAATCATGTGCACGTGCTCTGCACTTGCTCAGTGTTCCTCCTGAGGACCACAGCCTCCCATCGAGGACAGAAGTCAGAAAAATGTCTCAATGGAATTAACTTTCTATGATCACTTTGATGTGGATCGCCAAACCTGTTGTCATCTATGGTGTTATCTACAACAGCAGTTTCTCACTGCTGTTGACTTGCAGGGTCTTCAGTTTCGTTTATAGTCTCTGTTTTATTCTAAAAAAAACAACAACAACAACAACAAAAACAAACAAAAAGCCACCTGTCCTCCCAGTATCTTAAGTTCTTTTTCCTTTATCACTAAATATGGACACCAACCACAAAGGGGATGAAGGGTTTATTTTAGCTCACAGTTCAAGGTTACAGTCCTTCATGGTAGGGAAGTCAGCTGAAGCTTGAGGCAGCTGCTCACATTTCATCTGTTGCAAGAAATAGAGTGAGTGGTGAGACTTTGTGCTCAGTTGCTGTCTTCATCTATATGGTCTGGGAACCCAGCATCAGGTACAAGGGATAGACCTTCCGACCTCAATTTATCTAGCAAAATAATCCCTTGAAGTCTTTTTTCTTTTTTCTTTTTTTTTTTTTTGGTTTTTACGAGACAGGGTTTCTCTGTATTGTTTTGGAGGCTATCGGTCCAGCCCAGCCTCGAACTCACAGGGATCTACCTGCCTCTACCTCCCGAGTGCTGGGACAAAGGCATGTGCCACCACCGCCCATCCCCTTGAAGTCTTTTTCAGAGCTAAATCTAACCTTGATAATCTTTGACAGGTGTGCCCTTGGTTCGTCTCTTCCTGTTACTGTCATGTCAATAACACTACCACCATTCCTAGTGACATGGTGGGATAGAGAATTTAGCTCATTGTGCAAGCTCGTTCATTTCAGTTGCTATAACAGAGTAACAAACAGCTTGAGCAATTTATCCCAAAATGAGAGCTGGTTGGACTTAGACTTCTTGATCTTGCAAATCTGAAGTTCAGGTGTCATCATTTAGGGTGAGACCAAACATTTGCGAACCCACGACACACAGTGAAGTGGGAAAATTCAGATAGGCCTCTGTAGAAGAATGAATGGGTTGGGTGGACTTGCCTTATGACAACTGCTGTCAGAGAAGAGGGGTGTTTTATGGACAAGGTCTCTCTTAATAGCTTTAGGTGGTCAGGAACTCAATATAATAGACCAAGCTGTCCTTGCATTTCTGAGTGTTCTCCTGCCTCTGCTTCCTGGGATTGCAGCAGTGTGTTGTCATGTATTGCTACATGTAAGTTTTTGTTTATATAAGCCATATAGAAGCTGTCATTGTATCACCCATACACATATATAATGTAAAGTGATCAAGGAATGTATATATGTAACAGAGACCTGAGGAGGATAGGAAGGAGAAGAGTGAGTTTGAATCCAGCCTGAGATACACAGTGACTTCAGGACACTATTAGGTATACAACAGGATCCTGTCTGAAACATAACCAAGAGGCCAAACCAAGCTACCAAGAAAATAAACAAACCCTTAAAGAGTGAGCATGTCACTCAAGGTATAGCACTTGCAGACATGTATAAGACCCTGTGTTTGTCCAGCCATATTGAAAAGACAGCAATAAAATCACCTGATGTAGATAAATATCAACTTTCATTTTAAATATTATGCGTGGATTAAAAAGTATCTCAGTATATAACAAGAAAATCAAAACGGAAATGTGTTCGTCTCATGACATTTCTAATATACATCTACTTTCAATATATACAATTCAAAAACACAAAGTAATATTTCTCCTGAAATATTAATGAAAAGCAAAGTTCTTGAAAATTATTAAAACTTGGAACTGAAGAATTTAGTCATCCCATTTGTTTTTTGGTTTTTGGAGAAAGGGTTTCTCTGTGGCCTTGGAACCTATCATTTATTCTATATAACCTCTTATTTATATGGAGCTGTCTCAGCCATTTGTTGTAACCAATGACTTTTTAGAGTTACATTACATTTTAGCTGAAGATATTGGCAGTGTTTTCTCTAAATATATTTTCCTTCATCCTTGCAGTCATCAAATACTGATTACAAACGATTCAGCTGCATATGAAGTGGGGACCATTTCAAGTATACGAATGCATAACTCATGCTTTCAGTATCAGCTCTCAACATACAATTTCCTCTTTTCATTTCGGTCAAGAGGAGGGGCTGAAGTATGCAGAAGGGACACTTCTGCTTTTTATTTGGAGCTTCTGAGGAGATAAAGAGCTGGAAAGGACAACTTGTTCCTCATCTTCGATTCCCTTCACCTGCATCACCACCTGTCTGGGGAATAGGTAACAGCTACTCTGATTTCTTTAGATATCTCTTTCACAGGATCATACTTATCCTAGAGAAATGCTGTTCAGTTACAAATGGCAAGTATGACAATGACATAGATAAGAAAGACAATTCATCATATTAGAACTCTATTAAGTCTGCCGTGAAAATTGGCGTTAAGCTTCAAGAAAGGTATTTTCTATTACTGCGCTATTATTTTTGTTTTATGTAATAAAAAATAATGATCAGCAGAACTAATTTCTTTGTAATTAGTTCAAGTGGTTTACATAGTTTCTTCTGCACTTTGTAGACTTTTATAATAGGAAATAGTTTTATTTTTAGAGAATTAGGAAAATTGTAAATGAGTTTACAAAATTTCATCAATTAAAATATGTTAGAATTACTAAACATGAATAGAGTCCATCGACAACTTTTTAATATTACCTGTTTATTGATTGCCCCTTCAAATATTTTTAATGAAAACACAAGGTAAATTATAAGTACCTCTAATATAATAATTTGTATACTGATTGCTATCCTGAGAATGAATAATTTAATGAGTATTTATAATGCTTACTGACAAATTTTCTATCTTTCTATATTTTTTTAAGACAGAATATATCTCTACAGTTGTGGCTATTTGGAAATTTGGTACCTAGATGTTCTGGCTTTAGGGATCCTCCTGCCTCTGACTCTGAGTGATAGGACAAAATGCATGTACAACTGTAGAAAAAAATTTCTTTATATAGGGTCCTTGAGTAACATTATACACTATCCTGATTTTTGTGGACTGCTCATGTCCATGGAATCCTTTACAGTTAGGAATACATTTATTTTGGTTTTTACTCAAGAGACTTATTAATAACATCTGGAATCTGCAAATTTAACTTCCTATAATATTCTTTTCATATAATTCTTTGGACATTGTTTCAGGCATATACTTTGTAAATGTAAAAAAACAACAAGATCATTTTATATTCACATGTGTATCACAACTTTTACAAAAGCTTTAAATGCAAAGCGATTTGGTTTCAAGCAAGTTTTAAATATCTGATATATTAGTAATAGTTTTAAATTATGTCTGTTACTTGGGGTATCACCAGTTTTGTCAAGCATTTTTATGGCTGTGTTAGTACTCAATCCTTTATTTGGCAATTCAAATTCAAATTTCCCATACCTCCCAATAATCATTGATGTGACCACTAGTTTGTGGGAACAAAAGATCTTGGCTGGAGGCCCACTTCCCCATCAGCCTGGGAGCAGGCAGCTGTAAGACAGTGTTTACTAAAAACATGTTTACTGAAAACAATCCGGTATCCATAAGAAATGTTTTCCTGAGCAATAAGTTCCTGATAAGGGTTAGCCCACAGGAATACCCTGACCTCAACCTTTTCCAAAGACTAACCTCCTCTTCCTGACCCACCCACTGCCCCCTCTGTAGTCAGGGCACATAATAATCAGCCAGGGTAAGAATAAAGTGGAGCCTTCTTGAGGAGCCTTCTTGGGGAGCCTTCTTAAGGAGCCTTCTGGAAGCCACTGATGGGTCTCTGTGTTATGAATCCTGACACCCTACGCACATTCTCGGACACAGGCTGCGGAGCAGGCATGGCAATAGTTAAAAATGTTTTTCACATTTTGTGGAAACCAGCCACCATACACACACTTTACAGGATTCAGATCTTTGAAGGAGGTAATAAGCTTCTATCCTACCCCAGCATAAAATTCTTGACTGTTCTAAACTTGGACAATTTGATTTTTTCTTTACCTAGACATCATCCCAAAACAAGGTTTTAATTTAAACCTTCATCACTTCCTTTCAAGATGAATAATCAGGAGGTGACTTATTCAAACTCAAGAGTTTTTGAGACTTCTTCAGAGTCACAGAATCCAGCCAGTACTGAGGAGACTCAAGGTCGCAGAGAGGTTGGAGAAAAAGGTGAATGCTCTCCTCCTACACACTGTATATACCAGACATTGAAAGCTGGCCTAGCCTTTCTGCTGATTGCCAGGTGGTAATAGAGGACCGTGGAGGGAAGAATGATAACTTGAAAGCTTTTAAAAAACTAACCTTTGAGACTGGAAAAACTAATAATTTATTTTGCTTTGTGTTAGATTTTTATTGTTATTGTTTTTGTTGTTTTGTTTTGTTTTTTGAGTCAGGGTCTCAAATAGACAGGACTGTGCTGTGTAGCAAAGTGTGGCCCAGAATCTTTAATTCTTCTAGCTTAGTCTCTCAAGTTCTGGGAGTATAGGTGTGAGCCACTTTGCCTGCCTGGAATACATTTTTATGAATTTGAAAAACCATCAGCTTTCAGTTATTTTTATCAAAATATGGGTATAATGTGAAGTCCTTAGAAAGGATTAACTACAGTCTAAAGAAACACTGAGATTTTTCAAGAAATACAATCTTAAAGAAATGAAAAGTTCGTTTTAAAAGCAAAGTTCTTACTAAAACAAGTTATTCCATGTGTTTCATCAAATTTCAATGCCAGCCATCAGCAACAACAGGTCAGAAGGGAAGTGTAAAATTCTTTTCTCTCTATTTCTCTTGCCCTTCAAATGTAGTCACATGTAAATGCTAAACTGGACACTTTTACTACATTTGTGTGGTAATAATCAGAGGTGGGACCCTAGAACCTAAGACCTCAGATGCTCAAGGTTAGATATCTTATTTTTCTGAGAAAAACAGAATTGATGGACAAGAATAGATCTGACTTCTAGGAACTTTTAAAGGATGAACCCTTACAGAGTTCAGAATATTCATACTACCTTCCAGGTTCTAAAGGCATTGGTTGATATTTCCTTCCTCTTTGTTCTCAGTTGTGATCACTTGGTGCGTTGCTAATTCCCACCTGGAATTCCCTACCTGCATCTTGTTTATGCCTTCCGTAATTTGTAAGGTGAACTTTTGAAACTGTGTACACCTGGATGAGGCAGCTTGAACTTGTCATTCCAGTTGCCTATGAGGCTGAGTAAGAAAGACTGAGAGTTCAAGGCTGACTGGGCAAAAATTATCTAGTCAGAATGAACTGCTTCTGTACATAGGGTATAAACAGAATCATGTATGTCATCTAGAAATCTAAAACTCAAACTTTTCTTTTTGCAGTTTATTAGAATTTATTAATCATATAAAATAACTGGCTTCATTATGACCCTTGTATATGCATATAATTTACTGATCATTTTTAATTCATTACTATTATATCCTGTTCACCTTCCTTCTGTTACCTTTCCAGTATTTCCACACTCTACTTCTTTGATGTATTGTCTGTGTTGTTTACTCTCCATTTAATTGCTAGTTACATGTTTGCATGTATATATGTAATTTGTGATTCCATTTAGCATTGTTCACTCTCATGTGTTTTAACGCTGACCATTTGGTGTTAGATATTCACTTACAAGCTCATTCCTAGGAGAGATTTATTTTCTCTCTCAGCTGTCATCAGTTGCCTGCAGTTCTTTATCTAGGATTGGGGTCATGTGGAGATGTCCTGTGGCCATATCGGCATGTCCTCTGATATTATGGCTGGTCATGTCTTGCTTAGGCTATGATATTCTTGAGATTCTCTGCGTGTAGCTTCCTTTTCATGCAGATGACCTGAGTCTCAACTTTTTATGATCCTTTCATCCTCTCTTCTGAACTGTTCCCCAAACCTCAGCTGTAAGAGTAAGTCTGTATTCTAGAATTTTACTTAAGACATTAAAGTTATCATCATTTGTTTCATAAAATGCTCCAGTAATGGGTAGCAGTGGGCCATGAGATGGTTCTGGTGAGGGTTCTCTTACCTATTTTGATGTCTTTATGAATGTTTAATCTCTTTACATCTCATTGCAGTGGCTCTCGGGATCCTTTGCTTACTTTTGATGATGGCAATCTCAGTGTGGCTGATATACAGTGAGTAATTCAAATGCATTATTTGTCTAGGTAATACCAATAGACAGTAATTATGCCACAAAGATCATACTTTGTCCACTCTTTTGTCTGTCACCCGGTGACATTCTAGGTGGCCTGAAGTTTGTAAGTTTTTTGTTTTCCCCTGGACCCCTGAACCCTTGCATGTTAAGGTGACTCTGGGGCTGCCTTATTTTGTCTTAACTCATGATCATATTCCTTCCGATAACAGATGTGCTTGTGATATTCTGTTTTTGCAGTTCAGGTGATTATGAATCTGACATATACATGCTGTAAGGAATAGCTATACAGAACACATTATGCCATTTTGTGGATTTTTGCTCCAGGTCATATTGAGGGCAGGATTAAGTGAAAAGACTGAATCTGCACACAAAAGTTAGAAAGAAGTTCTGGAGCTTCAGTTTGTCTCTTAGTCGTGTGAGTTTCTGTTAATGACACCAGTAGTAATGGTAAAAAGATGATGTGTGATATGCAAAAACTGCCTTACTTTGCATCATGGCTGTACAGAAAAAATTAGAGTCTGAAAAACACATCAAATGTTCTGGAGAAATGAAAAAATTATAATTAAAGTGTTTATTCAACTTTAAATACCAACCACTGTTCTCCCCCCCACTTCCCTCCTTCTGCTACCCCCTCCCTCCCTCACCCAACTCCCCATCCACTCCTCAGAAATGGTAAGGCCTCCATTGGGGAGTCAACAAACTCTGGCATATCAAGTTGAGGCAGGAACAAGCCCCTACCTCCTGTATCTAGCCTGAGCATGGGAGTCTTCTATAGGAAATGGGCTCCAAAAACGTCAGTTCATGCTTTAGGGACATATTCTGGTCCATTTCCCGAGCTGCCATAGACTGCCCAAGTCACAGAATTGTCAGTCACATTCAGAGGACCCAGTTCTGTCCTATGTGGGTTCCCCAGCTGGGAGTCGAGAGTCAGTGAGCTCCCACTAGCTTGGTCTGCTCTCCCTGTGATTTCCCCATCAGGATCTTGACCTATTTGCTCATATAATCCCTCCTTCTTCAGTGCTTAGTGATATATCTCTGCATCTGCTTCTATCAGTTACTAGATGAAGATTCTACAATGACAAGTAGGGTGGTCATCAATATGATTACATGGGTAGCCCAGTTCAGGCACCCTCTACACTATTGCTTGGAGTCTTAGATGGGGTTATCCTTATGGACTTCTAGGGATTTCCCTAGCACCAGATTTCTCCCTAACTGCATAATGGCTCCCACTATCAAGATATCTCTTTCATTGTTCTCCCTTTCTGTCCCTCCTGCAACTCAACCATCCTGTTTTCTCATGTACTCCTCCCCACTCCCCTTCATAATCCTCATGCTCTAAATATACTCACGAGATTTTATCTATTTCTCATTCCCAGGAGCATTCATGATGTCTCTTTTAGGGTACTTCTTGTTTCCTAGCTTCTCAGGGATTGTGGATTATAGCCTGGTTATCATTTTCTTTACATCTAATATGCACTTATGCCTGAGACATACCATGTTTGTCTTTCTTGGTCTGGATTACCTCACTCAGGATGATATTTTTCTAGTTCTGTCCATTTGCCGGCAAATTTTAAGATTCCATTTTTAACCACTAAATAATACTCCATTGTGTAAATGTACTACATTCAAAAAATCCATTCTTGATTGAGGGGCATCTAGGTTGTTTCAAGTACTGGATATTATGAATAATACTGCTATGAATAGAGTTGAGCAAATATCCTTGTGTATGTTTGAGCATCTTTAGGTATATGCCCAAGAGTTAGGTATTGCTGGGTCTTGAGGTAGATTGATTACCAGTTTTCTGAGAAAACTCCATATTGCTTTCCAAAGTAGATGTATAAGTTTGCACTCCCACCAGCAATGGAGAAGTGTTCCCTTTACTCCCCATACTCTCCTTACTAAGTTGTCATCAGTGCTTTTGATAAAATACCTAGTTTCTTGAGTTATTTATATATTTTGGAAATCAGCTCTCTGTCAGATACGGGGTTGGTGAAAGTCTTTTTCAACTGTGTAGGCTGCCACTTTGTCTTATTCATTGTATATGTTGCCTTACAGAAGCTTCTCATTTTAGGAGGTCCCATTTATAATTATTGCTCTCAGTGTCTGTGCTACTGGTGTTATACTAGGAAGGGGTCTCAAGTGACAAGGATACTTCCCACTTTATATTTTATGAGATTTAGTGTAACTGGATTTATATTGAGGTCTTTGATATACTTGGATTTGGGTGGTGGTATATGGATTTGGTGGTACATATGGACCTATTTGCATTCTTATACATGTCAGCATCTAGTTATAGCAGTACCGTTTGTTGAACATGTTTTCTTTTTCCCATTGTACAATTTTGGCTTCTTTGTCAGAACAAATCATATGTTTGTAAATTTGTGGATCAATGTCAGGGTATTTGATTTGATTCCATTTATCTGTTCTTGTGCCAATACAAAGCTACTTTACTACAATAGCTCAATAGTATATTTTTGACAAATTTTTGACATTTTTATTTAAATTAAAAACAAGCTTGCTTGACATGTAAATTCCAGCTCTCTCTCCCTCCGCTCCTCCTCTACCTCCAACCAATTCTCCCAATCCCCCACCCCATTCGCTCTCTGCTCCCCAGGCAGGCTGAGGCCTTTCATGGAGAATCTTCAAAGTATATCATATCATCCCAGGCAGGTACTAGGCCCTCCCCCATGTGTCCAGGCTGAGAGAGCATCCCTCCATGTGGAATGGGCTCCCAAAGCCCATTTGTAGGTCAGGGATAAATAATGATCTACTATCAGAGGCCACATAGATTGCCAAGGCCTCCTTACTGACACCCAAGTTCTGAGGGCCTGGATCAGTCCCATGCTGGCCTCTCAGTCACCAGTCTGGGGCCCATGAGTTCATACTTGTTCAGGTCAGCTGCTTTTGTGTGTTTCACCAGCCTGGTCTTGACTCCTTTTCATCATCACTTCGGCCTCTCTGCAACTGAGTTCCAGGAGTTCAGTTCAGTGTTTAGCTGTGGGCGTCTGCCTCTGCTTCCATCAGGCACTAAATGAAGGCTCTAGGATGGAATATAAGGTAGACATCAATCTTATTATCAGGGGAGGGCATTTAAAGTAGCCTCTCCAATATTGCTTTGATTGCCAGTTGGTGTCATCCTTGTCTACCTCAGAAAATTTGACTAGTGCCAGGTCTCTCTTCAAACCTATAATGGCTCCCTCTATTATGGTATCTCTTATCCTGTTCTTCTCTGTTCATCCCCTGACTCAACCTTCCTGTTCCCTCATGTCCCCTTCTCCCGTCCTATTCTTCCCCTCTCTTTTTCCCAGTTACCTCTCTCCTCCTCCCATGCTCCCAATCCCCTCCAGTGATTCCCTCCCATTCCCCTCTCCAGTACCACTTATATCACTCTTAGGATCTTCCCTAATTCCCAGACTCTCTGGCCGTGGGATTGTAGCCTGCAATCTGCTGCTCCATGTCTAAAATCTATATATGAGTGAGTACATACCATGTTTGTCAGGATGGTTTTTTCTAGTGCCATCCATTTGCCTTTAAATTTCAAGGTTTCATTGATTTTTTTCTACTGAATAGTACTCCATTGTCCAAATGTACCATGTTTTCTCTATCCACTCTTCAGTTAAGGGGCATATAGGTTGCTTCTGGCTATTACAAACAATGCTGGTATGAATATAGTTCAGCATATGTCCTTGTGGTATGAATGTTCATCCTTTGGGTATATGCCTAAGAGTGGAATTGCTGGATCTTGTGGTAGATTGATTTCTATATTCCTGAGGAATCTCCATACTTATTTCCAAAGTGGCTGTATAACTTGACACTCCTACCAGCATTCAAGGAGTGTTCCCCTTTCTCCACATCCTCTCCAGCAGAAACTGTCATTGGTGTTTTTTATTTTAGGCATTCTGACAAGAATGAGACGGTATCTCAGAGTTGTTTTGATTTGCATTTCCCTGATGGCTAAGGATGTTGAGTACTTTCTTAAGTGTATATCAGCCATTTTAGATTCCTATACTGAGAATTCTCTATTTAGTTCTGCACCCCTCTTTTTAATTGGAGTATTTGGTGTTTTGGTGTCTAGCTTTGTGGCGCCCATGCCATAAGCAGCTCTAAAGTATGAGGAAAAGAAAGACCAGATTTCCATCTGTTTGTACTAAGAAGTGTCTTTATTTACCAAGTTCTAAGAGGTCTCTCTCTTGTAGGTGCGAGCAGTCTTATATATAGTCTTACAACACACTAGAAAAACCTCAGGTGGAACAGAGCATGTTTTCCTTGTGCTAGATGTTGATGTCAGTGTGGCAATGTGGGAGCAGTAAGCCAGGACTAGAAAACAGTATACACCTGTGGCTATCAGCTGAGAAACAACTTAGAGACCCTGTGGGGGCTAGGCCCCAGCATCTCCACCATTTTTATTTTTTTAAATTTTGTTTGAACTGTTTGCTACTCTATAGAATCTTTTATACAGATTTCTTTGGCTCTCAGGCCATGTTATAGGCTTTTGTTATTTTTCTCAGGGGCTTCATCCATACATACCCACTCCTTGTAAAAAGTTTTTAGATATGACTCACAAAATTGACCTTAACTCTGTGGCAATAACCATCCCTGTATAAATGCAAACAAGCATTTATAAACAATATTTGGGAATGTGAGTGTCATTCTTTTCAAACTACTTCTTGCTGCTAAGGGGCACTGTTCATACCATGGGGATCATGAAAAACTCAGAAACCTGTATACGTACTAATTTTCAGGGTCTGTAAGGATGCATCATATTAACTGTTACAGATGTTGAATCACTTGGGCCACTGCTTCTCCAGGTCTTGCTTCATCAAACCATACTAGTCTGGAAGGAACCCACAGCTTTTTATTTTCTGTGGAAACAAAAGCAGAATTTTTTCCCAAGTAACCTGTCCTTATATTTAAATTTAGAAGTCAAAGCTTTTTCAAAATATGTAAGTTGGATTATCTTACCTGCATTGATAATCAAAAGTCTTTTAGTAGTTTTTGTTTCTTTCTTAGCAATTAAACAGTTTAAAGACAACACAACAGTACACAGTATCCAGACTCTCTGTGTATTTTCCATTCCATATACTTTTACCTTTTGCTTTTCTTTCACTTAATACCAGTACCTCATTTACTAACTGTTACCAATTTTCACTTCACCTATTTTCAATCCATCCTCCAACCAAGGATAATCCCTCAGACAAAAGCCTTAAGATGTACTCAATCCACCCTCCATCTGAGTGCCATCTCTCAGGTTCCCCTTTCTTTCCTGACCTTGTGGGCAAAGACCTGGAAATTTAACCTGGTACCCCTAAGTTGGTACCCCTTTCCAATACACCCTCATAGCCTTACTTGCTGGCCAGCCTTTGAGGGCGATCTCTCAGTTCCCCTTTACTTTCCTGACCTCAATGGATCAGGCACAATGCTGGAGATTAATTTAATACACCTTCTCTTCAGAAGGTGATGTCTCAAGCAAAAGCCTGGGGATTTTACCATTAAATTTTACTGTTAGAAGAAGGCAAAGGACACAGTCAAAAAGACAAAAAGGAAGGCCACAGAATGGGAAAAGATATTCACTAACCCTACATCTGACAGAGGGCTAATCTCCAAAATTTACAAAGAACTCAAGAAACAAGTCTCCAAAACACCAAAGGATCCAAATAAAAGGTGGGGTACAGAACTAAATAGAGAATTCTCAGTAGAGGAGGCTAAAATGGCCAAGAGACATTTAAGAAAGTGCTCAACATCCTTAGCCATCAGGGAAATGCAAATCAAAACAACTCTGAGATACCATCTTACTCCTGTCAGAATGGCTAAAATCAAAAACACTGAAGACAATTTATGCTGGAGAGGATGTGGAGAGAAGGGAACACTCCTCCACTGCTGGTGGGAGTGCCGACTCATACAGCCTCTTTGGAAATCAGTATGGATATTCCTCAGGAAAATGGGAATTAATCTACCACTAGACCCAGCAATTCCACTCTTAGGCATATATCCAAATGAGGCAAATTCATACAACAAGGGCATCTGCTCCACTATGTTCATACCAGCATTATTTGTAATAGCCAGAACCTGGAAGCAACCTAGATGCGCCTCAACTGAAGAGTGGATAGAGAAAATGTGGTACATTTACACAATGGAGTATTACTCAGTAGAAAAAAAAAACAATGGAATCTTGAAATTCACAGGTAAATGGATAGCACTGGAAGAAACCATCCTGAGTGAAGTAACCCAGTCGCAAAAAGACAAACATGGTATGTACTCACTGTCTTCTGACAGATCAGGCACCAGAGTGACCTAGAGTGATCTAAAGGGATAACACCAATTGGCAAGCTAAGCAATAGTGGAGAGACCACCTCGAATGCCCATTCCTGATAATGAACTTGATGTCTATAACCATCCGGGAGCCTTCATCCTGTGACTGATGGAAGCAGAGGCAAACACACAATTAATCACTGAACTGAACCCAAGGAACCCAGTGACAGAGAGAGAGAGGAGTGATGAGCAAATTGGCAAAGAATGGGCTGGCAAAACCAGCAGAGACAGCTGATCTGAACAGGGGAGAGCTCTTGGACCCCAGACCGACAGTGGGGAGGCCAGCATGGGACTGATCTGGACACCCCAAATGTGAGTGTCAGCAAGAAGGCCTGGGCAACCTATGGGGCCCTGAGCTGTGGATCAGTGTCTATCCCTGGAATACAAGCAGTCATCATGTGCCTATAGCACAAAGAGAGATGCTGTCTCAGCCTGGACTCTAAGGGGAGTACCTGGACCCTACCCGGAGTGAAATGACAGACTCTAGATATCCCCTATGTGGAAGGATTTGGCAATAGGGTGGGAGAGTCGGGGAGGGGGGGGGGAAGGGGAGTGCTGGAGGAGGGAAGGGAGAGGGAACTGGGATTGACATGTAAAACAAGCTATTTAAAATTAAAATAAAAAATGATAAAAAAAGAAGTTGAGGTACCTGTTTTTAATTCTTTTCTTTCTTGAGTCTCTCCTCTCCTGAGTCTTCTTTCTTGCCTATCTTTCCCAGTCTTTTCATGTCTCTCTGGATCTATGTGGGACCTCCAATCGCCACGCCCACTGCACAGCCTGTGTTTGAGAATGTGGGGATGGTGTCAGGATTGATGACCCAGAGACCAGTTGGTGGTGAAAGAAGGCTTCTAGAAGGCTTCCAGAAAACTTCAAGAAGCCCCTCACTTTATTCTTACCCTGGCTGCTTATATGCCCTGATAGCAGATGCAGCGGTGGGGGGGGGGGGTCAGGAAGAGGCAGTTAGTCATTAGAAAGGTCAAGGTCAAGGTTTTCCCATGGGTGAGCCCTTCTGAAAACATCAGGAACTTATTGTTTAGGTAAACATGTTTTTACAGACACCAGATTGTTTTTTGGTAAACATGTTTTCTACCAGTTACAGCTGCCTGCTCCCAGGCTGATGGGGAAGTGGCCTCTGGCCAAGGTCTCTTGTTCCCACATAGCTTCTTAAGTTCTTGGTATATTTTGAAGATCAGCCCTCTGTCAGATATAGAGTTAGTGAATAATTTTTCCCAATCTGTGGGCTACCATTTTTGTCTTGTTGACTGTGTCCTTTGTCTTACAGTAGCTTCTCAGTTTCAGGAGGTCCCATTTATTAATTTCTGATCTCATTGTCTGTGCTACTGGTGTTATGTTCAGGAAGTAATCTCTTGTACCAATTCGTTCAAGGGTACTTTCCAATTTCTCTTCTAAGAGATTCAGTGTGGCTTGATTTATGTTGGGGTCTTTGATCCATTTGGACTTAATTTTTGTGCATGGTGATAGATATGGGTCTATCTGAAGTTTTCTACATGCCAGCTTCCAATTATGCCAGCACCAATTGTTGAAGATGATTTTCTCATTGTATAGTTTTAGTTTCTTTGTCAAAGATCAGGTGATCATAGGTTTGTGGGTTAATATCAGGGTCTTCAATTCGATTCCATTGGTCTACCTGTCTATTTTTGTGTCAATACCAAGCTGTTTTCAGGACTATAGCTCTATAATAGAGCTTGAGGTCAGGGATAGTGATGCCTTCTGCAGTTCCATTATTGTACAAGGTAGTTTTGGCTATCCTGGGTCGTTTGTTTTTCAAAAAAAAACGTTGAGAATTGTCCTTTCAAGGTCTGTGAATTATTGTTCTGGAATTTTGATAGGGATTTCATTGAATCAGTAGATTGCTTTTGGTAAGATTGCCATTTTTACTATGCTGATCCTACCTATCCAAGAGTACAGGAGATCTTTAATTTTCTGGTATCTTCTTTAATTTCTTTCTTTAAAGACTCAAAGTTCTTGTCATACTGAAAGACCCCAAGCGGGGGACTTTCACGGGAGGGAGACCCGAACCCAAGGAACACCAAGACCACGAGCTTGGATGCAAACAGCAAGAGGCTTTATTGATAATACACGGGTACCCGGGGCGTCTCAGTCTCGGGAACTGAGAGCCCCGAGCTGGGGACTCAGGGGTTCTTTTATAGCAAAAAGCGCAGTACAGAAGCGAGAAGCCTAGTTACGGGACCCTGATTGGGTAATTTAAATGAGGCTGGGGCTCAGAACGAGATTTATCTCATCTGGACAGAGAGGCAATTAAGGTTTCTCTCATCTGGACAGAGAGGCAATTAAGGTTTCTCTCATCTGGACAGAGAGGCAATTAAGGTTTCTCTCAGAACTCAATTCTCGGCCTTGGCCCTATCTGAAGAACAAAGGTTTCTGTGCCTGCCCAATCTTTCTGGGCTGGCTGTGCAGACCATAGACACCTGGGCCCCTATCTGGACAGAGATAGTAAAGACCTTGAGCTGAGCTTCCTTCTGATCAAAAAAATGACTATTCGGCTGAGCTGTGGGGGAAAGGAATTTTCCATAGGCCTCAGCCACCTGTGCTGGGCCGGGGTCTTTCAATACAGGTTTCTCACCTGTTTGGTTAGAGTTACCAAACATATTTTATGTTTTTTTTGGCTATTGTAAAGGGTGATGCTACTCTGATTTCTTTCTCAGCACATTTATTTTCTATATATAGTAGGGCTACTGATTTTTTATTCTTGTACCCTGCCACTTTGCTCAAAGTGTTTGTCAGCTGTAGGAGTTTCCTGGTAGAATTCTTGGATCACTTACATAGACTATCATGTCACCTGTAAGTATGAACATTTTTTCTTCCTTTCCAATTTGTATCCCCTTGATCTTTTGTTTTCTTATTGCTCTAGCAAGAAATTCAAGCACAATATTGAAGAGATATGGAAAGAGTGGACAACCTTGTCTCGTTCCTGATTTTAGAGGAATAACTTTGAGTTTCTCTCCATGTAGTTTGATGTTGGCTGCCGGTTTGTTGTATAGTGCCTTTATTATGTTTATGTATG
Organism: Mesocricetus auratus; assembly: GCF_017639785.1. Taxonomy (NCBI): domain Eukaryota; kingdom Metazoa; phylum Chordata; class Mammalia; order Rodentia; family Cricetidae; genus Mesocricetus; species Mesocricetus auratus. The sequence continues at coordinate 1,161,947 of NW_024429187.1, read as the reverse complement.
TTCCTGTTATCCCTGATCTCTCCAAGACTTTTATCATGAAGGAGTGTTGTATTTTCTCAAATGCTTTTTCAGCATCTAGTGAGATAATCATGTGGTCTTTCTTTTTCATATTATTTATATGGTGGATTACAATGATATATTTTCATATGTTGAGCCATCCCTGCATCCCTGGGATGAAGCCTTTTTGATGTGTTCTTGGATTCGCTTTGCCAGTATTTTATTGAGTATTTTTGCATCAATGTTCATGAGTGAGATTGGTCTGTAGTTCCCTATCTTAGTTGTATCTTTGTGTGGTTTGGTTACTAAGGTAATTGTGGCTTTGTACAAAGAGTTTGGCAATGATCCTTCTGCTTCGATTGTTGAAACAATTTGAAGAGTATTCGTATTAGCTCTTCTGCCGCGCCCAATATGCAGACTGTATCTGAGAATGTGGCAAGGGTATTGGGATTGATGACACAGAGACCAGTCAGTTGCTTAAAGAAAACTTTATACTCCCCAAGAAGGCTCAAGAGAATTTCCCAAGAAATGCTTCCCTCCAGAAAAACTTCTGCCACACTTTTTTTTTCTCCCCCTGGCTGGTGGTTATATGTCCCTGACACCAGAGTCAGCAGCAGCAGCAGGGGGCAGGAAGAGGTGGCTAGCCATTGAAAAAATCAAAGTGAGGGTGTTCCAGTGAGTGAGCCCTTATTGGGAACTTATATCTCTGGTAAACATTTCTTAGGGCACTGGATTGTTTTCAGTAAACATGTTTTCAGTAAACATTGTCTCACAGCTGCCTGCTCCCAGGCTGATGGGGAAGTGGGCCTCTGGCCAAGGTCTGTTGTTACAACACTCTTCTTTGACTTTCTGATCAAATTCTGCACTGAAACCATCTGAGCCTGTGCTTTTTTTGTTTGGAATTCTTTTGATGGATGCTTCTATTTCTTTAGGGGTTATAGGTCTATTTAAACTGTTTATCTGCTCTTGATTTAATTTTTGGTAAGTGGTATCTATCCAGAAAATCATCTATGTCCTTTACATTTTCCAATTTTGTGGAGTACAGGTTTTCAAAATATAACCTGATGATTCTCTATTCATTTCTGATTTTGTTAATTTGCATGTTCTCTCTCTGCCTTTTTGTTAGGTTGGATAAAGGTTTGTCTATCTTGTTGATCTTCTCAAAGTACCAACTCTTTGTTTCCTTGATTCTTTGTATTGTTTTCTTTGTTTCTACTTTATTGATTTCAGCTCTCAGTTTGATTATTTCCTGGCATCTGCTCTTCCTGGGTGAGTTTGCTTCTTGCTGTTCTAGAGCTTTAAGGTGTCCTGTTAATTCTCTAGTTTGGTTATTCTCCAGTTTCTTCATGTGGGCACTCAGTGCTATGAATTTTCCTCTTAGAACTGTTTGCAGAGTATCCCATAGGTTTGGGTATGTTGTGCCCATTGAATTCTAGGAGGTCTTTCAATTCTTTCTTTCTTTCTTTCTTTCTTTCTTTCTTTCTTTCTTTCTTTCTTTCTTTCTCTCCTTCTTTCTTTCTTCCTTTACCCAGGAGTGATACGCCTGAGCATTGTTCCATTTCCAGGAGTCAATTTTAGATAAGGTTCCATGTGTCATTGAGAAGAAGGGATATTCTTTCATGTTTGGATGGAATGTTCTATAGATGTCTATTAATCCCAAATGGGTCATAATTTATGTTAGTTCCTTTGTTTCTTTGGTAAGATTCTGTCTGGTGGTCTTGTCCAGTGGTAAAAGGGAGGTTTAACTTGTGATTTGAGTTTAGTAATGTTTCTTTTACGAATGTGGGTGCCTTTTTTATTAGGGGCTTAGATGTTCAGAATTGAGACTTCATCCTGATGGATTTTTCCTGTGATGAATATGATATGTCCTTCTTCTGTTTTGATTAATTTTAGTTTGAAGTCTAATTTGTTAGATATTAGGATAATTACACCCACTTTCTTCTTAGGTCCATTTGATTGGAAAATCTTTTCTCAACCCTTAACTTGGAGGTAACGTCTGACTTTGAAGTTGAGATGCATTTCTTTTATGCAGCAGAATGATGGATTCTGTCTTTGAATCCATTCTGTTTGCCTGAGTCTTTTTATAGGTGAGTGAAGACCATTGATATTGAGGGATATTAATTACCATTGATTGTTGATTCTTGTTTGTTTTGGATTTGCTTTTGGTGGTGGTATTGTGTGTAAGTTTTTCCCCTATTTCTGGCCTTTGGTAAAGTGAGATTATCTATTGCCTATGTTATTGTGAGTGTAGTTAACTTCCTTGGGTTGGAGTATTCCACCCAGAACTTTCTGCAGGGCTCGATTTGTGGATATATATTTTGTAAATCTGTTTTTGCTATGGAATATTTTGTTTTCTCCATCTATAGTGATTGAAGGTTTTACTGGATATAATATTCTTGGCTGGAATCTGCGGTTTTTTAGTGTTTATAAAACATATATCCAGGACCTTCTGGCTTTCAGAGTTTCCATGGAGAAGTCAGGTGTAATTCTCATCTGTCTGCCTTTATGTGTTACTTGGTCCTTTCCCTTTGCTGCTGTTAGTATTCTTTCTTTTTTCTGTATGTTCTCTGTTTTGATTATTACGTGTGGGGAGATGTTCTATTTTTGGTAAAGTCTATTTGGTGTTTGGTAAGCTTCTTGTCCTTTCACAGGCATGTCCTTTTTCAGAGTTGAAAAGCTTTCTTCTATGATTTTTTTAAATGTTTTCTGCACCTTTGAGTTGGGCTTCTTCACATTCTTCTATACCTATTATTCTTAAGTTTGGTCTTTTCATGGTGTCCCATATTTCCTGGTGATTTTGTGTTAAAGATTTGTTGGATTCAAGATTTTCTTTGGTTGATGATTCCATTTCCTCTAGTCCATCTTTAGTGCCTGAGATTCTGTCTTCTTGTATTCTGTTTTCTATGCTTGCATCTGTAGAGCCTGATAATTTACTCAGCCTATTTCCAGTATTCTATCAGTTTGTGTTTTCCTTATTATCTCTATTTCAGTTTTCAGGTCTTGAACTGTTTGAATTGTTTCCTTCATCTGTTTGATTTTTTTCTTGGCTTTCCTTGCTTTCTTTAAGACATTGCTTGACTTCTTGCAGTTTTGGTTTGTTTTTCTTCCATTTCTTTAAGGGATTTTCTCATATCCTCTTTCAGGGCCTATATCATTTTCATGAGGTTGTTTTTAAGGTCATTCTCTTCTGCTTCATCTGCATTGTGATGTTCAAGTATTTCTCGTGTAGAGTCCCTGAACCCTGGTAGTGTCATATAAGTTTTTCTGTTGTTGGATGTGTTCTTATACTTTTGTCTTCCTACCTCTTCTTCCAGTGGGTATAGGTGGGGTCTCTCCCTCTTCTGGTGGGTATGGGCTCAAGGCTCTATCCTCCCTCCCTCTCTTCTGGAGGGTGGAAGGGCAAGCCCAGATTGGTGGCTGATGACTTTGCCTGTTTGTTCTGCCTCCAGGTCTCTCTGTGGGACTTGGTACATGGAAGGACATGGCAGCTGAGGATCATCAGACTCAAAGAGAGGGAAGTGGGCTAGAAGAGGCCCTGGAACTCACCTCTCTATTGTAGGATGGAGGGGCAGGACGGAGAATGGCGCCTAATGAAGTTGGCTGCTTTTTTCTCCCTCTAAGTCCCTCTGTGTGGTTCAGTGACAGGATGAGTCTGTTGACTAAATGTCAGGGTACTTGAAAAGGGGGAGATGGCCAAGAAGAGTCCCTGGGACTCACCTCTCTACCGGAGGGTGGAGAGGTAAGCCCAGAACAGTGACCAATGAGGTTGGCTGCCTCTATAGTATATCTTGAAGTCAAGGATAATGATACCCCCCCAGGTCCCGTTATTCTACAGGATTATTTGGTTATCCTGTTTTTTTTTCATATAAGTTGAGTATTGTCCTTTCATGGTCTGTAAAGAATTGTGTTGGTGTTTTGATGGGCATTGCATTGAACCTGTAGATTTCTTTTGGTAAAATTGCTCTTTTTACTATGTTGATTCTACCTATCCAAAAATATGGGAGATCTTTCCATTTGATAATATCTTCTTCTGGTTCTTTCTTCAGGTACTCAGCATTCTTGTCATAGAGGTCTTTCAAGTTACTTCAAGATATCTTATGTTGTTTGTGGCTCTTATAAGGGGTGATGTTTCACTGACTTTTTTCAGCCCATTCATCATTTGTGTATAGACAGACTGTTGATTTTTTTCTGATTTAATCTTGTATTTTGCCATATTGCTGAAGGTGTTTTTCAACTGTAGGAGTCCTGGTAGAATTTTTGGGGTCACTTATGTATACTATCCCATCCTTTTCAAATAGCAAATTTGGACTTCTTCATTTCTAATTTTTATCTCCCTGATCTCCTTTTGTTGTCATATTGCTTTAGCTAGAACTTTGAATTTTATATTGAATAGATTTGGAGAGAGTAAACAGCCTTGTCTTGTTCCTGATTTTAGTGGAATTGCTTTGTGTTTCTTTCAATTTAGTTTTATGTTGGATGTCAGCTTGCTGTATGTCACCTTTATTATGTTTAAGTCTGTTCCTTGTGTACCTTATCTCTCCAAGACCTTTAATATGAAGGGGTGTTGGATTTTGTTGAAGTTTTTTTCAACATCTAATGAGATGATCATGTTTTTTTTCTTTCAGTTTGTTTATATGGTGAATTACATTGACAGATTTTTTTGTACATTGAGCCATCATGCATCAGTGGGGTGAAGGCTACTTGATTATGGTGGGTGATTTTTTTATGTGTTCTTGGATTCAGTTTGCCAGTATTTTATTTAGTATTTTTACATCTATGTTCATGAAGAAGATTTTTCTGTAAATCTATTTCTTTGTTTTGTCTGTTTTTGTAATGTTTTTATTTAAGTTAGAAACATGAATGCTTCACATGTCAATCCCAGCTCTCTCTCCCATCCCACCTCCCTTGTCCCTCCACCAGTCCACCATCCCCCCACCCAATCTCCACATCATTTCCCAGGGAGGGTGATGTCCTTTTGGGGGGGATATCTAAAATTGTCATTTCATCCTGGGCAGGACCTAGGCCCTTCCCCATGTGACCAGGCTGAGAGAGCATCCCTCTATTTGGAATGGGTTCCCATAGATCATTCATAAACCATGGTAAACACTGATCTACTACCCAAGGCCCCAGTGATTTCTGTGACCTCCTCACTGAGACTACATTCACAGAGTCTGGATCAGTCCCCTGTTGGCCTCTCAGTCATCAGTCTGGGTTCAAGAGACCCCCCTTATCTGGTCAACTGTCTTTGTGGGTTTCACCATCATGGTCTTGACCCCTTTGCGCATCACTCCTCCATCTCTGTCACTAGGTTCCAGGAGCTCAGTTCAGTGTTTAGCTGTGTGTTACGAGAAGCTTTTCCTTTGCTAGCTGCTTTGGTTTATCCCCCCGCCAGCCGCCTGGGCTCTGCCGCTTTGTAGTCCCCAAATAATCACACAGGACGCTGTATTAATTATGAAGCTGTTGTCCTTGCTTGTTTCTTACTGGCTAGCTCTGACTTAAGTAATTACCCCATAATTGTTAATCTAAGTATGTCTCTTACCGGAGAGGTTTCCGGGCTTCCTACCCCAATGGCGTTACAGCTCAAACTCTCTTGTGTTTCTCCTTCCCAGAATCCTCCTGGACTCCTAGCCCCACCTATCTAGATTCCTATTGGCCAGCAGTAATTTATTGACATATACACAGGACTTCCCCAACATCTCCTTGGTTGTCAGGAGCGGGAATGAATTTCCACGCAAAATAACAAAAGATTTAAAGGAATTTTAGAAACAGAAGAACGGAGAGAAGCACAGAATTTTGGTAACAGCATTTTCTCAGGTGTGCTCTGTTTTGCTAGCAACAAGCCGAGATTCACGTGGCTCGCTTACCTGAGTTTTCCTGACTCGGCATAAAAAGAAAAAAAAAAAACAAAAAAAACAAGGTTGTTTTAAGAGACTCTGCTAATGATTAAAAGGTGTGTATGTACAGCTGGAAGTGGCAGCTTTTGCTGGAGGTCAGCATGGACTGAGGTGGTAAGCTGGAGTCACGCTTACGCCCACCATCTTGACGAAAAACCGGCAGTTTAAAACAGCTGCGGTTTTAACAGATAAGACACGTGGCCAGAAAAACATAAAGATTTACAGTAAAGTCAGACTTGGATGAACAAAACCTCTAAAGGTTTACAGTGTGTTTAAAAATATATGTGAGATTGAGAGAGAAAATATAATGGCAAAGTGGTAAATAAATACAAAAGCCGGCATTGTGGTGGCGCACGCCGGTAGGATTTCCTCCAGAGGCAGAGGCAGGCAGATTTCCAAAGAGAAATCCTGTCTCAGAGAAAAATAAATAAAAGTGAAAGAAATAAAGTAATAATAGATAAATAAATAAGCCACATAAAGATGGAAACTACACAGAGAGTCTGGATACTGTACACTATTGTGTTTTTCAGTTTTTTCATTGCTAAGGAAGGAACAGCTACTGAAGTACACTTGATTATAAATGCTGCTGTATTAATTCAACTTCTATCTTTTAAAAATGCCTTGACTTCAAAATTTAAGTATAAGGATATGTTACTTGGGAAAGGAGATTTTACTTATGTTTTCACAGTAAATGAAAAGCTGAGGATTCCTTCCAGGCTTCTGTGGTTTGACGAACCAAGACCCCCAGAAGCAGTGGACCAGATGTTCCAACAATTGAGACAGCTGAGATGATGGAGCTTTACTGACCCCAAAAATATGGACTTATACAGGTTTCTGAGTTTTGTCATGATCCCCATGGTATAAACAGCACCCCCTTCCAGCATGAAGCAGTTTGGAATGAGCGACGTCCTAATTCCCATCTTGTTTATAAACCTTTGTTTTCATTTAAATGGGGTTGTTTATAATTGGCTAATGATCACAGCCGATCTCTTGTTAATGGTAAAAAAGGGAATTATGGTATGGGTATTGTTTTTCATTTATTGATACAAATTCAAGGTCAATTTTGTGATATGTATATGTCTCCTCTTGATTAAATATTGTGCTTATACTGATCTTTTACAACGTAATGCATAATTGAATATAGACTATAGATAGTTACTTATAGTAGAATTTATAGTTAGGTAAGTTAGGTTTTCTAGATATACAGAAATATATTTGAGATAGATAGTCTTCAAACCTCTCAAAGACCTTCAGAAAATGGCATTTAAAATGGTTTAGGGGCAGCACCAATTACGTCTGAGATGGGCATCGAAGAAACTCGTTATGGAGTTTGCTTTCAACATGGCAAGATTAGCCATTTGGACAAGAAACTGCTCTTGCCTATACTGCTTGACTGTTGCTGTATAAACTGAACATGCAGGACCCACAGGAAAGTGACTGCTGAACTCAGTCTTACAGGGTTCCTGCTTCATGAAGAGTCTATGAGACTTTCTGCAGGACACAGAAAAATGACTGACAGACTGCTGATGCAGATGGACAGTTTGAAATTTCCCGCTTTGCTGAGAAGTGTTCCAGACACACTGTGGCCTATGGGCTGAATATGGATGCCCCAACGTTACAGAGGAACTTTGGATGACTGTCCAGGTGGCAAGATGTCTCTGTCATTTCTAGTGTTTATATATTATCCTTCTGTGGTCTTTGATGGAGTTGAAGACAGATAGTTATAATTATAATTTTCCTTAGTTATGATAAAAGATAAGCTACATATATAACTTTGGACTCACAAGTGTCGCACCTGCTGTGCAGCCTGCATCCGAGAATGTAGCGAGGTGGTCGGGATAGATGACACAGAGACCGGTCGGTTGCTTTAAGAAAACTTTATGCTTCCCAAGTCAGCTTAGGAGGAGATTCCAAGTCCGCTTAGGAGAGAGAAGTCTCAGGAGAAGTCTCCCTAAGAAAAAGGAGCTTCCCTTTTTAAGGACTTCTGCCATTCATCTACATACCATTCTTTCCTCCTGGCTGGTGGTCTAATCTCCGGCCCCAGAATCGGGGAGACACCACAGGGAAACAGGAAGAGGCATCTAGCCGTAGGGGGTGTGAAAGGCATGGTATTTCAGTGAGCAAGCCCTATCTGAGCCCTAAAGCACTGAATTGTTTTCAGTAAACATTACATAGATGCCTGCTCCCAGGCCGAAGGGGAAGTGGGTTTCTGCTCAAGGTCTGGTGTCCCCACAATTCACCCCTTTTTATTTTTAAATGAGGCACTCCTGTCTTAGGTCAAGTAGGGTCACCCTCCCTGGCCCGTCTTTGGGGGACCTTGAACCCCTGTTAGGTGGGAGTGGGTCTTCCCCACAGGTTGCCCGTCTTTAAAGTAGCCCCACCCTTAAAATCATTTGTAAGAAGGCTTTATGGCTATCGGGATTGCCATGGGCTAAGGCACTTTGAACTCAGCATGAAGCCAGAATGCCTACTGCCACTGTTACCATTCCTAGGACCCCCACTGACATAGCGCCTCTCTGTCACCTGCCCATTCCCCGATCTGGGCCTTAGCATTCTACCACCAGCCTTTCTTTGCTACAAGGGTGATTTATAGTTACAATTTGAAGGTCAAAACAGTGATAAAGTTTACAATCATTTTAAGATCTACTTAGGAAAGCATTAGAGAGTGCACTTGCACAGATACATTAGGTACAATCATTGATGTTACACATGTAGCATTATAAAAAATATGAACAAGAGGCTTGTTGCACTATTTACAGAGTACCAATTTGTTCCTGTGGTGATGTAGTCTGTCAATTTAATGTCAGTAGTATTAGCCGAACATGCAACCCGAGTCAAAGTCTTTTTGTCGCACCAGGACAAACCACATTTCTCCAGAAAAACACACTGTGATTCCAGAAACAAGAACTACCGAGTCTGATATTTCAAGTGACCATGTCCTGTTCAAATACTGAAAAAAGGCTTTTGCCACTCATCACAGTCCATACCAATGTCTAAATGTTAAATGGGTCCTTTTTCCCCCAAAGGGAAAAGCTGGCAAAATGAATTCTGTTGTTTTAAGGTGTATCAAAGGCTAGCTGCTAATCTTCCAGTTTTGTTGGCTTTGGGATGAAAACTCACGGGTCCAGGAGGTTGATGTAGCAAGCCTGATGAGAAACTGGAAATCTCGAACTGACTGTTTTATTTCTTTCTCCGGCTGTAGATTTGATGACATCAAGGGTCAGGAACACTGATTTAGGAGATCTCGAACTGGCTTGAGCAGGCTCCCACGGTCTCAGGTCCAGTTTTCTCTGCTCCATGCATCTCACCAGATGTTGTGACCGCTACTGAAGCTTTATTCTTTTCTTGTAAGAAAACACAAACATGCCCTCGACCCCAAATTAGGGTCTTCTCTACTGTCTAGTGTATGGATGTTTCCATTTGGCCTGAGTAATAATTATTTAACTTTCATTATGTCAGAATCTGTCTGAAGCAGATTCCTCACTGGCATTTACATTTTAAAAATTTTTAAATGAGGAGTGGATTATTTAATGAATCATGTGGGGACTGGGGACATTACTCCCCCTTTTATTTTTAAATTTTGTTTGAACTGTTGAAGTTGGACCATAACAGTAGAAGGATTTGTCTACCCTCCTTAGTCAACTATCTAGGTGAATTGGGATCACTATTTAAAGTATTAGTAGATGTCCTTTAAAAGGGACATAACCATTAAGTACCTCTGAGAATCATTTAAGGATTGTAAACTATACTATGTCCCAAATAGTCCTTTTTTTTTTTTCTAACCTGTAGCTCTCACTAGCTGATAAGGCCTCATTTGCATCTGAGCTGACAAGGCCTAATTTGCATCTGCACAGACACCTTTGGGGGTGGGGGCCTGCCAAAGCGGCAGGACAGTTCCCTGAAAAAAACTCTCTTTCTCTCTCTCTCTCTCTCTCTCTCTGACTGGCTCTGAGGGCTTAACTTGAATTTTTTTGTTAAAATATTAACCGACTGACTGGATGTTTCTTTTGGCTATATCTAAATCGATTTAGGTAGTTTTTAACTGTTTGAAGGGATTTAAGTATCCCTTTAATCATATCCAAGGCAATTAGAACAGTTGCTTTTGTCAACATTCACGCATTTACATTTCACACTTCATACATACTGACGTGGCCACGTCCATACACACAGACCATGCATACATATCTCTCCTTGCCTAGGTTATGATTAGTTTGTTGAACTGAAACTTCTTTAACAGAACAACTCCAGTCAATCTTTTAATTAAAACTAAAGGTTGAAAAAGTCCTGTATGTCCCTCGTCATTTCTTCATTAGAGAAGTTTTGAGCTACACTCAGGGGCTACAGCCATACCCACTCCTTGTAATTCTGTAGATGCAAAGTGGAAAGGCCAGGCTTTTGCCAAAAGTTTTTAGAGATGACTCACAAAATTCAATAACCTACCCCATATAAATGTAACCAAACATTTTTATTTTATATACCTTTGCCTTTTTCTTTACTGAATGCTAATACCTCATTTATTAACTGTTACCAATTTTTTTAAATTTACCCATCTTTAATCTATCCTCCCATTGAGGATGATCCTCCAATCTACCCTCCAACTGAGGGCAACTTCTTATCTTAGGTTCCCTTTCATTTTTGACCTTTGTTAGGTGAGGGCCTAGACATTTAATCCAATCCACCCTTTAACTGAGGGTGATCTCTTAGGTTCCTTTTTTTCCTGACCTTTGTCAGGCAAGGGCCTATACAATTAATCCAATCCACCCTTCAACTGAGGGTGATCTCTTAGGTTCCCTTTCTTTCCTGACCTTTGTCAGGCAAGGTCCTAAACATTTAATCTGGTACCCCTGGCTTGGTACCCCCTTTTTAATACATACTTATAGCCTTACTTGTTGGCTATCCTTTTAGATCTCTGAGTTTTCCTTTACTTTCCTGACCTTAGTGGAACAGGTGAAACACTGGCCTTATTTATTAACTTCACCAATTTTTTAAATTTATCTATCTTTAATCCATCCTCCCATTGAGGATGATTTTCCAATCCACCCTCCAACTGAGGGCAACTTCTTAGGTTTCACTTTTCTTTTTTGACCTTTGTTAGGCAAAGGCCTAGACATTTAATTTGGTACCCCTAGCTTGGTACCCCCTTTTTAATACATCCTTACTTATAGCCTTACTTGTTGGCCAGTCTTTTAAATCTCTCAGTTTTTCTTTACTTTCCTGACCTCAGTGGATCAGGTGAAAGACTGGAGATTTTTCTTATTTTACCCTCTTTTTTTTTTTTTTTTTTTTTTGACTGGGTTTCTCTCTATCCTTTTGGAGGCTGTCCTGGAACTTGCTCTATATACAAGGATGGCCTCCATCCTACCTACCTCTGTCTCTCAAGTGTTGGGATTAAAGGCACATGCCACCAACACCTGACTCTAAAGATCATAGCGAACATCTTTCCAATCTGGGACATTTAAGCCTCCCTCAGTAATGAACCATGGACTGGCACGTTCAATCCATTTTAAAAAGCCTTCCAAGGTTTTAGGCTTTACTGTAGTCCCATGTCCTTCAAGTAACTTTTTAACTTGATACTGTAATTTAAGCTTCCCAGAACTATTCCCCATGGTTTCTTAACCCCGTCCACTTACCTCGCTTTCACGATCTTGGTAGGACCTCCAATTGTCGCACCTGCTGTGCAGCCTGCATCCGAGAATGTAGCGAGGTGGTCGGGATAGATGACACAGAGACCGGTCGGTTGCTTTAAGAAAACTTTATGCTTCCCAAGTCAGCTTAGGAGGAGATTCCAAGTCCGCTTAGGAGAGAGAAGTCTCAGGAGAAGTCTCCCTAAGAAAAAGGAGCTTCCCTTTTTAAGGACTTCTGCCATTCATCTACATACCATTCTTTCCTCCTGGCTGGTGGTCTAATCTCCGGCTCCACAATCGGGGAGACACCACAGGGAAACAGGAAGAGGCATCTAGCCGTAGGGGGTGTGAAAGGCATGGTATTTCAGTGAGCAAGCCCTATCTGAGCCCTAAAGCACTGAATTGTTTTCAGTAAACATTACATAGATGCCTGCTCCCAGGCCAAAGGGGAAGTGGGTTTCTGCTCAAGGTCTGGTGTCCCCACACACTAGGATGGGATCGATGATATTTTCTTTAAATCTTGCTAAAATATTGTAACTATGTTCTTATTTGATAACTGTTCTGTTATATATAATTTGACTATGTTAAAGTTAAGACCTTTCTTTTTGTTTAAACAGAAAAGAGGAAATGATAGGGGAAGTCCTGTACATTTGTTAATAAAGCACTGTTGGCCAATAGGAATCTAGATGAGTGGGACTAGGAGTCCAGGAGGATTCTGGGAAGGAGAAACACAGGAGAGTTCGAGATGTAACGCCATTGGGGTAGGAAGCCCGGAAACCTCTCCGGTAAGAGACATACTTAGATTAACAATTATGGGGTAATTACTTAAGTCAGAGCTAGCCAGTAAGAAACAAGCAAGGACAACAGCTTCATAATTAATACAGCATCTTGTGTGTTTATTTGGGGACTACAAAGCAGCAGAGCCCAGGCAACTGGCGGGGATAAACCGAAGCGGCTAGCAAAGAAAAAGCTTCTCTTTACAGCTGTGTGTTGTTTGGGTGTTACTGTGTGACCATAGCCTCTAGAAAGTGTTTGGCATTGTTCCTTCTGTTTTTATAATGTGAAACAATTTGAGGAGTATTGGTCTCATTTCTTCCTTGAAATTCTGGTAGTATTCTGTGATAAAACCATCTAGCCCAGGGCTTTTTTTTATTGGAAGACTTTAAATGACTGCTTCTATTTCCTTGGGGGATATAGGTCTGTTTATGTTTTTTATCTGATCTTGATTTAATTTTCATAAAATTGTACTTATCCAGAAAATTTTCCATTTCTTTTATGTTTTCCAGTTTTTGGAGTACAGGTTTTTGATGTATGACCTGATGATTCTCTAGATTACCTCGGTGTCTGTTGTTATGCCCTTCTTTTCATTTCTGATTTTGTTAATTTGGATATTCTCTCTCTGTATTTTGGGTAGTTTTGATAAAGTTTGTCCAACTTATTGATTTTTACAAAGAACTAACTCTGTTTCAATGCTTCTTTGTATTGTTCTATTTGTTTCTATTTTATTAATTTCAGTCCTCAGTTTGAATTTTTTCCTGTTATCTACTCCTCCTGGGTGAGTTAGCTTCTTTACTATTTCATTTCTCATTTTGTTAATTTGCATGTTCACATTCTGCTGATTGCTAAGTTTGGACAAAAGTTTGTCTATCTTTTTGATTTTCTCAAAGAACCAACTCTTCATTGCATTGATTCTTTGTATTGTTTTCCTAGGTTCCACGTCATTGATTTCAGCCCTCAATATGATTATTTCCTGGTGTCTACTCCTCCTAGGGGAGTGTGCTTCTTTGTGTTCTAGAGCTTTCAGCTGTGCTGTTAATGCTCTAGTATAAATACTCTCCAGTTTCTTCATGGGGACACTTAGTGCTATAAACTTCCCCCGTAGCACTGCTTTCAAAGTGTCCCATAGGTTTGGGTATGTTGTGTCTTCATTCTCATTGAGTTCTAGGAAGTCTTTTATTTCTTTTTTTTTCTTCTTTGACCCAGAATGGTGCAGTTGTGCATTATTCAATTTCCATGAGTTTGTAGGTTTTCTGCAATTTGTGTTGTTGTTGAATTCTAATTATAAAGCATGGGTGGTCTGATAAGATGCAAGGAGTTATTCCAAGTTTTTTGTAGCTGCTGAGGTTTGATATGTTGCTAAGTATGTGGTTAATTTTTGAGAAGGTTCCATGTGGTGGTGTGAAGAAGGTATATTCTTTTTTATGTTGACGAAATGTTTTATAGATGTCTGTTAATCCCAGTTGGGTCATTACTTCTATTAGACCCTTTGCTTCTTTGTTGAGTTTCTGTCTGGTATTCCTGTCTAGTGGTGAGAGTGGTGTGTTGAAATCTCCCACTATAAGTGTGTGTGGCTTTATATGTGATTTAAGTTTTAGTAATGTTTCTTTTACGAATGTGGATGCCTTTGTATTTGGGGCATAGATGTTTAGGATAGACACTTCATCTTGGTGGATTTCACCTGTGATGGGTATGTAATGACCTCCTTCATCTCTTTTGATTGATTTTATTTTAAAGTCTAGTTTGTTAGATATTAGGATTGCTATCCCTGCTTGTTTCTTGGGTCCATTTGATTGGAAAAATTTTTCCCAACCTTTAACTCTCAGGTAATGTCTGTCTTTGAGGGTGAGGTGTGTTTCTTGTGTGCAGCAGAAGGAAGGGTTCTGTCTTCGAATCCATTCTGCTAGTCTGTGTCTTTTTATGGGTGAGTTAAGGCCATTAATGTTGAGGGGTATTAAGGACCATTGATTGCTCATCCTTCTTCGATTTGCGATGGTTGTTGTTGTTGGAATTATGTGTGGAATTTCACCCCTTTGTTCTTTTGTCTGTTGGTAGAGAGGGATTCTCTATTGCCTATGTTTTTCTGTTTGTAATTAACTTCCTTGGATTAGAGTTTTCCTTCCAAAACTTTCTGTATGGCTGGGTTAGTGGATACCTATTGCTTGAATTTAGTTTTGTCATGGAATATCTTGTTTTCTCCATCTACAGTGATTGAGAGCTTTGCCGGGTATAGTAGTTTGGGCTGGCATCCATGGTCTCTTAGTGTTGGTAGAATATCTATCCAGGACCTTCTGGATTTCAGAGTTTCCATGGAGAAGTCAGGTGTAATTCTGATACGTCTGCCTTAATATGTTACTTGGCCTTTTTCCTTAGCTGCTCTTAATATTCTTTCTTTATTCTGTATATTTGGGGTCTTGGTTATTATGTGGCAAGGGGATTTCTTCTATACCTATTATTCTTAGTTTTGGTCTTGTCATGGTGTCCCAAATTTCCTGGATGTTTTGTGTTAAGGATTTGTTGGACTTAAGGTTTTCTTTGGTTGATTAATCTATTTCTCCTAGTGTATCTTCAACACTTGAGATTCTCTCTTCCATCTCTTCTATTCTGTTGGTAATGCCTGTATTGGTAGTACCTGAACATTTGCCCAACTTTTCTATTTCCTGCCTTTCTTCAGATTGTGTTTTTTTTTTTGTCTCTACTTCAGTTTTCAACTCTTGCAGAGTTTGCATTGTTTCTTGCAATTTTCGGTTTCTCTTTTCGTCCGTTTGTTCCCTTGTATGAATTTTTTGGTTTGTTGTTTCTTCCATTTCTTGCATTTTTTTGGTTTGCTTTTTCTTCCATTTGTTGCATTTTTTGCTTTGTTTCTTCTTCCATTTCCTGCCTTTTTTGGTTTGTTCTTTCTTCCATTTCTTTCAGTTTTTGGATTGTTTTTTTCTTCCATTTCTTAGAGGGACTTTCCTATATCATCTTTTAGGGACTGTATCATTTACATGAAAGTGGTTTTAAAGTCATTCTCTTCTGCTACATTTGCATTGGAATGTTGGAGTCTTGCTGGTGCGGAGTCTCTAGAATCTGGTGGTGTCATATTTGTTTTTCTGTTCCTGAGTGTGTTTTTGTATTGTGTCTTTCCCATCTCTTCTTCTGACCCCACTTGGTCTCCCTGGCTCCTCTGGTTTCCTGGTCTTGTTGGTGGGAGAGAAGTCCTGGAGTCTGGGGTGTTGGGCTCCCACCGGGATTGGAAGCACTGTGCACTTCCCAGGCGATCCCCAGGCACTGGAACACAGGCCCAAAAGCAGGGCCTGTTGTACCTGATTCCGCCGCTGGAACAGCTCTTGTAAGCTTCTTGTACCATCATAGGCATGTCCTTCTTTAAGATGGGAAAGTTTTCCTCTATGATTTTGCTGAATATATTTTCTATGCCTTTGAGCTGGTATTTTTCTCTTTCTCCTATCTCTCTTATTCTTAGGTTAGGTCTTTTCATACTGTCCCAGATTTCCTGGTTGTTTTGTGTGAAGAATTTATTGGATTTGACACTTTCTTTGATCGATGAATCTATTTCTTATTTGGCATCTTAAATGCCTGAAATTTTCTCTTCCAACTCATTTTTTCTGTTTCTTATGCTTGCATCTGTGGTTCCTGCTCATTTACACAGATTTTCCATTTCTAGAATTCTCTTGGTTTGTGTTTTCTTTATTTCTGGCAATTGAATTTTAAGTATCCAACTGTTTCCTTCACCTGTTTGACTTATTTTCCCCAATTTTTTGTTTGTTTTATTCCCCCATTTCTTTAAGGAAATTTTTTTTGTTTTTTTTTATTTTAATTTTAAATAGCTTGTTTTACATGTCAATCCCAGTTCCCTCTCCCTCTCCTCCTCCCGCACTCCCCTCCCCCCCCCACCCTCCCACCCTATTGCCAAATCCTTCCACATAGGGGATATCTAGAGTCTGTCATTTTACTCTGGGTAGGGTCCAGGCACTCCCCTAAGAGTCCAGGCTGAGAGAGCATCCCTCTTTGTGCTATAGGCACATGAAGACTGTTTGTATACCAGGGATAGACACTGATCCACAGCTCAGGGCCCCATAGGTTGCCCAGGCCTTCTCGCTGACACTCAAATTTGGGGGATCCAGATCAGTCCCATGCTGGCCTCCTCACTGTCAGTCTGGGGTCCAAGAGCTCTCCCCTGTTCAGATCAGCTGTCTCTGCTGGTTTTGCCAGCCCATTCTTTGCCAATTTGCTCATCACTCCTCTCTCTCTGCCACTGGGTTCCTTGGTTCAGTTCAGTGATTAATTGTGTGTTTGCCTCTGCTTCCATCAGTCACTGGATGAAGGCTCCCGGATGGTTATAGACATCAAGTTCATTATCAGGAATGGGCATTCGAGGTGGTCTCTCCACTATTTCTTAGCTTGCCAGTTGGTGTTATCCCTTTAGATCACTCGAGGTCGCTCTGGTGCCTGATCTGTATTTGATCCTATGATTCCCTCTTCTCCCTATTCTACCCCACCCCCTCAACTTCCTGTTCCCCCATGACCAACTCTCTTCCTCTTCACCCACTCTCTTCTTCCCAGGTCCCACTCCCCCCCACCCCTCGCCGTGTTCCCCATCCATTCAGGGGATCTTGTCTCCATCCTCTTCTCTTGGGTACTATGCATATATGCCTATCTTTTAGGTTCTTTCCTGTTTCCCAGACTATCAGTGGAAGTGCAGACTGGCACTAACCTGATCCATGTCTAAAATCCATATATGAGTGAGTACATACCATGCTTGTCTTTTTGTGACTGGGTTACCTCACTCAGGATGGTTTCTTCCAGTGCTATCCATTTCCCTGCGAATTTCAAGATTCCATTGTTTTTTTCTGCTGAGTAATACTCCATTGTGTAAATGTACCACATTTTCTCTATCCACTCTTCAGTTGAGGCACATCTAGGTTGCTTCCAGGTTCTGGCTATTACAAATAATGCTGCTATGAACATAGTGGAGCAGATGCCCTTGTTGTATGAATTTGCCTCATTTGGATATATGCCTAAGAGTGGAATTGCTGGGTCTAGTGGTAGATTAATTCCCATTTTCCTGAGGAATCTCCATACTGATTTCCAAAGAGGCTGTATGAGTCGGCACTCCCACCAGCAGTGGAGGAGTGTTCCTCTCTCTCCACATCCTCTCCAGCATAAATTGTCTTCGGTGTTTTTGATTTTAGCCATTCTGACAGGAGTAAGATGGTATCTCAGAGTTGTTTTGATTTGCATTTCCCTGATGGCTAAGGATGTTGAGCACTTTCTTAAGTGTCTCTTGGCCATTTTAGCCTCCTCTACTGAGAATTCTCTATTTAGTTCTGTACCCCACCTTTTAATTGGATCCTTTGGTGTTTTGGAGACTTGTGTCTTGAGTTCTTTGTAAATTTTGGAGATTAGCCCAATTCTTTAAGGGAATTTTTATTTCCTCTTTAAATCCTTCTATCATCTTTGTAAAGTTATTTTAAGGTCAATTTCTTCTGCTTCATATGTGCTGGAATGTCCAGGTCTTGTTGTAGAACCACTAGGTTCTGGTGGTGCCATACTTCTGTTTATGTTGTTGTGTGGCAGCATTCCTGGTGGTCTACCACTGGGCTGTCTTTAGAGTGTTAGCACCTAGCCGTAATTGACATTTTGTTCAGCAGATACCCTTTGTTTCTCTTGTTAACAATTGTGAATCTTGTCTGTGTGTTTCCCAAGGACACAATAGCCTGTGCAAAATTTTGTTCGGAACCACAGAAAAAGTGTAACCTGATGAATTGAGAATGTGCACTTTGCATTGCATTTTTGGGAGCTTCTTTCCAATTGTTTTGAGCATATGGAAATTAACTGACTAAAGTATAAATATGGAGAAAATTAAAGATGCCCTGATTGAAGAAAAAGCAAATCAGTCCTTAGAGGCTTAATCCCCCCACAGTCAAGAAAGGCTAAAGTGATCCTTTAGGTACCTCTCTCTGAGTCTTCTTTTCCTGGACCCTGGTGAAACCAACACCCACTCTGCGACACTGTTGAGTGTATTCTTACACTGTCTTCTACCAATTTGGGTTTGGGGTAGTTATAGGTACAGGGTTGATTCTTCCTCCAATTGATGCAGGTGCTGTCTATGCCTCACAGAGCCACTTTTGCTCCAGTTGGTGCAGGTGGAACTTGTGCATCTGAGTGACTTCTGATTCTGCTGGGTCTGGTAGTAGACTGGCATAGGTGCAGTAGTCTTGCCTCATGACTATCTGTTGGGACTCTTCCTCCAGTTGATGCACATGGGGGCTGTGTTTCCCAGGGCCTGTTGTACCACTCTTGCTCCAATAGGTGCAGGTGGGTCTATGCCTCCAAGGGCCTCTGATGCAGTTGGGATGGTGGTAGAACCACCTGGCCCCATAAGACTTGGCTACTCATCAACTGCTTGGGCTTTTATGGGTGAGAGTGGGACACACAAATTACCCTGGAACTAAGGCCTACAGAGTTCAGCTATCTAGCCTGCAAAGCAGCCACTTTATCCTCTTTCTCTTCCCGCATCTGTGCATGTAGGAGCTGTGCTGCT
This sequence comes from Mesocricetus auratus, assembly GCF_017639785.1. Classification (NCBI taxonomy): domain Eukaryota; kingdom Metazoa; phylum Chordata; class Mammalia; order Rodentia; family Cricetidae; genus Mesocricetus; species Mesocricetus auratus. The sequence goes on along the minus strand of NW_024429187.1, from coordinate 1,143,108 downwards.
GGAGCCCCCTGGTGCAGCTAGGGATGGTGGTGGAGTGGCCGGGCCATAGGAGACTTGTCTGCTGACTGGCTTTAGGGGCTGCAATTGATGGAGATGTGAGAAATGGTATCTTAAAGAAGTGCAACATTGTGCATTAGAAACAATACTTTCACTCTAACAGAAGATGTTTTAGTTGTCTTACGTTTTCCCACCATCTAATGCAATGAAGCAGGAAAAGTCATCCATCTAAAGAGGAAATCTCTTCCTGGGAAAATGCTGCAGAGCAAGAAGGAGGTGGATGGGCATGAGAGAGGATAATGGGACTGGGATGAAGAAACCACATTGTGCATTTGCAGAAATGTCCAAGAATAGTTAGGCTTATTAATAGAAAAGGGAGAAATCTCACTTTTCTATCCTCTTTTTCTGCTTACTCTGCAAACACTGTCACAATTCATTTTCATATGAGAACTTTTAACTTCTTTGATATAGTGATAATAAAGGCATGGTTTTGAAATTCCACACACTTCAGATACACAAAGTTGTTTAATATTGTCGAGAGAAAAATAGAAATTATGGAAAAAAGAGACAATTGATTTTAGGCCCCTTTTTGATGGGGCTGTATACAGATCAGCTCCAGAATGGTTCCACAAATTCACAAGAGCATTCACCCCTCTTTCCTTCTTCTTCATGCTCAGTTAGGCTCTCTTGGTGGACTGTATGCTCCAGTTTGTGCCTGTCATCCAGCTACTTCTAGGCTAAGACAGGAAGGTTGAGAATACAAAGCCAAAGGTGAAAAATTGTTGAAATACTATGAAATTTTACACAATTCTATAGTGGATTCATTTTATGTAGAAATCTACAATGTTGAAAGAACATGTTGAGTCAGTTTGTATGATGAGCTTCCATAAAACTTTTATAAACCAATATCCCCTTGTTTCCATGCTATGCCCAATTGTAATTACTTGCTCTTTTCATGGTGATTATTTTATTGTTTTTTAATATTATTATTTAAGAATGTTCAGTCCCCTGCCACTTCATTCCAATACCTCTGGGAATCCTTTCTTTCATTCTGATGGTGGCTGTTGCAGTGTTGGTGATACACACTGAGGAAATGGAATACATTATTTTTTTTCCTCTCTGCCTAAGTGATTACTTTAGACAGTAATCATGCAGTTAACACACTGTCTATTGTCCACCTATAATTAGTGTTTGTGCTAGGTAGCTCTGAACTTCATATTTGTTTTTTGGCTGTCACAGCACAGTGTCCTGCTCTCATACATACCTATACTAATAACACTGGTTCTGGTGGGCAATGCCTTGTACTATCTCATTCTTTGTACTGCTCCTTTTGAGGACCTGGTGACATTCTGCCTTTTGAGCTTAGGTAATTGTGAATCTTAGTAAACTTTCTATGAGAAACAGCTGAGCAAAAATAAATGAAGGTGCTCTTTTTATTTCCCTCTGTGTATATTGAGGACATGATTAAATGAGGAGAGTTCATCTGTGCAGAGATGTTAATGGTTTACTGGGTTCCTTCACATCTCTAGAGTAAATCACTCCCAGGCTGTGCGAAGACATGACTACATATATGGATATTATGCTTTCCCTCTAGTCCAATGAGAATTGTGTCATTTCTTATAGTTTCTTAGTTCACCTTTCTATGTCATGTTAAATATTCACTGAATACTTTACTTAGCTATTTGTCTGAAAAATTTGGACCTTGAAAATGGAATAATTGGAAGTGTGGTACCTCCACCATAATTTTATTTGGCTGTGTTGTTTACTTTACAATTAAAGTTACCCTGAGAGAGAGAGAATTCATGTTTCCATTCCTATAGTGAGTTAATTGAGGTGTTACTTTCTAAATGCCAAAGTACCAGCTAAAGTAATGTGTGTTCGTTGTCAACATGGGCTTTCTCTGTTATCTTAAATTTCAATATTTATCCATTATGAGCATTTTTAGCGTTATATCTATTACTAATTTTAGTTTTTCAGTATAGTCAAGAAAATCATGAATTGAAGAAAACTCTAAATAATTGCCATCAAAAAGAATTCAACATCAAGCAAAATGACAGCTACTTAAAGGATGAAATGTTGAGAAACAAGTCTATAGAACTTGAGGCCCTCAAAAAGTATCTGGACTCCCTCAACAGAAAACAGAACAGATGCCATGGGGAAACTAAAGTTGTTTTAGATTGCAAACAGCCCTCAGGTATGATGGTGATCATGAATAAAGAATCCCTTATTCTGTATCAGTTCTTTTCCAGAAGATTTGAAGTCTAATCAGCAGCTTACAATGATGGTGATCTGTGAGTTAATGGTTGGGGTTTTCCTTATTTTATTTAGGGATCTGGAATACCAGAAATACCTGCTTGAATTAGGAGAATCTTATATTTTCTAGGCCTTAGTGTCTCTTCTGGTAGTGCTACTGCTTCCAGAGGATGGAATCACAACTCTACAGAACTGACAATGAAGGTTCTTTTGCTCTAGGGGGTAAATCTGATACTCCAGTTTTATTGCTGACAGAACATGTAAGTGTCCAGTAAGAGTGAGTTTACTAAACAGTCTTAAATGAGCTTACAGCATTTATATGAAATAAAATGGGTGTGTGTGTGTGTGTGTGTGTGTGTGTGTGTGTGTGTGTGAATGTGTGTATTCCTTCTGCCTTGGTATGAGAGAGTTGACCTGGCTGTGACCATGGTGAAGCTCCCTGCAGCACCTATAGGAGCATCATCACGGTGTGCACACTTGTGTATGACACAGTGAATGAGGCAAGAAAAACGAAAAAAAAAAAGCAAATATTGCAAGGAACCTTTCTTACCTTACATCATGAGTGATTAACTTTAAGTAACAAAAAATAAACTGTAACACAGTTTATCATTCAGTATTAAATATTTTTTTTCAGAATTTAGAATTTACAAAGACTTTTTGCATATGATCTCACAATGCCGTGATGGGGTTCACAGTCTTCATTATGGAAGGGCTAATAATATCTTTAATACTGCTACATTATAAAATATGTAATAGGAATAGAAAAGTGCCAAATTTTAAAATATTCTAGACCCATGAAAAACATTTTGTGTTATTATTTTAATGTAACTTCATCATTTATAAATGGTAGCAAATTGTTGTAGTTCCTGTCCTTAGGAGGTTGAGACAGGAGGATTATAACATTGAGGGAAATCTGGATAGCTCAGCAAATTCCAGGCCAGCCTGAGATACACACTGATACTTCTTCACCGAAAAACAAAGTTTGGATATAAAGTTTGTTAATAGATCAAGGCCTTTCCCAACACCTCACTAAAACAAATACTCACTTTGAGGTGCTGTTGCTATAAAAAATGCCCACATTTAATGTATTCAACTTGACGTGTTTGGCTATGTGGGAACATTATTGAAGGCATCAACATACTCAGGAGAGCAGACTAACACCGTCAAAGGTTCCTCATATGTCTCTTATTTCTTTTAAGGCAAGAGCATCATCTAACACAGACTACAGCACAAACTTACGTGCACAGTATGTGTAGATGAACTGGGGCACAGAGCATTGCTGCATGTCTAGAATCCTGTGATCCTTGCAACGGCCTCTGTTTAGCAAGTGTTTGCTCACCACACATTAGCTCCGGTATCTCACCGACTCTGATTCTTAGGGGAGGCCTGTGTTAGAACCCTCATCTGAGTTGAGTCATAAAGTATGGTCCCGGCTATGTCTTGTTTCATTTTGCACACCATCCTTGAGTTCATCCACGTGTGTCACTTAGTTGAGCATTGCTTTTTGGGGGGTGTTGAAGCTTGAGACATGCTTTCATTCTGTAGTCCAGTTTATTTTAATCTACATTATGGCCAAGGCTGGCTTCAAAATGGTGGTGATTTCACTCTGTGGTATGCTCAGATTATAGGCATACACCATCATGCCCAGCCAATTTACTTCCTTTTAAAGGATACATAATATTCCTTTGTGTGTATGTGCTATATTTTTTCTACTGATATATCCACAATGGGCATATCAGCTGTTTCTATATATCTACTGTTATAAATAATACTAGATATCTGCTATTACAAGCAATACTTCATAGAACATGGGTGTACCGGGATCTCTCAGCATTCCAGAATCTCAACTTCTGAGAATTGGAAGAATTTACTCAGTTACAGAGGCTTAATAAGTACATTTCTTGGATAAGAGTGTACCAAAAAATAAGACATTTATCTGTTCACTTCTCTGTTGTAGGTAAACATGTTGAAGCAGAGTGGTTCTGCTGTGGCATAAAATGTTATTATTTCATTATGGACAAGGAAAGCTGGAATGGATGCAAGCAGACCTGCCAGGACTGCAGCTTATCCCTTTTGAAGATAGAGGATGATGATGAACTGGTACCGTAGACTCTTACTTGTCATTGTTTTCTCTTAGGCTATGTCTCTGATCCTTGTAGCGAGTTACTGAGCCCAGGCACATGTATTGAAAGTGAAGTCTTTAGGAGTTGTATATGGTTTGCAGGTAATGTGAGCAAACCTGTGCAATAAGAGTCTCCCAGGAAACTCCATCCTGTTTCTGGCTTAGAGTCAGGACAACAGGGTCTACTATGAGGAGGTTCCTTAATAAAGAGACAGCTGTGTCTTTGCAATCTCCTCCCCTTCACCAAGATCTTTTCAGGGAAAAAGCATGTTTTCCCTGAATAAGTTTAAAACAGTAGTACAGTACATCCTGTGACTGACAGTTATGTATTTCCGTAGAGTGCTAACTACACAGAGAGACTGCAGTCTAGGACTTGCGCTTTGGAACCCAGAAATAGGACTGCCTGAGATGAGAAGTTGGATGACAATAGGGAAAGTATCTGACCTCTGGGCCAATATTAGAAATGGAGATTATATGAGAATTATGAAATTACATGGTTTTGTCCATAATCTTTACTTCATATTACTTTTATGTTCTTTAAAAAGATATCTATTTTTTAGAAATGAGTAATTAAAAGAAAACAAAGATGCCAAGATGCTGACATTTTTTCTAATAGTATTTCTTCTAGTATGAATTCTATATTTTGCTACAGAAATGCTTATAGTATCAGCTGGAAAACTTTGTAATTTAGAACATGGTACAAAATTTTATACCAATTTAAAAAGTATAAAATTACAACATAGAAGCATTTTAATGTTAAATGATAATGTAAATTGCCATCTGATGTAGTAAGCATAATTAAAATTAAACCCATATTTAGAATTATATTCAGTAATTGAATTAGACATCGTGCCACCTAGATATCACATGTAAGACGTATTTTCCAAATATCTATTCCTTCCCTCCTCAATTTCTGTCACTTCCATGTCTGAACTTCAGAACAGCTTCCTCGATGGAGCATGGAGCTTAATGCCCAGCTTTTCACACAGGATTTTCATCGTAATGAATTTGCTTTGAAGACTGGGCATTGCTTACATATGAACACTTACCACATTCCTCTGTAGTGTTTGGGAATGCACATTTGAATAATTTCCAGAGTCAGGAATTATTTAACAAGCCATTTATCCAATGTGCTTGTTTTTAGGAGGCACAAGCAGGAATATTGTGAGTTCAGGGTCCATTTTGGCCTCACAATGAGACTTTCTCTGATTAACAGTCACAAATCATACCATGAATTCAGTATCTGTAGACACCAGAAATTTTCATTTCAAATAACTTGTGTAACTGACATCGGTTTAGACATAAATGATCTACTAGTGGGAAATCACTTTAAAAGGAACTTGGAGGGACTGAAGGACTGGATTACAGGACAGCAGAGAACTGACATGAGAATGGCTGGGAACTCTTATGCTGATTCTTTTCTCACCAAATAAATAGAAACTTTATCATAATATGTGTCATTTCCCTTGCAGAAATTCCTTCAGCTACAAATTAATCCAAAGAGTTACTGGATTGGATTATCATATGATACAAGAAGAAAATGGCAATGGATTGATGATGGCCCATCTAAACTGTAAGTTTCTTGAACCCCCACACCTAACATTGGTGCAGGTGTTGGGAGGATGGTGTGTAGAGGCTTTAAAAAAATTCTCATTTGACATGGCTCTCCTCAGTTTTGGTGGAGCTCACAGGTAAGGACAAGATGCATAAGGCAGTGTTTGAGCAAGTGTTGGAGTGGGAAAAGGAATGGTCTAGAAGCTGATTGCTAGTGATGTAATACTGACACAGTTCAGGATTATATGTCTTAACACATAGAGGGCACAAGCAATTCAATAGCTTAAGATGACGTGAAGTGACTAGATTATCCTTACAGATACTATGAGTGTGAATATCTGAAATATTCACTTGTTTCTCTAGTTAGCTTATAGAATTGCTTATTTTATCTATCTATCTATCTATCTATCTATCTATTTATCTATCTATCTATCTATCTATCTATCTATCTATCTATAATCTATCTATACAACCTGCTCACATATACATACATATGTACATCTACCTTCCATTTCTTTTTTTTTTTTTTTTTTTTTTTTAATCATTTTTTATTTTAATTTTAAATAGCTTGTTTCACATGTCAATCCCAGTTCCCTCTCCCTCCCCTCCTCCCGCACTCCCCTTCCACCCTCCCTCCCACCCTATTGCCAAATCCCTCCACATAGGGGATGTCTAGAGTCTATCATTTCACTCTTGGTAGGGTCAAGGCACTCCCCTAAGAGTCCAGGCTGAGAGAGCATCTCTCTTTGTGCCATAGGCACATGAAGACAGATTGTATACCAGGGATAGACACTGATCCACAGCTCAGAGCCCCATAGGTTGCCCAGGCCTTCTCACTGACACTCACATTTGGGGGTCCAGATCAGTCCCATTCTGGCCTCCCCACTGTCGGTCTGGGGTCCAAGAGCACTCCCCTGTTCAGATCAGCCGTCTCTGCTGGTTTTGCCAGCCCATTCCTTGCCAATTTGCTCATCACTCCTCTCTCTCTGTCACTGGGTTCCTTGGGTTCAGTTCAGTGCTTAGTTGTGTGTTTGCCTCTGCTTCCATCAGTCCCAGGATGAAGGCTCCCGGATAGTTATAGACATCAAGTTCATTATCAGGAATGGGCATTCGAGGTGGTCCTTCCACTATTGCTTAGCTTGCCAATTGATGTTATACCTTTAGATCACTCGAGGTCACTCTGGTGCCTGATCTGTCTTCGATCCTATGATTCCCTCTTCCCCCTATTTTACCCCCACCCCCTCAACTTCCTGTTCCCCCATGACCAACTCCCTTCCTCTTTACCCCTCTACTCTTCCCAGGTCCCACTACCCCCTCGCCCTGTTCCCCATCCATTCAGAGGATCTTGTCTCCATCCTCTTCTCTTGGGTACTATGCATATATGCATATCTTTTAGGTTCTTTCCTGTTTCCCAGACTCTCTATCTGTGGAAGTGCAGACTGGCACTATCCTGATCCATATTTAAAATCCATATATGAGTGAGTACATACCATGTTTGTCTTTTTGCGACTGGGTTACCTCACTCAGGATGGTTTCTTCCAGTGCTATCCATTTCCCTGCGAATTTCAAGATTCCATTGTTTTTTTCTGCTGAGTAATACTCCATTGTGTAAATGTACCACATTTTCTCTATCCACTCTTCAGTTGAGGGGCATCTAGGTTGCTTCCAGGTTCTGGCTATTACAAACAATGCTGCTATGAACATAGTGGAGCAGATGCCCTTGTTGTATGAACCTGCCTCATTTGGATAAATGCCTAAGAGTGGAATTGCTGGGTCTAGTGGTAGATTAATTCCCATTTTCCTGAGGAATCTCCATACTGATTTCCAAAGAGGCTGTATGAGTCGGCATTCCCACCAGCAATGGAGGAGTGATCCTCTCTCTCCACATCCTCTCCAGCATAAATTGTCTTCGGTGTTTTTGATTCTAGCCATTCTGACAGGAGTAAGATGGTATCTCAGAGTTGTTTTGATTTGCATTTCCCTGATGGCTAAGGATGTTGAGCACTTTCTTAAGTGTCTCTTGGCCATTTTAGCCTCCTCTACTGAGAATTCTCTATTTAGCTCTGTACCCCACCTTTCAAGTGGATCCTTTGGTGTTTTGGAGACTTGTTTCTTGAGTTCTTTGTAAATTTTGGAGATTAGCCCTCTGTCAGATGTAGGGTTAGTGAATATCTTTTCCCATTCTGTGGCCTGCCTTTTTGTCTTTTGATTGTGTCCTTTGCCTTACAAAAGCTTTTTAGTTTCAGAAGGTCCCATTTGTTAATTGTTGATCTCAGTGCCTGTGCCACTGGTGTTATGTTTAGGAAGTGGTCTCCTGTACCAACTCGTTGAAGAGTATCTCCCACTTTCTCTTCTAAAAGTTTCAGTGTGGCTGGATGTATGTTGAGATCTTTGATCCATTTGGACTTAAGTTTTGTACAAGGCGATAAACATGGATCTATCTGCAGTCTTCTGCATACCATTACCCAGTTATGCCAGCACCATTTGTTGAAGATGCTTTCTTTTTTCCACTGTACAGTTTTAGCTTCTTTGTCAAAAATCAGGTGTTCATAGGTGTGTGGGTTAAAATTAGGGCTTTCGATTCGGTTCCATTGGTCTACCTGCCTATTTTTGTGCCAATACCAAGCTGTTTTCAGGACTATAGCTCTATAATAGAGCTTGAAATCAGGTATGGTGATGCCTCCTGAAGTTCCTTTATTGTATAGGGATGTTTTGGCTATCCTGGGCCTTTTGTTTTTCCATATAAAGTTGATTAATGATCTTTCCAGGTCCTTGAAGAATTGTGATGGAATTTTGATAGGGATTGCATTGAATCTATAGACTGCTTTTGGCAAGATTGCCATTTTTATTATGTTGATCCTACCAATCCAAGAGCATGGGAGATCTTTCCATTTTCTGGTATCTTCTTTGATTTCTTTCTTCAAAGACACAAAGTTTTTGATATACAGGTCTTTCACTTCCTTGGTTAACATTATCCCCAGATATTTGATGCTGTTTTTGGCTATTGTAAAAGGTGATGTTTCTCTGATTTCTTTCTCAGTCACTTCATCATCTGTATATAATAGGGCCACTGATTTTTTTGAGTTTACCTTGTATCCTGCCACTTTGCTGAAGGTGTTTATCAGCTCTAGGAGTTCCCTTGCGGAGTTTTTTGGGTCACATATGTAAACTATCATATCATCTGCAAATAATGAAAGCTTGACTTCTTCTTTTCCTATTTGTATCCCCTTTATCTCCTTTTGTTGTCTTATTGCTGTAGCTAGAACTTCAAGTACAATATTGAAGAGATATGGAGAGAGTGGACAGCCTTGTCTTGTTCCTGATTTTAGAGGAATTGCTTTTAGTTTCTCTCCATTTAGTTTGATGTTAGCTGTTGGTTTACTGTATATTGCTTTTATTATGTTCAGGTACGTTCCTGTTATCCCTGATCTCTCTAGGACCTTTATCATGAAGGGGTGCTGGATTTTGTCAAAGGCTTTTTCAGCATCTAGTGAGATAATCATGTGGTTTTTCTTTCGCAGATTGTTAATATGGTGGATTACATTGATAGATTTTCTAATGTTGAACCATCCCTGCATTCCTGGAATGAAGCCTACTTGATCATGGTGGATGATTTTTCTGATGTGTTCTTGCATCCGGTTTGCAAGTATTTTGTTGAGTATTTTTGCATCAATGTTCATGAGGGAAATTGGTCTATAGTTCTCTTTCTTAGTTGTGTCTTTGTGTGGCTTGGGTATCAAGGTAATTGTAGCCTCATAGAAAGAGTTTGGCAGTGAGCCTCCTGCTTCTATAGTGTGGAATACTTTGACGAGTATTGGAATGAGCTCTTCTTTGAATTTCTGGTAGAATTCTGCACTGAAGCCATCTGGGCCTGGGCTTTTTTTGTTTGGGAGACTTTTGATGACTGCTTCTATTTCATTAGGGGTTATAGGTCTGTTTAGATTATTTATCTGTTCTTGATTTAGTTTTGGCAAGTGATATCTATCCAGGAAATTGTCCATTTCCTTTAAATTTTCAAATTTTGTGGAGTACAGATTTTCAAGGTATCGTATTGTTATAACCTCCAAGTTTTATGCTAATTTATAATCTAATATAAAACTATTCACTGATTACATTTCATAATAATATTTATTTCTTGAATATATCTCCTATATATAAAATAAAATATGATCATATCCTTCCCTACCTCCCCCAAACTTCTCTGATTCTATCCTAACAAGTGCCCCTCTAACTCCTATTTCGAGGCAGGGTTTCTCTGTATTGTTTTGGAGGCTGTCCTTGAACTCGCTCTGTAGACCAGGCTGGCCTCGAACTCACAGAGATCCACCTGCCTCTGCCTCCCAAGTGCTGGGATTAAAGGCGTGTGCCGCCAACACCCAGCTTTACTCCTGTTTCTTAATTGAAGCTGTTCCTAGGTTCAAGGTAGAGAATCCAGAGAAGCAAGGATACCCATCAGTGGTTATATCCTCCCCTCAATGAATTCCCTTTTTCTAGTAGCTGTCATTTAATATAAATTTTGTCAGGTCCACACATTGCTTTTCATGGTGCCTTCTCCCTTCTCTAGTTCTTGCATTTTTTTCCTGCCTCTTCTTCCCTCCTCTTTCCTGAGTCTTGGTGGTGGTGTTTGGGGGAAGGGTTTTATGAAGATGTCTCTCTGGGGCTGTGCACATACTTTCTTCTCCTAAGCACTTTGACCAATTCTGCTTCTCTCCACTAACCACTGCATACTGCACCCTCAAATGGAGGTTGAGATCAGCCGAGATCCAGGCCCTAAACATAAATATTAAGAATGTAATTTGACCACAGGAACACTTAGCAAAATAATAGTATCAGGTTTCTTTATTTTTTACAGTAAATGCTTACTTTTATTTATTTTATTATTATTTATTTTTAAATTTAAATGTAAATTAGAAACAAGGTTGCTTCACAAGTCAGTTCCAGGTCCCTCTCTGTTTCCCTCCCCTCCTCCTGTTCCCTCCCCCACCCCCCATTATCTCCTTATTTCCCCAGGGAGGGTGAGGCCCTCCTTGGGGGTATCCATAGTCTGTCATTTCATTCATGGCAGGCCCTAGACCCTCCCCCAAGAGTTCAGGGTAAGAGTGCATCTCACATTGTTGGATGGGAGTCCAAAGTCCATTTGTATACTCGGGATAAATACTGATCTACTACCCAAGGCTCAATAGATTATCTAGGCCTCTTCAATGACACCCACATTAAGGGGTTTTGATGAGTCCCATGCTGGATTCCCAGGCATCAGCCTGGGATTCAAGAGTTAACCCTTGTCAGGTCAGCTGTTTCTGGGGGTTAAACCAGCCCAGTCTTGATCCCTTTGGTCATCAGTCCTCTCTCTCTGTTACTGGCTTTCTTGAATTCAGCTCAGTGCTTAGCCATGGGAGTCTGCCTCTTCTTCCATCAGCCACTGAATAAAGGTTCTGTTTCCCAGACTCTCTGGTCACGGGATTGTAGGATGGCACTCCCCAGATCTATGTCTAAATTCCATATATGAGAGAGTACATGCCATGTTTCTCTTTTTGTGACTGGGTTACCTCACTCAGGATGGTTTCTTCTAGTGTCATCCATTTGCCTGCAAATCTCAGGATTCCATTGTTTTTTTTTCTTCTGAATAGTACTCCGTTGTGTAAACGTAGTAGTATCAGGTTTCCACTAGGAACCATGACTTACCCAATCATGGACTTTTGATTTGGATTACAAAATCAAACATGGTTTCCCTTAACTTCATTTAGAATTCAGTTAGCCATTTCATAATAATGGTTTCAGTGAGCACATCTTGCCTAGCAGGTCAGTATTGTGTCATGCATCATCCAGTACAGGTAAGACCATTTTTATCTTTTCTCACTGTGGTATTTTGAATGTAATTGGTCCCCATAATTTCACAGGAAGTGGCACTATTAAGAGATGTGGCCCTGTTGGAGTGCGTAGGATCTTGTTGGAGGAAGTGTGTCACAGTGGGGACTGGCTGGAAGGTTTCCTGTGCTCTGGATACTGCCAAGTGTAGCTTGCATATCAAGATGTAGACAGCACTAAGCCTACCTGAATGCTGCCATGCTTCCCACCATGATGATAATGAACTGAGCCTGTGAAACTGTAATCTACCCCAGTTAAATGTTTTCATTGTAAGAATTGCAAAGGTCATGGTGTCTCTTGACAGCAACAAAAAACCCAACTAAGACAATCCCTTAGCATCTTGAAAAGGAAATTTTGATCCATTGAAAGCCAACCCAAGGGAATATATTTCCTGATTGGTTTAAGATTGATGTTTCCATGTACTGACAATAAGTGTGTGGTGGCCTCAGCAATGGGGTATTACCATGTAGTTATGGTGGAAAACCAAGTACATAGCAACAGCCTGTGCTGTTTGGAGACCTCTGTGGTCTCCCTGACTAATAATTCCTTTAGAGGTATCCCTTGCTTTGCACTTTGATTGTCATTTAATAACTCCTATTTTCAGTGGATCTAACTCATTTTAAAAATTTTATTTTGATATTTTATATATATATATTTTATATTTTTAAATTTAAATTTAAATTAGAAACAAGGTTGCTTCACAAGTCAGTTCCAGGTCCCTCTCTGTTTCCCTTCCCTCTTCCCATGCCCTCCCACCACTCTCCCAATATCCCCTCATTTCCCTGAGGCCCTTCATGGGGTGTCCATAATCTGTCATTTCATCCAGGGCAGGGCCTAGACCCTCCCCCAAAAGTTCAGGGTGAGAGTACCTCTCTCATTGTTGGATGGGAGTCCAAAGTCCATTTGTATACCCGGAATAAATACTGATCTACTACCCAAGGCTCAATAGATTACCTAGACCTCCTCACTGACACCACATTCAGGGGGTCTTGATGAGTCCCATGCTAGATTCCCAGGCATCAGCCTGGGATTCAAGAGCTAACCCTTGTCAGGTCAGCTGTTTCTGGGGGTTAAACCAGCCCAGTCTTAATCCCTTTGGTCAACAGTCCTCCCTATCTGTCACTGGATTTCTTGTGTTCAGCTCAGTGCTTAGCCGTGGGAGTCTGCCTCTGCTTCCATCAGCCACTGAATGCCTCCCTCTTTAGTAGACCAGAGGCCCCATCTAAACAGCCTTCCTGCAGCAGCTCCCCTCTCCAGGTGGCCATACGGGAATTCTGGACCAGTGTTATTTCCTGGGACATTGACACAGCTGCCAAGTTCATTGGTGCTGGGGCTGCCACAGTTGGTGTGGCTGGATCAAGGGCTGGCATTGGAACAGTGTTTGGTAGCTTGATTATCGGCTATGCCAGGAACCCGTCTCTCAAGCAACAGCTCTTCTCCTATGCTAATCTGGGGTTTGCCCTGTCTGAGGCCATGGGGCTCTTCTGTCTGATGGTTGCCTTTCTCATCCTCTTTGCCATGTGAGGCTCCGTGGGGTCAGCCAGCCATCCCTGCTGCTTCGACTCCATGCCAGTCCTGGTGCTGGAGTGTGCTAAGCTCTACCATTATTTTGATATTTTAAAATTACATTTTTCCATAGAATATATTTTGATGATGTTTTCCTCCCTGCTTAATACCCAGTCACTTCCCACCTCCTTCCCTACTCACTCAACTTCATGTTATTCTCTCTCTCTCTCTCTCTCTCTCTCTCTCTCTCTCTCTCTCTCTCTCTTCTCTCTCTCTGTTCAAAAAACAAAAACAAAACAAAAAGGAGAATAAAATCAAACTATAAAAAATCTACCAATAAGATAAAACATTGACCAAAACAAAGAAACAAACACACTAAAGTTCCCAAATTACACAACAAAAAAGGAGTTTATTTTGTGTTGTTCAACTCTGAGCTTACTAACTAATGGGTATCCATAAGGCTCTTTATATATCCTTAGTTTTGATTGATCCATACTTTATTCTCTCCTGTCTATTCCAGTATTCATCCACGTTTTATCCTTTAATACTCAGAATCCCCCTTCATATCCCATATTTGTCATTTTTAATGATTATTGATTTTTTAGAAATATAAAGTTTTTAAAAATCCCCTAATCATTTTTGTCCTTTAATATCTTCATTAGATAGTTACATTCTAAGTTGCCTTATGTATAATTTAAAAATAATTTAATTTTTATTGTTTTGTTGTTGATTTGAGATAGGGGTTTATGTTTCCCAGACTCGTCTTGAACTCTTGAACCTTGCATCTTCATCTCTCAAGTACTCAGACTACAAGCAGGTGTGACTGCATTCTTTCATCCCTTTAAAGATACAAACCGTACTTATTTTACATGTATTAGGTGGTTATCCTATTGCCTGTATACTTTTGTTGTTGTTGTTGTTATTTTTTTTCTGGATTTTGTTCATGATGGCATTTTCTTTGAAGTTTTCAGTGAATTTCTTCTTTAGCTGCTGTAGAAACTCTCTGAGGCATCATCAGTGGTAACTTTCTCAGGAATCTTTCATTCAGTGCCTGAGAACTGGTTTGCCTCACTTCTATTTAAACATATGTGACCCTGCCTGTGTGGACAACTAGATTCCAAATCTGCAGGAAAATAGCTTCCTTTCTTTTCTCCAAGGACACTCTCAAGCATGGTGTCACAGAGGTGGCCACACTGTCACAGAGGTAGTCACACTATCGCAGAGGTGGCCAGAGGACAGTAGGCTTTATAAGATGTATTATTATGTTCAAATCATACAGATTAACACCATCTTTGTTGATTTTGCTTTTTCTATGTGAAGTACCGTTTCATATAGGCTAGCTCTGCTACTTTGCATCTACCTCCAGAGCACCAGATTTGATGGTGTTTGTGACTGTGAAAGGCCACAGGACTAATGAATTTTTGGTATCCTACAGCACCATACAGAGTGAAATGGGCAGGTGGTGACATTTAGAGTGAGGTTCCAGTGGCTGAAAGGATGCAGTCTCCAGATTAAGTGATCTTTGTAGACCATGACTATGTTACAGAGCTGATCCCTGATGATGCTGGGATTACTAGGGACAAACCTGAGGCTTCAGTAAGGAATTCCAGTGGTCAGGTGTCTGTGACTACCCCAGTGCGAAGACATAGTAGCTTGAATATCTGCTTACAATGTCAGCTTCTGATGAACCCCGTGGACAGCTGTGAACTTGTGTTTCTTGTATAGAGGTCCAGATGGGCATCACCATATGAATGAAGTTAAGCTTATGATGCAGAATAAGAGTTTCAAGTGTATCTTTTGAATAGTTAGTGTTTACTACAGTGTTTTTCTCTCTGTTCATGTTCAGCATACCTGCTTTATTGACTGTACTCATAATCACACCCCATGGCTGACCAATGTGTGAACTCATCCTCACTGTATCTTATTTGGTCTGTATATGATCCATGGGCCACATCACTTGATTTTCTTCACTGTGTTTTCCTGTTATAAATCTAAACCCTCTATTTCCATCTAGCTTAAATCCAAAGTTAAAGCGAGGTGATGTTTTGTTAATGTGTCATCTCTTTGCTATTTCATTCCCATGGAGTTTGGTGGATTTCATTCTCTGTCTGGTAGTCTTTGATTAAGTTCTCATTAGGCTAGCCTGGTCTGAACTCGCTATATTTCCCTAACTGGCCTTGAACTCCTTATACTTCTGGATTCATTATTCAGTATTTTAATATCATTTTCCACAGATTTACTATTTATTTTGCCTCACCTATTAGAAAGACTGGCTGCCATAGTTTACTGATGCTTGGGGAGTCTCACCTGTTCTGAAGCCTCGGTCTACATGGAAGTCTGCTTCCTGCCTGTCCATTAATGTATCGAAGAAAGTTTCAACTACTAGTTAATACTTGATCAGGGTCTTGCTCCATAGTCCAGTCTGACCAGGTTTATAATCCTCTTAAAACAGCCTCCACGATGTTAGCTTATCATTGTGTGCTACCAATGCCTGTCTGTGTTTTATTTTATTTTTTTACCAATTTTTTTTATTTTTAAGTTTAAATTTAGATTAGAAACATGGTTGGTTCACAAGTCAGTTCCAGGCCCCTCTCCCTTTCCCTCCCTTCCTCCCGTTCCCTCCCCTTAACTCCCCCATTATCCCCTCATTTCCCTAGGAAGGGTGAGACCCTCCATGGGGGTATCCATAGTCTGAGTTTTATTTTTTATTTAACATTTTGAATTGCTTTTCCAGTGGAAGGTAGCTGTGGATTTAGTATTCATCATGCACCAGAGAGTACACCTGTGTAGCATGCAGGGAGTTCAGTCCATCATGGTGTTTCAGTGAAGTCCCAATAGTTCTGAGGAGTGGAAAGAGGAAAACAACCACAGAAGCAGTCACAAACCGTCTTCTGTGACTGTTCTATAACAGATGTCCCTTTTCTTCTTAAAACACAGGCCTGCAAGGCCTTGTCCTGTGTGCCACATGCACTATTTCTTCTTTTTAAAAGAGGGATGCTCTCTCAGCCTGGACTCTTAGGGGAGTGCCTGGACCCTACCCAGAGTGAAAAGACAGACTCTGGATATCCCCTATGTGGAAGGAATTGGCAATAGGGTGGGAGGGTGGGGGGGAAGGGGGGTGCGGGAGGAGGGGAGGGAGACGGAACTGGGATTGACATGTAAAACAAGCTATTTAAAATTAAAATAAAAAATGATAAAAAACTGTCTTTATTGTAAAAAGTATCAGAGGAAAGCAATCTCAGTATAAAATCTCTCCATGGAAATACTGAAAATTAATTTAACTTGTTTATAAAAAATTAACAATGTGAAGTACATAAGAAATTGAGTTGTGGCCAAAGACCATTTTTATATTTTATTTTATTCCATTTATTTATTTATTGTGTATATGTTCACATGTACTGTGGCATACAGGTCACAGCATAGGTATAATTAGAGGAGTATTGAAAGAGTCACTTCTCTGCTGTTGTGTGGGATCTGAGGTGTGAACTCTGGGCTGCCTTGTCTGGTGCCAATGGCTTCCACCCACTGAGCCATGCCACTGGAACAAGACCATCTTTTATGAGCTTAGAGAAAATTGAGACCTTTTATTAATATACTTATGATTAATTCCAAATTCCGCACATTTTCATAAATAAGCCTCATTTTAGAAACCTTGAACTTAATCAATATAAGGTTTGAATTTAAATAACTGCCCATTCTAGTTTTCATTTTATAGTGACTTGACAGTAATGAGATCACTACATAAGATAGGAGGCCGTGCAGTTTTCAGTTCAACGGGTATAGATAAAGATGACTGTGTTAGAACTTACTGTGATACAGTGTGCAGTACATAGGAAAGGTAAAATTTGAATGTGGTGATCTTTGTTTGTTTCCTGTGAGGATTTATGACTACTTAACAGTGAAATATTTAACCACAGGTCTCACTCTGCTGTGTCAACAGGGTGATGAGCTGGAAAGGGAAGAAATGCTCTTCTGTGTCTAACTTAACAGAGCAGAAGCCATTTTTCTTCCTGGTACACACAGCAGCTTGTATGTGTAGAATGGATGCCTTAGGTTAAGGACCCTGAGAAATCAATGTCTTTTTTTCTGAATTACACATGGAACTTAATTAAAAATCCCTAGTAAATATTGCATATGTCTATCTCATCATTATTAGAAGAAATCATTTCAATATCCATGGCTTTGACATCACAATTAAGAACTAAGTTGCAGTTGGTTGTTTCTGTTTTTTAGTTGGTTTGTTACTGTTTACTTTTTGCATGTAGAAGAATTTGTAATCTTTAGAATGCATTTATTTGCTGCAAAATATATTCTAGGGAGAAGAAATTTCTTTTGCGGCATCACACTGAAGTCATTAGACTCAAGAAATGTAGATTGTCTAGTAATATGTTCTAATCAATAATCCATATTCATGTTAGCAAGTTTTGTCAGTTTTCTGGATCATGTCATTGTTGATATTTCCTCATATGCAGGATCATGCAGTAGATTCACTTCTAATTTTCCTTTTATTATAAACAGTTTGATTCCTGATTGCTTATCTTTCTCTCTTTCTTCCTTCCTTTCTTTCTTTTGACAATAACACTTTAGAAAATTGAGTCTTAAAGTTGGAGTGGGCTTATAATGAAATGCACCCACCGTAAATCTTGAGAAATATGAATTTTAGCAGATATGTACACCTTTATAAACACCAGTGTGAAAACTAGTTTTATGTCAACTTGACACAAGCTAGAGTCCATTGAGAAGAGGGAACCCAAATTGAGAAAGTGCCTCAATACTACCTCTCTGTAGGCAAGCCTGTATGGTAGTTTCTTAATTATTGACTGATGTGGAAGGCCAAAGAACATTGTAGGTAGTATTACTCCTGGGCTGCTAGTCTTGCATACTATAAGAAAGTAGACAGAGCAAATTTGGGGAAGCAAGCCAGTAAGTGGCACTCCTTTGTAACATATGCATTTACCCCTGCCTGAGGAGCCAGCCTCCAGAAGGGCAGGGCCCAAAAGAAATCAGAGTGACTAACAACACCATTTTATAAGGTATAAGGGGAAAGACACTCACATATTCTCCCGATGGTTTCCTACTTCTGTATTCCTTATTCTCTATTCTCTGACTGTATTTTTCCTCTACAGCTTACATAATTGAACAAAATCTTTCAGGCAATGTAGAAATTATAATGTGGCTACATTCTGCCTTCCAAATAAATTATTATAATGAGCACAGGTAAAAAACGTGTTTTTCATATCTCTTACATGATTAAAATAAAGTCATCCCAAGAAACCACATACATTTACATCTAGCTTATTGTAGGTTGAAAGGGTGTGAACAAGCAAGGGATTTTCCTCAGCCAGTTCTTTTGCTGTCAGGCTGCATATTGTGGTTACAAAGAAACAATCAATCACCTTATTACTTATCTTGAAAGGTAATCTTGTAAGGAATCTTAAAAGAATCATAAACCTAAACTTTTACATGTGAAAAGAAATCAGTCTTACTTTAGGATACATACCCACTCAGTAGTTTTTTTTCTCTTTTTGTATCAGGAGATTGGGTGCATAGATGTGTATAAGGAATTAATCATCATCTTAGCAAGCAAAGTATGTCAGCTAGTAATAATTGGGCGGCTTTGTTTTTGGATTCCCTAATCAAATGAGTACATCCCTTGGCTATGTGTCCCTGTGGACTTTAGATTGTTTTCTAGGATTTTATATTGCAAAGCTAATATCAAAACATCTTAATCTAAAGTGAAGTCATTTTAAGGCTTTGCTTCACTGAACACTGAAACCTGTTAACCATCTCTCTGCATTAATATTAAAGAATTGAAGCTAACTGGGGTACTGGAACTGACTTATTTTTCTTAATCATTGACCTAAGCCACAGTCTATATGACTCCTCAATAGAAACTCATGTGTTGTATTGCATACAGGAAATTCAGCAGATTATCATGTTTCATTTCAGACTCATTAGCTATGAGGTGAGAAAGGAAGAAAGGCAAAACATTCCAAAACATTAGCTATAGGCTCTCATGTATGACTCTGTTCCAAATCTTCCCTCTTTCCTTAAACACCAGCATATGACACCTTGTTCTGTGTGCTACACACATTTGCTTCTATATGGCATGTTTATTGGCAATATATAAGTGACAAAGCAGACAGCATAAAATAATTGCTTGGAAATACTGAAAATTATTTTTCTGTAGAATAAGATGGGAATTTTCATATGACCAACAGATGATTACTTTTTAATGAGTTTATAGAAAGTAAAACATCTTAGTAATTAACTTATAACTAATATTTCCATATTCTATATACTTTGGCCAATAGAGTTTGCAAACACATGACATTTCAGTGAATATTCAAAGCTAAATAATTGCCCATTGTTTTTATTCTTTAGTGACTTGAACATAATGAATTTCAATCCTAACTCTAGGAGATGTGCATTTCTGTCTAAAACAAGAATAGATGATGCTGGATGTGATCAACTCTACCACTGTGTCTGTGAGAAGAGAATTTCCATTCCCTGATTCACTGTCCAGCAAATGATAAAGGAAAAATGGAGTGTGCTGATGCTCATGTGTTTACTGTAATAATCTGCGACTTCCCATGAACAAGTGTTTTGGTCACAGGACTTAGTCCTCTGTGCACACAGAGATGACCTGGAAGATGCTGGGAATGGTCTCCAGAATCAGACATGACAGCACAGAGGCCACTTTCCTTCCTGGATGAGAAAAGATATAGCTACTCTGGTGCATGGACACCCTTTGCTCCCAGCCCCTGAAAAATCTGCTCTTTCTGTTTTTTACACACCCATAGAACTAAATAAAGAACCGTAATAAACAGCCTGAGTATTTCATTATCAATAGGATAAACTGTCTTAATTGAAAGCACAATTAATAATTATAATATAGTTGTGGTCTTCTATGTCTTATTAGTTGATTGCTATTTTGTATTGTGTGTTTTATTTCATGTAAATTTTCTTTATTGTTACAAACATTTCTTTGGCCATAAAATATAATTTCAAATTTGGTGAACAGTTTCAAGAGTAGTTCACGAAACTGCTGAATGTATTTTATCCAAGACATTAGTTGTCCTACCCACCTTTCTTTAGTTCATCTATGATAAGTTGAGGCCTTATTGAGATGGTGGCAATAATTGATATTGACTAGATGTACGGCTTACATCTTTAATATTAGCATTTAAGTAGCTAAGACAAGATTGCTGAAGGAAAAATGAATACAGTGATAGCTTGTGTCACAGAACCAAACAAACCAAACAAAATTGAGGCCCAAATGTTCCTAAATATTTTTCAGGAACAACACTTTATCTTATACAACCATAGTTAAATGATCAAACTCAGGACATTTACTACTGATCTAGGAATATGTTCTAATCTAGAATCCATGTACTCATCCACTGACTAGATAATGTCACTGTAGTTATTTCCTGCAAGTTCACTTGCATTCAGTGCTGATGTCATTTTAGTGTCCTTGAGTCCTGAATAGTTATTACACTGCCTGGTAGTTTGCTGTTGGTGGTAGTTTTTTGTTTGCTTATTTTGTACAAGACATGGTCTCTCTGTGTTACCCTGTCTGCCTTGAAACCCTCTGTGTGGAACAGGCTGACTTGAAACTCAGATATTTGCCTGTCTTTGTCTCCTGAGTCCTGAGATTAAAGGTGTGTGCTAGAGCTCATATATATGAGTTTTCTATCCTTGACCAGCCTGAACATTGCTATATATACAATACTGCTCTAAAACTCATAGAGATCCATGTGCCTTTGCCTCCAAAGGGCTGAGATTACAACATGAAACACCATGGCCAGCTGAGAAGTGTGGACTTTAATAAGTACACTTCTTGTCCTCCATCGAATCCAAACACAGCATTTTCATCTCTTCTCAAGTGCTTTCTTGCCCCTCGCCATACTCTCTTGCACTGTAAGTTATTTTCATTTCCATTTCAGCTTTGTATCTGCCTTCTTTCTGCTCACCAAGGTTTTTTTTTCTGGTTTTTCAAGACAGAGATTCTCTGAATTGTTTTGGAGGCTGTACTGGAACTTGCTCTGTAGACCAGGCTGGCCTCAAACTCACAGAGATCCTCCTGCCTCTGCCTCCCGAGTGCTGGGATTAAAGGCGTGCGCCATCAACTCTCGGCCTTCACCAAGGTTTTAACATTAACAATTCTTTCTCCTTTTCAAAAACAGTATTTATATGATTTTTTGATAATTTCTTACCATGTATTTTAATCACACTCACTCCTCATCATTTAACTCTTTCCTATTCACTCCCACATCTCTGTTCACTCAACTCCCTGTATTTTTTTCTTCTTTTTTTGAAACCTATTGAGTCCAGTAGTATTGTTCACCTACATTTGATTATGGGGTCTTCTTTGGAGTTGGCTCATTGAAAATGTATTGGAGGTGGGGGAGCGGTGGAGGAAGGGAGGGAGAGGGAGCTGGGATTGACATGTCTCTTTTTTCTCTCAATATATGTTTTTATTTAGATTAGAAACGTGAATGTTTCACATGTCAGCCCCAGCTCCCTCTCCCACCCCTCCTCCCTTGTCCCTTAACCAGCCACCCCAGACCCCTACCCAATCCCCACATTATTCCCCAGGGAGGATGAGGCCCTCCTTGGGGGGGATCTCTAAAGTCTGTCATTTCATCCTGGGCAGGACCTAGGCCCTTTCCCATGTGTCCAGGTTGAGAGAGCATCCCTCTGTTTGGAATGGGCTCCCAAAGATCATTCATAAACCATGGTAAACACTGATCTACTCCCACTGTGTCCTCCTCCCTGGCACTACATTCATGGAGTCTGGATCAGTCCCCTGTTGGCCGCTCAGCCATCAGTCTGGGATTCAAGAGCTTCCCCTTATCTGGTCAGCTGTCTTTGTGGGTTTCATCATCATGGTCTTGACCCCTTTGCTCATCACTCCTCCATCTCTGTAACTATATTCCAGGAGTTCAGCTCAGTGTTTAGCTGTGGGTATCTATCTCTGCTTTCATCAGTCCCTGGATGAAGGTTCTAGGATGGCATATAGGGTGGTCATCAACCCTATCATCAAGGAGGGGTTATTAGTGTAGTATATTCACTATGGTTTAGTTTGCCAGTTGGTGTTATCCTTGTAGATCTCTGGAGATCTCAATAGTGTCAGCTCTCTCCTCAAGCCTATAATGACTCGATATATTATGGTATCTCTCATCCTGCTCTCCTCTATTCTTACCGCGACTCAACCTTCCTGCCCCCCATGCCTTCATCTCCCCTCCTCTTATCCGCCCTCTCTTTTTCTTGGTTCCCTCTCCTCTTCCCTGATGTTCCCAATCTGCTCAGGAGATCTTGCCTCATTCCACTTCTATGGGGCATCATGCATCTCTCTTGGGAACCTCCTTGTTTCCCAGACTCACTGGCACTGGGATTGTAGGCTGACACTCCCCTGATTCATGTCTGAACTGGAGAATAGTTACACTAGAGAATTAACAGCACAACTGAAAACTCTAAAACACTAAGAAGCAAACTCACCCAGGAGGAGTAGATGACAGGAAGCAATCAAATTGAAGGCTGAAATCAATAAAGCTGAAACTAGGAAAACAATACAAAAAATCAATGTAATGAAGAGTTGCTTCTTTGAGAAAATCAACAAGATAGACAAAACTTACAAAATGAGAGAGAGTAAATATGCAAATTTAGAAAAATCAGAAATGAAAATGGGGACATAGCAATGGACACTGACAAAATCCAGAGAATCACAGGTCATATTTGTAAACATGTACTCCACAAAATTTGAAAATCTAAAGGAAATGGACAATTTTCTGGATAGATATCACTTGTCAAAATTAAATCAGGATCAGATAAGCAATTTAAATAGACATATATCACCTAAGGAATTAGAAGCACAACAAAAGTCTCCCAACCAAAAAAAAAAAAAAAAAAAAAAAAAAAAAGCCCAGGGCCAGATGGCCTCAGTGCAGAATTTTACCAGAAATTCAAAGAACAGCTTATACCAATTATTCTCCAAGTATTCCATGCAATAGAAGCAAAAGGGCCTTTGCCAAAATCTTTCTGTGTGGCTTCAATAACTTTGATACCCAAGACACACAAAGACACAACTAAGAAAGAGAACTTCAGACCAATATCCCTCATGAACATTGATGCAAAAATACCCAATAAAATAATGGCAAATTAGATCCAAGAACACATCAGAAACCTCATCCACCATTCATTCCAGGGATGCAGGGATGGTTCAACATACAAAAATCCATCAAGGTGATCCACCATATAAACAAACTGAGAAACAAAAATCACATGATCATCTCACTAGATGCTGAAAAAGCCTTTGATAAAATCCAACACACCTTCATGATAAATGTCTTGGAGAGATTCGGGATAACAAGTACATACCTAAACATCATAAAAGCTATATACAGCAAACCAACAGCCAACATCAATGGAGAGAAATTCAAGGCAATTCCTCTAAGATCAGGAACAAGGCAAGGCTGTTCCCTCTCCCCATATCTCTTCAATATTGTACTGGAAGTTCTAGCTAGAGCAATAAGGCAACAAAAAGAGATCAAGGGGATACAAATTGGAAATGAAGAAGTAAAACTTTCACTATTTGCAGATGATATAATAGTTTACATAAGTGACCCAACAAACTCTACCAGGGAACTCTTGCAGCTGATAAACACCTTCAGCAACCTGGCAAGATACAAGATCAACTCAAGAAAATCAGTAGACCTACTATATACAGATGATAAAAGGGCTGAGAAAGAAATCAGAGAAACATCACCCTTTACAATTGCCACAAACAACATAAAATACCTGGGGGTAATGCTAACCAAACAAGTGAAAGACCTGTATCATAAGAACTTTGAGACTTTAAAGAAAGAAATTAAAGAACACACCAGGAAATGGAAAGATCTCCCATGCTCTTGGATAGGTAGGATCAATGTAGTAAAATAAAAATGGCAATCCTGCCAAGAGCAATCTACAGACTCAATACAATCCCCATCAAAATCCCAGCACAATTCTTCACAGACCTTTCAATAACAATTCCCAACTTTATATGGAAAAACAAAAAAAAAACCAGGATAGCCAAGACAATACTGCTCAACAAAGAAATGTCTGGAGGCATCACCATCCCTGCCTTCAAGCTCTATTATAGAGCTATAGTCCTGAAAACAGCTTGGTATTGGCACAAAATTAGACAAGTAGACCAATGGAATTGAAATAAAAACCCTGAGATTAATCCACAAATCTATGAACAGCTGATTTTCGACAAAGAAGCTAAAATTATACAATGGAAGAAAGATAGCATCTTCAATAAATGGTGCTGGCATAACTGGATATTGGCATGTAGAAGACTGCAGATAGATCCATGTCTATCACCATGAACAAAACTTAAATCTAAATGGATCAAAGACCTCAGCATAAATCTAGCCACCATGAACCTCTTAGAAGAGAAAGTGGGAGGCACCCTTAAGCGAATTGATACAGGAGGCTGCTTCCTGAACATAACACCAGTAGCACAGACAGTGAGGTTGACAATTAATAAATGGGACCTCCTGAAACTGAGAAGCTTCTGTAAGGCAAAGGACACATTCAGCAAGACAAAAAGGCACCCCATAGATTGGGAAAAGATACTAACCCCACATCTGACAGAGGCTTGTTTCTAATTTAAATCAAAGATAAAAACTGACAAACTGTTGTCCAAATTAACCAAAATATATAGAGAATCCAAATTAATAAACTGACAGATGAAAAGGGGGACATGTGATACTCTGAGTAAATTTAGGTAATCACGAAGATATACTGTATTGCACTCAGGTGAAAATTCATTGCATGTAATCCTGGAACACAGAGGAGGAAGACTTCCAAATTCCTTTTATGAAGTCAGCAAACATTTATTGGAATATCCTCCTCATGGAATTTTCCTTTAATGAGTATGAAACAACCTCCCTTGTTTCATTTTACCAGTTTTGTTTGAAGTTTATCTTGTCAGATATTAGAATAGCTATGCCTGCTTGTTTCTTTGTTGTGTTTGCTTGGAATATCTTTTACACCCATTCCTCCTAAGTTCATATAAGAATTACTTTTCTAGGTCTGGTCTTTAATCCCAGCACTCAGGAGGAAGAGAAAGGCAGATTTGTGAGAGTTCCAGATCAGCTTGGTCTACAGAGTGAGTTCCAGGCCAGTTAAAGCTACCTAGAGAAACCCTGTCTTTAAAAAAAAAAGAATGGTTTTTCTAATGTTTGATAAAACACCATGATTAAGACAAAGTACATAAGGAAGTATTCATTTTAGGCTATGGTTCCTGAGAGATAGGGTCCATGATGGCTGAGCAGAGACATGGTGAGAGAAATAACTGAGAGCTCCCATCTCAGATTACACACAGGGATCAGAGATAGCTAACTTTAAATGTAGTGGAACCTTTTGAAACCTCATAGCCTGCCCCCAGTGACATGCTTGCTCCAGAAAGACCATACCTCCTAAGCTTCTCCAAACCACCACCAACTTGGGACCAAGTATCCAAATGCCTGAAAACTTAAGGGGAGCATTTTATTTAAACTATCATGGGTGGTACCACCTGTTAACTGTGTTTCTTGGAGGTTTATTAAAGAGACAATTACAGTGAAACCAGAGAAAAGAGATGCAATCCATGTGACTGTCATTGGGAACAGAATGAAGCAGTTTCATAAACTCCAAGTCCATCTTTGCTGGTCGTGGCACGAGGCTTTAGGTTTAGACCTCAAGAGATATGCACAAATAAGCAAAACTGTTCATAGTATGGTTCCAATTATCACTACTGTTTTTGTTTCAGTCCCTTTGTAAGAAGTCTATAGAACCCTTCGCCTTAACTGTAATCTTCATGAATAAAGAACAGGCATAAACTGACTTAGATCATCACTTAGAGCTGTCTACTTAATATGGTGACTTCTAGTCACCCAAAGCTGCTGGGTCCTTGTGAATTTAGTGACTTAGATGATAGCTGTAAGAATTCACTCTATGGAGAGATTGTAACAGACAAACAAAAAGCTAAGAATTCTGTGCAGGTCCAAACTATGCTTTTAATCTCTTGATTCAGGTCCCAGAAGCTCAGAATTCCTTCATTCTCACATGAAGCTATCAGACCTCAAGGAATCTCTTATTGAAACATGTAAGATATGATTTTTCCAAGTCTCTCTTTGCATTTACTCTTATGCAATTACTTTGGTTCCCTTTCTTTAAAGTGATAGGCACTACAGGAAACCAAGTAGATGATAGGAATACTACAAAAATAAGACAGTATAATTTCTCTTTTTCATGTTCTGGAAGGGCCTCAAAATGTTAATGATGTTTGATTGAAACTTATATAACCATTATTCTGAGGTGGTAGCAACTGTTAACTACAACTACCTAAAGGAAATTTTCTTTTGCCATAGATATCAGTTACTCATTCCTCCAAATGCCTGGTTGCATTCATGGCCTCTAAGTGAAAACCTACAATAAAGTTGGCTGCAGAATTTCTGGACGCCTTGCATTCTCTCAATTTATATTTTATCAACCTTGACCTTTACTATGGCAGGCATGTTATAGTCACACATTGCCAGCAGGACAAGGGCCAAATATTATGGAGATTTAGAAATCCAGTGGTCTAGAAAATACTTTCAAGCAACTGGGTGAAAGAGACTTTTCATCATATGTGTGCAAATACATGCCAAAGACTACAGATTTACAGTTGTTATAAATGTCATTGAGCTTCTGAAACATAGAAGAGTTTCACAGTATGTGCAGTTTCTAGAAGTAGGAATGTCTTCATAGGCAAGGTAAAGCATATGGATCTATCATAATCATTCTGGACTTATTATCACTGTAGCTATAAAATTTGGTCTTACAACCTGGCAGTGCAATATAGAGAAGATACCATAGTACAAGAGAATATGATCTAAGATGAAATACAACACACAGAAGATGGCAATCACAAAGGACAATATTGTAGTTTATGGTTGAAGAATTAACAGAACGCTATGTCTCCCAGGCTGCAGACCTCTGACCTCTTCTGAGATCACAGCTTTATGTACACTGACCTGATACTTTGAATATTTTTTCTGCCCACAGAAACAGGAGAATTTATTTGAAGAGATAACATCTTAAAGCTTTTTTTTCCTTTGAACATAAAGTAATTTTCATCTGTCACCAACAAACAATATTTGCTAATACCTGCAGAATCGCCAAAGCAATCTTTTTTTTAAATTTTACTTAAGAAGGCCTCTCAGAGGAAATCTTTAGATGCAGAAGAAAATCTGTGGCAAAATGTTTTTTACTAGACATTTATGTGACACATTGTGTGGAAGTGTGTGCTATGACATTTACTAGCAACTCTATGTGACACAGTATGGGATGTGCTATGGCATTTATTAGGAACTGCGTGTGACACACAGTGTGGATGTGTGCTGAATTGTTTTTCCTGCACTTCTATAGAGGAAGCTCCCTTCCCTTTTTTTCTCTTGGTGGTCTTTATTTTTATTTTTTAAAAATATTTTTACATTTAAATTAGAAACAAGCTTGCTTCACATGTCAATCCCAGCTCCCTCTCCCTCCCCTCCTCCTTCACCCCCACCATGATCCTCAGGCCCCCACCCAATCCACACTCCACTATCCAGGGAGGGTGAGGCCTTCCATGGGGGAATCTCCAGAGTCTGTTATTTCATCCAGGGCAGGACCTAGACTCTCCCTCATGTGTCCAGGCAGAGAGAGCATATCTTAATGTGGACTGGTCACCCAAAGTCCATTTGTGTGCCAGGGATAAATACTGATCTACTTCCCAATGCCCCATAGATTGCTTCCTTACTGACACAAAAAATTATGGGGTCTGGATCAGCCCCAAGATGGCCTCTCAGCCATTAGTCTGGGGGTCCATGAGCTCCCCCTTGTTCAAGTCAGTTGTTTCTGTGGGTTTCACCAGCCTGGTCTTGACCCTTTGCTCATCATTCCTCCCTCTCTGCAATTGGGTTCCAGGAGTTCAGTTCAGTGTTTAGTTGTAAATGTCTGCCTTTGTTTCCATCATCTACTGGATGAAGGCTCTAGGATGGAATATAAGATAGTCATCAATCTCATTATCAGGGAGGGGCATTTGAGGTAGCCTCTCCACTATTACTTAGATTGCCAATGGGTGTCATCCTTGTAGATCTCTGGAAATCTCCCTATTGCCAGTTGTCTCCTCAAACCTATAATGAATCCCTCTATTATGGTATCTCTCATCCTGCTCTCCTCTATTCTTCCAGTGATTCAAACTTCCTGCTCCCCAATGTCCTCCTCTCCCCTCCTCTTCTCACCCTCTCTTTCTCCCTGTTCCCTCTACCCATTTCCCATTCTCTCAAAACACTTAGGAGATGCTGTTCCATTCCTCTTTTCTGGGGTACCATGCATACCTCTCTTAGGGTCCTGCCTGTTTCCCAAATTCTCTGGCAGTGGGATTGTAGGCTGGCACTTCCCTGATCCATGTCTAAAATCCATATATGCGTGAATACATACCATGTTTGTCTTTTGTGACTGGGTTACCTCAGTCAGGATGGTCTTCTAGTGCCATCCATTTGCCTGCAAATTTCAAGATTCCATTTTTTATGCTGAGTAGTACTCCATTGTGCAAATATACCACATTTTCTCCATCCACTCTTAGTTGAGGGGCATCTAGGTTGCTTCCAGGATATGGCTATTAAGAATAATGCTGTGATGAACATAGTGGAACAGACATCCTTGTTGTATGAATGTGCATCTTTTGGGTATATGCCTAAGAGTGGAACTGCTGAATCTTGTGGTAGACTGATTTCCATTTTCCTGAGGAATCTCCATACTGATTTCCAAAGTGGCTGTATGAGTTGGCACTCCCACCCGCAGTTCCCTATCTCCACATCCTATCCAGCATAAACTGTCATTGGTGTTTTTTATTTTAGCCATTCTGACTAGAGTAAGATGGTATCTCAGAGGTGTTTTGATTTGCATTTTCCTAATGGCTTAGGATGTTGAGCACTTTCTTAAGTGTCTTTCAGCCATTTTAGACTCCTCTATTGAGAATTCTCTATTTAGTTCTGTAGCCCACTTTTTAATTGCACTCTTTGGTAATTTGGAGACTTTCTTCTTGAGTTCTTTGTAAATTTTGGAGATCAGCCCTCTGTCAGATGTGGAGTTAGTGAATATCTTTTTCTGTTCTGTGGGTTGCCTTTTTGTCTTGTTTGCTGTGTCCTTTGCCTTACAGAAGCTTCTCAGTTTTAGGAGGTCCTATTTATTAATTGTCACCCTCAGTGCCTGTGTTACTGGTGTTATGTTCAGGAAGTCTTCTCCTGTACCAATTCATTCAAGGGTACCTTCCACTTTCTCTTCTAAGAGGTTCAGTGTTACTGGATTTATGTTGAGGTCTTTGATTCATTTGGACTTAAGTTTTGTGTACGGCGATAGACATGGATCACTCTTCAGTCTTCTGCATGCCAGTATCCAGTTATGCCAACTGAATTTGTTGAAGATGCTTTCTTTTTTCCATTGTATAATTTTAGCTTCTTTGTAAAAAATCAGGTGTTCATAGGAGTGTGGGTTAATATCAGTGTCTTCTATTCATTTGGTCTACCTGTCTAATTTTGTGCCAATACCAAGCTGTTTTCAGGACTATTGCTCTATAATGGAGCTTAATGTCAGAGATAGTGAAGCCTCCAGAAGTTCCTTTATTGTACAGATTTGTTTTGGCTATCATGCATCTTGTATTTTTCCATAAAAGCTGAGTATTGTTCTTTCACATTCTGGGAATAATTTTTCTGTGGATTGCATTAAGTGTGCAGATTCCTTTTGATAAGGTTCCCATCTTTACTACATTGATTCTTCCTATCCAAGAGCATGGGAGATCTTTTCATTTTCTGGTATCTTCTTTAATTTCTATCTTTAAAGACTCAAAGTTCTTATGATAGAGCTCTTTCACTTGTTTGGTTAGTGTTACCCCAAGGCATTTTATGTTGTTTGTGGCAATTGTAAAGGGTGATGTTTCTCTTATTTCTTTCTCAGCCCTTTTATCATCTGTATATATATTTGGGCTACTGATATTTTTAGTTTATCTCATGTCCTGCCACTTTGATGAAGGTGCTCACAGCTGTAGGAGTTCCCTGGTAGAATTCTTTGTGTCACTTACATAGACTATCATATCATCTGCAAGTAGTGAAGAGAATAGGAAGCCAATAGATCAAGTCATTATAGGATTGAGGAGAGAGCTGAAACTAGTGAGATCTCCAGAGATCTACAAGGATAGCACCAACTAGCAAACTAAGCAATAGTGGATATACTACACTAATAGCCCCTCCTTGATGATAGTGTTGGTGACTACCCTATATGTCATCCTAGAACCTTCATCCATGGACTGATGGAAGCAGAGACAGATACCCACAGCTAAACACTGAACTGAACTGGAATGTAGTGACAGAGATGGAGGACTGATGAGCAAAGGGGTCAAGACCATGATGGTGAAACCCACAAAGACAGATGACCAGATAAGGGGAAGCTCTTGAATCCCAGACTGATGGCTGAGAGGCCAACAGGGGACTGGTCCAGATTCCATGAATGTAGTGCCAATGAGGAGGCCACAGAAATCACTGGAGCCTTGGGTAGTAGATCAGTGTTTACCATGGTTTATGAATGATCTTTGGGAGCCCATTCCAAATAGAGGAATGCTCTCTCAGCCTGGACACATAGGGAAGAGCCTAGGTCCTGTCCTGGATGAAATGACAGACATTGTAGATCGCCCCAATGAGGGCCTCACCCTCCCTGGGGAATGATGTGGGGATTGGGTGGGGGGCTGGGAGGGCCAGAGGAGGGACAAGGGAGGAGGTGTGGGAGAGGGAGCTGGGGTTGACATGTGAAACATTCATGTTTCTAATTTAAATAAAAATATACATTGAGAAAAAAACAACATTAGTTGTTTAGTTGAACAACATCAAACTTTGATTGTGTCCTTATCTAAATGCCAATTTTTTTGACTGGTTTTTCCTCAACAATCTTGTGAATTACACATTGTAAATTGTTCCATTGTTCTGAGAATTGACTAACCATATGATATGGTATATTACTATCTTACCGTAAATTTATGACATATACCTTTCCTGTCATCATAAAAAACCTGAAAATTGTGTTTTAAATTACTTGCTTGTTTGGCATAATGAAACTAATCTGCTCTTATTCTGGGCCATTATGACTCTTGTATTATGAGAGTCTGAGAATATGGCTTGGACAATATTACATTTTTATTTTGCAGCTTCTTGTTTTTAGCTCCTGGTTTTAGGCACCATAACATTTGGAAGTTCCACTGAGATCTGAGTGGCCTTCCCCAGGAATGAGTAGTCAGAAAGCAGATAATGAGAGATATTCCTCAGGCCTGACTCTTCCTACTCTCGTCCTTGATTTCCACCAGGTTGTAAGTCAAAACTGTGCCTCTGTATCTTGTGTATCTCTTGTCTGTGTCATCTTTTCTGGGTCAGCAATAAGGTTCTTGATGGGAAGATGAACACAGCATATTTTTCTAGTCCGAGGACAACCCCTGAGACTATCTGGGTACCAAGTTTAATATTTGTTTGGTGTTTTGGGAATTTGGGCTTGGTGAAATTGTTTAAATATCTTGCCTTATCATTTTGATCTTGTTTCTTGTCTTGTGACTTTACCTGCCATTATGTATTCTGGCTGGTTTTAAGCACTGGAGCTTTGAGATATGGGATTTCATGGCAATGTGTCACAGAGTGCAAGACCTAGGCTTGAGGATCAAAGGGCAGCTTGAAAGGAAAAATCCTCAGCCCCAAGTTGAAGGCTGTGGGAATCCCAACTGTGGCTCTCCTGCTTTGAGCAGAACCAGCTTACCTCAAAAGAGGCCAACAGGCATTAAAGAACCTCCATGTGGAGTGTGCTTTCATTTGTAGCAAGGTTAATCACAACATAAAGAAATCACCCTTGCCTTAATTTCTAACAGAATGCTGTCCAAATTAGAAAAGGAGAACCTGAAAATGACAACTGCCAAACTTTGCCATGACAAGGTAGAACAGTCCTACAAAATTTCTGCTTCACAGAAAAGTCTATCAGATATTTTAGTTCCGTATCCCAAAGAAGGATGTCCCAACATTAAAAAGGAAACTTGGGGTGACTGTCTAGGCAGCAAGATGTCACTGACGTTTATTAGTTTTGTAAGTTACCTTCTCTGAACTTCTTGTTTCCTTGGGTAACATTATATCCTTCTCAGGTCTTTGATGGGACTGAAGACTAGATAGTTACAGTTATAATTTCACTTAATCATTGTATAAAGTGAATTAGATTAAAAATTAGACTCATTATGAGATGATAAATAATGGAGTATTTTCTCTGAATTGGCAAATTTAAGTGGACTAGATATTATTAATGTAATTATTACCTAATAATTGTTCTTATTGTATATATCTTTGCTATGTTATCATTAAAATGATTCCTTTTTACTTAGACAAAAATGGGGAAATGTTGCAGAATATTCCTTTACACTGTGTAAAGATGTGTCACTGTTAATGGTTTAATAAAGGGCTAAATGATCAATATGTAGGAAGGAAATGTTAGGTGGGATATATGAGGACAGAGAGGTCTTGAAGAAGAAGAAAGGAGGAGTTACTAGCCAGACACAGAGGAAGTGAGGAAGCAGAACATCCAGGGAGAGTGGTAAAAGCCACAAGCCATGTGACAGCACATAGATTAATATAAATGGGTCAATTTAGTGGGACAAACCTAAACTAAGGCTGAACTTTCATAATTAATAATAAGGCTTCTTGACATTATTTTTGGCTGGCAGTGAAAAAGAAAGTCTGTCTACTTATAATAATCAAACTTGTAGTTACTTGAGGTACATTTTCAAGATTAAACACAGGTGTATTTTAGATACATAGGTGATCTTCAAACATTGCAGAGATCCACAGAATATGACAGTTAAGATGTTTAATTACCTAAAGCTTTTTATGACAGTGAGATGTCTGCTCTTGGCAGCATGATTCTACTTTATAAAAAGATGATGGGCATCAAACAACCTCCATACGAGTTTGCTTTTAATTTTTCAAATGTAACTATTTGAAAAATAAACTGTCCTTGCCTCAACGTATGCCAGTATGTTTTTCAAACTGAACAATCAAGACACAAAGGATAAAGACTGTTGAACTTTGCCAAGGCAAGGAGGAACATTCCTTCAAAATTCTTACTTCACAGAAAAGTCTATCAGATATCCTATGCCTTTAGGCAGAAGATGCATTCCCCACTGTTACAGGGGAACCTTGAGGTGACTGCCCAGGAAGACAGATGTCTCTGTTATTTCTATAGTTTTGAGGGTTTCTTACTTTACACTTCCTGTTTAGTCAGGTAATATTGTATCCTCAGGTTTCTGATGGGGTGATAGCTAGATTGTTATAGTTACAATTTTTCTTAGTTGTGATGAAAGGAAAT
Source organism: Mesocricetus auratus (assembly GCF_017639785.1). NCBI lineage: Eukaryota > Metazoa > Chordata > Mammalia > Rodentia > Cricetidae > Mesocricetus > Mesocricetus auratus. The sequence continues at coordinate 1,109,375 of NW_024429187.1, read as the reverse complement.
TAGGTACAAACTTTGGACTCACCAAGATAGGATAGATAATAGAGTGTTCTCTGCATTTTTAAAACAATAATGGACTGAACATTGTGAATGCTATTTCTTAATAATTGTTCTTGTTGTATATAGTTTTGCTATGTTAAAGTTAAACCTTTCCTTCTTTTTTTCATTAAAAATTTTTTTATTATTTTAATTTTAAATAGCTTGTTTTAAATGTCAATCCCAGTTTCCTCTCCCTCCTCTCCTCCCACATGCCCCCAACTTCACCCCCAGCCTCCCACTCAATCCCCACTCCCTTCCACAGAGGGGATGTATAGAGGCTGTTATTTCACTCAGGGCAGGGTCCAGGAACTCCCCTAAGAGTCCAGGCTGAGAGAGCATCCCTCTTTGTGTTATGGACACACAAAGTCTGTTTGTATGCCTTTCCTTCTTAATTTAGTTGAAAAGGGAGAAATGTTGCAGAAAATTATTCATACATCCATTCCAGTGTGCCAATAGAGTCACGTTGAATCAAAGGTTGAAATCAACAATTGGCCGGCTGGAATTAGTCATAGAGTTGTTGGACTGAGGAGGTATAATATAGGGAGACATGAAAAAAGAGGAGGGCATTTCTGGGGCTGACTGGTAGAGAAAAATGTGTAGAGAGGGTCAGTTAATCGATTCTCTGCTGTTCCTTGGATTTACCTGGTTTTTAATCTCAATTTCTTACTCCCAAGTTTTACTATGCTAAAACAATTAATGTGAAGGTTATATGACTCCCTTCAGCCAAACTGTTAAGAAGCAATGGCTTGTGAGATATCAGAATCTGTAAGGAAGGAAAATGATACTCAGAGGCATTGACAAGTATGATGAAATTATAGATCCATAAGTAATCCACAGGGCCTCCAGTGGTTCATAGTCTTCTGTGCATGAAGAGTATTGCTGTGATCTATGTTAGATAGTCTTAGGATAAATAAGAGATACACAAGGGAGTTTTTGAAGATAATACTCTTTTCCTCTATTGTGGCAATGCATTTAATGGTATACCTGCATACCTAAGTGCCAAGTAGAGAACACTAAAATGTGTGCTGTTTATATTGAAATAACACCTCAGTACAACATTGTGTTTTGTGAGGTGCTGGGAATGACCAAGCTCTATTACTGAGCTGTATCTTCAAACTTTGTTTTTCTATGGCTAGATATCACTGTGTTTCACAGTGATTGTCTTCAGATTTAGAATCCTCCTGTCTTAGCCTTTAAGCACAGGGATTACAACATTATGCTACCATTTGTATATGATATTTACTTTAAGATAATGACAAAATACTTTTTTAATGAGTCTGGAATGTTTCAAAGATTATTTTTGAAGCTTTTTATTTTTAATTTCCTGTCATATATTTTATAATATACCAGTTTTAAAGATATTATTAGTCTTCATGGAATGAAGATTGTAAACCTGTACTATCACAGCACAGTGAGATCATATGAAAAATTTGTAAACTTTGTTTACTTTGAAAACTCTTTGCAAATTCTAAATCCTGAGCAAAAATTTAATGATAACTGACAAACTGTATCTATTAAGATAACTATTCATGATGCATGGTAAGAGCAGTAACACATAAAACTTGATATTTTCATATTTGGGGAATTATTAATGATATCACTAATAGAGTAGCATTAGTATGGGCACCATGGTGAAGCCTCCATGTGCATTGTAGGAAGGGTACCTTTGTCACAAGAAGGCCAACTCTCTGAAATCAAATCACAAGGAAAACATACAGATGTGTATACCCATATGCACTTAATTTTATGACTGCATCCACATATATGCCTTTAGTACATTTTAGCCTGACTATTTTGTAAATAAACTATTTCTGGAAACTCCAACATTCTGTCAGAAACAGTTGTGGAGTCTCAGATTGGCACACAGACAAAAATTACCTGAGTTCTTGGGGACTCTTGACTTGCTATTCCATCTGCTTGAGAATAGTAGGAGCCAGAACAGACACTGAATTCTATAAGATTCTCCTTATCCAATAAGGGATTTCTGGTGTTTCACACACCTACATAAAATAAAAAGCCCCCAAAACTTTAATCCACAGATCACTAGTATTGTAATCTGGTAATCAGACTCCAAAGCAATAAGAGAAGAAATAACACAGTATAATCTAATTTCTTTATTCGAGATCCTCTTCATATCTTTGTGCTCTAAGCAATCTGAAACAACTTTAGTATCCCAAAAATCATCAGTTCTGTTCTTTGTGGAAGGATCTCAGGTAGTCCTTGAGAGCATCACATTCTATAGACTTATTTCTCAACATTTCCTTCTTAAGGATCTGTCACTTGGCATGTTACAGAGGTTGTTTAGAGTTTTGGGGAGTTCATGTTTCTCTTGCATGTACTGGAAATCTGAAACTAACAGCAGACATATAACACCAAAAAGTCTCAGAATGAGTTAATATTGAAATTTAAGACAAAATAGAAAGCTCAACACATAGCATTGCTTTAATTGCAGCTTTCTCATTTAGAATGTAGTACTTCATTTAACTCACCACAGAAATGGAAACATTTCCCTTCTATCCACAGTTTCAGTGTAAAGCAAATGACATGGTTGGATAATTCTACTTCAGTTGAAAGACACCAAAGATGAACACCACTCAGTTACTTACTGTGTATCAGCAACACTGCAAATGTTATGAGTAAGATGGGATAAATGATTCCAAGATATATTACAGTGAGGTACCAGGGGACTGAATACTCTTAAATCAACAAAACAAAGCAAGAAAATCATCACTGTTAAAAGAACATGTCCCAAAACTAATTATAATTTTGTGCAGCATGGAAAAAGGGGAATATTGTTCTTAGAAGTTTTACAGAAGTCTATCATTTAAGCTGATTGCATGCATGCTTTACAAATTGTGGCTTTCTGCATAAAATGTACACACTGTAGAAATGCTACGTGTGTTAAGTTTCATAGGATTTCAATATTTTTCATCTTTGGCCTTGTATTCTCATTCTTACCAACTCAGCCTAGAAGCAGCTGGATGGCAGAGATGTGCTCCTCATTCAGTTCTACAGGATCAAAAGTACATCCTTTAGAAAGCAACTCCAACTCTTCTATCTTTTTCACATGTCATACCATCTGAAATTCTCTAAAGTACATATAATCAGGTGACAGAAAAATAATACAAACAGCTCTTTTACCTATGCCTCTACCAAGAAGTGATTCTGGTGGAGGGAACTTATGCTACAATTGGAAGGAAAAATTAACCTTTCCTGACCTCTATCCTCTCAGTGTCTCCAAGAAGAAGGCAAAACTGACATGCCTCTGAGGGACACTCAAGCTCATGACTTGATGAAGGAGAGCAAAGCTAACAAAAACTGAGTACAGAGGGCAAATTTTTGGTTGTGGACAGACAAGAGGAATACCCATAACTCTAATACAGAATAGCAGCTTCTTCTGAACTCTATACAATTAAGCTCTGAATTTCTAGAAAATATAACTTAGTGAGCACAATTAATATTAGAAAATAGACTCTCTTCAGATAGTAATGATTGGCATTTTCACTGTGGTTCTTTGACCAAAGTACTGCACAGACATCATGACTAGCCACTAAAACAGAAAAGTGAAAAACTTGAAGGAAGTTTTTGTTTTCTTTAATTTCGTCTTCTAAATTCTGTTCCTCTAAGACATGGAATCCTAGTCACACATTCAAACCTTCTAGTGGGACCCTCATATTGGCAAAGATTACCATACATGGCATAGGGATGTCATAAGTTATCAGCTATTCTCCAAGCTACTCTCCAAGACCCTACCAGAACCCCAAGAGAGCAGCTGAGACTAAATGTTTGGAGTGCTGACCATGGGTTTTCACTTTCTCATTTAAGTGTTTTCTCCCCAATAAAAATAACCTATGACATCCCTATCCCATGTATGGTAACCTTCACCAGTATCTGGTGTCAAAAGTGGGATCTGTACCCATGCCTCTATATGGAGACCAGAATGGGGAATGTTCTTCTGTGTATATGTTTGCATTATTGGTTGATGAATAAAGCACTGTTGGCCAATAGGGAAGCAAGATAAGTGGGACTAAGAGTCAAAGAGGATTCTGGGAAATGTAGTAAAGAGAAGTCACCATGTGATCCAGGCAGGAAGTGACATAGAAGGACTGAATCAGTATATAAGCAGGGACGAGCTGGAAATTGCTCTCTTCTCTTCTCTGCAGACATGATAAGCAGCCTACATATAGGATGTCAGAAGAGTAACAGGTCCAAGGACCTTTCTCTGATAAGTGAAGATCATGTGGAAATACTTGGATTATTAGAAAATGGGTGAATAATTAACACTAAGCTAGCCAATAAGAAGCCATAGCTAGCAGCCAACATATTCATAACAACATAAAGTTTGTGTGTTCATTTGTGACTGTCATGGCAGTAACAGGCCGGCAGGAAGAATGCATGTTATACTCTCATATTTCAGTGGCATTATCATTTTGCAATGCAAAATGTTCTTCTTGACCCTGGCTGAGGTGATGAACACCTACAGTAGCCACCAGCCCACATGGAAGGATGGGCTGACTTCACTGGGAAGACTGCTGACCCTGGCCAGCTTCACACTTATTGGTACTTCTGTCTTAAGGTAAACATTTCACAACTCTGAAATATGGTAAAATTCACAGCTCTTAAGAAAATTAAAAGAATTCCATTGTGAGATTTACTGTGCTCATAGACACCGTATGTGTCCCCAGATTCATAGTCATAGCTGTCCTAACTCTCAGCATTATCCTGCCTACCTGCATAGCTCTTGCTTGACCTAAAGAACTGGGGTTGAAAGCATGAGAAAGATGTTTTGAGAACTCATAATAGTGATAAAAGTTACCACCAAAAGGGTTTCAGATGAATATCTGGGTTCTTCAATAGCAGGGGATAAATTTCATTCATGGAGAAACAGGTAAGCAACAACCTATAAGACTTTTGCCTCTTCAGTCCCTGTTTTCTCACTGAATCATAGTTCATAGGAGAGACTCTAATATTAATGCATCCTCTGGGGAGTCTTAAGACTCAGCTCATCCTCCTCAAACACCCTTTCTTTTAAATTTATTTTTTTTGTTCTGATGTGTGGTTTGATATAGTTCAGGATGGCCCAGAACTGACTGTGTATCTGAGACAGACCTAGATTCCTGATTCACCTCCCTCAAACTTGTGACTTCTGGGATTACAGTGTGAGCCACCATGTCTAACTCTCATGTTATCTCTATGGTGATACATTATTTATGATTTATTAAAGCTTACCTGAAGATCCAGAAACCAAAGCTATCCACAAGCCATAGAGCCAGCACCCATACTATCTAGCCATAGAGCCAGGTGGTGGTGGCACACAACTTTAATCTCGGGATTCAAGACACAAACTGATGGATCTCTCTTAGTTCAAGGCCACAATGAGTTACATGAAATTGATCCAGTCCCAAAGAGAAACATCTCACACAAAGGTGGTCTCAGAACTTGGGATCACATGTCCTTAACACGAGCAAATCCTAAAGAAGGAAACACACAGACACTGCCACCAAAAATAAAAAGAATTAACAATCACTAGTCATTGATATCTCTTATATTAATGGACACAACTTAGCTATAAAAAGACACAGGCTAGCAGAATGGATACAAAAACAGGATCATTCTCTTGCATTCTCTTGCATACAAGAAAAACAACCTCAAAAGACAGACATTTCCTGAGACTAATGAGGGAAAAGACTTTCCAACCAAATAGATCTAAAAAGCAAGCTGGTGTAGCTATCCTAATATCTAACAAAATAGACTCAAAATAAGGGTAATCAAAACAGATGAAGAAGTACATTACACATTCATCACAGGAAAAGTCCATGAAAATGAAGTCTCAATTCTGAACATTTATGTTTCAAATACAAAGGCATGCACACCTATAAAAAGGAACATTACTAAAGCTTAACCTATATCAAACCCCACACAATAATAGTGGGAGACTTCAACACCCAACACTCACCAATGGATAGGTCTGCCAGATAGAAAATTAAGAAAGAAATAATGAAACTAACAAATGCTATGACTCAAATGGACTTCACAAACATCTATAGAACACCCTACCCAAACACAAAATATATATTCATTTCAGAAACTCATGGACCTATCCCTAAAACTGACCACAAAACAAACCTCAACAGATACAAAAAAATGGAATAAACTTTTATATCTTGTTGGATCACCATGGCTTAAAGTTAGAATTCAACAAAAAAATATAAATTCCAGAAAGGCTAAAAACTTGTGGAAACTGAATAATGTTCAACTGAATTATCTCCTGGGAAGAAATAAAGAAAGAAATTAAAGACTTCCTAGAATTCAATGAAAATGAATGTGCAACATACCCAATCTTATGGGACACAAAGAAAGCAGTGATGAGAGGAAAGTTCATAGCATTAATTGCTTACATAAAGAAGCTAGAGAAAGCTCTAGGACAAAAAGAGGCAATATCACTCAGGAGGAGTTGATGCCAAGAAATAATTAATTGAGAACTGAAATTAATAAAATAGGAAGAAAGAGGACAACACAAAGAATCAATGAAACAAAGATTTGGTTGTTTGAGAAAATAAACAAGATAGACAATTCTTATCTAAACTACCCAAAAGGCTGAGAAAGAATAGACAAATTAACAAAATCAGAAACAAGAAGGGCAACATAACAATAGACACTGGGAAAATCCAGAGATTCATTAGGTCACACTTTGAAAACCTATACTCCACAAAATTGGAAAATTTAAAAGAAAGACAATTTTCTAGATAGGTACCCCACACAAAATTAAATAAAGAAGAGATAAACAATTTAGAAATACCTATACCAAACCAAGATACACAACTGTTGCCCACATACAGAGAGGTCCTATTTTGGTCCCATGCAGGCTCTCCAGCTGTAGGTTTAAAGTTCATGCATTCACACAAGCATGGGTCCGCTTTCTCTGTATTTCTCCATCATGGATCTTGGCCAAGCCCCCTTGCTCATATAATCTTTCCTCCATCTCTTCAAATGGAGCTTGGTCTGGTGCTTAGCTATGGATCTCTGCATCTGCTTCCATTAGTTACTGGAGGAAGGTTCTATGATGACAGGGACCCCAGTCTGACAGTTGAGGAACCAGCATAGGACAAAACGAGGCCCCCCTGAATGTGGGTGTCAGTTAGGAGGCCTGGTCAATCTATGGGGTCTCTGGCAGGGGGACCAGTATTTATCTCTAGTGACCAAATGGACTTTGGGAGCCCATTCCCCATGGAGGGATACTCTCTCAACCTAAAACATGGGGGAGGGACTAGGCCTTGCTGCAAATGATGTGACAGACTTTGATGATCCCCCATGGATGGCCTCAGCCTCCCTGGGGAGTGCATACCGGGTTTGTTGGAAGGCATGGCAGGATGGGAGGGAGCACACACTGGGATTGGTATGTAAAATAAGATTGTTTCAAATTTAAATAAAATTTTATTTAAAAAATAAAAATTGGATGGGAGATACTAGAAAAGAAGGAGCCAGTTGGAGGATAGATCTGGCACTAGTGAGATCTTCAAATCTACAAGAATTACACCAACTGGCATTGAGGGTACCTTAAATGCCCTCCCATGATAATAAGAATGATGACTACCTTATATGCCATCCTAGAACTCTCATCCAATGGCTGATGGAGGCAGAGGCAGACACCCACAGCTGTGAACCGAATTGAACTCCTTGAACCCAGTTGCAAAGAAGAGTGATGACCAAAGGAATCAAGATCAGGCTGGCAAACCCACAGAGGCAGCTGACCTAAACAAGGGGAACACATGGACCCCGGCCTGATGACTGAGGGGCCAGCATGGGACTGATCCAGACACCCTCCCACCGAACCTGGGTGACAGAAAGGAGGCGTTGGCAATCTGTGGGACCTGGGAGAGTGGAGTAGTATTTATTCCAGGCATACAGAAGGACTCTGGGAACCCATACCACATGGAGGGATGCTCTCTCAGCCTGGACACATGAGGAAGAACCTAGGCCCTTCCCAGGATGATGTGACAAGACCCTGAAAATCCCTCATGGAGGCCCTTGCCCTCTCTGGGGAGAAGGGGGAGGGGTGGAGTGGGGATGATTGGCTTGGAGGACTGGGAGGTGGGGAAGGAAGGGAGGGAGAGGGAACTTAAAGAGACATTTGTAAAAGGCTAAATAAAAATATATGGAAAAGAAGAAGGAAGAACAGAAACTACTACAACAACAACAAAAAAATCTGGGTTCCATTTGGTTGTTTTAAGATACCTAGATTGTGTTCTTCATTATATCATCCCTCAGATACTAACAAGTTACACACACACACACACACACACACACACAAAACCCAGATATTTAACCATTAAACAAAAGGCAAAAATATATTAAAAGACAAAAGATTCTGAAATAACAGACATAGGATGTCTAAATTAGGTTAAGTCTATTAATAATCAACTAAATCTTCAGAAATCTTCAGACCCAGACCATCTCTTGATAATCAAATATTTAAAAAATAAAATATGAAATGTGCCAAAAGTGAAACTTTCAAAAATTATTTTTAAAATTTTCCACATAAACATCTTTGTCATCAGTGTTTTATTAAAAATATTAATTAAACAAATCTTGCAAAGCATCAACCAACATGCATTATATAAGGAGGAAATTCCTGTAAGGAAAGACCAAGGTAAAGTGGTTACTGATTTGAAACCAATCACATATATTTTTAATTAATTAATTAACATGCCAACTGCAGTTTTCCCTCTCTATTCTCCCTCCATTCCACCCTTAACCTCCATTATCTATCTAAATATATATGTGTATGACCTTGAAAACATACTTAATATGACTATGTTTAACTATTATAGATTACTATTAATTTGTATTTCCTAATTATACCTTGCATTTTAAAATGAACTGTATAAACACAATACCACAAACATGAGTAGAAACATACCTACCGTACAAAAAAATTAACTTTAAATCCAAAATTAACCTTAAAATCCAAAAAATGTAAAAAATTAGACTAATGATTATTTTTTTGATTAAAGTTGATTCAATAATCTAACCTTTAATCTCATTCATATATCCATCTCCCCTTTTTCTTTCAGAAAAAGACCTTTGAATTCAACATTTTGTTTATCTTTTTTCTGACTATGTCGAAAAACAACTTATAACCAACCCCACTCTACAATGACAAACACTAATAATCCGTTGAGTAGCCAAAATCTGTCCATACTCCATCTCCTGGGAATGTAGGTATTGTTCTCTATACTACTTCCTGATGTCTGTGGGCAATGGTATCTTTAGGAGAACCTTGAAAATATCAGGATAATTGTCAGCTTTTAACTAGAGTAATTTGTGAGGTTGGATGCTTCTGCCAACAACCTTGAAGTTGTTCTGGATGCTGAACTACCTTGATCATCCATTTTTATTAATACTTGGTCTCCTTGCTCTGAAAATACATAAATTTCTAAAGATAACATTCATATCTGCATTACTGCAAGTATAGACTGTGTACTGTACACAAATCATCCAAAGCTGATTTTTTTTATTTTATATTTGAGCAGGTAAAATATACATCATGTGCCTTATAGTTCTTCGGGCTTATTTCTTTATTCTTCCATCCAGGATTATCAGGGAGGTTTTCCTCAATCAAAGCTAATCCATCATCTCTTGGAATGAATATATAGTCTATCATTTCCTGTGGAAATAAAAGCATAGTCTGTGCCCCAAAGTAACATATCTCCTAACTTTGATTTTGAAGTCACGACAGTTTATCAAATATATAGATTGGTTTCATCCAGCAGGTTTCATAATCCAGTGTGTTTTATCAGCTGTCATGACTTCATTAGCAATCAGAAAATTTACAGACAATAGAGTAACACACAGAATGCAGACTGTGTATTCTTTATGTGACTTACTTTACTTTTTATTACTCTATTCCTTTTTTAAGGACTTTAGTATTTATAATTTAGTTTTTAATCTATGATGGCCTCTACCCTTTCTCTTTTCTCTCCCAAGCCTATATATATATTTAAACATATTGTAACCCATTTAGGGGGTTTTATTTTTCATCTGGATCTGTCTTTTGTAATGAGCAATCTTCCAGCAGCCTGGTCCCAGAGCAGCATCAACCCCAAATAACACACAGAGAATCTGTTAGTTACAATGCTGTAAGCCAATATCCAGGGCTTCTCATTGGCTAATTCTGTCTTAAGTATTAACCATAATAACTTATGTATATATGTACATATATATATATATATAGACATGTATATATGTGTGTGTGTGTGTGTGTGTGTGTGCACGCGTGTGTGTGTATAAGGTTTTATCTTACTGAGGACACCAGCCTCATGCATCCTCTCTTCCTGGGATCACATGGCGACTTTCCACTCTTGACTACATTTCCCAGAATCCTGCACGACTCCTAGTCCCAACTATTTTGCTTCCCTATTGGCCAACAGTGCTGTATTTACCAACCAATAAGACAAACATATACACAGAAGGACTTCCCCCACAACATCTTTATTGTTTTTGATCAAATTAGACAAATCTTAAACTTGTACATCAGCTGCCACTAGTGTAGCTTAGCTTAGTATGTGGTGGTAGTTCATGTTGGCTGACTGCTCACTCCTCCTACAGGCATCTCGTAGGAGATGCATCTCCTTACTGTAACCAACACAAGAGACATGAGTAGGAAATCAAGTGTGGCTCTGGTTTTTGTGTTCTTAGAGTCTTTTTAAGTTTTCTTGAGACTTATGTGACTATAAGTGCTAGATGTTTGGGTACCTGTCCCAAATAACCATGAGTCTTACTATTAATTATAAATGCCCAGTCAATTGGTCAGGCTTATTACTGAGTATCTCTCACAACTTAAATTAATCAATTTCTATTAATCTATGTGCTGCCCAAAGACTTGTGGCATTTACTTCTCTGGCCTGTTATGCTTCCTCTGCCCCTGGCAGGCTACTCCTCTAACTTCCATGACTCTGCCCTTCTTCCTCCCAGCATTCTCTTAGTCTGGTATTCCCACCTAACCTTCTCCTACCCAGCTATAAGACAGTCATCTTTTTAACAGTCAATGAGAGTAAAATGTATTCATAGTGTGAAAAAGATTGTTCCACCATATCAAATTTCTCTAAAATGTTAAATTTTCTATATTGAATGGTATATTTCAGAACATTTAGACAAGACAATAGGAAAATATTATAACATATATATCTATCAAAGGCTTTGCATCCAAATTATCTACACAAAAATATCTTACAATGTTACAACTAGAAGACAGATAATTTCAATAATAGCTGGCCAAATATAGGCAGATATTTCACAAAGAAAAATATATGCTGACCAATAAGTACTTGAAAAGATGGTTGGTATCATTTAGATCTTAGAGAAACAAGAATTCTCCAATTCACCACAATGGTAAAAATCCTAATTATTGATAGTATCAAGTGTTGTCAGAGACCAGAGGCAAAGGGAACACTCCCATGTTTCAGAGAAAATAAGATGATGCAAGCCATGTGAAATACGCTAGATCCTTGTTAAATGAAACTTCACTTAGCATGGGGATTTTGTTATGAAAGTTCTAAATTTTTACTTAAAAAGTAAAATGTACCTTCATAAAATGAGTTACATTTACATGACAACTTTATTCATAATTGTTAAAACTTAGAAGAATACCATGTGTTCACAAGTGAAAGATGAAATATGGTTATTTGTGTAATATGAATGTGCTTTTTAGTAAGAAGTTTGAACAACTGATCTATGGAAAAAGCATGAGTGATCTAAAATAGTGATGATGATGATATATAATAATAATGATAATAATCAGAGAAAATGGAGCCAAATGCAAATCTGTGCATTGTATATGGACTTGGGACTAGGCCACACAAACTTACAGTACATAAGAGCATGTTTCTGCTTGCCTGTTGCCAGGTGGGGTTCTTGAGGAACAGAACAGAACTTTTGGGAGATACTTACTAGCCTTGTTGGGGTTTGATGGCTTTCTTAGTTAGGTTTTCTATTGCTATGATGAGACACTATGACCAAAACAACTTGGGGAGGAAAGGAACTATTTTGTTTACATTTCTACATCACAGTCCTTCACTGCAGGAGGTCAGGAAGATGCAGGCAGAAGCTGATTCATAGGCCATGGAGCAGTGCATCTTTCTGGGAGCTCCTCATGGCTTGCTCAGACTGCTTCCTTACAGGAACCAGGACCACAAGCCCACAGACGGTAATATGCATACTGGTCTGGGCTTTCACACATCAATAACGAATGCCCTATAATCTTGCCTATAGCCAGAACTTATGTATACACTTTCTCAATTGAGGGTCCCAATTTTCAGATGACTCTAGCTTGTGTCATGTTGACACAAAACTCTTCTCAATGGTGTACATATTTGTTAAAATGTGCATATTTCTAATGATTTACAGTGGGAACATTATATTACACACACACATACTCCAACACCAGTATTTTACCATTTTAATGTTGAAAAAAACATAAGTCAGTAACCATTTCAGGACTAAAGAACATTACAAATGAAATCATTGCATGGTCCTAACCATAGGAAAATATCAACAGTGATATAATTCAGAAAATGACAAATATGAATATGGATTATAGATTAGAACATACTACTATATCAATACTACATTTCTTGAGTTTCATTTATCTCAGTATGATGTTGTGAAAGAAATTGCTTCTCTTTAGAAAGTATTTATTCAGAGTTTATTAATATTATTATCACTATCATGATTATTAGGTTTCATGAAGCAGAATCTCTATAGCAGTTGATGGCCAAAAATTTAACTATGTAGGTTACACAGCCATCAAACTCATGCATATATACAATTATAAGACTGAGACACCATATCCATCTTAAATTAGTATCTATGGGGTTTCAACTTATCATCAAACAGATCAAAGAAGTGGGGTTAGAACATTTGGACTACAGAAGGTTACATGGGATCATTGAGCTAGTTTGGCAACTTCATCAAGTCTGAAATTATATTTTACAGAAAATAAATGCTTTTTAAAGATAAATACTTTTACCTGCAAAAATATCAAATGCTAAACAACCAATTAAGAAAGAAAGAGAAATAGTTATTTATGCTGTCAAAGTCATAGAAATGATTTGTCCTAGTAATGATGAGATATGTGTACTATTATCAGGGTTTGTGTTTGGTTCTGTGCCTCATTCATAAAAGTGTTTCCTCAGGGCTAGGAGCAAAGGGCTCTGTTCTCCAGACACAGCTGTTCTGTGTACTTGCAAGGAAGTTGGCTTCCAATCTATTAAGTCAGATTTCAGAAGAATATCTTCCCTTTCCAGCTCCTCACTCAACTTGCACAGCCAACTCAGACCTGTGAATAAAATATTCAGTTGTTAACTCATTACAAATCATCACAGGAAACAAAACACAGATCTCCATTTTTACCTTCCTGCACATCTTTACCTTACAATACACACTGAACCAGGGAATTTCTCCACTCTCTTTTCACATATGCAGCCATGGGTTTTACCACAGTCCTCATCATGTACACCTTTTGAATTGAGAAATGCACAGTCTCCTGTATCGTGTACTGATTTCAGCCATGTCAAATCACTATAAAACAAAAAATATAATGGGCAGTTATTTACATCTGAATGTAGACCATGATTTTTAACAAAATCTATTGACCAAAAATTACAGAATGTAGAATTAAAAATAGGAGTATCATTAAGAGTTTTTCATTTTCTCTCAAGTCATAAAAAATGGCCTTGGGCCAACAACATGACTCACCAAATAGAGGCCTCTGTCACCAAACCTGACAACATGATTTCAGACCTCAGATGCCACACAATGAAAAGATAAAAATGCCTCCTTCAACTACCATCTAACTACACATGTTCTGTGTGACATTTGCACACAAATGCAGGGGAGAGCTCTTGGACCCCAGACTGACAGCTGGGAGGCCAGCATGGGACTGATCCAGACCCCCGAATGTGAGAGTCAGTGAGGAGGCCTGGGCAACCTATGGGGCCCTGAGCAGTGGATCAGTGTTTATCCCTGGCACACAAACAGATTTCGTGTGTCCATAACACAAAGAGGGATGCTCTCTCAGCCTGGACTCTTAGGGGAGTGCCTGGACCCTACCCTGAGTGAAATGACAGACTCTAGATATCCCATATGTGGAAGGAATTGACAAAAGTGTGGGAGGCTGGGGAGAATGGCGGGGGGGGTGTGGAAGGAGGGGAGGGAGAGGGAACTGAAATTGACATGTAAAACAAGCTATTTAAAATTAAAATAATTTTAAAAAAGAAAAAAATGTACATACATTCAAACAGGAATAAAAAGTGAAATGAAGATGCAAAATAGAAATGGTCTCTTGATTACAGCTCAATCCCTTGTCTGTTGCACACTGTTAGTTTTTTATCCTCAAGTAACATACAGTTCAGTATCACTAGGTTATAAGTTTGAACAATTTTTCCCTATGATACTTTTTGCAATAACTACAGATAAAAAGATAACAAATGTGTGTCACATAGGGCAGGGTCTCCTATTCTTGTGTTTTAAAAAGAAAGCTGAGAGTTGGAATACAGTCACAGACAAGAGTTTGTGACTACTGCTTTGGTTGTTTTCCTCTTTGTTCCCGCTCCTGAGAGTTAATTAGTCTTGACTGAAACATGGTGATTGTTTGACTTCCCTGACAGAGCCAGCAGTTATAGAAAGCTCAAACCAAACTCTAAAGGCTGTGCTAAATAAACAGAAAGGGATAATAAAGATACCCAAAAATAGACTGCATAATGCTTTATTAACTTTGAATTTTCTAAATGCTAATGGGAAAGGAATCACAGCTGCAGAGAGACATTGAATAATAGAAAAAACTGCAGAATTAAATTAGCCAGTATACTTTAAAGATGTGTTGACCTTAGAATGGAAACCAGGAAATATGTTGTTGGAGAAGGGCTTTTGCTTTTGCTTCCACATGAGAAGAAAAGCTATGCGTACAATCAAAATTGTTAAAGATTTGATTTGAGCAAAAAAGATATCTTTTTATTTTTTGGGAGAAACCCCTTAATTAGAAGAGATGATAGTTCATCAAGCCTCATGGCCATTTAATCTAAAGTAACCTATAAAACTAACAAGTGTTTTTCATTTGATCAGATATAATTTGCCAAAAGATAATCTCACCAAAATAAGGGTTGGAGAATTGTTTTGTTTTTGTCTTTTCAGGAGAATAAAGGTATCCAGATAAGGAGTTGGAAGACTACTGGGAAAATGAGACATCTGAAGAAAAAGGACAAATCATCCAAAAATAATGTACCAAGAAAAAGAGTAAATTGACTGATTGGTATATCACATTTACAACAGGGTAAAATTTCATAAATCTTCCCAAATATTTGTTTCCATTCTTCTCTACAAACATGTAATACAAATGGTAATTTTGTAGTCCCATTCCAATTAAAGATTAAAACTGGCTTTGGAGATGGAGTGTGGCTCTCTCCTTCTAAACTCAAACATATTTGTTAAAGTAAAATCCAAAATCCCTTTCTTATGTCAGAAGATACACCTGATATAAGAAGAAAAGCAAGTATTTTGTTTCCTCTTTAACAGCTTTTTCCTGCCGTCTTCTTCTTCTTCTTCTTCTTCTTCTTCTTCTTCTTCTTCTTCTTCTTCTTCTTCTTCTTCTTCTTCTTCTTCTTCTTCTTCTTCTTCTCCTCCTCCTCTTCCTCCTCCTTCTTCTCCTCTTCCTCCTCCTCCTTGTTCTTGTTCTTGTTCTTCTTTGTTTTTTTTAAGACAAAGTTTCTGTGTGTAACTTTGGGGCCATTCCTGCAACTTGCTCTATAGGTGAGGCTGGCCGTGAACTCACAGAGATCTGCCTCCTGAGTTCAGGGATTGAAGGCATGCACCACCACAGCCCAGAAACAACTTTTGTTAATGAATAAATATTTTCCCAAAATTTATAAGATTAGTATATGTTAGTATATATTAATCTTATAAATTTTAATGGTCATATAGAATACTAATTAATTCTACAAAAAGGCTTAATTCACCATCCTGTACATGATTTCAGGTTTGAATCTCCATGCCTAACAATGACCTGTGAAGTCCCCAAAAGGATGATAGGACCCCACAATGATAATACCACTAAGCTGAAAAACAACAACTAAAGATCATCTTTGACCTACAATATGCTCAGAACAATTTTGAGGTGGCTAGCTGAGATGATCTAGCTTCACAAAGTACTCTAGTTAAGACTTGAGACAAGACCTCCAATTTCCCATTATGCAGAAACTGGACAACTGGATGACAAATGATACAGCTACCTCACCAAGGACTTGACATTAACTCAATTTTTTTCTTTTCAGGATCCCTTAACGATGTTGCTTCCCCAAGACAGCAGGATACAAATTTAACAGCATGATGTCCATATTCCCAAGAGGTGGGATATTTGGTTTTTTGATCTTTCATTGGATTATGGATATTTATCATTGTTTAGGGGGATTTGCCACAAGTTGTTAGTGCTACTGATCAGGAAAAAGGCTAAACAAGGGGGATTAGATTCAAGGTTCTTTTTGAAAAGAAAAAATGGGTATATATATATATATATAGATATAGATATAGATATGATAAAAGGTAGGTAGATTATTATATCTAATCTGAAAAGAAAAAAGGGAGGATATAGATATAAGATAAAAATAGATTACTGAATGTACTTTTAAAGGCAACCTCTGGTTTTAAATATTTTATATTGGATTGGATTTTTGTATATTGTTTTCAAATTTTATATGTTGAAACAAATTTGAGATGAATGTTGTTAAAACATACTGTACATGTTTCTAATATTGTTCAGGGTATTGAACCTATACAGCTCATTTAACAACGAAATGCAAATTTCTAGTTCTTGAAAGTTATTATTACCAACTATATAGGACAATAAAGAAATACATTTGGTAATTTGTCACCTATTGTAATCAAACTTGTAGTCACATTAGGTTTGTTTTCAAGATCAAAAAGAAATATATTTTAGATAGACAAGTCTTCTTCAAACACTTCAGACATCTACAGAATATAGCATTTAAGACATAATATATATAACATAGGTTTTTTATTGCAATGGGACAAGTCTGCTCCTGGCAGCACCAATCTACTTCAGAGAAAATGATGGGCATCAAAGAAACTTCACATGGAATTTACTTTCTTTGTGGCAAAAGTGCCCTTGCCTTGACTTCTGACAATATGCTATCCCTATTGGACAAGCAGTCAAAAGAGAGTGACTGACAAACCTTGCCAAGACAAAGCAGGACAATACATCAAAAATCCTGCTTCATAAAAAGCCTGTCAAATATTGGAGGCCTTTAGGCCAAAGAGGGATTCCACAGGCTGCTGGAGAACCTTGGGGGACTGTCCATGCAGCTAGCTGTTTCTGTTATTTCACACATTTTCTGTGGAAGTTCATTGCTTGCATTTCCTGCTTACTCCGTAGATAGTATTTCATTCTCCAGCCTCTGAGGGAGTTGAATATTAGATAGTAATAGTTTTCCTTGTTTACCAGACTCAGAAAAGAAACTCACTGAAAAGGTGTAAAGTGCAAAAGGTTGAGAGACATTAAAAGATAATTTTATAATACAAATTAGAATAAAAAGTGAATTAGGTACATCTGTGTGGACTCATCAATATAGACAGATAATGGAATATTTTCTCTATGTAACATAAATTAGAATAAAAAGTGAATTAGGTACAACCTTGTGGACACTCCAAGAGGGGGTAGATATGGAATGCTTTCTTTGAATTTGTCAATTGCAAATGTACAATGTGCAATTGTTGTTGTATTATTGGCTGTATATTGTGTGCTGTTATTGTAATTATTATATATAGTTTTTCTTATATTAGTTATAAACTCCTTTTTTATTTTAGACAAAAATGTGAAATGTGGTGATATTTTGTTTATATTCTAGCAAATGAAGTTTGCATGAAGATCAGAGTGCAAAACTAGCCACACTAGCTAGCCATAGAGACCAGGCAGTGGTGGCACACATCTTAAATCTAAGTAGACATACTAGTTAGTCACAGAAACTGGGCAGTGGTGGTGTTTGCCTTTAATCCTAGCACTAGAGAGGAATATAAGACAGAAGTAGGCAGGAGCTAAGTCACTCTGAAGAGACGCTGACATCAGGATCACCTGCTTTGATCTCAACCTTGGTAGAGGTAAGAACAGTCTAGTGACTTGGCTGCTGTTTTCTGATCTTTAGCTTTATCCTAACATCTGCCTCTTGATTTTTATTATTTGTGCTACAGTCATGTATAAGACCATAGAGAGACAGAGATGAACTTGAGACACTAGGATTATCTTCTAGCACATGTAAAATACAAATGGTTGATATCTTTCAAGAGAAAAACAGCAGGAAAAGTCACACATGCCTTTAATCTCAACACTTTCAAGATGGAGCCTGGCTGAATAAATCCCTATGTCAAAACAATAAAAATTAAAATGAATCCTAATTGATACAAATGGTAACTGAAAAACACAACTAGATAACAAAATTATTTAAGCATGATATTCCTAGGGAGAAATTTCAATATTTAGTATTTCTAACAACATTAACCATCAGGAAGAATGATAAATATGAATAGGAAAGTAGAGGGTATTCTGAGAACTAAAAGATCAAATGTGGATGAGTACTGCAGGTTACGGAACCAGAGAGGATAAAGTGTGGACTGACCTATGGGAAGAATGTATGAAAAGATCTTATGGAAATTCACTAGATAGTAAGCTCACAGTTGTGCAACAGAGAACAGTTTCCGCAGTGATTTGCAGTTGTTGTTTTGTAGTTGTTGTTGTTTGTTGGTTTATTTTTAGTATTTTTCTTTTATTGGTATTTTGTTTAATTTGATTTTTCACTTTTTGTTTTGTTTTTGTTTGGGGACATAGTGAGTTTAGAAAACACGAAGTTAGATGTGTAGGGAGGTGGGGAGGATCACAGAGGATTTATTGGTGGAAAGCCTGATTAAAATATATTCTTTGGAAAAATATAATTAAAACTCCACGTGTGTTATTTATTTGTTAGGTGGGTAGAGGGCCACCCCAAACAGTAAAGAGCCCAAAAGAGTAAAACAATCAACAATAGATGGTCTTTCAAGACAGGGTTTCTCCGTGCAACTCTGGTTGTCCTGGAACTCACTCAGCATACCAAGCTGACCTTGAACTCAGAGAACCCACTGCCTCTGCCTACCATGTCCTGGGATTAAAAGCATGTGTGACTACAAGTCACATACATTTTCAATATATTTCCAGAAAAAGAAACATTATTAATAAAGAACATCAATGAACAGTTTTCTAGCACCTCAGAAATGAACATAAACGTTAGGTTTTTTACAACACCTTGAAATGGAAAGTAGATATATACATTAATGTATATAAACATTTCTTCTATTTATAAATAGTTATATAAATAACTACAGAAACAAGTTAAGTGAATGTCTGAAATACTCATACTCAATATGTTTACCAGGATGTTCCATTGACTTTATGTTTGTGTGTGTGTGTGTGTGTGTGTGTGTGTGTGTGTGTGCCTTGTGCAAATGAGAATACACCATCCTGAGCTGTGTTCAGTATTCCATCATTAGCAGTCAACTTCTAGACCATTTCTCTTCCCTGCCTACACTTGCTGAGACACTTCCCTGCGCATCTTGTCCTTACCTCTGAAATCCACAGAAACTGAGGAGAGCCTTGTGAAATGAGAGAAAAACCTTTGCACACCACCCTCCCACCTCCTAAACCAGTGTGAGAGTGTGGGGGTTCAGGAAACTCACAGTTTAGATGGGCCATCGTCAATCCATTCCCATTCTTTTTCCTTCCTATCATATGACAATCCAATCCAGTAACTCTTTGGATGAAGTTGGGACTTAAGGAATATCTGTAAAGGAAATGACACATCTTATAATAGTTCTGTTTGGTGAGAAAAAAATGACCAGAATAATTCCCAGCTATTACCGTGTTAATTCTCTGCTGTCCTGTCCCTCTGCCCCTCAGTCCCTCAATGTTCATTTTCTAAAGTGGTTTCTCACTAGTAGCTCATTTATGTCAAAACCAATGTCAGTTTCATAAGTTATTTAATATGAAAACTTCAAGTGTCCAGTGATGCTCAATTCATTAAATTATCTTAACTGTATTTCTTAGACAAAGTCTCAGTGTATATGCAAGGCTAATCTTTAACTCACAATCTTCCTGCATCAGGTTCCCAAGCATATACTACACATTAGCTCATTAAATACTTTCTGACATTTTATAAAATTATTCAAATAATTTCTCCAAAAACATGACATAAGCATGTGGGAATTGTTCATCATAAATGGTCCCCTGGCTTCAAAGTAAATTCATTAAGATGAAAATTCCTACGTGAAAATCTGTGAATGTAAGTTCCATTCTCCAGAGAGGACGCCATGATGTAGTTCAGACCCAAAATGACAGAACTTCATTAAGACAGCATTTTGTGCATCCAACATGTAACATCCAAGTGGCATGATATCTCATTAAATATCAGACTATACAGAATACAGGCTTAAATTTAATTATAATTACTGTATAAACATTAAAAATTATTTTGTCCTGTAAGTTTGCATGAATTTTTCTTGCATTACAGGAAAACTACCAACAACCAACCCCTGAAAGAAACACCTGCCTAGGCTCAAATTTCATTTTCCAGTTGTTAGCGAGGGAATCTAAGAATAAAGAAGCATATAAGAGTCTATGGTACCAGCTCATCATCATCCTCTATCTTCAAAAGGGATAAGCTGCAGTCCCTGCAGGTCTGTTTACATCCATGCCAGCGTTTATTATCCATGATGAAATAATAACATTTTTTGCCACAGCAAAACCAGTGTCCTTCAACATGTTTGCCTACAACAGAAAAGGGAATGGTGAAAATTCTTGTTTCCTGGTACTTTGTTATCAGAAAAATATATTATTAAGCCCATATAATCGCATGGCTCTTAGAAATTGAGATTCTAGAATGCTGAAAGACCCCATGGTCTATGCAGCATTGTTTATCACAATAGAGATAATGAAAACAACTCTAGTGTTCTTTCCTGGTGAAAAAGTAGAGAAAATGTAGCAATACACACAGTGGAAGGCTACTTAGCCTTTAAAGGGAAGTAGCCTTGGTAGTCATGTTTTATGAATGTAACCCTAGCACTCCCCAGAGTAAGTCAGGAGGATCACCACCAGTGTGAGGCCATCCTTGGCTGAGTAGTGAAATCCAGGACATGTTGGGCTATACAGTGAGTTCCAAGTCAGCCTAGGCTGCAGAATGAAGCCATATCTGACATCCAAACATGCTAAACGGAGAGCCTGTCCAATGTGACCAAATGTGCAGTAAGAGTCATTTCCCAAGGTACTCCTGCCTGCTGCTCACTTAGTGTCAGGATACATTTGTTAGGAGACTCATTACTAAAGAGGCAGCAGGGTCTTTTCAATCTTTTGTCTTCGTTTGAAGTATTCAAGAAAATCCCTCAGAGATGCATGAGTGAATTGGATAGTATGCAAAGTGAAACAAGCCAGGCCCAGGACCATACTTTGATTCCGCTCAGAAGAGGTTTCTAACACAGCCCAGTTTTACAAAGCAAAGGGTTGTAAATTACCAAGAGTTGGAAGGAAAGAAAATGAGCACTTCCTGCTCAGAGGCAGTTACACAGATGATGGAATTCTAGGAGGTCTGGAGTAATGCTCAGTACACACAGTGGTCCACATGCTGCTGTACACTTAGAGCTGTGCTGTGGTCTCTCTTAAATTTCTTACCTTAGCAGACACATGAAGACGGTTTTGAAGGTAATGATTTGTTCTTTTGACTGTGGTAATGCCTCCAATGTATGGCCACATGCCCAGATGTTTTAGGTTGAGTACATTTAAATGCATACGATTTGTGTAGCAACATCTCAGTGTAATTATTTAGTTTGGGGAGGTGTTGGGGATGGCCATGGTCTATCAATGAACTTTATGTCCAACCTTTGTTTTTTTGTGAAGATGTATCACAGTGTAGCTCAGGCAAACCTGTAATTTACTAGGCTGCCTAGACTCTCCTTAAATTTGCAACCCTCCTGCCTCAGACTCCTAAATACATGTATTACAGCATTATTCTACCATTGAATAATGACAATTATTTTATTCCAAAATCATAACACAAAAATTATTTCATGAGTCTGGAATGTTCCAAAATTTATTTTTGGAGATTTTTATTTTACTTTTCCTGTTATATACTTTATAAACTGACAGTTTTAAAGATAATATTAGTCCTTGCTGAATGAAGACTGTAAATTCCTACTATCACAGCACAGTGAGATCATATAAATTTTCTTTGTAACGAACTATAGAAATGATCCCTGACACCCCCATGGAGGGCCTCACCCTCTCTGGGGAAATGAGGGGATAATGGGGGGGTTGGGAGGAGGGCAAGGGAGGAGGGGAGGGAAAGGGAGAGGGCCCTGGAACTGACTTGTGAAGCAACCTTGTTTTTTATCTAAATTTAAACTGAAAAATAAATAAATAAATAAATACAAATAAATAAATTCTCTTTGTAACCCATAAACCACGAGCACATATTAAATAAATATTGACAAGCTATGCCAATAAGTCATGGTGCAAAGTAAGAAAGGTACCTTGTAACACTTGACATTTCATCTTTTCTGCATCATCAACAGTGTCAGTAATTGAAATTAATGAGTGTAGGCACCACAAGGAAGCTCCCATGTGCAGTGCAGGAGGGATACCTTCATTAGAGAAAGGCCTACTATTTGAAACCAAGGGAGAAGGAAAACACACACACATTTTTATGATTATATATATATATCCTGAGTGTTTAGCATGAATATTTGATAAAAAGACTCTTACTGGAAATTTCCATTTTCTGTCAGCAACAAATTTGGAGACTTGGATTTGCTCATGTACCAAAACAACCTGAATTCTTATGGGTGCTGACTTGATTTTCCATCCCCTAGGGGCGTTAGGAGCCAGAATGGTCACTGAAATTCCAGAAACTATAAGATTCTCCTAAATCAGACAGGAATATCTGGGATTCCAGGCCCCTACATTAAGTAAGGGAACCCCATCATAACCTGCTAAATGAGCTTCAAAGTTTAGTGAGAAGCAATACAGAATAACGCAATTCTTTTTTCAAGATCTCCATACCTGTGCGCTGTATGCAATCTAAAACAATCTTAGTTTCCCCATAGCATGTCTTCCATTCTCTGTTGACAGAGTTCAGACGATCTTTGAGGGCATCACACTCTGTAGACTTATTATTAAAATTTTGTTCTTTTAAGTAGCTGTCATTTTTAATGCTGTAATATTTTTGGTAGAGGTTGTTTATAATCTTCTCCTGATTATGTTTCTCTTGTCTGTACTGAAAAACTAAAATTAATAGCAGACATATAACACCAAAAATGCTCATAAGTTATAAATATTGAAATTAAAGATAAAAGAGAAAGCCCATGTTGACATATCATTATTTTTATTGTTACTTTGACATTTAGAAAGAAACACTTCAATTAACTCACTATTAAAATGGAAACATGAATTTCTATCTTCAAATTCAGTGTGAAGTATATGATACAGCTGAATAAAATTATGGTGGAAATTACATATCTTCTAATTGCTTCATTTTTAACAGACCAATACTTCCAAATAAATATCTAAATAAAATATTCAGCAAACACTTAACATGCCCTGGAAATCTACAGTAAGAAGCATCAAAAAATAAGGCACAATTCTCAAAGGACCTTATGGAAAGCATGATAGCCGGATATCTAGTTATGTTTTAGCACAGTCTAGGAGTGATTTCCTCCAAAGATGTGAAGCAATCCAATAAGACTGAAGTTTTAACATCTCTGTACACATCTAGTGTTTTTACATAACCATGTCTTTAATGTAGTATGAGGACCAATGAATGTTCACAAAGGATTCACAGTCTCAGAAAGGGTGAGGCCTCTCATGTGCTGGGATCAAAGAGTTCAACTTCCAGCTGCTATGATCAAAGGCACGAGTCTCCCAAGTGTTGGAATTAAAGGTGTGAGCTACCACTGGCCTGTACTGTTTCTCTTTTAGACTTTTCCAATATCCTGTAAACCAGGATGGCCTTGAAGTTCTGATCTTCCTGCTTCCTCCTCCCAAGATCTGGGATTAACAGAGTGTGCCACCACTGCCTGGCCTCTGTGGTTATCTAGTGACTAGCTCTTTGCTTCATCTCCAGGCAAGCTTGATTTGTCAGAACACAAGTGAAATATTACACAACACTAAACTGCAGCCAGGACTACAGAGTGAAACCATCTTTCACATCTATACCCGGAAAGAGAGATCCTGACCTAAGTGGCCAAGTGTTCAATCAGAGTCTCCCAGGTGACTCCTGATTACTGCTCACTTACTGTCAGCACACAGCATCTGTTAGGAGCAGATTCATTTCTGAAGAGAGAGCAGGGCCTTTGCAATGCCCTCCCTTTCTCAGAAGTTTACAAGGCAGTCTGTCAGAGAAGAGTGGATGGATTTGAGGATGCAAAGTGAAACATTCCTAGCCCAGGACCATACGTTATAATTCCACTCAGATGAGGTTTCTATCAGAGCCCAGGTCTAAGAAGCAGAGACCTGTAAGATCCCAGTGGCTGGGGGTGGGGAGGGGGTGGAGAACAAGCACTGAGGCAGTTATAAGAAGGATGCACAATACTATATCTACATTAATGCACAGTGCCCAAAGTGTCCATAATCAACTGTGCACTCAGTTGTGCTGAGATCTATGTTAAATGCTCTTTTCTTAAGAGAAATAAGAGACATATGAGGAAGCTTTCGAAGGTGATAGTTTGTTCTGGTGCTTGAGGTGATGCCTTCAAGGGCATACCCACATCCCCAAGTATGACAAGATTAATGCATTAAAATGCTTACAGTTTGTATAGCAATAACAATTCAATACGATTATCTGGTGAAGTGCCACCATCTATTAACAAACTGTCTCTGACTTTGTTCTGTGAAGTCATAGCACTGCATAGCTCAAGTTGGCTTGGAATTTGCTGGACTGCCTAGACTGTCTTCAAACTTACAATATTCCTGCCTTGGCCTTCTAATCAGGAGCATTACAAAATGATGATAAATTAGATATGAAAATTATTTTATTCTAAAATCATAACATAAAATATTTTTGATGAATCTGGAATGTTTCAAAGATTATTTTGGTGTGTTTTTCTTTCACATATTTTAATATACCAGTTTTAAAGATATTATTAGTTCTTGAATAATGAAGATTGTCAACCCCTACCCTGAGTTGGTATCATATGCTAAAGCTCTTTATAAACTCTAAATCCTGAACAGGTGTCCATGATAATCGATAAGCTGTCAATTAAAGATAAGCAGTCATAATGCAAGGTACAGTAGTTTTCTCATAACACACACTTTCATCTTTTTACCATTAATAATGGGGTCATTAACATAAGTTCACAATTGTGGGTTCCATGGTAAAGCTCCCATGTGCATTTAGGGAGAACATCTTGGTCACAAACAGGCAACTTATTTGATACCAATAATAAGGAAATACACAGACACTGTTATCTATGACTGCAATCATATAAACACCCTTATTCTATTTTTTCATAAATACTTGGTAAATACACTCTTACTGGAAACTTATGTTCTTCAGGAACAATGTTGGAGACCTGGATTTGCTCATAAATCAAAACAACCTGAATGCTCAGGGCTTTTGTGATTCATCCCCAGGGAACAGTAGGAGTGGGGAAATGGCCACTGGATCTGGAAAGTATAAGAGTCTCCTAGTCCAAACAGGAATTTCTAGGTGTCTGGGAATCCGTATGAGATAAGGAAACCCATACTATTAACCTACAGAGCACCAGCATAATAAGTTGGTAATTAGACTTCAAAGCTTCTGGAGAAGAAACAATACAGAATAAAGCAGTTCTGTATTCAAGATCCCCAGTACCTGTGCACTGTAAACAATCTAAAACAGTTTTCTCACAGCATCTATTCCATTCTCTGTTGAGGGAGTTTATACTCTATTGATTTATTTCTCATTATTTCTTCCATTAAGGAGGCAATACTTTGCATGCTGAGGTACTCCTGGAGATTGTTAAGAGTCTTTTGCAGTTTGTATTTTTCTTGAGTATACTGAAAAACTAAAAGTAGTAACAAATCTAAAATAAAGCCCATGAAAAGTAATTATCAAATTTAATATTAGACAAAAAGGTTTCATGCTGACAACCAACATAACATTACTTTAATTGCTATTTTTACAGTTAAAAAGTAACACTTCAGTTAACTCAATATAAGAATAGAAACATAAATTTGTCACTATTGCAACTTCAGTGTAAAACAGATAAAATAACTAAATAATATTATTATGGAAGCACCATAGGTTCTGATTACTTCAGTTTTTATCCAACACAAAACTAATAAATAAATACTTAAGTAAAATATTCAGGGAGACCTAACACACCATGAACATTTGATCTACAAAACATGAAGTAGTAGCACAGTTAGCAGATGGACTACCCACAGGAGGAGACATAAGAACATGCAAATATGCAGCTGTGCTGGAGCCCTTCCCATCAGTGGTTTTAACTAAGGATGTGATGACATCAATAAAAGATAAAACTGAGGCTCCAGAACTTCTTTCTAACTTTTGTGTACAGATTCAGTCTTTTCACTTAACCCTGCCCTCAATATGACCTGGGGCAAAAATCCATAAAATGGTATAATATGTTCAGTATAGCTATTCCTTATAGAATGTATACGTCAGATCACCTGAGCTCAAAAGCAGAATACCACAAACACATCTATTAACAGAAGGAATATGATCATGAGTTAAGACAGAATAAGACAGTCCAAGGCAGCCCCAGAATCACTGTAATGTACAAGGGTTCAGGGGTCCAGGGAAAACAAAAAAACTTACAAAATAGTGTACAAAGTGTGATATTTGGGGTATAATTAGTGCCTATTGGCACACTATTTATGTATTTGAATTACTCACTGTATACCAGCCACACTGAGATTGCCATCATCAAAAGTAAGCAAAGGACCGCGAGAGGCACTGCAATGAGATGTAAGAGATTAAACACTCCTAAAGACATCAAAATAGGTAAGAGAACCATCACCAGGACCATCCCATGGGGCATTTTATGAAACAAATGGATGAAAACTCTAATGATTTAAGTAAAATTCTGGAATACAGACTCATTCCTACACCTTAGGTTTGGGGAACAGTTCAGAAGAGAGGATGAAAAGATTGTAAAAGACAGAGATTCAGGACATATGCATGAAAAGGAAGCTGCAACCAAGCAATCTCAAGAATATCAAAGACCTCAACATAAATCCAGCCACACTGAACCTCTTAGAAGAGAAAGTGGGTGGTACCCTTGAACGAATTGGAAGTGGAGACAGCTTCCTGAACATAACACCAGTAGCACAGACAGTGAGATCAACAATTATTAAATGGGACCTACTGAAACTGAGAAGTTTCTGTAAGGCAAAGGACACAGTCAGCAAGACAAAAAGGCAGCCCACAGAATGGGAAAAAATATTCACTAATCCCACATCTGACAGAGGGTTGATCTCCAAAATTTACAAAGAACTCAAGAAGCAAGTCTCCAAAACACCAAAGGATCTGATTAAAAAGTGGACTGGAGAACTAAATGGAGAATTTTCAATAGAGGAGTCTAAAGTGGCTGAAAGGCTCTTGAGAAAGTGCTCAACATCCTTAGCCATCCGGGAAATGCAAATCAAAACAACTCTGAGATACCATCTCACTCCTGTCAAAATGGCTAAAATCAAAAACACCAATGACAATTTATGCTGGAGAGGATGTGGTGAAAGGGGGACACTCCTCCATTGCTGGTGGGAGTGCCAACTTGTTCAGCCACTTTGGAAATCAGTATGGAGATTCCTCAGAAAAATGGGAATAAACCTACCACAAGACCCAGCAACTCCACTCTTAGGCATATATCCAAAAGATTCCCATTCATACAACAAAGATGTCTGTTCCACTATGTTCATAGCAGCTTTATTTGTAATAGCCAGAACTTGGAACTAACCTAGATGTCCCTCAACAGAAGAGTAGATAGAGAAAATGTGGTACATTTACACAATGGAGTACTATTCAGCAGAAAAAAACAATGGAATCCTGAGATTCGCAGGCAAATGAATGACACTAGAAGAAACCATCCTGAGTGAGGTAACGCAGTCACAAAAAGAGAAACATAGCATGTAGTCTCTCATATATGGAATTTACACATAGATCTGGGGAATGCCACCCTACAATCCCATGGCCAGAGAGTCTGGGAAACAGAACCTTCATTCAGTGGCTGATGGAAAAAGAGGCAGACTCCCACGGCTAAGCACTGAGCTGAACTCCAGAAAGCCAGTAACAGAGAAGGAAGACTTATGACCAAAGGGATTACGACTGGGCTGGTTTAACCCCCAGAAACAGCTTACCTGACAAGTTTTAACTCTTGAATCCCAGGCATCAGCCTAGGAATCCAGCATGGGACTGATCAAGTCCCCCTGAATGGAAGTGTCAGTGGGGAGGCCTAGGTAATCTATTGAGCCTTGGGCAGTAGATCAGTATTTATCCCGAGTATACAAATGGACTTTGGACTCCCATCCAACAATGTGAGATGAACTCTCACCATGAACTCTTGGGGGAGGGTCTAGGCCCTGCCATAGATGAAATGACAGACTATGGACACCCCCAAGGAGGGCCTCACCTTCCTTGGGGAAATGAGGGGGTATTGGGGGTATTGGGGGAGGGCATGGGAGGAGGGGAGGGAAACGGAGAGGGACCTGGAACTGACATGTGAAGCAGCCTTGTTTCTAGTCTAAATTTAAATTTAAAAATAAATAATAAAAAAAGAAAAATAAAAAAAGAATATCATAGCCTAAGTAAGACATGACCAACCATAAAACCAGAGGACATGTCAGGAAACTGCAGGCAACTGGTAACGGCTGAGAGAGAAAATAAATCTCTCCTAGAAATGAGCCCATAAGTGAATATCTAATACAAAGTGGTCAGCATTAAAACACATGCATGTGAACAATGTCAAATGGAATTACAAATTGTATATATATATACAAACAGACAAACATGTAACTAATAATTAGATGGAAAGTAAATAAGAGAAACTTTACGTCAAAGATGGAAGGATAGGATGTACTGGAAGGGTAACAGAAGGAAGAGGGAACAGGATCTACTAATAATGGATTAAAGATGATCAGTAAATTATATGCATATATAAAAGTCATAATGAAGCCAATTATGTCATGTAATTAATAAATTCTAATAATCTGTAAAAAGAAAAGCTTAAAGTTTTACATTTCTGGATGATATACACCCATTCTGTTTATGCCCTATGTATAGAAGCAGTTCTTTATGAGTAGATAATTTTAGCCCATTCAGCCTTGAACTCTCAGGCTTTCTGATTCAGCAACTGGAATGACAAGCTCAGGCTGTCTCATCCAGGTGCATACAGTTTCAAAGGTTCACCCTACAAAGTACTGAAGGCATAAGCAAGATGCAGGTAGGGAACTCCAGACAGTAATTAGTAACCCACCAAGTACTCGAAACTAAGAACAAAGAGGAAGGAAGTATCAACCAATGGCTTGAGAAACTGGGAGGCAGTATGAATATTATGAACTCTGCAAGGTTTCATCCTTAAAGAGTTTCTAAAAGTCAGCTCTTTTCTTGTTCATCAATTCTGTTTTCCTCGGAAAATAAGATATCTAATCTTGTGCATTGAGGTCTTGGGTTCTAGGGTCCCACCTCTCATTATTACCACACTAATGTAGCTAAAGTGTTCACTTTAGAGTTTATATGTGATAATATTTGAAGGGCAAGGGAAATAGAGAGAAAATAATTTACACTTCCCTTCTGACCTTACTGTTGTTGCTGATAATTAGCACTGAAGTTTGATGAAACACATGGAATACCTTGTTTTAGTAAGAACTTTTTTTTAACACATACATTTAATTTATTTAAGATTGTAGTCATTCTGAAAAGACAGGGTTCTTTTAGACTATAGTTACTCCTTTCTAAAGGAGTATTTTGATAAAAATAACTGAAACTTAATAGTTTCTCCAATTCATAAAAATGTATTCCAGGCAGGCAAAGCGGCTCACACCTATAATCCCAAGAATTGAGATATTGAGCTAGAAAAATTAAGGATTCTAGGCCACCCTTGGCTACACAGCATAGCCAAGACTATTCTTGGCTACTTGAGACCTTGGCTCAAAAAATTGAACAACAACAAAAAATAGCAACAATAACGAATTAATACAAAGCAAAATAAATTATTGTTTTTTCCAGTCTCAAAGATAAGTTTTTAAAAAGATTTCAAATCTTTATTCTTCCCTCCATGGTCCTCTATTACCAGCTGGGAATTAGCAGAAAGGGTAGGACAGTTTTCAATATCTTGTGTGTACAGTGAGTCAGAGGAAAGCATTCACCTTTGTGTCCAACCTCTTGGGGACCTCGAGTCTCCTCAGGAATGGCTGGATTCTGTGCCTCTGAAGAAGACCCAAAAACTCTTGAGTTTGAATAAGTCACCTCCTGATTACTCATCTTGAAAGGAAGTAATGAAGGTTTAAATTAAAAGCATGTCTTGGGATGATATCTAGGTAAAGAAAAAGTTAAAGGTACAAGTTTAGAACATTCTCGAATTTTATGTTTAGGCAGGGTAGAAATTTATTGACTCCTTTAAGCATCTGAATACTGTAAAGAGTGTGGATGGTGACTGGTTTCCAAAAGATGTGAAAAATATTTTTAACTAGTGGTCACATCAAAGATTTTTGGGAGGTATTGGGGAAAAAAAACCTGAATTGCCAAATAAAGGATTGGGTAATAGTAGGGCTTGACAAAACTGGTGATACCCAAGCAACTGACATAATTTATTAGTATTACTAACATATTGGGAATTCAAAACTTGCTTAAAACCAAATCTCTTTGCTTTTAAAGCATTTGTAAAAGTTGTGATACACAAGTAGACATAAAATGATCTTTTTGTCTTTTGACACATTTACAAAGTGTATGCCAGAAACAATATCCAAAGGATTATATGAAAGGAATACTATTGGAAGTTACAATAATAAAAGTTTCCTGAGTAAAAGCCAAAACACCCGTGTTTATAATTGCAAAGGATTCCATGGACGTGAATATTCCACAAAAATCAGTGTAGTGTATAACATTACTTGAGGACTCCATTTAAAAATAAAAAATTTCCACAGTGGTACATGCTTTTTTGTACTAGCACTCAGAGTCACAAGCGGGAGGATCCCTAAGGCCAGAATATCTAAATATCAAATCCCTAAATAGCCACCACAGCAGAGAGGGTGTCTGTCTAAAAAAAATAAAAACAAAAAGAATGATAATTTGTCAGTAGGCAATATAAATACTCATAAATTATTCACTCTTAGGATAGCAATCAATATACAAATTATTAAATTAGAGGTATATATAATTTGCCTTGTTTCTTCCATTAAACAGTATTTTAAGGGGCAACTGAATAAATAGGTAATATTAAAAATATGTGGATGGAATCTATTCTTGTTTAATACTTCTAACACATTTTAATTGATGAAATTTTCTAAACTCATTTACAAGTAACCTACTTCTCTAAAAATAAAATGGTTTCCTATTACAAAATTCTACCAAGCACATAAGAAACTATGTAAGCCACTTGAACTAATTACAAAGTAATTCTACTGATCATTGTTTTTGATTACATAAAATGGATATAATAGTACACCAAGAGAAAATACCTTTCTTGAAGCTTAACGCCAATGTTCACAGGCAGACTTAGTAAAGTTCTAATATGATCAATCGTCTTTCTTATCTATGCCATTGTCATGTATGCCATTTGTAACTGAACAGCATTTCTCTAGAATAAGTATCCTGTGAAAGAGATATCTTCAGAAATCAAAATAACTGTTACCTATTCCCCAAGCAGGTAATAATGCAAATGGAGGGAACCAAAGATGAGGAGCAAGTTGTCCTTTCCAGCTCTGTATTTCTTCAGAAGCTCAAAACTAAAAGCAGAAGTGTCCCTTCTGTATACTTCAGCTGTTAAAGTTTTGCCCCTCCTCTTAACCAAAGTGAAAAGAGGAAATTGTATTTTGAGAGCTGAAAGATAGGAAGCATGAGTTATGCATTCCAACATTTGAAATGATTCCCACTTCATATGAAGCAGAATCATGTTTGTAATCAGTATTTGGTGACTGAAAGGATTAAAGGAAAATACATTTAGAGAATACACTGCCAATATCTTCGGCTAAAATGTAATGTAACTATAAAAAGATTGGTTAGAAGAGATGGCTGAAACAGTTCTATATAAATAACAGGTTATAAAGAATAAATGGGATGACTAAATTCCTCAGTTCCAAATTTTAATAATTTTCAGGAATTTTTCCTTACATTACTATTTCAAAGGAAATATTACTCTTTTATTGCACTGTATTTATTGAAAGTAAATGTGTATTAGAAATGCCATAAGACGATCATATTTCCATTGTGGTATTCTTGGTGTGTTCTGAGCTACTTTTTAATCTACGCATAATATTTAAAATGAAAGTTGATATCTTTTTGCATCAGGTGATTTCATTTCTTTTATTTCAGTGTGACTGGGCAATCAAACCCGGGGTTTTATGCATGCCTCCAAGTGCTGTACCATGAGCTACATGCACACTCCTTAAGTATTCGTTTATTTGTTTGGTTGCTTAGTTTGGCTTCTTGGTTATTTTTCAGACAGGGTCAAGTTCTATAACTAATAATGGCCTGAAAGTCTAGATTCAAACTCACTGTTCTCCTGCCTCATCCTCTCCAGTTCTCTGTGACATATGTATGCTACTAGATCAGTTTCCATTGTATGTGTGTGGGGTGATGCCTATGACAGCTTCAATAAGGCTTATATGAACAAAAACTTACATGTAACAATACATGGCAACACACTGCTGCAACCGCAGTATAGCAACTGAAATGAACCAGCACACACAGAAAGCTAGGTTCTCTACCTACCATGTCACACTAAGAGTGGTGGTTAGTGTTTTGGATATGACAGCAGCAGGCAGAGAAGAGCCTTGGGACAGAGATTATCTAGGTAAGATTTAGCTCTGAAAAAGATTTTGAGGTATTATCTTTGCTAGGTAAATTGAGGTGGGAAGGTCCATCCCTTGTAGTTGATGCCATTTTCCTGTGCTGGAATCTCAGACCATAGAGATGAAGACAGCGACTGAGTACAAATGCTCATCACTCACTCTGAGATGAAGTGTGAGAAGATGCTGCAGTGACTGTGAGCTAAAATAAATCCGTCATCCCCTTTGTTGTTGGCCATATTTAGTGACAGAGGAAAAAGATCTTAAGATATTGGGAGAACAGGTGGTATTTTTATTTGTTTGTTTTGTTTTTGTTGGTTTTTTTTTAGAATAAAATGGACTATAAGTGAAACTGAAGACCCTGCAAGTCCACGGCAGTGAGAAACTGCTGTTGTAGATAACACCACAAATGTCGTTCACAAGAAACTGTTCATAGAAAGGTTAATTCTGTTGAGACATTTTTCTGATTTCTGTCTTCAATTGGAGGCTGTGGTCCTCAGGAGGAACACCGAGCAAGTGCAGAGCAGACGTACATGTTTGAGTGTTGCTTGTCTCCTCTCTGGCCAAGTCTGTGACACATGCTCAAAATCCTTTCCTTCCTCTCTGTGATAGCAGAATGCAAAATAGATATGGTACGTACAGTGTGCTTGACAAACAAGGACAACAAAGTGACCAGAAACTAAAAACA
This sequence comes from Mesocricetus auratus, assembly GCF_017639785.1. Classification (NCBI taxonomy): domain Eukaryota; kingdom Metazoa; phylum Chordata; class Mammalia; order Rodentia; family Cricetidae; genus Mesocricetus; species Mesocricetus auratus. Next base: position 1,075,569 of record NW_024429187.1, on the reverse strand, counting down.
AAGTGAAGACAGAGTCACACCAGTGTTTTAGTTTAGGAAGAAGCAGAATCATACCAATGACTTTCGGGATGCCAAATAAAGCAGCAGCTGCAAATTCATCTGTTTACTACAGAGCACCGAGTTTCTGGTAAAGAAAAGTCTTCAAATGAAGATGCTTACATTAGAAAATAGATTATCTTCATAACTAACCGATTGACACCCACACTGCAGTTCTTTGTGCAAAGCACAGTGAATAAAATGGAAAGTATGGAATTGCATCATAACCACCTGATAAACAGAAAGGTGAGAAATTTGGAAAATGTTTTCCACTTTCCTTAATTTTTCTTCTAATTTCACTTTTGTGCAAACCCCACATTCAGACAACCATTAATATATTTTACAATATATACTGATGTTCTTGACTCCTTCCTGCATGAGCTGTTTTATCTGGGAAACCTCATCATGTGCCCACTCACTTCCGATGAGACAGCTTCCTGAAGCTGTGTATTCAGGGTAATCACACCTCCAACCTCTGGTCACACCATCAGCCCTCAGCAGTGGTGTTGTCCTTTCACATCTGCAAGATGCTCTTCCTGCCCAAACTGAGGAGGGTATCTGAAATAGCTAACAGTCCACCAAGAAGCTTGGTTTGAACCTCTTAACCTGGAGGAACCGCAGTTCTTGGCCTTGGTTCTTCACTTCAGAGGTCAAACTTAGACAACACTAAACTTCACAGTTCTTGAAGGATGGAAAACAAAATAAAAATAAACTCTATTTTGAGATTTCCTCCGCCCATAACCACACCATGTTTCCTCGTACTTATAATCACAATTGTTCTAATAATCTGAGTTATCATGCCTATACAAATAGTCCATTCTGGACCAGAAGCTCTGAGAGGAAATAAAAGAAAACAAAAATGAGAACGATCTTTTGGGAACTCAGTAAGAGTAATAGAAGGACCCCAAAAATGTGTCTGATGGATATATGGGCTCTTCCATATTGAGAAAGGGTATCCAACAGTTTTTCTGTGTCTTCAGGCCCTGTTCACTCACTGAATCAGTTCAAAGATGAGAGTCTAACAGCTCTCCAATTCTACTGCATCCCCTCTGGAGTTGGCCGGCTCAGCTCATCCTTCTCAAAGCAGTCTTTCTTTTACATTTAATATTTTTCCTGATCTGTGATCTCATATAGTTCAGGATCTGAAACAGGCCAGTACTCCTGCTCCTCTTCCTTCTAATTTGTGAGTTCTGGGATTACAGTGTAAGCCTCTGATTACAGCCCTCACATCATTCTTTTACGTTTTGTATTTTTTATTTTGATGAGATGTTTTATCCTAGCTCTGTTTTATCCAGTAATCCTAAGAATTCAGCTGTTTAAACAATCAAAGGGATCTGTGGTTCAACGTGCACCTTAGTCCTTCATAACAACTCTCACACATTTTAGACACAAGTTTCTAATAGTTAGGTTTGCAAATAATGTTAGTCATTGTTCATATTCCTCATAAAAACGCTTACATAGTGGACTGGAGAGTTGCTAAGCAGGCAAGGAAGGACTGGCTACACCTCCCAAGGACCCAGTTTTGATTCCCAGCACCCACATAAGGGCCAAGAACTATCTGTATGCACAGTTCCAGGGTTTCTGATTTCCTCTATGGCGTCCAGGAGTACTAGGCTTATATCTGGTACACATGCATATATGTAGGCAAAATATCCATACATATGAAACAAAAAAATTAAAAACTTCACATATAGACAAACTTGGCATTGATGCCATATTTTCCTTCCCTCTCCACTGCAAACTTAGGCACAGAACCTCGAATGTTAAAAAAATTAGTAATTGATTATGGGAGAGCCTGGTTAGCACACTATTTTCATCAGTATTTTCTGATGTTCTCTGTTGTCGCATTAGGTGCACAGTAATAATGTGCCCTGGATTAAATGTGAGTAGATGTGGTGAGCATTGTGAAGAAACATCCCAAGGGAGCTACAGAAAATCAAAACAAATATCCTGAAAATATTGAATAATTTGCCAATGTGGAGCCATAGGAGTCAAGTTAAAAAAGAATAACATGGATTCTACTTTTATCAATTAACAGATAACTCCAAAAATTAATGACAAGGTATCATTAAAAAGTATCAATTTGTGCACGACATATGTCAATATACTGAGAGAAATGAAGATTTAATTAAATGGTGAATGAAAATGAGTTCAAATAGTACTGTTAGAATGAGGATACTATCATGCTACCGATTCTGTGCATTCTGAGGCATTGTGTTGAAGAGATTTTGAGAGCGTGAAAGGAAGTGGAATAGCCAATTCAGACTGATAAACATTGGACTTGGAGCTAGGTTATTCTCTCAGTAAGGGTGCTAGAAATGTAAAATGGAACCCATGCCATTCCACATGAGGACATCTGCACTGAGACAAAACAGAGAATTCCCACAGTAGGCCCCACTGAGTAATTGTGACTGAAGAGATGGCTAAACAGTTAGAGATGAGGAAACTGCATTTTTCACTCAATGACATTGTGAACCATAACTGTCTCAGTCACTCATCCGTTGGTGGACAACTGCTGGCTATTATGAGTAGACCAGCAATGATTCTGGTTGAGCAAGTGTCAGTATTGTATGGTTTACTGTCCTTTATGCATATGCTCATGAGTGGCACAGCTGGATCTTGAGGTAAATCAATCCCCATCTTCCTAAGGAAGTTCCACACAGTGGCTATACAAGTTTTCACTCACAACAGCAATGCAGAAGAGTTCCTATTATATAACATCCTCACCACCATAAGCTGTTATTTGTTTTATTGACCTTGGTAATTCTTTCTGGTGTAAGATAAAAATCTCTAAGTACTTTTGTAGATGAACGTTTCTGTCCCACCCAGTCCTGCAGCACTTTAGTCCCAAATAAACACACAGAGGTTGATATTAATTATAAACTGATTGACCTAATGCTTAGCTTTCTTACCTGCTAGCTCTCTATTAACTATTAACCCCTAAGTATTAATCTGTGTCTCTCCACGTAGTCTTGCCTTACTGGAAAATGCTCAGCCATCCTATCTTCCCAGTAGCTACGTGGCATCTCTCTTGCAACTCACTCTCTGCATTCCTCTTCCCAGAGTTCTCCTAGTCTGATAACCCCACATATGCATCCTTCCAGTCCGTTGGCTGAAACAGCTTTATTCATCATCCAATAAGAGAAACATATATTTACACCATACAGAAGAACAAACTCCATCAGAGTTTTGATTTCCACTTCTTGGTTTTGTTTTTGTAGAGGGACTTGGTTTATTTTTTAAGGAAGAACGTAGAGTTAGATGGTTAGGAAGGGGAGAAGATCTGGAAGGACATGAGAAAGAATAATGTAATCAAAGTATTTTGAAATTTACAAATTGTTTTAAATAAAAATATAATAGTATGTCATTAAAATAAAATGATATTTTATTTTAGAAAGATGTTTAACATTTCAAGTTATTCTTAGATATGTGTTTCCTTTTTGGAGAATTCTTTGTTTAGACCTGTACCCCACTTTTAGTTGGGCTGTTTTTTAGTTGGGCTGTTTTCTTTCTTTTATAATACTTATTTATTTATTTTAAAAACCTAACTCAGTTTCCCCTTCTTCCTGGTCAGTACTTCACCCATTCTCCCTCTGCCCCACATCCATTCCTCCATTTCTATTTAGTAAAAGGCAGGCCTCCAATATATATCAACAAAACATGACATATCAAGTTACAGTAAGACTAAGCACCTCCCCCCCTTTTATTAAAGCTGGACAAGACAGACAAGTTTGAAGAATAGCCAGCAAAAGAGTCAGAGACATTCCCACAAGAAGACCAAGCAAAACAATTATCTTAGGTCAGTCCCACGCAGGCTTGCTGGTAGTTGGGTCAGATTCTGGGAGCTCCTATGAGTCCAGCTTAGTTGATTTTGTGTGTTTTCTTATGGTGTCCTTAACCTCTATGGCTCCTATAATCCTTCCTTATTCTCTCCAGTAGGATTCCCCAGGCTTAGCCTAATGTTTGCCAATGGGTTTCTGCATTTGTTTCCATAAGTTGATGGATGAAGCCTCTCTGGTGACAACTGCTATAAGCACAAATTCCACCACATCTATAGGCAAGATAGACTGTAGATCAAAATTTATGTGTCTGGGTTGATGTCCTAATCTTTCCATTGGAAGTCTTGCCTGGTCACAGGAAATGACTAGTTCAGGCTCCACTGTATCTTGGAATTTTAGCTGGTATCATCCTCATAGGTTCCTGGGAGTTTTCCTTGCACCAGGTTTCCACCTGACCCTGAAATGCCTGCTCCCTTCCAGTTGTCTCTTTCAGTATCTCCCTCCCTACTCCCACCTAATGTTCACATCCCTTCCTGTCCCAAGTCTACCCATGGAAGTCTCTTCTATTCCCCTTCCCAGAGAGATCTGAACAACCCCTTTGAGTCCTCCTTATTACTCACCATCTCTGGGTCTGTGAATTTTATCATAGATATCCTTTATTTTATAGTTTATATCCACTTTTAAGTGTGTACATGCCATTTTTGTTTTTTGTACATTCCTGTGTTGAAGTCTTGTTCTTCAGATGCACAGTACCTATGTGGTCAAATCTACAGGAAGTTCTGCCAACTCTGAGTTACTAGATCTTTGAAAATTCTGCTACAGGGATGAATTAATACTGTTCCTGAAGAGTGACTATGTTCTCCTGAGTTGGCTGTAATGAAAGCCATAGAGGGTCCTTCTCCACTTGTGGTTTCCTGTCTTCACCGTCTGATTTCTGCCTTCTACATGTGTTTCCATGTGGTTCCTCTATAGCACCACCTTCCATTTTGGTGAGCAGATAGACCTGCCAACTCTTGTACCACCAACCTCCCAGACTGTGAGCTTAGTGCATCTCTTTTCTTCATAAATCATCCAACCTTAAAGATTTTATTATAATAATAGAAAAGTAATATATTAATCTAAGTTGGTAAAATACATTGACTGGTTTGTTTTCCTTTTAACATCCTACAACTAACTTTATTTTACAATTTGTATTTGTATAAAATGTATTTTATTGCACTCACCCTCACTCCTTTATCTCTTTCCCATGCCCTGCCATCACCCTTTTCTTTCTACATGTCTCTTTCCCAAATTTATGTATTTTTGTTTAGTTTTGTCCCTCACTGAGTTTGTTTGTTTTCTGAGACCAAGTTTCTCTGTGTAGCCCTAGCTCTACTGGAATTCACTCTATAGATGAAACTGGCCTTGAACTCACAGAGATCTACCTGGATTTGTCTCCTAAGTGCTGGGATTTAATGTGTGTACCACTACCTCCCTGCTTTGTCTCATTGAAATTTACCAGGACTGTCCAAATGACTATAGGTGAGTCTTGGGGAGTGAATTAAGTCATAAGAGAATGTTATTGATTGGTATGGGAAAGGTCATGACAATGTCCAATACCATAGCCACTTGGGAGTGGCAAAGCCTTCCTCAGGTCTGATATGAATGTTGACAGTGTGTGTAGAAAATGCCCACCATAGCTTTCTTCCCTAAGATGTTTATAGGTTGAAATCTGCTCCCCTTCAGAGACTGTTCTTACTGAGGTAATCTAAATTTGAGTCCTTGATTGGCTGTATCAAGAGCCCTGTCTGCTCATCCAGGCACATGCAATAACTTTGTCTCCCTGTTTAACTTCATATAATAGTATACGTAGTGGATTCAAGGTGCTGCATCTTGTCCACCAGAGAGCCCAGATCAGCTCATCACACACTATGTCCATCCATGTGTCTGCCATTCCTTCACTTGCTCACTCCTCTAGTTAGGTCAATCACTGGAGCCATGCAGTGTACAAGAGAAGAAGTATGTCCATTGAGTCTGGTGTGCTCACTGGTAGAGATACAAATGAAGACAGCAACTACCTCTCCCCCTGCATTTATCAATAGCCAATAGTTTTTGAGAAAGAGACTAATGTCCCATCAATCATTTCCCTACACAAGATGAATATTGACAGATTGAAACTTGTGCAGGCCTAGTACAGTCAACTGCAGCTAAATAGAAGAACACTATAATGGTTCATGATGACAATTCCAGAAATCACAAGCCATTGAAGAAAAATCCCAGCGGCAGGTGTTCAATTTGTCCCAGTGGGATTTTGGTCAGAAAGGTCCCACAGGCCTCCAAAACAACATGGAATATTTCTATTGCTTTTGGCTTCTCATAAAACTATATTATGAGACACTGATGTTCCTTGTTATTTGCCACTTTTAATAATCTTTCTTTGTTCTCTATGTTTTGTATTCTGAATATTATGTGGTGGTGAGGGTTTTTTGGTGTTCTTTAAGTTTCTTGTGCCATTATAGGATTGTCTTTATTTAGGTTGGGAAAATTTTCTTCTATGATTTTGTTAATATATTCATTGAAATTTTTAGCTAATTTTCTTCTCCAATTCCTATTATTCTTACATTTAAACTTTTCATAGCATCTCAGATTTCCTGGATATTTTGTGTTAGGATTTTTTAATTCAACATTTTCTTTGGAAGACTGAGAATCTATTTCCCCTATTGTGTGTTCAATGCCTGAGATTCTCCTCCCACCTTTATATTGAGTTGGTGGTGCTTGCATCTGTAGTTCCTATTTGCTCACTCAGATTTTCCACTTCCAGGATTGCTTTCATTTGTGTTTTCTTTATTGCTTCTGTTTCCACTTTCAGGATTTAAACAGTTTCCTTAACATGTTTATTTGTTGCCCCCATTCCCTTGGCTTTCTTGGAATTTTTTAGGGATTCATTGATTTCTTCCACTTTTTAAAAATCTTTTCCTAAATTTCTTTAAGGTATTTTTTCATTTCCTTTTTAAGAACATCTATCGTTTTCAGTAAGCCCTTCTCTAGGCTGTTTTCTTTTGAGTATGCTTTCTAGGATTGTTCGGGTCTTTCTGTCATAGGGTATCTTTGTTCTGATGGTGCCATATTACCCTTTCTGTTATTGATTGCATTCTTATACTACCACTTAGGCATCTGGATTTGGGATAATTATAGGTCTAGGTGTTGATTCCTGCATTTGTCTTACTTGAATTAGTGTTTTGATCCTTTGTTTATCATTCTTCTCTGGTCTTGAGATCTAAAAGGCCACTGAGTCTTTAGGGCCAGTAGGGAATCACCCTGGGGTTTGGGAGGCCTGGGATTCCTAGAACCAGCCTTGCCTATGGTAAAGCCAAAGTCTCCTTCTTAAGTTGTAGTTCAGGATATGAAGCCCAGAGAAGGAGAGTGCAATCAATTGTTGTTGTGGAGGATTAAAAGAGTTTAGTGTCTTATCTGGGGTCCCTGGAATTACTCTGGCTTCTGGAAAAGCTGTCAGGGCTATGGTTCCTAGTATGGAGCTCAGGGGATGGAATGCATTTGGGGTTTGTTGACTTGATTTTAAGGAGCATTAGTGGGTGGTAGGCAGTGTGTTTTCTGGGTTTCTTAGGTCCTACCTGGCCTCTGATAAGACTTCTTAGATAGTAGTAGGCTGGGATATGGGGCCCAGGGATGGGAGTGAAGTCTGGGGTTGTTGGGCAGGCTTAAAGGGATTAAAGTGGGAGGTGATCAGTATCTTACCTGTGGTACCTAGGACCAGCCTGGCCTCCAGTAAAGATGCTGGGGCTAGAGTCCCTAGATCTTCATTGTTCTCAGGAGAAACTTAAGTCTGCTTTAGAAGTTTTATCCCAGTATATGGGAATGCAATCTTATGCAACCTCTTTGGAAATTAGTATAGTAGTTCGTCAGAAAACCAGGAATCAATCCACCTAAAGACCCAATTATACCACTCTAGGGCATATATCCAAAGGATGCTCAATCATACCACAAGGACATTTGCTCAACTATGTTCATAACAGCTTTATGTGTTTATAACCAGAATGTGGAAAACATGTAACAGCCCCTTAACTGATGAATGGATGAAGAAAATATGGTATATTTATACAGTTTTAAGGCAAATGAATAGAACTAGAAAAAAGTAATTCTGAGTGAGGTAACCCAGACTGAAAAAGACAAATACGGTATGTATGCACTCATAAGTAGAGACTATCTGTAAAGTAAAGGATAACTATGCTACAATCCACAGATGCTGAGAGACTGGGTAACAAGAAGGGTTCAAAAGGGGAAATAGAAAAGATATAGTGAGTGATAATTTGGGCTTGAAGATATCTTTGGGGTAAGATATTTACTAGATTAGGAACAACATTTATTTAATAGACAATACAATTTAGGTATTTCTATCTTTTAAATTGGGTAAATTTGTTTTTTAATATATTTGTGACCTTTTAAAATTATGAAATTTCTATTATTTTTGTAACTGTGGAAGTTTTTTTGGGCTGCTTTAATGAAGAGTACACATTTTGTGGCTTAAAGTAAAACAATACTTATACTCTTACTGTGTGAAGTCCAGATTTTGGTTTGTTTGTTTATTTTTGCTTTTGGAGGTCAGGATGTCATATCCCAGCCTTGTTTCAAACTCACTTTGCAGAGGACAACTTCAAATTGTTGATCCTCCTTCCCTGACTTCAGCAGTGTTGAGATTACAGGTGTGCAACCAAACTCCATCTTGTAACCCAGATGTGTAGCTATTCCCTCTGGTTTGAGCATGATGGATACCATCTCTTGAATCAGAGAAGCTGTGCTCAGCCACAGAAGACTCTCATGAGTCTTGTCCATTAGCTTTCCTTTGTGGAGAGTTATCAGTGATGCTCCAGAAAGCTCATAGCATCTGGGAGCCCCAAAGAAACATTTGAGAGACCCCCTTTCCAGTAATTAGTAAGTACAAGCTTTGTAGAAGACTCCTGTGTAACCTGTCTATGAGCTACCTGTAGTCCAGATTTTCCCTAAATAGTTCATTAAGCTTAATTTTATATTTTTCATTTGTTTGTTTATTTTGTTTTTGGAGACAGTATCTCACTGTGTGGCACTGGTTGGCTTGATACTGAGAGGACCAGGAAATATGGCAGCCTGCCCTAATAACTCAGTTAAGAACTAGGCTTTGAGTCCTGCTTCTTGGAAACAAGTAGACAGTTTCTGGGGGAGAAACACAAATAAACGACAATAAATCTCCAACATCCCAACAGCAAGAACAGGGAGGCCTGGTACATGTAGTACTGGGTCTGAGCCATAACAACTTAAGGCAATAACCAAACAAGGACAAAGCTTGGGACTTGTCCAGGCCTATCCAAAACTAGAAAAATTTTATCCCCAATCAGCCCCTGACAAAGGCTAGTCAATTAGAATGTACTAATATGATTGCCATTTGCTTAAGCTAATTACATCTAAAATGACCCAGCTGCCAACTGGGCTGTGCTTAAAATGAGCCGGAACATCCCTCTCAGCGTCCTTGCCATTTTGCCTTTATGTAGAATGGATGTCCCCAGCATGTTGGTAATAAACACTCGTGCTGATAGCCTACATGGACCCTGTCTTTTGCGGGACTTCTTATGGGCCCTAACAAATACTTACTATTCAGAGAAACCAGAGGTGCTACTGTTCAGGCCTTCTGAAGCCCAGAAAATCATGAGTAAGTTCCAGCAGCCAAATACTAAATTATAGAACATGGACTGACATAACTGAATTTAGATTTCGCTTAGATCTGATTTTTCCTATGTCATGCATCTTCATGTCCTCAGTAAGAAGGTGTAACAGTATTACTAAATAGCAGTCACAATTGAGAAATTTGAATTTTTCAAACCCCTTGGACTTTTAAATCAGTGGAAATATTTTTTATCATTTTTTATTTTAATTTTAAATAGCTTGTTTTACATGTCAATCCCAGTTCCCTCTCCCTCCCCTCCTCCCGCACTCCCCTTCCCCCCCACCCTCCCACCCTATTGCCAAATCCTTCCACATAGGGGATATCTAGAGTCTGTCATTTCACTCTGGGTAGGGTCCAGGCACTCCCCTAAGAGTCCAGGCTGAGAGCATCCCTCTTTGTGCTATAGGCACACGAAGACTGTTTGTATACCAGGGATAGACACTGATCCACAGCTCAGGGCCCCATAGGTTGCCCAGGCCTTCTTGCTGACACTCACATTTGGGGGGGTCCAGATCAGTCCTATGCTGGCCTCCCCACTGTCGTTCTGGGGTCCAAGAGCTCTCCCCTGTTCAGATCAGCTGTCTCTGCTGGTTTTGCCAGCCCATTCTTTGCCAATTTACTCATCACTCCTCTCTCTCTGTCACTGGGTTCCTTGGGTTCAGTTCAGTGATTAATTGTGTGTTTGCCTCTGCTTCCATCAGTCACAGGATGAAGGCTCCCGGATGGTTATAGACATCAAGTTCATTATCAGGAATGGGCATTCGAGGTGGTCTCTCCACTATTGCTTAGCTTGCCAATTGGTGTTATCCCTTTAGATCACTCGAGGTCGCTCTGGTGCCTGATCTGTATTCGATCCTATGATTCCCTCTTCCCCCTATTCTACCCACACCCCCTCAACTTCCTGTTACCCCATGACCAACTCTCTTCCTCTTCACCCCCTCTCTTCTTCCCAGGTCCCACTCCCCCCCCACCCCTCGCCGTGTTCCCCATCCATTCAGAGGATCTTGTCTCAATCCTCTTCTCTTGGGTACTATGCATATATGCATATCTTTTAGGTTCTTTCCTGTTACCCAGACTCTCTATCAGTGGAAGTGCAGACTGGCACTATCCTAATCCATGTCTAAAATCCATATATGAGTGAGTACATACCATGTTTGTCTTTTTGCGACTCGGTTACCTCACTCAGGATGGTTTCTTCCAGTGCTATCCATTTACCTGCGAATTTCAAGATTCCATTGTTTTTTTTTCTGCTGAGTAATACTCCATTGTGTAAATGTACCACATTTTCTCTATCCACTCTTCAGTTGAGGGGCATCTAGGTTGCTTCCAGGTTCTGTCTATTACAAATAATGCTGCTATGAACATAGTGGAGCAGATGCCCTTGTTGTATGAACTTGCCTCATTTGGATATATGCCTAAGAGTGGAATTGCTGGGTCTAGTGGTAGATTAATTCCCATTTTCTTGAGGAATCTCCATACTGATTTTCAAAGTGGCTGTACAATTTGACACTCCCACCAGCATTGGAGGAGTGTACCCCTTTCTCCACATCCTCTCCAGAAACTGTCATTGGTGTTTTTTTTAATTTTAGCCATTCTGAAAAGAGTGACTTGGTATCTCAGATAGAAAAAAATTGGAATAACCCCCTGCATCTTATCAGACCACCATGCATTAACATTAGAATTCAACAATAACACAAATCGCAGAAACCCTACAAACTCATGGAGATTGAACAATGCACAATTGCACCATCCCTGGGTAAAGGAACAAATAAAAAAAGAAATTAAAGACTTCCTCGATTTCAATGAGAATGAAGACACAACATACACAAACTTATGGGACACTTTGAAAGCAGTGCTGAGAGGAAAGTTTATAGCAATAAGTGCCCACATGAAAAAACTGGAGAACAGTCATACTATAGAATTAATAGCACAGCTGAATGTTCTAGAACAAAAAGAAGCAAACTCCCCCAGGAGGAGCAGATGCCAGGAAATAATCAAATTGAGGGCTGAAATCAATCAAGTAGAAACCAGAAAAACACTGAGAAGAATCAATGAAACAAAGAGTTGGTTCTTTGAGAAAATCAACAAAATAGATAAACCTCTGTCCAAACTAACCAAAAGACAGAGGGAGAGCATGCTAATTAACAAAATCAGGGAAGAAAAAGGGGACATAACAACAGACTCTGAGGAAATCCAGAGAATCATCAGGGCATACTTTGAAAATCTGTACTCCACAAAATTTGAAAATTTAAAGGAAATGGACAATTTGCTGGATAGATATCACTTGCCAAAACTAAATCAAGAACAGATAAACAATCTAAACAGACCTATAACCCCTCATGAAATAGAAGCAATCATCAAAAGCTTCCCAAACAAAAAAAAAAGCCCAGGCCCAGATGCCTTCAGTGCAGAACTCTACCAAAAATTCAAAGAAGAGCTAATTCCAATACTCCTTAAAGTATTCCACACAATAGAAGCAGGAGGCTCACTGCCAAACTCTTTCTACGAGGCTACAATTACCTTGATACCCAAGCCACACAAAGACACAACTAAGAAAGAGAACTATAGACCAATTTCCCTCATGAACATCGATGCAAAAATACTCAATAAAATACTCGCAAACCGGATTCAAGAACACATCAGAAAAATCATCCACCATGATCAAGTAGGCTTCATCCCAGGAATGCAGGGATGGTTCAACATTAGAAAATCTATCAATGTAATCCACCATATTAACAATCTGTGAAAGAAAAACCACATGATCATCTCACTAGATGCTGAAAAAGCCTTTGACAAAATCCAGCACCCCTTCATGATAAAGGTCCTAGAGAGATCAGGGATAACAGGAACATACCTGAATATAATAAAAGCAATATGCAGTAAACCAACAGCTAACATCAAACTAAATGGAGAGAAACTCAAAGCAATTCCTCTAAAATCAGGAACAAGACAAGGCTGTCCACTCTCTCCATATCTCTTCAATATTGTACTTGAGGTTCTTGCTACAGCAATAAGACAACAAAAGGAGATAAAGGGGATACAAATAGGAAAAGAAGAAGTCAAACTTTCACTATTTGCAGATGATATGATAGTTTACATAAGTGACCCAAAAAACTCCGCAAGGTTACTCCTAGAGCTGATAAACACCTTCAGCAATGTGGCAGGATACAAGGTAAACTAAAAAAAAATCAGTGGCCCTATTATATACAGATGATGAAGTGACTGAGAAAGAAATCAGAGAAACATCACCCTTTACAATAGCCATAAACAGCATCAAATATCTGGGGATAATGTTAACCAAGGAAGTTAAAGACCTGTATATCAAGAATTTTGTGTCTTTAAAGAAAGAAATCAAAGAAGATACCAGAAAATGGAAAGATCTCCCATGCTCTTGGATTGGTAGGATCAACATAATAAAAATGGCAATCTTGCCAAAAGCAGTCTACAGATTCAATGCAATCCCTATCAAAATTCTATCACAATTCTTCAAGGACCTGGAAAGAACATTAATCAACTTTATATGGAAAAACAAAAGGCTCAGGATAGCCAAAACATCCCTATACAATAAAGGAACTTCAGGAGGCATCACCATACCTGACTTCAAGCTCTATTATAGAGCTATAGTCCTGAAAACAGCTTGGTATTGGCACAAAAATAGGCAGGTAGACCAATGGAACCAAATCGAAAGCCCTAATTTTAACCCACACACCTATGAACACCTGATTTTTGACAAAGAAGCTAAAACTGTACAGTGGAAAAAAGAAAGCATCTTCAACAAATGGTGCTGGCATAACTGGGTAATGGTATGCAGAAGACTGCAGATAGATCCATGTTTATCGCCTTGTACAAAACTTAAGTCCAAATGGATCAAAGATCTCAATATAAATCCTGCCACACTGAAACTTTTAGAAGAGAAAGTGGGAGATACTCTTCAACGAGTTGGTACAGGAGACCACTTCCTAAACATAACACCAGTGGCACAGGCACTGAGATCGACAATTAACAAATGGGACCTTCTGAAACTAAAAAGCTTCTGTAAGGCAAAGGACACAGTCAAAAAGACAAAAAGGCAGGCCACAGAATGGGAAAAGATATTCACTAACCCTACATCTGACAGAGGACTAATCTCCAAAATTTACAAAGAACTCAAGAAACAAGTCTCCAAAACACTAAAGGATCCAATTAAAAGGTGGGGTACAGAGCTAAACAGTGGAAATATTTTTAAAAGACTTTAACTTTTCAGGGTTGCAATGTGTTTTCTATTATACTAACCTGAAGTTTTGGGGAAAGATAGAAAAGGTTGCAGTTCAGCAGCGATACCCCAAGTTGTAAGTGTGTTGAACTTGTTTTGGCTAATCTAGAGGAATTTCTTCTATTACATTGCCTTGTGGACATATCTGTGGGGGCAGATTCTTGATTAATGATCAATGTAAGAGTCCCAGATAGTTGTGGATGGTACCATCACTAGGTAGCAATATGTGGGTTATATAAGAAAAATAGCTAAACCTGAGCTGTAGAGCAAGAGAGTAATACAGTTGCTCTGTGGTTTCTGCTCATATAAATGTTTGTATTATATTCCACAAATATTGGGTAGTAACATATAAAACGAAATAAACAACTTCCTATTAAGTTTTCGTAGTTCAGTGTTTTATCACAGTATCAGAAACCAGACTAGTATAGTACGGACACGTAATTTTGACTTCTAATGAAAACAAGTCAAACATGTCCTGCTCATGTTTCCCAGTTCCTTTGAACTTCTTTCTAGTAGAGTTCATCTTCCATTATTTTTTGTTAATTCTGCTGCTGGTGTCCAATTTAAGTCTCTCTCTGTATTCACAGTGTAAGCCTTATGCTGTCCTGGTAGTTATAATCTACTTGTTGAAGTGGTCAGTTAGTATTGACTTCAGGATGGAAGTTTTAGAAGGCTGAAAGCTGTGTTAAGTAGACAGAAGCAAAGTGACTCTGCTCATTGAACATTTCACATTAACAGAACTATTTTATAGAAGTGCAGGCCCATAGGGATCCACTGCCATTTGTGTGGTGGCTACTGATTGCTTCATCTATATCTAGTATAACTAAATGGATAGTGCTATTACAATGATTTTTCCTTGTGTTTTTAAATGAGAAGCTGCAAACATTCCAACTTGCAACAACTGTGGTCATTGATATCCAATCCATCAAATAACTGTGCTTCTGATTATTCACTTAGGTGGTATCAACAGAATTTATTTATTTATTTGCTTGTTTAATGATGATAAATTTAAGCATTCAGATGGTTTGTGGATATATTCAGTGTATCAATCAGTCATGGCTTGGTAATTTGTTTGCCAGAAATACTGTCTGGTTCCTTTGCTATTCACAAATGTGTGCCCCTTCTTCTCATTTTGCTGTGTAAAGTCTGTTGATTTACCTCTCACTGTGCAATGCAATACACATCAACTATAGGTTTGTTTTGTGGGCATTAGTATTTGTATTCAAGTTACAGGCACATCATCATCTTTCCTTTTAATTAGCTGTCAATTCAACAAGAAAGAGAGTAACAGTAACTATTATAAAGAAAAGTAATTGGGTCATGGGTACAGATTCAGAGGCTTAGTCCAATTTCATCATGTAAAGAAGTGTGGGGGTATACAGGCAGTCATGGTGCTAGAAAAGTAGTAAAGCTAATTCATGTCAGAAATCTTAATTAGTAATAAATAGAAAATTATATTCAAAACTGAAAAAAGGAAAGTAACTAAGTATCCTACATCTGGATCTTGCAAGCAGCAGGAAGAGAGACACTAGGACTTGCTTGGGCTTTTGAAACTTCAAAGCCCACCAGAAATTGTACACTTCCTCTAATAAGTCCATACCTCCTAGTCCCTCTCAGTGACTGCTGCTCACTATGTTCAAAGACTCAAACATATAGAGACCATTCTTCTTCAAACTAGTAACCCTGAATAAGAGAACATATATGGGAATTTATTAGACCTTCACTGTGAAATGAGTAACAACACACAAATTACAAGGGAGAGTTGAAGACCCCTTTAACTGCTTGGTCCTTGGAGCTGCTGTCTCAACATTTAAGGTAGTCCCACCGTGGTCACCTCACTGGGGAAGCAGCTAGTCAGAAGTTCTCTGTTCACATGACTGGCCTCAGTCAACCCAGTGCGGCACCAGAAATCATTCAGATTCCTGGAGAGCAGCTGTTTCTTAGTTCACAACAAACACATGGAAATGCTGGCTCTAACATCAGCTGATTCTAGTTTGTGCCAAATTGAAATGAAAACCAATCATAATAAAGGTCTTTAGACAAAAAGTTCCCAAGATGTTAACTCAATGTTAGTGTTAGGAATCAAAACTTGGTCTTCTTGAAGAGTAACCATTAGGAATATGACTATACCACATTATTATCAGGAATATAAATGATAGTAGACTCATATGTCTTTACTTAAAATGTGTCATAACTATTGTAAAAGGTTAATGAGTCATTTGAAACACAGAACTGTTTGATTGACTCAATACCTGGATTCTTAGGGTTACTACATAATGAGGTAGAATAAACATCACATTAAAATTAAAAAATACAAATCAATGGTAAACAAATAATATAAGAGCTGGAGATGGTGGCTCACACTGTAATCCCAGAACTCACAAGCCAGAAAGAGGACGATGAGGACATCTGGGTCTGTCTCAGCTAAATAGTCAGTTCTGGGCCATCCTGAACTGTATCAGATCACACCTAAGGGGGAAAAAAGTTAAAATAAAGATTGCTTTGAGTAAGATGAGTTGAGTCTTCAGACTCCACAGAGGATGCAGTGCAGTTGGAGTTTTTCCTCTGAGCTATGGTACAGTGAGAAAACAGGAACTAAAGAGTTAAAAGTCTTATAGACTGTTGCTTACCTGTTTTCTCCATGAATTAATTTTATCCTCTGATATCAAAGAACCCAGATATTCATCTGAAACCCTATGGGGGTGCCTTTTATTACTATTACTGAGTTTCCAAAGCATCTTTTCCATTTTCTCAGTCCCAGGGCTTTAGTCCCAGCAAGAACTATGCAGGGAGGCAGGATAAAGCAGAGGGTTAGAAAAGTGCTGATTATAAATTCCAGGACATGTAAGGTGGTTACAGTCACCAAAAATCTCGAAATAAACTTCTTTTTAGTTTTCTTAAGAGCTGTGAAGATTACCACATTTCGGTTTTGTGACAGTTCCTCCTTAAGACAGAATTACCAAGAGGTGTGATGCTGGGCAGAACCAGCCAATACTCCAGTGAAACTTCACCTTAGCCTGGGACAGGAAGACCAATGTCAGTGAGTTCTGAGGGTCCCACTGGAAGGTTTGAATGTGTGACTACACTTGTGTATCTCAACATAAAGGAACAGGAAGCTGTGGTTTCACAAATGAAGGCATTTCCAGCAAAGAAGACAGAGAAATGAATATATGTTATATATATATATATATAATATATATGTAGCTTTTTTCTACAAAATGAATTTAGAAGACAAAATAAAAGAAACCAAAAACTTTCTTAAAGCTTTTAACATTTGCATTCCACAAGTTTATTGAAATGAATTTTAGTATTTTATGTTTTGCGTTGCACTTTGGAAAAACATAAGTGGGATTGTCAGTCAATTTGGTCTAAAGTGACTCTATTTTCTCATGCTATTTATGCTCATTACTAAGTTACTTTTTTCTGAAATTCAAATCTTAGCTGTACAGAGCTTATAGGGTGGAGTTGGGAGATTTATTTATTTATGTTTTTCAGGCTTCAATAAGTATCACTTTGATTATTAGCATCAATACTAAAACTAAACCCAGGATGGCTAACAGAAGATTTAGTATCGCATCATGTTAGTTGCACTTCCGGTTTTGTTTTTATCAAATAACTACCAAATGAGAGCACCCTGGATTATTTATCAGGGAAATCACCGTGTTTTGTTTCAGAATTTGTAGGCAGAATTAAAGCAGTAGGCTTCTCTGACTCAGGAGCCACCAATTTATGAGCAAGGGCAGGTTGGTAGATACACAGAAGAGTGGGAAGTGTTACCTCCCATCAAAAAGAAACAGGTCAGAACATGCCACTTGAAAGATGTGTAAGGTATACGGAGTTGTTGAAGGTGGTTAGATGGAGAACCTGTTCAGTCATAGCAGCTGTGGCTGTGAGAAGTAGCACGAGGTCCACACAGCCAGGAATCCCCCACACTGTCAGCTATGAAAGGAGAAGTGGCTCCCTGGGTCCTACCACGTATTGCTGATCTTTTGTATATTGAGGATAGAGACAAATGGTACAAGATAGAGGTATTCTGGAGCACCTGCTCAATGAACTTGGCTTACTGAACTGTTTAGATGAATTAATGTCTGAGAACAGTTTCCTGAGACATCTTGTGTATGATAATGGTAGGTTGAGTAGTTACTCAAAGATATCAGGGCTTAAGAACCATGAAGTGGTCCTGTGGGATGTCTGCATTGGCAAAAGCATTAGTCACACAAGCCTGATGACCTTCCCTTATTTAATACATGAAACCCAAAGTGGAAGCAAATAACTAACTAATTTCCAAAGCTGTTCTCTCATCGCTACTTGAAACAGAAGGCATGCATGCATTTGAACTCACATACACTCATTAGACATGATAATAATAAAGTGAAAAAATTAAGTCTACATAGGGAGCAACGTAAGGAGACAGAAACTGGCCATATAAAATATCAGCTACATAACTTAGTGGTGAGAACAGGAGAAGATTGTGAAATAGGCACAAAGACTGGGGGTGGAAGTGAAAGAAGGCTAAGAGAGAGAAGATCAAATACTGGCTGGAAGTCAGTAAAGGAGGAGAGAAGCAGGGGCTGTAGTTCTGCTATAGTCAAGGGGGGTCACACTTGCCATTGCAAGATCAGTTCCTCTTTTTTTCTACAGCCCATTCCCCAGCTCCCAGTGTTTCATTAACTTCTCTCACTTGATTTGAAGAACAATTTAAATTGATTTCATAAAAAACAAGATTTTAGGTTGTAAAATCTACAATCACATGAAAGTAGAGTTCGATGAGAGATTTGAAAATATTCTGGCAAAAGTTAGCTCATGTCAGCAGACTATAGAAATCAAATAATCTTGTTTCCCTCCTTCCTGTATCGTCATCATCATTATCTCCACCATCACCATTGTGCTGTTTAGGGTCAAGCATGGACTTTTGCACATGGCAAGCAAAGCTCTTCCTTGAACTGTACCCCAATTGCCAAGATATTTCTAGAATCTTCAGCATTCAGTGTTAGAAACTGTTGCCTCACTAATAATGTATACATCAAGAGTTTTGAAGAAAGATCTGTTGATGAAAAATCCAGCTTTCACCTTTAATGTAATAAACGATAGTTTCTTCTGGGGCTATTTTGAGTGACCATGGCTCCTGTTCCAATGTGGAAGCAGTTTCATGAAGTTTTGTAATTTCAAGGAACTGAGAAAGTTATAAATCAAGGCAAAATTATTATACATTGGTACATCAGAGAGATGGTTACAGCAAGATGGGGAAGCTTTTCTATAAGTCATGAAATAACATTCTTAGTTTTCACGTTGGTGGTCTGCTAAGTTAATAGATTTTACAGTTTTTATTTATTAGTCACAGGGTATTAATATAGTAAAGTAATTGGCCTCTGAGTCTACAATATTCCAACATCTCTATCTCACTGTAATTTTAGTTAGTAATCAGTGAATCAGTATTTGCTGATGCAACTTCTTCCCAGGATTTCTCATCACAAACCCATAAGCAAAATCCATAGAAGAAAAATTCCCCTTATCTCAGCTTCAAAAAAGGCAATTGTTATTATCTTCACATACAAATGTAAAATATAAATGAATTAGAGGGTTGTGATAACCTCTATTAGAGTTCCTTAAGTGTCTATCTCCTTTGATTCCATGGATTCATGCATAAAATATCTTTATTAAGTATGTTCTAAAGTATAGCCCATATAGGTTTTTGATTAAAGACAAAACAGTGTCAATAATAAATTACATATTACTGATAATTATATATGTTCAAAAATCTTGTAGATAGATATTTATAAAATTTAAAAGTTCATTATTTATCATAAACGTTGAAATAGGCAATCTAAGTAATCTATTGGAGAGGTTACCTTAAAGGCCCTTACCCTATAATAAGATTGATAAATATCTTATATGCCATCCTAGAGCCTAAATCTAGTAGCTGATGGAAATATAGGCAGATACTCACAGCTAAACACTGAAATTTACTCCTGGAATACAGTTGCCGAGAGGGAGGACTGATGACCAAAGGGGTCAAGGCAGGGCTGCCAAAACCCACAGAAACAGCTGACCTGAACAAGGGGGAGCACATGGACCCCAGACTAATGACCGGGAGGTCAGCCTGGGGCTGATCCAGACCCCCTGAATGTGGCTGTCAGTGAGAAGGTCTAGGGAATCTATGGTGCCTATGGTAGTAGATCGGTATTTATCCCTGGTGTACAAATGGATTTTGGGAGATCATTCCATGTGAAGAGATGCTCTCTCAGGCTGGACATATAGGGGAGGGTCTAGGCCCTGCCCTGGATGTTATGACAGACTTTGGGAATCTCCCATGGAGGGACTCCCTCTCCCTGGGGAGGGGTAGGGGGATGGGATGGATGTTAGTGGGGTGCAGGGGAAGAGGGGAAGGAGCTGGTATTGACATATGAAGCAGGATTGTTTCTAATTTAAATAAAAATAAATTAAAGAAGAAGAATCAGTGATTGAGTCCAGTCTGTGCTTCATAATAAGTATGATGTTTGTCTCAAAACAAACAAAACACATCATCTCCTTTCTCCTTCCCCTCCCTCCAAATTTACTCAGGAGGTCTTGTCCCTTTCACTTTCTTGAGGGGTCCATGTATGCCTCTCATAGGGTCCTCCTTGTTTCCAAGCTTCTCTGGGGTTTTGAATTGTAGGCTGGTTATCCTTCACTCTATGCCTAATACCCACTTATGAGTGAGAATGTACCATTTTGATTCTCTGTCTGGGTTACCTCACTCAGTATGGTTTCTTCTAGTTCCACCCATTTGCCTGCAAATTTCAAGATGTCATTGTTGTTTTTTTTGTCCTTTGAATGCTTCTCCATTGTGTATATATACCACGTTTTCTTTATCCATTCTTTGGCTGAGGGGCATCTAGGCTGCTTCCAGGTTCTGGCTATTACAAATAATGCTGCTCTAAACATAGTTGAATGAGTGTGCGTCCTTTGGGTATATTCCCAAGAGTGGAATTGCTGTGTCCTGAGGTAGACTGATTCCAATTTTCTGAGAAACTGTTATACTGATTTCCAAAGTGGCTGCACAATTTGCACTCTAACCAGCAATGGAGGAGTATTCCCCTTCCTCCACATCTTCGCCAGCATTAGCTTTCATTAGTGTTTTTGACTTTAGCCATTCTAATAGGTGTATGATGGTATCTCAGAGCTGTTTTGATTTGCATTTCCCTGATGGCTAAGATTGTTGAACAATTCCTTAAGTACCTTTTGGGGATTTGAGATTCCTCTGTTGAGAATTCTCTATTTATATCTGTACTTAATTTTTAATTGGATCGTTTGGTGTATTTTGTGTAGTTTCTTCAGTTCTTTGTATATTTTAGGCATCAGCCTTCTGTCTGATGTGAGGTTGGTGAAGTTCTTTTACCATTTTGTAGGCTGCCATTTTGTCTTAGTGACTGTGTCCTTTGCCTTAAACTTCTCAGTTTCAGGAGGCCCAATTTATTAACTGTCAATCTCAGTGTATGTGGTTTCCTGTGCCAATTCATTCAAGGGTACATCCCACTTTCCCTTCTAAGAGGTTCAGTGAGGGTGGATTTATGTTGAGGTCTTTGATCCATTGGAAGAAAGTTTTGTGCATGGGGTAAGACATGGATCTACCTGCATGTCAGCATCCAGTTATGCCAGCATCATTTGTTGAAAATGCTTTCTTTTTTCCATTGTATAATTTTAGCTTCTTTGTCAAAAATCAGGTGTTCATAAATGTGTGGATTAATATAAGGGTCTTCAATTAGACTCCATTAGTCTATCTGTCGCTTTTCTACCAACCCAAGTTGTTTTCATTGCTATAGCTCTATAGTAGAGCTTGAAGTCAGGGGTGGTGATGCCTCTGGAAGTTCCTTTATAGTTTTCAACTATATGCCCATGTACCCAAACTTGTCAAGACGGGTATGGTAAAATGTGTGCAATTTTTGTAGCAAGAAACAGCAACGTGATTATTTTGCTTATTGAGGGGCTGGGCATGACCATGCTATATTAACAAACGTTATTCCCAACTGTTGTTTTCCTGTGAAGAGGTACCATTTTGTAGTTCAGGCTGGCCTGGAATTTGTTAAGCTGCCCAGATTGTACTCAAATTTATAGTATGCTTGTCTCAGCCTCCTAAGGACAGGGACTACAGCACTATGCTAACATTTACAAATGGAAAAGTTATTTTAAAATAATGGCACAAAACATTTTTAATTCTGGAATGCTAAAATAATAGCACTTTTTCGTTTCCTATCACAGATTTTTATGATGTAGCAGTTTTATGGATATTTTAGTCCTTGCATAATAATATCAGCTCTTATCATGGCATAGTAAGATCAAATGCAATTGCGCTTTGTAACTCTAATTTCTGAAAAAATATTTAATAATGAATGATCAGTTATGCCAATTAAAGTGAACCAGTCATGATGCAAGGTAATAAAGTTTCCTTGTAATGCTTGAGGCTTCCATCCTTCTGCCTCATTCACTGTGTTACTGACAGAATTACACAAGTGTGTACAGGATTTTGAAGTTCTAAATTGTGCTACTGGGAGCTTTACCTTGGTCATAAGCAGACCCACACTCTCATACCATGGCAGAAGGAACACACACACACACACACAATTATTTTTATAACTGCAACCATATAAATGCCCTAAATTCATTTCAGCCTAAGGATTTGATAAATACTCTCTACTAGAAGTTTCCATATTCTGTCCCTAACAATGTTAGAGGATCAAATTTTGCCCACAGACCAAAAGAACCTGAATTGTCATCTGTGCTGACTTGTGGTTCTGTCTCCTTGGAGCAGTAGAAACTCAAACACCCAATAAGTTCTAGCAGCTATAAGATTCTCCTAATTCAAGCATGGATTTCTGGGGGTCCAGTCCCTTATATGAGATAAGGAAACCCTTAGCCATTAGCCCACAGAGCATCAACATTGTAAGGTACTAAATGGATTCCACATCTTTTGGAGAAGAATCACTACAGAGTAATGCAAATCTATATTCAAGATCCCTTCATACCTGCGCACTGTTTACAATCAAAAGCAACCTTAGTTTCCCTACAGTATATGTTCTGTTTTCTGTTGAGGTAATCCAGATAAGCTTTGAGGGTAACATGCTCTGTAAACTTACTTCTCAGCATTTCTTTAGCTGTCATTATGCATGGTGCTGTACTCTAGATGGAAATTATTTAGCTTCCTGCAATTCGTGTTTTGTTGAGTCTACTGAAAAACTAAAATTATAACACCAAAAATGGTCATACGGAATAAATACTGAAATTAAAATAATGGAGAAACCCATGTTGGCAACCAACACATACCATTAATTTAACTGGTACTTTAACATTTGCAAAATAACACCTTGATTAACTCACTATAGGAAAGGAAGAACAAATTTCTTTGGGGTAACTTCAATGCAAAGTAAACAATAAATAAACAAAATTATGGTGGATGTACCACAACTTCCAATTATTTCATTTTTAACAGCTCCAAACTCTCAAAAAAGTACATACATATAATATTCAGTGAATACTTAACACACCATGAAAGGTAAACTAAGAAACATTAAAATAGTACAATTGTCACTGAACCAATGGGAAAACAAAATATCCATATATGTAGCCATATCTTAGCACAACCAGGGAATGATTTCCCCTAGAGATGTGAAGGAACCCAATAAAGCATTAATATATCTGCACAGATGAAGTCTCCTCACTTAACCATGCCCTCAGTATACACATAGGAAAAATGAAAAGGAGGTCATCATTTCTTTTGCACATCTGTTTCTCACAGAAGGTTTATATAAGATTGACAATCACCTGAGCTCAGAAGGCAGACTATCATGAAGACCTCAAAAGGAACGGTACAAAGCATGAGGCAGAACAAGGTAGCATCCCTCTTTGTGTTATGGACACATGATGTCTGTTTTTATGCCAGGGATAAACACTGATCCACTGCCCAGGTCCCCATAGGTTGCCCAGGACTCCTCACTGACTCTCACATTCAGGGGTTCCGGATCAGTTCCATACTGGCTTCCCAGCTGTTGGTCTGGGGTCCAAGAGTTTGCCCCTGTTCAGATCAGCTGTCTCTGCTGGTTTTGCCAGGCCATTCTTTGCCAATTTGCTCACCGCTCCTCTCTCTCTGTCATTGGGTTCCATGGGTTAAGTTCAGTGTTTAACTGTGGGTGTTTGCCTCTACGTCCATCAGTCACTGGATGAAGGCTCCAGGATGGTTATGGACATCAAGTTCATTATCAGGAATGGGCATTCGAGGTGGTCTCTCCACTATTGCTTAGCTTGCCAGTTGGTGTCATCCTTTCAGATCACTAGAAGTCACACTGGTGCCTGATCGGTCTTCTAATCTATGATTCCCTCTTCCCCCTATTCTACCCCCGACTCACCCTTCCTGTTCCCCCATGACCTACTCTCTCTTCCTCTTCTCCCCCTCTCTTCTTCCCAGCTCCCACTCTCCCCCACACCTCACCGTGTTCCCCATCTGTTCAGAAGATCTTGCTTCATTCCTCTTCTCTGGGGTACCATGCATATCTCTGAGGTTCTTTTTGTATTTTTCTGCTGAGTAGTACTTCATTGTATAAATGTACCATATATTTTCTATCTACTCTTCAGTTGAGGGGCATCTAGGTTGCTTCCAGGTTCTGGCTATTACAAATAATGCTGCTATGAACATAGTGGAGCATATGTCCTTGTTGTATGAATTTGCATCATTTGGATATATGCCTAAGCGTGGAATTGCTGGGTCTTGTGGTAGATTGATTCCCAATTTCCTTAGAAATCTCCATACTGATTTTCAAAGTGGGTGTATGAGTGGGCACTCCCACCAGCAGTGGAGGAGTGTTACCCTCTCTCTACATCCTCTCCAGCATAAACTGTCAGTGGAGTTTTTTATTTTAGCCATTCTGACAGGAGTAAGATGGTTTCTCAGAGCTATTTTTATTTACATTTTCCTGATGGCTAAGGATGTTGATCACTTTCTTAGGTGTCTTTCAGCCCTTTAAGACTCCTCTATTGAGAATTCTTTATTTAGTTCTGTACCCCACCTTTTAATTGGATCCTTTGGTGTTTTGGAGACTTGCTTATTGAGTTCTTTGTAAATTTTGGAGATTATCCCTCTGTCAGATGTGGGGTTAGTGAATATTTTTCCCATTCTGTGGACTGCCTTTTTGTCTTGTTGACTGTGTCCTTTGCCTTACAGAAGCTTTTTAGTTTCAGGAGGTTAATTTGTTAATTGTCGATCTCAGAGTCTGTGCCACTGCTATTATGTTCAGGAAGTGGTGTCCTGTACCAACTCGTTGAAGAGTATCTCCTACTTTCTCTTCTAAGAGTTTCAGTGTGGTTGGACTTATGTAGAGATCTTTGATCCATTTGGATGTAAGTTTTGTACAAGGTGGATCTATCTGCAGTCTTATGCATGCCAACACCCAGATATGCCAGCATCATTTGTTGAAGATGATTTCTTTTTTCCATTGTATAGTTTTAACTTCTTTGTCAAAAATCAAGTGCTCATAGGTGTGTGGGTTAAAATCAGGGTTTTCAAATTGGTTCCATTGGTCTACCTGTCTATTTTTGTGCTAGTACCAAGCTGTTTTCAGGACTATAGCTCTATAATAGAGCTTGAAGTCAGGTATCGTGATGCCTCCTGCAGTTCCTTTATTGTATAGGGTTGTTTTGGCTATCCTGGGCCTTTTGTTTTTCCATATAAAGTTGATTATTGTTCTTTCAAGGTATGTGAAGAATTGTGCCAGAGTTTTGATAGGGATTGCATTGAATCTGTAGACTGATTTTGGCAAGATTGTCATTTTTATTATGTCGATCCCACCAATCCAAGAGCATGGGAGATCCTTCCATTTTCTGGTATCCTCTTTGATTTCTTTCTCTGAAGACTCAAAGTTCTTGATATACAGGTCTTTCACTTCCTTAGTTAACATTATCCCCAGATATTTGATTCTGTTTATGGCTATTGTAAAGGGTGATGTTTCTCTGATTTCTTTCTCAGCCACTTCATCATCTGTATATAATAGGGACACTGATTTTTTTGAGTTAACCTGGTATCCTGACACTTTGCTGAAAGTATTTATCAGCTCTAGGAGTTCCCTTGTGGAGTTTTTCGGGTCGCTTATGTAAACTATCATATCATCTGCAAATAGTGAAAGCTTGACTTCTTCTTTTCCTATTTGTATCCCCTTGATATCCTTTTGTTGTCTTATTGCTGCAGCTAGAACTTCAAGTACAATTTTGATGAGATATGGAGAGAGTGGACAGCCTTGTCTTGTTCCTGATTTTAGAGGAATTGTGTTGAGTTTCTCTCCATTTAGTTTGATGTTAGCTGTTGGTTTACTGTATATTGTTTTTATTATGTTCAGGCATGTTCCTGTTATCCCTGATCTCTCTAGGACCTTTATCATGAAGGGGTGCTGGATTTTGTCAAAGGCTTTTTCAGCATCTAGTGAGATGATCATGTGGTTTTTCTTTTGCAGATTGTTAATATGGTGGATTACATTGATAGATTTTCTAATGTTGAACCATCCCTGCATTTCTGGGATGAAGCCTACTTGATCATGGTGGATGATTTTTCTGATGTGTTCTTGAATCCGGTTTGCGAGTATTTTATTGAGTATTTTTGCATCGATGTTCATGAGGGAAATTGGTCTATAGTTCTCTTTCTTAGTTGTGTCTTTGTGTGGCTTGGGTATAAAGGTGATTGTAGCCTCATAAAAAGAGTTTAGCAGTGAGCCTCCTGCTTCTATTGTGTGGAATAATTTGAGGAGTATTGTAATTAGCTCTTCTTTGAATTTCTGGTAAATTTCTGGTAGAATTCTGCACTGAAGCCATCTGGGCCTGGGCTTTTTTTTTTTTTGGTTGGGAGACTTTTGATGACTGATTCTATTTCATTAAGGGTTATTCATCTGTTTATATTGTTTATCTGTTCTTGATTTAGTTTTGGCAAGTGATATCTATCCATGAAATGGTCCATTTCCTTTAAATTTTCAAATTTGGTGGAGTAAAGATTTTCAAAGTCTGCCCTGATATTTCTCTGGATTACCTCAGTGTCCGTTGTTATGTCCCCCTTTTCATTTCTGATTTTGTTAATTAGCGTGCTCTCTCTCTTTTGGTTAGTTTGGACAGAGGTTTGTCTATTTTATTGATTTTCTCAAAGGTCCAACTCTTTTCTTCATTGATTTTTCGCAATGTTTTACTGGTTTCTCCTTGATTGATTTCAACCCTCAATTTGATTATTTCCTGGCATCTGCTCCTCCTGGATGAGTTTGCTTCTTTTTTTCTAGAACATTCAGCTGTGCTATTAATTCTGTAGTTTGACTGTTCTCCAGTTTCTTCATGTGGGCACTAAGTGCTATGAATTTTCCTCTCAGCACTGTTTTCAGAGTGTCCCATAAGTTTGGGTATGTTGTGTCTTCGTTCTCATTGAATTCCAGGAAGTCTTTAATTTCTTTTTTTATTTCTTCCTTTACCCAGGGATGGTGCAATTGTGCCTTGTTCAATTTCCATGAGTTTGTAGGGTTTCTGCGATTTGTTTTATTGTTGAATTCCAATTATAATTCATGGTGGTCTGATAATATACAGGGAGGTTATTGCATTTTTTTTGTATCTGTGGAGATTTGCTATGTTTCCTATTGTGTGGTCAATTTTAGAGAAGGTTCCATGTGTCACTGAGAGAAAGGTATATCCCTTTATGTTTGGGTGGAATGTTTTATAGATGTCTGTTAAACCCAGTTGAGTCATAACTTCTATTAGTTCTTTTGTTTCTTTGTTGAGTTTCTGTCTGGATGTCCTGTCTAGCAGTGAGCGTGTAGTGTTGAAGTCTCCTACTATTAGTGTGTGAGATTTTATGTGCGATTTGAGCTTTGGTAATGTTTCTTTCATGAATGTAGGTGCCTTTGTATTTGGGGCATAGATGTTCAAAATTGAGACTTCATCTTGATGGACTTTACCTTTGATGAATATGAAATGTCCTTCTTCATCTCTTTTGATTGATTTTAATTTGAAGTCTAGTTTGTTAGA
Source organism: Mesocricetus auratus (assembly GCF_017639785.1). NCBI lineage: Eukaryota > Metazoa > Chordata > Mammalia > Rodentia > Cricetidae > Mesocricetus > Mesocricetus auratus. The sequence goes on along the minus strand of NW_024429187.1, from coordinate 1,047,791 downwards.
TATTAGGATTGCTACACCCCCTTCTTTCTTGGGTATGTTTGATTGGAAAATCTTTTCCCAACCCTTTACTCTGAGGTAACGTCTGTCTTTGGTGTTGAGATGTGTTTCTTGTATGCAGCAGAAGGATGAATTCTGTCTTTGTATCCATTCTGCTAGTCTGTGTCTTTTGATAGGCAAGATGAGACCATTGACATTGAGGGATATTAATGACCATTGATTGATGATTCTTATTTGTGCTTGATTTATTGGTAGTGGAGTTATTTTGTGTAGGTTCTCCTCCCTTTTTCTTTTGGTGTTATGTAAAGTGGGATTATCTATTGCCTGTGTCTTTGTGAGTGTAGTTATCTTCATTGGGTGTAGGTTTTCCTTCTAGCACTTTCTGTAGAGCTGGATTCATGGATACGTATTGTTTAAATCTGGCTTTGTCATGGAATATTTTGTTTTCTCCATATATTGTAATTGAAAGCTTTGCTGGATATAGTAGTCTGGGCTGGCATTCTTGTTCCCTTAGCGTTTGTCGGACATCTGTCCAGGATCTTCTGGCTTTCTTAGTTTCCATTGAGAAGTCATGTGTAATTCGGATAGGTCTGCCTTTGTATGTTACTTGGCCTTTTTTTTTAGCTGCTCTTAATATTTTCTCTTTATTCTGTATGTTTGATGTTTTGATTATTATATGGTGCAGTGAATTGTTTTTCTGGTCCAGCCTATTTGGTGTTCTGTAAGATTCTAGTATTTTCATAGGCATATCCTTCTTTAGATTACAGAAGTTTTCTTCTATGATTTTGTTGAATATACCTTTGTTTTTCTGTACCTTTGAGCTTTATTTCTTCTATTTCTTTGCCTTCTTCTATACCTATTATTATCAGGCTTCTTCACAGTGTCCCATATTTCCTGGATATTTTGTTTTAGTGATTTTTCGGTTTTGAGGTTTTCTTTGGTTGATGACTGTATATCTTCTAATGAGTCTTCAACACTTGAGATTCTCTCTTCTATCTCTTGTATTCTATTGGTGATACTTGCATCTGTAGTTCCTGATTGTTTACCCAGCTTTTCTATTTCCAGCATCCCCTTGTTCTGTGTTTTCTTTATTGTTTCTATTTCAGCTTTCAATCTTTCAACTGTTTGAGTTTTTCCTTCATTTGTTTGGTTGTTTTTTCTTGGTACACTTTAGATTCTTTGAGAGATTTATTTCTTGATTTTTTTCCCCATTTCATGGATTTTTTTGTTTGTTTTGTCTTCTATTTCTTTAATGGATTTCCTCGTTTTCTCTTTGAGGGTCTTTATCATCATCATAAAATAATTTTTAAGGCCAATTTCCTCTGCTTCGTCTATGTAGTGCTTTTCAGGTTTTGCTGGCGTTGGTTCTCCAGATTCTGGTGGAGTCATGTTTGTCTTTCTATTGCTGAGTGTGCTCTTATTCTGTCTTCTTACCATCTCTTCTTCCAGTGGGTGCAGGTGGAGTCTTTCCATCTCCACTGGTCTCCTTCCTTCCTGAAGCTGAAGCTGGGTTGCTGGAGGTTGGGGCCTGGAAGGGCTGATGCCTTTCCTGAAGCTGGGATCGCCAAAGGTTGGGGCCTGGAAGGGCTAATGTCTTTCCTGGAGCTGGGTTATTGGAGGTTGGGGCCTGGGAGAGCTGAAGTCTTTCCTGAAGCTGGGCTTGCCGGAGTTTGGGGCCTGGAAGGGCTGAAGTCTTTCCTGTGTGGGCAGGTCTTCTGGATGCCAGTTGCAGGGCCCCAAAGATCGAGGGGATGGGTGTTGGGTGGGGGATGGCGAGTGTCCCCCAAGAGACCCAAGTTCACCTGAATCTGGGATCGCAGGAGGTTGGGGCCTGGAGGGCCTGATGTCTTTCCTGTATGAGCAGGTCTTCTGGATGCCAGGAGCGGCCCCAGAAGATCAAGAGGATGGGTGTTGGGCACGGGATGTGGAGCGTACCCCCAGAGATCCAAGCTCACCTGAACCTGGGCTCGGCTGAGGTTCTATTAGAGCTTCTTAAATGTGTATCTACTTTAATTCCATGACTTCATGCATAAAACTCTGTCAATGAATGCTACAATGTATATTCCGTGAAGTTTTTAAGCTAAAAACACTAAAATGCAGTAAAACAATTTAAATGTTTACCAGTAGAGGATGATTTAATTGATATATACTGTATAAAAGTGATGGATAATTATATTTGACTTAAAGTACCTTATAGATCAATATTTATAAAACATAGAAATTCTTTTGGTAATACAAATAATAAAAGCCCTGAGACAGATATTGTGGTTCAAATTGAAGATCAGAGAAGGAAAGCAACTGACCACAAGCTCTTACTTCTACCTCAGGTTGAAAGGGCTGTCTTGTCCTCAGCACGGCTAGACAATGAATCACTGAGATTCAATACTGAATGCCCCACTCTTATATACCACTCTGGAGCTGGGATTAAAGGTGTGGGATCACATATGCTGAGGCATCCTTTGTGTGAGCTGTTGGTCTTTTAGACTGATTCACTCTAATGTAACCATGGGTGGTCTTGAACTCACAGAGATCCATCTGCCTTTCTCTACTGAATCCTGGAATTAAAGGAGTGAGTCACCACCACCTGATTTCTGAATCCTGGAATTAAAGGTGTGTATCACCCCTGCCGGGCTCTATGGTTTTGACTAGCTTTGCATTTATATCTCCAGTGACTTTTTAGAATAATAAACTACATATCACCACAGCTTTTTACTTATTAGAAAGCATCAAGAAACATGGTGTAAATTGATGTGGTAGGATGCAGCTATAATCCCAGCAGTGAAGAAATTGTGTCAACAGGATTGAGACCAGCCTGGTACATAATGACATAACAACTGCCTCAAAACAAACAAACAAGCAAAAAGAAAATACACACATAAACAAAGTAAAAAACAGAACAAAAGAGAACCAGAGCCTAAGTATGTAACTCAGTGGTAAAATATTTGCTGAGCATGCTCAGTGTCTTATACTTGATAATCTCACACCATGAAAATACCATGATAGGACATGGAATGACAGCAATGTTCACAGTAACTAGCATGCATGCATAGAAAGTTATAAATGTTTACAGCAAATTTCACAGTGGAAATATGCATGCTTTAAGGACATCCTGAAATACATTTAGCTGTAATAAGTATAATTCAAAAATAGGAAGTAACTTTTTTCTAATAACATAAGGGAAAATTTCCAACAGTGTATTACAAAATTACGAATGTCAGTCACCTCATTTTACTTTTGCTAAGAACACTGGTTTAGCCTTCTCACAGGCATGTTTGTCTTCTCAGTCTTCAAGTATTGGTCATGTAAATGACTTGCAGCCTCTGTCATGCTAAGTTAATTCTTCCCTTTCTGTCAGCATCAGCTTTTATCATGCAGTTTCCTCTTTCCAGTTTCCATTAAGAGGAGGGCTGAAAATCATGAGCTAGAGTATCAGTCAAGAGGCGTTTCAGTTCTGTCTTTCTCTTGGACTTCTGAGAGGATCAGTCCAGGAAAGCCTCAACTTGTCCCCCATCTAGGGACACAATTCCATCTGCCAAAACCACTCCTGGTTCAAGAAACTGGTAACAGCTGCTTTTATTGTTTTTGTATAAAATGATTAAATATACTCTAGAGAATTTCAGATGGTGTAACATGAGAGTGGGTTTGATGGGGTAGCTGTGTTGCTTTTGTTAGGGCTGGGTTACTCTGGTAGCATGTGAAAACAGGAGCTTACCACTGGTTATTTTTTTCTGAGTGTTCTGTGGCTAATGCTGTGTGCAAAGTAAATAAGGTGTAGGGTGGACTTCATTACTCTTGATCAGGTTAAATATCTGTACACTAATCTTGAAGAAGTCTTGGTAAGAGACAGATAAGAGGGCTCAGTGTGTAAAGTATGCACTACACAAGTCTGACTAACGACCTGAGTTTGATCCTTGGGACCCCCAAATGGGGAAAGAGAGGACTCACTCAATAAAGTTATTCTCTGGACATGTGTACCATGGCTCATTTACCTCCACCCCGCCAAAAAGCCCCACAATAATAACAACAGTTTTAAATAAGAATTTTGTAATGCAAAGTTTTCTTCTTAATAAAGGAAAATTTGAATAATTTCAGAATACTTCATAAATTAGAAAACTAGAGGAGAATCAATCCATGTATTATTTGTTTCCATATTATCTGTTGGCTATCATCTCAGCTATGAATGTAGGGGGCAAGGCAAGTTACCAATATTTACTATTTAATAATATATTTACATCTATTATCAGATTTAATCCTTCATGGACATTAGCTAATGACTGCTTTATAATGACTAAATTTATTTTGGTATAGGTTCCTCTGACAGTATCATATACTACAAAAATATATGTTAAGTAATCATGTATATGGAATGATTTAAGATTAAAACTTCAGGTTGCATACTACTATTTCCCTCTCTATTACTCCCACAAGTCACTCCTGAAATATCTCTTTCTACTTTCCTGGTTGCTACTGTTACCCCAGGTTATGTAGCATGTCTGAAGAATCCTCAGATGCTAGAGAACATGCAGCTTGTTCTTTCTCAGTTTGGGTCACCCCATGCAGTAATGTCTTCTCTAGTTCTATGTATTTATCAGGCCTGACCCAGGGAAAAATATGTAGTCAGTGATTGGGTAGAGAGGTTGCATTATCTCAGTTGTTTGGGCTTTAATAAAAGAAATATTTATGTTTCTTAGAGCCGAAAATGTTAATCAACTGCAGGATTAACCTTCATATATTGTTTCAAAGGTGGTGTCTGGAGAACTCTGAGAGTCATATACAATTGAAAAGACTCTAAGAACATTTTTATTTTCATGTGTTTATCAAAATATATAAATAGTTTTAAGGGAAAGATTTTTATTCATTCATAAAGCTTTGACTATTATTTGAATTTATAGTGTTTCATTGATTTTACAATGGTAGAAATTTTGCCTAACATTTATATATGCTGAAAATTTTAAAGAAATAGGCCACGCCAGCATTATGATAACTGATTAGTAAATTTTAATTCTTTCTATATTTCCTAATAGCAATTTCTGTGAAGGGTAGAGGTATAAATTACAGAAATCTTCAAAGACATCTTACCTCTAGTGGAAATCGGCCAGTTCATGTAATTTAGGGTGTTTTGATTGTTGGGGACTTATTCAGACCCATCCCATTCCACTGCAGCATTAGATCCAGGTACCCTCCTAAATGTGGACATTTTAACTTCTTCTTTAGAAAACATCCAAGGACAGATTTTAACACAGACCCTACTTCACTTACGCCCAAGATGAGTGATGAGGAGATAACCTATGCAACTGTGAGATTCCATAAGTCGTCTTCAGGGTTGCAGAATGGAGGAAGGCCTAATGAGACTCAAGGGCCCAGTGAAGCTGGCCACAGAAGTAAGTTTTTAAATATCTAAATGCACCTGTTTTTATGCATTATGACTTTTGATATTTTAAAATAACATCCTACTGACTTCCATGGAAAATTATAACCCTCCATTTTAGCTGGGCTTAGTGATACACAGGGGTAGGAGAGTGATAAGTGAGTAATAGTGGGAGAGTAACCACTTACAAAGTTGTTCAAAAATGAATTAATTAGTTTTTAAAAGTAAAAAAAAGGAAAAGAAAACAATAACTAAAGGAAACTAATAATTATCTGGTATCAGAGAAAGCTAGACAACTATAGCAGATCAATAGAAGTCTATAAGAAATTCCTGCCAAGTGGCAAGTGAATGCATTCCATCAACTTTGAGAAACGATTAGGAGATTTTTATTTTTTAGCCTTGTCAAGAAACATTCTAAAACCTTAAAAAAGTTATAAACTAGACTCTGAAGAAAATCAAATGTTCCAGGGAAATGGAATGCATTAGGGACAATACTTTCACTCTAGCAGAAGGTGTTTTCATTGTCTGAAATATTTCCAATAACTAATGTAAGGAAACAGCAAAAGTAGTCCATCCAAAGAGGAAGCTTCTTCCTTGGAAGTACGCTGAAGAGGAAGAGACTGGATGAGAGAGGGTATTGTGGATGGGGATGACTAACCACACTATGCATTTGCAGAAATGTCAAAGATAATTAAGTTTATTAATAAAAAGAGGAAACTTTTATTTCTCTTCTCTGTTTCTGCTTACTGTTCCTGAACTTTAACAGTTGAAGTCCAAGTTGAGAACCTTAACTTCCTAGACAGTGATAATTATAGACTTGGCTTTCAGATTCCCCAAACCTAAGATACAGCAAAGTGTTTATTATTGTCTAGAAAAAAATGGAGTTTGTGATAAAAAAATAGAGTTGATTTTAGGCCCCTTTAAGGATGTGCCTGTATACAGGTCAGCTCCAGAACAGCCACAGTTCCCTATCAGTTCTCAAAAATCATCTATCCCTCTTTCTTTACACCTCTACTTCAGTTATGCTCCTTTGGCTGCCTGAACTGCCCAGTTTTGGGTCTTCTACTTGGGTTTTGTCTGTGCCTCTAGTACTTTCTGAAAGATGCAATTATGATCCTATAGAACTGGGTGAGGAGCATGTGCCTGTCATCCAGCTACTTCTAGACGATTCAGGAGGATTGAGACTATAGGGTCAAAGGTAAAATAAGTTTGAAATCCTGTGAAAATTCACACATGTAGGATTTCTACAGTGGTTGCCGTTTAGGCAGAAATCTACAAATTTGAAAACACATTTTCAGTAAGCCTGTAAGATGAACTTTAGTAAAATTTTTATGCTGACCAATATGTCATTGTTTCCATGCTATACAAAATAGTAATTAGTGTTGGGATCTGTTTTTTTCATAATGATTAGTTTATTGGTTGTTCTTTGTTTGTTTGTTTTGATTTAAGAGTGTTCAGTCCCCTGTTACCTCATTGCCATACCTCTGGGAATCCTTTGTTCCGTTCTTCTGGTGACTGTTGCACTGTTGGGGAAACACAGTGAGTAACTGGTATACATCTTCTTTGCCTTTCTGCCTAAGTAATAACTTTAGACAAAAAGTATGCAGTTAACAACTCTGTTTATTCTGTCTATAATCAAAGGATGTCCTAAATAGCTCAGGATATCTTTTGTTTTTTGCCTGACATAGGACAGTGTCCTGTTCTCAGACATACCTATTCTATTAATTCTGGGACAGTTGGGAACTGCCTTGATCTGTCTCATTCTTGGTACAGTTCCTTTTGAGAACTTGTTTATAGTCTTCTTTCTGAGCTTTTTTATTCATCTAAAATTTAATTTTTCATTTTCTATACTAACCCCAGTCCCCCATTCCTCCCCTTCCTGCTCCCCACCTTTCCCCATCTCACACCCCATCCACTCCTCAGAGGAGATAAAGCCTTTTGCAGGGGAGTCAACAAAGTCTGGCATAACAAGTTGAGGCAGGATAAAACCACTCCCCCACGTATCAAGGTTAAGCATGGCATCCCACCATGAGGAATGGGCTCCAAAAAGCCAGTTCATTCATCTGGGATAGGTCCTGGTGCCAATGCCAGGCTCCCCCAACAGATCAATCCTCATAACTGTCACTCACATTCAGAGTGTCTAGTTAGATCCCATGCGGGTTCCTCAGATGACAGTCCATAGTCCATGAGCTTCCACTAGTTGGGGTCAACTGTCACTGTGGCTTTCCCATTATGGCCTTGATCCCCCATTGTTGATATATTCCCTCCTCCGTCTCTTCAAGTGAAGTTGAGGAGCTCAGTTCAGCGCTTGGTTGTGAATCATTGCATCTGCTTCCATCATTTACTGGATGTAGGTTTTAGGATGACAATTAAGGTAGTCACTAATCTCATTAAAGGGGAGGGCCTGTTCAAATCCCTCTCCACTATTGCTAGGAATCTTAGCTGGGCCACCATTGTGGATTCCTGAGAGTTTCTTTAGCACCATGCTTCTCCCTAACTCCACAATGGTTCCCTCTATTTAGATTTCTTTTTCATTGCTTTTCCTCTCTGTCCCTCCTCCTACTGGGTCCTTGGATCTCTCATGTTCCCATTACCAACCCTACCCTTCTAGTTTACCCAGGACATCTTAACTATTTTCATTTCCTGGGGCCTTCCCTGTGTGTCCCTGTTAGGGAACCCCTGTTTACCTAGGTTCTTCATGGTTGTGGATTGTAGTCTGATTAACCTTTACTTTACATCTAATATCCATGTATGAGTGAGTACATACTGTGTTTGACTATCTGGGTCTGTGTTACATCAAAAAATTATCCTACATGACCAAGTAATTATGAAACATATGTAAACAGTCTGTGAGAAACAGCTGTGTAAACAAAATGATGAAGTTCTTTTTATTTTCCTCTGTGTTTATTGAGGACACAGTTAAGTGAAGAAACTTCTTTGTACAGAGATGTTAAAACTTAAGCTTTATTCTATTCCTTCACAATTTAAAGGAAATCACTCCAATAATGTACTAAGATAATGTTATATATTTGGATATTTTGCTTTCCCTTGGATACAATGATAATTGTACCATTTCTTTATGTTTCTTAGTTTACAATTTCATGCTCTATTAAGTATTCACTGAATATTTTACTTATATATTTATTTGAAATATTTGCACTGTGAAAAAATAAATAATTGGATGTGTGGAACATCCACTATAATTTTATTCAGTTGTATTGTTTACTTTATACTAAAGTTACCCCTATAGAGAGAAATTCATGTTTTAATTTCTATAGTGTGTTAATTGAAGTGTTACTTTCTAAATGCCAAAGTACCAGTTAAAGTAATGATATATGTTCGTTGTCAACATGGGCTTTCTCTGTTATCTTTAATTACAATATTTACTCCTTATTAGTATTTTTTGCCATTATATCTGCTACTAATTTTAGTTTTTCAGTATAGTCAAGAAAAACATGAATTGCAGAATACTCTAAATAATCTCCATCAAGAATACAGCACCATGAAAAATGACAGCCACTTAAGGGAAGAAATGCTGAGAAATAAGTCTATAGAGTTTGAGGCCCTCAGAAAACAGCTGGACTCCCTCAACAGAAGACAGAACAGATGCTATGGGGAAACCAAGGTTTTAGATTGCAAACAGCGCACAGGTACGGAAGGGATCTTGAATAATGAATTGCATTATTTTGTATTGTTTCTTCTCCAGAAGATTTGAAGTCCAATTATTAACTTGCAATGTTGGTGATCTGTGGGCCAATGGCTAGGGCTTTCCTTATCTCACGAAAGGGTCTGGAACCCCAGAAATCCCTTTTTGAATGAGAATTTTATAACTTCTAGATTATAGTGGCCATTCTGTCTTCAACTGCTGAAAGAGGATGAAACTGCAAGCCAACAAGCTAACAAAACAGGAACCTTTGGGTTGTGTGCAAACCAGAGTCTCCAACTTAGTTGCTAACAGAACCTGGAAGTTTCCAGTAAGAGTGTATTTACCAAACTCTTAGGCTAACATGGACTTATAGATTTCATATGAATGAAGTCATAAAAGTAATTGTGTGTGTGTGTGTGTGTGTGTGTGTGTGTGTGTGTGTGTTCCTTCTGCCATGGCTGAGAGAGTTGGCCCATTTGTGATCATGGTGAAGCTCCCAGCAGCACATTTTGGAGCCTCAAAATCATGTTCATATTTATCTTATTCTGTCAGTGACACAATGAATGAGCACAGAAAGATGAAAGAATCAAGCATTACAAGGAACCTTTCTTACCTTACATCATGACTGTTTAGCTTTAATTGACACAGTTTATCATTTATTATAAAATATTTTTTCAGAATTGAGAGTTTTCAAAAAGCTTTTACATATGATCTCACTGCATCATGATAGGGGTTAATATTCTTATGCAAGGGCTAATAATATCTTTAAAGTTGTTACATTATAAAATCTGTTTTAGGAAAAGAAAAAGGTTTGGGGCATTATTTTAAAATAACTTTATCATTTGTAAATGGTATCATATTGCAACCATTGTAGTCCCTGTTCTTAGGAGACTGAGACAGGAGGATTATAACTTTGAGCACAATTTGGACAGCTCAGCAACTTCCAGACCAGCTTGAGCTACATAATGATACTACTTCACAGGAAAACAAAGGCTGGAGATAAATTTTGTTTATAGAGAATTGCTTTCCCCAGGTCCTCATATTGACATGTTGTTGCTATACCAACTGCCCATATTTTAATATATTCAACTTGACTTGTTTGAGTATGTGGGCAATCCCTTAAAGGCATCAACATAACCAGAATAGACTAACACCTTCAAAAGCTCCTTCATGCGTCTTTTATTTCTCCCATGGATTTTATTTAACTTGATACGCACATTTACCTCCATCTTACTTAGACATGTAGTTTATTCATATTTTATCTTCATCCTCTCTTGATCACATCCTAACTGCTTTCATTCCTTATACATTCTCCCTTTTTTATTTAAATTAGAAACAAGCTTGTCTCACATGTCAATCCCAGTTCCCTCTCCCTCACCTCCTCCCCTGCCCCCCACCAATCCCTTATCCCATCCATTTTCTGCTCCTCAAAGAGGGTGAGGCATTCCATGGGGGATCTTCAAAGTCTGTCATGTCATTCTGAGCAGGGCCTTGGCCCTCCCCTATGTGTCTAGGTTGAGAAAGTATCCCTGTATATGGAGTGGGATCCCAAAGTACATTCATATGATCCACAACTAGAGGCCCCATAGATTTCCCAGGCCTCCTAACTGACACCCATGTAAGAGCATCTTACACAGACTATAGCACAAACTTAAGTGCACAGTAAGTGTGGACGAACTGGGGGCATAGAACATTGCTGAGGGAATAGAATTCCATCATCCTTGTACCTGCCTCTGTGCAAGTGTTTGCTCACTGTACACTAGATCTGGTATGTCACTACCTCTGATTCCTAGAACTGGGCTGCATTAGAACACTCATCTGAGTTGAGTCACAAAATACAATCTTGGGCCTGGCTTGTTTTACTTTGCACACCATCCTTGAGTTCATTCATGTTTGTCACTTAGTTGAGCATCTCTCCTTTGGGGTGTTGAGGTATGAGATGTGGTTTTATTTTTGTAGACCAAGATGTCTTAGCATCTACTTTATAGCCAAGACTGGCATGGATGTCATTACTCTGCCTAGGCTGGCATCAAACTGTTGGTGATCCTCCTGTTTCATGCTGTGTAGTGCCCAGGTCATAGGTATGAGCCATCATGACCAGCCAATTTAAAGGATAAATAGTATTCCTTAGTGTGCATGTGCTTAATTTTTCTCCTGATTTATCCACAATGGACACATCAGCTGTTTCTACACATCTACTGTTATGAATAATGCTACATAGAACATGGGCATACAGGGGTCTCTCAAAATTCTAGAATTTTAATTTCTTAGAGCTCTGAAATTTTATTTAGTTATAGATGTGCAATTACAGCAATGCTCTAATAACAGAATACCAGAACATGAGAATTTTCATCATTCCATTCTCTGTTATAGGCAAACGTGTTGAAGTGCAGTGGTTCTGTTTTGGCATAAAATGTTATTATTTCTTCATGGACAATAAACGCTGGAATGGATGTAGTCAGACCTGCCAGGACTGCAGCTTATCCCTTTTAAAGATAGATGATGATGATGAACTGGTACTGTACACTCTGACATGTTTTTTTTTTATTCTCTGACTCCTTCTCCAATCCTTGGGTAGGGAGATACTGAGCCCAGGCTTGTTTGTTGAAAGAGTGACCTTTAAGTGTTGTATATGGTTTAACTGTATGTGAGCAATGGCTGCGCAGTAAGATTATACCTACTCCTTCCTCTTCCTGGTCTAGTGTCAGAACAGGGGGTCTGTTATGAGGTGACATGTTTCTAAAATAACAGTCATATCTTTGCAAAACCCCCTGTTTCTCAGGAATCTGTAAGAGGGTCTTACACAGTAGCATGCTTCCCATGATCCTGTGACTGACAGTTATTTATCTCCATAGAGTGCCAACTACACCCAGAGTGGCTGCAGTCTTGGGCTTGCTCTTTGGAAGCCAAAAGTGAGGCTACCTACGATGAGTAATTGGATGACAATAGAGAAAGTAACTGACCTCTGGACCAATATGCAGAATAGAAATTGTATGAGAACCATGAAATTTAATAGTTTTGCCAGTTAGCTGCACCGTGATTTTTAATGAAACTTTCTATAATCTTTATTTTGGACTACTTTAATTTTTTAAGAAGATGTCTATTTTTAGAAATGAGTAATTAAAAGAAAACAAAGGTGGCAAGATGTTGACATTTTCTGTTTAAATTATTACTGACAACAACTCTTCTAATATGAAGACTATTTTTCCAGAGAAATGCTTACAGGATCAGTTTGAAACTTTTATCATTTAGACAATAGTACAAAATTTATACACCGACTTAATACACGAATAAAAATTATAGCACAAAAAAATTTTAATGTCAAATCATAATGTAAATTGCCATTTGATATAGTAAGCTTAATTAAATTTAAACTCACATGTAAAATTTATTTAGTAATCTAATTAGGTATCATGCCACTTGGATGTTACAAATAATACACTAATTTTTTCCAAATATGTGTCTCTTTCCTCTTCAATTTCTGTCGTATCAGGTCTGATTTCAAAATGGTTTTCTCTCTGGAGCATGGAGCTTAATGGGCAGCTTTTCACACAGGACTTTTCATCTTAATGAATTTGCTTTGAATACAGACCATTATTTATCATATGAACATTATCTATGTGCCTCTGTAGCCTTTGAGAATGTACATTTGAATAATTTCATAGAGTATCAGAAATTATGTAACAAACCATGTATACATTGTGATTCTTTTTCGGGGTCACAAGCAGGAATATTGTGAATCAGGCTTAGCCTTAGTTACATAGTGAGATTTGGTCTAAGAAAAACAGATATAAATCATTTCATGAATCCAGTATCTGTAGACACCAGAAGCTTTCATTTTAAATACCTTATGCAACTGACGTCTGTTTAGACATAAATGATCTACTTGAGGGAGATCACTTTAAAATGAACTTGGAGGGACTGAAGGATTGGAGGACAGGACAGCGGAGAACTGACATGAGAATTCCTGGGACCTGTTACAATTGTTCTTTTCTCACCAAACAGAGAAATTTTATCATCAGCTGTGTTTTTTTCCTCTTACAGAAGTTCCTTCAGCCAAAAATTAATCCAAACAGTTTCTGGATTGGGTTATCATATGATACAAGAAAAAGAAATTGGCAATGGATTGACAATGGCCCATCTAAACTGTGAGTTTCCTGAGCCTGTACACTCTGACATGGGTGAACAGTTGAGATGAGGGTGTGCAGAGGTTTTGTCTAATTTCACATACCTTTTCACTTTGTCCATGGAGCTCACAGGTAAGGCCAAGATGAAGAAGGCCACATCTGAGCAAGTGTTAGATAAGGAAGAGGAATGGTCTCGAAGCTAACTGCCCATGATGTGATACTGAATACAGCTAGGAATGTGTGATCTAAAATGCACAGGACACAAGCAAATCAAAAGATTAAGATGATCAGAAGTGACTGGTCATCCTGACAGAAACAATGAGTATGAGTATCTCAAATTTTAACTTGACTTGTTTCTATAGTTAGCATATAAAATTGTTATTTATAACTATAAGAACATCTTAATATGTATACATATGTAGATCTACTTTCAGCTCTAAGGTTATTAATTTCTAGTCTCATAAAAGAGTATATTCACTGCTCTTCTTAATAAACATTTCTTGAAAATCTCATACATATAGAGAATGAATTATGATAATATCCCCCTTACTTGACCTCTCAATCTTCCCATGACTGTACTCTAAAGTGTTCACCTCTAACTCTTTTTCTTAGTTGATCCTGTCAATTGGTCCATGGTTATAGATCATTCACTGAGGCAAGAATACCTAGCAGTGGCTGCACCCATAATAAAGAATGAATCTTTCATATACAACAACTGTCACCTAACAATAATAATGCATTAAATGGTGGTGCCAGCTTTCTATGCTGGAATTCCAGCTGGTTAATCATGAGCAGATTGCATATAACTAACCACAGTTGCTATGAGTCTGTGCTTGGTATACCCATGTCATGTCCAGAAGGCAGTGTTTTACAGAACTTTTTCTCATTAATTGACGATTATCTTCTTTCTGCTTCCTCTTCCCTGATACTCCCTGAATCTGTGGGGGTGATGTTGCAGGGAGGATGTTGATGATGTGGTCTCCACAGAGCTGAACACATATTCTCATCTTTTCAACATTTTGAGCAGTCCTGTTCCTCTCTACTGACCACTTCCCACTGCATAAAGAAACTTTTCTGACCAAGGTTGAGAACAGTCTTGGCCTAGGGCATAACACAAATACCAAAAGTGTAATTTGACTGCTTGACCACTTAACAATTTGATTGTAATAGGTTCTAACTTAGGGCCTGTGACCTCCCCAATCATGGGCTTTTTGGTTTTGATTGCAATACTAGACATGACATCCCTCATATTATAAAGACCTCACATTCAATAATAAATAATTAGTCATCCTATAACAATAGTACCATGGAGTACATATTTCCTAGCTAGTCAGTATTGTGTCATGCAGGATACAGTGTTGGGTAAGAGCACTCATAACCTTTCTCACCCTGAAATCTGCAAATCACATTCTGAGATTTTGAAAACTAGCCTGACTGAAGATGTTTCCTGATTTGTTTGAGATTGATTTCTCTATATCCTGGCACCAATTGACCCATATATGTAGAAGGCCTGGGTCATTCCCAGTAAGGCTCTGTAGTTCTGTTAGACTCTGTACGATCCTATGAACTACATTAGTTGTTTCTGTAGGTTTTCATGTGAAGTCTTTGACACCTCTGGCTCCTACAATCCTTCCTCCCTCTTCTCAGTGGGATTCCCTGAGCTCAACCTATTGTTTGGCTATGAATCTGTGCATCTGTTTCCATCTGTTGTGGGATGATTCCTCTCTGATGACTATTGGGGTAGTCACCAATCTGTTCTCAGGAGATGGCCAGTTTACTCTATGCACCCAGTATTCCTACAAGTCTTAGCTATGTCATCCTTATAGATTCTCTGAAGTTTCCCTTGCATCAGGTTCTATCTGACTCTCAAATTGTAATCCCAGTCCATCTAGCCTCAACCCCAAGTTACCATCCCCAGGTTCCCCTAGTCCACCCAGAAGATTTCTTCAATTTCCCCTTCCTGGGGAGATACATGTATTCCCCACTGGTCCCTCCCTGCTACCTATCCTCTTTGTGTCTGTGGATTATAGTTTAGTTATCCTTTACTTTATGGGTAGTATCCACTTACACATGAACACATAGTATGTTTATCTTTCTGGGTCTGGGCTACCTCACTCAGTATGGTTTATTCCAGTGCTTTCCATTTCCCTGCAAATTTCATGATGTCATTGTTTTTAACAACTGAGTAATACCCCAATATGTAAATGTACCAAATTTTCATTATCCATTCTTTAATTTTGGAACATCTAGATTGTCTTCAGATTCTGGCAATTATGAATGAAGCCACTATGAACATAGTTGAGCAAGTATTCTTGTGGTATGATTGAGTATCCTTTGCTATATGCTCAACAGTGGTATAGCTGTGTCTTGACATAGGTAGATTCCCAATTTTCTGAGAAAATGCCACATGATTGCCAAAGAGGCTGTACAAGTTTGTACTTCCATCAGCAATGGAGGAGTGTTCCCTTTGCTCCATATCCTCTCCAGCATAAGCTGTAATCAATGGTTTTGATCTTAGCTATTTTAACAGGTGTAATATGAAATCTCAGAGTAATTTTGATCTGCATTTTCTTGATGACTATGGGTGTTGAATATTTTCAAAAGTGTTTTTTGGCCATTTGAGATTCTTCTATTGAGTATTCTTTGTTTATATCTGTATTCCATTTTCAAAATTGAATTATTTGGGTTTTTATATTAAAATATTATGATTTGCCGGGCGTTGGTGGTGCACACCTTTAATTCCAGCACTTGGGAGGTAGAGGCAGCTGGATCTCTGTGAGTTCAAGACCAGCCTGGTCTACAAGAGCTAGTTCCAGGACAGCCTCCAAAGCCACAGAGAAACCCTGTCTCGAAAAACCAAAGAAAATTATGATTTTTAATTTAGTGCAACACAATTACGATATGAGAGAAAATGATTGATTATCTATGCTTTTTTAAATGTGTGGTTTCTTGTTCTGTTTATATATTTCTGAGAACTGTCTTTTGTCAAATATAGGGATAATCAAGATATTTTCCAATTCTGTAGACTGACGCTTTGTCCTTTTGACAGTGTCATTTGCCTTACAAATGTTTTGTCAGTTTCATTAGGTTCCATTTATTAATTGTTGATCATAGTGTTTGAGTTACTGGCGTGCTATTCAGGAAGTTGCATCCCAAGGCAATGCATTTGATGCTTTCCCCCACTTTCTCTTCATTAGCTTCAGTGTAACTGGATTTATGTTGAGTTCTTTGATCAGCTCAGACTTGAGTTTTGTGCAGGGTGAGAAATCTATTTGCATTCTTCTACATGCTGCCATCCAGTTATGCCAGCACCATATATTGAACATTTTTTTCTGGTATAATTTTGACTTCTTTGTCCCAAATCAGGTGTCCGTAGGTATGTGGATTTATTTATTAGTATTTGAGTCAATTCCATTGATCCACTGTTGTGATATATTGTTTATGATTTAAAGAAGTCACTGGAGATCAAAATGCAAAGGTAGGTACACCCATAGAGCCAGGCAGTGGTGATATACATATTTAATTCTAGAACTCGGGAGACAGAAACAGATGATCTCTGTTAGTTTAAGTACATACTGAGCTATATGAAATTGATCCAGTCTAAAAATGAAACAGTTCACAAGTGATATCAGATCTTGAGTTCACACACCTTTAATCCCAGAGCATGGCAGGCAGATCTCTATGAGTCCAAGACCATCCTGGGCTACAAGAAAGTGAATCAAATTCATGCCTTCAATCCCAGGAAATGCACAAAGAAGCCAAGGGTCTAGTGAAAGATTTAGTTTCTAGACAGGGAAGGCATTAAATGGCAGTCTGAGGTTTGGTGGAGAGCAGTGCAGTCAGCATTGTACTCTGAGGATTTGTGAAAACAGGACAGCCCTTTCAGCCTGAGGAAGAGGTAAGAACTAGTGACCAGCTAATTTGCTTCTCTGATCTTTAGCTTAAACCTCAATATCTGTCTTTAAATTTTTATTATTCTTGTTACAATCTACTGTTCTGTTTTTATGTCAATGCCATACTGTTTTTAGCACTATAGCTCTATAACAGATCTTGAGACCAGGGATGCTGATACCTCCGGAGGTTCTTTTTTATTGTACAGGGTTGTTTTGGCTACTCTGTTTATTTGTTTTTACATAAAAAGTTGAGTATTGTTCTTTCAAGGTCTGTAAAGGATTGTGTCAAAATTTTAATGGGAATTACATTGAATCTGTAGACTGCTTTTGGTAAAATGGTCATTTTTACTATGTTAATCCTTTTAATCCATGAACTTGGGAGATCTTTCCATCTTCTGATATCTTCTTCAAATTTTTCTTCAAAGACTTAAAGTTCTTTTTATACAGGTCTTTCCCTTTCTTAGTTAGAGTTGCCTCAAGATATTTTGTATTATTTGTGTATATTGTGAATGGTGTGGTTTTTCTGATTTCTTTTCCAGGATTTTTATCAATTGCATATAGAGAGCTTCTGATTATTTTAGTTAATATTATGTACAGCCATTTCCCTAAAGGTGTTCATTAGCTGAAGAGTTCCTGCTAGAATTTTTGGAGATGCTTATGAATATTATCATGCCGTTGGCAAATAGTGATACTTTGGCTTCTTCTTTCCCAATTCACCTTGATCACCTTTGATTGTCTAATTGATCTTTCTAGAAGTTCAAGTAGTATATTGAGTAAATATTGGAGACAGTAGACAGCCTGTCTCTTTCCTGATGTTACTAGATGTGCTTTGAGTTTCTCATCATTTAAAGCAATGTTAGCTATTTGCTTCCTGTGTATTGCTCTTATTGAATTTAGGTATGTCTCTTGGAAACCTAATTTATCCAAAGCATATATCATGAAGGGGTATTGTATTTTGTCAAAGGCTTTTTCAGCATCCAATGAGATAATCATGTGTTTTTTCTTTCAGTTTGTTTATATTGTGTATTAATTGACATATTTTCATATGTGGAACCATCCCTGCATCTCTGGAATGAATTCCACTTGATCATGGTGGATGCTTTTGATGTGTTCTTGGATTTGGTTTATTATTAGTATTTTATCATTTTTGTGTTCATGCTCATGAAGAAAATTGGTGTGTCATTCTCTTTCTTTGCTGAATCTTTGTGTGAACTGGATATCAGGGTAACTGTGTCTTTATAAAAATAATTTGGCAATTTTCCTTCAGTTTTTAATTTTTGGAATAACTTGAGGAGTATTGGTAGAATTCTTCTTTGAAAATCTGGTAAAATTCTGCCTTAAAAGTGTCTGGCTCTGGGCTTTTTTATTGTTGTTAGGAGACTTTTAAAGACCATTTCTATTTCCTTACAGGTTATAGATCTATTTATATTGTTTTTCTGATCTTGATTTAATTTTGGTATATTGTATCTATCATGAAATTTGCCCATTTCTTACAAATTTTCCAATTTTGTGGAGTACAGGTCTTTAGACTATGACCTAATGACTGTCTAGGTTTCCTCAATGTCTGGTGTTAAATATCCCTTTTCCTTCCTGATTTTGTTAATTTTGGTAGTCTCTCTCACTGCTAATTACTTAGTTTGGATAAGGGTTTGTCTATCTTGTTGATTTTATCACAGAAACAACTCTTTGATTCTCTGTATTCTCTTTGTTTCTACTTTATTGATTCTCTTAAAGGAAAAAGGATCACAAAGGGGAGAAACTAAACCATTGAGTAATCTAAGGCAGAAGAAAAGAAGTTATGCACTATTCTACATTTCTTAAGTTTAACCAATATTATAACCTAATAATTTGTGATCAGCAAAAGGCAAAAAGTAAAATGGGTGATTTTATCCTGGCTCTAAAACGTGCTGTTGCAGGGTAACCAATAGCAAACTGTTTAAGGTGACGGGAAGCATACAGAGTTGATTTACATCAACGTATTCACCAAATTTTCTCTGGCATAGAAAGGCATTTCAGATCTAAAAATACATCTTCTACACCATGTGGTCTCAGAACAAAGAGAGGACCTTGCAACATTTTTGCTCAAGCTTGAAGTTGGGCTTGAGTTCTGGCCATCTGTGGAGGCTATTGGCACAGTAACTGGGAGAGAAAGCTATTTTTCTTTGGAAATTGTTAGTCAATTAATAGTCTTTGTGTGTTAGTCACACAAATCTCAAACAGTTAGTTTACTGAACCTAATTTTTTCTCCTATATGTTTTTTTAAAATTTAAATTAGAAACAATCTTGTTTTACATGTCTGTCATTGCGGGTTCCCTCTCCCTCCTTCCCTTGCCAGTCTCCTAATGACCCCCTATCCCATCCCCTTTCTGTTCCCCAGGGAAGGAGAGGCCTTCCATGGGGGATCTTCAAAGTCTGTTACATCACTTGGAGCAGGGTCTAGGCCCTCCCCTGTGTGTCTAGACTGAAAGAATAACCCTCTATGTGTAATGGGATTCCTAATTCCATTTGTACACTAGAGATAAATACTGTTATACTAACAGAAGCTCCATACACTTCCCAGGCCCCCTAACTAACATCTGGGTAGGTCCTATGCTGGTTTACCAGCTATCAGTCTGAGGTCCATGAGCTGCCCCTTGTTTAGGTCATCTGTTTCTGTGGGTCTCCCAAGCCTGGTCTTGACCAGTTTTCTCATCACTCCTCCTTCTCTGTAACTGGATTCCAGGAGTTTAGTCCAGACCTTAGCTGTGAGTATCTGCTTCTGCTTCCATGAGCTACTGGATGAATGCTATAGGATGACATATAAGGTAATCATTGATCTCATTATAGGGGAAAGACATTTAAGGTAGCCTCTCCACTATTGCTTAGATTGTTAGTTGGTGTTATCCTTGTAGATCTCTGAACATTTCTCTAGTTCCAGATTTCTCTTTAAACCTATAATGACTCCCTCTATTATGGTATTTCTTTTCTTGCTCTTCTCTAATATTCCCCTGACTCAATCATCCTGCTCCCTCATATGTTCCTTTTCTCCCCTTCTCTTTTTCCTAACTCCCTCTCACCTCCCTCCATGCTCCTAATCAGCTCAGGAGATCTTCCCCTCCCCCTTCTCAGTAGAACCATGTATGTCTATCTTAGGGTCCTCCTTGATTCCTAGCTTCCCTGGCAGTGTGGATAATAGGCAGGTAATCCATTGCTCTACATCTAATATCCACATATGAGTGAGTACATATCATATTTGGCTTTTTGTGACTAAATTACCTCACTCAGGATGGTTTCTTTCACTTCCATCCATTTGCCTGCAATTTTCAAGATTCCATTGTTTGTTTCCACTGAGTAGTACTCCATGTGTACCACATTATCTTTATCAATTCTTCAGTCGAGGGGCATCTAGATTGCTTCCAGGTTCTTGCTACTACAAATAATGCTGTTATGAACATAACTGAACAGATGTCCTTGTTGTATGAATGTGCATCTTTTGGATATATGCTTAAGAATGGAATTGCTGGATCTAGAGGTAGACTGATTTGCATTTCCCTGATGGCTAAGGAAGTTGAACACTTATTTTAGTGTCTTTCAGCCATTTTACATCCCTCTATTGATAATTCTCTAGTTCTGTACCCCACCTTTTTATTGGATTATTTGGCGTTTTGGTGACTAGCTTCTTGAGTTCTTTATATATTTAAGAAATCAGCCCTACATCAGATGTGGGGCTGGTGAATTTCTTTTCCCAAACTGTGGGCTGCCATTTTGTCTTGTTGACTGTGTGCTTTGCCTTACAGAAGCTTGTCAGTTTCAAGAGGTCCCATTTATTAATTGTTGATCTCAGTGTTTGTGCTACTGGTGCTATGTTCAGGAAGTGGTGTCCTGTACCTATTCATTCAAGGGTACTTCCCACTTTCTTT
The DNA here is from genome assembly GCF_017639785.1 of Mesocricetus auratus. Classification (NCBI taxonomy): domain Eukaryota; kingdom Metazoa; phylum Chordata; class Mammalia; order Rodentia; family Cricetidae; genus Mesocricetus; species Mesocricetus auratus. The sequence continues at coordinate 1,026,861 of NW_024429187.1, read as the reverse complement.
TCTAAGAGGTTCAGTGTGGCTGAATTTATGCTGAAGTCTCTGATCCATTTGAACTTAAATTTTGTGCATGGTGATAGACATGGAACTATAAGCAGTATTCTGCATGCCAAATGCAGTTAGGCCAACAACATTTGTTGAAGATGCTTTCTTTTTTCCATTGCATAATTTTAGCTTCTTTGTCAAAAGTCAGGTGTTCGTAGGTGTGTGGGTAAATATTAGGCTTTTCAATTTGATTCCATTGATCTACCAGTCTATTTTTGTGCCAATACCAAACTGTTTTCAGGACTATAGCTCCATAATAGAGCTTGAAGTCAGGGATGGCGATGCCTCAGAAGTTGCTTTATTGTACAGGATTGTTTTGGCTATCCTGGGTCTTTTGTTTTTCCATGTAAAGGTGAGTATTGTTCTTTCAAGGCCTGTGACAAATTGTGTTGCTATTTGATGTGGATTGCTGTGAATCTGCAGACTACTTTTGGCAAGATTGCCATTTTTACTATGTTGATCCTACCTATCCTTTTTTTCTTTATATATATATATATATATATATATAATTTAAATATATATATTTAAATTAGAAACAATGTTGCTTCACATGGCAATTCCAGGTCCCTTTCCATTTCCCTACCCTTCTCCCGTGACCTCCCATCAACCCCCCCAATATTCCCTCATTTCCCCAGGTAGGGTGAGGCCCTCCATGGGGGTGACCATATTCTTTCATTTCATCCAGGGCAGGGCCTAGACCCTCCCCCAAGAGTTCATGGTGAAAGTGTATCTCTCATTGTTGAATGAGAGTCCAAAGTCCATTTGTATACCCGGGATAAATACTGATCTACTACCCAAGGCTCAATTGATTACCTAGGCCTCCTCACACAGGTCTTTAACTTGTTTGGTTACCATTACCCCAAGATATTTTATGTTGTTTATGGCTATTGAAAGGTGTGATGTTTCTCTGGTTTCTTTATCAGCCAATTTATCATCTGTTTATAGTAGGGATACTGATTTTTTGAGTTAATATTGTATCCTGCCACTTTGCTAAAAGTGTTTATCAGCTGTAGGATTTCCCTGATAGAGTTTTGCACTTATACAAAGTGTCATATCATTTGCCAACAGTGAAAGTTTGACTTCTTCCTTGCCAATTCATATTCATTGATCTCTTTTTGCTTTCTTATTTCTCTAGCTTGAACTTCAAGTACAATGTTGAAGAGATATAGAGAGAGTGAACAGCCTTGTCTTGTTCCTGAGTTTAGAGGAATCACATTGTTTTTTCTCTCCATTTAGTTTGATGTTGACTGTTGGTTTGTTATATAGCTTTTATTATGTTCAGGTATGTTCCTGTTAACCCTGATCTCTCCAAGACCTTTATCATTAAGGAGTGTTGGATTTTGTCAAAGGCTTTTCAGTTTCTAGTAAGATGATCCTGTGTTTTTTCTTATCCAGTTTGTTTATATAGTGGATTACATTGGTGGATTTTAATATGTTGAACCATCCCTGCGTCCCTGGGATGAAGTCTGCTTGACCATGATGGATGATTTCTCTGATGTGTTCTTAGATGCTATTTGCCAGTATTTTATTGAGCATTTTTCATCAATGTTTATGAGGGATATTGGTCTGTAGTTCTGTTTCATAATTGTCTCTTTGTACGGCATGGGTACAAAGGTAATTGTAGGCTCATAAAAAGAATTTGGCAATGACCCTTCTGCTTCTATTGTGTGGAACACTTTGAGGAGTATTCATATTAGCTGATCTTTGAATTTCTGGTAGAATTCTGCACTGAAACAATCTGACCCTGGGCTTTTTTTCATTTGGAGACTTTTGATGACTGCTTCTATTTCATTGGGGGTTATAGGTCTATTTAAATTGATTATCTGTTCCTGATTTAATTTTAGTAAGTGATGTCTATCCAGCAAATTGTCCATTTTCTTTAAATGTTTGAATTTATTGGAGTACAAGTTTTCAAAGTATGACCTGAAGATACTCTGTGTACTCAGTGTACATTGTTATTTCCTTCTTTTCATTTCTGATTTTGTTATTTGCATGTTCTCTCTCTGCCTTTTGCTCTTCATTTGATTTTCTTGAAGAATCAAGTCTTTATTACTTTGATTCTTCTTATGGTTTTCTTTGTTTCTACTTTATTGATTTCAGACCTCAATTTGATTAATTCCTGGAGTCTACTTCTCTGTGGTGAGTTTGCTTCTTTTTGCTCTAGAGCTTTCAGTTGTGCTGTTAATACTCTAGTGTGACTATTCTCCAGTTTCTTCATGTGGCTACTTAGTGCCATGAACTTTCCTCTTAGCACTTCTTTCAAAGTGTCCCATAAATTTGAGTATGTTGTGTTTTCATTCTCATTGAATTCTTTTCTTATTTCTTCCTTGACTCAGGAATGGTGCAATTGTGTATTGTTCAATTTCCATGAGTTTGTAGGGTTTCTGCAATTTGTGTTGTTGAATTCTAACTTTAAACCATGATGGTCTGATAAGATACAGGGGTTACTCCATTTTGTTTTGTATTTGTTAAGGTTTGTATGTTGCCTAATATGTGGTTGATTTTAGAGAAGGTTACATGTGGAGCTTAGAAGAAGGTCTTTTCTTTTTTGTTTGGATGGAATGTTTTATAGATGTCTGTTAAACCTAATTGGGTCATAACTTCTTTTATTTCCTTCGTTTCTTTGTTAAGTTTCTGTCTGGTGGTCCTGTCTAAATGCGAGAGTGGGGTGTTGGTCTCCCACTATAACTTTGTGAGGTTTTCTGAACTTAAGATTTTCCTTTGCTGATGAATCTGTTTCTCCTAGTTTATCTTCAACACCTGAATTTCTATCTCCCATCTCTTATATTCTGTTGGATATGCTTGCATCTGTAGTTCCTGATTGTTCGCTCAGCTTTTCTATTTCCAGCATTCCCTCAGACTGTGTTGGATTTTTTAAAAATTTCAGCTTTCAAGTCTTGTATTTTTTAATGGTTTCCATCATTTGTTTGTTTGGTTTTTTCTTGGTTTTCCTCAAGATATTTATTTCCTGAAATTTTTGGTTTGTTTTTTCCTCAGTTTTAAAATTTTTTTGCTCATTTTTTCTTCCATTTCTTTATTCATTTCCTCTTTGAGGGTCTATATCATTTCCATAAAGTTGTTTTTACAGTCATACTCGTCTGCTTGATCTGTGTTGGGAGGTTCAGATATTGCTGGTGTGGAGTCCTTACACTCTCATGGCATCATATTGATTTTTCTTGTTTTATGTGCTCTTATACTGTCATCTTCCCATCCCTTCTTCCAGTGGCTGCAGGTGGGGTATCTCCTTCTCCTGGTGGGTATGGGTCCAAGGTTCTCTTCTGGTGAGTACAACCAGGTCCAAAATTCCAATGACTCTCCTCTTCCCAAGAGTGGAGGCAGGACTAGCACCAAGAAGCTGACAGATTCTGGATGGGATGTTCTGTCAGATATATTTACCCCTCCTCACCCCATTATTTCGTTCCTATATTTTAAGGGAAGTGTTTTTAATATTTCACTATGATATTCAATGTGAGTTCCTGCTAGAATGCTTTTATAAGTTTGTTTCTTCCTGATTGTTAATCATTGATCATGTTATCACATTAGAGTGCAGACATCTGGATTTGGAATGATTATGGGTATAGGTGTTGGTTCCTGCATTTGTCTTTGTTGGATTGGTGATTTGTTCCTTTGCTTTCTGTTTCATCTGTGGTCTCCTGTCCTAATTGGCCAACTGTTCTTGTGACTAGAGAGTCTTCAGGTCCGGTAGTGAGTCTCCATTGGGATATTTGGGGCCTGGGTTCATAGGTCTAATCTGGCTTCCAGTAAAGCTGAAGTTTTCTTCCAAATTTTAGACCAGAATATGGAGCTCAGTCAAGGTGGTGCTAATCTTCTGACTGGTATGGAACTTACCTGGGCTTTTGGCATCAATTAGAGTTGTGGAGAAGGACTGGCCATAAGAAAGATGATAAGCTGGAGGGGTTGGGTGTAAGAGTGGGTCTTTAGGATCAAAATCCATGGGGCGATGGCAGTTCAGCTGGAAGGTTGGTCACTCACTTGATAGTTCACTGGTGAGGACTATAACACAGGAGCATTAGAATTTCATCAGAGTTGGGAACAAGGCCTAGCAGCAGTGCTGATACTGAGATCAGAAGTAAGGAAAACAGAATGTTCCCTGGGTTATAGGTTCTGTAGGCTGGAGAGGCTCAACTGGAAGGCTGTCCTTCCAACTGGTGTGGACTCTACTTGGGCCTATGCAGTCTGCTGAAGTTGTGGGGAAGGGCTTGCCACAGGAAGGACAGTGAGGTAGAGGTGATGGGAAGTGGACTGACTGGGTCATGGGGAAACAAATTCTAGGAGGTAACAACAGTCACGCTGACAGGTGGATTATACACTCCCTGGACGATTGGTGAGGATTCCTTTTTAAAATAAAGACTCATGTCAGTCAGGCTTGCCTTGAAATCCTGATCCTTGTATCTCTTTCACTTAGGTTTTGGGACTACAAGCAGGTGTGACTGTGCCTGTCCTGTCCTTTATCTCTGGAAAGATATCAATCATGCTTATTTAACATAAATTATTTGGTAATTCTAGTGTCTGCCATTCTATGATTTCATGTATTATTTCTGCTGGATGTTGTTCATGGTGTCATATTTTTGTGGTATTTACAGAGTTTCTTCTTCAGCTCCTTCAGAAACTAAAGCAATAGTATCCTCAGTGGTAAATTTCTCAGGAATTTTTTCATTCTGTGTGGACAGCTTGGTTTCAAATCGGCCAAAAAATAACTTCTCTCTCCTCAAAGGTCAATAATCTCAAGAAGGCTGTCACAGAATTGGTAAAATTGTCACAGTGGTGGTCAAAATAGAAGGCCTTTCAGACTGTCACTGAGGTGGTTAATAAAAAGAAGGCCTTTCAGGGTCTATTAATTTTTTCATAGTAGACAGCTCATTCTTCTTATTAAGTTTAGTTTTTCTTCCATGAAATATCATTCATACAGTCTGACTCTGCTACTCCTGTCTCTACCTCTGAAGGGATAGAATTGATGGTTTTTTGCCATTAATAACAAGTTAATAAATTGATTTGTATCCTAAAGCACCATACAGAGTGAATTGGGTAGGTGGTGACATTTTAAGTGAGGTTACAGAGTCTGTAGAATACCTGCACCCAGGTTAAGATATCTTTGTAGTCCTTAACTATGCTGCAGAATTGTTCCATGGTGATGGTGTGATAAGCAGGACCAAACTTGAGGCTTCAGTAAAGATGTCCATTGATCAGAAGGCTTCTGTGGCTTCCACAAACATTTTCTTTGATGAGAAGATGTAGTATCTTGGACACCTCTTTTAATGTCAGCTTCTAATGGACTGGGTCTAAAGTTATGAGCTTAACTTGTATTTCCTGACTAGAGGACTGGATGGACATCAATATGGAGGTAAAGTGAAGAGCTCACGATGCAGAATATGTGCTCCATGTATATCTTGTGAATAGTTACTGTCTGTTTGATCTATTCCTAATCATTCAAGCTCAACACACATGCTTTCTTGGTTGTACCCATAATGATATCTCATCACTTGCCAATCTCATTCCTACTTTAACTTACCTATTGTGTCTATGATCCATTAGCCACTTAGTTTCATTTATTTTCCTATTTTGTTCCTAAGATAAATTAAAATATTCTATCTTAACCTTGTTGAATCCAGGGATCAACTTAGGTTATCTTTTGTTGAGGATTTACCTGTTTGCACTCTCAATCCCATGGAGTTCTACATATTTCATTCCCTTTCTACTATTATTTGGCACAGATTCTCATCAGGCTAGCCTGGTTTAAATATTCTGTGTTACCCAAGACATGACACCTTGTCCTGTGTGATACATATATTTATTTTTATTGTTTCTTAAATGTCTTTATTGAAAAAGCATCATAGGAAATCAACTTTAGTGTAAAGTTATCCCTCAGTGATACTTAAAATTAATTTAATTGATGATGAAATTAACTGTGCATAAGAGATAGAGAGTAGAACTGTGATCAAGAAATTAGTTTCCTTTTTTAATTTCTTCTACATTTAAAAATGTGTACAAATTTGTGTAACCATGCCATAGCAAGTCTGTACTTAGAGGGTAGTTGAAGGAATCATTTTAATCCTTCTACTGTGTGGTATGTGAGGTCTAAATTTAGGTTGTCAGGTTTGATTGCAATGGCTTCTATACACTGAGCCATGTCACTGTATAATACAATAGATAAAGGACCCAGAGACAGATACTGAGGTTCAAGCTTCAAACTGAAGATCAGAAAACGTAGCAGCCGGCCACTATTTCTTACCTCTACCTTTGCTCATACCAAATGGGTGTTCTTCAGACTGCTCCAGACTTCACTTAGATTCACTCAAACTGCTATGATCTCCTCAATGTGGCTAGAGACTCTCTCAGAATGCTTTCCTAATCTCAGTGTAGCTGGAGAATAAATGTCAGCTCTGAGTCCCTATTGATGTCTTAAATACCTCTCATGAGTCCTGGAATTAAATATGTGTGATCCCAAGTGAACAGATCATCTTTGTGTGAGCCATTTCTCTTTAGGACTGGATATATTTTATATAACTCACTGTGGCCATGCACTAACAGAGATCTATCTACTTCTACCTCCCAAGTGGTAGAATTAAAGTGTATACCACCACTGTTTGATCTCCATATCTTGAGGCTGGTTTTGCTTTCTGAATTCTCAGGCAAGCTTTAATAAATCATAAATAACATATTACCACAGTTCCCCTTTTTTGTCTAACACAAAAAGAAACCTACAACAAACATAAAACCCTATATACAATAAGTACAGTAAGTACATACAATATATAGAGACAGTAAATTCATCAATAAGGTCGAATCCATTTGCTTTTGACAAATTCAGAGAAAATAACTAGTTCATTTGCATTTGACAAATTCAGAGAAAGTCATTTTTATCTATCCTACCTTGGTAAGTCCAAAGTCTTGTACATAATATACTTTATATTCTAATTTGCATTATCTTTTGTTGTTTCTCAAACTATTTACACTTTACATATCTTTAATGAGTTTCTTTTCTAACTCTAGTAAACACTGAAAACTGTAACTATACTAACTATTCTTCAACTCCCTCAGAGACCCAAGAAGGAAATATTATTAACTGAGTAAACAGGAAGTGTGAGTAAGCAACTTTTAAAAAATTGGAGAAATGACAAAACAGCTAGGTGCCTGGACAGTCACCCAAGATTCTACAGTGTTGGGACATCCCTTTTTAGTCCATTGGCCTAGAATATATGACACACTTTTCTGTGAAGCAGGGTATTCTGTAGGACTGTCCTGCCTTGTCTTGGCAAGTTTTGTAGCCATTCTCTTTTGTGTCCTGTTTGTCCCATTTGGACAGCTTGCTGTCAGCAGTCGAGACAAGGGCACTTTCTTGCCAGATAACTTCCTTTTGTCATAAAGAATGTTAACTCCATGTGGAGTTTCTTCAATACACATTGTCTTCTTGGTAGTTGCTTTCATATTCATCATCTTTTCTGAAGTAGATTGGTATATTGGTGCTTCCAAGAGGAGACATGTCTCATTGTCATAAAAAATACCTATGTTATTAAAACATTTTAAATGTCATATTCTGTAGCTCTCTGAATTGTTTGAAGGCAACCTGTCTATCTAAAATATATCTCTGTTTGTCTTTGAAAAAATACCTAATGTAATTAAAAATTTTATTGTAAAAGGTGTCTAATTACTATCCTGCATTTCCTTATTATCTTGTATAGTTGTTAATCTGTGGAGTCTCCTCTTTTTGTTGTTTCTTGTTTTGTTTTTCAAGAAACGTTTTATCTGTGTTGACAGTCCTGGCTATCCCAAAATGCACTTTGTAGACAAGACTGGCCTCAAACTTGTTGAGACTTGAGTGCTTCTACCTCCAAAGTGGTAGGATTAAAAGTGCATATGACCTCAACCACCATGTTTGGATTCCATCTTCTTTTTGGAGACTTCAGAGGTCACATTAGGTAAAATTATTTCATTGCTTGGCAAGTTTTCCAGGTTGTTCTCTCCTCTTCTTTGGATGCTTATGTGTCCAAATGTCTTTAAGTTCTGCAAGATGATCATTTTATTTTCCTAAAAATACAAAAGCAAAACTCTCCCTCAATGCTATGTTTGGAGAAGTTCCTAATCTAATCCTTATCAATTTTGATTTATGTTTTCTCTTTAAATCTTTTTCTTTTTATCATATAAAGTTCTTCTCTTACCCAGGACAATATGTTTTCTTTCAATAAGCATTAGGTTATTTAATTGTTCTGGGAAGGAATTTCATCCATGGTGGCAGGAAATGAATGAACCGGTTTTGGCATAGGGGCTTTGAGAGGTCCCAAAGACAAATACTACTTTGATATTCTCTTCTTGATCTACATTCCTTAGTTCAATGACTGCCTTTGCCATAACTTCTGCATAATCCAGAAGGGAGGTTCATTCTGATTGAATAATGTGTATAAAAAGAATTGTTTCTAGAAGTGCCCTGTTTACAAAGCTTTTTAAGGTATGGCACAATTAAAATATTTGACATTTTGATTTTTCTTTAAACCTCTTGAAATCATCTCTCCTATCCATGTATCATTATCATGGCCATGAGCTTCATATTTAATTGTATCTAGGTCCAATCCTCTAGAAAAACTTAATTTGCATTTAAAGGCCTAATTATCCTTTTGTATTGTGCATCAGCATCTTCAAAAGCCAGAGTTTCAATGATTATTTTTCTAGCATCTGAGTCTGAAATTCCGTTGACTTCCAGTGACAGTCTTTGTAAGAATTCAGTGAATGCTCCCTTTGGGCCCTGAATAACTATTACAAAGGATTCAATTTTCTTTCCTGCTTCTCCAATTCTGTCTCAAGAAATCAAAGCTGCTGCATTGCATAAACCTAAGAGGTGATCACATTGACTTTGCCTTTCTAAAGTAGTACAATCTCCTTCATCAAGAATTTGATCTTGGGAACCTCTATATCTCTAGCTTTAGTCTGTTATTGAATATTCTTAGTCTCTCCTCTGAACCATGAAGTCTATTGTAATTGTGGTCCAGGCTCTAGCACAGCTTTAATCAAATCTATGCAATCTATAGTGATAACCCTATTACAAACTTACCACCTGCAAATCATCTGCTTCACAAATGGTGAATAGATGCCATATGAGAATACAGCTTTCTTGAACTTCCCTAAATCAGATAATGTCACAGGCTTTCAAGTAGCTTTTATCAAGTAGCTTTTATAGAAGTTTTCCTTTGGCAATTCCCTGTAAGTTTACTGGATATAATAAATATGCTTCTCTTAAGACCTTAGACTGTTCCCTGTTAAACTTAAAATGCAATGCTTAATTTGTTTCCCCACTTAATTTCTCAGTCTGGGTTTGAATATCTCTATAATCTGTTTTAATAAGTTTTTCTCAGGCCTGTATCTTAGCACTCATATCAACCAACATTTTTAGGGATAAGCAAAGAATTATCAAACCAACAACAAAGATTATCAAAATGATAATTAACAGTATGTCACTCCTGGTTAAGTTGATTATCCCTTTTTTAAACCATCCAATATGTAATCATACAGAGGTTTACTTCTCTCCATTTTAATAGTGTTTTCCATTTTTTATTTCTTTAAATTAGAAACATGCATGCTTTGAATGTCAATCCCAACTCCCCACCTTGTCCCTCCACCAGCCCTGCCCCCACCTCCCACCCCCAGCCCAATCCCCACATCATTCCCCAGGGAGGGTGAGGCCCTCCTTGGGGGGATCTCCAGAGTCTATCATTTCATCCAGGCAGAACCTAGGCCCTTCTCCATGTGTCCAGGCTGAGAGAGCACCCCTCCTTGTGGAATGGGCTCCCAAGTTCATTTTTTTTTTTTGGTTTTTACGAGACAGGGTTTCTCTGTATTGTTTTGGAGGCTGTTGGTCCAGCCCGGCCTCGAACTCACAGAGATCTGCCTGCCTCTGCCTCCCGAGAGCTGGGATTAAAGGCATGCGCCACCACCGCCCGGCCCAAGTTCATTTTTAACTAACCCTTCCTTTAAGAATTTCCAATTGACTTGTCAAATCTGCTGACATTGTCAATGAGCAGTGAGGTGTAGCACATTTGAATTGGAGAACTAGCTTGTTGCCTTGAGTTGAAAGTATCAGCCTGAGGAGAGGAGCTCTAGAAAGCACTTGAATGCCTCAGAGTCTATTGTTATGTTCCCCATTTTGTTTCTGATTATGTTAATTTACATGTTAACACTGTGCCGTTTGGTAAGTTTGGACGATGGTTTGTCTATCTTGTTGATTTTCTCAAATAACCAACTCTTTGTTGCATTGATTCTTTGTATTGTTCTCCTAGTTTCTACTTTATTGATTTCAGCCTTCAGTCTGATTATTTCCTGGTGTCTACTCCTCCTGGGTGACTTTGCTTCTTTGTGTTCTAGAACTTTCAGCTATGCTGTTAATTCTCTAGTATAACTATTCTACAGTTTCTTTATGTGGGCACTTAGTGCTATGAACTTCCCTCATAGCACAGCTTTCAAAGTGCCCCATAGGTTTGGGTATGTTGTGTCTTCATTCTCATTGAATTCTAATTCTGGTGAAATTGTGCATTATTCAATCTTCATGGATTTGTGGAGTTACTGCAATTTGTGTTGTTGTTGAATTCTAATTTTAATGCATGGCAGTCTGATAAGATGCATGCAGTTATTCCAACTTTTTGTACATGTTGAGATTTGATATGTTGTCAATTATGTGGTCGATTTTTGGGAAGGTTCCATATGGTGCTGAGAAAAAGGTGTATTTCTTTTTTATTTGGATGGAATGTTCTATAGATATTTGTTAATCCCAATTGGTGCTTAGCTTCTATTAATTCCTTTGCTTCTTTGTTAAGTTTCTGTCTGGTATTCCTGTCTAGTGGTGAGAGTGTGGTGTTGAAGTCTCCCACTACAAGTGTGTGGGGCTTTATATGTGATTTGAGTTTTAGTAATTTTTTTTTTTACTAATGTGGATTCCTTTGTAAGTGGGGCATAGATGTTCAGAACTGAAACTTCATCTTGGTGGATTTCTCCTGTGATGAATATGTAATGACCTCCTTCATCTCTTTTGATTGATTTTATTTTAAAGTCTAATTTGTTAGATATTAGGATTGCTACCCCCACTTGTTTCTTGGGTCCATTTGATTGAAAGATCTTTTCTCAAACTTTAACTCTGAGGTTATATCTGTCTTTGATGTGGAGGTGTGTTTCTGGTATGCAGCAGAAGGATGCGTTCTGTCTTAGAATCCATTCTGTTAGCCTGTATCTTTTTATGGGCAAGTTGAGACCATTAATATTGAGGGATATTAATGACCATTGACTGCTCATTCTTCTTTGATTTGGAACGGTCGTTGTTGGTGGAATTATGTTTGTAATTCCACCCCCTCTTTTCTTTTGGCTGCTCATAAGGTGGGATTATCTAATGCCCATGTTTTTCTGGTTTCAGTTAACTTCCTTGGGTTGGACTTTTCCTTCCAGAACTTTCTATAGGGCTGGGTTAATGGATATGTATTGTTTGAATCTAGTTTTGTCATGGAATATCTTGTTTTCTCCATCTATAATGATTGAAAGCTTTGCTGAGTATAGTAGTCTGGGCTAGCATCCATGATCTCATAGTGTTTGTAGAATATCTATCCAGGACCTTGCTTTCAGAGTTCCCATGAAGTCAGGTGTGATTCAGATAGGTTTGCCTTTATATGTTACTTGACCTTTTTCCTTAGCTGCTCTTAGTATTCTTTCTTTATTCTGTATATTTTGGTTCTTGATTATTGTGTGGCAAAGGAACTTTTTTGTGGCCCACTATATTTGGTTTTCTTACCTCTACCTCAGCTGAAACAAGAGAGGTGATCCTCAAACTGCTCCAGAACTCATTGGTCCTCAGACACACTCAAACTGCTATGATCTCCTCAACATGGTTAGAAACTCTCTCAGATTGTTCCCCTTTCCTTAATGTAGCTGCAGAATGATCCTGTTCTTGTCTTAAATACCTCCCATGAGTCCTCGGACTAAAGGTGTGTGATCCCAAGTGCTGAGATCATCTTTTTCTAAGATGCTTCTCTTTAGGACTGCCTATATTTCCTGTAGCTCATTGTGGCCTTGAAGTAACAGAGATCTGTTTACCTACATCTCCCAAGTAGTGAGATTAAAGATTTCTACCCCCACTGCATGATCTCTATAGCTTGAGTCTCATTTTTCTTTCTGGATCCTCAGGCAAGCTTTAACAAATCATAAATAATATATCACCACATCACTGCCCTGAGACCACATTTTATAAATTTAGAGACAGCAAATTCCTTTAGTAAAACACAGTTAATTATATAGTCTCCATATTTTGGTCAATAAATTTTATTTTTAAAATCAAATCCTGAATCAATATGAGGTTCAAATTTTAATAACTGCCCATTATATGTTTTGTTTTATAGTGATTTGATGACAATGAAATCATTGCAGGAAGATGGAGGCTGCGCATTTCTCAGTTCTAGAGGTATACATAATAATAAATGTGAAAGAAAGCATCCCTGTATTTGTGAAAAGAGAATGTATAAATAACCTGACTCAGTGTGCAGTATGAAGGAAAAGTAAAACTGGATCATTTTTTCATCTTTGTTGGCTTCCTGTGATGATATGTGAATACTTAATGACTGAGTGTCTTAACCACAGGACTCCGTCAGTCAAGCAAACAGGGTAATGGATGAGAAAAAGAAGAAATATTCTGAAACTTGACTTAGCACATCAGAAGGCATTTTACTTCCTGTAACCACAAATGTCTGGAGAACGGATGCCATTTGTTTCCAAGCCTGCAGTATCATTCTCTTTGCTACCTGGATGACACGCAGATCCAAAAAAAAAGAACATTGAAAAACAGCACTCGCATCTCCTTCTCACTAGGATAATCCACTTCTATACCCCCCCAGTGCTCTGATATCACAATTAAGAACTAGTATGTAGTTGTGGTTTTCTGTTTTCAGCTGGCTGGTTAGTGTTTGTTAGTTTTTATATGTAGAACAATTTTTTAAAAAGCATACTTTTGCTGTAAATTATATTTCTAGATTTGATGAATAATGCATACTATTCAAGTAACTCATACACCATCTATAATCCATATATACTCTCACCCTGCACTCTGTCTCACTGATTTGCTGACAAGTTGAGACCACATAGATACAGTAATATTAATTGACACTCACTGGATGTCATGGATGAAACTTATAATCTTCTAGGTACATGAATTTTGGTGTAGCCCAATCTGCATAGTAAGTTTGAGGGTATTGTGGGCTGCAGAGTGATACTATCTTGTGAAGCATACTAATAATGATAGTGCTAATAATAAAACTAAACTGTCCATAGATATTTCCTAGGGACAAGTAATTTCTTTTATAGCATCATACTTAAACTATAAAACTCTAGAAATTTAGTATTGACCAAGTAATGTGATCTATTCCACAACCAATATTCATAATTGTCAGTTTTCTGCATATCACTGTCAATATTTCCTCACTTTCACTATCATCAGTGAATTAACTTGTAATGTTCTTTAGATCTAAAATTGTTATTTACTTATGGTGTGTGTTTTGGGACCTTGTTATTAAAAAAATCAAAGTTTACTTTATAGTGTTTACATAATGAAATGTACCCTTTCTAAATCATGAGAAATATGAGTTTTAAAACTATGTACATCTGTTCAAGATGTGTAGGCTACTTTTATGTTAGCTTGACACAAGTTAGATACATCTGAGAGGGAGAACCTCCACTGAGTAAGTGCTTCAATAAGATCTAGCAAGAGGCAAGCCTTTAGGAAATTTTATTAATTAGTAATTCACTGGGTGGGGCCAGTTATTGTGGATTGTATCATCCCTGGGCTGGTGTTCCTGGATTCCATAAGAAAAGAGGCTGTTATGGTCTCTGCATCAGCTTCTGCTTCTTAGTTCCTGTATGGTTTTAGTGCCTGTCTTGACTTCCTTCAGTGATTGACTTTTATTTGGAATGTTAGCAAAACAATTCCTTTTCTACTCAAATTGTTTTGGTCATGGTATTTTAGCACAGCAATAGACACCCCAAGAGACCAACAAAACTGTAAGAGGGATTTATTTTACAACTCTAAGTTCTACTCTACCTGTGCTCAGGTAAGCAGGTATTTGCTCTCTTGTACTGTAAATTAGTAAGGCACATTCTATAGTTTCATATACTAAGTACATATTTGTGATTGACTCAATATTTCCTTGCATCTTTGACTATTGTTATTACTATCAATTATTATTAATTTTTAATTAACTAAAGCTTTTACATGAACCAGTGGTTCATTGTTTTTGTTAAAAAAGCACTTTTCTACTCTCAAATGTTCCATAATGTTTTCCATTCATGGGAATATTGATGTGCATCTAAGTTTTGACAATTATGAAGAGAATTATGCTACTTTGTATAGTCACTGTGTGAACATAAATTTAGTGCTTTTTAGTAAACATCTGGAACTCTGATATTAGAATCCTTATGTTAAGTGAAGTTCCATTCAACAAGGAACTTCTAGTATGTTTCACATAGCTTACATAATCTTACTTTCTCTGCAACGTGGGAGAGTTCCCTTTGCCTCTCATCTTTGCCAAGACACTATTCTCAATGCTTTCAATTTTTAACCACTGTGACAAGTTGAGGAATTCACATTTCTCTAAGAGCTAATGATAGCAATCATCCTTTTTTAAGTACTTATTGGTCACATATATATTTACCTCTGCCAAATATCTGTTTATATTTTCTCATCTCCCATTGGCTTTGTCTTTCCTTTTATTGTAACACTGTAAGCCATGTATGTAACACAATATTTTGTATACACTGTTTGATAGAATTATTTGTTAAACATTTCCTACTTTCAAGTCTTTGTGTTCTGAAATAAATCATTCAGCAATATAAAATATAACATTTTATTCAAGCTTGGCTTATCACTTTTTTGCTTTCACGGTAATACTTTATTATGAAAATATTCTTATTCAAATTTGCATAGATTTTAACAGTGTTATTTTTCCTAGATATTATATAGCTTCAGCTTATGCTTATATATTTAGTTGAAAGTACTGTTTTTTACTTTTTGCATTTTGGTCTGTTGTTTTATATTTTTTCTCTCTCCCTGTCTCTGTCTCTCTCTCTGTGAGTGTGTGTGACAGAGAGAGAGAGAGAGAGAGAGAGAGAGAGAGAGAGAGAGAGAGAGAGAGAGAGATCATGTGCCATGTGTGTATGGTGTGTATGGGTGCTATGGGTATGTACTTCAGAGGCCAGAGGAGGGCATTAGCTACAGTAGACCTGTACTTTCAGGAGTTTGTGAGCCACCCAGGTGCTGGGACTGAATTTAGGACCTCTGTAAGTGTAACATGTTCCCACATCTTTTTAAAAAGTCATAACAGACACTTATTGAATATTCCTGTGTGTCTGTCAATAGACAGGGCATTTAGACCACCTTTACTGTTCAGAGAGAGATGTTTGACTACATTTTATTTTGAATACATTTTGATGGAAATAGATGTTTTAATAACAATTTATTCTGATTATGGCTTACCTTTCCTCATCTCCTCCCATATCCTTCCTACTTCCCTCACCCGCCCAAATTCACACTCTTTCTTTCTCTCTCAATTTTGGATACAATAATATTAATAATAATAAAATAAAGTCAGATGAAATTAACAAACAAAACACAATGGGGCAAAATGAACAGAAGAAAAGGAGCCAAGGAAAAAGCCCAAGAAACTCATATAGACACAGAGACAAAAACATTTGCATGTGCAGAAATCTCATAACAGCACAAAACTGGAAAGAGTAATATGTATGCAAAGAACCTGTAAGAAAAACAGCTTTGACAAAGCATCATGAGACAAACAATCTCCAAAAAATGCCACTGAAGTCATTTTCTGTTCATCTTTTACTGCTGAGCATGAGGTCTGGCCATAAAAGTGGTTTGTGGTATCTTTGAGTCATTTTGATTTACATTGTCCTTATGTCTAACAATGTTGAACATTCTTTAAGTGTATCTTGGACATTGGATATTTCTATATTGAGAATTCTGTTTAATATGTACCCAATTTTAATTCGATTGTTTGGTATTTTGATGTGTATTTCTTGACTTCTTTGCATAAAGATCCCTTGAGGCCAGAACCCACTTGTGAATGTCCTCATTGCAGACCTCTCCAGCTGCATTGCAGGTGGGGGCATTAATCCCTTCCCAAACCGATAGTTTGATTAACATTTCCCTAGTGGGGCTCAGGTCTACTCTGCTCCACTATCTCATTGACATGTGCAAGAAAATCAGTGACAAGTTCCCCTGACTGTTGAATCAGATTGCAGAAGTGAAGGGTCTTGCAAGGTGCATAACTTAAGAGCTTTGAAGGCCAGGTCAGAAACCTGTTGGTAGTAGGCTTGATGGCTAGTCTGTGCCTGATGAATGGGATGGACAAAGTTACCTCATCCAGTGAACATGTCAAGGTTCACTGGAATATCAGTTAAGAGGTTCATGCATGATAGAGCTTCTGCCTGATCATGGTAAGCCAATTTCCAGCTAAGAAATGTGACCAGCTCCAGCACAGCTTTGAGGAGGCTATACTAATCAAAGTAAGTCTGTAGTTGAATTGCCCATTTAATGAAGACCTGTTCAAAGGTGAATCTGGGCCTGACTCATTAGCCACCTTCTAGATAAGGGAAAGTTCAGCTAGCTATGGGGGTGGGGATCCAGGGCTGGTTAATATCATTTTGTTCCAGGTTGAATGGGAAGGTTTTGCCAGCCTTTGAGGCCTGAGATGGGGGTGGTGTGGGCCTGTGGCAGTTGGAGGTCATAACATAGTGCTAATGGACATTGTGAGGGCATTGAGGCAGAGGTGTCTCCTCCAGTGGTGGGGGAGGAGCCGACAGAAGCAACACATGCAGTGTTAACTGTGGCTGTGTTCTCCTTAGCCTATCTCACAGGGCTTAAACTGTTAACTCATCACCAAATGTTGTGAAGAGATCAGACATGGAAGGTGTGGAGGTGAAGGCGAGGTTACCAATTTTATAGAGGATGGCAGCAAAAGAGCAACTCTCAGAAAGGAGATGACTGTCCTGTCAACATGGGTGGAACAGAAAAAAAAACATGTGCCTTCCTACCTGGGTGGGTAGACAAACATGACAGACAATAAAAAAGCACAAAAGAATGGGGGTTCCAATGCTTACCTGCCAAAGAGACTGAGAACACACAGCATAGAAGGACCTTCTCACTGAAATACACTATCTTGGGACACTGTCCACCATTGTAAATGAGGAAAGGGAAACCCTAGAACCTGTTCTGGGCAAACCCCCAAAATTACAACCACAAAGAAAAAATAAAAGGTACTCTGATGAGGCAAGTTCAAAACCTATGCCAGAAGTCCCTGTTCTAGGTGACAGATGTTTCTGGGTTCTAATGGATTCCACAGGGCAGGGGGTGAGAAGCCTCAGTGACAATGACACAGATACCTGCAGTCAGAAGAAAGGAAAAACAGAAGACTCATTTACTTAGCAATGGCAGGAATTTTATATACCATCCTAACACCTAGACATTCCAATCCCTTGACATTGCATAGACACCCCTGACAGTACCTGTTGCTATACCTCAGGCAGTATTGTGTGGTCACCCCTCATTGACTATTCAGGAACAGGACCTCTGACAGCACCAGGCAGATTCCAGGTTGGCTCAACTCTTGGCCTGGTAGGCCTTAACTTGTGGTGATATATTGTTTATAATCTAATAAATCCACTGGAGATCAGAATGCAAAGCTAGCCACAACCACAGAAGCTGGGCCATAATGGTACCACCTTTAACCCCAGGACTCAGGATACAAAGGCAGATGAGTATCTGTGAGTTCAAGACCACCCTGGGAAGCATGCAAATAAGTCAGTCTAAAAGAGACACACAACTTACACCTTTAATGCCAGCACTAGAGAGGTATATAAGGATGAAGCCAAGGGTTTCATGTGACATTCAGTTTCCAATCACAGAGAAGACAAGAACTCAATTTCAGTCTTGGTATAGATAAGAGCTACTGGTTGGCTCTTTTGCTTTTCTGATTTTTAGCTTGAACCCAATATCTGTCTCTAAATTTTTATTATTCATGTTACAAATTAGCACCCAATGTAAAGGTATGAATTCATTCTTAAAAAGCTGCTTACCTGTGGCTTGCTAGCCAGGCCTGAGCTGCAGGTAGGAGGATCCTGCTGCCCAGATGGGCTAGGTTTTATTTTGTTTTTTCCCAAGTCTTTGAGCAAGTAAGGATTTCCCTGTTGTGGTTTCACAGCCAGATTCTCTCTCTGTCTCTCTGTCTCTCTGTCTCTCTGTCTCTCTGTCTCTCTCTCTCTCTGTGTCTCTGTCTCTCTCTGTCTCTCTCTCTGTGTCTCTCTCTCTCTGTCTCTCTCTCTCTCTGTGTCTCTCTCTGTCTCTGTGTGTGTGTGTGTGTCTCTCTCTCTGTGTGTGTGTGTGTGTGTGTGTGTATGTGTGTGTGTGTGTGTGTGTTTGTCTTTCTCCCTTTCTATCCCCTCCCTGTGTGTTTTGGACCATTCCTGTTCCTGGACCCCTGGAGCCCCTGCTCAGGCTGCTGTCAAATAGGTAGCTGCCTTGAAACCCACTTAGGCTTCTACTGTTGTATGCTGCAGCAGAGAGCTTCACACTTCCAACTGTCATTTGAATAGTGGTTTTTGGCAGATTCGGTGAGACAATTTTGAATTCTTAAAGGGAGTAATTTGTTAAACCAGTTTTTCCCCATGTTAAAAAAATGGGAAACACTCTTGCAATAGAGGGAGTTAGGTCTCTGGATAATTAATTACACAATGGATGATTTAAAATTGGAACAAATACATGAAGGGATAATCAACCAGATTGACATACTGATAATTATCAGTTGATAATCTTTGTTGTTAACTTGATAATTCTTGGTTTATCTCTAAAAAAAGTTTGTTGATAGGAGTGCCAAGATGCAGCCTTTAGAAAAACTTATGAAAGCCCACCATAGAGATATTCTAACACAGACAGTGGAATTTAATGGTAAAGAAAATTCATAATTGCATTAAAGATTAATGCAGTTTAAGGTCTTAAGAACCCACCTAATATATACAGTAATATTTATGAAGTGCCAAATGATAGAGGCTCTGTAAGTGTTGATTGGACATCTGTGACAATGTAATATTTAGGGAAATTTAAGGAAACTGTAGTCTCATATGACATCCATTCACCATTTGTGTAGCAGATGTTAAACATGTGGTCATTTTCCACAGACTGGATAGACTTGCTTAAAAGTGTTCTAGAGCCTGGTTCACAATTACAGTGTACTACATGGTTGAGAGAAAAAGCTAAGACTATTGAACAATGGGATAAAGCTAGAGCTAGAATTAAGAATATCACCCAGGATCTACTTTTTGGAAAAAGGAGATTATGCTACTTTAGAAAGGCAATGTCCATATGATGATCACCTCTTGGCTTTAGGATATGTAGCAGCTTTGAACTCTTGGGATAGAATTGGAGAAGTAGGAAAGAAAATTGAAACACTTACAAAAGTTATGCAGGATACAAAGGAAGCCTTCGTGGATTTCTTACAAAGACTGACTTTAGCAGTAAGTAGAATTACATCAGATTCTGACATGAAATCATGTACAAGAAGGTAGAAGAAGCCTTTTTCTAGAATTAGATAGTAATCTATATGGCCATTAATATCATGACAAAAACTTCAGAATACACATATATTAATCTTATAGATTTTGAGATAATATTATAAAACCAAAGGGTTATGATATTAGTGATGATAAATTCGTCCTTAGATATTTTTATTCTGTCACATGTCAGGTGGTTCTTTTAATATGACACGGAGATTTTAGATTTTAATTTAACAAGCATGCTTGGACTTACAGAAGGAAAGAGTATATTCCAATTTGAAAGCTAGCTTTAATCTTACATTGGACTAGAACTATCAAGACCATTTACATTGCATGACTATAGAGAAAAGCAGAAACAAACATTTGGGAAGATTTTAGAACTTTTATCCTGTTGGTAATGTGATATACCAATAGGTCTATTTACTCTTTGGTGGGAAATTGTTAATGGATATTCGTCCTTTTTCTTCAGGTGTCTCATTTGTAAAGTAGTCTCTGGATTCCTTAGCTGGATACCTTTATTGTTCTGAAAAGATAAAAACAAAACTCTTTCCCCAACCATAATCTTGGGGAGTTCTCTTTTGGTAAGTTATATCTTATCAAATGAAAAATATTTGTTAGGTGTATAGGTTAGTTTAGATTAAGTGTCCATGTTGCTTAATGAATTATCATCTCTTCTAATTAAGAGGTGCCTTCTTTGAATCAAATCTCTATCAATGTTGATGGTATCCATAACTTTTCTTCTCCTGTGGAAACAAAAATAAAACCCTTTACCCAATGTAACACATGTCCTGGTTTCCATTCTGAGGCCAACACATCTTTAAAGTATACTGGCTGATTTAATTCTGTAGATTTTTGTATTATCCAATGCCTTTCTGCAGCTGTTCTTCCTTTCTCATTAATATTTAGAGCTGCTGCTCTTCCACTCCACTTGTTTTCTCCTCTAAGCACAACCCTATTAAATCTCTTCTTTCATTCTTTGTGTGTGTGTGTGTGTGTGTGTGTGTGTGTGTGGGTGTGTGTGTGTGTGTTAACACTAGAGGCAGATATCCCCTAGAATGAGGGTATAGAGACAAAAGTGACTAGCTTCTGCATTTACAGGCAGCACCCAGTGAACTTTGCTTACACTGTGTAGATAAGTTAATGTTTAAGAGCTGTTTTAGGGGACCTCTGGTACTTGACAATCGCAGACTTGAGTGATGACTCAGAGATATCAGGGTTTAAAAACCTAAAGGGAACATGAAAGATGGCTCAATGGGTACATTAGTCAGTACACCAGAAAGGTGGTTACAGCAAAATAGAGGAAGGCTTTCTGTAGGTCATCAGATGACATTCTCAGCTTTCGGGTTGGTGAAAGTTAGTGGTCTGTTAATAGGTTTCATGATGCTTTTCTTTGTTAGTAACAGGATATTAGTTCTGACACAGACAGGCAAGAAATAGCTATTTAAGGGGCTAGAGATATCTTGTGTCCAGGTAATTAGCCTCTGGACCTATGACATTTCAACTTGTCCACTGTAGTTTTATTAAGTAAATCAGTATTTGATGACACAGCTTCTTTCTAGGAACTCTCATTTACAAACTGAAGGAAAAAACTCACAAAGAAGAAAAATTCACCATATCTCATCTTTAAAAAAATCAATTGTATTTTCACACACAACTGGTGTACTATAAATGAACTAGAGGCCTTGTGATAATCTGTTTAGAGTTCCTTAAATGTTTATCTATATGATTTCATTACTAAAATTTCAAAGTATATTGTAATGTATATCCTGTGAAGTTTGTAAACTAACAACAGCAAAATGCTGTAAAACAAGGTAAATGTTCAGCAGTAGAGGATTATTTGAGTTGTACTGTTTACAATTGATTAATAATTATATTTGGCTTAAAATATCTCATAGGTCAATATTTATAAAACATAGAAATGTTTTTTGCTTATAAGAAAATATC
Source organism: Mesocricetus auratus (assembly GCF_017639785.1). Taxonomy (NCBI): domain Eukaryota; kingdom Metazoa; phylum Chordata; class Mammalia; order Rodentia; family Cricetidae; genus Mesocricetus; species Mesocricetus auratus. Next base: position 1,005,279 of record NW_024429187.1, on the reverse strand, counting down.
AAAAAACATGGTGTAAATTGCTGTGGTGGTAAATAGCTGTAATGCCAGCAGTGAAGAAATTGAGTCAAGAGGACTGTGAGTTTGATAACAGCCTGTGCTACATAGTAAGTGTGATATAATAACTGTCTCAAAACAAACACACAAACAAAATCAAAACAGACAGACAGGCACGCACACACACACACACACACACACACACACACACACACACACACACACTCTAAACCAGAGCAAAACAGAACCAAAGCCTAAGCCTAAATCATAGAATATTTAAGGAGCATGCTAAGTTTCTTACATTTGATATCTCCACACCATGAAAGTATCAGCAATGACTGCTCCATATTTAATGATATCAATGAATGTTCACAGTAAATAACATTAATGTTCACAGTAAATATTATGTATGAATGAAAAACTATAAATGTTCACAGCAAGTTTCACGGTAGAAATGTGAGTGCTTAAAGGTATCCTAAAACACACTTAGCTGTAATAAGCATACTTCAAAAACAGGAAGTAACTTTTTTCTTCAAATAGTAACATAAGGGAAAATTTCCAACAGCCTACCACAAAATTGTGTGTAGAGGAACTTTTTACTAATGGTTTTGCTGAGGACAGTAGTTTTACCTTCTTGCATGTATGTCTATCTCAGTCTTAAAATATTGATCATGGTCAGGATTTACAGCATCTGTAATGATATGTTGATTCTTCCCTTTCTGTCAACATCAGCTTTCATCACACAGTTTCCTCTTTGAGTTTTTGTCAAGAGGAGGGGCAGAAAATCGTGAGACGGAGTATCTATCACTCAGAGGCAATTCAGTTCTGCCCTTTCTCTTGGCGCCTGTGAGAAAGTCCAGGGAAGTTCAACTTGTCCCACCTCGGGAGATAAATTCCCTCCACCTAAACCACTTCTGGGTACAGACACAGGTAACAGCTGCTTTTATTGTTTTTCTATCACACACTCTTATGCACTCTGGAGAATTTCGGATGGTATGATGTGAGAGTGGGATTGCTGGGGAAGTCTAGTAGTTTCTGTTCGATCTGGTTGACTTTGGTAGCATGTGAAAACTGGAGTTCAGCGCTGATTATTTTACTTCTAATTGTGCTGTGACTTCTGCTGTGTAATAAGAAAATAAGGTCGAGGGTTCTTTGGAGTTCATTATATACCCATCTTGAAGAAGTCATAATAGGAGCCAGGTAAGATGGTTCAGTGTGTAAAATACTCGCTACGAAAGCCTGACTGACTGCCTGAGTTTGATCCATGGGACCCACATAAAAGTGGAATCAGAGTACTCACTCGGTAATGTTATTCTGTGGACACATGCACTATGGCTCAGGTACTCCCATGCCCCCCCACCCAATAATAATATATAACAATTTTTTAAAAGAATTCTGTAATAGAAAGTTTCCTTTTTCTAAATAATTAAGGGAAATTTTTAGTAAATTCAGAAAACTTCATAAATTAAAAAAACTAGAGAAGAATCAATCCATGTACAATTTGTTTTCCATATTATCTGTTGACTACTGTCTCAGCTGTGGATGTAAGAGGTAAGGTGAGTTACAAATATTTACTACTTAATAAAATACTTTTATCTATTATCAGATTGAATCCTTCATGGTCATAACTAAAGACTGCTGCATACTAACTTATTTTTATATAGGTTCCTCTGACAATATCCTATACTAGAATATAATATGTGTATTGATCACATAAATGCAATGGTTTCAGATTAAAACTTCAGGTTGTGTCATGATATTCCCCTCTATATCGCTCCCTCACCTCACCTCTGCAAAAACCTTTTCTACTTTCCTGGTTGCTGCAGTTACTTCAGGTTATGTAGCAAGTCTGAGGACTTGGAGCCAGGATCCTCCGATGTGAGAAAATATGTGTTAGCTGTCTTTTGGGGTCTGGGTTAACCCACGCAGTAGGATCAATTCTAGTTCCATGCATTAACCAGGCCTGAGCCTGGAAAAGAAGGTGTAAGCAGTTGCTGGGTGGAGGGATTGAACATCTCCGGTGTTTGGGCTTTAACCCAAGAAATATTTATGAGTCTTGGATCCCCTAATATTAATCATCTGCAGGATTAACATTCAAATATTATTTTGTGGGTGGTGTCTGGGAAACTTTGAGGGTCATGTATAACTGAAAACACTAAAAATCCATTTTTTATATTTGTGAATTTATCAAAATGTGTAAATAACTTTAAAGCAAAATTTTATTCATCCACAAATTTTCCAGTTTGTTATTTGTATTGATAATTTAAAAAGTATTTCAATAGTTTGCAGTGATACCGATTTTAACTCACATTTTTACATATGTTGAATATTCTAAACAAACAGGTTGTGTAAACATTACAATGACTTATTGGTAAATTTTTAATTCTTTCAGCATTTCCTAATAATAAGCGTTGTGACTGTTAGAGGTAAAAATGGCAGAAATCTTCATAGACTTCTCACCTCTAGTGGAAATCAGGGTCAGCCCATGTGATTTAGGATGTTCAGATCACTACAGGAGTTTATAAGACCCCACTCTTCCTACCCCACTGCAGCATCTGATCCAGGTCCCTTCCTAAAGGTGGACATTTTAACTTTTTCTCTAGAAATCCATAAAGTCAAGATTTTAACACAGACTGTACTTTACATACTCTCAAGATGAGTGATGAGGAGACAACTTACACAACAGTGAGATTTCATAAGTCTTCTTCAGGCCTGCAGAACAGAAGAAGGCCTGATGAGACTCAACGGCTCAGAGAAGTTGGCCACAGAGGTAAGGGTTTTAAGTGTCTAAATTCACCTGTTTTTATGCATTGTAACTTTTGACATTTAAAAACAATATCCTCCTGGCTTCTATTGAAAACAGTTGCCTTCCGTTTTCGCTGGATCAGTGGTACACAAGGGTGTAAAAGAGATAAGTGAGTATGAGTCAAAGAGTAATCATGTACAAAACCTCAAAATTAAGTTTGAAATTAAATAATCGATTTTTAAAGGAGAAAAAAGGAACAAAATAACCTTACATGTAACTGTTAGCTGGTAGCAAAGAAAACCAGGTGGGTGGAGTAGAACAGTAAGCGTCTAAAAGAAAAAGTTCTTGAGAATTGAGTAGTGAAAAATTAGTACATTCTGTCAATTTTAAGAAACCATTAGGAGGTTTTTATTATTTACTCTAGACAAGAAAAATTCTGAAAGCTTTAAAAAGAACAGATAAATTAGAGTATGAAGAAACACCAAATGTTCTGGAGAAAATAATTTTTTTGTTTGAAAGTTATTATGTTTTTCATTTTACATACCAAACCACAGTTCCTTCTCCTTCCCCCGTCTTCCTCCCCGACCCAACCCCTCATCCACTCCTCAGAAAGCATAAGGCCTTCCATGGGGAATCCACAAACTCTGGTATATCAAGTTGAGGCAGGACCAAGTCCCTAAGCCCAGTATCAAGGCTGAGTAAGGTATCCCTCCATAGGAAATGGGCTCCAAAAAATCCAGTTCATGTAATAGGTTAATATCCTGGTCTATTGCCAGTGCTGCCACAGACTGCCCAAGCCAAAGAATGTCACCCACATTCAGAGGGACCTAGTTCGGTCGTATGCAGAATCAGTGAGCTCGCACTAGCTTGGTTCAGCTGTCTCTGTGATTTTCCTCACTATGACCTTGACCCCTTTGCTTCTTTAATCCTTCCTCTCTCTCTTCAACTTGAATCTGAGTTCTAGCCCAGTGCTTGAGTGTGAGTCTCTGTATCTGCTTCCATCTGTTACTAGATGAAGGTTTATGATGATAATTAGGGTGGTCACCAATCTGATTACAGGGGAAGTCCAGTTCAGGCATATACTCTGCTATTGCTTGGAATCTTAAATGGGGTCATCCTTACTGATTCCTGGGAATTTCTCTAGCAACAGGTTTCTCCCTAACCCCATAATGGCTCCCTGTATCAAGATACCACTTTTCTTGCTCTCCCTTTCTGTCCCTCCTGAAACTCAACCATCCTGTTCCCTCATGTTCTTGTCCCCTTCCATTTCACTCATTCCCTTCCCCCAAGCCCCATGCCCTCAATTTACTCAAGAGATATTATCTATTTCCCCTTCCCAGGGGCATCATGTATGTATCTCTTAGGGTCCTCCTTGTTTCTTAGCTTCTTGGGGATTGTGGATTGTAGCCTGGTTATAATTTTCTTTACATATAATATCCACTTATGAGTGAGACATAACATGGTTGTCTTTCTGGGTCTGGGTTACCTCCCTCAGGATGATTTTTTTCTAGTTCTATTCATTTGCCTGTAAATGTAAAACTCCATTTTTTCCCCACTGAATAATACTTCATTGTGTAAATGTACTATATTTCTTTTAATACATTCTTCAGTTTCAGGACCATCTAGTTGTTCCCAGGTTCATTATGAATAATGCTGCTATGAATATAGTTGAGCAAATTTCCTGTGGTATGATAGCGCATCTTTGGGTATATGCCCAAGAGTGGTATTGCTGGGTCTTGAGGGAGACTGATTCCCAATTTTCTGAGAAACTGCCATACTAATTCCCAAAGTGACTGTATAAATTCTCACTCCCACTAGCAATGAAGGAGTGTTCCCCTTACTCCCTGTCCTCTCCTGAATAAGCTCTTATCAGTGTTTTAGATCTTAGCCAAAATTAAACAAATTTTTAAGTTTATTTCAGCCATTGGAGATTCTTCTGTTGAGAATTCTCTGTTTAGATCTATACCCATTTTTAGTTGGATTATTTGGCATTTTGATGCCCTCTTTCTTGAGTTATTTATATGTTTTGGAGATCAGCTTTCTGTCAGATATAGGATTGGTGAAAGTCTTTTCCAACTATATAGTCTGCCACTCTGTCTTATTCATCATGTCCTTTGCCTTACAGAAGCTTCTCATTTTCAGGAGGTCCCATTTATGAATTGTTGTTCTCAGTGTCTGTGCTACTGGTGTTATATTTAGGAAGTGGTCTCTCCTGTGCCAATGTATTCAAAGATACTTCCCATTTTCTCTTCTATCAGGTTCAGTGTAACTGGATTTATATTGAGGTCTTGGATCCACTTGGATATAAGTTTTGTGATTGATGATATATTTCAACCTATTTGCGTTCTTCTAAATGTCAACATCCAGTTATACCAGCACTATTCACTAAAGATGCTTTCTTTTCTCCATTGCATAGTTTTACCTTCTTTGTCAAAAAAACAGGTGTTCACAGATATGTTAGTTTCTTTCCATTGATCCATGTATCTGTTTTTATGACAATACCAAGTTGTTTTCATTACTATAACTCTATAGTATAGCTTGAAGTCAGGGATAGTGATACCCTCTGAGGTCCCTTTATTGTACAGGATTGTTTTTGCTATCCTGTTTTTTTTTCATTTTTCCATATGTAGTTGGGCATTGATTTTTCAAGATCTGTGAAGAATTATGTTGAGATATTGGTGGAGATTGCATTGAATCTGTATATGTCTTTTGGTAAGATTGTGATATTTACTGCTTTGATCCTACCCATCCAAGAACATGGGAGATCTTTCCATTTTCTGATATCATCAGTTTCTTCCTTCAGATATTTAAAGATCTGGTCATACAGGTCTTTCACCTGTTTGGTTGGAGTTTCCGAAGATATCTTTTGTTTCTGACACTTGTAAAGGGTGATGTTTCCCTGATTTCCTTTTAAGCCCATTTATCATTTGTGTATGGTTAATTTTGTATCCTACCAGTTTACTGAAGGTGTTTGTCAACTGTAGGAGTCCTGGTAGAATTTTGGAGTCACTTGTGTATACAATCATATCCTCTGCCTTTCTAATTTGTATCCCCTTGATATCCATTTGTTGTCCTATTGCTCTAGCTAGAACTATGAGTACTATATTGAATAGACATGAAGAGAGTGAACAGCTTTGTCTTGTTCCTGATTTTAGTGGAACTGCTCTGTGTTTCTCTCCATTTTGTTTGATTTTCGTTGTCAGCTTCCTGTATGTTGCCTTTACTGTATTTAGGTATTTTCCTTGCATCCCTTATCTCTCCAACACCTTTATAATGAAGGGCAGTTGTATTTTTTCAAAGGCTTTTCTCAACATCTAGTGAAATGATCATGTGGTGTCTTATTTAAGTTTATTTATATGATGGATTACATTGACATATTTTCATATGTTAAACCATCCCAGCATCTCTGGGATGAAGCCTACTTGGTCTGTAGTTTTCATTGTTTCAGTTTTGTGTGGTTTGTGTATCAGTATGACCATAGCCTCCTAGAGTTTGACACTGTTCCTTCTGTTTCTATTATGTGGAAAAATTTGAGGAGTATTGGTATTATTTCCTTCTTGAAATTCTGGTAGAATTATGTGCTGAAAGTATCTGGCCCTTGGTTTTCTTTTTGGTTAGGAGACTTTTAATGACTGCTTCTCTCCTTAGGAGATATAGGTCTATTTAAGTTGTTAATCTGGTCCTGATTTAATTTTGTTAGTTGTACCTATCAGAAAACTATCCATTTCTTTTAGGTTTTCCAAAGTTTGGAGTACAGGTTTAGAAGTATGACCAGATGATTGTCTAGTGTTCCTCAGTGTCTGTTGTTATGTCCCTCTTTTCATTTCATTATTTCGTTAATTTGGATATATTCTCTCTGCCTTTTAGTTAAGGGTTTATCTGTCTTAATGATTTTTTCAAAGAACCAACTCTTTGTTCCATTGCTTCTTTATATTGGACTCTTTGTTTCTATTTTATTGATTTTAGTTCTCATTTTTTTTCTGTCATCTGCTTTTTCTGGGTGAGTTTGCTTCTTTTTGTTCTAGAGCTTTCAGGTGTGCTGTTAAATCTCTTGTGAGATTTCTCTAACTTCCTTATGTAGGTATTTAGTGTTATAAACTTTCGTCTTCTCACCAAATCATTGTGTCCCATAAGTTTGGGTGTGTTGTGCCTTCATTTTCATTGTAGTGTAGAAAATCTTTAATTTCTTTCTTTATTTCTTCTTTGACCCGGTGGTGATTCAGTTGTGCTTTGTTTAGTTTCTATGAGATTGTAGACTTTCCTATTTTGTGTTGTGATCCAATAACATGTTGGGGGGTTATTCCAATTTTTTGTATTGGTTGAGATTTGCTTTGTGACTGAGTATGTGATCAATTTTAGAGAATTTTCCATGAAGTGCTGAGAAGAAGGTATATTCTTTTTGTTTGGGTGAAATGTTCTATGTATGTCTGTTATCTCCATTTGTTTCATAACATCTCTTAGTTCCTTTATTTGCTAAGTTTCTGTCTAGCAGACCTGTCCTTTGTCAAGAGTGGAGTGTTGAAATCTCTCCCTGTTAGTGTGTGGAGTTTTATGTGTGCTTTAAGCTTTAGTAATGGATGTTTCACAAATGTGGATGACCTTGTATTTGGGGCATAAATGTTCAGAAACGAGTCTTCGTCCTGATGGATTTGTTCTGTGATGACTTCGAAATGTCTTTCTCTATCTCTTTTAAATAATTTGAGTTTGAATTTTATTTATTAGGTTAGGATGGCTACATTGGCTTGCTTCTTAGAATCATTTGGATGGAAAATCTTTTCCCAGCCCTTTACTCTGAGGTAATGTCTTTCTTTGAAGTTGAGATGTGTTTCTTGTATGCAGCAGAAGGATAGATCCTGTTTTCATGTCCGCTCTGTAAACCTGTGTCTTTTTATGCATCTGTGATTCCTGATCATTTAAAAAGATTTTCCATTTCTAGAATTCCTGTGGTTTGTGTTTTCTTTATTGTCTGTAGTTCAATTTTCAGTTCTTTCTTGAACTGTTTCCTCCACCTGTCTGATTGCATTTTCTTGGCTTTCCTGGCTTTCATTAAGGGATTTATTGAATTATTCCAGATTTTGTTGTTTTTCCTCCATTTATTTAAGGGAATTTTATTTCATCTTTAAGGGCCTCTGTCATCTTCATAAAGTTATTTTAAGGTTGCTTTCTTCTACTTCATCTTAGTTGGGATATTCAGGTCTTGCTGTTGTAGAACCACTAGGTTCTGGTGGTGCCATGCTCCTCTTTGTGTTGTGTGGCAGCATCTCAGGTGTGCTACCCCTGGCCTGGCTCTAGTGTGTTAGCATCTAGCCTTAATTAATCTTTTGATTAGCAGTCACACTTTGTTTCTCTTGTCACCCTCTGTGAATCTTGTCTGAAAGTTTCTCAAGGATACAAAGCCAGTGCAAAACTTGGTTCAGAAACCCAGAAAGCTGTGGTACCTGATGAATCAAGATTTTGCACATCAAATTGTGTTTTTGAAAGCTTCACTCAGGTTTCTTTGAGCATATGGAAATCAACTGGCTAAAGCATAAATACGGAGAAAAATAAAGACACCGCTGGGTGAGGGACAGGCAAGTCAGTCCTTAGAGGTTGAATCCCCCTGCAGTCAAGAAAGGCTAAAGTCATTCTTAAGGCACCTCTGAGTCTTCTTTCCCTGGATCATCATGAACCCAACACCCAAACTGCAGAATTATTGAGTGTATTCTTTTTTTATGTCGGCCGATATTGCATATTTCTTTTTTCCACTTTTTCTTAATTTAAGTTAGAAACAAGCGTGTTTCATATGTCAATCCTAGCCCTCTGCCTTCCCTCTTCCTTATCCCTCCCCACCAGGCCACCCAGTCCCCCACCCAATCTCCACTCATATCCCAGGGAGATTGGGAAGGGTCTCTCCATGGTGGATCTCCAGAGTCTGTCATTTCATCCAGGGCAGAACCTAAGCCCTCCCCCAAGAGTCCTGGCTGAGAGATCATCACTCATTGTGGGATGGGCACCCAAAGTCCATTTGTATGCCAGGTATAAATACTGCCCAAGGCACCATAGATTACCTATGCCTGCTCACTGAAAACCATATTCAGAGGTCAGTCCCATGCTTTCCACACAACCGTCAATCTGGGGTCAAATTACTCACATTGTTCAGGTCAACAGTTTCTGTGGGTTAAATCATCCCAGTCTTAACTCCGTTGTCCATCAGTTCTCCCTTTCTGACAGGAGTTCAGTTCAGTGTTTAGCTGTGGATATCTGCCTCTCCTTTCATCAGTCTCTGGATGAAGGCTCTGTTTCCCAGACTCTCTGGTAATGGTATTGTATGCTGGCACTCCCCTGATTCATGTCTAAAATCCATAAATAGGTGAGTACATACCATGCTTCTCTTTTTGTGACTGGGTTACCTTACTTAAGATGGTTTCTTCTAGTACCATCCATTTGCCTGCAAATTTCAAGACGCCATTGTTTTTTTCTGCTGAATAGTACTCCATTGTGTAAATGTACCACATTTTATCTATCCACTCTTCAGGTAAGGGGCATCTAGGTTGATTCCAGGTTCTGGTTATTACAAATAATGCTGCTATTAACAGAGTGGAACAAACATCCTTCTTGTATCAATGTGCATCTTTTGGGTATATGCCTAAGAGTGGAATTGCTGTGTCTTGTGGTAGACTGATTCCCATTTTCCTGAGGAATCTCCATACTGATTTCCAAAGTGGCTGAATGAGTCAGCACTCCCACCAGCAGTGAAGGAGTATTCCCCCTTCCCCATATCCTCTCCAGAATAAACTGTTGTTGGAATTTTTAATTTTAGCCATTCTGACAGGAGTAAGATGGAATCTCAGAGTTGTTTGGATTTGTATTTCCTAGACAGCTAGGAATATTGAGCACTTTTTTTAAGTGTCACTCAGCCATCTTAGACTGCTCTAATAAGAATTATCAATTTAGTTCTGTACCCCAATTTGATTGCATCCTTTGGTGTATTGGAGACTTGCTTGTTGAGTTCATTAAAAATATTGGATATCAGCCTGCTAACAGATGAGGGGTTAGTGAATATCTGTTGCCAATCTGTGGGTTGCCTTTTTGTCTTGTTAACTGTGTCCTTTACCTTAAAGAAGCTTCTCAGTTTCAGGAGGTCCCATTTATTAAATGTCAATCTTAGTGTCTGTGCTACTGGAGTTGTTTTCAGGAAGCAGTCTCCTGTACCAATTCGTTCAAGGGTGCCTCCCACTTTCTCTTCTAACAGGTTCAGTGTGACTGGATTTATGTTGCTGTCTTTGATCCATTTGGATTTAAGTTTTGTGCATGGCAAAAGACATGAATCTATCCGCAGTCTTCTACATGTCAGCCTCCAGTTATGGCAGCACCATTTGTTGAAGATGGTTTCTTTTTTCCATTATATAATTTTAGCTTCTTTGTTGAAAATCAGGGGCTCTTACGTTTATGGGTTAATGTCAGGGTATTCAATTCGAGTCCATTGGTCTATCTGTCTATTTCTGTGCCAACACCAAACTGTTTTCAGGACTACAGCTCTAATACAGCTTGAAGTCAGGGACTGTGACGCCTCCGGATGTTACCTTACTGAACAGTGTTGCTTTGGCTATTCTGGGTCCTTTTTTTTTTCAATATAAAGTTGAGAATTGATCTTTCAAGGTCTGTGAATAATTGTGCTGTGATTTTGATGGGGATCACTTTAAATCTGTATACTGCTTTCGGTAGGTTGCCATTTTTACTATGTTGATCCTACCTATCCAAGAGCATGGGAGATCGTTCACTTTTCTGGAAACTTCTTCAATTTCTTTAAAGACTCTAAGTTCTTGCAATACAGGTCTTTCATTTGTTTGGTTAGTGTTACCTCAAGGTATTTTATGGTGTTTGTGGCAATTGTAAAGGGTGAGGTTTCTCTGATTTCTTTCTCAGCCCTTTTATCATTAGTATACAGTAGGGCTACTGATTTTCTTGAGTTGATCTTGTATCCTGCCACTTTGCTGAAGGTGTTTAATCAGCTGCAGGAGTTCCCTGGTAGAGTTTTTGGATCCCTTAGGTAAACTATCATATCATCTGCAAATAGTGAAAGTTTGGCCTCTTCTTTTCCAATTTGTATCGCCTTGATCTCTTTTTGTTGTCGTATTGCTCTAGCTAGAACTTCAAGTACAGTATTGAAGAGGTATGGAGAGAGTGGACAGCTTTTCCTTGTTCCTCATTTTAGAGAAATCACATTGAGTTTCTGTCCATTTAGTTTGATGTTGGTTATTGGTTTGCTGTATATAGCTTTTATTATGTTAAGGTAAGTTCCTCTTATCCTAGATCTCTCCAAGACCTTTATCATGAAGGGGTGGGTGACTTTGGCAAAGGATTATTTAGCATCTAATGAGATAATCATGATATTTTTGTTTCTCAGCTTGTTTATGTGGTGGATTATATTTATGGATTTTCTTATGTTGAACCATCCCTGCATCCCAGGGATGAAGCCTACTTGGTCATGGTGGATGAGTTTTCTTATGTGTTCTTGGATCTGATTTGCCAGTATTTTGGGTTTTTTTTTTGGTTAACTCAGTGTATTTATAAAATGAAAAGTTCTATCAAAATACTTTTCACTGGAAAAAATAAATAGAACCGAAAATAGATCTACCCAAAGTACACATTCACTTTGGTAGACTTCAGTGTAGGACAGTTCATGACAAGCGTATTTGCCCTTATTGCCCCAGAGCCGATCAGCTTCCAAGCTAATGGTTAAATCATTTTTAACTGAGATTTTATCGTGTTGATATCTGGGTCATTCCACATCATCTTCAGCCAAGCTCTGAGCACTTACAATTCTCTGACTAATGGTTGGAAGCTTGGTCAGAAGCATCTGGAACACTGGCGGTGGAAGAGTCTGCTTTAACACTTGCAGCAGCTGCTGAGGCTGTTCACACACAGCAATTGCATTTGTCAGGTGGTCTACACTCTTCTCATATTCACCTTGTGCTAGTAACTCTTCAGCAAGCTGTATCTCTTCAAGGAAGAATTTTTGAACAGCTTCAGCATCTTTTAAATCTGGCAACTTGGAAAGCCCAGCTCTTTCCTTTGCAAGTTTCTGTTTCTTTCTTCGTTCTCGAATCCTCTTCTTGAAGTTAGGGTCACCTTTTGCGGTCAAAGTAGATGCAGTACCCAATGGAGAGGGCACCGCACATGCCCGTGGCGATGGCACTGTTCTGGCCCACAATCTTTGCTCAGCTGGGGCGTGTGCCGGGCCTCGGAGGCCCGCCAAGCAGCATTTAGCTCCGACAGACCGGAGCATGCTGGCTGCTCGCAGGCCCAGTCCAGACAGAAAAGCGATTTGCCAGTATATTATTGAGTATTTTTGCATCAATGTTCATGAGGGTTATTGGTCTGAAGATCTCTTTCTTAGTTTTGTCTTTGTGTGGCTTGGGTATCAAAGTTATTGAAGCCACATAGAGTTTGGCAAAGACCCTTCTGCTTCTATTACGTGGAATACTTTGAGAAGAATTAGTTTAAGCTGTTCTTTGAATTTCTGGTAGAATTCTGCCCTGAGGTCATCTGGCCCTGGGCTCTTTTTGGTTGGGAGACTTTTGATGACTGCTTCTATTTCCTTAGGGGTTATAGGTATAGGTATATTTAAATTGCTTATCTGTTCCTGATTTAATTTTGGTAAAATGTTTCTATCCTGAAGATTGCCCTTTCCTTTAGATTTTCAAATTGTGTCGAGTATGATTTTCAAAGTATGAACTGATGATTCTCTAGATTTTCTCAGTGTCCATTGTTATGTCCCCCTTTTCATTTCTGATTTTGTTAATTTGCATGTTGACACTCAGTCGTTTCATAAGTTTGGATTAAGGTTTGTCTATCTTGTTGAGTATCTCAAAGAACCAAGTCTTCGTTACAGTGATTTTTTTTATTGATTTCCTACTTTCAGCTTTATTGATTTCAGCCTTCAGTTTGATTATTTCCTGGTGTCTAGTTCTCCTGGGTGAATTTGCTTCTTTTTGTACTAGAGCTTTCAGTCATGCTGTTAATTCTCTAGTGTAATTATTCTACAGTATCTTCATGAGGGCACTTAGTGCTATGAACTTCTTTTTAGCGCTGCTTTCAAAGTGTCCTATAAGTTTGCATATGTTGTGTCTTCATTCTCATTGAGTTCTAGGAAGTCTTGAATTTCTTTTTTTATTTCTTCTTTGACCCAGGAGTGGTACAATTGTGCATTATTCAATTTCTTTGAGTTTGTAGGGTTTCTGCAGTTTGTGTTGTTGTTGAATTCAAATTTTAATGCATGGTGGTCTAATAAAGTGCATCGAGGTATTCCAATGATTTTGTACCTGTTGAGGTTTGATATGTGGTCGATTTTTGAGAAGGTTCCATGTGGTGCTGAGAAGGTATACTCTCTTTTATTTGGATGGAATGTTCTAAAGATATCTGTTAATCCCAATTGGGTCATAACTTCTATTAGTTCCTTTGCTTCTTTCTTAAGTTTCTGTTTAGTAGTCCTGTCTAGTGGTGAGAGTGGTGTGTTGAAGCCTCCCCCTCTAAGTGTGTGGGGTTTTATATGTGATTTGAGTTTTAGTAATGTTTCTTTTATGAATGTGGATGCCTTTGTATTTGGGGTATAGATGTTCAGAATTGAAAGTTAATCTTGGAGAATTTCTCCTGTGATGAGTATGAAATGCCCTCCTTCATTTCTTTTGATTGATTTTACCTTAAAATCTAATTTGTTAGATATTAGGGTTGTACCCGCTTGTTTCTTGGGTCCATTTGATTGGAAAATCTTTTCCCAACCCTTAATTCTGAGGTAATATCTGTCTTTGAGGCTGAGGTGTGCTTCTTCTATGCAACAGAAGGATTGCTTCTGTCTTTTAATCCATTCTGTGAGTCTGTGTCTTTTTATGGGTGAGTTAAGACCATTAATATTGAAGGATATTAATGACCATTGATTGCTCATTCTTGTTTGCATTGGAATGGTTAATGGTGGTGGAATTATATGTGGATTTCCACCTCTCTTTTGTTTTGGCTGTTGGTAAGGTGGGATTTTCTGTTTTCTATGATTTTCTGGTTGTAGCTATCTCCCTTTGGTTGGAGTTTTCCTTCCAGAACTTTCTGTAGGTCTGGGTTAGTGGATATCTATCGTTTAAATCTGGTTTTGTCATGGAACATCTTGTTTTCTCCATCTATAGTGATTGAAAGCTTTATGAGGTATAGCAGGCTGGGCTGGCATCCATGGTCTCTTAATGTTGGTAGAATATCTATCCAGGACCTTCTTGATTTTAGAGTTTCCATGGATACTTCAGGTGTGTTTCTGATAGGTTTTTCTTTGTATGTTACTTGGCCTTTTCCTTTGCTGCTCTTAATATTCCTTCTTTATTCTGTATGTTCAGGGTTCTTACTATTATGTGGTAAGGGGACTTCCTTTTGTGGTCCACTCTATTTCATGTTCTGTAGGCTTCTTGTACCTTCATTGGCATGTCTTTCTTTGTTTTGGAAAGTTTTCTTCTATGATTTTGTTGAGTATGTTTTCTGCCCCTTTGAGGTGGTTTTCTTCACCTTCCTCTGTACCTATTTTTCTTAGGTTTGGTCTTTCACAGCATACCTTATTTCCTAGATATGTTAGGGATTTTCTGAACTTAAGATTTTCTTTGGGCGATGAATCTATTTCCCCTAGTGTATTTCAACACCTGAGATTCTCTCCTCCATCTCTTGTATTCTGTTTGTTATGCTTGCATCTGTAGTACCAGACCATTTGCCTAGCTTTTCCATTTCCAGCATTCCTCCAGGCTGTTTTTTTTAAATTGTCTCTATTTTAGCTTTCAACCCTTGCACTGTTTGAATTGTTTCTTGCCATTTTTGCTTTGTCTTTTCCTCTCTTTCTTGCATTTGTTGGATTTTTTTGGTTTGTCTTTTCTTCATTTCTTACATTTTTTAGATTATTTTTTCCTCCATTTCTTGCATTTTTGCATACTTTGGTTTGTTTTTTCTTCTATTTCTTTAGCAGATTTTCTCATATCCTCTTTGATAGCCTGTATCATTTTCATGAAGGTGTTTTTAAGGTATTTCTCATCTGCTTCATCTGTAATGGGCTCTTCAGGTCTTGCAGGTGTAGATTCTTTTTGTTTGTTTGTTTGTTTGTTTGTTTGAGACAGGGTTTCTCTGTATTGTTTTGGAGGCTGTCGTGGAACTTGCTCGATAGACCAGGCTGGCCTTGAACTTACAGAGACAGTGGCCTCTGCCTCCCAAGTGCTGGGATTAAAGTCATGTGCCACCACCACCTGGTGCGGGTATAGATTCTCTAGTTTCTGACAGTGCCATGTTTGTTTTTCTGTTGGTTGGTATGTTTTTATATTGTCTCCTTTCCATCATTTCTTCATATGGGTACAGAAGGCCTCTCTTCCTCTCCTGGTTGGTATGTGATCATGGTTCCTTTCCAATGGGTGGGAGCAGGTCCAATACCCTGGTGGCTTCCTCTTACATGGATGGAGGCCATCCTAGTATCAGGACCTTGGCAATGTCTGGGTAGGATGGACCCTTGCCTATCCCGTGAGTGGAGCATGGGAATTGAATTCTGGCAGTCTCTGGTTGGGCTGGCTCCTGCTGGTATGGGGACTGCAGTGTGCATTACTCTGTCCTGGGCTAGTTGTGCGCAGATCACCAGAAGGCAGTCTGTAAACAGGCCCAGGCCTATCTAGCCTTGTAGGTGGAGAAAGGGACTATGGTACTGGTAGTTGTTGAGTGTATTCTTACAATGCCTTCTACCCATCTGTGTTTGGGGTAATTATGGACACAGGCATTGATTCTTCCTCCATTGATGTAGGTGGAGCTTGTGCCTCTGGGTGACTTCTGATTCTGCTGGGTCTGGAGGTGGAGTGGCCTGACTGGCTGTTGCGGCTCTTCCTCTAGTTGGTGCGAATGGGGGCTTTGTTTCCCAGGGCCTGTTATACCACTCTTGCTCCAATAGGTGCAGGTGGGTCTGTGCCTCCAAGGGCCTCTGATGTAGCTGGAGATGGTGGTAGAACCACTTGGCAGCAGAAGACTTGGCTACTCATCAGCTACTGGGATTGGTAAGGGAGTGGAAGCACCATGGACTAAGGCATATAGAGTACAGCTGTCCAGCTCGAAGAGCAGCCACTACACTCTTCCTTCCATCTGTACAGGTGGGGCCTGTGCCTCTGAGGCCCTATGATGTATCTGGGGATGGTAATGGAGCAGCCTGGCCATAAGAGCCATGCCTATTGAATGGATGTTGGGGCTGTGATTGGTGGGGGAGTGAGAAATGAAATCTTAAAAAAATGCAACTTGTGCTTTAGAAACAATGCTTTCACTCTAACAGAAGATTGTTTTATTTGTTCCAACATGTAACTCAATGAAGCAGGAAAAGTTGTCTAAAGTCGAAGTCTCTTCTTGGGAAGATTCTGCAGAGGAAGAATAGGGGGAAATGTGAGAGAGGATAGAGGAGCTGGGATGACTAAACTACATTGTGTATCTGTAGAAATGTCAAATAATAATTACAATTATTAATAAAAAACCAGAAATCTCACTTTTCTCTCCTCTTTTTCAACTTACTCTCCTAACAGTATCACAGTCCATCTCCAGCTGAGAGCTTTAACTTCTTTGATGTAGTGATAATAGAGGAATGGCTTTGAAATTCCACACACTTCAGATCCACAAAGAGTTGTTTAGTATTGTCTAGAGAAAAATATAACTTATGGGAAGAAGGAGAGAATTGACTTCAGGCCCCTTTAGGATGGGGCTATATACAGGTCAGCTCCAGAACTGCCATGGTCTCCTAAATCCTGAAAAGCATCCACCACTATTTCCTTCCTCCTCATGCTCAGTTAGGCTCTCCTGGTGGACCACATGCTCCAGTTTGGAGTCTTCTACTTAGACTGTGCCTGTGCCACCACTGCTTTCTGAAGGATGTTCTTTGATCCTGTAGAACTGAGTGGGAAGCATGTTCCTGTCATCTAGATACTTATAGGCTGAGACAGGAAGATTGAGAATACAAGGTCAAAAGAGAAAAAAATGTTGAAATCCTATGAAACTTCATGAAGTTGTTTAGTGTGTCCATTGTACGTAGAAATCTGTAATTTTGAAAGCACATGTTGAGTCATCTTGTGTAATGAATTTCTGTAAAACTCTTAGAAACCAATATTCCGTTATTTCAATGCTATGCAAAATTATAATTACTAGTGGAATGTACTCTTTTCATGGTGATTATTTTATTGATTTTTTTTTAAATTTAAGAGTGCTCAGTCCCCTGCAACTTCATTACAAAATTTCTGGGAATCCTTTCTTGCATTCTGCTGGTGGCTGTTGCAGTGTTGGTGATATACAGTGAGTAACTGGAGTCCTTTTTTGCCTTTCTGATTAAGTAATAGCTTTAGACATCAGTTATACAGTTCACATACTGTCTATTGTCTTCCTATAATCAGCGGATGTGTCAGATAATTCTGGACTTTGTAATCGTTTTTTTATGGATAAAGTACAGTGTCCTGTTCTCACACATTATATTATATTAACACTGAGGCTGTTAGGTACTGCCTTGTTCTATATCATTCTTGGTACTGTTCCTTTTGAGGAATTGGTGACAGTCTGCCTTCTGCACTTAGGCGATTGTAAATCTTATGTAAACATTCTGTGAGAAAGAGCTGTGCAAAAAGAAATGAGAGTATTCTTTTCACTTTCCTCTGTGTATTTTGAGGACATTGTTAAGTGAAGAGATTTCATCTATGCAGAGACTTTAATGCTCCACTGGATTCCTTCACATCTCTAGAAGAAATCACTCCCAGGCTCTGCTAAGACATGGCTACATATATGTATATTTTGCTTTCCTTCTAGTCCAATGAGAATTGTGGCATTTCTTAAAGTTTCATAGTTCACCTTTCCATGTTATGTTAAGTATTCAGTGGATACTTTACTTAGTTATTTGTTTGAAATTTTTTGGACTCTAAAAAAGGAATATCTCCACTATACTTTTATTCATCTGTGTCATTTACTTTTCATTAAAGTTACCCTGAGAGAGAGAATTCATGTTTCCATTCCTATAGTGAGTTAATTGAGGTGTTACTTTCTAAATGCCAAAGTACAAGCTAAAGTAATATGTGTTGGCTGTAAACATGAGCTTTCTCTGTTATCTTAAATTTCAATGTTTACCCCTTATGAACATTTTTAGTGTTATATCTGTTACTAATTTTAGTTTTTCAGTATGATCAAGAAAATCATGAATTGAAGAAAACTCTAAATAATCACCATCAAAAAGAATTCAACATCAAGCAAAATGACAGCTATTTAAAGGATGAAATGCTGAGAAACAAGTCTACAGAACTTGAGGCCCTCAAAAAGTACCTGGACTCCCTCAACAGAAAACAGAACAGA
The DNA here is from genome assembly GCF_017639785.1 of Mesocricetus auratus. NCBI lineage: Eukaryota > Metazoa > Chordata > Mammalia > Rodentia > Cricetidae > Mesocricetus > Mesocricetus auratus. The sequence continues at coordinate 987,191 of NW_024429187.1, read as the reverse complement.
TGCCATGGGGAAACTAAAGTTGTTTTAGATTGCAAACAGCCCTCAGGTATGATGGTGATCATGAATAAAGAATCCATTATTCTGTATCAGTTCTTCTCCAGAAGATTTGAAGTTCATTCAGCAGCTTACAATGCTGGTGATTTGTGGATTTGGGGGGTTCCTTATTTCATGTAGGGGTCTGGAACACCAGAAAGCCCTGCTTGAGTTAGGATAATCTTAGAGTTTCTAGGCCTCAGTGGCTCTTCTGGTACTGCTACTGCTTGCAGATGATGGAATCACAAGTCAACAGAACTGAAAACAAAGGTTATTTTGCTCTGCGGGTAAATCTGAATATACAACTTTATTGCTGACAGAACATAGAAGTGTCCAGTAAGAGTGAATTTACTAAACAGCCTTAAATGAACGTACAGCATTTATATGAATGCAGTCATAAAAATAAGTGTGTGTGTGTGTGTGTGTGTGTGTGTGTGTGTTCCTTCTGCCTTGGTATGAGAGAGTTGACCTGTTTGTGACCATGGTGAAGCTCCCTGCAGCACCTATGGAAGCTTCACCATGGTGTGCACACTTGTGTAACTCTGTCAGTGACACAGTGAATGAGGCAAGAAAGATGAAAAAATAACTATTGCAAGGAACCTTTCTAACCTTGCATCATGAGTGGTTAACTTTAATTAATAATAAATAAACTGTAACACAGTTTATCATTCAGTATTAAATTTTTTCAGGTATGTAGAATTTACAAAGATCTTTTGCGTATGATCTTACTACACCATGATGGGGTTGACATTCTTCATTATGTAAGGAATAATAATATCTTTGATACTGTTACATTATAACACATGTAATAGGAATAGACAAAGTGTCAATGTTTAAATATTCTAGACCCATGAAAAACATTTTGTGCCATTATTTTAGAATAGCTTTATCATCTCTAAATAGCAGCACATTGCTATAGATCCTGTCCTTAGGAGGTTAAGACAGGAGGATTATACCTTTGAGGAAAATCTGTATAGCTCAGAAAATTCCAGGACAGACTGAGATACACAATGATACCTCTTCACCAAATAGCAAAGTTTGGAGATAAAGTCTGTTAATAGAACAAGGCCTTCCTCAGCACCTCATTAAACCAAATAATCACATGAGTTGTTGTTGCTTTAAAAATATCCACATTTTAATGTATTCAACTTGACATGTTTGGCTATGTGGAAACAGTATTGAAGGAATCAACATATTCAGGAGAGCAGACTAACACCTTCAAAGGTTCCTCATGTGTCTCTTATTTCTCTTAGCAAGAGCATCTAACACAGACTACTGCACAACCTTATGTGCACTGTATGTGTGGATAAACTTGGGGCACAGAGCATTGCTGCAGGTCTAAAATTCCGTGATGCTTGTAACTGCCTCTGTGCAGCACGTGTTTGCTCACAGCTCATTAGCCCTGGTATCTCAAATACTCTGATTCTTAGGGGTGGGCTGTGTAAGAACCCTCATCTGAGTTAAGTCACAAAATACAGCCTTGTATACTGTATACCTGAATATAAGACGTTTAACTGTTTACTTCTCTGTTATAGGCAAACATGTTGAAGCACAGTGGTTCTGCTGTGGCATAAAATGTTATTATTTCATTATGGACAAGGAAAGCTGGAATGGATGCAAGCAGACCTGCCAGGACTGCAGCTTATCCCTTTTGAAGATAGAGGATGATGATGAACTGGTATTGTAGACTCTTACTTGTCATTGTATTCTCTTAGGCTCTGTCTCTGATCTTTGGATAGCGAGTTACTGAGCCCAGGCACATTTATTGAAAGTGAAATCTTCAAGTGTTGTATATTGTTTGCAGGTAATGTCATCAAACTTGTTCAATGAGAGTCTCCCAGGAAGCCCTCTCCTGCTTGTGGTTTAGAGTCAAGATACATGGTCTGTTACAAGGAGATTCCTTAATAAAGAGATAGTTGTGTCTTTGCAATCTCCTCCCGTTCATTGGGTCCTAAAAGAGAGTACTTCAGAAAAGCATGTTTTCCCTGAAGGAGTTTAAAACTGTAGTACAGTACATCCTGTGACTAACAATCATGTATATCCATAGAGTGCTAACTACAAAGAAAGGCTGCAGTCTAGGACTTGCTCTTTGGAACCCAAAATTGGGACTGCCTGAGATGAGTAGTTGGATGACAATAGGGAAAGTATCTGACCTCTGGAGATTATGTGAGAATTGTAAAATTAAATGGTTTTTCCAGTTAACTCTATGGTTATTTTCAATGACACTGTGCATAATATTTACTTCATACTACTTTTATGTTCTTTAAAAAGATGTCTATTTTTTAGAAATGAGTAATTAAAAGAAAACAAATGTGCTAAGATGTTTAAATTATTACTAACAAAATTTCTTCTAATATGAAAACTATATTTTGCTAGATAAATGCTTGCAGGATCCGGTTGAAACCTTTGTCACGTAGAACATGGTACAATATTTATACACCAATTTAAAACATGTATACAAATTACAACATAAAAGAATTTTAAATGTCAAATAACTATGCAAATTGTCGTCTGATGTAATAAGCAAAATTAAATTAAACCCATATTTAGAAATTTATTCAGTAATTGAATTAGACATCATGCACTTAGATGTCACATGTAAGAGACTTAATTTTTCCAAATATCTGTACCTTTCCTCCTCAGTTTCTCTCACATCCAGATCTGAACTTCAGAACAGCATCCTCGATGGAGCATGGAGCTTATTGCCCAGCTTTTTACACAGGATTTTCATCGTAATGAATTTGCTTTGAAGACTGGGCATTGCTTACCATATGAACACTTCCCACATTTTCTGTAGTGTTTGGGAATGCACATTTGAATAATTTCCAGAGTCAAGAATTATTTAACAAGCTATGTATCCAATGTGCTTGCTTTTAGGAGCCACAAGCAGGAATATTGTGAGTTCAGGGTCCCTCTTGACCTCACAGTGAGACTATCTGAGAAACACAGTCACAAATCATACCATGAATTCGGTATCTGTAAACATCAGAAGTTTTCATTTTAAATAACTTGTGTAACTGACATTGGTTTAGACATAAATGATCTACTAGTAGGAAATCACTTTAAAATGAACTTGGAGGGATTGAAACACTGGAAGACAGGACAGCAGAGAACTGACATAAGAATGTCTGGGAACTGTTGTGCTGATTCTTTTCTCGCCAAACAAATAGAAATTTTATCATATGTGTCATTTCCCTTGCAGAAATTCCTTCAGCTCCAAATTAATCCAAAGAGTCACTGGATTGGATTATCATATGATACAAGAAGAAAATGGCAATGGATTGACGATAGCCTATCTAAACTGTGAGTTTCCTGAACCCCCACGCCTAACATTGGTGCAGGTGTTGGGAGAATGGTGTGCAGAGGCTTTAAAAAAAATCTCATTTCACATGGCTCTCCTCAGTTTCAGTGGAACTCACAGGTAAGGACAAGATGCATAAGGCAGTGTTTGAGCAAGTGTTAGAGAGGGAAGAGGAATGGTCTAGAAGCTGACTGCTAGTGTGTAATGCTGACACAGCTCAGGATTGTATGTCCTAAGATGCAGAGGGCACAAGCAAACCAACAGTTTAAGATGATGTGAAGTGGCTGGATTATCCTGATAGATACTATGACTGTGAATATCTGAAATATTCACTTCACTTGTTTCTCTAGTTAGATTATAAAATTGCCTGTTATACATATAGAACCTTCTCACATATGCATACATATGTACATCTACCTTCCATTTCAAGGTGTCATATTGTTATAACCTCCAAGTTTTATGTGAATTTATAATTGGATAGCCACAGATTGTTTTTCATGGTGCTTTCTCCCTTCTCTAGTTCTTGCTTTTTTTTCCTGCCTCTGATTCCCTCCTCTTTCCTGAGTCTTGGTGGTAGTGTTTGAGGAAAGGGTTTTATGGATATGTGTCTCTGGGGCTGAGCACATACTCTCTTCTCCTAAGCACCTTGACCATTTCTGCATCTCTCCACTAACCACTGCCACTACAAAAAGAAGCTTATAGAATTGAGGTTGAGAGCAGCCCAGATCCAGGCCATAAACATAAATATTAAGAATGCAGTTTGACCACATGACCACTTAGCAAAATGATAGCATCAGGTTTCATACGAGGGGCTATAATGTGTTGTCTTCCCTGACAACTGCCTGGGCCCTGCAGAGCTGTCTGAGCCCCCAAGTAACACACAAGACACTATATTAATTAGGAAGCTGTTGGCCATTTGCTTGATTTCTTATCTGCTAAGTCTGACTTGACTATTAATCCATAATTACTCATATATATTTTATAAGAACTTATCTTTGCTCGGATGCACTCCTATCACATCCGTTCCTCCCAGGAGTCACATGGCAACAGCCAGTTCACTACATTTCCCAGAATCCTCCTAGACTCCTAGTCCCACCTATCTTGTTCCCAATTGGCCAACAGTGCTTTATTAACATATACACAGAACTTCACCCATCAACGGACCATGACTTCCACAATCATGGGCTTTTGGTTTGGATTACAAAATCAAACATGACATCCTTCAACTCCAATAACAAAAATAATAGTTTAAGTGGGCACATCTTGCCTAGCAAGTCAGTATCATGGCATTCAGCACCTAATACTAGGTAAGACCATTTATATATTTTAACCCTGTGGTATTTTGAATGTAATTGGCCCCCATAATTTCATAGGAAGTGGCACTATTAGGCAATGGTGACCTTGTTGGAGGAAGTATGTCATGAGGACTGGCTTTAAGGTTTCCTGTGCTCTGGATACTGCCAAGTGTGTCAGTCAACTTCCTGCAGCTTGCATATCAAGATGTAGACAGCACCAAGTCTGCCTGAATGCTGCCATACTTCCCACCATGTTGATAATGGACTGAACTATAAACCACCCCAGTTAAATGTTTTCCTTATAAGAGTTGCCAAGCTCATGGTGTCTTTTCACAGCAATTAAAACCCAAACTGGAGGACCTCACTATCTCTGGGGAGTTGGTGGGGGGATGGGTTGGAGGTTGGTGGGGAGCATGGGAGCATAGGAGGGCAAGGGAATGGGGAACTGATATTCAATTAAGAGTGCTTCTAAACTCTGGAGATGCCCTATGGAGGGTCTCACCTGCCCTGGGGAATGGAGTGGGGTTTGGGGGGGGGGGGGGGTCGGGGTGACTGGTGGGGGGCAGGGGAGGAGGGGAGGGAGAGGGATCTGGGATTGACATGTGAAGCAAGCTTGTTTCTAATTTAAACTAAATTGTTTTTAAAAAGAGTGCTTCTAAAATTAAAAAAATAAGTAAATGTATTGTGGAACCCCCCCTCAAAAAAAGATTAATTAAAAAAAAACTAAGACAATTCCCTGGCAGTGTACAAAGGAACTTTTGACACATTGAAAGCTAACCCACGGGAATATATTCATGACTGGTTTTAGATTGATTTTTCTGTGTCCTGACACTGTGTGGTATCCTCACCAACAGGATGTTACCATGTAGTTATGGTGGAAAAACCAAGTGCATGGCAAAAGCCTGTGCTGTTTGGAGACCTCTGCAGTCTCCCTGACCATTAATTCCTTTGGAGGTATCCCTTGCCTTGCATTTTGATTTTCATTTAATAACTCCTATTTTCTATGGATCTAACTCATTTTAAAATTTTTATTTTGATGTTTTAAAATTACATGTTTCCATAGAGTATATTTTGATGAGGTTTTCCTCCTTATGTTTCTCTCTCTCTCTCTCTCCCTCTCCCTCTCCCTCTCCCTCTCCCTCTCTCTCTCTCCCAAAATCAAAAATAAAAAGATAATAAAATCAAACTATAAAAAAACAACCAATAAGACAAAACATTGACCAAAACAAGCAAACAAAGTTCCCAAATCAAACAATGAAAATGGAGCCTATTTTGTGTTGGTAAACTCTTGAGTTTAATAACTAGTGGGTATCCATAAGTCCTTTTATGTATCATTAGTTTTGATTGATCCATCATTTATTCTCTTCTGTCCATTTTTCCAGTACTCATTCACATTTTGTCCCCCCAACTCCCTTCATATCACATATTTGTCATTTTTAATGATTATTGATTTTTGGAATTATAATTTTTAAAATCCCCTAATAATTGTTTTTGCCCTAGTTACATTTTAAGTTATTTTATATTTGAACATAATTTAATTCTTATTGTTTTGTTGTTTTGAGATAGGAGTTTATGTTTCCCAGACTCATCTTGAACTCCTAATCCTTGCATCTTCATCTCTTAAGTGCTTCTCAAGTGCTGAGACTACAAGTAGATGTGATTATACTCTTTTATCCCTTTAAAGATATCAACCATACTTATTTTACATGTGTTAGGTGGCCATCTTGTTGTCTGCAGGATTTTGTTCATGCTGGCATTTTCTTTGTAGTTTTCAGTGAATTTCTTCTTCAACTGCTGCAGAAACTCTCTGAGGCATCAGTAGTGGTAACTTTCTCAGGAGTCTTTCATTCAGTGCCCTTGAACATGGCAGCTCTACCTCACCTCTATTTAAATGTACATGAACCTGACAGTGTGGACAACTAGGTTCCAAATATGCAGGAAAATAACTTCCTTTCTCTTCTCCAAGGACACTCTCAAGCATGCTGTCACAGAGGTGGCCACACTGTCACAGAGGCAGTCATACTATCACAGAAGTGGCCAGTGGACAGTAGGCTTTATAAGATGTACTAATATGTTCAAAACATACAGATTAGCACCATTGTTGTTGATTTTGTTTTTTCTATATGAAGTACCATTTCATACAGGCTAGCTCTGTTCCTTTGCATCTACCTCCAGAGCACCAGAGTTGCTGGTGTTTGCCACTGTGAAAGGCAACAAGACTAATGAATTTGCTGGTATCTCTACAGCACCATACAGAGTGAAATGGGCAGGTGGTGACATTTAGAGTGAGGTTCCAGTGGCTGAAAGGATGCAGTCTCCAGGTTAAGTGGTCTTTGTAGACTGTGAGTACAGAGCTGATCCCTGATGATGCTGGGATTACTAGGGATAAACATGAGGCTTCAGTAAAGAATCCCAGTGGTCAGGTTTCTGTGACCATCACAAATATTCTCTCCAGTGGGAAGACATAGTAGCTTGGACACTTACTTACAATGTCAGCTTCTGATGAACCTCGTGGACAGCTGTGAGCTTGTGTTTCTTGTATAGAGGTCCAGATGGGCATCACCATGTGGGTGATGTTAAGAGCTTATGACACAGAATAAGAGTTTCAAGTGTATCTTTTGAATAGTTAGTGTTTGCTACAGTTTTTTCTCTTTGTTCATGTTCAGCATACCTGCTTTATTTACTGTACTCATAATCATACCCCGTGGCTGAACAATGTGTGTACTCATTCTCAATGTATGTTACTTGGTCTCTATATGATCCACTGGCCACTTATCTTAATTTTCTTCCCTATGTTTTCCTGTTATAAATCTAAACCCTCTATTTCCACATAGCTTAAATCCAAAGTTAAAGCGAGGTGATGTTTTGTTAATGTGTCATCTCTTTGCTATTTCATTCCCATGGAGTTTGGTGGATTTCATTCTCTGTCTGGTAGTCTTTGATTAAGTTCTCATTAGGCTAGCATGATTAACAGTCACTGTATTTCCCTAACTGGCCATGATCTCATTATACTACTGGATTCATTATTCAGTGTTTTAATATCATTTTCCATAGATTCACTATTTATTTTGCATAACCTATTAGAAAGACTGGCTGTCATGGTTTACTGATGCTCTGGGAGTCTCAACTGTTCTGAAGCCCCGGTCTACATGGAAGTCTGCTTCCTGACTGTCCATTAATGTATCGAAGAAAGTTTTAACTATTAGTTAATACTTGATCAGGGTCTTGCTCCATAGTCCAGTCTGACCGGATTTGTAATCCTCTTAAAACAGCTTCCCCAATGCTAGGTTATAGTCATATATCACCTTTCTTTGTGTTTCTTTAGTATTACTTTATTTTATTATCATTATTATAGTTATTTTGCCTTTTAAATACAGGGTTTCTCCCTGGCTGCTCTGGAACTTATGCTGTATATCAGTCTGGCCTTGAACTCACAGAGTTCTGCTTCCCAAGTGCTGGGATCAAAGTTGTGTGCCACCACTGCCTGTCTGTGTTTTATTTTTTATTTAAAATTTTGAATTATTTTTTCCAGTGGAAGGTAGCTGTGGATTTAGTATTCATCATTCATCAGAGATTGCAGCTGTGTGCTGCATTATAGGGAAGTCAGTCCATCATGGTGTTGCAGTGAAGTCTGAATAGTTCTGAGGAGGGAGAAAGATGAAAAAAAACACAACAGCAGTTACTACAAATGTCACTTTTCTTCCTAAACAGGCATGCAAGGCCTTTTCCTGTATGCTGCATGCATTATTACTTCTTTTACAATTGTCATTATTGCAAAAGGTATCAGAGGAAAGAAATCTTGTTATAAAATTGTTCCATGGAAATACTGAAAATTAATTTAACTTGTTCACAAAAAATTAACAATATGAAGTACATAAGAATTTAAGTTGTGGTGAAAAGACCATTTTTATCTTTTATTCCATTTATTTATTTTTTGTGTATACATTCACAAGTACTGTGGCATACAGGTCACAGCACAGGTATAGTTAGAGGAGTATTGAAAGAGTCACTTCTCTGTTGTGTGGGATCTGAGGCGTGAACTCTGGGCTGCCTTGTCTGGTGCCAATGGCTTCTATCCACTGAGCCATGCCACTGGCCCAAGACCATTTTTTATGAGTTTAGAGAAAATTGAAACTTTTTATCAATATACTTATATCTAATTCCATATTCTGTACATTTTCATAAATAAGTCTTGTTTTAAAAACCCTGAACTGAATCAACATAAACTTTGAATTTAAGTAACTGCCCATTATTGTTTTCATCTTATAGTGACTTGACAGTAATAAGATCACTATGTAAGACAGGAGGCACTGAAAGTTTCAGCTCAACAGGTATAGATAACGATGACTGTGTTAGAACTCACTCCTGTATCTTTGAAAACAAAATGGAAAAATTCTGTGGTATGGTGTGCAGTTTATAGGAAAGGTAAAAACGGAATGTGGTCATCTTTGTCGGTTTCCTCTGACGATTATGACCACTTAACAGCGAAATGTTTTAGCCACACGTCTCTGCTGTGTAAATAGGGTGATGAGCTGGAAAGGGAAGAAATATTCTTCTGAAGTCTAACTTAACAGAGCAGAAGCCATTTTTCTTTCTTGTACACACAGAAGCTTGTGTGTGTATAATGGATGCCGTCAGTTAAAGGCTGTGAGAAACCACTCTCTTTTTTTCCCAAATGACGTGTAGAGCTTAATTTAAAAAATCCCTAATAAATAGTGCATGTATTTCATCCTTACTAGGAGAAATCATTTTAATATCCTTGGCTTTGACAGCACAATTAAGAACTAAAATGCAGATGCCGGTTTTTGTTTGTTTGTTAGCTGGTTTCTTACTGTTTACTTGTTGCATGTAGTAGAATTTGTCATCTTAGAATGCATTTATATGAAGCAAAATATTTTCTAGGGACAAGCAATTTCTTTTACACATCATACTGAAATGATTAAACTCAAGGAATGTAGATTAAATATGTTCTAATAAATTCATGTTCATATTAGTCACTGGATGAGAGTTCTAGGATGGCATATAAGGTAGTCATCATTCTCATTATCATGGGAGGGCATTTAAGGTAGCCTTAATGCCAGTTGGTGTCATTCTTGTAGATCTGTGAAGATCTCACTAGTGCCAGATTAGTGACTGATGTGGGAGGCCATGGCATACTGAAGGTAGCATCACCCCTGGACTGTTAGTCTTGCATGCTGTAAGAATGTAGGCTGAGAAAATTTGGTGAAGCAAGCCAGTAAGTGGCTCTCCTTTGTGACATATGCATCTACCCCTGAATGAGGAGCCAGCCTCCAGCAGGGCAGGGCTCAAAGGAAATCCACAGACTGACTGACTACACCATTTTAATCTAAGGGTGCAAGGAGAAAGACACTCACACATTCTCTTGATGGTTTCCTACTTCTGTATTCCTTATTTTCTATTCTCTATTCTCTATTCTCTGACTGCATTTTTCCTCTACAGCTTACATAATTAAACAAAATCTTTCAGACAATATAGAAATTATAATGTGGTTATAATCTGCGTTTCAAGTAAATTATTATAATGAACACAGGTAAAAACATGTTTTTCATGTCTCCTACATGATTAAAATAAAGTCATATACGTTTATATCTAAGAAACTTGACATAAGTTGACAGGGTATGAGCAAGCAAGGGATTTTTCTCAGCCAGCTCTTTTGCTGTCAGGCTGCGTATTGTGGTTACAAAGAAAGAGTCAACCACTTTATGACTTTTCTTGAAAGGTAATCTTGTAAGGAATCTTAAAAGAGTCACAAACCTAAACTTTTACATGTGAAAAGCAATCAGTTAGCTCTACTTTTAATCTTTAGATTACAAATCCACCCATCAATAGTACTTTTTTTCTTTTTGTATCAGAAGTTTAGGGGCAGAAATGTGTACAAGAAAGTAATCATTGTCTTTGATCAACAATCAATCCTAGCAAGAAAAGTATGTCAGGTAGTAATAATTGGGCCACTTGGTTTTTTGATTCCCTAACCAAATGAATCTATTCCTTAGCTATGTGTCTTTGTGAACTTTAGATTGTTTTCTAGGGTTTTTCATTGCAAAACTATTATCAAAACATCTTAATATAAAGTGAGGTCATTTTAAGACTTTGTTTCAGCTACGATGAACACTGAAATTTGTTAACAGTCTCTCTACATTAATATTAAAGATTTTAAGCTAACTGGGGTACTGGGACTCAATTGTTTTTCTTAATCATTAACCTAAGCCACAGTATATATGAATCCTCAATAGAAATTCATGTGTTCTAGTTGTATGACCCTTCTTTTTTATTTTTTATCCTCTGCAGCCTCTGCTTTATCAGAGGCAGTGATAACATTTTATCCTACATTTACCTAAGTTAATTTTCAACTAAACAAGCAAACATGTGAAGGCACAGAAGAAGCAAAAAATGTTCTAGGGTTTGCATTCTCGCAGTCTTTCCTGTCCAAGATTTACCCATCAGGATCTTGTTTCATGGTGGGCCGGTCTCCTGAAGTCAAATGTCATCTACCACTCCTCTGACATGGTCACTGGCATTAATCAGATTGTGCCACTAAGCTCCTGCCCAGTTTGATGCTCCTCTGACTTCCTTTGATGATGGACTGTGATATGAAAGTTTAAATAAAATAAACTCCTCCTCAAGTTACCTTTCATGCTGTTTCATCACAGCAATAGAAACCATTAAAACAAAACAGGGCAATTTCATTACCTCCCAAAGTTCTTTTCTACGTCTTGCCTGCCACCTGGCCCTAGCCAAGTAGACACGAGCTCTCTTTTGTTTTTTGTTTTTTTGTTTTTTTGTTTTTTTTTTTTTTGGTTTTTCGAGACAGGGTTTCTCTGTGGCTTTGGAGACTGTCCTGGAACTAGCTCTGTAGACCAGGCTGGTCTCGAACTCACAGAGATCCGCCTGCCTCTGCCTCCCGAGTGCTGGGATTAAAGGCGTGTGCCACCAACGCCCAGCTGACATGTGCTCTTGTACTATCAGTTAGTATGGCCACATCCAGAGAGTCCTATGCTATGTACAGATTGTGATTGGCTCCTTTTTCTCATTATTGTTAATTTAGCTAACTCAAGCTTTTCCCATGGATCAGTGGTTCAATCTTGTTGTTACAAAGCACCTTTTTTAATTACACAAATATACTATGATATTTTCTCCATATGTGAACCTATGGTGTGTTTCTAAGTTTTGACCATTTGGAGCTATTGACAATTATGAAAGCTATCATACCAATTCATGTACAAGTCACTGTGTAAGCATACACTTTATTTTTTAGTAAGTAACTTTTGTAAACAGTTGGCATCTTCTGGGTCATTTCTTCTTTTTGCACATGTTCAATATACACACATGGTTTCTTGACTACACCCATGAGCCTGTCCCATGGCTGACGAATGTACATTCTATTCCTAATGTATCTAATATGTTCTTTCTGTATCCCGCAAGCCACTTGTTTTCATTTATTTTTCCATTCTTTTAAATTCCTATGGTAAATTTGAATATTCCATTTCTCCCAAGATTCAAAGAAAGTGATTTAGTTTGCTAAAGACCAATCGCTTTGGAGTCTCACAGTATGAATGGCTTTCATTCTCACTTTCATTTTCTTTGTCGGTGACTCATTAGCCCAGACTAGCCTCATACTCTATGTATATTGGAGTGCCCCCCCAAATTCCCTGTGTCTTGACCTGGGATACTCCTACGCCCACCTCCCAAATACTAGGACCATGATTGCTCCCCACTATGCCTGGATCGACTTATTATTGAGGATCTTCGCTTTGAGTGTATTCTTCAGTCAGCTTTCTCTAACTATTATGGGGGAAACAGGCTATGATTCTTCCCTGACGTTTTGAGTATTTTTTCTAACTCCTGCGAACACCTCAGCTTGAGTAGGTATCTCATTCTGTCAGTTTGTACAGGATGATCTTATTTATTAATTCATTATCACTGATCGACTTTGGATTTTGCTTCATAGTCAAAGTTGAACTGGTACTCATAGTCCTTCTGTTTTAGCTTATATACTAATTTGCTCTTCCTTATAATTTTTAAGTACATTATTTTTATTTTGCAACATTTTGGTTTTTTTCTTTTTTATAGATGGGCAGTTATGGCTTCTACTATACCATCCTGCATAAATCAGAGTTGTATTATATATAGAAAATTCAGTATATGACCATATTTCAGTACAGACCCATTAACTATGAGGTGGGTGAGGAAGAAAGGAAAAATAGGCCAAAACATTAGGTATAGTCTCTCATCTATGACTGTATTCCAAATCCTCCCTCATTCCTTAAAACACCAGCATATGAGACCTTGTTCTGGGTGCAATACACATTTGCTTCTACCTGGCATGTTTATTGACAATATATAAGTGGCAAAGCAGGCATAACATAAAATAATTGCATGGAAATACTGAAAATGAATTTTACCTGCTGACCAAAAATTGCAACTGTGTAATAAGATGGGGATTTTCGTATGACCAAGAGATGATTTCTTTTTAATGAGGTTATAGAAAATAAAACATTTTAGTGATGAACTTATGACTAATATTTCCATATTCTATATACTTTGGCCAATAGAGTTTTCAAAATCATGACATTCCAGTGAACATTCAAAACTAAACAATTGCTCATTGTTTTTATTCTTTAGTGACTTGAACATAATGAATTTCAATCCTAACTCTAGAAGATGTGCATTTCTGTCTAAAACAAGAATAGATGATGCTGGATGTGATCAACTCTACCACTGTGTCTGTGAGAAGAGACTTTCCATTCCCTGATTCACTTTCCAACAAATGATAAAGGTAAAATAGAGTGTGCTGATGCTCATGTGTTTACTGTAATAATCTGTGACTCCTCATAAACAAGTGTTTTGGTCACAGGACTTAGTCCTCTGTGCACACAGAGATGACCTGGAAGATGTTGGGAACGGTCTCTAGAATCAGACTTGACAGCACAGAGGCCATCTTCCTTCCTGGATGAGAAAAGATACAGCTACTCTGGTATCCCCAGCCCCTGAAAAATCTGTTCTTTCTGTGTTTTAAACACTCATAAAACTAAATAAAAACTCTAATAAACAGCCTGGGTATCTCACTATTAAGTTAATTAAGATAAACTGTCTTAATTGACAGCACAATTAAGAACTATAATATAGTTGTGGGCTCCCATTTCTTATTACTTGATTGCTGTTTTGTATTGTGTGATTTATTTCATGTGAAATTCTCTTCATTGTTATAAACGTTTCTTTTTTAAAATTTTTATTGATTTCTTTTTTATTGCTTTAATTTTAAATAGCCTGCTTCACATGTCAATCCCAGTTCCCTCTCCCTCCCATCCTCCTTCACCCCTCCACCATCCCCACCAGCCTCCCACCCTATCCCCACTTCCTTCCGTATAGGGGATATCCAGAGTCTGTCATTTCCCTCGGGTCAGGGTCCAGGCACTCCCCTAAGAGTTCAGGATGAGAGATCATACCTCTTTGTGTTATGGACACACAAAGTCCATTTGTATGCCAGTGATAAACACTGATCTACCCCCCAGGGCCCCATAGGTTTCCCAGGCCTCCTCACTGACTCTCACACTCAAGGGGTCTGCATCAGTCCCATGCTGGCTTCCCAGCTGTCGGTCTGGGGTCCAAGAGCTCCCCCCTTGTTCAGATCAGCTGTCTCTGCTGGTTTCACCAGCCCATTCATTCTTTGCCAATTTGTTCATCAATGCTTTCTGTCTGTCACTGGGTTCCATGGGTTTAATTCAGTGTTTAATTGTGGGTGTTTGCCTCTGCTTCTATCAGTCACTGGAGGAAGGTTCTAGGATGGCATATAAGGTAGACATCAAGTTCATTATCGGAAATGGGCATTTAAGGTAGTCTCTCCACTATTGCTTAGCTTGCCAGTTGGTGTCATCCTTTTAGATCACTAGAGGTCTCACTGGTGCCACATCTCTCTTCAAACCTATGACTCCCTCTATTATAATATTTCTCATCTTCTTCTCCCCCTATTTTATCCCCCACTCAACCTTCTTGTTCCCCCATGACCTACTCTTTCCTCCTCTTCTCCCCCTCTCTTCTTCCCAGCTCCCACTCTTCCCACACACACACACCTCCCACCGTGTTTCCAATCTGTTCAGGAGATCTTGCCTCATTCCTCTTCTCTGGAGTACCATGCATATCTCTCTTAGGTTATTCCTGTTTCCCAGACTCTCTGTCAGAGGAATTGCAGACTAGAACTGTCCTGATCCATGTCTAAAATCCATATATGAGTGAGTACATACCATGTTTGTATTTTTGTGACTGGGTTACCTCACTCAGTATGGTTTCTTCTAGTACCACCCATTTGCCTGCAAATTTCAAGATTCCGTTGTTTTTTTTCCACTGAGAAGTACACCATTGTGTAAATGTACCAAATTTTCTCTATCGACTCTTCAGTTAAGGGGCATCTAGGTTACTTCCAGGTTCTGTCTATTACAAATAGTGCTGCTATGAACATAGTGGAACAGATATACTTGTTGTATCATTTTGCAACTTTTGGATATATGCCTAAGAATGGAATTGATGGGTCTTGTGGTAGATTGATTCCCATTCCATACTGATTTCCAAAGTGGGTATACCAGTTGGCACTCCTACCAGCAGTGGAGGAGTGATCCCTGCTCTCCACATCCTCTCAAGCATAAATTGTCTTCAGTGTTTTTGACTTTAGCCATTCTGACAGGATGGTATCTCACAGTTGTTTTAATTTACATTTCTCTGATAGCTAAGGATGTTGAGCACTTTCTTAAGTGTCTTTCAGCCATTTTAGATTCCCCTAATGATAATTCTCTATTTAGTTATATACCCCACTTTTTAATTGGATCCTTTAGTGTTTTGGAGACTTGCTTCTTGATTTCTTTGTTCAATTTCCATGAGTTTGTAGGGTTTCTGTGATTTGTGTTATTGTTGAATTCTAATTTTAATGTATGGTGGTCTGATAAGATACAGGGGGTTATTCCATTTTTTTGTATCTGTGGAGGTTTGCTATGTTTCCTATTATGTGGTCGATTTTAGAGAAGGTTCCATGTGGTGCTGAGAAGAAGGTATATCCCTTTGTGTTTGGGTGGAATGTTCTATAGATGTCTGTTAAACCCAGTTGGGTCATAACTTCTATTAATTCTTTTGTTTCTTTGTTGAGTTTCTGTCTGGAGGTTCTGTCTAATAGTGAGAGTGGACTGTTGAAGTCTCTTACTACTAGTGTGTGAGATTTTATGTGTGATTTGAGCTTTAGTAATGTTTCTTTCATGAATGTGTTTGCCTTTGTATTTGGGGCATAGATGTCCAAAATTGGGACTTCATCTTAACGGACTTTTGCTTTGAGGAATATGAAATGTCCTTCTTCATCTCTTTTGATTGATTTTAATTTGAAGCCTAATTGTTAGCTATTAGGATTGCTACACCAGCTTATTTCTTGGGTCTGTTTGATTGGGAAAATCATTTCCCAACACTTTGCTCTGAGGTATAGTCTGTCTTTCACGTTGAGATGTGCTTCTTGTATATAGCAGAAGGATGGGTTCTGTCTTCGTATCTATTCTGCTAGTCTGTGTCTTTTCATAGGCAAGTTGAGACCATTGACGTTGAGGGATGTTAATTACTATTGATTGATGATTCTTGTCTGTGCTTGATTTATTGGTAGTGGTGTTATTGTGGGTGTAATCAGGATAGGTCTGCCTTTATATGTTACTTGGCCTTTTTCTTTAGCTGCTCTTAATATTTTCTTTTTATTCTGTAGGTTTGATGTTTTGATTATTATATGGCTAGGTGACTTTTTTTTGCTGGTCCAGCCTATTTGGTGTTCTGTAAGTTTCTTGTATTTTCATAGGCATATCCTTCTTAAGGTTAGGGAATTTTCTTCTATGATTTTGTTGAATATGTTTTCTGTAACTTTGAGCTCAAAGTTACTTTGCTGGTCCTAGAATGCGGCTTAGGTTTAAATGGAGCTCAAGAGATATGCACAAATAAGTAAAACTTTTCATAGTATGGTTCCAGTTATCACTGCTGTTTTTGCTTCAGTCCCTTTATAAGAAGCCTATAGAAGCCGGGCGTTGGTGGCGCACGCCTTTAATCCCAGCATTCGGGAGGCAGAGGTAGGTGGATCTCTGTGAGTTCGAGGCCAGCCTGGTCTACAGAGCGAGTTCCAGGACAGCCTCCAAAGCCACAGAGAAACCCTGTCTCGAAAAAAAAAAGAAGCCTATAAAGCCTTCATCTTAACAGTAATTTTAATGAATAAAGTATAGGCATAAACTGAGTTAGACCATCATGTAGAGCTGTCTATTTAATATGGTGACATCTAGTCACCCATAGCTGCTGGGTCCTTGTGAATTTAGATGATAGTTGTGAGAATTCACTCTATGGAGAGATTAAAACAGACAAACAAAAAGCTAACGATTCTATGTAGGTCCAAACTATGTTTTTAATCTCTTGATTCAGTCCAAAAAACTCAACATTCCTTCATTCCCACATGAAGCTGTCATACCTCAAGGAATCCCTTATTGAGATATCTAAGATAAGATTTTTCTAACTCTCTCTTTGCATTACCTCTTATGCACTTACTTTGTTTCACTTTCTTTAAACTGATACTTACTACAGGAAACCAAGTAGATGATAGGAATACTACAAAAATAACACAGTATAAATTTTCTCTTTTGCACATTCTGAAAGGACCTCAAAATATTAATAATGTTTGGTTGAATTTTATATAGCCAGTATCCTAAGGTGATAGTAACTGTTAGCTACAACTACCTAAAGGACATTTTCTTTTGTCATCCACCTCAGTTATTACTCTTTCCTCCAAATGCCTGGTTGCAGTCACGGCCTCTGATTCTGTCTCCTGTGAAAACCTACAATAAAGATAAAGTTGGTTACAGACTTTCCAATTTATATAGCTACCTTGACCTGGACTATGGCAGGCATGCTATAGCCACACATTTCCAGCAGATCAAGGGCCAATGGATATTTAGAAATCCAGTGGTCTAGAAAATGCTTTAAAGAAACTAGGTGAAACAGACTTTTCATCATATGTGTGCAAATACAAGCCAAAGGACTACAGACTTATAGTTTTTATAAGTGTCATTGAGCTTCTGAAACATAGAAGAATTTCACAGTACGTGTAGTTTCTAGAAGTAGGAATGCCCCTCTTAGGCAAGGTAAAACTTATGGCTCTATCATAATCATTCTGAACTTACTATCCCTGTAGCTATAAAATCTGGTCTTACAACCTGGCAGCACAATGTAGAGAAGATACCATAGTACAAGAGAATATGATTTAAGATGAAAAACAACACATAGAAGATGTCAATCACAAAGGAAAATGTTGTGGTTTATGGTTGAAGAATTAACAGAACCCTATGTCTCCCAGGCCATCAAAGCTGCAGACCTCTTCCTGAGATCATAGCTTTATGTGCACTGACCTGTTACTTTGAATATTTTTATGCCCACAGAAAAAGGAGAATTTCTTTGAAGAGATAACATCTTAAAACTTTGTTCCTTTGAACATAAATTATTTTTCACCTGTCACCAACAAACAACATTTGCTCAGGCCTGCAGACTCACCAAAGCAATTGTGTTTTTACTTAAGAAGGCCCCTCAGAAGAATTCTTTAGATGGAGAAGGAAAATCTATGGAAAATGGTTTTTACTAGCCACTTTATGTGTCACATTATGTGGAAGTGTGTGCTATGATATTTACTAGCAACTCTATGTGACATATAGTATGGGATGCGCTATGGCATTTATTAGGAACTCTGTGTGACACATTGTGTGGATGTATATGATGAATTGTTTTTCCTGCACTTCTATAGAGGAAGCCCATTCCCTTTTTTTTAAATATCTCATTGCTTTCCTCTCTAGAAATGATAGAGGAGGGTGTTTTCACAGAGGCAAAATCTCATGACACTAGGTAGAAGGTAATGTATCCCCAAATTCTAATACTTGATGTTATTCCTATTGTGTTATACATCATGCTATCAGAATCATTAGTGTAGAACAGGACCTCACAGGCCCAAGAACCCAAGGAATATATGAATTTCTCCTACAGCTTACCTGCCGAGTATTTATAAGCCATGTTTTCTCCTGCATTTGATATACACAAATGCTACTTAGAGTCTTTAAGTGATGAAGAAGTGATACTCAAAATATCCACAGTGGTTTTCTAGGCTGAGTCCAACATCTCCAAATAAAAGGACAACATCTCCTTAATCTGCAAACTGCTAAGACATAAAAAATAGGGGAAGAGCTATAGATTCCAATAGAGTCATATCAAGTCCTTTTTATGAAGACAACAATACTGACAGCTGTATTCAGTTACATTAGGTTCCATATTGCCATTCCCAACTCTCACTATGTTTTCTTTGACTGCATCCAATGATCCTAGTAGCTTTCTCTTGTTGGACTTTCATGACTTCACCACCCAGTGCATGTTTCCTATGTCAACAGTCTACTGTCCTTCTAAAAACACTGAAAGTAAATGCTTTGTCTTTATGGCCCTCGGAAACATCAAAGCATTTTGTATATGAAAAGTTTTATTTGAACTAACATGGACTTAGAGGTTGTTTAAAATATCAAAGAAAATGGAAAAAATGTTCTTTCTATGATGGAAACTTAGAAGTTTGATTTAGGGTTAAGTTGAGTCAAATAACTCCACTTTAGTGATTGATTAAATGCTAAAACTCTGCACAGTACACATTCACTATTAAATAACTGGTAGAAGTTAGACTTACATCGAAATATGTGTGTACATATTCTATACACATGCATGATATGTGTTAATAAATGATTTCTTTTTATTTTTTGTGTTCTTGTTTTGATTTTTGAGACAAGATTTTCCTAGGTAGGTCAGTGTGGCCTCAATGTTTTGATCATCCTGCCACTATTTCCTTAGTGGTAAGATTCAACAATGGGTCACCATAGTCAACATGAAGACTCACATGAGAATCAAACAGTGGCATCAATGCCAAGGGGTGACATAATGATGATTGGTGGTGACTATTTTAGAGGCTGCAAGCAATAACTAAACACTGTACATTTTATGAAGGGAGGATAATTACACATATAATCAAAAGCCTTTGGTCACGCCTTTTAATGATACATTTACTTATATCTACCTTCAGTAAATTATAAAGTCAATGAGTAGAAAACCAAGAATGAATCCAGGTATTATGGATGAATTTATGCACACCATGTGATGCAGTTTATAATGTGGCTTTGGGGCCTTTTTTAAATCCAAAAGGAAGTATGTCTTTTGAACTCGAGAAAGCTGTACTGTTTGTGCACTTTTGTGTTCCAATTGTTCAAGAGCTCATTAGATTTTGTGATTTTTGCACAGTGTCTACCAGAGGGCATCTCCACATAAACTCAAGGTCCAGAAATTTGGAAAATAGTCTCCCTGGTGGGAATTACTCTCAAATGCTACAACTAGGAATGTTCATAGACCATTACTGCACATAAATTTAGCAAAATATATTAGTACTTCAAAAATATAAAGCAAAAGATGAAAGATTTATATGATCTGAGGAGAAACCAAAGCTGACTCAAACTTATGGGAACTCAAGGACTCTGGACCCAACAACTGAGGAACCTGCATGAGACTGAACTAGGCCCTCTGCATGTGGGTGACAGTTGTATAGTCTGGTCTGTTTGTGGGCCGTTGGGAGTGGGGTCAGGATCTATGTCTGGTGCATGAGCTGGCTTTTTGGAGCCCATTCCTAATGGTGGGATACCTTGCTCAGACTCAATGCAGTGGGAACGGGCTTGGTCTTGCCTCAACCTAATGTGCCAGGCATTGTTAACAGCTCATGGGAGGCCTTGCCCTTTCTGAAGAGTGGAGGGGGAGTCTGGGGGGGTTATTGGGGGGTTTGGGGGGAAGCAGGAGGAGAAGAAATTGGGGGACTGTGGTTAGTATGTAAAACATAAAAAGTAAAAATTATAGAAATGAAAAGTAAATTTTGAAGTCCATCTTTAGAATATAATACGTGTTACAAAATGCCCATACTTTTCCCCCTTAGTATCTGTTATATTGCCAAATTCCAGCTAAGGCCTGTGCACCACAGTAGAATAATGGTTAATAGTATTTGATAGACCCTATCACAATACTTATGCCCATAATCCTTCCACTTGGGAAGCTGAGGCAGGAGGATCACCATGAGTTTGAGAACAGTATGAGCTACAGAGTGTTATCCTATCTCAAAAAACCTCAAACCAAGATGGGTGTGCTATCACCACTTGGAAGGCAGAGACAGGTAGACATTTGAGTTGGAGGTCAGTCTGTTCTACAGAACAAGTACCAGTCCCAGGTCAACCAGGTCTACACAGAGAAATCCATGTTGAAAAGCAAATACCAAACAAGCAAAAGCCAAAACCAAGAAAGAAACAATAATGAGAATAGTAACAACAAAAGCAAGATCAAAAACTAAAAACTCAACCAAATAAACAAAAAATACCTGATGTAATCATACAATTAATAAAGATGAAAATTTAAAATAAATAATCAATGCTTTGACAGAAGTTTCTGATGTAATGCTAATTAGAAAACAGGAGACTCTTGCTGTTTTCTGTAGAAGAAAGGAGAAAAAGTGGCATAATTTTGTACCAAGATTTATAAGCTTTTCTATCATTTTTCTTCATTGCTCCTCTTTTCTTTTCTTTTAAATTTTTATTGTTTCAATGTTCACTGTTGCTCTTTGTTCCTTATCTGTAAGTACCCAATAAGCAGGTATGCAACACAAATGTAAAGATGTGTATTTACCCACTGAGGATGCTTTTGTGAACCCCTTGGTATTCCTAAATTTCACATTTGTTTCACTAAGAAATGATAATAACTCTACTATCCAGTTTGTGGAGAATCATGATAGTGATTTATGTCAGACAGCAAGAATAGAAAGATAAAAAACCCCAGCCCTCTACAAAATCAAAATACTTAGACTGTGAAGTTGGTACGGAGCATTTTGACTCAGCTCACAGAGGACAAAATGTGGGTGACAGCACCAAGAATGATCCAAGGCTAGTTTCTGAGGAGTAGATAGTGACAAAAGGAATTGGTCATTTTCTTTCAGTAAAACAGATAATCAAACCAATAACTCACATAATACAGAATATAAAGTGAAACTTTTGTGAGAAATTATTTTAAAATCACTGGGCCTTGCACTGGAGGCTCTTCCAGAGGACCTGGGTTCAATTCCTAGCATCCGCATGGCAGCTCTCATCTGCCTGTAACTTGAGTTTCAGGACTTTTGACACCCATACACAGACATAAATATAGGCAAAATGCCAATGAACACAAAATAAATATTTCTTGTATAATAGGTTATATATGAAAAATATACTGAACAGCCCCTGTGAAATTAAGCTTTTAACCCAACATTCTTTTACTATACATTCTTAATTAATTATTAATTAAATTTTTGTGTGTATAGATGTTTTCCCTGAATATGTGTCTGTGTATCACATGTGTTCAGTGCCTGTGAAGGCCAAAAGAGGGTGTCAGGCCCCTAGAGTTGGAGTAATGAGTTTCCATGTGGGTTCTGGGAACCCAACCCAGATTCTCGAAGAGTAGTCAGTGTTCTTACCTGCTGTGGTGGTTTGAATAAGAATGGCCCCATAGACTCATATAGTTCCAGGTGTTGGAACTCTTTGGGAAGAATTGAGAGATGAGGTCTTGATAGAGGAAGTGTATCATTAGGGGTGGGATTTGAGCTTTCAAAAGCCCATGCTATTTCCAGTTAGCCTTCACTGTCTTGCACTGTATATTTAAGTTCTCAGACACTGCTCTAGCATTATGTCTCCTGCTTTGCTCCGTACCATGATGGTAATGGGCTCCAATCCTCTAGAATCATGAACTCTCAAGTTAAATACTTTCCTTAATAAATTTCCTTGGTCATGTGTCTTGTCACAGCAATTGAAAAGTAAGAAAACTCCTAAGCTGCCTCCCCACCCACAAGCACACACACACACACACACACACACACACACACACACACATTGTTTTTTGAGACAGGGTGGTTTTATCCTGGAACTCACTCTGTAGACCAGGCTGGCCTTGAACTCACAGAGATCCATCTGCCTCTGCTTCCTGAGTGCTGGAATTAAAGGTGTGTGCTAGCAACATCCAGCCAGCACTATATTTTTAATAATTTGAAATTTTATTCCAATAACATGTTCTCTTGTGAATGTCACAGTGAACATTTGTGGGAATCTACATACACCCAAAGAATGCAAGTTTGAATCATCCCAAAGATTTAATGTAAAATTTGAATAAATATTATTCATATAGTATATAATACTTCTAAAAATGTTAAACATTTGCTACTGTATGGATGAAAGGAAGAAAAGAGATGGCACTGTGAAGGTCCTCTTGTCCCTTATGTTAAAGTTCTCTGCCCTTGGTGTGGAGTATACATTGTAAGGTCCCAAGTCTGTGGTTTCCTGTGTGGTTTAGTACAAATGCCTTACATTACTCTTGACACTTTTTTTCTCTGTGGGGCTAATCTCTTAGGAAATGCCTGGTTTATTTTTATGTCTTATTTTTATAGAATCAATATTTACAATATTTTATAATGCCCTTTCAATTCTTGTGACAGTAGGGAGTTAGCAGAGACAAGTCATAGGATGTCTAGATCTCACCAATTATTTGACTATATGTATGTTTTTCCTACAGGTTTGAGTAAACTTTAAGGAAACAATCATCCAACTGTTACTGGGATCTCATTCCCAGCTCTGCTTATCTCTCTAGTATTTGTAATCTCTGTTGACTGGATTCAGATGAGACAGGGTATAAGATAGAAACAGGAATTATTTAATACAAAACAACATGAGGTGCTTTTTAAGGGCATAAAGAGCAATGAACAAAGGCATCATTGTACAGAACAATCTCACCATTCATTCAATAATGATCAACCCACCAAGGAACACTCTCCAAAAGAAAAGCATGTGGAGGTCAGAGGACAACTTTCAGGAGTACATTTTCTCCCATACCATGGAGTGAAAGTATGGCCATCAAGTCTTTGGCCAGTGCTTCTCAACCTTCCTGTTGTGACTCTTTAAGACAATTCCTCATGTTGGGGTGACCCCCAACCATAAACAATTTTGCTGTTATTTCATAACTATAATTTTGCTACTGTTACTAATTTAATGTAAATTCGTGATATACAGGATATCTGTGTGATATGCAACCCCCAAGGGATTGCAACTCAAAAGTTGAGAACTACTGGTTCAGGCTGAGCCAGCCTGCTCTCCCTTAAGGAAGGAACTTTCCATAGAAGACTTCCATTTAGTTGCATCTTGGCATTGCTAAAAGAACAGAGTGTATAATTCTTAGATTCCCTGCAGAAATATACCCAAAGGACAGTGTTTATACCCAGTTCAGGAGAATGTGTCAATTATAGGAAAGGGTTGGCAAGCTTTCAAATGAGCTGTTATCTGGTAAATTGTGACTCACAGAAGGATATAGATTAAAAATGAAACTACACAATGAGTAGCATTGCTGTTAGATAGATACCAAAACCCACTCAGGATATGTAGGTATTTTGTTTGTAGGAAAATTATCACTCATTAAAAGTGTTGGCCACGACCTGTGAGATTGTGAGTGCTACCACACTAAGGACTATGTTGTGGTGTAGAGGAGTTTGGCAATGAGCTAAAATTGTCTTCCATATTTTCAAAAATTGTGGATCGCAAGATGACTTCAAACTCACATATCTCCATCTGCCTTTACCTCCCTACTACTAGGACTAAATGCATGTGCTACAACACCCATATTTTTGTTATGATTAGTTTTACCAATTGACATATGAGTACAATGTCCTTACTTCTTAAAGTCATCATTTGTTCTTAAAGTCATCTTGTTCTGAATTGCTTTCAGGGTTCATAATAGTCTCCTTCTTCAGATCTACTAAATCTTATCTTACTGTAGGAAATAGAAATACCTATGTAGAAGTAATTGATATTAGGGTGCTGAGAACTGAACCTTATATCCCTGGCCAGGCTGCTCCTCAGGGGAAGACTACAGTAATAGACCATCCCTTGACAATCTCCAACCCCAATCCTCCGGTAGAACTTGGATTGTGGCAAAACAAGTTCTTCATGAATTAAATGAAGGTGGGGATAGAAAAAGTTCTATCATTTTTATTTTATGTGTATGAATATTTGGTCTTCATGTGTACATGGGCACCACATGCATGTCTACTGTCCTCAGAGGCTAGAAAAGGGCACCAGACCCCTGGAACTGGAGTCACAGATGGTTGTAATCCACCATCTGGGTGCTGTAAACTGAACTGAGCACTCTGAAGGAACAGCAGATGTGATGTGCTAACTCTTTTGCCCTTCCTTGGTGTCTTTCAATTTGTCTGTTATGTAACTGTCTTCTTCATTGTCAAGTCCTATCTGTGTCCTACCTTTGGCCCTGGATAAAGACATGACTTTCTGATCTGCCAGGACTATTACCAGATTACTGTCTAGCAGGAACTTTCCAGTAAAGAACAAAGACATTAGTTTCTCCCCCTTCTAGAGCCAAATCAGTGGGCCTGCTAATCACCTGGGCGGGGAAATGCTCTTCAGGAAAGCCAAGAAGCTTTAGAATAGTACTTGAGTGATGCTCCAAATGACGCTGTAACAATAAACGGCACACTTACTGAAAGTAAAACTAAGTATTTATTGTAGAAATTACTCACAAGATACCAAACAAGCAACCCAGATGAGCCCAGTAGTCCCCCCCCACTGCCAAACCGGAAGCCGAAATCCGGGAAAAGAGACCAAGACTTCCTTTGTGCAGTCTTTTATGCCTTCCCCTGTAAAGCCCCCTAGCCATGCCCAAAAGTGGGCCTGGCTAGTGACGTAGTTCATTGCCTATGTACGTATACGTCTTTACGTCCCTCCGTATATGTCTTTAGTCATGCCTAAAGTGGGTGTGGCTAGCGGTGTGGTAAACCACTCTTTTATTACCTCATCTGTATGCGCCTCTAGTAAGTCACATGGTTAATGGCAGAATACAGACTTCCTCCTACACCTGAGGATGAAGGGTGGCATGCACTTATTAGGTTAGTTAAAAGGAAGGAAGGAAGGACAGAAGGAAGGAAGGACAGAAGGAAGGAAGGAAGGAAGGAAGGAAGGAAGGAAGGAAGGAAGGAAGGAAGGAAGGAAGACAAGATCAGGATAGGAGGACAGGGAGTTGAACAAGAGATGGGGTGGGAGCTGGAGGAACTTGAGGGAGAAGTGAGGAGTGAATATGACCATAATGCATTGCATTTTCCCCTAAGAATAAATAAATCTCTGCAAGTATCTGTAAAGTAATTTAGTCCAAATTTATCTTCTTTGTAGAACCAAAATAAGCCCCAAACTATCTAAATTATTCTAAAATTTTGTAATCATAACTCCAAATTCATTTCCATATGTATACATATGAAAATGCAGCAGATATATTCAGAGAGATGATGATACAGAAGGTAGTACTTATGCCCAACTAAGGGTTAGGTAGAATCATATGCATATAGTTTTTAAGATTAAAACCTTTATATGTTTTCTTCATTTTGAAAACAAAATATTTCAGTTTAACAGTGTTTTATCTTTTGTTTGCTTGTTTTTATTGGAGGGTTTCTGATGGGGGAAGTCCTTCTGTGTATATGTAAATAAAACACTGTTGGACAATAGGGAAGCAAGATGGGTGTGACTAGGAGTCTAGGAAGATTCTGGGAAATGTAGTGAAGAAGGGCCATCTTCACAATGTGTTCCCTGGAGTAGAGAAAGCAAGTCTGGCATTCTCAGAAAGCTAAGTCTTTGTAAAAACATATATTGGTAGTTATGGGTCAATAATTTCAATAATTAAGTCAGAGCTAGCCAATGAGAAACAATAGCAAATGGCCAACAGCTTCTTATTTAAAATAGTGTCTTATGTGTTATTTGGGGGCTAAAGCGACAATGGGTCCCAGGTGGCCGGCAGGAAGAATGCACGTTACAGGTTCTGTATTTTTTTCTTTTAATCTAATAAGTTTTTACTAATGAACTTCAGAATTTTAAGCTTGCAAATATTAGACTACACTGGGTAACAACTGTATTAGTTACTTTTGTTGCTGTAACAAATCTCTTGAGGTAAGCAACTTAACCAATGAGGATTTATTCTGGCTCACAGTATGAGAAGCCGAGAAGGCCTGACAACTGGAGAGTAAGTGGCTGCTCAGATGGCACACAGTCAGGAAGCATAAAAAGAAGAAAAGTGGAGCTCAGCTCTCTTTGTCTTTTCTATTCAGTACAGAACCTCAATGAACGGATTAGAGCTGCTCACATTCTTGGCAGGTTTTCTCTCCTTTGATGAACCTCTGTGGAACAATCTCAGGGATGTACCTAGAGATTCCTCTCCTAGGTGACTTTAAATCCCACCAAGTTGACAGGTCATTACCATGGTGATGCATATGGAAACAAATACTTTTTATCAGGAGAGTATGATGACTACTGCACTAAGTAAACACACATGTTCTTTTGAAAGGATTGCTTTAATTCAAGTCTGAAAATACCAGGGACCTTATAACTTCCTGTGGGATGATCTGTGATTAGATCTAAATAATACAAAGGCAACATGCATTCCTTAGAATTCACACCTCAAATTTTGAATTTTGACTCTTTCCTTGGACAAAATCACATAAGAGTATTACTGGAGATTCACCTTAGTCCCTGAGTGAGGTGGTCTAAACTTAAGAAAGTCTATCTCTGAGCACTTTCCCAAAAAATGAAACCTGTGATGGAGAGGATGTGGAGTCAAGAAAACATTCCTCCACTGTTGGTTTGAGTGTAAACTTGTACAGCCATTTTGTACATCTGTATGGTGGTTTCTAAGAAAATTGGGAATCAGTCTGCCTCAGGACCCAGCTATACCACTCTTGGGCATATACCCAAAGGACACTCAGTCACACCACAAGGACACTTGCTCAACTATATTCATAGCAGCATTATTCGTAAAAGCCAGAACCTGGAAAAAAACTTAGATACTCCTCAACCAAAGAATGGATAATAAAAATGTGGTACATATACACAATGTACTACTATCCAGCATAAAAAAATGAGGACCTCGTGAAATTTGCAGGCAAATGGATGGAACGAGAAAAAACCATCCTGAGTGAGATAACCCAGACTCAGAAAGACAAAAACAGTATGTATTTACTCATAAGTTAATATTGGTTCTAAAGCAAAAAGGATAACCAGATTACAGTCCACAGCTCTAGAGAAACTAGGTAACAAGGAGGACCCTATGAGGAACACATGTATCTCCCTGGGAAGAGAAATTAGAGGAGATCTACTGGGTAAACTGGGGGCAGGGGAGTAGTAAGGAGAAGGAGAGGGGATGAGAACATGAGGGAATGATACGGTGGAGGGGGCAGGGATACGGAGGAAGAGAAATAAGAGATATCTTAATAGATAGAGAGACTATAGGGTTAGACAGAAACCTGGGGCAAGAGGTACTTCCCAAGTATCAACAAAGATGACTCCAGCTAAGACTTATCAGTAGTGAAGAGGATACCCAAACTGGCCTTCACCTGTAATCATATTGGTGAATACCCAAACTTTAATCATATAACATTCATTCAGTAATTAATGTAACCAGACTCAGAGATCCACAACCAAGAACCAGGCTGAGCTCCGGGAATCCAGCTGGAGAGAGGGAGGAGGGAATGTATGAACAAGGGAGAACAGGTCATGATGGAAAAGTCTACAGAGACAGCTGAGCCAAGCTCATGGAAACTCATGATCTCTAGACCCACAACTGTGGAGACTCCAGGGGACCAAACTAGGCCCTCTATTTGTGGGAGACAGTTGTGAAGCTTGGGCTGAGGGGCTTATGCCAGGAGAACCACCATATAAACCTGGTATATGAACTAGCTAGTTGGAGTCCATTCCTTATGGTGAGATGCCATACTCAACCTTAATACATGGGATAGAGGCTTGGCCTGCCCCAACATATTGTGCCAGACTGTGTTGACTCATTATGGGAACACTTACTCATGAGGAGCAGTAGACTAGGGGTAGGATGGATGGGGAGAGGCATAGGGAAGTGGGAAGAGGTGTGGGAGGGAGAATTGTGCCTGGAATGTAAAATAAAATATTAAAGAATAAATTTTCATTTTTTTGGTGTTTCTCTGTGGCTTTGGAGGCTGTCCTGGAACTAGCTCTTGTAGACCAGGCTGGTCTCGAACTCACAGAGATCTGCCTGCCTCTGCTTCCTGAGTGCTAAGAATAAATTTTTAAAACAAAAAAATTTTAAAAGAATGAAGCATAAAACAAGAAGGAATAGAAGAGAGTACAATATGGTGGATGTACAAAGAAGCACTTTGAAAAATCAAGATGGATTTAACAGAGAGTAAAAGCAGTTTGTGCCTGAGTCTTTTGTCTTCTGGGGATTTTAAAGAGGTGAGAATGGAAACTCTTCTGCCCAGGATCACGCTAGTCATATGTGTGAAAACTGACCTTCACTGCTGTGGGCTAACGAGAAATAACCAGTTAACCACTTTCCATCACATTGGTTTGACTAAGACATCAGTTAAAGGCTATTCTGGGTGGCCAACCACATTTTCTACCACAGATACCCTTGTAGCTTTTGTTTGCTGGGGCCAGGAAGGCAAAACTAGTCTATTTACTGCTATTAGTTTAAAAGTCAGCTTTGTGACTGTTCTGGTTCATTCTGAGCTAAGGTATTTGAGGATTGCTCAACTCTTAATAACTGAAAGCTTTAAGCTGCTTCTTTGAGAACTGCTTGGGCTGAATTTCCCTCTCCTGTAGCCACTATTTGCCTTAGCTCTGATAATTATATCATTCACTTTGATGTAGCTGTATCTGGCTATCATTCTTCCATGTTCTGATTACATGTTCTATCATGAGTATCATCTCTGCCCTTCTTATTTATTCATTCATGTCTTGTGCATCTATTCACAGGTTTCCATCTAGCAGATGACTTTAACAGTGATATCATATTTCATTCACATTTTTATTTTAATGTGTACTAAGCTAGTTGGATGTAAAATAACCAAACACATATGTCTTTAAAAGAAAAATAAAAGTTGACATGCAAGAGTTTAGTAACGAAAACATTCTAAGAAGCATTAAAATGCACAGATGTGTGTGTGTGTGTGTGTGTGTGTGTGTGTGTTTCAAGTACAGGAAATAGTTTTAGTTAATCCATATACACTCTGACAAGGATGTATGTTTTTACTCATAGTAAATATTATTTGTAAACTTTTAACTCTATGGTTTACTAGATGTTTTAAAATACTTTGTTTATTTTAATTTATACTAAAGCTGGTGGTTTGTTGTCAAAACCCTAACAACTAAAGAACTAAAATACAATTTCCCTTCTTTGGCTGTTTGACATATATTTTAAGGTATTCATACATAACCCACATGTATATAATTTATACATATAACTTATCATGTACAAGGTACACATTTTCTGTATCAGATGATTTGATAATCCTAAAAATCATAAATGTAAGGGTAGCTAATTTAAAAGAACACAGAAACTGTATTACTACAATTATTTATGTACTAAATTTAAAATCAACTTCCTATTTCGTATTAAGGAGCCGGATGGGTGGCTCAGCAGGTAAGAGTGATGTTGCTCTGGCAGAAACCCCAATTTCATTCCCAGCAGTCAAGTCAGAAGGCTCAAACATTCCCATAACTGTAGCTTAGAGGATCCAGTGTCCTCTTCTATTCTCCTCAGGTAACTGTAAGCAGGTGGAATATGTTCTCACAGACATGCACATACACATAAATAATAATACCAACAAAAAAGAATGCTGTTAAATATGCATCTGTTAAATGACACATAATGGCAGTCACAGAGTAATGAATAATATGAGCCCAGAGCATGGTTCACAAGTGTGTCTAAAGACCTGTGCCTACTTTTAAGAGAAACTCTACCTGCCTAGATAATTCTACAGTGCCTCCTTACTATATTATTTCTGTTGGAAATTGACTGCTTGAAAAGAATCAATTATGGGGAGGGAACAAAACAAGCAAACAAAGAATAGGTTAAGCCAAAGTCAGATCTGCCTTAAAAGAAGCTAGAAATCTCTAAATTATTTTTCCTAGTTAATTCCTTATATTGTTAGTATTCAGCACCAGCTCAGTATTGTCTGCACTGGTCTTTATTTTAATTAATTCAATAATATGGATGTTCTCAGGATGGTGGGAAGTACTGGCTAGAGCTTGCATACTCTTTGGTGTTTATGTTTTTAATACAATTAAAAATATTACAGATTTTTTTCAATTCAATGAATATATATATATATATATATTACTCCATGAAGGAAGCATTTTTGTACCCCCTATCTTTAGTTTTAATAATTTGTAAAATTTAGTTGTTAACTATTTCCCACGGTCATGATAGTCTACAATTATACCTTTCTTGAACACTCTAAATTCAAGTTTTCAGTAAATAAATGCTTCCTGACATTTACAGGTTTAGTAGTTTTTTTTCTCTAAAATGACACAGAAATTGATGGAAAATGTGATCCTGATTTCAGTGGGACTTTTTGATATAGGAATGTGAAGTGACATCATAAACTGTCCTCCACTATCAGCTCCCACAGTCAGTGATACCTATCAAAAGGCCCCTCCCAATGTCACCATGGAGGTAACAAGCTAGTAGAGTAAACTCATCATAGGTCTCAGCTAGCAGGCAGACCAAGCCTGCCTTCCAGCTGGTGAAAACTGAAGAATAGACCCAGATGATATCAGAGGCTGTGAGTGTGGGGCTGGGTCTGTGATCTCATGCTGTCTGTGGCAGAGGGATGAAGAATGCCATAGTAAGCTAAGTAGAAAGTTCAGACGGCTTTGAATTGTTGCAGGACAGAACTGAACCGAGTCTGCCTATTCAGCCCAGAGGCGAAGGCAAGAGTGGTTCAAAGTAAGAGTGTTTTTAAAAATTACTCACTGTTTAAACTGCAGATTACTAATTTATCATATTTTGGAAAATATTTTTCTCTTTGTAGACATTCGAGATATGCATTATTTCCTACAGAATGATGGAAAATACCTCAATGTGGTTACTAAAAAAATCACATGGTTGGCTCAGAATGTATTTTAAGAATTTAAAAGTTGTACTTTCTTGTGAACAGTTTGCTGACTCTGTCCTCAGAATCACCAGAAGCTTTTGTCTGGGAAAAGATGCTTTATATGCTTAAATCATTAAATAAGCCATATTTCCTCGCTATGTTATTTCGAAATAGTTATGTAGAAATACACCCAAAATTTTTGAGACTTTGTGGGAAGATTCATTAAATATAACAATGTAACATTTGTATCTGTTCAAGAAAAAAAAACGTGGAAACAGAACACATAAATAAAATGAAATCTTCCCAAGTGTACATTCTATAAAACAAAATTTTGTGCTATTTTCTGCTTCTTTGATTTTGTTTTACAAATTTGCTTTCCCATTTTCATATATATGGTTTTCATTTCATACTATATCTTTCCAATAAAAATATAAAATCAAGAACAAGACAAGGTTGTACAGTCTCCCCATACCTCTTCAATATTGTACTTGAAGTTCTTGCTAGAGCAATAAAACCACAAAAGGAAATCAAGGTGATACAAATTGGAAAGGAAGAAGTCAAACTTTCATTATTTGCAGATTATATGATAGTTTGCATAAGTGACTCGAAAAGCTCTACCAGGGAACTCCTATAGCTGATAAACACATTCAGCAAAGTGGCAGGATACAAGATTAACTCATAAAAATCAGTAGTACTACTATATATAGAAAATAAAGAGGCTGAAAAAGAAATCAGAGAAACATCACCATTTACAAAAGCCACAAACAGCATAAGATATCTTTGGGTAACTCTAACCAAACAGGTGGAAGACCTGTATGACAAGAACTTTGAGTCATTAAAGAAAGAAATTAAAGAAGATAACAGAAAATGGAAAGATCTCCCATGCTCTTGGATAGGTATGATCAACATAGTAAAAACGGCAATCTTATCAAAAGCAATCTACAGACTCAATGTAATGCCTATCAAAATTCCAGAACAATTTTCACAGACCTTGAATGGACAATTCTGAACTTTATATGGAAAAAAAGACCCAGGATAGCCAAAACAACCCTGTACAATAAAGGAACTTCAGGAGGCATCACCATCCCTGACTTTAAGCCCTACTATAGAGCTATAGCAATGAAAACAGCTTGTTATTGGTACTAAAATAGACAGGTAGACCAATGGAAATGAATTGAAATCCCTAAATGTGACTTTTATGAGATGTATTGTGACAAAATTTAAGCATTTCTTAGGGATGTAAGAAATTGTATTGCTTTTCTTTCCCCCAGTTCTGGACATCAAACCCAGTTTTCAAACGCTAGGCAAGGTCTTACCACCAAGCCAAATTCCCAGCACTGGTTATTCTTAATTGTAATCTACTTATGGTAAACATCTATGTCTTAATTGAGCTTATTTGTTTAGTAGATAAGGTTTTAAAGAAATTGTAGTTCAAAAGATCAACACATCCCTGTTTCTCTTTGACCCTCTGTGGCTCTTCCTCTAGAGCTCTGAATTTTCAGGCATGTACCTCTAGCTCTAAAACCAGAGCTATATATCTGTCATTATTATTATTGTTATTATTATCACTATTATTATTATTATTATTATTATTATTAATGCCTGCTCCTGTCTGGAAATAAGGGCTATATTTGTTTTTCTTATTAGTACTAATTAACTCAGAAGAAATTTCTTATGTTGATTCAGATCAGATTCTTCCCTTGCTTATTTTATCCATTTTCAGAAATGTGACTTACATTAGTTAAGTATAGAAGAAGGTTTTAGAAATTTTATATATATATATATATATACAAATAAAGAATGTCAATAATTGGCTGTCTTCTGTCTTATCTAGGCAATATCATTTGGATTTCTTGAGGTTAAGTTTCCCCATCTATAAAGCAGGACACAGAACTACCATAACTGTGATTGTTGTTAGAACTATAGTCGGAGTTGTTCTCTTGACTTCTTTGTCTTAGATGGCATGATTTCCTTTTTTTTCTCATACTGTAAGACAAGAACCATGAAGTACAGTGACTACAAAATTAACAAGATAGGAAAACAAAAGATGTTTTGATATAATGCAGTAATAGAATTTATATGAATGTGCCTTTGCTAAAAGTGACTCTTCCCACAAAGTCTACTATTGTTGCCATTGGGGCTAATTCAGGCATTCAGTGATCAGATATAATTTTTCAGCAAAATATGTATCTAGAGATTTCTAAATTTTAGCAACCAATAGAATTGAGTTGTCAGACATCTTGAGATAATATATTTGATAATAGACCATTGCTTAATTATGCTAAATTTCTTGTCTAAAGTGTCACAGAGAAAAAAATTTAAAACAAGTTGTAGATTCATGGAGAAATTCACTTTGTTCAGATCATTCCTCTTGTTACTCAGCTCTCTATTGCTTCATGATTCATGCTCCCATTATTAATTGGACTAATTATACCTTGTGAAACACTGGTACGGATATTTTCTGTGCTCCTGCTTGCAGCCATCAGAAATGAGAGAGGAAGGAAGCACATATGCAGAACCGACATTATCCTTTAAGAGTAAGGAGAACCAAAACCAGCCAATTAAGATAAAGAAAGGTAACATTTTCTGCCTTGTGTGTGTGTGTGTGTGTGGGTTTGTGTGTTGAAAACACAATATCAAATATGAAAAACATAAGCTCATAATTACATTCACAAATATTTGATATTGTATGTTACATGTCTGGTTATTTCTATTAAAATATATTTCTGGATGGACTGATCTTAATTTTAACCTCAGGCATAAACATCCATTTTTCTCTAATTATGAGGTCTTCCTATGTTTGTTATGTGATTTGTCTTTTGATATTATGCAGACTCCCTATGGCGTATGACTGCTATGATCCTGGGAACAGTATGTCTTTGTCTTCTGATGTCAAATACAGTCTTGGGATATCTGTGTGAGTATAATACATATATGTATATATATATATACATATATATATACTATGGCAACAATGAGGTAAAATGACATAACAACTGGTGAACTTTGTAACGTTCCTAGACATCC
Organism: Mesocricetus auratus; assembly: GCF_017639785.1. Lineage (NCBI taxonomy): Eukaryota > Metazoa > Chordata > Mammalia > Rodentia > Cricetidae > Mesocricetus > Mesocricetus auratus. The sequence continues at coordinate 952,489 of NW_024429187.1, read as the reverse complement.
TAGTGATTATGGATATTAGTAATAATTGTGATGATGATACAGACTTTATTAGTATCTTATATTTCTGCTTTTCAGACACATAAAATATTATACTGCTATAATTATACAGATGTACATGAATAAATACAATGCAGATTAATATATAAAATAAATATAATCAAGTTTGCTTATAATCAGTGAGTTGAGAGTGCATATATTTCCTCACTAAATTCATTTAAAGAAAATACATGTGATTATATCATGTAGTAAACACAAAGATGCATAGAGTCAAATTCTCCTAGATGTATTCATCAACTTAAAATGAGCACAAAACTGAAATCTGTATGCAGTTTCATTATGTAAAATTTCAGTGGGCTACTTACATTAGGTAGATTGCTCTTTTTTCTGCTTTTATAATTTGGACATTTTTTAGGCTGACTTTCAAACACTCAAGAGTCACACAAGAGGGTGGACAGATGGCTAAGTGGTTAAGACCACTTGTTCTTGCAGTGGCAAAGAGCACAGCTCTTGCAGGCCCTGCATTCAGTTCACAGAGCTATAGGGTAGCTCACAACCCTCCTTAGCTCTAGTTTCAGGGGGTTGGCTCAACACCATCTTCTGGCCTCCAAGCTCACTGAATACACATGGTAAACATACATTCATTCAGGCAAAACACTCACACACATAAAATAATTTTTTAAAAGAATCAGACAAATGTTTAACAGAAATCTCCATTAAGCAGGAAGTACACTATGGCCAGTTAATAAATTTGCTTTGCATATGCACTTCAAGTACTTAGCTTCCTGCAATACTGTTGGAACCACAAAGGAGAATAAACATGACCTCTTTGCTCCATGAATACACCACCATTTATCAGTTTTGATATTGTTTTGTTGTTGTTGTTGTTTTGTTTTTTGTGTTTTTTTTTTGAAAGAGGGTTTCTCTGTAGCTTTGGAGGCTGTCTTGGAACTCGCTCAGTAGACCAGGCTGGCCTTGACAATTTTGACACATGTCTAATCAGTTAATTTTATTGTTTACTTGGTGAATTTGGTTGTTGTTTAATACATGGTCCTGTTCTGTAAGCCTAGCCAGATTGAAATAGACTGAGATACACCTACCTCTGACCCTCCTACCCACCCCAGTGCTAGGTTTAGAGGTTTTGCCATCACACCTGGCTGAAGTTGTTTCTTAACTGCTCGTCCCCCTGCCATTACCTCCCAGTGCTGAAATTACAGATCTTCAGTGATACACCTGGCTCTAACAAATTTGAAAACTTACACTCTATAATTTATATCAGTATCATTTTTCTGTTTGCTTGAAAACATTTTGGGTTAAATTAAATTAATTCATTCAATAAACAATTTTGTTATCTCCAATGGGGCAAAAAATATGTATGGCATCAAGATTTCAGAAATTTAAAGAGGATCCTACTTGTTTACTAGCTTCACTGATGGTGTGAATTGTAGGCTGGTAATCCTTTCTCTATGTCTAAAATACATATATGAGGAGTACATACCATGTTTGTCTTTTTGTGACTGAGTTACCTCACTAGGGATAGCTTCTTATAATTCCATCCATTTGCATGCAAATTTCAAGATTCCATTGGTTATTTTTCCACTGAGTAGTACTCCATTGTGTAAATGTACCACATTTTCTCTATCCACTCTTCAGTTGAGGGGTATCTAGGTTGTTTCCAGGTTCTAACTATTACAAATAATGCTGCTATGAACAGATGTCCTTGTGGTATAAATGTGCATCTTTTGGGTATATGCCTAAGAATGGAATTGCTGGGTCTTGTGATAGACTGAATGCCATTTTCCTGAGGACCTTACATACTGATTTCTAAAGTGGCTATACTATTTGGTACTCCCACCAACAGTGGAGGAGTTTTCCCCTTCTCCACATCCTCTCCAGCATAAACTGTCATTGGTGTTTTTGATTTTAGCCATTCTGACAGAAGTAAGATGGTATCTCATAGCTGTTTTGATTTGCATTTCCCTGATGGCTAAGGATGTTGAGCACTTTTTTAAGTGATTATCAGCCATTTTAGATACCTCTATTGAGAATTCTCTATTTAGTTCTGTACCACACTTTTTAATTGGATTATTAGGTGTTTTGGAAACTAGTTTTTGAGTGCTTTATAAATTTTGGAGATCAGCCTTCTGTCAGATGGGGGTTGGTGAATATCTTTTCCCATTCTGTTGGCTGCCATTTTGTCTTGTTGACTGTGTCCTTTGCCTTACAGAAGCTTCTTATTTTCAGGAGGTCCCATTTATTAATTGTGGATCTCAGTGTCTGTGCTACTGGTGTTATGTTCAGGAAGCAGTCTCTTGTACCAATTTGTTGAAGAGTATCTCCTACTTTCTCTTTAAGAGGTTCAGTGTGGCTGGATTTATTTTGAAGTCTTTGATCCATTTGGACTTTTGTGCAAGGCAATAGATGTGAATCTATCTGCAGTTTTCTACATGCCAGCATCCAGTTATGCCAGCACCATTTGTTGAAGATGCTTTCTTTTTTCCATTGTATAATTTCAGCTTCTTTGTCAAAAATCAGGTATTCATAGGTTTGTGGGTCCATATCAGTGTTTTCAACTCAATTCCATTCGTCTACTGTCGATTTCTGAGCCAATACCAAGCTGTTTTTAGAACTATAGCTCTATTATAGAGCTTGAAGTGAGGGATGGTGATGCCTCTGGAAGTTCCTTTATTTTACAGGGTTGTTTTGTCTCTCCTGGGTTTTTTTCCACGTAATGTTGATTATTGCTCTTTCAAGGTCTGTGATGAATTGTGCTGATATTTTGATGGTGATTGCTCTGAATCTGTAGATTGCTTTTGGCAACATTGCCATTTTTACTATGTTGATCCTACCTATCCAAGAGCCATGGGTGATCTCTCCATTTTCTGGTGTCTTTTTAAATTTCTTTCTTTAAAGACCCAATGTTCTTTATATATAGGACTTTCACTTGTTTGTTATTATTACCCCAAGATATTTCATGTTGTTTGTGGCTATTGTACAGGGTAATGTTTCTCTGATTTTTTTCTCAGTGCATTTATCGTCTGTATATAGTAGGGCTACTGATTTTTATGAGTTAACCTTGTGTCTTGCCTCTTTGCTGAAGGTGTTTGTCAGCTACAGGGGTTCCCTGGGAGAGTTTTGGGGTCACTTATGCAAACTATAATATTATCTGGTCTCCTTTTAATGTCTTACTGATCTAGCTCGTACTTCAAGTACAATATTGAAGAGATATGGAGAGAGTGGACAACCTTGTCTTGTTCCTGATTTTAGGGTAATCAAGTTGAGTTTTGCTCCATTTAATTTGATGTTGGCTGTTTGTTTACTGTATACTGCTCTTATTATGTTCATGTATATTCCTATTATCCCTGATCTCTCCAGGAACTTTTAACATAAAGTGGATTTTTCAAAGGCTTTTCAGCATTTAGTGATATGATCATGTGATTTTTTTGTTTGTTCATATGGTGGATTATATTAATATATTTTCATATGTTGAAACACCCCTGCATCCCTGGGATGAATCCTACTTGATCATGGTGAATAATTTCTCTCATGTGTTCTTGGATTTGTTTTGCCAATATTTTATTGAGTAGTTTTGCATCAATGTTCATGAAGGATATTGGTCTGTAGTTCTCTTTCTTAATTGTTTCTTTGTGTGGCGTGGGTACCAATTTAATTGTAGCCTGGTAAAAAGAGTTTGGCAATGAACTTTCTAGTTCTATTTTGTGGAACAGATTGAGGAATCTGTATTAGCTCTTCAAGAAGGGGAAAGGGACAACATCTCCTGAGCAAATTTGGAGCATGGGGCGGGGGGAGATGGAGCTAGAAGAAAGAGAAGGGGAGAAGAGGAGGGGAGAAGAAGACATGTGGGAGCAGGAAGAGTGAGTCAGGGGAAGAACAGAAGAGAGCAAGATAAGAGATACCATAATAGAGGGAGCCATTATATGTTTAAAGCAAATCTGGCACCAGGAAAATAACCAGAGATCTACGAGGATGACACCAACAATCTAAGCAATAGACGAGAAGCTAACTTAAATACCCTTCCCCAATAATGAGATTGATGACTACCTTATATGCTATCCTAGAGCCTTCATCTGGTAGTTGATGGAAGCAGAAGAAGACACTCACAGCTAATCACTGAACTGAAATCCTCGAATCCAGTTTCAGAGAGGGAGGAGTGATGAGTAAAGAGGTCAAGACCAGGCTGGTTGCAACCCTCAGAAACAGCTGACCTGAACAACAGGGAGTTCATGGACCCCAGACTGATTGCTGGGAAACCAGCATAGGACTGATCCTGACCCTCTGAACTTGGGTGTAAGAGAGGAGGCCTCCACAATCTATTGGGCCTCCGGTAGTAGATCAGTATTCATCCCTAACATATGAAAGAACTTTGAGGGCCCATTCCACCTGTAGGTATACTCTCTCACCATAGACATATGGGGGAGTGCCTAGGTCCTGTTCCAAATGATATGACAGACTTTGAAGATTCCCCCATTAAAGGCTTCACCTTCACTGGAGAGAGGAAAGGGGATGGGATGAGGGTTAGTGAGGGACATTGGAAGAGGGGAGGGAGAGGAAACTGGTATTGACATGTAAAATAAGCTTGTTTCTAATTTTAATAAAAAGATAGAAAATATATTTAAAGAGGAAAAAAGCTTTTAAAGATTTACTTGGAAAATATATATATATATATTTATATATTGGAGTGGTTTTAAAAATAAAATTAATGCAATAAGGGCATGATGCATTGTTTTATGGGTGACACATAACATCTTGATGTCAAGAAGCCTTCCTAGTTGAGACATCAATTGAGGTTAAATAACAGAAAATAAGAATTAGGACACTCATATAGAAAACTCATCTACATAGAGTAGGGAGCATGAGAAAGGAAAAGATTTAGAGACCACAGACAGTTGTGGTATAGTGAAAGAATAAGCTAGATACAAATTTGGACAGATAATGCTAATTTATAAAGGTTTCCGTACCATACCAGGCAACTTTAGAGTCCATATGAAAGAAAAATGAAATAAAAAATAACTGTCTGGTGATTGTAAGTGAAGAGCCACTGTTATATGGACAGGCAAGGCCTTTAGAAGGAGAAGACTCAGAAAACTAGAAATGAACATGCAAGTATAGGATACTTGTTTCAGAAGTGACCGTGATTGCCTAGTTTAGCATCATGATAGAAGTCAGGGAAACACGGGAGGAATGCCTAAGCTGCAGAATGGCTAGAACATGCAATTAGCTGAGTAGGGGAGGAACAAGAAGGCATCAGTGATCCAATTTCATGTCAGACTCATATTTTTTTGTAGACAAAATCATATTAAATGTGAGAAAAAACATATGAACACTAAGCTAAGGTGTGTGGGTGTGTGTTTCTAATAAGAGAGAGAGTGTGAGGGAGAGACAGAGACAGAGACAGAGAGAGACAGAGAGAGGAGTATGTTGCACAACAGTGAACATATCCACAAAGTTTATGTTGAATTATCTTTTTCAGTTTGTGGTAGGTAATAGATTCAGAGTATCAGCACACATATGAGCTCAAGGCAGATATCTACATTAGGGATACAAAATGTGTTTAATTACACTCAGTTAATACAGCAAATTACTTCAGAAGGCATATCATATAGAAACCTTTCAAAACCAGTGGGTAGTGTTGCCATGTTTGAAGACAAGAGGTCAGGAAGATGACACTTAGGATAAATTAACATAAAAAACAGGCAACTGTGATTGAGGGTGAAAGAGATGGAAATCTGATTAGTGGAAACACAGCCATCTGGCATCAGGCACAGTGTACTAAGGATAGCCAGTGCTGAAGTGAAATGTCAGTATAAACAGACAGAACTTTGATCAAGAGGAAGACCACTAAAGCTCTGTGCTTAGCAGTGAATCTCTGCTTCTGCTTCTATCAGCTACTGGGTAAAGGCTCTAGGATGGCATTTAGGGTAATCATCGATCTCATTATTGGGGAAGGGCATTTAAGGTTGCCTTTCCACTATTGCTTAGATCCTTAGTTCGGGTCATCGTTATGGATTCCTGGAAATTTCCCTAGTACCAGGTTCCTCATTAAGCCTATATTGACTCCCTCCATTAAGGTATCTCTGTCGTTGCTCTCCTCTGTTCTTCCTCCAACTCCACCTTAGGAGAAAAGAGGAGGAGAAAAGGGAAGGGGAGAAAAGAACATGAGGGATCAAGGAGGTCTTCAAGTTGATTCTTTCTTTAAAAGACTTACTGCCTCTGCACTCCTATGCTTTTGCCCACCCCCATATACAAATGACTCTAAAACATAGTAAGTCTTTTAAGGGGAGGGACTTAGCTCTGCAACAACTAGTTTCAGTGAGTTGTGAGCTATCTGATATGAGGGCCAGGAACAAAAATTGGGTCCTCTGCAAGAGTAGAACATGCTCTTAACCACTGAGCTATATCATCATCCCCAAGATTATAATTCCAAACAGAGATTTCTAGTTCACTTTTTGTACATTAAAAAAATCTATTTGATTTTCTCCGTGCATATTCAATAAGTCCATTATAAATTAAAATATAAAGTCAGATCTTTCAGACTCCACACATAAACATTAAACGGAATAGTAAATTTCAAAGCATTGTTTGCAGATACAGGGCATACAGTCAGTTCATACAATTTTTTTCTTTTCAGTTGACCTTTTCTTTTACAAATGTTGTAAGTACTTTAAAAGTAGTGTGTTGCAAGTTTTAAATAGCTGTATTTTAAAATAGATTTTGTTTTCTAGCACTTCAAATATTTTATATTTTCTTGCTGTTGTTTAATTAACACCATCTACTATTTACAATTACTGTAATTGTAAATGTACTGTAAATGACTGTAATGTGGTCAGTTATCACAAATTGTGGTTCTAATCTCACAGTATGGAATTAGTTTTTCAGAGAACTTCTAACTTCAAAATTCAATATGGGGAAGATGCAAATACAAATACAGTCTCCTCAATGAAAGTAGAAGGTCCTTCAAGTTTACCACCAATTGCAGGTATGCATCAAAACTTGAACTGTCATACTTTTAGTGGTATTTACATTTCCATCCCACTTCATATTTTAATCTTAAAACTTTACATTGAACTTTGGCAGGATTTGAGTTTTGCTCACCTCTCCTTACCAAATGCATCATTTTTGTTACAGTTAAGTAAACTTTTGACTTCCACCGAAAAAGATGATATTGGTTTGCACCTTGAGTTTACTGAGCATTTCATATGATTCTATACTGTGGGTGTATACTGTGGGTTTATTTGCCCAGTGTAGAGCCTTTTAGATCAATGTCACTCCCATTGCTCATTTTTATGGATCTCTGTAACCATCCGGGAGCCTTCATCCAGTGACTGATGGAGACAGAGGCAAATACACACAGTTAAACACTCAACTGAACCCAAGGAACCCAGTGACAGAGAGAGAGGAGCGATGAGCAAATTGGCAGAGAATGGGCTGGCAAAAACAGCAGAGACAGCTGATCCGAACAGGGGAGAGCTCTTGAACCACAGACCGCTGGGAGGCCAGCATGGGACCAATCCAGACCCCCTGAATTTGAGAGTCAGTGAGGAGGCCTGGGCAACCTATGGGGCCCTGGGCAGTGGATCAGTGTTTATCCCTGGAATACTAACAGACATCGTGTGTCCATAACACAAAGAGGGATGCTCTCTCAGCCTGGACTCTTAGGGGAGTGCCTGGGCCCTACCCTGAGTGAAATGACAGACTCTAGATATCCCATATGTGGAAAGAATTGGCGATAGGGTTGGAGGCTGGGGGGGATGGTGGGGGGATGCGGGAGGAGGAGAAGGAGAGGGAACTGGGATTGTCATGTAAAACAAGCTATTTAAAATTAAAATAAAACAAGAAATGCTTAATGCTGGTGTCTTTTTTCCTTGAGAAGTTAAGATTTGTCAATACAGCCCTCACAAAGTTCTCAGATCTGTCAGAGACAGCTTCCATATTCAAAAGATTCTTTCCTTTAAAGTTTAACAGAAGATCTATTTTTAGTGAAAACAATTACTCTTTGGAGTTAAATATGGAACCAATGATGAAACATCCAAATCCCATGTCTTGAAGTGGCTCTGAGGATAATGGGTGCTTTTATTTTCAGGAAAAGGCTACTACCCATGTCACGGAAGATGGTCGTGTTGTGGAGAAAATTGTTACTACTTTTCAGAAGAAGAAAAGACATGGGATGAGAGTGATGCATCCTGTAGACGCCTGGGTTCTCACCTGGCTGAGATTGACAACAAAGAGGAGCAAGTGTGTGGAGTGTGTTAACTGAGTGTTTCTTGAGAAGTCCCGATGCCTTGAGCTGTGATAATCATTTACGTTCCTTCTACTGTTCTTTGCCTGTTAAACAGAAACACTTGTGTACTTTGGCACATATTTACCTGGAGAGAAAAGGGCACAGACATTAAAAATTCCCAGGCGATCATTTTTATATCTTTAGAAATAGCCCTGGTGTGGGCTCCATGGGATAATTCTCAACCACTTTACTGACATTGCATTTTCAGAGTTTAGCTTGAGCAGACCATTTGTTTTAGTGAAAAGCTAATAAGAAAAGCTATCCTTGATGACACAAGTGACCAAAACAAGTAATTATTTTTGAGTTCTGCTCTTCTATCATCAGTACCTTGAAAAATTGTGCTTCTCTGTCATTTGACATGGGAGAAATGGGATTTAAAATAAAGGACAAATAAATAAAAGGAATATGGTAGGCTCTTTTTTCAGAAATAAATTTTATTTTACTTATAACTAAGAATGATAAAAGTTCCCTCTATTGTTTGTATATGACACTTGCTATTTCCAAAGTTTAAGAAGAAGGGGTCACTCTGGCATATTCTGTAGATTTATTTCCAACAATTCAAGTTAGGCACTAGATTCCATTTACTTTTAAGAATGCTGCTTCAAATAATATCTTATAGAGGATGCATAAAACACCATTATGCTAACTAATATAGAATTATTTTATTAAGATAGATTTTCATAAAGAAACAGAGGGGGTAGACAAAAATACAAAGACCAATTTATAATTTATGAATATCTTTCACATTTTGAACCTCTGTTGTTGTAAATGAGTTCTTTATAAATTGTAATACTATTTTACTTTGAAGAAATTTGTATAAATTGTGTATAATTCTTTAATTTTCAATAAATGTATTCCAAAGATTTATTTTAGAGGTGTGTGTGTGTGTGTGTGTGTGTGTGTGTGTGCGTGTGTGCGCGTGTGTATGTACATATGGAGATCAAAAGAGATGTCAGATCTCCTGTAGTTGGGCTTAGAGGTGATTGACAATTGCATGTGCTCAGAATCAAACTTGGGTCCTTTGCAAGAGCAGCAAATAGTCTCAACCATGGAGCCATTTTTGTATCCTCTATGTATAACTCATATTTTTCTTCCTTTTTTTAGAGTTGGTAGGGAAACTTGTGATCTAGACTTTGCATAAGAGCCTGTGGTGTGGTTTGCTTGGGACCTTGTGAAGGCAAGCACGATTCTGTATAGTCTAGGGAGCAGAAAACAGGGTCCCTATATCTGACAGAAACAATAGCATGGAGTCTTGTTGAATGCATGTAGGATCTTAACAATAAAGAGAAAAGAGATGGCCATTCCTGAAGGCACAGAATGTGTCATCCTTCTGGAAAGGGAGGAGTGCACATGACCTCATGATAATATAGAATCAGGGTCCTAGTAGAAGAAGAAAGAAAATTAGTTGGTCTAGGGACGAGGAAGGAGTGGGCACTACCCAGTGGCAGCATTGCCATATAAGTTCCAGAGAAGGGAGATGGGGTGCTGACAGCCTAGAGAAGAGAACAAAGGTCCTACCCAGTAGGTCAGTTGGTGTGGGGGCTGTGTCTATATTTTTACTCCTAGAAGATGTACATAAATGATTGAAATTATTGAAACATATGTAACTTATGTGGTTTTAGAGATATAAAATGTATACTTTAATATGTTTCTATAATGTTAATGCATTTTACATGAATTGCATTTTTCATTTGTATACATTTACTAAACTGTATAATATCAGAGACTATGAACTCTGTGTGTGTGTATGTGTGTGTGTGTGTGTGTGTGTGTGTGAGAGAGAGAGAGAGAGAGAGAGAGAGAGAGAGAGAGAGGGAGAGAGAGAGAAATGGACACAGAGATAGAGAAAGACAGATAGATACACAGAAAGACAGGGGCACAGGGAGGAGAGGAGGACATATAAAAGTGTATTGCTTTTAGCAACAAAATTCACTGCCTCATATTGGCAAGTATAATAAAAACATAACTAATATATTTAAACTCATTATTTCAGTACATAAAATCTTCAGACTGATTCTGTGATCTACATTTATACATAAGGAAAATGCAAGTTTATTAATATTCTTATTATAAATGCAACATAATTAAGATTTTTCTATAGTTTCTTAAGTTTCATGTGGCATAAGACATCATGACATGGATGCAGCCTTTTGTTCTTTATCAAGTCATAGTAATTTGCTTTGTATTAATACCATCAAATTTGTATTCTGTGCTGTAATGTTCAAGGTGTATTCTCTTTTTTACACATAACTGTAGGAGTAATGTCGCACAGCAGGGCACATAAAAATTTTTAAACTTCCCTAGCATTCTTCAATATGATATCAATACCAATAGTAAATATATTCATTTAATTTCATTATCCCCAGAACTCTTGTCATTATTCCCATCTAACCTAAGGTGATTAATTGGAAAATACCTTGCTACAGCTTTAACATGTATATTTTTATTGCTATCAGTATGTCTACATTTACTGACCTATAAATACTTTCTTTACATGAAGTATGTGTACTTGGATTTTTTCCCTATTGGATGAATTTCTTCATTGACTTACAAGATATCTCTGTCTTTTAAATAACTACAAGCATCTCTAACTCTGAGGCTTGTTTTAACATGTTTTATAAAGTGTCTTTTGACACTGAGAAATTACAAATTTAGTGTATCTTGAATTTGAACCTTATGTATAATGTCTTATATGATATTGATACTATGAGGAATACTAAAATTCTAATTTTTCCACAGAACTTTATTCAGTCACAATTGAATTACAGCTATTGGGTTGGATTACGTAAAAATGGAAATCAATTCCAGTGGGTGAACCAGAAGGATAGAGCACTTTCTTCAAACTTGTAAGTTTTTTTTTCAGAAACTTCCTTAAAAATTGATTCACTATAAGACAAGATCCTTCTGAATTAGATCATGTCATTAGTTCACTACTATAGCTTTTCATGCACAGAACCTCATGGAAATTAAGACCTAATAATAACAGAACAAAGAAGCATTTCTTTCCATGTTTCCTAATTGTTCTGTTTGTTATTTTATTATTTTAAAGGGTATATGCATGTTTCACATATATCTGTTTAGCATGTGCATGCCTGATGCACTCAGAGTCCAGAAGAGGACATTGGGTTCCTTAGAATTGGAGTTACAGATCATTGTACGCAGTCATATAGGTGCTGGAAATTGAAATAGTCCTCTGAAAGAGCAATAAAAACTGTTAACTGCTTGGCCATATCTTTAACCCCTTCATCAAGAAAAGTACTCTATATCCCTGTACTAGGCCTTATCATTTAGCGGCTTTCTCTCAGAAGGGTGTGGTGCCAACTTAAATAACCACATATTTGCATTTTTATATTGTGATAATAAAAGCTTTGCTTAACAAGTAATTTGTCTTCAATAAACATTTTTGACACAGATATTTTCGCTCAACAAATTCTGCATCTGCAGATTGTGGATACCTCAAGCCAACGTACCTCAGCAACAGTGTGTGTAGTAGATATCTCCATTACATTTGTGAAAAGAACTTTACCTGCCTTGTTACTTTGAAGAATTGGTAAAAATCACAGTTTTTCTGTTTTTATTCCTTAATGGCTATTAGTAAAATAAAATTCAATAGCTTAGAGTATTTGATCCAAATCAGTAAACTCTACGTGACTTAGGAAGCCTTATTCTCTTGAATCAAGGATAAAGCAAAGATTTTTAGGCATTAAATGAAATAAACTCAAGAAGTACATATATATTTTAAAACGGCAAGAACCAGTGAATGGAGAAATATGAAACACTTAATTTGTTTGGGAAGACTTTGTACTTATTTCTTCCAATCATCTAAGAAAATGTATTTCCATAAATGAGTGATATATTTGTATTACACAAAATATAAATGAAAGCAAAATTATACTGTAAAACCATTTATTCTTTCCTTTCTTGTCTTTCCTACCACTTGTCAGACTCAATTAGATTTTAGATATCATCCCAAGGATATCACATGGAAATGCATTCTACTTATAAAGTAAATGTTACAAATGCATAAAGTTCAGTATATAGTTTTCTATCTCAAGGGTGGGTTTTGTTTTCATATAATGCCTCACTATGTAGTTGTGGTTGGCCTGGAACTGATGTAGAACAGACTAACTTAAAATTGGTGGAGGTCCTCTCACCCTGGACTTCCTGAATGTTAGGATTGCTGGTGTGAACCACCAGCCTCATTTTGCTTTTCAATATTTAGACATCGCAGACTGTTTCTTGTCCAGACATAGAGGATATGTATACTTTTTGGAAGCATCTTTAATCATGTGCTAGTATGAGATACCCCAAAATGTGCTTGGCCAATCTTTATTTAGGCTTATTCTAGAATTTGCAATTACATGAAACCTAGAGTGAGTGATGCTTTATTCAGTTTTATGTAGCACAGAGAGTATCTCCAGGATAAACCTCTGCTTCTGTTATTTCTGTATCAAAGTTTTACATTTTAGCAGATATTCAATAAACAGCATTCACACTGGTTGTGTCTTTATCATTCTCCAAACAATAATTTTCACCAATACTTGATTCTTCACATTTTTAACACCAGTGTGTTGTCAATAGATTTTATTTGGTTAAGAAAATATTTCCTAAAGGAGATACTATTCATTGTTTAAATGACTAATTCCTCATTAATTTGTGATAGTTAGTCTGATTTGTATAAGCACTTTGTGTGTGTTTAATATACATTATTGCTTGAAAAAAGTATTATCAATTTAAATTTTTTTTCATTGTTTCATTCTACTTTAAATGTTTTTTATCATTTTTTATTTTAATTTTAAATGGCTTGTTTTACATGTCAATCCCAGTTCCCTCTCCCTCCCCTCCTCCCACACTCCCCTTCCCCCCCTCCCTCCCACCCTATTGCCAAATCCTTCCACATAGGGGATATCTAGAGTCTGTCATTTTACTCTTGGTAGGGTCAAGGCACTCCCCTAAGAGTCCAGGCTGAGAGAGCATCTCTCTTTGTGCTATAGGCCCCTGAAGACAGTTTGTATACCAGGGATAGACACTGATCCACAGCTCAGGGCCCCATAGGTTGCCCAGGCCTTCTCACTGACCCTCACATTTGGGGGGTCCAGATCAGTCCCATGCTGGCCTCCCCACTGTCGGTCTGGGGTCCAAGAGCACTCCCCTGTTCAGATCAGCTGTCTCTGCTGGTTTAGCCAGCCCATTCTTTGCCAATTTGCTCATCACTCCTCTCTCTCTGTCACTGGGTTCCTTGGGTTCAGTTCAGTGATTAGTTGTGTGTTTGCCTCTGCTTCCATCAGTCACAGGATGAAGGCTCCCGGATGGTTATAGACATCAAGTTCATTATCAGGAATGGGCATTCGAGGTGGTCCCTCCACTATTGCTTAGCTTGCCAATTGATGTTATACCTTTAGATCACTCGAGGTCACTCTGGTGCCTGATCTGTCTTCGATCCTATGATTCCCTCTTCCCCCTATTCTACCCCCACCCCCTCAACTTCCTGTTCCCCCATGACCAACTCCCTTCCTCTTTACCCCCTCTATTCTTCCCAGGTCCCACTCCCCCCCAACCCTCGCCGTGTTCCCCATCCATTCAGAGGATCTTGTCTCCATCCTCTTCTCTTGGGTACTATGCATATATGCATATCTTTTAGGTTCTTTCATGTTTCCCAGACTCTCTATCTGTGGAAGTGCAGACTGGCACTATCCTGATCCATATCTAGAATCCATATATGAGTGAGTACATACCATGTTTGTCTTTTTGCAACTAAATTTTTTCAATAGTTTTAAATTAAAATGGAATTTATAAAACAACACATTACTTGTACATATTTATGGGTAGTAAGTAATTTTATGCATATTATAATGTGCAACAACCAACTCAGAGTTACTACCACTTGCCATGCCTATGTCTTGGAACACCTTAGAATCTTCAGTTTACAAACACAATTTTGAGTGAAAGAAAGCAGACTCAATATAGATTATCTTCTAGACTTTGACTCACCAATAAAGGCCACTAATAGGTGATTCTAACCCAGGGCATTAAACATTAGGGAAATGTTTTCTTATTGTAGTTTGGATTGAGCACTGGATAATGGTATAAACAGGTAAATGTGGGAGATAGCACAATAATATTCCAAAAACCATTCTTTTTAAAATCAAAAACTCTTTGGGGGCCCAATAAATACGTGGAGATTTATTCTTAATTGTGAAGGGCTAGCACTACCTTGGTTATTTTCTAGCCAGCTTTTCTAACTTAACTTATCCCATTTCTCTTTAACTATGTTTTGCCTCTAGGCGTTTTGTCTTTCTTTATTCAATATACCTTTATTTCCTTCTTACTCTATGACTTATTCTGTGGCTGGTACCTAGTTGCCTGGGTTACTTGCCCCCGGCATCCTCCTTGCTTTCTTCCATTTTCACTCTTCACTCCGTTTCTTCTTCTCTATCCTAGATTTCTCTTTCTATTTATTCTCTCTGCATACCAACCCTGCCTATCCTTTCTTCTGCCTAGCGATTGACCATTTATTTTTTTATTATATCAATCAGGTCTTTTGGGCAGGCAAAGTAACACAGCTTTAAAGAATTTTTAGAACGCAACATAAAAGTATGCAGCATGCTTCCAGTGCCTGGGGACTGCCTGGGGACTGCCTGGGGACTGCCTGGGGACTGCCTGGGGACTGCCTGGGGACTGCCACAGAGCCTCCCCTCCTAGTGGGTGTCATTTACTCCATATTCCTTGTCTTCTCTACCACCAAGGGAATCGGTGGACCAGGAAACCCAAGCCCTGAATCCCAGCTTGCCTACCAGTGCCTGGGGACTGCCTGGGGACTGCTACAGAACCTCCCCTTCCAGCGGGAGCCATGCACCCCAGATTCCTGGTCTTTACTTCCACCACCCCAGATTCCTGGTGTTAGCTTCTACCAAGGAGACCAGGGGACCAGAGGACCAGTGCCTGCAGACTGTCAGTGAGCCTTCCCTCCCGGAGTGAGCCTATGCACCCCAGTTTCCCTGTCTTCTTCTATACCCACTGGGCCAAGCAATTTGTGATCTGTTTCTGGGTCCATGCTCCAGTACCTGGAGACAGCCACTGAGTGTCCCCTCCAGGTGGGAGCCTACATATCCGAGATTCCTGGTCTTCCTCTCCACCCACAGGACAAGGACTAGGACCAGGAAGAGGAGAACTAGCCGAGTATTGGACTTGCTTAAACCCACCGAAAGGGGACTGTGGTCCCCTAACCACCAGCCCTGCTCTTTCTGCACCCACCAGAAGAAGACACTGGAAAGAGACAAATCGAAAACACACTCAGCAACAGAAAAGCAAATATGACACTGCCAGAGACCCCACACCAGAAAGACTCCAACATTCCAATGCAAATGAAGCAGAAGAGAATGACCTTAAAAACAACTTCATGAAAATGATAGAAGCCCTAAAAGAGTATATAGGAAAATCCCTCAAAAAATTTAAAGAAAAAACAAACCAAAAAATGCAAGACATGGAAGAAAAAGCAAATCAAAAAAATGCAAGAAATTGAAGAAAAAACAAACCAAAAATGCAAGAAAAAAACAAACCAAAAATTTTAAAAATGCAACAAATGGAAGAAAAGACAAAGCAAAATTTGCAAGAAACAATTAAAACAGTGCAAGGGTTGAAAACTGAAATGGAGACAATAAAAAAACATAATCTGAAGGAAGGCTGGAAAAAGAAAAGCTAGGAAAATGGTCAGGTACTACAAATGCAAGCATAACCAACAGAATACAAGAGATAGAAGACAGAATCTCAGGCATTGAAGATACACTAGGATAAACTGATTCACTGACCAAAGAAAATCTTAGGTCCAACAAATCCCTAACACAAAACATCCAGGAAAAATGGGACACCATGAAAAGACCAAGCCTAAGAATATTAGGTACAGAAGAAGGTGAAGAAAACCACCTCAATCAGGAGTATCAGCTCCCTTGGATCTGTAGCGATAGGTAATTGTGAGCTGCTAACATTCAGTGTCTGTAAGAGTATCAAATATTATTAACCATCTAGCCATATTTCTAACCCAACATGTTCTATTTTTTCGTTAAATTTTATTTATTATTTGAGAATTTTAATAACAATAAAAAAGAAAACCACCTGAAATGGGCAGAAAATATATTTAACAAAATCATAGAAGAAACCGTTCCCAACCTTAAGAAAGACATGCCAATGAAGGTACAAGAAGCTTACAGAACACCAAATAGAGTAGATCACAAAAAAAAGTCCCCTCGCCACATAGTAATCAAGACCCCAAATATATAGAACAAAGAAAGAATATTAAGAGCAGCTAAGGAAAAAGGTCAAGTAACACATAAAGACAAACCTATCAGAGATACTCCTGACTTCTCCATGGAAACTCTGAAAGCCAGAAGGTCTTGGATAGATATTCTACCAACAGTAAGAGCCCATAGATGCCAGCCCAGACTACTATACCCGGCAAAGCTCTCAATCACTATAGATGGAGAAAACAAGATATTCCATGACAAAACTAGTATCCACTAACCCAGCCCTAGAGTAAGAGACCATGGCTGCCAGCCCTGACTACTATACCCAGCAAAACTTTCAGTCACTATAGATGGAGAAAACAAGATATTCTATGGCAAAACTAGAGTCAAGCAATACATATAAACTAACCCAGCCCTACAGAGAGTTCTGGAAGGAAAACTCCAACCCAAGGAAGTTAACTATAATCAGAAAAAAATAGGCATTAGATAATCCCACCTTACCAGCAGCCAAAAGAAAAAAGGGGTGGAATTCCACACGTAATTCCAAAACAACCACCATGCCAAATCAAAGGAGGATGAACAATCAATGGTCATTAATATCCCACAATATTAATGATCTTAATTAACCCATAAAAAGACACAGGCTAACAGATATATTCGAAGAGGGAACCCATCCTTCTGCTGCATACAAGAAACACACCTCAGCCTCAAACACAGATATTACCTCAGAATTAAGGGTTGGGAAAATATTTTCCAATCAAATGGACCCAAGAAACAAGAAGGGGAAGCAATCTTAATATCTAGCAAATTAGACTTTAAAATAAAATCAATCTAAAGAGATGAAGGAGGTAATTACATACTCATCGCAGGAGAAATCCACCTAGATGAAGTTTTAATTCTGAAAAACTATGCCCCAAATACAAAGGCATCCATGTTCATAAAAAAACATTACCAAAACTCAAATCATATATAAAGCCACACACACTTATAGTGGGAGACTTCAACACCCCACTCTCACCACTGGACAGGAATATCAGACAGAAACTTAACAAACAAGCGAAGGAACTAATAGAAGTTATGACCCAATTGGGATTAATAGACATCTATAGAATATTCCATCCAAATAAAAAAGAATATACCTTCTTCTCAGCACCACATGGAACCTTCTCAAAAATCGACCACATACTTGGCAACATATCAAACCTCAACAGGTACAAAAAATTGGACTAACTCCATGCATCTAATCAGATCACCAGGTGTTAAAATTAGAATTCAACAACCACCCAAATTGCAGAAACCCTACTAACTCATGGAAATTGAACAATGCATTCCTGGGTCAAAAAAGAAATAAAGAAATTAAAGACTTCCTAGAATTCAATGAGAATGAAGACACAACATACCCAAACCTATGGGACACTTTGAAAGCAGTGTTACGATGGAAGTTCATACCACTAAGTGCCCACATGAAGAAACTGGAGAATAGTTATACTAGAGAATTAACAGCACAACTGAAACAAATTCACCCAGGAGGAGTAGACACCAGGATATAATCAAACTGAGGCCTGAAATCAATAAAGTAGAAACTAGGAAAACAATAAAAAGAATTAGTGCAACGAAGAGTTTGTTCTTTGAGAAAATCAACAGGATAGACAAAACGTTGTCCAAACTTACCAAATGGCAGAGTGTGAATATGAAAATTAACAAAATCAAAAACGAAAAGGGGAACAAACAACGGACTTTGAGGAAATTCAGAGAATCATCAGGGCATACTTTGAAAACCTGTACTCCACAAATTCAAAACTTTAAAGGAAATGGACAATTTCTGGATATGTATAACTTGCCAAAATTAAATCAAAAACAGATGAGCAATTTAAGTAGGCCTATAACTCCTATGAAAATAGAAGCAGTCAACAAAGGTCTCCCAACCAAAAATAAAGCCCAGGTCCAGATGGCCTCAGTGCAGAATTCGACCAGAAATTCAAAGAACAGCTTATACCAATTCTTCTCAAAGTATTCCACACAATAGAAGCAGAGGGGTCTTTCCCAAACTCTTTCTATAAGGCTTAAATAACCTTGATACCCAAGCCACACAAAGACACAACTAAGAAAGAACTTCAGACCAATATCCCTCATAAACATTGATGCAAAAATATTCAATAAAATACTGGCAAATCGGATCCAAGAACACATCAAAATAATCATTCACCATGGTCAAGTAGGTTTCGTCCGAGGGATGCAGGGATGGTACAACATACAAAAATCCATCAATGTAATCCACCATATCAACAAGCTTAAAACAAAAGTCATATGATCATCTCACTAGATACAGAAAATGCCTTTGACAAAATCCAGCACCCCTTCATGATAAAGGTCTTGGAGAGACCTGGGATAACAGCAACATACCTAAACATAATAAAAGCTATATGCAGCAAACCAAAAGCAAACCTCAAACTAAATAGATAGAAACTAAACATGATTCTGCTAAAATCAGGAACAAGACAAGGCGGTCCACTCTCTCCATACCTTTTCAATATTGTACTTGAAGTTCTAGCTAGAGCCATAGGACAATAAAAGGAGATCAACAGGATACAAATTGGAAAGGAAGAGGTCAAATTCTCACTATTTGCAGATGATGTAATAGTTTACATAAGTGATCCAAAAAAACTCTACCAGGCAACTCCTATAGCTGATAAATACTTTCAGCAAAGTTGCAGGATACAAGATCAACTAAAGAAAATCAGTAGCCCTACTACATACAGAGGATAAAAGGGCTGAAAAAGAAATCAGAGAAACATCACCCTTTACAATTGCCACAAACAACATAAAAAACTTGGGGTAACACTAACCAAACAAGTGAAAGACCTGTATCACAAGAAATTTGAGTCTTTAAAGAAAGAAATTAAAGAAGACATCAGAAAATGGAAATATCTCCCATGCTCTAGGATAGGTAGGATCAATGTAATAAAAACGGCAATCCTTCCAAAAGCAATCTACAGATTCAATGCCATCCCCATTTAAATATCAGCACAATTCTTCACAGACCTTGAAAGAACAATAATCAATTTTGTATGGAAAAACAAAAGACCCAGGATAGGCAAAACAACCTTACTCAACAAAACAATATCTGGAGGAGGCATCACCACCCCTGGCTTCAAGCTCTATTATAGAGCTGTAGTCCTGAAAACAGCTTGGTATTGGCACAAAAATAGACAGGTAGACCAATGGAATCAAATTGAACACCACGATATTAACCCATACATGCATGAACATTTGATCTTCGACAAAGAAACTAAAATCGCACAATGGAAAAAAGAAAGAAAGCATCTTCAACAAATGGTGCTGGCATAACTGGATGCTGGCATGTAGAAGAATGTGGATAGATCCATGTCTGTCGCCATGCACAAAACTTAAGTCCAAATGGATCAAAGACCTCAACATAAATCCAGCCACACTGAACCTCTTAGAAGAGAAAGTGTGGTACAAATTGGTACAGGAGACCACTTCCTGAATATAACACCAATAGCACAGACAGTGAGGTCTACAATTAGTACATGGGACCTCCTGAAACTGAGAAGCTTCTGTAAGGCAAAGGACACAGTCAGCAAGACAAAAAGGCAGCCCACAGAATGGGAAAAAATATTTAATAACCCCACATCTGACAGAGGGCTTATCTCCAAAATTTACAAAGAACTCAAGAAGCAACTCTGAGTTCCCATCCAACAATAAGAGATGCACTTTCACCGTGGACTCTTGGGGGATGGTCTAGGCTCTGCCCTGGATGAAATGACAGACTATGGACACCCCCATGGAGTGCCTCACCCTCCCTGGGGAAATGAGGTGGTATTGTGGGGGTTGGTTGGAGGACGTGGGAGGAGGTGAAGGAAACGGAGAGGGACCTGGGATTGACATATGAAGCAACCTTGATTCTAATTTAAATTTAAAAATAAAAATTAAAAAATTATGCAACACATCTTTGCATCACTAAACAAACATTTCACAGTATAAATGAATGCAACACATCTTAAATTAATATTCCACAACATCATGGACTCTTTGAATCTAGGATATATAAAACCCTGAGCAAGCACACTCACCAAATTCATAAGATCCAGAAGTTCAAACTGTCATGGCTGTATGCTTTATAAAGCAGGACCTTTCAGATATCAGATTCAGCTTCAAACTCTAGGCCAAGTATCCCACCATCCTACCTCCACTTTATTAATTGTAGCCTCTGACATCTTTAATAGCTGGGAAGAGACTCTCAGATCCAGAGAGACAAAAAGAGGAAGTAGGAGAAAAAGACATAAGGCAAACTTGGTAGATGGCTATGACACTTGCATTCTCCTATTCCATATCAGGGAACACTACAGCTCCATCTGGTGACCACCAGTTCTGTCAAAGTCAACTAACCCATCCTTCAGTTAAGAATCTTCTCTAATTGTTATTATGGTCAGCCAGGACATTAGAACCAAGATATGTACCTATAAAACCCCTGTGTGCCATTTTCAGCTACCAAGCAATGGTCAGTGGAAGTAGGAATATCCCCTTCATGATGCCTCATGAAGGAAGCCCAACCTCCATTCAAGGAGGATTTCACACTCATTTCAAACCTAAAGATGAGCAAATACTCCTGATTTTGTTCCTGGAATATAAGAAGCACAACAAGAAACTATGACCCTCTTTTTGAGAAGCAGTGTGACCCTGAGGAAACAGGGGTTCACCATCGTTGACTCTCCCTTAGCTAGGTTCAGTAGGAATAAAACTGTAGCCCTTACAATGCCAGACAACATTTTTTATCCTCACTTCTATCTCCTCTCCAATTGAGTGCTCCTTACTGGTATTGAGAGCAAGTCTCAAGACCCTGCTTTAAAATTCTCTTAAACTGTGCGATATATGATCATCTGATTATCTTTTCATTCATTCCTGTCTCATCCTTCCAAGATGTCCTATTCTCCTGCTGTACATATGCAACTTTCAGACCCCCAAAGAAAAACAAATATTAGCAACTGAACCCTGAGTGCTTGGATCTTGTCACCAGTGATTTGTGATGCCTTACACGGACACTCAGTACCTAATTCCTCAAGGTCAATGGCACTTTACCCCAATTGGTCATTCTCAAGATACACAATCAGTGCTATAATGTTTCTTACTCATCAAGATAGAAGGTTGTCTACTTATCTAGCTATATGTGGATTCACAGAAACAGCTAGTTGGTGGATTTGTTCTTTCTGGAGCATATTTCTGTGACGACTCTTTTTAACATCTGTTATAATCTAGCAAATGCCTTTATCTATTTTACCTTCAGCTTGTCAGGGACTAAGATGGAATTTAGGCTTTTACTTCTGGTCTTTTTGTTTCGACATTTTCCCAGTGACAGATCAGCAAAGTCAAATTGTAATCAAGGAATACAGGTCATTTTTCTGGAGCTTTATCAAATAGCTCCTGACTCTTAGGTAGAGCATAGTCATTCCAAATCATGTGACTTCTGTTTCCACTAAGACCCAGAGATGTCTTCCTTCTTTCACTGCATACCCTTGAATGTTACATCTTTGCAGGGCAAGGAGATTGAAGACAATACGTAGCTTTGGTTGTCTTTGAACTCTCTATGCAGACCAGGCTGACCTAGAAATCAGAGAGATCCATCTGTCTCTGCCTCTTGAGTGCTGAGATTAAAGGCATGCGCTACCATATCCAGTTTGGAACACTACATTTTTGTGACAGAGAGAAGCACATCGATGGTGAAGTTGCATTTTGTCCTTAAATGCTAAGATATAAGCATGTAGCAGGAGCCATCCAAAGAAGAGCCAGATAACCACTGTCACACAAAAGACATTCTTTTAGATTCACCTTGCAGGGGTCTTCCCTAGCACTCGCTACTCTGGCACCATTTCCCTTCTGTCAGCATACCAGGCATCTGTCTCTTCAGGCCCTCTGTACCCATCGATCACTCTGCATTCAGTACTGCCCCACATACAACCACTGCTACCTATTCCTCCCTGCAAGTACTTATTTACTTAGTTATTCATAGGACTCTCCTAGAGGCCCCAACCAACATCAGTCTATCACTGTCCTCCAGACACCCCTCTCTGGAGCCTCTGGCCCTTTGGCTCTCTTCATACTAATCACACCATGAAGGATGTTCTTCATTACCATATACTGTCCATGGGGTGCTGTTCATTTTTACATAACTTCCCCGGCAGCAAGGATTTTTGTCATTTTATTCAATGTCATGTTTCAAGCTCAAAGCATAAGCAGAGTATTGGGTGACTCATAAAGCAAATTAAACAAAGCAATTTATATCGTGGCAGTGTCCTTGAGTGAAATCTCTGTGTGTGCCTCTCTCTGTGTTTAAATCATTTGAAAAGTGCATCCTCAGTGAAGTTCTTTTGAAGTCTTTTTCATCAGTGTGCACAAAGAGACTGCTGTGCTTTTATGATTCCTCTACTTCTTATTTGATATTAGTTGGGTACTTATCATCACTAATGCTTTTTAGTATTAAGTGACAAGTTTTATGCATTTCTTCTCCAAGCAGAATATCAAGAATGACTTTCAATAGAAAATACTTTCACTAAGCTTGGCCTGTCCTACAAAGAAGAGGACAATGAGTGGGAGTGAGGATGGATTTTCACCTTCTCTGGGACTGTGAGTTTATGCCATAATCCAACAGCTCTTTTCTTTTCCAAATCTTAGTGACTGGCGTATCAAGAGGATAGAATATGCAATCTTACAGCCTTTGTGATAAACAAACTGCAATATAAAATGTCTATGTTAATAGACTGGAGAGATAGGTCAGGGGTTAAGAGCAGTGACTGCCCTTCCAGAGGACCCATGCGGGTTGTTTTCCAGCACTCATATGGAAGCTCAAACATTTCTGTAGCTCTAGCTTCAGAGAATGTGATGCCCCCTTCTGACCTCATTGAACACTGCATATGGTGTTAGACATGCTTGTATGTAAAACATCCAAAATGTATAATAAATAAAATATCAAAAAATAAAGACTCTTTGAGAAGAATTTTAGCTGGAAGAAATGAGAAAGATTTTCAGAATTTTCATTTCTTCCTTTTGTTATTTCATAGCATGTTGTAGGCAGTTTTATATATCAATGGAATCATTTTTAATAACTCCCTCTACTATGCCTCTGCTGTTAGATAACTTGATTGATTTTTATATTTGGTGATAAATATATGGGGAGTAGGTGATTCTACACAAGTTTATATGGTATTTAAAAAAGTACAAAGCCGTCATTCCTCAGCCAAAGTGACTGGTCTTTTGATGGTCCTCGTTGTGCTGGTAAATTCCCTCCAGAAATGCTGCACCAGGTGGGACAAAACACAGCAGTGGGCTCCTTAATCAATGCTGCACAGTCTTTCAAACTTTGGGCAATTTTGGTAAATATATAGCAATTTTCATTTTGTTGTTTCAATTTAGTCTTCAGATACTTAGTAAAGCTGTTTTCTCTCTAGCATTAAAAGACATTTTGTGAGATTTACAATATATTTCACTTTTAGTATTGCTTTTAATATATGAAACTCAAAACCTTCTTAGTCACATCTTCTCATCTTTGTTTTCTTAGCAATTTGTCTTTTAAATTTGCTTCTAGGATGTGGACACGTGTTTAATGTTTGACTAGATGGAAATTGTTTCTTTTGAAATTCACTTTCATTTGTGAGGAAGCTAAAATATGTATGCATACATGCACATACACACACAGGCATACCTGTCTCCTGTGTGTGTGTGTGTGTGTATGAGTGTGTTTATTGCAGTTAAGCAAATTTCCAAAGCATCTTACATGATTCATCTTTACCTCATTGCACATTTCATGTTATCTGCATCATGTACTAAAAGCTAATACTTAGACAACTTCCATCATTAAAATGTTTCTTAAATATTTCATTAATTGTTTTCCTGCAGAATCACATCACACTTTGAGTCCATTCCTTCATGGTAATCATATTACTAAGTGGAATTGTTCTGTGTGGTGCTTTTCTATATGGCAATCCCTGCACATTCTTTGGGACATATGACACTCAGTGGATATGTTCATTTAATAAATTAGGAATTACAAATCCTGGAACCTCAAACTGAACTCTATTCCCTTATAAACCTGAAGGTTGATTATCCGTGTTAAAAAAAATACAGTTCAGTTTTCTTAGATAGGAGCAACTGCTGCTTGCCTTCTGTTTAAAATGGTTCTACTTTTCAACACTGATGCATGTAATAAACATTCACTAAATTTAGCCAGTACAGGAAACCTCACACTGGTATTTTTACCCATAAAGGGAGATTTTTTTCAAACCTTCAAATTATGGGTAATAAGAGAAAGATATTTTGAAGAATCTATGGCACAAGCATGGAAGTCAGAGGACAACTTTTAGAAATCAATCAAAGTAGAACCTGGGAATCAAACTCAGGTCATCAGGTCTGAAGACACCCTTACCTGCTGAGATGTCTCACTTCTCTGTTCCTGTTTAGCATTTTAGAATTATTTTATCTTCTCTTTTTAAATGTCTATCTTATGTATGAAATTTATTCTTATTAGCAATGATCACTGGTTTTATTCATTGCTTCAGAAATAATTGTGAAATTACTGGATAAGCAATATCTTTTCATTTTTAATAGTCATATCAATGGATGTTGGGTACATCTTACTATGGATCTAATTTATATTTCTTTGATGGTTGACCACATTGACCATTTTTCATGCAATATTATCATGTGGACATTTGGTTTTCAGACATGTCTAATAATGCCCTTGACCATATTTAAATTTATTTATTTTTGCTATTGAATTGTAGGAATTCTTAGTGTATTTTGGTTGTTAACCCCATAACCAAAATCATGTAAAATATTTCCCAGTACAGGTGTTCAATCTGCACACTTGGTGGCTTGCTGTTACTTTAATGAGGTCAATTTGTCTGATTTCACTTTTGCTGCTAAGTAACTGTACCTAATATTAGCGCACTCATTTTAAAACATGTCTATAAGAACAAAAATAAATAAATCCTAAAATTCATATGGGGGCCTCCAAAGACCCCAAATGTAAGGAAAAGACTAAAGTTACAGCTGTCAATTTTGTTAATTTGAAAATATATTAAAAATCAACAGCAATAAAATCAGTGTGGCTTAAAAGCAGATATACAGACAAACATAATAGAGACTTCAGAAACAGGTATGCTCAATAATTGAAATAATTTTACTAATTCTTGGAGAAATTCATGCAATATATTTGATCATATTCTCCTCCCTTAACTCCTCTCATTTCTATACCATGTCTATCTCCTACTTTCTGTCCTTTTTCTGTTTTTGGAATAACCCATTGAGTCCAGTTTGTGGGATCATCTACTGGAGAGTTGTTGACCTACCAAAGGCAACTGACTTAAGGAAAACTGTCTTCTCTCCCAGAAGCCATAAGCTGTACACAGATGCTCTTCAGTTAAGGGTGAGAGCTTGTGAGTCCCGTACACCCCACTCCGTAGTAGAAGGTTGACTGGCTTGAACTTGTGCAGACAACCACAGTTGCTGTGAGTTCATGAGTGAAGAGGTTCTATCACATCCAGGAGACACTTTTGCACCACAATCCTCCTGACCACTGGTTCTTATGATCTTTCTGCCCTCTCTTCTGTAATGGTCTCTAATGCTCCAGGAGGAGGGAAATAGAGATATATCTTTTGTCATTGTCTATTCCATAGACACTTATTTTTTCTTAAAAATAATAGTAATTGATATATCAAACGTACTAAATGGATATAATGTATAATGGACAAATCACACCAATGAATATTTCCATTTCCACATTTATCCCCTCTGTATAGATCAGTATTCTTATCTTTTAGGTAATACATATTCTTTCAACATAATAAAAATATGTATTTACCTTGCCTCAAGTATAGATTTTAGATCAATTAATTTACCAAATGATTACTGAATATGTGGTTTTCACTAGGCATGTCAAGGTTCAGATGGCACATGAAACTGAGAAACATAGTAAGAAGAACACACTAGTGAAAATCCTTAAAACTCAGGACAGGCCAAATAAAAAGTAGAAGGAAATTACCTAATGATGAGTTCTGAATCACCACACTTGGTCTGCAGAGGACATCACCGTTAAAGGCAGAAAAGGGTAAAATGAAAAGAAATGCAGTTGAAATCTTTTCAGTAAAGAAGGAGAAAAGACACATCAGTGTGTACAGAGGGGAAGGGAGGTAGAGGAGTACCAGAAAAAAATCACACACAAACGCATGATCTCATGTGAGTACAAACACACACACATGCACACACACATGCACTCACATACACATACACACACACACCTGTGTAACACAACTGTCTTTCTCCTCAGTCCATTTAGGCGGCTGCATTGCACTATTTTGACAGAAGAGGATGCTCTTGGCAAAGGAATCCAACAAAGTTCCCCAGGTATCCTTGGGCATTAAAGGAATTTTTTTATGAATTTGAAGTGACTATGAGAATGGAGGAAATAGGAATCAAAACTATTTTATTCATTTATCTATTTGTTATTATACAGGATCACATAAAACAATTTCACACAAGTGTATAATATATTTTGAACACATTTGTCTTCTACCCAACTCAAAACATTGATGATAATTCTTACACAAACACGCATGCAGGGATGTGCACACAACCCCTCCCAAAAAAACTGCTAAAACCTAAGAAACAAAAAATAAATGTAGCATAATACTACAAACTTCCTTAAGTATCCCCCCAAAGTAAAAAACACACAGAACAAAATTTCACAAGGATCAAAGTGTATAAAGAAACATGACTCTTTCTACCCCCTTTCCCACCTACTACAGAGATTCTTTTTCATCCAAATAATAGATTTTGTGGCTTCAGCTTTCTTTCTAAAAATGTATTTCAGTCCTTTTCAGCATCGGCCTTTCTCACATAAATTTTTATTAAATACATGTTCATCATCAAACAAAAATTTCTGATTATATAAACATTAAATAATTTCCTATCTCAATAAGCTCTTAATTCATGAGCTTTAGTTACGTTCATCATGTCACATGGCATACCTAAGTCCATCTAAACAGCATCATTTTCCGGTTTGCTCTTTCTGTCTGTGTGATCACAGTGTCCGTGGCATCAGTACACCCCACCCTATAATCCACAAAGTTAACATTTTCTAAGTTATTTCAGTTCTGATTGTCTGACAACTATAGACCAATAAAAGCTGCAAAAATGAAACAGATAGACAAGTCTGAAAATGTTCATAATCAAACGGCCAAGATTGTATATGACCTAGCTGAGCACAGTAGTACATGCTATGATCCCGGATCTCAGGAATTGGAGGCTGGAGGATTGTGTGCTTGTGACCCTCCTGTAGTACATAGTGAAGAGATGTCACAAGCAATAACATCGCTCCCATACAACTTGATAAACAAAAGTGGAAACTGAGAATGTGGCACTGAGAGGTGAGGAAATGCTTCTAGTGTAGGGTTTCAAACAGAAGAGCAACACAGTTCCACAAGCTCCTTGTCCTTGTCATTTACTTTGACAATAACAGCACATTACTGCAGCATTGTCATCTTTCCTTTATAAAATCACAATTCTCAGTTTATGAAACACCTTGTCCTCATCACAATTAGCCTCCTCCAAAAGATGGCATGTATTTAGATAGGTCACAGTTTCTTCCATGAGAATATTATTTTTCAGGCTGCAAGTGTAACTGCTATTTAAGTCTTTCATTGATGATCAAATCTGACAAACTAAATATTCAATATTCTATTAAGTCTCTTGAATATATTACAACTCATACTGATGTTAATGACTATTCTCTGTTCAGAGGTACGTTCAGGTAGATGGAGTTTCCACCAAGTCCCACAACCATTTAGTCCCAAATAAACACACAGAGGCATATATTAATTATAATTGTTTGGCCGATAGCCAGGCTTCTTATTAGGCTACCTGTCTCTTAATTATTAATTCATTTTCTATTAATCTATTTATATCCATTTTGTCTTGGCTTACCAGTGATACCATGGCAGCTACATAACATCTCCCTGGCAGATTCTCTCCGCCTTCCTCTTCCCAGTATTCTCCCAATCTGGTAACCCTGCCTGTACTTCCTGCCTGGCTCCTGGACAATCAGAGTTTTATTAAATCAATAAAAAGGAGTTCTTGATTAGTAATATAAATCTGAAGTCAGATATTGAATAAAATGCTGAGAGATCAGAGCGAAGGCACAAGCCATGACACAGCTTACCTCCTTAGTTTCTCAGCAGACAAGAGAGCAAGTTCCTGTTTCTTCCAGCTTATCCTGCTTCCACCCAGTTACCTCATTCCTGTCTATCTGTACAGCTCTCCAGAGCTCTATTGATAGCTAGTGGCAAACTCCATTCTCTGACCTTCAGATAAGCTTTATTTATACAAGCAAGATATCACCACAGGTTCACATCCTTGAAACCATCACTACAGTCAAGCTAACATATATTCATTGTCTCTGAAAATGTCTTCTTGTATTTCCACAAGCCAGTAAAAAATCATCCTGACCCTGGCTTGTCCCAGAATCCAGCGCTAGGAAATTCCCACTTCCATAAATCAGTGTTAATAACCAAACAATACATGCAGTCGCACTGTATCTTTCTACTAGCTTACTGCATATGCTCTAAAACCCCTAGAAAAGTCTGTCCTCTCCACCCAGCCTGCTGCTGTCTCTGTTCCTGCTCAAAGACAGTCACAATTCTGCATTTCTCCCCAATAAATCCCCTGTGTGAGGTTTGTTGTGTGGTGTCACTTGGTGGTATTGCTTGGTTCCTGATTACTAAGATTGCTTGCACTGGAAAGCAATAGACTCTCCTGGTGCCTCTCCTCCCTCTCGGGGTCAGAACCACATTAGAACCCTGTCCTTCATCTCCAGGCCACTTAGGACAACTCACTGATTGCTCAGCACCCCATCTGCCAGTGAGGATTTGGTAAATTTCTCCCTTGGTCAGTGTAAGTGCTTCTCTGAGTACAAGAATGTGACCACTGAGTGTCCATCACTCCTCTGGTAGACTTAGAGACAAAGCTATACCAGCCGCTGTCTTTAAGGCTACAGCTAGCTCTTTTTACCAACCCCATCACTGACTCTTTCCTGTAGATAAGACCTCATTCCTGAGCTCAATTTTTGCCTTGTGGCTTCAATTGAAAGCCCTGGTAGCAGGCACCAATTATTCTTGTGCTATTAGCCCTAACCCCAAATAAGTGTGGCATTTAAGCATAAGAGTATTTGCAGGCCATTCCTATTCAACCTATACCATCTACTTGTTGATAAGGGACCTCCTGGTCAAAGTGAGACCTTCTATTTCCTTCACTTCTCCCATCCACTTGACCCTAGGCTTGCTATATATTCCCCTACTTTTTCTCTGCCAAACAACACAATTCAAGAAATATGTCCAAGAAGCCAACTGTCTCTATCCTTTCTATAGTTTTGTGAATTTCCAGCTTTTTCCATTTACTTCCTGTTTACTCAGGTAATATTTTATCCTTTTCAGGTTTCTGATGAGGTTGAAGACTAGATAGTTATAGTTTTATAGTTTTCTTTTTATCAAATTCAAAAGAAAGAAACTCACAAAATGTTATAAAGCTTAAGAAATGTAAAAGCTTAAATTGTTTATCTAAGAAAATGTTTTAAGGTCTAAAGAGATATTTTTAGATTGGTAATACAAGATATGAAAAAAGTATTTTAGGTACAAAACATTGGACTCAGCATAATATTATAGATAATAGACTACCTTTCCCAAAGTTGCAAAATACAAATTGACTGGAAATTGTGAATGTAATTTTGACTTGATAACTGTTCTTACTGTATATAGTTTTACCATGTTTGAGTTGAAACCATTTGTTTTTATTTTGACAAAAGGGGGAATATTGCAAGATATTATCTCACCTGCTATGGCATCTTCTGATTGGTTTAATAAAGAGCTGAATGACCAGTAGCTAGGCAAGAGAGGATAGGGCAGATAGGAATTCTGGGAAGAATATGAGATGTGGGGGATTCACTAGTGAGATGCGGAGGAAGTCAGATAGACAGTTCTGAGAAAAGATAACAAGCCACTTGGCAGAGCATAGGTTAATATAAATGGGTTAATTTCAGTTTTAAGAGTTAGTTGGAAACAAGTCTAAGTTAAGGCCAGGCTTTCATAATTAACAAAAAGCCTCTGTGTCATTATTCTGGAGCTGGTTGCCCAAAGAAAGACCTGATACAATATTTTTATTCTACTTGCAATATTTATTTATGGGCATTTTCTTTCATATGTCAGGCACCACATACATGCAGTTCCCACATAGGGTAGAAGAGGGCATGGGATCCTCTTGAATGCAGTCGCATTTCTTTCTTAAGCAGTGGGTTTTTGTTTGTTTGTTTGCTTGCTTGCTTGTTTGTTTTGTAACTCATGAAATTTAGTGAAGGGACTCTAGGCAGCTTGTGGATGGCAAACATGGCTCTGGCAAGCCTTGTTATTCCCCCATTCCATCTGCCATGCTGAAAACCACTAGATTGCATTTCTAAAGCATCTGTGAAAGTCTATTCTCTCCTTTAGCCAATTCCTGCTGAGGCTGACTACCAATGTCTGGCAATCAAAGTACTGAAGTCTAGCAATGGAAACCCCCGTTTGGCTCACCTAATAAACATGTCAAGTAAAACTGAACACTTCATCCTAACACTGGGTTTCCCCTTTTTCTTTATAAACTGTCATTTGTATGTCTGTCTTCTCTCTATCTGGAAGCCGTCTTGGTGCTTAGCTGATATTGCTCCCTTCATTTAGTATGTTGCATTTTTTGCTGTTGAAATTATATTTTAATTCCTGTCGATTTTCTCTAGTGGTAGGTTACACCACAGTTCTAAAGTTACAAGACACCAAGGAATTACAATACGTGGAGCAGAGGACACGGGATGAGAATTCAGTACAAATTTAGACACCCAAGTGAGCAGGGTGTAAGACTGTTTAAAGTGACCTCACCCAGATGTGTGGTGAGTCAAGCTGTTACAAGGTAGCTTTCTAAAATATTAATACTGAAGCAACTGGAAGTGGGAAACAAATATATCAAACAAGACACTGAGTTCAAAGATGCACTATTTTCCATTTCAATGTTTTCCATATGCTCCAGAAAAGCAGCATCATCAACTACATAGTTTATTTTTTCACTCTTAAGAGTCTGTGCAGAATTAAGTGAGGAAGTATGGGCCTATGCTCACTTGGGAAACAGAGCTGAAAAACAAAGAATTCATTGAAAAGTGTAAAAACCAAACATAGTATTAGTAGAACCAAATGTCAACAGAAAAGTAACACATGCTTTTGATATTTCTTCTCACATCTGGCAACACAACAAGAGCTCATTGTCGACAGGGATGTGGTGGAATCTGTGGCTTCCAAAGGATGTGAAACTCTGCTTGTGATGTCAGCATGGTCAGAGGTGCCATTTCTGTTTGGCTAAAATATGCCCTGAGTTATGTGGCATATTTGAGACAATGTCCCAAACCGACTTAATGATTTATTGCCAAAGTTTTCCAATTATTGTTTTAGTTATGTGTATCCTTCTCTCTGTGTGTACACATGAATGCAAGTGCCCTCTTCAGAGACCAGTGGAAGTTTTTAGATCTCATGATCCTTCTGTTACAGGTAATTACGAGCAGCCTGCCATGCTGGGAACTCAAGTCAGGTCCTCTGGAAGAGTAACGATTGCTCTTAACCACTAACCCATTTCAATTTATCCTTTATTCCAAATATTGTATTGCAATGGAAATTGATATTTTCTTAACTATTTGTTGAAATATATGATGTCTATATTCATATTGTTGGTCTTCTATTATGTATAAAATTCATGTTGTCATACACTTGAGTTTTGAAAATGTTAAAATGCTTCAAATTTAAAAAAATGTGTCTCTGTTTTCTTGGTTGAAAATTTTCAAGTAATTAGTGAATTTAAATTTCAACTAGTTATAGGATAAAATAATTATCCTTCATAAACTTGAAGTATGTATCTTATATACAAAGGCACAGGTTTAGTTTGTTTGTTTGTTTGTTTTGAGACATTGAGACAGAGTTTCTCTATAGCTCAGGAGCATGTCCTGAAATTCACTCTGAAGCCCTTAAGGTTAGCCTTAAACTCACAGGGATCTGCCTGTACCTGCCTCTGGAGCTCTGGGATAAAATACATGCACCACCATCGCCCAACCCAAAGATAAGATTTAAGGGAGCTTAATGCAAAATACAATTTGCAGTCTGTTTCTTTAAATGTTGTGCTTTTGCTTCTAATTTTTTAGGAAAAAATACAGAAAATTCTTTTATCTTGATTTACAGGAGGGCCTTTCGCATGTCAGACATGCAATAAAAGGAAAGGGAGCATACAAAACTGATGTCCTAAAGTGAATGGCTGCCAAGGTCTTATCAATTACCGGGACTCCTGTGAAATACAACAACCAGAGAATGGTGGCAATTTGAAGCCTGCCTGGTCTACACAGCAAGTTCCAGGCTTCCCAAAACTACATGGTGATACACTGTCTCAAACAAACAAACAAACCCAAGTAGTATTGTTAAAAGTCAAAGAATTTTAAATATAACAGGAGATAAATGATTCTTCTCATGTTAGTAAAATCCTCTAACACTGCCAGTACGTTTCTCTGCAGAAATTTTATGTGCCAGAGAAAAACTACATGATACTTTTTCCTTTTTTATTTTTGCGTTTGATTTTGTTTCATTTTGAGACAATGTATCTCTACACAGAGCTGGCTGTTCTGGAACTCAGTATATAGACCAGGCCTGAACTCACAAAGATCCCTCGTAACTGCCTCCAGAGAGCATGCACCACCATACACAAATAGAGATAAGCTTTGACTTTTAACAAGCATCATACTATTTTATTTTATTTTTTATTTAAATATTTTACTTTTTATATTAGAGTTCTAAGGGATTGGTAATTGAGCAAATGCTCTTTGACTACCCTACACTCCAAGGCCGCTGGTTACCTTTAGAGGTACTGAGTTTGTGTAGGGAATACTTGGGGTCCTCTGAGAAGTTAATTGCTGTGACACCATGTATGAGCTAAAGACTAAAGGCAAACACCTTTGGAATGTATATATCTACAAATACCTATTAGGATAATTATTGAAACATTAGCCTAGATGAGGAGACCAAGAATATAGAAAATAATGCATGAAGTACAGAAAAAGGGGGTGACGAACAGTGTTGAAATGCTACCACAGCCCCAATAAAAAAGAGTAGAAAAAACTGGGTAAAAGATCATGTGGGAGGGATAAAGAGTTGAGGACCTAGAGTGACAGGGGAGGAGCTGGACTGCAATGAGTTGAGTGTGAGAGAGAATCCAGACAGTAGAGCACTGGAAGGTGATGACAGCTTCAGACTGTGACAACAGAGTGTTGAGAACAGTCCAGTCAGGCAGGAACAGAGATTAGGATCATTTTTAGTTTAGTGTAACCTAAAGTCTTGATTCAGTATTTTTGGTTGCCAGCTTAGCCACAGAGCAACCTCTCTGGCCCTTACCTGGGTATTTTTAGAACAGAGATTAGAATAATTTCTAAGTCTAGCACAAGTATTGATCTTAACCAAGATCTCCTAAAATGCCCAGCTTGACTCTTCCAGCGGGCAAGTAGAGCTGCTTTTTTGTGTTCCGTATATCTGTCATTTGGAATGCTAATTCACATCTTAATATAGTTCATTGTGAGTGGTAACTTAGTGAGAAATAGTTTTTGTGAAATCACGAAATGGAATTACTCTGTAAATAGAGTTATGATTCCTTCTTTCTTATGGTTGGCTTACTTCTTTTGCCTTCAGTCTTTCTTTTTCATCATTTTTCCAACTGTCAGTCTTCTTAATTACCAAATTAAATTACTGATATACTATCATTTTCTTGGTTTTTATACTGGTTCTATCAGTAGGGAACACACATGTTTTAGCTTTCTATACTTTCTAGAAATCCCTTTCTAGAAAAGTGGATAGTGTAATTACTACATGATCATCCATACAAAACTTACATAACTATAGTTTACCCACATGGCAGTTCACAACTGTCTGTAACTTCAGTTCCAGAGAATCTGACAAAATCACTCAGACACACATACAGGCAAATAAATGCACACAAAGTAAAAAGAATAAATCATCAAATTAAATGTACTTAGTATTTAATAGTGGTTATTCTGTAGATGAGCACGAATTTCACATATATGTGCTTCCTAGATAAGTCTTGTGGTCTTCGTTCACATCACTGGATTGCTTTTGGAAACATTTCAATCATTCTTTTTGCGGAATCAAAACCTGGGCAGACAGTCTTCCTGTAAGGAACCAAAGTCTCATCTTGTGAAGACAGACTCCAAGGCAGAGCTGGTAGGTCACACACTCCTGCTTCCTGCTTCCTTTGTAACTGTTTGCAGTGGAAGCACTGGTCATGAAGACCACGGTCTAGCAAACTGAATGTTCTGGAAGGCTTTGTGACAACGGCTTATGGAGATTTCATTGAGAAAACAGGAAGGATTCTGCAGCATGGCAACATTTAATGCCACGAGCAAACCAAAGGACTAAATGAGCTCCCACTGGCAAGTTCTACTCAGCAGGCCTTTGAGAGACACACAGCTCCTATGTAGTAAAGAAGGAGCAGATTGCCCAGCTTGGTAACTCATTCCTGTAACCGCAGTATTTGAGCTGCTGACACAGGAGGACCACTGTGAGTTTGAGGCCATTTGGTTTATACAGTGAGTTTCCATCTTGGACGATGGGATGAAATTCTGTCTCAAAATTTAAAAATATGTATGAATTTTAAAAGTTAAAAATTGTAAGGATCAAAGAGAGAAGAAAAATTAGGATAATACACTCGATAATGAGTTGTGATTTTCCATACTCAACTTATTGTTTGAAATTCGTGGGTGTACTGTTCTTAAAATGAATGAAACAGATGGGCCCTGACTGTGGGAAAATGGCACCAAAATACAGCGAACCTGAGAAGTACAATGTTTGGGTAAAGCCAATGAAGCCCATGAGTCCAGGTTGTGGGAAGATGGTAACATAGTGGCAAATCCAGTAGGCTCAGAGTGTGGATAAAGTGTCCACTGCTGAGATGGGTGAGGTTTTGGAGGGTGGAGAGGTGGGCACACACAGTTGGAAAAGATTTTCCACATTTTTAAGTTAACTTCCCTTTGCAACCTTTACACATTTAATTTACTTGCCTCTGTCTAGAAATTTGTGCATATTTTTGGGGTCTTGAATCCAAAATCCTCAATTATTTGGTCCATAATTTGATTTGCACAAACAGGATAAGCCCAGTACTTTCTGTGAAGTTCACCACTTTGTAATCAAGAGTCACACTTCATAGAAACATAATTTGTTTTTGTAAGCATTTCCTATTTTATTCCTTTTGTTTGTATTTGTTTTGGCTAGTACTGAAATGACAATTTGTAAATACCACACCTTGATTTCATCAACATTTTGTCCTATTTTACAGAGATGACATGGATCAGAAAAGAGCTGTAGTTGTCATTATCTAAGGGGAAATAATATTTACACTGAATCTCTCTCTCCATATATATATATACATATATATATATTTGTTACTGTATCTCTAGTAACTTATATGTTGTTGAAGGTAATATATAACAACACCTGACCCAAAAAAAAAAAAGCCGGGCGTTGGTGGTGCATGCCTTTAATCCCAGCACTCAGGAGGCAGAGACAGGGCAATCACTGTGAGTTCAAGACCAGCCTGGTCTACCGAGTGAGTTCCAGGACAGGCTCCAAAAACAATACAGAGAAACCCTGTCTCAAAAACCAAAAAAAAAAAAAAAACACACCTATTTACTATAACTTGCTATTAATAAATTGAACAAAATAAAATATTTTTAAATCACACTGATTATTTGCTGAATTTGTGATCATAAATTATTTCTGAACATTTTGCATTGAATGCAGATTTCATCTAAAATTTTACTTTTATAAATTGTATTGGAAGTGGGGCATGAGGTGCACAAATCTTATACTTTGAAGACTGATGCAGAAGGATTGTGAATTTGAGTTCAGTCTGGGCAACACTAAATCCTGTTTAATGAATAATTAAGTGTGGAGATGCTGAGCTGGTGGAGTGGGTAAAGGTGTTTACCACTGACCCTGATGACCTGAGTTCAACTCCTCAGACCTACAAGGTAGAAAGAATACTGACTCCCCTAAATTGTCCTCTGGCCTCCCAGGGCATATTCACCCCCTCCACACACATAAATAAATAAATAAATAAATAAATAAATAAATAAATAAATAAATGCAAAAATAAATGAATGGGATTATGAGTGTGAAAATTTACTATTTACAATATATTGTGGGAAAATCACTGTCTGTAACAATTCATATTATGATTAGTTATATTATCATGTAAGCACTAAGCAGCTGAGTACATCCAAAGATTATGCAGGGAAGAAAATCTTCTGTACTATTAGTTAGATTTTAAGAAACAAAGTCACGGGCTGGAAAGATGGCTTACCACTTAAGTACCATTTCTATTCTTACAGAGGATCTAGGTTCAGTTCTCTAGACACATATGGCAGGCCACAGATCTTCATAGCAGCAGTTACATGGGATTCTACAACCTCTTCTGATCTCTGGAAACCCTAGGCACATATGCTGTACACATAATCTCATGTATCATATACATATAAAAAGTATAAATCTGGATGGAAGGAAGGAAGGAAGGAAAGAAAGAAGGAAGGAAGGAAGGGAGGAAGAGAGGGAGGGAGGGATGGAGGGAAGCAGGGAGAGAAGAAAGGAATGAAGGAAGGAAAGGAGGAAGGAAAAACTGTCACACTATGTGTTAGGACAGATCTGAGATACAATGTTGAAACTGTTTTTATGACTTAGTGTCCCTAGTACCCAAGACTCTAAGTGAATACAGTGTTGAGAGCTCTGACATGAGATTAGCAGCTTCTCAGATGGTCCTGGAAATTCATTTGCTTTCTTTGCTCCACAGTTATTGTTAACATGTTGCCATCTATTCTTTTATTACTATAACAAAACATCCAAAGATAAGCAGCATTTAAGGAAATGAAGCTTCTTTCATTCACCACTCTGATGACTGAAAACTGCCACCATCACATCTGGTAAGGGTCACCAAGCCTGCATGGCAACACAGGTGACAAAGCAAAGGAAGAAGAGGCAGACAGTTTTGTGTTTCCATCTTTAAATAAAGTATGATACACTTGGTATTTGAGCTAAGATGATCTTGAGGTTTAGTTTTGGTTTTGGTTTTGGTTTTTAATATGCCTTTTCTTTGGTGCAGCATAGCTATCCAGTTCCTCACACATTAGCCAGTTCTTTGACGATGAGCTGTATTCCTAAGCTTTGCTTATGTTTCTAGGATGATGGGAATATCTCATTGAGGATACAGTGAACACTACAAACACAGGGGGAAAGACAACTGTACCATTCTTCCATGGCAGGAAGGCATGGATCCAAACATCAGTGAAACTGGGTTTTATCGGAGTATAAGAAGAACCCCCTTCTCTGACACTAGAGTCAAGTCAGGGAGTCACACAAAGGGAGAGAGCTCAGAGATTTCCAGAGTGACAGTCTGCTGACTCTTCATTGTAATGTTCTCTTTTGATTGCAATGACACTGAACAATAAAGAATTTGACAAGAATGGAAAATGTGTAGCAGGGCAGTGACCTTTACTCCCAGCACTCAGGAGATAGAAACAGGTGGATCTCTGTATGTGTCAGGCCAACTTGGTCTATAGAGTGAGTTCCAGAACAGCCAGAGCTACTAAAAGAAACTTGTCTTGAAAAATAAAAAAAGGAGAATATGCAATAAAATATACCAGGTATGTGAAAGAGTAGTGGGTGGCACTATAAAGTAAAATGGGACTCTTGTCAGTATCAAGACAACTTCATTCTGGTGGTCTTGAGCTTTTTCTCTTTTGAGTTCTTTGAGAGTTTCATAAACATATTTTTTATTAATTTTTACTTTTTAAAATTTAAATTAGAAACAAGATTGTTTTACATGCCAATCCCATTTCCCTCTCCCTCCTCTTCTACCCTGCCCCCCCAATCTCCACTATCCCATCCCCTTTTTGCTCCCTAGGGGGTGAGGCCTTCCATGGGGGATCTTCAAAGTCTGTCATGTCATCTGGAAAGAGGCCTAGGCCCTCCCCCATGTGTCTAGGCTGAAAGAGCATCCCTTTTGGCATAATGGGCTCCCAAAGTCCATTCGTATACTATGGAAAAATACTGACCCACTGCCAAAGGCCCCATAGATTGCCCAGGCCTCCTAACTGACAACCACGATCAGGGGGTCTGGGTCAGTCCTATGCTGGTTTCCCAGCTGTCAGTTTGGGATCCATGAGCTTCTGTGAGTTGCCCCAGCCTGGTCTTGACCCTTTGACTTATCACTCCTCCCTCTACAACTGGATTCCAGGAGTTCAGCTCAGAGTTTAGCTCTGGGTTTCTGTTTCTGGTTCCATCAACTACTGGATGAAGGCTCTTGGATGGCATATAAGGTAATCATGAATCTCATTATCAGGGAAGGGCAGTTAAGGAAGTCTCTCCACTTTTGCTTAGATTGTTAGTTAGGGTTATCCTTGTAGATCTCTAGTGCCAGATTTCTCTTTAAACCTATAATGGCTCCCTCTATTATGGTATCTCTTTTCTTGCTCTCCTCTATTCTTCCCCTGACTCAATCTTTCTGTTCCCTGGTGTCCCCTTCTCTTTTTCTTAACTCCCTCTCCCCTCACTCATGCTCCCAATTTGCTCAAGAGAGCGTGTCCCTTTCTGCTTCTCCAGGGGACCATGTATGACTCTCTTAGGGTCCTCCTTGTTTCCTAGCTTCTCTGGCAACCTAGATGCCCCTCAACTGAAGAATGGTTAAAGAAAATGTGGTACATTTACACAATGGAGTACTACTCAGCAGATAAAACAATGGAATCTTGAAATTCATAAGCAAATGAATGGAACTAGAAGAAACCATCCTGAGTAAGGTAACCTTATCACAAAAAGACAAACATGGTATATACTCATTCATATATGGATTTTAGACCAGCCTACAATCCACACATTCATACAACATGTTTTGATCACTTTACTCCTTTTCCCAATTCTTCCCAGATCCACCCCCAACTTCTACTTGTACAACTTTCTGTCTTTTGCTTTTATGCCCTTCAAGATGAGTATGCGCTTCCCGAATATTCCTGAATGTGTGATTTTACACTGGAGTGTGGTTAACTTCTCAGGGACTACACTGTCAGAGACAACTATCTCACCTAAAAAGAAGGCGGATTTCTCAGAGTTAGGAAAGGAAAGACACTGAATGTTCAATCAAGCAACAGGCTCTGATATGCAAGTAGGCGGAGTGCAATCATCACTGAACAAAAAGTGAATACTTAGTGGAGATTATAATGATGAGAGAAGGAAAACAGCTTGAAGAGACTTATCTACAGTATAGAAGGAGTACATATTATATTATGTAACTGAGACCAGATATATCCAAGGAACTAAATCTGGGGAATATTTGTTATTATATTTTATACTCAGAAACTTATGAACAATTAGTATCATGACAAAACTTTAAAATACACATATATTAATCTTATAAATTTTTATGCAAATATCATATGTATTCTGGAAGAAAAACTTTCAAAAGTCAATATGAAACCAAAGGATTAAGAAATTAGTGGCAATAAAATAGTCCTTAAATATTTGTTTTCCTTCTGTTACATTTCAGGTGGCTCTTCTGACATGAGACAGAGAATTTTTACTTTTCTTTAACAAGAATGCTTGGGTTTAGAGAAAGAGAAAGTCACAATCCAACTCCAAAGGCAGCTTTACTCTTTAATTGGAATGGGACCAGAAAAGAATTCATTTACATTATGTCTGTACATAAAAGAAGAAAAATTATTTTGGGAAGATTTATGAAGTTTTATCCTATTGGAGATATAATATATCAATAGACCAATTTGTTCTTTTCTTTTTTGATTGTTTGTTTTTTTTTTTTTTGAGACAGGGTTTCTCTGTATTGTCTTGGAGGCTGTCCCGGAACTCGCTTTGTAGACCAGGCTGTCCTCAAACTCCCAAGTGCTGGGATTAAAGGTGTGTGCCACCAACGCCCGGCTGTTCATTTCTTGAAACATTTTATTCTGGATTACTTGTCCCTTTTCTTCAGATGTCTCAATTGTCCAGTGTCTCTGGATTTCTTGGATTTCCCTTTATTCTCCTGAAAAGACAAAAATAAAACCCTTCCTCAACCTTAAATTTTTGATGAGGTTCTCCTTTGGCAATTACATCTGAACAAATGAAAAGCATTTGCTTGTTTTATAGATTAGTTTACATTAAATGTCCATGCTGCTTGATGAACTATCATCTCTTCTAATTAAAAGATGTGTTGTTCAAATTGAATCTTTACCACTTTGGATGGTATCCATAGTTTTTCTTCTCCTGTGGAAACAAAAACAAAACTTCTTATCCAATGTAACATATCTCCTAGTCTCCATTCAGAGGTCAAGGTACCTTTAAATCATTCTGGCTTACTTAATTCCAGAGTTTTTTAAATTATTTTTTCCAGCTTTTCTTTCTGTGTAGTATTTTTATGTTTTTTATTTCATAAACAATCTTATTTTACATTATCAATCCTTCCATTCCCTGGCCCTCCCATATTCCCATGCTTCCCACCAGCTCCCCAATCTACTCCTCCCCAAGGATAGTCTGTCACATCATTTGGAGGAGGGACTATGACCTCTTTCATGTACCTGGGCTGCAATAGTATCCCTTCATAGGGAATGGGCTCCCAAAATCCATTTGTGCACTAAGGATAAATATTGGCTCCACTGTTAGAGGTCCCATAGACTGCTCAGGTCTCCCAGTTGGCATCCACATTCAGAGTGCATGGTTTGGTCCAATGCTGGTTCCCCAGCTTTACGACTATATTCTCCATGATCTCACTAGGTCAGGTCAACTGTTTCTGCAAAGGTTTTCACTCCTTTGCTCTTCCCTCCTCTCTTTCCCAAACTGGATTTCAGGAGTATGGCTCAGTGTTTAGCTGTGGGTGCCTGTTTCTGCTTCGATCATCTACTAAGATGAAGGCTCTAGGAATGATAACCAAAGTAGTCATCAATTTCATTATAGATGAGGCAGCCTCTCCACCACTGCTTAAATTCTTAGTTGCAGTCATCCCTGTGGATCTCCAAACATTTCTCCATTGCCAGACCTCTCTACAAACCTATACTGGCTCCTATCAAGGTATCTCCTTCCTTCCCCTCCATCTATTCCTCTCCTGTCTCATTCCTCCTGATCCCTTCTGTTCTCCACCCCCTCTATCCTCCTCTCCTCTTCCCACTTTCCTCCTCTCTCCTTCCATGCTCCCAATTCCCTCAGGGGTTCTTGTCCCCCTCCCTTTCTTCGGGGGACCATGTGTTCTTCTCTTGGAGACCTCCTTGTTCCCTAGTTTCTCTGGTGGTGTGGCTTGTAGACTGGTAGTCCTTTGCTCTATGTCTAATATTCATATATGAGTGAGTACATACCTTGCTTGTTTTTCTGTGATTGGATTACTTCATTCAATATGTTTTCTTCCAGTTCCAGCCATTTGCTTGCAAATTTCAAGATTTCATTGTTTCTTTCCACTGAATAATAGTCCATTGTATAAATGTACCACATTTTCTCCATCCATTCTTTGATTGAGGGACATCTAGGTTGCTTCCAGCTTTAGAAGAGAAAGGGGGAAGTACCCTTGAATGAATTGGTACAGGAGACAGCTTCCTGAACATCACACCAGTAGCACAGACCTTGAGATTGACAATTAATAAATGGGACCTCCTGAAACTGAGAAGCTTTTGTAAGGCAAAGGACACAGTCAATAAGACAAAACAGCAGCCCATAGAATGGGAAAAGATCTTCAGCAACCCCACATATAACACAGGGCTGATTTCCAAAACATACAATGAACTCAAAAAGCTAGCCACTGAAACACCAAACAATCCAATTAAAAAGTGGTGTACAGA
The DNA here is from genome assembly GCF_017639785.1 of Mesocricetus auratus. Classification (NCBI taxonomy): domain Eukaryota; kingdom Metazoa; phylum Chordata; class Mammalia; order Rodentia; family Cricetidae; genus Mesocricetus; species Mesocricetus auratus. The sequence goes on along the minus strand of NW_024429187.1, from coordinate 909,972 downwards.
CCAAATAAAGAATTCACAATAGAAGCCTCTAAATAGCCTAAAAGACATTTAAAAAGTGTTCGACATCCTTAGCCATCAGGGAAATGCAACTCAATGCAACTTTGAGATTCCATCTTTCACTGGCCAGAATAGGTAAAATCTAAAACACCAAAGAAAGTCTATGTGGAGAGGATGTGAAGAAAGAGGAACATTCCTCCATTGCTGGTGGAAGTGTAAACTTGTGCGACCACTTTGGAAATCAGTATGGCAGTTTCTCAGGAAAATAGGAATCAGTCTACCTCAAGATCCAGCAATTCCACTCTTGGGCATATACCCAAAGAATGCACATTCATGCAGCAAGGACATGTGTTCAACTATGTTCATAGCAGTGTTGCTTCCATGGTTTTTTCTATTATCAAATATCTCTCCACAGCTGTTGTTCCTTTCTCATTAATGTTAAGAAAAATTCCAAGTTAATGAAGCATTATGCAATATATTTTATGGTTCTTTATCATCCCTTTCTGTTTATGTGGTCTGTCTGTTAGATCGATTTGGTCTTTCAATAACTGCCTGCCCTGTTGGGTTGGGTGGTGCCTGTAATACGTTTTATATTATAATGTGTGTTATACCTGCAATATGCTTTATATTGTGATAAGCACAAAACTGTTTCTTATTCTTAGAAACATTCTGGAGCATTGTTCAGGTATACCCATGATGGACATAACTTATAGCAAATGTATAATTATGGAATCAGCCTTTTCTTAACTCACAGCAGTTGCCATTAAAACCGGAATAGGTAGCGATGGTGTACATGTTTTAATTTTCTAAATTCTAAAAAATTGGACACATTCATCTGACAGATTTCATTTCTTTGAGTACCCTATGGGTTGCTTCCTGCAAGTAATAGAGTTGTGTGGTATAAAGAACAAGCAGGACATTTCCTTATAATTTCCTTGGCTTGTTGCCATGTGATAGAAATATCTTTTTTCAAACCTTTACTATTGACATGTTGTTTTTTATGAAATTCCAAGGCCCTTGGCACATTTCCTATCTATAATGTTAGACAGCCTGGCAGATCCTCAAGATTTCCAATGTGCGTTTTATATATAGGATGATTCCTATTCCTGATTGTGTCTGAAAAAATAATGAAGTCAATTCTGGATCATCTGGAATAAATTCAGAGGTTTCAATGTGTAAACCAATTCTTTCTACACATTGTGAATCAGTAACTATGTTGAGAGGTTCTTTATTATCCACTAGCACCATGAGAAAAACCTATAATTCTGACTTTTGGATAGAATTATAAGAACTTATATTCACTGTACTTAAATTTTCTGATTTGTAACCTGATTTTCCTGATTTATTTGCATCAATATATACTGTAGGGTATCCAGTTACTGGTGTTTCCCATACAATGTGAGAAAAACTCCAGTTAATTCTCTTTATAAGTTGAATTATCTTGCTTTTGAGATAATTGTCTTTAACTTCTTCCCCCACCCAAATAGTTATAAGCTCTTTTCCAGGGTTCACTGTCTATCCATAATTTGTCAATTTCATCATTAGTAAAAGGTATTGTAATTTCTGCTGGATCTATTCCTGCTAATTGATGAAGTCTCAATATTCCTTTTAGAATCAAGTCAGAGATCTTTTCCACATAAGTTTTAAAATTTCTACTTGATTTATTCATAAAAACATCAATTTTAAGATATTACTTCCCTCTATAGGGGAATGCTTATAGAGTACTATGTCTAGAGTGCACTTAAGATTTGGATACACATGACCACATGTGCGATCTGTAATTTGTCTTCCATCAATGGCAATTCTCTCTTAGCTTCAGCTGTTAATTCCCCGGAGCTATTTAAGTCCTTGCCACCATCTAAAGTTTTGTTTAAATTAATCAGTTGATCAGGATATGATATGCCTCCTAGCAATCTTTGAAAATCATTCAGTCTGCAACTGATCTCTACTAATTTGTAACATTTGGGTTCTAATATTTTATAAACCTATTTTATAGTCTAGATAATTAATAGAATCTCCTCTTTGTATTTTTTTCAGGATCAATTTGTAATCCTCAACCAGGCAAAATTTTCTTTACTTCTTCAAACATTCTTTCTAAATCATCTACATTTGAATCAGATAATAAAATGTCATCCTTGTGTATTTCCAATGCCTGCCATACAAAATATTAGCACAGGGTGGGTATATTTAACATTCTCTGTGGAAGAACATTCCATTGATATCTCTGAGCAGGCTGAGAATTATCATTAGTAGGTACTGTGATGGCAAATTTTTCTCTGTCTTTTTCTTGTAACGATATAGTAAAGAAACAACTTTTAAATTAGTAACTATGAAAGGCAATAGAAAATTCAAAGGAATTTCACACTATAAAGAGCCCATTGGCTGAGTTACCTTATTAATAGACCTTAAATCTTGTTACCATTCTCCATTTTCCTGATGTATTTTTAATAACAAATACAGGAGAATTCCAAGGCCTGGTTGATTCCCGTGTATGCTAAGAATTTAGACGTTCCTGTATCAGTTCTTTGAAAGTCTACATTTTCTCTGTTGCTAAAGACCAATGTCCAAACCATTCAGGTTCTTTTGTTAACCATTTTAAAGGTAGGGCTATTAGTGCCTTTGAAAGACTAGCAGTTGTTGTGTTCTGTTCTTGTACTACCTGAATGGTCAGTGACTGCTATTTATACCTTCTTATAAATATTCAAGAACCATATACTAATTCATGTTCTGTTCCTAAGATCGGGGGAATGTTTATGTGAGTATTCCATTGCTGTAATACATCATGTCCCCACAAATTCATTACAATGTTAGCAATACACGGCTTTAATATTGTTCTCTGTTCTTCTGGCCCTGTATATCTGAGCCATCTCACACCTGAAATATAATTCCAATTACCTCCTAGAGAATAATTTAGATGGCAAGATTCTTGTGATATAATTGTTACATCTGTGTCTACCAAACCTTCAATAATAACATCATTTATTCATACTTTTAATTTTGGTCTCTGCTCATTTATAGAAGTTTGCCAACATACTAGCTTTGTTATTATTTCTGACTTTTTTGTTCTCTCTTTTATATCTCTTCTATAATCCAGAGAAGAATGATTTCTTACAATAAGTATTAGGCTCTTTGATTGATCTGGGAATTGGTTTTCCATGCCCCTCAAGGCATTTCCCAAGGGCAAAGTATTACCTTGATAATCTCTTGCTTACTTATATTCTTTTGTTCAATGTCTGCCTTTGCCACACCTTCTGCATAAAACAGAAGGGAGGGCCATTATGTTTGGATTGTATTTATAAAAAGAATTGTTTCTAGAAATGCTTTGTTTACAATCCCTTTTCAATTGACCTTGTGTGACACTATTAAAACATTTGACATTTTTATTTTTTTAAACTTCTTGAAATCATCTCTGCTATCCATTTATCATAACCATGGTCATGAACATTAATATCAATTGAAGTTCTACTCCTCCAAAGGTGATGATCTTGCTTAAAAGCCTAATTATCCTTTTGCATTGGATATTAGCATTTTCAAAAACAGTATTTTAAATTATTATTTTTCTAGCTTCTGAATCTGATACCATCCTATTTACTGGTGATGACAGTCCTTGTACAAAACCAATGAATGCTTCCTTTCGACACTGTATAACTTTTGTAAATGTTATATTTTCTTTCCTTCTTCTCCAATTATTTCCCAAACATTCAAAGCTGCTGCATGGCATCAACCCAAGAGGTGGTCATCATATTAACATTGCCTTTCTAAAGTAATATACTCTTTTCTCTAATTATTTGATCTTGGGAGATATCCACATCTCTTGTTTAGTGCTTTGTTCAATATTCTTAGCCTCTTCTCTGAACCAGGAAACCCACTGTAGTTGTGGACCAGGCTCTATAGCAACTTTAATCAAATCTTTTCAATCTACAGAGATAACCGTATTACAAACTGATCACATGTTTAGCATCTGCTTCACAAATGATGACTGGATGTCATATAAGACTAGAGCTTCCTTGAATTTCCCTAAATCTAATATTGTCACAGGCTTCCAAGTAGCTCTTATATAATCTCCTTCATTGGATACTTTCTAGAATGTTACTGGATATATTAATGGTGGTTCACTTAAGTCTTAAAGTGTTCCTTTTTAATCTTAAAATGCAATGCTGAATTTGGTGATTGAGTATCCTTGTAATTCCTCAGTCTAGATTTGAATATCTCTATACTCTGCTTTAATAAGGTTTTCTTCTCCATCCATCAGCTCCTGGATGAAGGTTTTGGGATGGCATTTAAGGTAGTCATCAATTTCATTATAGGGGAAGGGCATTTAAGATAGCCTCTCCACTATTACTTAGATGGGTTCATCCTTGTATATCTGTGGACATTTCCCTATAGCCAGATTTCTCTTTAAACCTATAATGCCTCTCTCTATTAAGGTATATCTTTTCTTGCTCTACTCTATTCTTCCCCCAACTCAATCTTCCTGCACCTTCATGTCTTCCTCCCCCCTCTTCTTCTTAGCTTCTCTTTCTCCTGACTATATCTCCCTTACCCCTGTGCTCCCAATTTGCTCAGGAGACCTTGTCCCTTTTCCTTTCTCTGGGGGAACATGTACGTCTTTCTTAGGGTCCTCCTTGTATCTAGCCTCTTGGAAGGTGTGGATTGTAGGCTGGGAATCCTTTGCTCTATGTCTAATATCCATTTATGAGTGAGTAAATACCATGTTTGTCTTTTTGTGGCTGGCTTTCCTCATTCAGGATGGTTTCTTCTAGTTCTATCAATTTGCCTGTTAATTTCAAGATTCCATTGGTTCCCCCTCCCCCCCAGCTGAGGAATACTCCATTGTGTAAATATACATTTTCTTTATTCATTCTTCACTTGAGGGGCATCGAGGTTGAACATAGTTGAACAGATGTCCTTACTATATGAATGTGCATCTTTTGGGTATATGCCTAAGAGTGGAATTGCTGGATCTTGTGGTAGACTGATTCCCAATTTCCTGAGGAAGCACCAAACTGATTTCCAAAGTGGCTCTGCAAGTTTGCACTTCCACCAGTAGAGGAGGAGTGTTCCCCTTTCTCCACATCCTCTACTTGGTGTTTTGTATTTTAGCCACCCACAGTTAAGCACTGAGCCAAATTCCTGGAATCCACTTGTAGAGAAGGACAAGTGATGAGCAAAGGGGTCAAGACCAGTCTGAGGAAACACACAGAAACAGTGGACCTCAATAAGTAGGAATTCATGGACACCAAGACTGACAGCTTGGAAACCAGCATAGGATGGAACCAGGCCCTGAACGTGGATGTCAGTTAGGAGGCCTGGGAATTCTATGGGGCTTCTGGTAGTGGAACAGCATTCCTAGTGTATGAATGGATATTGGGAGCCCATTCTCCATAAAGGGATAATCTCTCAGCCAAGACACTTGGGGGAGGGCATAGGCCCTGCTCCAAATGATGTGACAGACTTTGATGATCCCCCGTGCAAGGCCTTACCATTTCTATGAAGCAGAAGAGGGATGGGATGGGGGTTGGTGGGGGGCATGGAAGTGTGGGAAGGAAAGGGAACTGGAATTAATACATAAAATAAGATTGTTTCTAATTTAAGTAGATAAAAAATATTTTTATGGCCTGACACAGCACTCATATCAACCAAATTTTCAGAGATAAATCAAGAATTATCAAAATAACATCAAAGATTATCAAAATGATAATTAACAATATATGTCAATCCCAGTTAAGTTGCTTATCCCTTCATTTAATTGTCCCATTTTTAGCCATCCATTATCTAATCATATTCAGACCTAATTTTCTCTATTCTAGTCATGTTTTCCACTTTTTTTAGTGTGGAGGGAAACAACTCTTTTTTGACTAATCCCTTCTTTTAAGAATTTGCAATTGACTTACCAAGTCTGCTGAAAATGTCAGTCAGCTATGAGGCATAGCATGTCTGAATTAGAGAACTTTTGGTTGTGAGCTGTGCCAGCTCAAGAAGAGGGGCTCTATGAAAAGCCACAAAGCCTTCCAAGTTTGCGTGTCACCTGAAGACTGTTTAGAAATGCTACAACCAAACAATCTTACCCTTGCTGGAAGATTTTAGGAAAAAACGAAAGAAAACCTAACTGGTACGACAGAGACTCGGGGAGGAGGAATTGAGGAGGGAGTCCTGCCTGCAGCTCAGGCTTGGGCCTGGACAGTGGCCTCAAAGAGGCTTTTTAGTGACTGTGTACTTTAATGTTGGACACCAGTTGTAGCACAATAAATAAAATACCCAGAGACAGATATTGAGTTTCAGAAAAGCAAAGCAGCTAAGCCAGTAGATCTTACCTCTGCCCAGCTGAAATGGCAATCCACTCTCCACAAATCCTCAGATGCAAAAGGCTCTCAGATCATTTCTGCTACTCCTTATATTTCTTTTTCTGTCTATCCAGTCATATCCTTCTGTCTCCACCTCCCTAGTGCTGGAATTAAAGGTATTAAGATCACCTTTGTGTAAGCTGCTTCTGTTAGGACTGGATCACTTTCATGTAGTCGGCATGGCCGTGGACTAACAGAGATCTGTCTACCTCTTAGTCCTGAGTCCTGGGATTAAAGTTGTAAACCACCACTGCCTGGCTCTGTGGCTCCAGGGATTAAAGATGTGTATCACCTCTGCTTGATTTCCATAGCTTGAGGCTGGATTTGCTTTCTTAATCCTCAGGCAAGCTATAATAAATCATAAATAATATATCACTGTAATTTTCTTTACTCAAATTCTTCATTTAATTTTAAGTTATAAAATTATATTATATCATAGCAGTGCATAGTGTAATATACATTTGCAATAAAACATGCGAACACTATGCAATTTGGCACTGAAAAGTACACATTTCAATTTATACAAAATGCTAAAAAAGTAGCTTTTACTATAATAACTCTATGTATTATTTATTCTGTGGAACTCTCCTTCTGTGTAATCCTGGCTAATTCTTTTTCTTTAATGCCTCACCCTTGATATATTCCTACTCAAGAACCTTTACATGTAACACTCCCTTACACATTTTAAAAGGAATGATCCAAGATATATGAAATATTTTTCAAAGTAAACTCAGTGGAGTGCAAAAATCACACACTCTCTTCTGTATCTGGTGGGGGCAGTGTGTAATAAATTATCAGTGAAAAAGCACTTCCTTTTTTCTTTCTCAGAGACTAATTTACAAATACACAACTTAAAATTGTCATGGACACGGGTACAACATCATCTTTTGTGCAATTTTATTCATCTGGTGAAGTTCTGCGGCACTGTTTAATTCTCAGGATTCTCTGATATGGCAATCAGACTAAGGTGAGTCACTCTAGGTGAGTATATTGCTTTTATTTTGTCTTTCAAGCTGTCTGCATGTGCTGCTTTTGAATGATAGCTTATATCTCAACAAAACAATTTAAATTTTTGGAGACAAAATAGCTTCTGTGAAATATAGTATGTCTCTATTTTAAACAATAGTGTAAAGTGAATCTAGCTCTCCTTTCTGTATGATTTTTCTTTTGTATTGGATTTTTATTTTGCTGACTGCCTAGCTTCTCTCAAATCGAATTAATAAATAAGTCTTTGTTTTCTCACTATCGTAAAGTGCTTGATAATTGGATGGTTATATCATTTTGCTTTTTATGCTTAGTGACAAATTTGTTTTCAACAGGTGAATAATAGTTATTTTTATCTGTGCATGTGTGTGTACCTGTGTAAGAGTGATACTCTATATCCTTTTGTTTTATTTGTATATTCATATCTGTTGTGCAACTTTTTACTAGTTTTACAGGGAAAATGACAAGTAATCAATTGTATTTATGTGAGTAATGGTGAAAGATTTTTATGTGTTTCTTTGTAATGAAGTTGGCATTATATTTAAAGTATGTATTTATAGCCCTATCTGCAATTTTTCTTGCTTTTGCATGTCTAAAATCATTTAATTTTTTGCTGGAACTAGTTTATTTTTTTATAATTCTCACTATATTTGTCTATTGATTTACATATGTGGTTCTCAGACATTCAATCATCTAATCTGAATGATAATTTTCTTTTTTCCCCCTTATTGAAAATAAGATTTTTTTCTCACAAAACCTGCTTAAATTAAATTTTCCTTCCTTCCATTCCTCCCATTTCCTAACCACCCCCTGTCTTCTGGATGCACTCCCTTTCTGTTCTCATCAGAAAACAAATAGGCTTCTTCACACTGTTACTGCAGACTTAGGTATTGAAGTGTTTTGTAAATTTGTCTAGTGTGTCTGCACTCCACAGCTCTGCCTTTAAATTGATTGTAAAATAAGACACTCCTCATATTTTACCAGGCCTTTAAAATGAATGCATATGTGTACCAACACTTTTGGATATATACATTGAACCAATTTTTAGATAGCTTTTGAAAAAAAAATAAAACTTCATCTTAAAAATATTTACTTCAGTTTCCTCCCTTTATAAAACTATTCCTAGAAAAAATCATAGGTATCAAAAAAGTTTTTCACCCTTTTAAAATATTCAAAACTCAATCTTAGTAGATTTAAACATGTGCTTTAGTTTCCAATGAGATAGAAACTTTTCAAAATTACCTCACAACCCTGCAAATACAGCGTATTTTAACTCCAGTATTTTTCCAACTTGTCAACATGAAAGGGATTCGGATTTGCCACAGAACACATCCAGCTCCCAAATTCTCAACATAAAGAAGATTTTATTACCCCACAGGGGACAAATGGCGTGGGTGGAGTTCGGGATCAGGCAAAGAAAACAGCTGTTGTTTCTGCAGGAATGGTTTTTAGGAGAGCAGGGGAAGTCTGGGTTAGGATGAGTTGGTAAATCCTCATTGAACATTAGTCAATGCAACGAAAATACTAATTTTGATTGCTGAACCTTGATATTTTGAGAGCTGGACCTTGGTGCTCAGCCTCAGAAATGAATTAGGCCTAAGGGAGTTACGCTGGTGGATAGCTCTAGGGAATAATCTAATTATTTAGTAAGGAAGAGGGAAGGGGAGGGCATGACCTGAGAGCACCATGTTTGGAATGCATGGGACCTATTAAAGAGCCCTTCATTTCCAACTTATGGTTTTATTGTTTGGGTTGCCAAGTGTCAAGTAAGTGGGTGTCATTCTTGTGGCCACTTCCTATTGATCAGGGGCAGACACTAAGGAAAAGGGGGCTATAGTCTAAATGGACTGAAGGTGGGGATGACAAGGGAGGAGGGTGGAACAGAGAGGCTCAGGAGGACAGAACAAAATACATTAAGTTTCATTTTGAGAAACTGGAATTGGGGGGATGGTTGATGCTCTCTCTGGCTGGATTTTGCTGACATTGGGGTGTCCTAGTTAGGGAGGCGAGGAAACTGGGATATTGGCCAAGTCATGGAAGAACAAGCTGTGTAATTCACTATCCAGGCTCTAGGGAACCAGCTAGGCCTGGGGAAGTGTAGGCAGCATTGAAGCAATTTGTGAGGTTTGAATCTGGGGCTAGCTATATTGGAGCTGCCTAGGATGCGAATCCCAGGAGGGATATGTGGGCTGTTTAGTTGCTGGAGCAGTTTGTAGTTGATTTAAAATCTGCTAGGACAGATAGACAGACAAACGGTATTGGCTTTTCTTGGTTATCAACTTGACTATATTTGGCATGAACTAAAATTCAGAAATGGAAGGCATACTTGTTAGAGATATTCTGCTTGGTGTTAAGTGGGTGAATCCACTTCTAGTCTGGACCTCAGCATTCAGAAGACACAACTCTGATCTGGATCTTGAAGTGGGAAGATACAGCTAACTGCTGGAAGCCGATATAAGGGCATGGAAGAAGGAAGGTTTGGTTTTTTGCCTGCTTGCCCTCACCTTGCTACTACATACATTCCTTCACTGGCATTAAAGCCTATGTCTTCCAGATGCTATGCTAGCACACACAGAAGACCAGCTCATGAGACCCCCAGCGTAGATTCTTCTTTCTTTTCACTGCTCACCATTATTGGACTGCAGCTGGTAAGTCATTCCATTAAATTTACACACACACACACACGCACACACACACACACACACACACGAGAGAGAGAGAGAGAGAGAGAGGGAGGGAGAGAGAGAGAGAGAGAGAGAGAGAGACTCATTTCCTAATTTCTGTGACTCAAGAGAATCCTGACTTATATAAGCAATTTAGAGAAAATATTCATTTTGGGTATACATTTCAAATGTCTAGGCCCATAGCTTTAGCAGTTGGAGAAGATGGAGGAGGGGAGTCCCCAGACCAGGAAATGGGGAAAGATGTCATGTTCAGGAATAGCCAGGCTGAGAAACGATTGTTTTACAGGAGTATGCATCTGGAGTCTATTTGCCCTGTGACACATGGATCCAAGTAGATTTCTTGAAGCCTAAAAGGATTTTTTTAATTTCATAAAATGAGATAATGTCTAACCAATGTTTGTAATCAGCACTGAAATCTATTTGTAGAGAAATCAGTAGACTTATGTCTTTGGCTTAAAAGTGTTAACAGTACATTTTCTAGAGGGTTAGATACATAGATTGGACACAGATGTTTGCAGCATGATGAGAAGCATTTTTAAGTCTGTTTTTAGAAGTCAATCAAAGAAAATTTAAAAAATTGAACTTGCAATTGTAATAATAGAGGCAATAATTTTTTCACTGTCCTTTTTTATTTTAGAAGCACTCTTATTTACATATCAATCCCCCATCAATTCTCTTGCCCTCCCACCCTCCCATGCTCCCCACCAACCCCCAACACATCCCCCACCAGTTCCCCAAAGATAGTGAGGCCCTCAACTGGGTATCATCAAGGTTTATCATATCACTTTGGGGAGGGCCCACACCCTTCTTCCCATATCTTGACTACAATAGTATCTCTCCATAGGGAATTGGCTCGCAAAGTCCATTTGTATTCTAGGAACAAACACTGGCTGCACTGTTAGAGGTCCCATAGACTGCACTGGCCTCTAGCTGGCAGCCACATTCAGAGGTATTTGTTTGGTCCAATTCTGTTTCCCCAGCTTTACGACTAGGGTATCCATGCTCTCACTGGATCAGGTTAACTGTTTTAGCAGGTTTCTCCAGCACTGTCTTGGCTCCTTTGCTCATCCTCCTCTCTCTCCACAACTGGATTCCAGGAGTATGGCTCAGTGTTTAGCTGTGGGTGCATTTTTCTGCTTAGATCAGCTACTAGATGAAGGCTCTAGGAATGGCAACCAAGGTAGTCATCAATCTCATTAAAGGGGAAGAGCGTCAAAGGCAGCTTCTCCACCACTGCCTAGATTCTTAGGTGGGGTCATCACTGTGAATACCCTAACATTTCCCCTGTGTCAGACCTCTCTCCAAACCTATACTGGCTCCCTCTCTCAAGGCATCTCCTTTCTTGCCTTCCCCTATTCCTTCCCTGTCTCAGGCCTGTTCTCCTCCCCCCTCCCCTTCCCCCTCTCTCTTCTTCTCACCTCCTTCCTCTTCCCCCATGCTCCCAGTTTGCTCAGGGATTCTTGTTCCCCTTCCCTTCTTCTGGGGATCATGCGTTCTTCTCTTGGGGTCTTCTTGTTTCCTAGTTTCTCTGGTGGTGTGGATTGTAGTCTGATAGTCTTTTCTCTACTTCTAATATACATATATGAGTGAGTACATACCTTGTTTGTCTCTCTATGATTGGGTTTCTGCACTAAGGATGTTTTCTTCCAGTTCCATCCATTTGCCTTCCAATTTCAAGGTTTCATTGTTTTTTTCTTTTTGTCCACTGAATAATACTCCATTGGATGAATGTACCATGTTTTCTCCATGTATTTTTTGGTTGAGGGGCATCTGGGTTACTTCCAGGTTCTGTCTATTGCAAACAATGCTCCTATGAACATAGTTGAACATGTATACTTGTTGTTTGAATGTGGAATTGCAGGATCTTGAGGTAAACTGATTCCTGTTTTCCTGAGAAACTGACATACTGATTTCCAAAGTGGAATACAACTTTGCACTCCCAACAGGAATGAGGAAGTGTTCCTCATTTTCAACATACTCTCCAGCATAGAGTGTTTTTGATTTGGGCTGGTATAAAATGGTTTCCCAGAATTGCTTTGAATTGCAATTCCTTGATGGCTAAGGATGTTGAGTACTTCCTGAAATGTCTTTCAGTCATTTTAGATTCCTCTATTGAGAATTCTCTATTAAATTCTGTACTCCAGTTTTTAATTGGATTGTTTGGTGTTTTGGTGGCTAGCATCTTGGGTTCATTGTATATTTTGAAAATCAGTCCTCTGTCAGATGTGGGGTTGGAGAAAATCTTTTCCCATTCTGTGGGCTTCTGTTTTATCTTGCTGACTGTGTCATTTGCCTTATAGAAGCTAATCACTTTCATGAGGTTCCTTTTATTAATTGTGGATCTCAATGTCTGTGCTACTTGCATTATGTTCAGGAAGCAGTTTCCTCTAACAATTTATTCAAGCATACCTCCCACTTTTTCTTCTAAGAGGTTCAGTGTGGCTGGATTATGTTGAGGTCTTTGATCCATTTGGATTTAAGTTTTGTGCATGGTAATAGATATGGATCTATATACAGTCTTCTATATGCCTGTATCCACTTATTCCAGCACCATTTGTTGAAGATGTTTTCTCTTTTCCATTGCATAAATTTAGCTTCTTTGTCTAAAATCAGGTGTTCATAGGTGTGCATTTATATTGTTGTTTTCAACTCGATTCCATTGATCTACCTGTCTACTTTTACACCAATACCAAGATATTTTAAGGACTATGGCTTTATAATACAGTTTTAAGTCAGGGATGGTCATGCCTCCAGAAGTTTATTGTACTTTATTGTACAAGGTTGTTTTGGCTATCCTGAGTTTTTTCGTTTTTTTCTTATAAAGTTGATTATTGTTTTTTCAAGGTCTGTGAAGAATTGTGTTTGGATTTTGATGGGGATTGCATTGAATCTCTAGATTGCTTTTGGCAAGATTGCCGTTTTTACTATGTTGATCCTACCTATGCAAGAGCATGGGAGATCGGTCCATTTTCTGGCATCTTCTTCAATTTCTTTCTTTAGAGACTCAAAGTTCTTGCTATACAGGTCTTTCATTTGTTTGGTAAGCATTACCCCAAGATATTTTCTGTTGTTTGTGACTATTGTAAAGGAAGATGTATCTCTGATTTCTTTCTCAGCCCATTTATTGTCTGTATATATTAGGGATACTGATTTTTATGAGTTAATTTTGTATAATGCCACTTTGCTGAAAGTGTTTATCAGTTGTAGGAGTTCCCTTGTAGATTTTTTCAGGTCACTTATGCAAACTATCATATCATTTACAAATAATGAAAGTTTGACTTGTTTCTTTCCAAATTGTATCTCCATTGATCTCCTTTTGTTGTCTTATTGCACTAGCTAGAACTTCAATTACAATATTGAAGTGATATGGAGAGTGGACAGCCTTGTCATGTTTCTTATTTTAGAGGAATGGCATTGAGTTTCTCTTCATTTAGTTTGATATTGGCTGTCAGTTTGCTGTATATTGCTTTTATTATGTTTAGGTGTATTACTGTTATTCCCTGATCTCTGCAAGACCTTTATCAGGAAGGGGTGTTGGATTTTGTCAAAGGCTTTTTCAGCATCTAGTGAGATGATCCTATGGTTTTTCTATTTCAGTTTGTTTATATGGTGGATTACATTGATGGATTTTCATATGTTGAACCCTTTCTGCATTCCTGGGATGAAGTCTACTTGATCATGGTGGATGATTTTTCTGATGTGCTCTTGGATTCAATTTGCCAGTGTTTTGTTGAGTATTTTTGCATCAATGCTCATGAGGGATATTGGTCTGTAGTTCTCTTTCTTAGCTGTGTCTTTTTGTGGCTTGGTTACCAAGATAATTGTAGCCTTGTAAAAAGAGTTTGGCTTCTATTGTGTGGAATAATTTGAGGAGTACTGGTGTTATCTCTTTGAATTTCTGGTACAATTCTTTATTGAAACCATCTGGCCCTGGACTTTTGTTTTTTGGTTGGGAGACTTTTGATGACTACTTTTATTTCATTAGGGGTTATGGGTCTATTTAAATTGCTTCTCTGTTCTTGATTTAATTTTGGTAAGTGATACATATCCAGAAAATTGTCCATTTCCTTTAGACTTTTTAATTTTGTGGAGTACAGCTTTTCAAAGTACAACCTGAAGATTCTGTGGATTTCTTCGGTGTCCATTGTTATATCACACTTTCCATTTCTGCTTTTGTTAATTAGCATTCTCTCTCTCTCTCTCTCTCTCTCTCTCTCTCTCTCATCTCTCTCTCTCTCTCTGCCTTTTGGTTAGTTCGGATAAAGGTTTGTCTATCTTGTTGATTTTCTTGAAGAACCAATTCTTTCTTTCATTGATTCTTTGTATTGTTTTCCCTAGTTTCTATTTTATTGATTTCAGCCCTCAATTTGATTATTTCCTGGCGTCTACTCCTCCGAGATGAATTTGCTTCTTTTTGTTCTAGAGATTTCAATTGTGCTGTTAACTCTCTAGTGTAACTATTCTACAGTTTTTTCATGTGGGCACTTATTTCCATGAACTTTCCTATTAGCACTGCTTTCAAAGTGTCCCATAAGTTTGGGTATGTTTAATTCTAAGAAATATTTAACTTGTTTGTTATTTATTCCTTAACCAAGAAATGGTGCATTTGTGCATTATTCAGTTTCCATGAGTTTTTAGGTTTTCTGCAATTTGTGTTTTTGTTGAATTCTTACTTTAAACCATGGTGATCCAATAGGATACAGGTTTTTATTACAATGTTGTTGTATCTGCTGAAGTTTTCTGTGTTGCCTAGTATTTGGTCAGTTTTAGGGAAGGTTCCATGTGGCGCTGAGAAGAATATTCTTTTGTGTTTGGATGGAATGTTCTGTAGATACCTGTTAATACCAATTGGGACATAACTTCTGTTAGTTCCTTTGTTTCTTTGTTAATTTTCTGTCTGGTTGTCCTGTCTAGTGGTGAGAATGGAGTGTTGAAGTCTCTCACTAAAAGTGTGTGAGGTTATATGTGTGATTTGAGCTTTTGTAATGTTTCTTTCATATTGGGGCATAGATGTTCAGAATTGAGACTTCATCTTGAACTTCAATCAAGAATCTCCTGCCAAACAGAGACTATTTACTCCACTTAAGATTTTCACTACACTAACATTTTCTTCCTACAGGTTCCATGAGATTGTCGTCGTTCCATTTAAGCAGGAAGTACTTTTGAGAATATTATGCCCCCGTTCCCTACTGCTGATATTGCAGGATAGTTAACACCTGTTAATGTTAGTTTTCAATTATTTTAGGATTGGGATTGGAAGGAAGTGTTCAGACTTGGGCAACCATTTCAAATAAGCTTAGTTTTAGATGGAACAGATATACTTAATGTAGGATATAAGCACATTATAATTTGCTATCATCTATGTATGTATGTTGTATATGTTTGAACTTTGTATCAAATCTAAATCTTTTATTTAGACTAAAAGGGGAATTGTAGGGGAAACCTCACATACCCAAGATACTGTCCACACCCCTTTGGGAGTGGACATGAGTATGTGAGACAGGTGAGATATAAAAGGAGAAGATAAAGCCAGTCTCTCTCTCTTGGATGCTGGTCACATTTCTGAGAGCTCATCTTCACAGCTTCTCATGTAAGTGATTGCTCCTGTTAATAAATATCCTTATTTCTTCATTGCATTGTTTCATCTTCAATATGACATGTACTTAACTTTAGTAAAGATGGGTGCCAACTATGATAAATATATATAACAAGAGTTCAATTTATATGTATATATATAGTAAGTAGATCTATTTTTTGAATAAGAGTTGAATCACATATATTAAATTAAGATTCAACTTTTTGTTACAGGTTTTAAGGTAATTTTTTGTTACAGATTTTATAGGTTTTAAACCATGCCCAATGAACTTACCAATCCTGAGGTAGTGTTTACAGTATAATCTTAAGAGAAATTTTTAGAGCAAAATGTAGAGAAGTTTTGGAGATAAAGAAGTTGAGAAAATATAAAGATTAAGTGTAGATATAAGAGGTATTGTGATCAGTTGTTTGTGCAGTAGCATATGAGAGAATTCAATAATGCTGAGGCCATACTGCTTGTAGTAACAAAATCTGTGTCTGTGGAAGAAGAGAGTAAGAATTGAAAAACAAAATTCTGCTGGAGGGAATTTCTATAAGCTCCAAGAGGAAGCTGAGAGAAAGTGTCTGTGTCCGAAGCACAGAGAAGCTTCAAGGGGAGGAGATGCCTAGGATTTTGTAAAGAAGAGACTGAGCAGGCATCTCTGAGGAGGAAGTGTAACACAAGCAATTAATGAACCAGAGACAGATATTGGGGTTCAAACTTCAAACTGAAGACTAGGAAAGAAAAGTAGCAGGCCACTAGCTCTTACTGCCTCCTCAGACTGAATGGGCTGATCCTGTTTCCTCCCTTCAGCACAGCTGGGGAATCCAGAGACTGAATGCCTTCTTATCCTCTGTGTGACTCGAGAATGAATCCTCTCCTCAGTGTGGCTGGAGAATGAATCCTCAACACTGACCTTGCTCCTGTCTTATATACCTCCCTAATCCTGGGATTAGAGGCATGTGATTCTAGGTGCCAATATCATCTTTGTGTCATCTGTTTCTCTTTAGGATTAGATCACTCTTATGTAGATAGATCTGGGTGGTCCTGGTCTCACAGAGATCTGTCTATCTCTTAATCCTGAGTCCTAGGATTAAAGGTGTGTGCCTGGCTTCTCTGGATTGTGTCTGACTTTGCTTTTTGAATCCTCAGGCAAGCTTTAATAAGTCATAAATAACATATCACCACAAGGAAGAAAGAACTTTAGTAGGAATCTGAGACATGAAGCTGTAGGACTTCAGGAGCTGAGAGACAAGAAAATCGGGTCACACAGGCCTGGACAGGATTCAGGAAGCTGCAGAATTTCAGCCAGCTGCTAGTGAGAGGAGAGGAAAAGGATTGGAATATATTATAACAGGGAACTGAGAGAAGATAAGGTCACAAAGTATCATAGGAGACAAAAATGTAAAGAAGTGCCTGGAAAAACGAAGGGATCATAAGTGAGAGGCAGGATCAGAGCTAGAGAGATGGCAGACAAGGTTGTAATTCCTAGAGGGAAAACATGAAGAAAGACAGAATAGGGAACTCCAAGTCAGAAGAAGCAAGGAAGGAAAGGGATTCCAGGCTGCTGCAGGGAGGATTTCAGCTCCTGATGGGAAATGAGAGAAAGCTAGAGAGAGACAAGAGGGCAAGGGAAAAGGGTGTAGAAGGTAAGATGCATAACAGGTTATGGGAGCCAGAGACAGGTGTGCAGAGTGTAGAGCTGTCCACATGGAGGACATAGCAGGCTAGAGGAGATACATGGAAGGAGCAGCTACAGCATTTGGAATTAAATATTGGGGGTAGCAGAAGCCAAAAGAAACAAATGGTCTGTATGTACTTTAGGAGAGTCAATTCAGCAGCTTGGTTCAGAGAGGCCATGTTCTTGAAGATAAAAGGGAGACAGTATGGTCAGAGTCAGAGGTATCTGGGAGACCCCAGAGTAAACATAAACCTAAGCCATGTGAGAAGACAGACTGGGGTTCAGAGAGGAAGCCACCAAGAGGGTGACTTGAGCCAAGAAGAGAGAGGCAGAGGTAAGGGAGAAGGGACTCAGGGGAGGTGTCTAATGAAGAGTGAGAGGAAAAGAGTAGGCAGGTTCAAAGATGAAAAGTTTGGTTTGAGTTCAGGTAGAGAGACCATGGTTGTGGTGGCAGCAGGATCCAGAGGTAAGCTCAAGCTGCAGACTGCTGAAGTGACACAGCCTGCACAGCTGTTGTAGGATCATAGAGCTGCATCGCCATGGCAGCAGTGGCAGTGACAAGGCTTTGATGACCAACAGGACAGGAGACTAGTGTAAGCAGAAGACTTGGAGTAGAGATAAACAAGGCACAGACATAGGGATTCTCTGAAGAGGGGAAGGGAGAAGAGTAAAAGGATCTCCCTCCACAATTCCATGCACCCACAAATGTAAAGGCTGCCACTTTGTTTGACTATGTGGGCGTGTATAAGGGCCATTCTTGAGTGCTAAAATGGACCAGCAATTTCTAGTGTGAGTTGGGTCTTCAGGAGACATCCCAGAGGAGAATCAGTCAGGATGAAGGGAGTAGAGTATGTCATTGCTAATGACAGTCAATGAGCCAAAGTTGAGAGCCATCTTTAAGGGTCTCAAGTTGCCAATAAGGAGATCTCTGGGATGGAGGGTTTGTTACCCAAGATACATCACCAAAAGAGGGAAGCAGTGGTCCAAGGACTGTCAACAGGATTTTCAGATGGTTAGGAATACAGAACGGCCACCAAAAGTAAAAGTAAAATCTCCAATCAAGCCAAACTGAATAAAATGTGTCTGACAGCTATCTGAGGGAGTCCACCACTGCCTCTGAAGGCCAGGGTGGAGTGCATACCCTCCATCCCCACAAGTACAGGGATATTAGACACTCAATGGTCATCACCTGATATCCTGAGAAATGTTTAGGATGCCAGTAAGGGACAACTCACAAATTAACTGCTGTTGAATGAAGGAAGCAAGTGCCAGATGTCCCAGAATGTTGAAGAACTGGATCAGGGGTCCTGTAGACCCATGTAAATCATTATCTGAGTTACAGAAACCAAATGAGGAAGCCACAGAGTCAGCACAGAGCACACTCAGACTCCAAGTTATTATCAGAATGGAGATTTTATTTCCACAAATGTAATGAGTGGAGGTGGAGTTGCCTCTTGATGGAGCAAAGACAGCAACAAGTGTCCCTGAAGGAGTCTGTATAAGGACAGAAGGGGGAAGTCTGGGTTAGGATGGGTTGGTAAATTCTAATTAGAAGTCAGTCAACATATCCAAAATGTCAAATTGACCCTGGTATTTTGAGAGCTGGACCATGGTGCTCAACCTCAGGAAAGAGTTAGGCGTAAGGAAGTTGCCAAATAGGGAAATATACTTTGGTGGCTAGCTTTAGGAATGTAATCCAATGGTTTAGCAAAGGAGAAGGAAAGAGGAGGGCAAACGCTGCTGGTGTAATATTTGCATTGCTTAGGTCTGTTAGAGAGCCCTTCATCAAGAACAGCTATTTCACCCAGCACTCTAGTGTCTCAGGTACTGTAACTTACTCATCTCCTTACTCGGGATCATTTTTCATGATGATCACTATATTGTCATTCAGCTTCCCTCTATATTTGTTAGATAAAATACAATGGTGACAAAACCTGGCACTACATAACTTAAACTCCCATTTAACATTTAAAGAGGCTAAAATATTCAAACTCAGAGTCAAGAGTTGGCCACAGCTATTAATATATTGATAAGCAACTTCAAGGAATTTTCATCACTTAATACTCATAAGTAGCTATTTTTCTTTTAATTTGCATGAGTTCATTTCTAATTTGTGATTTTGTGTTTATATTGGGCTTTGTGAATACTTGTTTATTTCCCTTACTTATTTATGCTTCATAGGTCCAATTTTATTAATTTGATGACCCATATATATGGGCCTCTGTGCATGGTGTGTGTGTGTGTGTGTGTGTGTGTGTGTGTGTGTGTGTGTTAAAGAATTGTGAACTTCTTAGATAGAAAGTGATCTTGGATAAAGATACTGGCATTCTTCAGGCCAAACGTAGAAGTTATCAAGTTTCTGAGAAAAATCTACTTTCTCCCTCATTATATTAGACTCTACAAAATAATACTTCATTTCACAAATACATTTTATAGGCACCTGATTTTTAAGTTGTCATTACTTTACGTTTCTATTTTTCACTAATATAGTGGTATTTTAACCAGTTTTAGTATTATGGAATTTAACTATTGTGTATGGAATGTTAAGAAGGACTCTGGAATAAAATCCCAAATTGAAGCCTTTAAAAATGGACTCATGCCTTTAATCCCAGCACTTGGGAGGCAGAGGCAGAGGCAGCCTGGTCTACAGAGCGAGTTCCAGGACAATGCAGAGAAACCCTGTCTCGAAAAACCAAAAAAATGGTGGGGGGGCGCTCAGAGAGGGAAATCTATTAGCTTTGTAAGGGATTGTAGAACCATTCTTCTGAATCATTGAAAGTATTATGTTCAGAGAGGGATTTGTACTTTTATTTCCTCCATTCACACACTAATTTCATAAGCAAATATTCCCACATAAGAGCTAAAACCCAGAATTGCCTCTGCAAAGCGGGCTACATATGTTTCTTTGTTGCAGAGATTCTCAGTGACAAGTGCGGGAAGCTGCCAAGGTTAAGGTGGAGCATAAAGAAATGCCTCACGGTAAACACCATGAAAATACAGGAAACAAGGAGGACATTACTTATGCAGAGGTGAAGATGACGAAATCTCCACAGATACAAAGAATACCTAAAGCCAAGCAGAGCCCTGTAATGCTAAGCGAAGAACAGTTAAACTATGCAGAACTGACATTCCAAAGAACACCTCAGCTCCTGCCCCCAAAACGGGTTGTCAGAGGAAAAAGAGAAGGTACAGTGATGTGTCCATTCTGCAACTGACAGGTTTCAGCAATAGGCTTTATATTGCAGCCTTCAATACCTGCAATGACCACTTTTAACTGACAATGTGACGCTACATAGAATCAATTGGGAAAAGTCTAACTAAGGGACTGTCCATATCAGATTGACCTGTGAGCTTGTCTGTAGTGAACTGTCTTGATGCCCTAACTGATGTGGGAAAACTGCATGCAACCAGGAGGTACCATTGCCAGGTCAGAACACTGGACTGTGTAATAGCAGAAGAGGCTAGGCAAGCACGAGGCATGCGTGGGTTCACGTCTCTATGCTCTTGACTGTGCATGTGGTCAGCTGCTTCAAGCTCCTGCACTGATGAAACTTCTGTGAACTATAAATTGGAATCATAAGATGAACAGGACCTTTTGACATCTAATGTAGCATATTTCATCACAGTAACATAATGAAAAGGAAACAACCATGCTAAATTAATCACAATGTATTAATTATACATCTTTGTAATCCCTCCAGCTAGTATAGGATACTACAGTAGAATAAAGTTTTCTTTAAATTTGTTCCTTTCAAGCATCATTGAAGCAGGTTACAACAGTTTAAAACCACAAGTGAAGGCTATTTTTAAAAATTCCAATCATCCTGAGTCAGCTAACCCAGGCCCAGAATGACAAACATGGTGTGTTCTCACTTAAATTATAAAGTAAAGGCTAACAATACTACAATCCACAGATCCATAGAGACTTAGTAATAAGGATGGCTCAAGGGGGCTTTTCAGATCTCCCTAGGAAGATGAAATAGAAGAAATTTCATGGATGGACTGAGGGCAGGTGGGGATGGGAACATGAGGGACCAGACCGCAGCGGGGGGGGTATAGGGCAAGAAACAGAATTAGAGTGAGGATTAAAAGAAACAACTATAAAACGGGGCATTTTTTGTCAGGCAGAAACCTGGCACAAGAGAAACTCCTAGGAATCTACAAGGATGCATGACCCCAGCTAAGACTCCCAGCAATAGCAGATATGTAGCCTGAGTTGGTCATCTCTTGTAACCAGATTGGTGACTACCCCAATTATCATCAGAGAGACTTCACCCAGCAACTGATGGAAACAGAGATTGAGACACACAGACAAACGTTAAACAGAGCTTGGAGCCTCCTGCTGAAGAGAGGGAGAAAGGATTGTAGGGGTCAAGCACATCACAAGAAAAGCAAAAGAATCATCTAACCTGGCCTCATAGGAGCTCACAGAATCTGGACAAACTACCAGGGTGCGTGCATGAGACTGAGAAGGCCCTCTGCACACATAGGACAATAGTGCAGCTTGGTCTTCTTGTGGGACTCCTCACAATGAAAGCAGGGTTGTCTCTCTTTTTCTAGGTTTTGGGACCCTATTCCTCATACTGTGTCACCTTACCCTGCCCTTAATACAAGGGGAGGTGCTTAGTCGTATTGCAAGTTCAGATACCGTTTTTGTTGATCCATATGAAGCCTGCCCGCTTCTGAACAGAAAAGTAGGGAGCCTGAATGGGGGAGGCAGAGCAGGAGCATGGAGCAGGGACTGGGAGGAAAACAGGGAGGGGAAACTGTGGTCAGGATGTAAAATAAATGAATAGATTTAAAATTTTTTAAATTCATTTTATTTTTCTCCTCCCCCATTTTTATGATACAGGGCTCTATTCTGTATCCGAGATAGGCTCGAACAGAAAGAAGTCCTTCTGCTTTAGGTTCCTAAAATGGTAGAAATACAGGTGTGACTTCGTCTTGACTTAAGGCCAGAGAGTGCAAGCCCACCCTTCCTCCTTCAAGGTTAAATAACAGGATATTTAGTCTAAGGTGTGGTCACTGGATGTCTTGTCTAAATAACAGAATACTTAGTTCAGGGTGTGGTTACTTGATGTTTCAGGTACTGAAGAGTTAATTCCATCTGTTTGTTCTCTGTATCATTGATAAGGAAGTCTTTTGCCTTTTCCCCCTTTTGTCTTTAGTATATAAGAACTTTGAACAATAAACTTGGGCAGATCATGGTAAAAAAAAAAAAGAAATACAGGTGTGAGCAAGCATGATTGGCTTCATCCCCTGCTATTGTGAAAATAGCTACTGATGTCACCTTCAATCAGTTCAGTCTAATTCAGTCCTAATGAGTCTGCTCTGGAGAAAGCCACCAGATTGAAAGAAATATCATACTTCAGTGTCACAGGAATAACAGATTGTAGGGAAATATTTTTATGATCTTTTGAGGGTAAATTTATAATGTTATATTTAACCAGGTAACAGAAATGTAATTATGAAGTTAAATGTAATTTTAAAAACAATCTATTTCTGTCTTTTGTTTCTTTATAGATGTGTGAGGGTGGAGAGAAAAATGATGATGAATGGATAGATAGAAAGAAAGAAAGAAAGAAAGAAAGAAAGAAAGAAAGAAAGAAAGATAGATAGATAGATAGATAGATAGATAGATGAAGATTGAGGGGGAGGAGTCTGTTCTCTCCTACCACCATGTTTTGAAATTAGAAGCAGGCTCCTTTTAGTTTCTGGAACCTACACCAAACTGGTCAGCTTGTGAGCTTCCAGTTGCCTATTCTCCTGTCTCCATCTGCTGGGCTAACAGATACAGATGCAAATGCACACTGCAGGCCTTTTCCCACGGGCTCCAAGGATGGAGCTCATGTTACCAGGCTTTCACTGAAAGTGCTTTTGTTCCTTTCAGTGATTAATCATCATTAACTGTTCCCACATTTAGAAAGACATTCATCACAGATGATTTACCCAGTAAAAGCCAGATGGTACATGGTATTTGAATATTTCTTGGTAGTTAAGGAGAAGATGTCCTCAAAGAAACTGGAGTTAGGAGACTAATGATCCCAAAGATGGGAGAATGACCACCAACCCAAATCATCATGACCATGTTCATTAAAACAATCTTTTTTATTTATTTACATGGACGGCCATACCCTGAGGTAGGGTTCAAGAGATCAGCATTGAATGTGAGGAAAACAGGTGATTGTTGTTTTTTTTTATAGGAGTAGGGGTTCCCAACTGGAGAATTTGGCAGGCAAAATAGGTGGGATAACAGAAACAGAACATAAGCATACATGTTAGCCCCTTGCTTTCAAGATGGACATAACAAGGTAGTCATGAGAATAGGTAGATGTAAGAAGATAGTCACAAGTGATCATATAACCTGTTGAAACAAAGGTAGGGTTGTAAGATGGTTATAAACAACTTTTTGAAACCAAGATATGACTTCCAATCATGAAAAAGTGAGTACTGGCCGATTTGTAGTTAAGGTTACAGGTGGGGCAGAGCCCAATCTTTGAGAAACAGATTTATTCATAAACAGGAACGGACGTAGTTTGTCTTTACTATAAGATGACTTTTAATCCTAAAATGGAGGCAGGCTGGTTGTTCACTATCTTCCTGAAAGTTAGAAACTCAGTCATTGTCATTGTTTCTCTTTCTTTTCAGGATCCAAAACAACAGTGTGGAGAATGGTAACAGGCATCCTTGTTGCCTTGTGTGTGGTGCTGATAACAACCATTGGGATCTTACTTCCAAAATGTAAGCAACTATGGGATTAATTCATTGCTGCAGCAGTTATGCTCTCAGCAATATTGTGAAAGCTTGACTGCCTATGGAGGCTATATTTCATAGCATCCAAGTGAATACATCCTAAACACTACTGACTACTGCCTCAAATTTTATCCTAGTATTATCTAGACAAGAAGAACAATGCAGAAAATGCTTACTTCATGACCATCTGTGTCCTAAGGAGGATAGTAAGTATTAACTCTAAGGATGTTGATAAGTATTAATACTATAGGGTTCACTTCCAGGTCTTTTCTTTAGTGGGACAAATGATCTTATTTCCACAAATGTTGATCAGTCATGATAGGCAGATGCAGTGTTGTTCATTGGGTCCCTTATGAGGGAAGACCTCACATGGCTTAAAACTAAGAAAGGAGAATCTGAAAAGCAAAATCCACAAAGACTAGAAGTATGTATGGGTTTTTAAAAATTATTATTAAGAGAAAAATGAAATTTAAATATGTTGAATACTAAATAAGAACTGCTCATTTTTCTATCACTTGAAGATAAAAATCAATGAAATAGAAAGAAATCCTAGGAAATACATACCAATTCGTGTTTCTTCCTAGTACACAGAATGAGGGTCCTTTAGAGAAAACAGTCCTGGTACACATTCTCATGAATTCTCCAATTATACTTATTAACAAGGGGAAAGAAAAACATTTCCTCAAGTGACTGTGTACAGGCCTTTCTAAGAATTTCTTCATAATAAATATTAACTGTTAGCATTCAAAACAGCTGTCAGTTGTCAACTTGACTACATCTGCAATTAACTAAAACCCAAAGAACTAGGCATATGTCTGGTCTGAGGTATTTCTCTTAATTAAATCACTTGAAATGAGAAGACACAACTTTAATCCAGATATTTTGAGATGGGAAGATCCACCTTTAATCTGGAGCACAACTTTTGGTGCCAGTATATATCAAGGACATGAAAGAAGGAAGTTTTTGCTCTTTGCCTGCTTGCCCTCACTCTTGCTGGCAAGTGCATCCCTCCACTGGCATTAGAGGCTACTCCTTCAGTATTTCTGTGTATACTGTAGATCAGCTGAGAAATCCAGCCTTATAGACTATTTTACTGGATCCTTAGTATTTCTGTTAGAAGGCAGTCAGTTTTGAGAAAAAACAATGGACCAGAGCCTGAAAGCCATTCTAATAAATTATACATATAAACATAGTTATCCTATCTGTTCTGTTCCTCTAGAGAATTCTAAGACAGAAGTAGTACAAGGTAGTGGTATATTACTGTGATAGACCTGACCATGCTGCTTCTTAGGAGGATGTAAAATTTGGGAATTTGGATTAGGAAAGCAGCTGAATGCCTTAAGGAGGGCTTAATGGGCCATGCTAATAGGAACATGGACAGTGGTGCTGAGTGAACAGTGGGGGTCAAGTACAAGAAGTCTCGGAGGGGCAGACTATTAGTAAGTGGCCTAGGAACCATTCCATGGTATTTGTGGGAAAAAACGTAGCTGCTTTC
Source organism: Mesocricetus auratus (assembly GCF_017639785.1). Classification (NCBI taxonomy): domain Eukaryota; kingdom Metazoa; phylum Chordata; class Mammalia; order Rodentia; family Cricetidae; genus Mesocricetus; species Mesocricetus auratus. The sequence continues at coordinate 884,459 of NW_024429187.1, read as the reverse complement.
TGCCCTTGTGCTAAAATCTGCTGGGGACTAAATTGAAGAGTTTTAAATTAATGGCATTGGCAAAGCTTAATATTGACAGTGTCTTGCAGTTATTAGTAATCCGTCTTATGCAAATCTATAATGAAAAAAATAGCAAACCAGTAGGCAGCACCCATCCATTGCCTCTGCATCAGCTCCTGATTCCAGGTCCTTGCCCAGTTTGAGTTTCTGTCCTGACTTCCTTTGATGAGGAAAAGCGATATGAAATTATAAACCAAATAAATCCTTAGTTTCCATGTTGTTGTGGTCTGAATATTTCATCACAACAATAGTAATCCTGATTAAGACAAGGTATTGTTTCATCATGCCATGGGACATGACTTAACAATAAATGTAGTACTTCTATAATGTGGATATGCTGAAAAACATAGTGAATGGAACAAATGATGTGATGAAGGTCAGCCATGGAAAACATGTATCTACTGTTTAGGAAGGCAACAGAAACAGGCAGTGTTATACAGCTGAGCCATGTTTGCCCAAGGTGTTGAGGAGGCCTTAGGCAGCTTATACTGGGAAGAATGTGAGAGAACCTGGAACGGAGAGACAGTTCCAACTCCAACTTGGAAACAGTTACAAGAGTTTATTAAACTCTTCAAACTAACTGTTAAAAATAGCATACAATGAAATAATTTAAAATAATGAACTGTCTTTCTTTTCCTTATCACTTGTTCTTGCTCCCAAGAAGTTTCAAATGTTCCTACATATAAGTTTTCTTCAACATCTTTATGTTTCCATATCCTGTGTTCTCCCTGCCATTTGTTAAGCTATTTATTTTAGATAGTTGAGGTTTTTTCTTGCCATAATCAACATGGACACAACGGACATGACTTACCATTCTCCTCTTGGACCATGGTGACATAATGGCCATTCTCCTGAAACTCTTTTGTCTTCAGCTCAAACCAGGAGGCACTGCACTTAACCACTGTAGACTTCTACTGTCCTTTTACTGAGTTATTTACCTTGCATGAATATTTTCCTCTTCTGTAGTCTCGTGATTGATCTTCTCTACGGGATACAGTAGCCTACATTCCCAAACAATGTATCAAAAGTTATTGTGTTCTTGATGTCTATTGTTGTAGGCTACATGGGCAAATATTTTGTTGTGAGCAATATCCTCAGCCCATGCCCATCAACTACCACAGGTTACTTTCTAGAAAATGCACCATCTAAAAGGTAGTAGGTTATTTTTTGTTTGATGGAATGCAGACCTGTATGTTGCTGTTCTGGAACATAGTTCTAGTGTATCTTGGCCACTTAAGGTTCTAACCATAAGAATTCTCTACTTAGATCTGTGTACCATTTTTTAGTTGGATTATTTTGGTTTGTTGATATCAAGTTTCTTGAGTTATTTATATATTTTGGAAAATGTCAGATGTAGGGTTGGTGAAGATCTTTTCTCATTATTTTGGCTGCCATTTAGTCCTATTTATGGTATCTTTTGCCTTACAGAAACTTTTCCATCTCATGAGGTTACATTTATTAACAGTCTTGGTTCAAATGTTATCGGTCTTCTACTCAGGAATTTGTTTCCTGTGCCAAGGTGTTTGAGATACTTTCCCACTTTCTCTTCTATCAGGTTCAGTGTATCTGGATGTACATTGAGGTGTTTTGTCAACATGGACTTGAGTTTTCCGTAGGGTGATAGATATGTGTCAATTTGCTTTCTTCTGCATGTCAACACCCAGTTACACTGGCACAATTTGTTGAAGATGCTTTCTTTTTTAAAGTGTATATTTCTGGCTTCTTTATCAAAAAATTAAGGCCATATATGTGGAATTTTGTCTGGATCATTGATTGGTTTGATTAATCAACGTGTCTGTTTTTATGTCAATGCCATATTTTTTTTTCTTATCGTTGCTATGTAGTAGAGATTGAAATCAGGGTTGGTGATACCTCCAGATTTTTTTTTGTACAGGATTGTTTTAGCCATTCTGGGTTTTTTGGTTTTTTTTAATATATAAAGCTTAGTATTGTTATTTCAAGTCTATAAAGACTTGTGTTGGAATTTGATGGGAATTTCATTGATTCTGTAGAGTGCTTTTGTTAAGAAGGCCACTTTTACTATGCTAACCCTACAGATCATTGAGCATGGGAGATCTTTCCATCTTCTGATAACATCTTTAGTTTCCTTCTTCAAAGACTTGAAGCTTTTATCCTAAAAGTTTTTCACTTGCTTTGTTAGAGTTCCACCAAGATATTTTAGATAATTTGTGGCTATTTTGAAGAGTATTATTTCTGATTTCTTTCTCAACCCTTTTATCCTTTGTATATAGGAGGGCTACTAATTTTTTTAAAGTTTATTTTGTGCCCAAACACTTCCCCCAAAGGTGTTTAACAGCTGTAGGAAACACCTGGTAAATTTTGGGGGTAGTTTATGTTTATGTATACTATCATATAATCTGTAAATAGCAATACTTTGATTTCTCCCTTTCCAATTTGTTTCCCTTTGATCTCCTTTAGTTATGTTATGTCTCTAGTTGGAACTTCAAGTTTCCTGTACTCTGTTGAATAGATAGCGAGAGTAGGCGGCCATTTCTTATTCGTGATTTTCGCGGAATTTCTTTGAGTTTCTGTCCATTTAGTATTATGTTGTGTACTGGCTTGCTGTAAATTGTCTTTGCTATGTATGTTACTTGTATCCCTGACAATTCAAAGACTTTTATCTAAGGTATTTTGGGCATCTAATAAGATGATCACATGCTATTAATCTTTAAGTTTGTTTTATGGTACATTGCATTGACATATATTTATATGTTGAACCATCCTTGCATCTCTGGGATGAAGCCTACTTGATCCTGGTGGTTGATTTTTGATGTGTTCTTGGATTCAGTTTGCAAGTATTTTATTGAGTAGTTTTGCATCAATATTTATGAGAGAAACTGGATGTAATTCTCTTTTCTTGTTGAGTGGTTGTGTGGTTTGGGCATAAGGGTCACTGTGGTCTCATAAAATAAATTTGACAGTGTTCCTTCCATTTCTACTTTGTGGAATGAGGAGTATAGGTACTAGTCCTTCTTTGAAAAGCCTGGTAGAATTCTGCACTAAAACCATCTGGCCCTGGACTTTTTTATTTGGTTGGTAAACATTTAATGACTATTTCTATTTCCTTGTGTGCTATATATCTATTTAGTTGTTTGTCTGATCTTAATTTAACTTTGCTAAGTAGTATCTATTGAGAAAAATGTTCATTTTGTTTTAGATTTTGAAATTTTGTAGAGTACAGGTTTTTGAAGTATGGCCTAATGATTCCTTGGATATCCTTGTTATCTGTTGATATGCCCCTGTTTACAATTTGGTTGTCTCTCTCTCTCTCTCTCTCTCTCTCTCTCTCTCTCTCTCTCTCTCTCTCTCTCTCTCTCTCTCTCTCTGTTTGGATTTGGAGTTGTCTTTTGTCTTCATTTTCTCAAATAACCAATTCTTTCCTTAGTTTCAATGATTTTGTAAGCTTTGTATGTTTCTGTTGTTGAAATCCAGTTTTAATACATGGTGTTCTGATAAAAATACAAGGGGTTATTTTAATTTTCTTGTATCAATTGATACTTGCTTGTAACGTAGTATATGGTCAGTATGAGAGACTATTCCTTGAGGTGCTGAGAAGTTTTTGTATTTGGGTGAAATGTTCTGTAGATAACTGTTTGGTCCATTTAATTCGTAATATCTATGACCTCCATTATTTCTCTGGTTAGTTTTTGTCTGGCTGACCAGTCCATTGGTGATAGTGGGGTTTTGAAGTCTCCCACAATTAATATGTGAGGTTTTATGTGTGATTTAAGCTGTAGTACTGTTTCTTTTACAAAATTAGTTGCCTGTCTTTTAGGCCATAGATGTTAAGAATTGCAATGCCATCTTAGTGGATTTTTTAACTGAAGACTATGAAATATCCTTCTTGATCTCCTGTTAATTTTCATTTGGAGTCTATTTTGAAAATCTATAGGAGCTGCTTCTTAGGTTCATTTGATTAGAAAATATTTTTCTTGCCCTATATTCTGAGGTAATGTCTGTCTTTGGTGCTGATGCATGTTTGTTGTATGCAGTAGAAGGATGGGTCATTTTTTCGTATTCATTCTGTTAGCCTGTGTCTTTTGAGAGGGAGTTGAGTCCATTGATCTTGAGAGATATTAATGGCCATTGCTTGTTAATTTCTGTTATTTTACTGCTAATGGTGGTGGTGGTATTACATATGTGTGTGTATTCCTTCTTTAGGTTTTACTCGTGTGAGTTTTTTCCTGTATTTTTGTGAGTGTAGTTTACCTTCTTGAGTTGGAGTTTTCCTTCTAATACCTCCTATAGGCCTAGATTTGTAGATAGATAATGCTTAAACTTGACTTTGTCATGGAATATCTTGTTTTATCCATGTATGATGATTGAAGGCTTTGCTGACTATAGTAGTCAGGGCTGGCATTCATGTTCTTTTAGAGTCTGCAATATATCTATTCAGGTCCTTCTGGCTTTTAAAGTTTCCATTGAGAAATTGGGTGCAATTTTAACAGGTCTATGTATATATGTTACTTGGCTGTTTTCCTTTGAAGTTTTTAATATTCTTTCTTTGTTCTGTATCTTTAGTGTTTTGATTATTACATGGTGCAGGAAAGTTTTTTCTGGTCCAATCTTTTGATGTTCTGTAAGGTTAGTGTGCCTTTATAGACATCCTTCTTTAGGTTAAGAAAATTATCTTCTATGATTTTATTAAATGTATTCTCTGGGCCCTTGAGCTGGATTTCTTCTTGTATTCCTATTTTTCTTACATTTTGTCTTTTCATAGTGTCCCAGACTTCCTAGATGTTTTATGTTAGGGATGTTAGGGATTTTTTTTTAGATTAATCGTTTTCTTTGACAGATGAAACTATTTCTTTTACTTTATCTTTACTGCCTGAGATTATTTCTTCCATTTCTTATATTCTATTAGTGATACTTGCATCTACAGTTCTCATTCACTTACCCAGATTTTCCATTTCCAGAATTCCCTCTACTTGTGTGGTGTTTTGTTTTGTTTTCTTTTGTTTTGTTTTTCGGGTCTTGAACACTTTTCTTTACCTGAGTTGTTTTTTTTTTACTTTCCTAATAGTCTTTAAAGAATTTATTAATTTTCTCAATTTTTTTTATCCTCTCCTGAATTTTTAAAGGGTTTTTTTCATTTCCAATTTGAAGGACAGCTCTCATCTTCATATATCTTGTGTGAATGTCATTTTCAGCTGCATCAGGATGTTCAAGTCTTGCTGTTATAGGAGAGCTGAGCTCTTGTGGTACCATATTGCCTTTTCTGTTGTTGATTGTGTTCTTACACTGACATTTAGGCATCTGGGTTTGGAATGGTTATAAGTCTAGTTGTTAATTCCTGAGTTTGTCTTTGATGGATGGATGTTTTCTTTCTTGGTTTCTCTTTACCTCTGGTCTTCTGGCTAGGAGTTCTGGTGACTAGCAAGTCGTTTAGCTTCAGTTGGGTGTCTCCCCTGGATTTTTGCAGCCTGCAAGATGTCTGAAGTTTGGGGCACCAATGTAGCCTCTGAGGTTCCAAGTACCAATGTGGTCTCTGAAGTTCTGGGTTCATGCCTGGTATCAGGGATTCCAGTATGGTGTTACCTTCCATACAGTATAAGTTTTCTGCTGAGGTTGTGGTGTGGGATACAGAGCTAAGAAGAGAGGTACACTTAGGGGTTGTTTGGCTAGCTTTAGGGAGTGTTCTGCCTATAGGCAGTGTTTTGCCTTGAGTCCTTTGAACTTGCCTGACCTCAGGTAAAACAGAAGTCTTCTGCGGAAATTGTGTCCAGAATATGCAGCCTCGTGAGGTGGGGGTGCAATCTGGCCAGAGCTATTGCACAGGATGTAAGGAGTGTTAGTGGGTGATGGGTGATGCCCGTTGTCTTATGTGGGAGCTTTCACATGTTTTTTATACTTTCCTTGACATATATTACCTGTAAAATATTTTTGAGTGGGAACAATGCTATTTCAATAAATTCACAAAATAAAAAACATAATTTATATTTCATAATACATGCTACTATGGAAATAACCATGACATGAGAAACACAGAAGTAATTGTCCTCAATTTTCTGAGGAGATATGCAACTACCTGGACCTTGGATGACTATAAATATTAAGAAATAAAAAATGAAGAGTACTTATCTTAAATACTGAGAATGCCAGTTTAAGCATACCTATGTATTTTAATTTTGTATATTCATAAAAACAACTGCAGATTGAGAGTCATTTCATTAACTGCTTTTCAAATTCATATAATTATGTCACTTAATATTTACATATTTATACATCATTATGACAAATATAATATTAAAACTTGTTTTCCTTGTAGGAATCAGTTTATATTGATTTTTATGTAAAAAATTTTAAAACAAAATTCGTCATTGTTATCAGATAAGGACTGTGGAAATATGACTCATCATTTTTAGACAGTTTTTAGGACTGGAGTGTCGCTCATAGACAGGGCTGGCTGAGCATTCCTGGAACTTTGGTCAACCTGCAGCACCAGAAAAGATATTAATAAAACTTTACTCTCTGTGTAGTATTCTTGAGTCTCACAAAAGCCAGGTAGTTGTATTAATAATGTCTATTCTAATGCCAATCACCCATTTAACACATATTCATTTCCTAGATGACACCTGTGATCTTTGCTCACAAAACTGGACTGCTTTTGGAAACAATTTCTATCAGGTTTTTCGGGAAATCAAAACCTGGGCAGACAGTCAGTCTTCCTGTAAGGAACTGAAATCTCATCTTGTGGAGATAGACTCCAAAGCAGAGCTGGTAGGTCACACACTCGTGCATTCCTGTTTTCTTTGTAACTGTTTTCAGTGAAAGCACTGGTCATGAAGACCACGGTCTAGCAAACTGAATGTTGTGGGAGGCTTCTGACAACTGCTTATGGCGATTTGATATTATCCTCACTGAGAAAACTGGAAGGATTCTGCAGCATTGAAATGTTTAATGCTGCAAGAAAACCAAAGGAGTAAATGAGCTCACACTGGCATGTTCTACTCAGCAGGCCTGTGCAAGCTAAAGCTGCTATTTAGTAAAGAAGGAGCAGATCATTCCTATAAGGGCAGCAATTGAGCGGCTGACACAGGAGGACCACCATGAGTTTCAGGCCATTTGGTTTATACAGTGAATTTCCAGGCCACCTTGGACTATGGAATGAAATTCTATCCTGAACTTTAAAAATATATATAAATTCTAAAAATTTTAAGACGCATATAGGAAAGAAAAAGTACTAGGATTTTACACTTAGTTATGGATTGTGATTTTTCTGTACTCAACAGGAAAACTTGCTAGTGTTTGGAATTGATGGGTGGATTCTGCTCAAAACCAATGAAACTGATGGGTCCTGGTTGTGGGAAAATGGCACTAAAATAGAGCAAATTCTGTAAGTATAATGTTTGGATAACGAGGGCTTTGCTGAGGGTGGTGGGATTGTTACATGCTTGTGTCCTGTCTGTATGTGACACAGAAGGGGCATTCAGAGAAAAGGAAAGATCTCTGATATAGAAGGAGCACTCTGTGGGGAGTAATAGAGAAAACATGTTCACACCAAGTAAACTCACCTTTGGAACATTAGTGTTTTTATTCTACTGGACTCCATGGAGACATTTGTACATCACTTTAGGGAGTTTGTAACTCTAATGCCTTTCACCACTTCCTCATTACTACTTTCTTTGACACTGTAGGATTGGCTTGTGCTTGATATCTTCAGTTAAGCTTACTGTTTTCCATTCCCATGGCTTTTTTTTCTCTTTGGCCTATACTTGTTTTAGCTAATTCTAACTTTGAGATTAAAAAATGCTATCTGCAGGGACCACCTCTCGATTTCTGATTTTGTAATTGTTTTTACACAGAATTAATGATTCAGAGAAGAAGAATCATAGTTGTCCTTATTTCAGTGGAAATCGATTTTATCCTACTGATTGTTCATCTAAGAAATCATACACCTGTGAGTTTAATATACCATGACACCTATTTCACTAGCACATTTTTATTAAACTATAAATGATAAAATATGTCTGAAACTTATTGGTAATCTACAAATTTTACACCTGAGCTTAGCTAAAAGGCTAATAAGTGATGACTTTTAAATTTTGAACATTTTTTACTGAACTGAGAAAATGTTGATTACTTTTTTTACATTATATATATTGTATTGAGAGTGAGTATAATTTATCTTGAGGATGATCACCACTCTGGCACAATTTTTATAGTTATGACTAAATTAGGTATGAAATACCATATATATTCAGTACCTTTGCAAACTCCAAGAGACTCAAAGTGATAAAAGGTTCCCATATCAGTTGAGTGGACTTTTTAAAAGTTATTTGTGTATTATTCCGGTATAAGTAGCAGGAGGTACCACAGTGCACTTGACAAGGTCAGAGGACAAAGTGGTGGAACTGGTTCTTCCCTTCAACTTTTATCAAACCAAGGTCCCTAGACTTTCATGGCAAGTGCTGCTACTCAGTGAACTATGTTGCTGTTTATTTGTTGTTGTTGTTGTTGCTTTATTTATGGTGTATTCTTACACTATCTTGTTTAGCCTAGTCCTTATTCCCAGGGATCAAACTTTTCTAATGTCTCAGTGTATTTATAGGTAGATCAGAGTTGTAGCCTACCTCATCCAATATAAGATCCCTAAGTAGCATACACCTTTTGAGATTGTTCAAGATATGTATTGATGATTGTGGGAACAAGAGACCTTGGCTGGAGCCCCACTTCCTCACAGGTTGCCTATCATTAGAGAACTTCATCCTTGAATCATCTGTAACCAGACTTCATGGCTACCGGGATTGCCATGGGCTACGCTCAGCAATACTTGGTGATGGATCTGTTACCTATGGAACAAGGCATGTTTGAACTCGGCATAAGGCCAGAATGCCTACCACTACTGCCACCACTCCCAGGACCCCCATTGACATAGGGCCTCCTCATCGATGTACCCATCCCCCGATCTGGGCCATAGCATTTTACCAGCCTTCCTCTGGTGCAAGGGTAACCAGCATATGATTTACAGTTACAATTTGATAAAGTTTACAAAGATATCATTCCAAGATCCATTCAGGAAAGCATTTAGAAGGCGCATTTGCACAGGTACATTAGATACACTCATTGAAGTTACACATGTAGCATGATAAAAATGTGAACAACAGGCTTGTTGCACTATCTACAGAGCATCAATTTGTTCCTATAGTGATGAACTTTGTTGATTTAACCTCAGAAGCCCCAGCAGAATATGCGAATTGAGTGCATTCTGGGTAGACAGAGCTTTGCTAACTACCAGCAAGGCTGTTAATGGTCTCTGCTTTGGTGGAAGATTGGGCAACAGCAATTCTGGCCACGGCTGCCACAATGGCTGATATGGCAATGGATATGACAACAGCGGCCTTGATGCCAAAGTCTCATAGGGTGATACAGGATGGTCTCCTCTTCTGAGTGTTGATCTCCCATCACCATGGGAATCAGGGAAGAAACCAGGATGATCAGAGCATGAGAATCTCCAGATGGCCAGCAATTACTCAGAACACAGGAGCTGGGAAATCAATTGAGATACTCCCTCCCTTCTCTCGTCCCATTCCAAGAAACAGAAAGGAAAGGAGGGAGCAAGCAGGCCATGCTAACAATAGAGAATTTTCCCGCCCCCATCTCAGTCTTGAGTGATGTTTCGAAGACAGAGGACCCATTCACCCGTTTTTGCCTTGTCGCTAAGAGACTCCTCCTCATCCTTACTAACAATGGTGCCTCTAGCTTCAGACAGGGTCTTTTCAGATGATTCATCCTCACTCCCTGCCTCTGAAAACAGGGAGGCTTGAGTCTCAGTGTCATGTAACTCTGAAAAAAACCTCTTTTGTGGCCTGACTACCTGGCAGAGGTGAACTTTATTTGTCAAAAGTGCACCCCTCACTAATCTCCATAAGGAGAATGTGGATGGGGCCAAGGATTCAGGTCCCTCTTTGTGTAAAAGTTTCTGAAGATCACGGTGAAACCCCTCCCAATCTGGGACATTTAAGCCTCCCCCAGTAATGAACCATGGACCTGCTCATTCAATATTTTAGAAAGCCTTCCAGGGTTTTAGCCTTGACTGTAGTCCCCTGTTCTTCAAGTGACTTTTTCACTTGATACTGTAATTCAAGCTTCCCGGGACTATTCTCCATCTTTTCTTTTCTTATTTTCCCCAATCTGTCCCTAGCAGGCAAATCCACTTACCTTGATTTCAGGTCTCAGTGGGACCTCCAATTGCCACTTCCCCATCAGCCTAGGAGAAGGCAGCTATAACAGATGTCTGCGACCACAGAAAAAAACATATTTATTAAAAACAATCCCGTGTCCATAAAGAAAAAGATGTTTACCGGAGCAATAAGTTCCTGATGTTTTCAGAAGGGCTCACCCATGGGAACACCCTGACCCTGACTTTTCCGATGACTAGCCGCCTCTTCCTGACCCCCCACCCCTGCCTCTGGTGTCAGGCTTTATAACAGCCGGAATAAGAATAAAGCGAGCTTCTTTCACCACCAACTGGTCTCTGTGTTATCAATCCCGACACACTCTGCAGATTCTCGACCCCAGGCTGCACTGGTGCAGCAGATGATTCTGCTTACGATAGCAAGAACATATTTAAAGGAAAACCAATAACTAACAAATGCAACTCAGTTTGAAAAGTTAAGAAGCTCATAGTCTGGATCTAGAGGGTTGCCCCAGAGGTTAATAGTGCTTACTGCTCCTGCAGGGACCACAAGTTCAATTCTCTGCAGCCACATCCGTCTCACAGCTGTCTGTAAATCTAGATCCCCTGGATCAGATGCCATCTTCACATTTCCTGAGCTCCTGCATGCACATAATACATATATAAACTCACATATGCATATACAGATATATTGAAGTCACCAATGCAATACAATATGGTCCTGACTCAATTTTGAGTTTGCTGAGACTGGGCTTGTATGTCTACACACCAACAACATCTACCATAGAAATGCAATGGAGGTGTCCATGGTCTGGATGTATTAACCAAAATAATTAATGTTTATACAAATGTAACATAAGTTAAAATAACTGAAGAAAGCATGATGCAAGTATAACTGTCATCCTGTGTCTAACACAATTACTAAGCTCTTCCATAAGTGAACATCTCAAGGATACTCTGATTCTCATCTAACATTGATGTAAATTATAGTCTTTGGGATTTTGCCTTTAAATAAGCTGTATCCCTGAGCTTCAACTTCAAGAAATGGGGGTTTATATGCTTATTCTTTGTTGTAACCTTAAAGGACTCATATTTTACTTGACTTAATATCTTTCTTGTATGAGTTATTAAAATATAAAATAATGAATCAATTGATAATATAAGAAACTCAGATTCTGGCTGTGGTTGTAAGATGATAAATTCTCTAGAGTGCATCTAACATTGCTCTTTCCATCATTTAAAATGTGACCTGGTGATGATGAGAGAAGAGATGAGAGAGCCTGGCAGAAAACAGAAACCACAAAGGGAAAACAAGAGAAAGTTCTTGGGCTAAAAGTTCTATTACTGAAAATATAAAGTTCAAATTTTTCAAATCTATGAAGAAACAATGGCTAACAGTTTTCCACATGGAATTCTAAAAACTGTTGTTTGCATTAAAATACAATAAGCTGTGAAAACATGAAGAAGAAATTTAGAAAGAAAAGCTACAGCTATAAGCACCATTGTCCTACTACTGGCACTTAGAGATGATGATGCTGGGGCTGGAGAAATGGCTTATTGTCTGGAAGCACTGATTGCCCTTCCTGAGGACAAGGTTCAATTCCCCAAACACAGCTTGCAACTGTATATGAGTGCAGTTCAAGAGGATCCAATACTCTCTCTAGTTTCAGGGGCCCCAGGAACAAACGTGATACCGATGAAGCCGAACTCCTATACACATGAAATAATGATGATGACAAAGATGATTATTCTAATAACTGTATATGGAATGATGATGATGACGACAAAGATGATGATGGTAGTGACTGTACATAGAATAATTATGATGATGATGATGATGATGATGATGATGACGACAATGGTGATAATAATGACTGTATATGGAGTAATGATGAAGATGGCTGTATATGGAATAAAACCAGAGAAATTTGCCATAATCAATAGACAATGATATAAATACTTTTCTATCAGAAACAAATAAATTAAAAGCCTATTCAGACCTCTGGTTTGTTGCACAAGACACTGGATGCTTTGAAGCAAGGGAACATGGCAGATGTACATGAGAGCCCACAGTTGGAAAGGAGGACTGTTGTGAAACTGTCTGCTGGACATTGCATGTGAAGGAACACTAGCCCACTCAAGCTTGTGGCTCATCCAGAACTTCCCCTTCTCCTCCAGTCCCTCTGCCTTGCTAAAAATCATTGGAATATATTCTGAAAGTTAGCCAACTAGGGTCTAGTCCCTTAATTGGCCACTTCCTCTTCTTGAGGTTGACAACCAAAGTCCAGGAATCAAAAGCCCCCCCCATTTGCTTCACCTAAATAACATGACAAATTAAAATAAAAACCTCATCCTAACACGAGATTTCACACTTGACCTTCATAAACTGCCATTTGCATATGTGCCATGTCCATCTCCCCTCTATCCAGAGGCAGCCTTTGTATCTCCAGATCAAATACTGTTCTCCCTTTTTCTTGTCCAATTCCCCTTCTCCCTCTTCACCTATTTCCTTTAGCACCACATCCTTGTCTATACTGACCCAGACCTTCCCCTCTCTTCCTCTTAAAAATTACACCTGCAAGGTCATTTGCTGCTGTTTTCTGCCTGATTCAGAACTTACCCACTTAATAAAGGATCTCTCTGTGACAACAGGTGTTTGGGTATGGTTTGTACTTAACTCAGTCTGAGAGGAAATCCCACTGTCCACTGTGTGGGGGTGGGGTAGTCTTCAGGAGTGCCATGACCTGGATAGGTCAGTAACACCTCCCCAACCCTTTTTCACATGCTTCAGTCCTCCTGGCACCTCATTCCCTCATCCAACAAGGGCTAATTGATAAGTCACCAACCCTGGCTATCTTAAACAGTCCCCAGTTTATGAGGTGACAGAAACTGTATGTCTGGCTATCTTAAACAGTCCCCAGTTTATGAGGTGACAGAAATTGTATGTCTGGTGTCACTATTGTGTCCTGGTGGAATAGGGAGATTATAATCCACCATTACCTTCACTGGTTGTATTGGACTTCCAAGGACTGGCTGCCAGTAATACGCATTCCATCCTGTGTAGTTTGGTAGGGGGTTTTCTCTTTCATTCTTTCTTCTTCAGGAATCCAGTGCCCTTTCCACTCTGAAAATTCTTGTCCACAGGTCCCAGGATTCTCTTACTATCCCACTGGGTTCCCCCTCTTGGTGACCAGAGCCTACCTAATGATGCCCTCCCTTCCAGATACTGATTCTTGGCTCTGAAGATACACTGGGACAACAGATATGTTCACCTTTGGCCCACTCCCACCAAGGTGATAGGTTCCACCACTCCATTCCAACTGACTTGCCTTTGGGATGTCTACTCCAGAATCTCAAATGCCTGCAACATGCAGACATAAAATCTCCTAACCTCATTAACTATAGTGCACAGGCTTGCCCTCTATATGCACCAGATAACCAATCTAAATGACTACTGCCCTCCCTGATGGTTCTCTGGATCCTAGCACTATTCAGGATCTTCACAGAACTTGAGAGCACACAGAATAACATAAAGACATCCTTTTGGGCTCTGCCCTTTCTACACTCTGTGCGACGCTTACATTCTCTAAATTCTACTATACTGTCTTGTTATCCTCTGTGCTGTTCATGTTCTGTTTAATCTTCTGTATGCTGAGCCACAGGAATACTGACAGCCAGACACTCTGGGCCCACCACCTGTTGTTCTGTCCCAACTGCCCCTCCTCCTCCATTCACCTGAATTCACCAAGGCCAGGCAGATCAGCCTCTGTGTCCTTGACTAAAAATTCCCCCTCCCCTACTTCCTCTACTCCACTCCATGGTGCTGCACAGCCTGGCCCAAACCCACAGCTTCTCAGGCCATGCCACCCAGGCCACAATTCAGTGGCTGTTACCATCCCCTCTGCCCACAGGTGTCAGAGTCCCCACCTCCTTCCTTCCAGGCTGCTTGAACTCATCAGTACAGATGCACAGAGCATATGAGACTTCCAAACACTCCTTAACAACCTGTCACTCTTTCCCCTCCTTGAAGCCCCACAGTGTCCCCAGCCCCTTAAAGTTCTACTGCAACAGCCTCCCTACCACTTCTCCAGGCCTCCTCCACTATTTGTAATCATCATCCTTCTTCATTAAACCTTTCCTTACTCCCCATTCCCAAAAGCCCCCTCCTTTCTGTCCATGGCTTCTCAAGCTCCCTTCCTTATGTGAAATTCTTCACTGTGGATAAACCAGTAAGCTACTGTGCAATTTACAGCCTGCGAAATCACCTCTTTGCCAATGCAACTTTCCCCCCCTTAATTTTCTTCTGTCCTGACACTGCTTGCCTACAGAATAAACAATTAAAGATAATTAACATGTAAGTTGTTATCAGTTACCACATAAATAATCATATTATGTATTTTTTTATTTTTAAATTTAAATTTCAATTAGAAATAAGGTTGCTTCACATGTCAATTCCAGGTCCCTCTCCATTTCCCTCCCCTCCTCCCGTGCCCTCCCACCAACCCCCCCCAATATCCCCTCATTTCCCAAGGGAGGGTGAGGCCCTCCATGGGGGTATCCATAGCCTGTCATTTCATCAAGGGCAGGGCCTAGACCCTCCCCCCAAGAGTCCATGGTGAGAGTGCATCTCTCAGTGTTGGATGGGAGCCCAAAGTTCATTTGTATACCCAGGATAAATACTGATCTACTACACAATGCTCAATAGATTACCTAGGCCTCCTCACTGACACCCACATTCAGAGGGTCTTGATCAGTCCCATGCTGAATTCCCAGGCATCAGTTTAGGATTCAAGAGCCAAGCCTTGTCAGGTCAGCTGTTTCTGGGGGTTAAACCAGCCCAGTCTTAACACCTTTGGTCATCAATCCTCCCTCTCTGTCACTGGATTTCTTGAGTTCAGCTCAGTGCTTAGCCATGGGAGACTGCCTGTGCTTCCATCAGGCACTGATTGAAGGTTCTGTTTCCCAGACTCTCTGGCCATGAGATTGTAGGCTGGTACTCCCCAGATCAATGTCTAAAATCCATATATGAGAGAGTATATATGCCATGCTTCTCTTTTTGAGACTGGGTTACCTCACTCAGGATGGTTTCTTCTACTACCATCCATTTGCCTGCAAATTTCAGGATTTCATTGTTTTTTTTTTCTGCTGAATAGTACTCCATTGTGTAAATGTACCACATTTTCTCTATCCACTCTTCTGTTGAGGGGCAGCTAGGTTGCTTCCAAGTTCTGGCTATTACAAGTAATGCTGCTATGAACATATGGAACAGACATCCTTGTTGTATGAATGGGCATATTTTGGATATATGCCTAAGAGTGAAGTTGCTGGGTCTTGTGGTAGGTTTATTCCCATTTTTCTGAGGAATCTCCATACTGATTTCCAAAGTGGCTGTACAAGTTAACACTCCCACCAGCGGTGAAGGAGTGTTCCCCTTTCACCACATCCCCTCCAGCATAAATTGTCTTTGGTGTTTTTGATTTTATCCATTCCGGCAGGAGTGAGATGGTATCTCAGAGTTGTTTTGATTTGCATTTCCCATATGGCTAAGGATGTTGAGCACCTTCTCAAGTGCCTCTCAGCCATTTTAGACTCCTATTGAAAATTCTCGATTTAGTTCTGCAGCCCAATTTTTAATCAGATCCTTTGGTGTTTTGGAGACTTGCTTCTTGAGTTCTATGTAAATTTTGGAGATGAGCCCTCTGTCACATGTGGGGTTAGTGAATATTTTTCCCATTCTGTGGGCTGCCTTTTTGTCTTGCTGTGTCCTTTGCGTTACAGAAGCTTCTCAGTTTCAGGAGGTCCCATTTATTAATTGTTGATCTCACGGTCTGTGCTACTGGTGTTGCGTTCAGGAAGCTGTCTCCTGTACCAATTCGTTCAAGGGTACCACCAACTTTCTCTTCTAAGAGGTTCAGTGTGGATGGATTTATGTTGAGGTCTTTGATCCATTTGGACTTAAGTTTTGTGCATAGCCATAGACATGGATCGATGCACATTCTTCTACATGCCAGCATCCAGTTATGCCAGCACCATTTGTTAAAGATGCTTTCTTTTTTCTATTGTTTATTTTTAGATTCTTTGTCAAATATTAGATGTTCATACATGTATGGGTTAATATAAGGATTTTCAATTTCATTCCATTGGTCTACCTGTCTATTTTTGTGCCAACACCAAGCTGTTTTAAGAATTATAGCTCTGTAATAGAGCTTGAAGTCAGGGATGGTGATGCCTCCAGACATTGCCTTGTTGAACAGGGTTGTTTGGGCTATCCTGGGTCTTTTGTTTTGACATACAAAATTGACTATTGTTCTTTTAAGGTCTGTGAAGAATTGTGCTGGTATTTTAATGGGGATTGCATTGAATCTGTAGATTGCTTTTGGCAGGATTGCCATTTTTACTACATTGATCCTACCTATCCAAGAGCATAGGAGATCTTTCCATTTTCTGAGGGCT
The DNA here is from genome assembly GCF_017639785.1 of Mesocricetus auratus. NCBI lineage: Eukaryota > Metazoa > Chordata > Mammalia > Rodentia > Cricetidae > Mesocricetus > Mesocricetus auratus. The sequence continues at coordinate 867,787 of NW_024429187.1, read as the reverse complement.
TCTTTAATTTCTTTCTTTAAAGACTCAAAGTTCATGCAATACAGGTCTTTCACTTGTTTGGTTGGCATTACCCGAAGGTATTTTATGTTGTTTGTGGCAATTGTAAAGGGTGATGTTTCTCTGATTTCTTTCTCAGCCCTTTAATCGTCTGTATATAGTAGGGCTACTGATTTTCTTGAGTTGATCTTGTAGCCTGCCACTTTGCAGAAGGTGTTAATCAGCTGTAAGAGTTCCCTGATATAGTTCTTTGGGTCATTTATGTGAACTATCATATCATCTGCAAATAGTGAAAGTTTGATCCCTGCCTTTCCAATTTGTATCTGCTTGATCTCCTTTTGTTGTCATATGGCTCTGGCTAGAACTTCAAGTACAGTGTTGAAAGGGTATGGAGATAGTGGACAGGCTTGACTTGTTCCTGATTTTAGCGGAATTGCATTGAGTTTCTGTCCATTTAGTTTGATGTTGGCTGTCGGGTTTACTGTATATAGCTTTATTATGTTTATGTATGTTCCTGTTATCCCAGATCTCTCCAAGACCTTTATCATGAAGGGGTGTTGGATTTTGTCAAAGCTTTTTCATCATCTAGTGAGATGATCATGTGATTTTTGTTTTTCAGCTTGTTTATATGGTGGATTACATTGATGGATTTTTGTATGTTGAACCATGCCTGCATCCCTGGGATGAAACCTACTTGATCATGGTGAATGATTGTTTTGATGTGTTCTTGGATCCGATTTGCCAGTATTTTATTGTATTTTATTGAGTATTCTCGCATCAATGTTCATGAGGGATATTGGTCTGAAGTTCTCTTTCTTAGTTGTGTCTTTGTGTGGTTTGGGGATCAAGGTTATTGAAGCCTCATAGAAAGAGTTTGGCAAAGATCCTTCTGCTTCTATTTCGTGGAATACTTTGAGAAGAATTGGTATAAGCTGTTCTTTGAATTTCTGGTAGAATTCTGCACTGAGGCCATCTGGACCTGTGCTTTTTTTGGTTGGGAGACTTTTGATGACTGCTTCTATTTCCATAGGGGTTATAGGTCTATTTAAATTGCTTATCTGTTCTTGATTTAATTTTGGCAAGTGATAGCTATCCAGGAAGTTGTCCGTTTCCTTTAAATTTTCGAATTTTGTGGAGTACAGGTTTTCAAAGTATGACATGATGATTCTCTGAATTTCCTAAGAGTCCATTGTTATGTCCCCCTTTTCATTTCTGATTTTGTTAATTTGCATGTTCACACTCTGCTGTTTGGTAAGTTTGGACAAAGGTTTGCCCATCTTGTTGATTTTCTCAAAGAACAAACTCTGCATTGCATTGATTCTTTGTATTGTTTTCCTAGTTTCTACTTTATTGATTTCAGCCCTCAGTTTGATGATTTTCTGGCATCTACTCCTCCTGGGAGAGTTTGCTTCTTTGTGTTCTAGAATTTTCAGCTGTGCTGTTAATTCTCTAGTATAACTATTCTCCAGTTTCTTCATGTGGGCACTTAGTGCTATGAACTTCCCCTGTATCACTGCATTCAAAGTGTCCCATAGGTTTGGTTGGGTATATTGTGTCTTCATTCTCATTGAATTCTATGAAGTCTTTCATTTTTTTATTTCTTCTTTGATATCTCCTCCTTTCCCTGATCATGGAACTCCTCTTCTAAACTGCCAAGACCATGAACCTAACACTTTTTTCAAATGTACATACAAGAGACTTTTTTCCTCAACTTTCCTCCATCCCTAGTCTATCTATCCCAACAGATTTCAAATCAACTACAGACTACTCAAGCAGCTTCACTACCAGCATCAACTGTTTCCTAGGAATCTACAACCTGGTCCAGCTTCACAGACAATGCTTCCCTAACCTCAAGTGATCCTGCAGAACATAGACATTAAGTGACATAGCCTGCTATTCCCTGCCTTGACCAACAACCCAACTTCCTTGGGTCTGATAACAACAATGCCCCAGTATCAGCAGAATACAGCCAGGGAGAACAAATTCCACTTTCCCAAGACCCAGGCACTCCATAATAAAACAAAAAGGTAGAAATGAAGGGACAGTAGCCCACTCAATTATATGAGACTGGCAGCCCTTGTCCTTCTCACTCATTCTGTCTACCTTGCTAAAAACCATTAGATTACATTCTTAAGCCCAGCCACCAAGGTCTATTCCCTTATTTGACCAATTTCTCTTCCTGAGGCTGACCACCAAAGTCTAGCATTTAAAAGCCCCCTTTGGCACACCAAACCAGCATGCTGAATTAAAATTAAACACCTTATCTTAACACAGGATTTTCTACTTCACCTTTATAAACTATTTGTCTATCTGCCACGTCTGAACCTCACCCTCTATCCAGAGGCAGTCCTTTGTATGCTCAGGTCATAAACCTTGCCCCCTCTCCATTACCCCTCCCCCTTCTCTCTTTCCCTATCTGCTTTATCATTGTACCTCAGCCCATTCTAACTCAGATCTCCCCTTCATCTCCTCTTAAAAATTATACCTGCATGGTCATTAGTTACTGCTTTCTGACTCACTAACTTTTCTTCACAAGTTAATAAAGAATACCTCTGGAAAAACAGGTGTTTGGGTGTAGTTTGTGCCTAATCTACAGTCCAGGAGGAAGGGCCCCACTATGTGGGGACGGATCTCTTTCAGCAAGTGCTTGAACTCATGAACTCATAAACTCTACAGCTGTGGTTAACAAAGGTCCCTCCAGCTTTGATGTGTTTTTAATGTATGTGCAACACACAGAGTATGATTTTGGCTGCTAACACGAGCATAAATTGGAATATTTACTGGAATATGGGCAACATATTTGTGGCAACATCACTAAAGAAAATAATACCTCTTAATCCATCACCCATTCACTTCCCACAGTCCTGAAGTTAGAGGCGGGGCCTCATGATGACAATACCAGAAGGCTCTCACCAGACCCACCATATTTTGGATTCTGAGAATTAAATATTTTTTATTTGTCTTTACCAATAATCCTGACTATGGTGCTCTATTAAGTTATGCAGTCTAACATGCTGGACTAGGAAAACAAGCAATAACTTAAGCTTTATATACATCTAATATAAACAAGAATGAGAGTGAAAGCTCAAGGATGCTCAGTCTTAACTCCTGCCTCACTTTCACAGGTGCCACAGTGAAACCTGGAAAATAAACCCCAAGATTCTTCCAGAACGGAAGTTTTGCCATCTTGAGATTCTACCACCTCATTTCCCCCTCTTGCCTGCCTTTATCCTCTTCTCCTTATTTTCTTCCTACTTTTCTCCATTCATTTTCTGTTATTCTCTACCTTCTGTCTTTTTTCTTCCCACTCTAGTACCTTGCCTGCTGTTGGATAACAGCTTTTTCTCTGAGACTGAAACATTCTGTCCTGCAGGGAATCTCATTAAGACAGGAAGGAAACAATTCAATCAGCTTCAGGAAGTCCCCTAAACTAAACAGATTGACTAACATGTGCGCACTGCTCCCGCTAGAGAATATTAACAGTAAGGATTGCTGAAAATCATTCTGAGACCATTTGAACCACCTGCAAATGACACTCACCAACCTGTTAAAGAGTGTGCTTTAGATTTCCACAGGTTAATTGTCCCCATGCTGTGCTAAGCTTTGGTGATACAGCTTGGAGTCATTTCTGCCCCTACAAGTAGCCTCAATAGAACCCACTCATTCACCCAGTAGAACTTTGGTGTTGTCCATACTTTTTCCTGCCATCGGTTCCCTATTTGGAATAAGTAGCTGTTTGTTCATCTCATTCCAGGAATGGTGTCATGCAACACCTGCACATGCTAGGGTTGCAGAACATGTCCAGGTATATTTTGATACTCTTTATGGGAAATTCAAACACAAAGTAGACAAAATATACACAAAAAATAAAAACCAATATATAACACATTCATCTCTAGAAAACATTAAACATGTCATAACTTACACATTCACACACACACACACACACACACACACACACACACACAAAGACATTACACTAAAGACCAGCTTTTACATGACTGGACTGAATTATGTCCCAGGTGTTATCACTGTACAGCTGTCTGTATGGATCTTGCCTTGATCCATTGTTAGTGACCTCAAAAGCTTTCTTTTGAATTTAGGTGGAAATCCTCACAGCCTCACACCTGTCACATTCTACATGCCTGAAAAATATCATCCTGTGTGTGAAGTCAGAGGCTCCTGTTAGCTCAAGCAGTGCCAGGCACTGTTCTGAGTGTCCACATGTCCAGATATAGGGAAATAGATCCTGGGTTAACAACTTCTACATACTCTTTGAGAGCTGTACATCCATCTTGAAGCTGGTTTCCTGAGTATCTTTGTGTACCAGGTTACATCTGCCATCTTAAAGACAAAGAGGCAATCTTAATAAAGATACCACCCTTCATTATAGAGGAGCAAATAGTCTTTTCTCTTTCTAACAGTAGATTCATTTTTTTATTTTATGTGTTTGTTTGGCTGTGGGGGGGGTGTGGGTGTGGGGGAGGTGCATGTGCACACACATGCATGCACAGGCAAACCTGCCCAGCATGGACTCAAATGCATATTGCAGGAGTAGCTGGTATTTATTGAAGCTGGAAAATGGTGTCTGATTCCTTGGAATTGGAGTTACTAACGGTTGTGGATTACTAAGTAGTTGCTGGGAATTCAATCCAGGTTCTCTGTAAAAGCAGCATATGCTCTTACCTCTGATTTTATCTCACCAGCCCAACAGTACACACAGATTTCCTTATAAAGAATGCAAGTATGGAATCTTCAGCATGGTTCTCTTCCCTCCAAATCCTAAACCTACTGCACCTGATCATTACAGGACAACCTGCTTATGTTTTTTTTAAAAAGGAAAAGAAGAAACTGGGTGTAGTGAAACATTTAATGTGTTAAAAGGAAAAAATTCCACAGACCAAACATTCTGTAGTCAACTAAATCATCATTCAAATGTGAAAGAGATAGAAAGTCTTTCTCAGAAAACCATAAAAGGAAAAATACTTGCAGTTAGCTCCATCTTATAAAATGTATGAAATGGCATGCTTCAGAAGGAAAGTGTTAGAGATGTTGATGACTTTTACATATGGAGGCTCTTTAGGTTCCTTATGCAACCTACCAGATGATATGTGGTCAAATAAGTGGATGAAATACAGTTCTTACTGCTGATTATTGTCATTTATCGAAATATCTCTCCTCCTGTCTGGGAGAGTTTCCCAAGAAAATTTTTACAGCTCTGTTCTGCTAGGAAAAAGTTTCCCCCAAGGAAAATTAAGGTTAGTGTGTAATGATTTCTCTAGATCCAAGATAAATGACTAATGGGTTTTTATTGGGAAATACTTACACAGAAAAATACAAAGAACTGCAGGAGAGTTTCTCTGCCCTTTCTACTGGATTGGATGACTCACCAGAAAGACTGAGCAAAATAAAACCACACTCCAAGCTTTCCTCTTTCTGTTTCCTCTTTGCCTGAGGTGTGTGGCCTTTGTTACAGGTTCACTGACTAGACACTGCTACAATTCTCCTTTAGTCCAAAGAAGAAGGTTTTAAGACTGATGCAAAAACTATATACAATGATAACAAATGTCAACTATATTCCAAGAAAAGGAAAGGTAAATGTATGTAAATTAAACCCTACTATCTTCAAGAGCAACACTGAGCAATATATATATATATATATAATGTATATATGTATATATATACATATACATATATATATATATATATATATATATATATATATATATCACAAATTCAGTATGGCCGACATCAGGGTAAAAGCATGACAGAGATTACTCTGATAGTAGTCCTAATCTGGAATGTGTAAATCTTGTCTATCTAAGAAAAGAGAGGATATGGGTATGACTGTCCAGTCTTCAACCTCATCAAAGACCTGAAAAGGAAAATAACAATACTAGAATAGGCAGGAAGTAGAAGTGTGCAACTTCCAAAAGGTGCAAGCAAAAACAGAACCAACTGGTTACCTGAACAGTCCCCCAGGGTCTCACAGCAATATCGGGGCAACCAACTTTGGCTAAGGAATGAAGTATCAGATGAACTCTCTCAGATGCAGGGAAATTGAAAAACTGTCCTGCCCTGACTTGGCAAGGTTCAGCAGTCTGTTTTATCTCCTACAAGCTCATTTAGGACATCATGTGAATCTACCTATATCCCATCCTAACCATACCCTTCACATCCATACCCTTAAACTTATCTAAAAAAGATATTTTAGTCCGACCATCACCTTCCATACCCACCCCTACACAATTTAAAACCAACCCTAAGCAGGAGATAATTATCCCTTTATCAGTGATTAGAGAAAAAAGCCCATAATACCCTTAGTGTCAACTGTAAGGAAAGGGGGCACTGTTTTCTTAAAATTACTCCCTTCTGTAATGGTGCAACAGTGACTCTAGGGGTTGCTGTAACGGAAAAAATAAAGCAATGGAAAGTATTGAGAGGATTATCTGTAACATTTGTAACTGAGTGGTAGAAGATGCTTGACTGAAGTTCTTATATGAAGCTTTGGCCAGAGTGTTGTAAGAACTGCACCATCTCAGCTAGCTACTCTAAAATTGCCTAGAGCAGAATTATCACAAACAGGTCTTAGAGTGGTGTTTACTAATTAAAAAAAAATGAGCTGAATCAAGTGGAAACAATGAAGTGGTGTCCCATCTTCTTTCCAGACATTTCAATGATTGCTGTTAGGAAATTTTGTTGTTCACTGTGGAAGACTTAAACAGTAATATCAACACAGAAAGTTTTATAGGTATGCATACTGGGAAATGTAGCAATAAGGATGAAAATAAGTATAATGGAAATTAGGATTTTAGAGAGATAAAAGTTTTGAAAAATAATAACCCCTAAGTTTTGCTTTCTTCTGTCTTACTCCATTTGGCTTTTTTATATGAGACAGGAGCTCTGAATTGTATTGTAATAACATGCTTGAATTTAGGGAAGGAAAGCTAAATCCACCTCCAAGGCCAACATTGGTTTTATATGAATTGGAACTATCAGAGTACTAGGAAGTAAGGAGATATAGATTTTTGTATAGAATTTTTTTAAGAATTGCTATTGATACCATAAATCAGATGCTTCTTTGTTTGATTTTTTCTGGATAGATATCCTTTCTCCTTTAGGCATCTAGATGTCTGACATCTTTTGGCTTCTTGAAGATGGGTATTTTCTGTTTTCCTGTAAAAACAAGAACAGAATACTCACCCTATCTTTGTGAGTTCTTCATAACATTTGTGGGAAATACCTTGGTGTATGTCCTATCATTTCTCTTCATCAAGATTGTTTCTCCTGTTCAAATAGGATCTTGATCAACTTTGATGGCACCCAAAGCTTTTCTTCTCCTGTAGAAACAAAGGTGAAACCCCTACCCCAACGTAACACATATCCTGGTTTCCATACTGAGGTCAACACATGCTTGAGGTACATTGGATGATTTAGCTCAGAAGTTTTTTCTATTGTCCAATGTCTTTCTGCAACTGTTTTTCTTTTTTCATTAACATTAAGAAAGTTTGTATTTATAATACCCAGTGAGGTAAAACTTCCTTTCCTTCCTCAAACATTTTTTCTAACTTCTCTCCCTTAGAATAAGTCAATAATCTATCCTACATATGATGGTAAATTATAGATTGTGGAAACTGTTTATGAATTATTTTCAAAGGTTTTTGCACAAAATATTGGAACTGGATGAGACTATTTAACATTCCCTGTGACGAGACCTTCCACTGATATCACTTGACTGGCTGAGAATTATTGCGAGTAGGCACTGTGAAGGCAAATTTTTCCTTATCTCTTTCTTGTTAAGAAAGTGAAGAAACAATCTTTTAAATAAATGACTATAGTAGGCCATTCTTTAGGTATCGGAGAAGGCAAGGGCATTCCAGGCTGTAGAGATCCCATTGGCTGAATTACTTTAGTGATGGCTCTCAGGTCTGTAAGCATTCTCTGCTTTCCAGATTTCTTTTTAATAGCAAACACAGGAGAATTCTAAGGCTGGTAGATTCTTCAATATGTCCACTATTTAGCTGTTCCTGAGCCAGATTTTCTAGAGCCTCTAGCTTCTCAGTGGTCATAGACTATTTCCCCAACCTGAAAGTTTCATCAGCTAGCCAATTTAAGGTTAGGGCTTTTGGTTCTTCTGTTACTTTGGCACTTGTATTCTGCTTTTGTACAGCCTGGATAGTTGGTGTCTGTGTTATATAGTGTCTTACAATGTTTTTTCCCACAAACATGACTTTGTTTATGCTTCACATCTGATATTGGAGGAATACTAATCTGGGTATTCCATTGCTGCAATAGATCACAACCCCACAGATTTATTGCTATATCAACCACATATAGCCTCAGCCTTCCTCTTTGTCCTTGGGGCCTTATGCATTCAACTCATCTTGTGCTTTGTTTTACTGAGATAGGGTTACAATTCTCAAGATTTGAATATTTATCTCCTGCAGAGGCCAACTTGGTGCCAAGATTCTTGATTTATAAGGTGCCAAGATTCTTGATTTATAATGATAGTGTCTTTCCATATGTCAAGCATTTTGTTATTTATTTATACTCTTAATTTTTGTCCTCGATAATTTATAGAAGTCTGCCAAATATACATTTTTGTTTCCTCCATGAGTTTTTGATTCATCCTCTAAAGCTAATCTGCCAAGTACAGTGGTATTATTTTCATTTTTACAATAGGCACTGGATTTTTTTAATTGATCTGGGGAGAATTTTCCTCCACAGTGATTGGCAATGACTGGACCACATTCAACATGGAGGCCTTTGAGAGGCTCCCCAATGAGTTTCTTGATGGTAAAGGATTTTCCATGCTTGTCTCTGGTGGATCTACATTCATTGGCCCAGTGTTATCATTTGCCACATCTTCTACATAATCCAGAAGTTTGAAGTCTTCTGTTTGAGTTTTTCCTAGAAGAAGCATTATTTCTAGGAATGCCTTGTCTAAAATTTTTTCTGAGATATCCTATTCTATCACAGTTAAAACATTTGGTATTTTGATGTCTTTTCATACTTTTGGAGATTGCTTCTCCTTCTCAAGCCTCAGTGTCATAATCAAAAGATTTAGAATTGGCTATCTGCAGGATCCATTCATCCAATGGCACTGATCTGATCTCTAAGGTCCAAACCACCTTTTTGCATTCTAAATTAAAATTCTCATATGCTAGAGAGTCAATGAGTATTCGTGTAGTATCTATCCCTCTAGTCAATCTTTGCCTCAATTCACTAAAGCATTCCTTGGGACCCTATAATACTTTAGTATAGGTCTCAATTATTTTTCCTGGTTCTTGAGTCATGTCCCAAGCATTCAAGACTGCTCTCAAGCACGGGGACAAAATGTGTTCATCATATGCAGCTTGAGTCTCTGCATCAGCATAAAGACACTTACCAAGAATTTTGTCTTGGGGAGCCTTATAGCCTTTCTTTTGGCATTGATATTCAAGTGTTTTGGCCTCTTAACACAATAAAGACCTCCACTCAATTTAAGGTCCAATTTCAAGGACAGCTGAGACTAATTGGCTCCAATCAATCGGGGTTATCCTATATCTAATGGTACATGACTGTACTAATTGCTTCACACATGATGAATGCTTGCAATAAGAGGTTACAGCTTCCTCTATATCTTTTAAATCTTTCATACCTATTGGCTACGAATGACATTCAATGAACCCTTTTGGATGTTATATAGTTGCTGGTTTTTCAGTAACAATGATGGGATGAATCGTAGGAGATGACTTTATGAACTTTGGTAAGTTGTCTCTGACTCTAAAAGTTACTGGTAATATTAAATCCCTTTCATTCTCTTTTGTTTGTACCTCTGCTGCTGGCGTGTCAGTTTTAAGGTTTTTCTATGACCTGTAATCTATTCATTATTGTTTCTCTGAGTACTTGAATTTCCTGGACAGTATAAATGTCTAAGGATTTCATTAAATCAGTCAGTTTCTTGTTCTCTACATTTTTATATGATCCTAGAGATTTACTATTCCCATCCATAGAGATTATCTGGATGGCATGTAGATTGCCTTCCAAAAACAATGTTCTATCTGCTAGCTTGTCGTTGATCTCAGACATGGAACAATTTTTTCGGTTATTATTTCAATGTTAGGTTCTATTCTTTGAATTCTGTTTGTCAAATCATAATTGTCATTTTCAATGTTATGAATCCTTTTTTCTAAGCATTAATTATCAGTCTGTAGAGTCTGTTTGATTTCTGTATGTTCTTCATTCTTTACTCTATTGTCAAACCATTTCTTTAAGTATTTTATATGGATTATAAGCTAATAGCCACCACGAGTAATAAATAGGTTCCAGGTAGGTAATAAACCTCTTCTAAAATCCCATCCATATAAGAAGCTAAAAGTTTTTTACTTCCTGTATAGTAATATTATCTGGCATTGTTAATCACACCTTAAGTAAAATTCTAGAATGTGGAGATTTTGGTGATTTTTGAATCACTTTTAATCTGTAATTTCTAAAGAATACTCAAAACAAAAGCCCCGAAACAGAATGAAATTTTTTTTCGAGAAAAGAAAGGGGACCAAGCTGTGCGAACCACCAATGATGCTCATTTGACCGAGCTGAGAGCTGTTTCAATAGCTTAAAGGTCCTTACCACTGCCGAGGCTGGTTCAGGCAAACTTACAGCCTGTCCAGCAAATCTGAGTGGAAAGAAAAGTCACTGCAACTCAGAAAGCTTTGGGGTACTTTCCACAGGTGCATGCCTGCAAATCCACAGTATGCAACGAGCATAGTGAAGTACTGGCTCTTCCCAGGACAGTTTGCAGAAACTGTGCAACAAGCTCAGCGGCCAGAGCAATATATAGAAGCTGAGAGCTGTACAGCCAGCCACATGGGGCAGTCGCGGGGACCCACCCAATCACGTTGGGTGCCAAATGAGGCGAGGGTGTGATGATTTCATAGACCCAAGATAAATGATAAATGGGTATTTATTGGGGAACACTTACAGAGAAAAACACGAAGACCCCAGGAAGCATTTCTATGCCCTTCCTACTGGATCAGCTGACCCACAAGAAAGACCACATAAAAGAAAGCCATGCCTCAAGCTTTCTTCTTTCTACTTCCGTATGCCTGAGGCTGTATTCAAAGGAAGGGGTGTGGTCGCCATTACAGGTTCATGGCTAGACACTGCTACAGAAATGTTACAGTTCTATTCCACTCTTGTGAAAGATGTTACAGCTGGGCTCTGTTTCTGTGGAAGTGTCACAGCTGGATTCAGGTCCTGTGAAAGTGTCATGCCACATACAATCCTTGTTCAAGAAATTAATTGGGAAGGATAAATTCCTTGGGAAGACTTTCTTTAGGATCAGAAGCAGTAACAAACTGAACAGAGTATAGAGCTTACATAGGGTTTCTGGGGGAGGGTTTTACAGAGTGGCTTGGGATTGGTGGGTATCCTGATTCTGGGGCAAGCACACAAATTAGTGAAATTTATGCTCGGGGATCTCAGGGATTGGTGGGACTTCAAGCCCTGGTCCAGGGGTCAAGTCAGAGTCACGGTGTTCTCTTCTTGGCCCCTGATCTTAGGGTCAAATCAGTGTTAGGGTATTCTTCCTTGGCCCTGGTTTTAGGATCAGAATACTTTTCCTTGGCCCTATTCATCCTACCCTGGCCACCATGTCCCAACACAAGTCATAACACAGATCTTATGCAAATGAGCAGGATCACTTAAACTCTAGGTTAGCCTCCTGTCTTTCTGAGGATTACAGGTATGTACACAATGCCTGCCCATTTAAATACCTTTTGTGGGAGGAAGGCCATCAGACCTGCTCTAGGGATGCAAGTGGGCATGTCTAGCAAAGAGGCCCTTGGGGTGTGAGATTTGTGTCAAGCAAATGCTGAACTCTCAAAGCAGGTGGTTTTGGTAACTAGCAGTGTTGTTCTTTTGCTGCAATGACAGTCAATGAAACATGAACTACTAGTCAAAAATCCACATGGAGTTTATTGAAGGAAAGGGAAGAAGAGACAGGGGTTATTGGGCAACCAGGACCAGAGAGAAGCGGAGAAGGGTGAAGTTGGGAGAATGAAAGAGGGCAAGGAGAGGGAGAGAAAGAGAGAGAGACAGAGATAGAGACAGAGACAGAGAGACAGATACAGGAGTATGCCACACAACAGTGGACATATCCACAAAATTTAGGTTGAATTATTTTGGGTGGGTTCAATGAAGCTCCCTAGAACTTACAAGAATTCCTTGAGCTAGCAAAAAATAAATATTAGGCACATTAGAAGGATACTTATGTCAGAAATGATTTGTCTGAAAGCATTAACATTTTAAAAACTGACAGATATCTTTAGGACAATGAAAAGGACCTTAATTTTAACCTTGCAGTTATCCTGTAATAGTATAGCATGTTGTTTAGTACCCTTTTAGAGTTGGGTTTAAGGCTCATTATAACTTTATTGATTGATATTAAGACTATAAACAATAGCATATTTAGAAATATCTGATAACTTGTATTTGTATACCCTTGAAAAAATCTCTTCAAAGTTCTTTCAACTTTCCCTTACAGTACTTGTTGACTATTGGTCTTTTTAGCCTTGGATGAATTAAGTTACTTTGTTATACCTTAAAACTTTTTTGAAACACTTTTTTATTATATATGTAAATTAGAAACAAGCTTGCTTCCCATGTCATTCCCAGCTCCCTGTCCCTCCCCTCTACACCCACTTCTCCCCACCAGACCCCCAGCCTTCCAACAATCCCCACTCCATACCCGGGGCAGGTGGAGCCCTCCATGGGTGATCTCTAGAGTCTGGGCCCTCCCCAAAGTGTCCAGATTTAGAGAGTGTACCTCCTTTAAAACCTTATTTTAAACAAAGGAATTTTAAGAGTTATATTAAAACCTACCAGCCCTCAAACTGCATCAGAGTTCTTGAGAAGGATATAATTCTACCTGAGTTAATTATTGGAGAATGAGAGACTTGCTAGCTGGCTTCATGATCAGTCACCCCCAAGGTCCTCCATAGTTGCTGAGTGCAGAGGCTTTAAGGACACCTGCCTTCTGCTGATAGCATGTGGCCTGTGGATTAGGAGCTTTAGGAAGACTTGTCTACTATTGGCCCAAGCAATGTGGAGAAAGTTGATTCCAGTGTCCTCTTGTCCATGGTCTGAAGAGTCTTTTGCAGCAGTTGAGGTGTATGTCAGGTTTGCTCAGTGGCTAGCATTACCACTTTTGTGGGTGAAGTTTCTCCAATGCCCACCAGTCTTCTTGGAGGAAATGGGGTTGGGCCAGCAGGTGGCCTGTTTCTCTGTTATAAAAACTTTTTTAATAAAACATTTTAAATACCATATTCTCTTGATCTTGGAGCATTTGAGGGCTGTCTGTTTGTTTAGCTTATTATATTTCAGCATATAAAATTTGTCTTTAGTTACTTGCCTTAAGCACATAGGTGACTAGGTAAGGCTTTATTCCTGTAATTAATTTGTATGGCTACAGATTAGTATGGCTACAATGACATTAGGATAGGATCTAGCTGAGGCTGTAGAGGGATGTTTTACTCAGAGCCCTCCAGCCTGACTGTAATTGATTTTAACTTAGTAGGTTAGATTTATGCCTGTAAAAGACAAAGAAGTAAAAAAGAATCCCCATTTGTAACTGAAACTTAACCATTGTAAACAGCTTAAAGGAAGGACTGTGTGGTGTAAATGTTTTGTTAAGTTGAAATAGACCTTTATAACCCTAAGTTTTATCATCATTTAAATATATATAACAATTTATAAATATTTGAGACAGCACAGTTGAACTGAAGTTATGTAGAGTTACCTTACATTTATAGAGAGAGAGTTAATTTTTAATCACATGCACAGAGGCAAGAAGATATATCAAACAGGACTAAATAAAAGTAAAAAGGGAGAACCAGACTGTATTCTCTGATTTACGTGTTGTAGCAAACAGACAGGAGATTTAAAGAGATAGAGTAAACGTAAAACTGGCAGGGACAAGAAAGGAGATCTGCTGCAGATGGAACAGGCAAGGTTTTTGTGTGAAATGTGTCCCCTACCAGGCCATGGGAAGGAACACTATTTCACAAACAAGCCATGTGCAACAGAGTCAGTGAAAGAAGAAATTAGGGACAGAAAATAAAAGGAAAAATGTAAATGAATTATGTCTCCCAGGGCTGGCTAAACTGCCCCTCTGCCTAGGCATGGAGTGGGCAGACCTATAGCTAGGCCACGTGGTCAAGATAGTAACTGCCATGAACATATTCCCATCCAATAGAAGATAGAAAATTTTAAGATATAACTTTGTTGGCTGTTTTCTCCATGAGTGAGGAAGAAAGATGTGTGAAACCAACAGGATACCAGAGTCCAAGGGGCACAACATCCAAAAAGACCACCATCGGTCTGACAAACGAATGCACTACTCTATGGAATGTGCTGGGGTACAAAACCCAAGAGACCCTCCTCATGGGTCTAAGGAAGGAATGCACCAGTCTGTATGAATGGCTCTAGCGCACAAAACCTAAAAACCTCATTCATGGAGATAAAAATGAAAAATAGAAAACTGAGTGTCCTGAGCAGATGCTGCCTCAGGCCAGGCCACTGTGTAGCTTTTACTGTAATAACTCTACCTATTATTTATTCTGTGGAACTCTCCTTCCGTGTAATCCTGGCTAATTCTTTTTCTTTAATGCCTCACACTTGATATATTCCTACTCAAGTACTTTTACATGTAATATTCCCTTACACATTTTAAAAGGAATGATCCAAGATATAACAAATGCCTTTCAAAGTAAACTCAGTGGAGTGCAAAAATCACACACTCTCTTCCTGGAAGGTATCTGGTGGGGGCAGTGCATAATAAATTAGCAGTGAAAAGGCACTTCCCTTTTTCTTTCTCACAGACTAATTTACAAATACACAACTTAGAATTGTTGTGAACACTTGGGTACCACATCATCTGTTGTGCAATTATACTCATCTAGTAAAGTTCTGCAGCACTGTTTAATTCCCAGGATTCTCTGATACGGTAATCAGACTAGGGTGAGTCTTCTAGGTGAGTATATTGCTTTTACTTTGTCTTTCAAGCTGTCTGCACGTGACACTTTTGGCTGATAGCTTACATCTCAACAAAACTATTTAAATGTTTGGAGACAAAATAGTTTCTGTGAAATATGGAATGGCTCTATTTTTAAGCAATAGCTTAGAGTGAATCTAGCTATCCTTTCTGTATGATTTTTCTTTTGTATTAGGATTTTATTTTGTCAAATGCTTAGCTTCTTCTTTCAAATTGAATTAATAAATAAGTCTTTGTTTTATTACTATCTCAAAGTGTTTGATAAGTGGGTGGTTATTTCATTTTGCTTTCATAAATAGTGACAAATTTCTTTTCCTACAGGTGGATAACAGTTAACTTTTTTATTTGAGTGTGCATGATACGCTATACCCTTTTGTTATATTTGTGCATTCATATCTGTTGTGTATATTTTTACTAGTTTTATAGGGAAAATGACATGTAATTAATTGTATTTATGTGATTAATGGTGAAAGTCTTTTTATGTGTTTCTTTGTAATGAAGTTGACGTTATACTTAAAGTATATAGTTATATCCCTATGTGCTGTGTTCCTCACTTTTGTGTGTTTGAAACTATCATTTAAGACTATTTTGCTGGAACTAGTTTACTTTTATAAGTCTTAATATATTTGTTTATTGAGCTACATATACAGTTCTCAGACATTCAATCATCTAATCTGAATGATAATTTCTTTTTTCTTTTTTTTCTGTTTATTGAAAATAAGATTTATTTCTCACATAACATACTCAGATTACCATTCCCCTTCCTTCCATTCCTCCCATTTCCCAACCACCTCCTTTCCATCTGGATCCACTCCCTTTCTGTTCTCATTAGAAAACAAGCAGGCTTCCTCACACTGTTCCCAAACCTTAGGTGTGGGGGTGTTTTATATATGCATCTTGAGGGGCTGCACTCCAGCTCTGCATTTTGATTGATTGTGAAACACATCACTCTTAATATCTTACCAGGCCTTTAAAATGAATGCGTATGTGTACCAACACTTGTGGATACATACATTCAAACAATTTTAAATAAATTTTGAAAAAAGAAACAATGAAAATTCTACATCTTAAAACTTTACTTCAGTTTCCTCCCTTTATAAAACTATTCCTAGAAAAATTCATGGATATTAAAAAAGTTCATGTGTCCAGTCACTTCCACTCTTTTAAAATATCTGAAACTCCATCTTAGTCAATTTGACCATGTGCTTTTATTTCCAATGAGACAGAAATTTTTTTCAAAATTCTCACACAAGCCTGAAAATACAGAATAGTTCAACTCTAATAATTTTTAAGATTTGCCACAGAACACATCCAAACACAAAATTCTCAAAATAAATGAGATTTTTATTACCTCACAGGGAACAAATGGAGGGGAGGGGACACTCAGGTTCAAGCAAAGATAGCAGCTGTTGTTTCTGCAGGAGTGGTATTTAGAAGAACAGGGGAAAGTCTGTGTTAGGATGAGTTGGTAAATCCTGATTGGACATTAGTTGGTTCAGCCAAAATACGAATTGCTGGACCTTGGTATTTTGAGAGCTGGATCTTGGTGCTCAGTCTGAGGAATGAATTAGGCATAAGGATGTGGTTAAATAAGAGAATGGACCCTGGTGGCTAGCTCTAAGAATGAAATCTAATGGTTCAATAAAGAAGAGGGAAGGGGGAGGGCATGACTTGAGAGCACCATGTTTGCAATGCTCAGGCCTATTAAAGAGCCCTTCATTCCCAACTTTTTGTTTTATTGTTTGGGTTGCCAATTTTCAGGTAAGTGGATGTCATTTCTGTGGCCACTTCCTGCTCATCAGGAGGAAACAGTAGGGAAAAAGAGGGCTTACCATCTAAGAGACTGAAGGTGGGGCTGGTAAGGGAGGAGGTAGAAAGAGTGAGAGGCTCAGGAAGAGAGAACAAACTTCATTAAGTTTCAGGTTGGGAAGCTGGAATTGGGGGGATGGTTGGTGCCCTCTGTGACTGCTTTTGCTGACATCGGGGCATCCTTGTTAGGGAGGCAAGGAAGCTAGAATGTTGGCCAACTCAGGAAAGAACAAGCTGTGTAATTCCTTGTACATGCTCTGTCGGACCATCTGGGTCTGGAGAAGTGTAGGCAGTGGTAGAGCAATTTGTGAGGCTTGACCATCTAGAGCTGTCTTGGATGCAGATCCCATGGGGACCATCTGGGGCTGTTTAGTTGCTGGAACAGTTTCTAGTTGATTTAAAATCTGCTAGGACAGATAGACAGACAAAAGGTAACTTGACTATATCTGGCATAAACTAAAATACAGAAATGGAAGGCATACCTGTTAGAAATATATTGCTTGGTTTTAAGTGGGTGAATCCACTTCTAGTCTGGACCTCAGAGGTCAGAAGACACAACTCTGATCCGGATCTTGAGGTGGGAAGATAAATACCTTTAATCCAGATCTTGAGGCAGGAAGACACAGCTACTGCTGGGAGCCGATATAAGGACATGGAAGAAGGAAGGTTTGGTGTTTTTCCTGCTTGACCTCACCTTGCTTTTGCATCCATTCCCTCGGTGGCTTTAGAGCCTACTTCTTCCAGATGCTAGCACATACAGAAGAGCAGCTGACACCCGCAGCCTAGAATCTTCTTTCCTTTCACTGCTCACCATGATTGGATTGGGTGGACTCCAGCTTGTAAGTCACTCCAGAGAGACTCATTCCACAATTTCTACGACTTAATGAATTCTGACTAATACAAGCAGTTTAGAGAAAAAAATTTCATTTTGAGTATACATTTGAAACATCTAGGTCCATAGCTTTAGCAGTTGGAGGACATGGAGGAGAGGAATCGCAAGACCAGGGAAATGGGGAGCGATGTCATTCTCAGGAATGGGCAGGCCAAGAAACTTAGGCTATTGGTTTACAGAAATATGTATCTGGAGTCTACTTGTCCTTCGACATGAAAATCCAAGTAGATTCCTTAAGTCTAGAGGGATTTTTAAAAAATCATAAAATGAGACAAAAGTCGAAACCAATGTTTGTAATCTGCATCAAAGTCTGCATTGTAGAAAAAACAGTAGACTTATGCTAGGAATCATAGTAAAAGATTGGGAACTAAAAATTATTTTAAACACATATAGGAAGCTAAATAAGGGTTATTTTTGTAATTACATTATTATTTGGTGTGGGAACAAGTACAGTTATGAAGACATTAAAGAATTTTATTTATAAGGTGACATTGTTAACTTGCATGCTGTAGCTATCTTTAATTAGTAAGTTAGTAGCTTTTATAAGGTTAAGATTATATGGATATATTCATGTTAGTTTTGAGCCTTAAAATTTTGAATTGAAGATTTAGTTGGATTACTTTTAGCATGGTGCACCATTATGAAATATCAAAGGGTTTTTGTGTGAGTGATTTGTTTATCTAAATAGCAAAGGCAAAGAAACTAGAAAAAAATTATTGTGAACTTGAGTAGGTCTTAGAATTTATAAATTTTGTTTATACAATATATGTTGTATTTACTTAATTTTTAAGAAGCCTGGTGTTGAAAAGTTAACAAAGGACAAGTAGTTAAGTAAATCTCTAAGTTCACTTTTGTTAACCTGAGTAAAATTTTATATCAATTCAACATACTTTGGAAGCTTGCTGTTGCTTCTTTAGTCTAAGAAGCAATATAATGATAAACTAAGTGCTCAGCATCACTGAGACATTTTATGATTGTTGTTTTATGCCACATAGTCATCTTAAGATGTTGAAGTCACATGGCATTCATTCTTTAACCTTAGTAAAGATGGCTGCTGATTATGATAAATATATATACGCAAATATGTATATCAATACTTGAATTTAAGTTATATATATAGTAAGTAGACCTATTTTGAATAAGATTTGAATCACATATAGCAAATTAAGATTTAACTGCTTGTTACAAGTTTTAAGGTAATTTTTGTTACAGATTTTATAAATTTTAAACAATACCCAATGAACTTAAAAGTCCTGAGATAGTTTACAGCATAATCTTAAGAAATATTTTTTTGAGCAGAGTGTAGAGAAATTTAAGAGTTAAAGATTTTTAACAGTGGGAAGTTGAGGAAGGTACAAAAGCATAAGTTTAGATATAAGAGGTGTTGTGATCATTTGTTTGTGCAGTAGCACAGTCATAATGCAAGGAGTGGATATCATTGCTAATGAAGCCAATGAGTCAAGGTTGAGAGGCAAGGGCCATCTTTAAGGGTCTCAACTTCCCAGTAGAAGATCTCTTGGAGGAAGGGTTTGTCACCCAAGCTACCAAAAGAGGAATGCAATAGTCCAAGGGCAAATCTGGGCCATTATGAACAGGATTTTCAGATTGTTAAGAATGGAGAATGCTCAGTGGTAAAAGGAAAATCACCAGTCTAGCCAAACTTGAAGGAGTCCACCATTGCCTCTGGAATACATTCTCCCCATCCCCATAGGAAGAGGGATGCTGGACACTCAACAGTCATCGCGTGATATCCTGAAATGTTTAGGATGTCTAGTAAGGGAAAACTCACAAATTAGCTATTGCTGAATAAAGAAAGCAGGTGCTGGATGGTCCAGAAGGTGCAAGAACTGGGTCAGGGGTCCTGCAGACCCATCCAGATCACGATCTGAGTTAAAGAAACCAAATGAAGAAGCCAAAGAGCCAGAACAGAGCACACCCAGAAACCAAATTCTCAACACAATGGAGATTTTATTCCTACTGAAGGAATAAGAGGTGGGGTTGCCTTTGATCAGGCAAAGGCAGTAGCAAGTGTTCCTGAAGAAGTGGATTTAAGGAGAAAAGGGGGAAGTCTGTGTTAAGATGACTTGGTAAATTCTCATTGGAATGTAGTCAATGTATGCAAAATGTGAATTTGACCTTGGTATTTTGAGAGCTGGACCTTGGTGATAAGCCTTAGGAAAGAGTTAGGCATAAGGAAGTTGCCAAATAAGGCAATAGACATTGGTGGGTAGCTTTAGGAATATAATCTAATGACATAGCAAAAGACAAGGAAAGGGGAGGGCAGGCACTGCTAATGTCATATTTGTGGTGCTTAGGCCTGTTAGAGAGCCCTTCATCAAGAATAACTCTTAGCATCAGTTGTTCACCCAGCACTCTACTGTCTCAGGTACTTACTCATCTCTTTACCCAGGATCATTTTTTGTGATAATCACTATATTATCATTCCCTATATATTAATAGATGAAATATAATGGTGACAAAACCTGGCACCATATAACTTAAACTCCCATTTAACTTTCAGATAGGCTAAAATATTCAAATTAGGAGTCAAGAGTTGTCAACAGCTATTAATATATTGATAAGCAACTTTAAGGAATTTTTATCATTTACTACACATGGGTGACTGTTTTTCTTTTAATTTGCATGACCTTATTTCTGATTAGTGATTTTGTGTTTATATTGGGTTTTGTGAATGTCTGTTTTTTTCCCATTGTTTGTGCTTTGTAAGTCCTATTTCATTAATTTGATAATGTGTGTGTGTGTGTGTGTATGTATGTGTGTGTGTGTGTATATGTGTGTATGTGTTAAATAACTGTGAAATTCTTAGACAGATAATGATCTTGGGTAAAGAGACTCGTATTCTTCTAACCAAATATAAAATTTATCAAGTTTCTGAATAAATCTAATTTCATCCTCATAATATTAGATGAACCAAATAATACTTTATTTCACTAATAAAGATCATAGGCACCTGCTTTTTTCTTTTTTAATTTTAATTAGAAACAAGCTGTTTTACATGTCAATCCAAGTTCCCTCTCGCTCCCCTGCTCTCCTGCCCCCCACGGATCCCATATCCTATCCCCTTTCTGCTCACCAGGGAGAGTGAGGCCTTCTATGGGGGGTCATCAAAGTCTGTCATATCATTTGGAGCAGGGCCTAGACCCTCCCTCATGTGTCTAGGCTAAGAGAGTATCTCTCTATTTGGAGTGGGCTCCCAAAATCTATTTGCATAGTAGGGATAAAGGCTAATCTACTATCTGAGGCCCCATAGATTAACCAGGCCTCCAAAATGACACCTACCTTCAGGGGTTATGAAACAGTCTTGTGCTGGTTTCCCAGCTATCAGTTTGGGTTCCATGAGCTCCCCCTTCTTCAAGTCAGCTGTATCTGTGGGTTTCCCCAGACTGGTCTTGACCCCTTTGCTCATCAATCCTCTCTCTCTCTCTCTGTAACCAAATTCCAGGAGTTCAGCTCAGTGTTTAGCTGTAGGTGTCTGCTTCTGCTTCTATCAGCTACTGGATGAAGGCTCTAGGATGGCATATAAGGCAGTCATTAGTCTAATTATGGGGAAGGACATTTAAGGTAGCCTCTCCACTATTGCTTAGATTGTTAGTTGGGGTTATCCTTGTAGATCTCTGGACATTTCCCTAGTGTCAGATTTCTCTTTAAACCTATAATGACTCCCTCTATTATAGTATTTCTTATATTTCTCTCCTCTGTTCATCCTCTGGCTCAGTCTTCTTGCTTCCTCATGTCCTCTTCTACCTTCATCTTCTCCCTTTCTCTTTCTCCTAAATCCCTCTTCCCTCCCCACATGCTCCCAATTAGCTCAGGAAATCTAGTCCCTTTCCCCTTCTATTGGGTACCATGTATGTCCCTCTTAGGGTTCTTCTTGTTTCCTAGTTTCTCTGGCAGTGTGGATTGTAGGCTGATAATCCTTTGCTCTATGTCTAAAATCCATATGTGAGTGAGTATATACCATGTTTGTCTTTTGTTGACTGGGTTACCTCACTCAAGATGTTTTCTTCTAGATCCATCTATTTGCCTGCGAATGTCAAGATTCCATTGTTTTTTTTCTGCTAAGTAGTACGCCATTGTGCAAATGTACTACATTTTTTTTATCCATTTTGCAATTGAAGGGCATCTAGGTTGCTTCCCGGTTCTGGATATTACAAATAATGCAGCTATGAACATAGTTGGACACATACCCCTGTTGTATGAATGTGAATACTTTGGATATATGCTTAAGAATGGAATTGCTGGATCTTGTGGTAGACTGATTCCCACTTTCCTGAGGATCCGCCATATTGATTTCCAAAGTGGTTGTGTGAGTTTGCACTCCCACCAGCAGTGTGGGAGTGTTCCCTTTTCTCCACATCCTCTCCAGCATAAACTGTCATTGGTGCTTTTGATTTTAGCCATTCTGACAGGAGCAAGATTGTATCTCAGAGTTGTTTTGATGTGCATTTCCCTGATGGCTAAGGATGCTGAGTGTTTCAGCCATTTTGGATTCCTCTATTGCTAATTCTCTATTTAGTTCTGCACCCAGCTTTTTAATTGGATTATGTGTTGTTTTGGTGACTAGAATCTTGAGTTCTTTGTATATTTTGGAGATCAGCCCTCAGTCAAATGAGGGATTGGTGAATATCTTTTCCCATTTTTTGGTAGCCATTTTGTCTTGTTGACTGTGTCCTTTGCCTTAGAGAAGCTTCTCAGTTTCAGGAGGTCCCATTTATTAGTTGTCAATCTCAGTGTCTATGCTACCCTTTTTATGTTCAGGAAGTGGTCTCCTGTACCAATTCATTTGAGGATGCCTCCTACTTTCTCTTCTAAGAGTTTCAGTGTGGATGGATTTATGTTGAGGTCTTTGATCCATTTGGACTTAAGTTTTGAGGCACATGATTTTAAGTTGTCACTAATTTAAGTTTCTAATTTTTCAGTAATATAGTAGTATTTTAGCCAGTTTTTATTATTATAGACTTTAACCACTGTACATGAAATGCTGAGAAGGAATACTGTATACAATCCCAGGTCAACACCTTTGAAAATGGGGTCAGAGAGGGACAGTGGCTGTGAGCATTGTTAGGGATCATAGAACACTCACCTGTGTCTATGAAAGTATTATGTTCAGAGAAGGATTTGTACTTTTATATCCTCTACTTCACCCACCAATTTCATAAGCATATATTCCCATATGAGAATTAAGACCCAGAGATGCCTCAGCAATGCAGCCTACATGTGTTTCTTTGTTTCAGAGATTCTCCTAAAGAAGTTCAGCAAGCTGCCAAGACTGAGGTGAAGCATAAGGAAATGCCTCACGGTAAACAACATGAAAATACAGGAAACAGGGAGGACATTACTTACAGGGAGATGAAGAGGACTAAATCACCACAGAAGCGAAAAATGCCTAAAGTCAAGCAGATCCCTGTAATGCTAAGTGAAGATCAGGCAAGCTGTGCAGAACTGACATCCTGCAGAATGTCTCAGCTCCTGCCCCCAAAAAGGGTTGTCAGAGGAAAAAGACAAGGTACAGTGGTTTGTCTATTCTACAACTGGAAGATTTCAAAACTAGGATTTATATTAAAACTCACAATACCTGTCATGACCAATTTTAATTGTCAATGTGACATGACATAGAATCAACTTGGAAGTCTTACTAAGTAACAGTCTGTATCCCATTTGACCTGTGAGCATGTCTGTAGTAAATTGTCTGGATGCCCTAAATAAAGTGGGAAAACTGCCTGCATGCAGGAGGCACATTCCCAGGTTGGGACTCTGGACTGTGTAATAGCAGAAGAAGCTAGGCAAGCACCACGCATGAGTGCGTTCATGTCTCTCTGCTCTTTCTTGACTGTGCGTATGGTCAGGTGCTTCAAGCTCCTGCACTGATGGAACTTCTGTGAATTATAAATGGAGTCATAAGATGAACAGGCACCTTTCTCATCTATTATAGCATATTTCAGAGTATTTTATCACAGCAACAGAATGAAAAGGAAATAAGCATGCTAAATTAGTCACAATACTTTAATTATACATCTTTCTAGTCCACTGCCCCCAGCTCGTCTAGGACACTACAGTAGAGTAATTTTCTTTTGATCTATTTCTCTCAAACATCACTGAGGCAGGTTCCAACAGTTTAAGAACACAACTGAATGCTAATTTTAAAAATTCCAATCATCCTGAGTGAGCTAACCCAGACCCAAAAAGAACAACATGGTATGTTCTCACTTAAACGTGAATATTAGCTATAAAGTAAAGGCTAACTATGCTACAAACCACAGACCCAGAGAGGCTAAGTAATAAGGAGAGCTTAAATGTTCATCTCTAGTGCACAAATGGACTTTGGGAGCCTATTCCCTATGAAGGGATACATTTGCATCCCAAATACATGAAATAGGTTCTAGGCCCTCTCACAAATGATGTGAGAGAATTTGATAATCCCCAGTGGAGGGCCTTACTATCCTTAGGGAATGGGTGGGGATGGAGGGAATGGGAGGATGGAAGGGGGTGGTTATGGGGGAATTGATGTGTAAAATAAAATTGTTAATAAAATAAAAAATAATATGCAAAAAAGGAGGGCTTAAGGGGATGTTCAGGTCTCCCTGGCAAGAGGAAATGAAGAAACTTCATGGGTAGACTGAGGGCAGATGGGGATGGGAACATGATGGATCTGACTGGGGTGGATAAATGGAGTGAGGACTAAAAGAAATGACTATAAAGAGGGAGGGCATTTTGGGATCAGGTACAAATCTGACACACGGCAAACTCCCAGGAATCTGTAGTGATGACCTCAGCTAAGACTCCTAGCAATAGCAAATATGTAGTCTGAACTGGCCATCTCCTATAACTAGATTGGTAAATACATCAATTATCATCAAAGAGGCTTCACCCAGCAACTGATGGAAACAGAGACTGAGGCCCAAGGTCAAATATTAGGCAGAACTTGGGGAATCATGGTGAAGTGAGGGAGGAAGGATTGTACGAGCCAGAGTAGTCAAGTATGTCACAAGAAAACCAACAAAATCAACTAATCTGGGTTCAAAGGAGCTCACAGAATCTGAACAGACTACCAGGAAGAGTGCATGGGAATACATAGGTCTTTTGCATATATAGGACACTTGTATAGCTTGGTCTTCTTAGGGGACTCCTCACAGTGGGAGCAGGGACTATCCCCTTTTACTAGTTTTTGGGACCAACTCATCATACTGGGCCACCTTGCCCTGCCTTAATAGAAGGGGAGGTGCTTAGTTGTATTATAACTTCACATGCTATGTTTTATTGATATCCATATCAAGCCTGCCCTTTTCTGAACAGAAAAGTAGGGGGCCTAAATGGGGAGGGCAGAGCACAAGCTTGGAGGAGTGTCTAGGAGGAGAAAAAGGAGGGGAAACTGTGGTCAGCAAGCAAAATAAATAAGTAGATTTAACATTAAAAATTCATTTTATTTCTGCATTCCCCAATTTTTATGATACAGGATTCTATTCTGTATCTCAGGTAGGCTTGAACACAAAGCAGTCCTTCTGCTTTAGGCTCCTAAAATGTTAAAAATAAAGGTGTTACCAAACATGATTGACTTCATTCCCTGCTATTGTGAAAATAGTTATTGAAGCCACATTTAACCAGTTCAGTCTAACTCAGTCCCAATGAGTCTGCTATGGAGAAATCACCACCATATTCAAAGAAATAGCATAGTTTAGTGTCACAGGAAAAATAGGTGATAGAGAAATAATTTTTATAATATGTTGGAGGTAAAAATATTTTATATTTGATCAAATAACAAGGTGAAATCAAGTTAAATGCAATTTTTAAAATATAACGTTATGTCTATCTTTTTTTCCTTCTTTATAGATGTATGAAGAGGGGGGAGAGAGAGAAAGAGAGAGAAGAGAAAGAGAGAGAGAGAAAGAGAGAGGGAAAGAGGGAGGGGCCAAGCAGTGTGTTCTCTGCTTCCACCTTGTTTTGAAGTTTGAAGCAGGCTCTTTTTAGTTTCTGGAGCCTACTCCATACTGGCTGGCCTCTGAGCTTCCAGTTGCCTATTCTCCTGTCTCCATTTGCTGGAATAATAGATACAGATGTAAATGGACACTAAGGCCTTTTCCCATGGGCTCCAAGGATGGAGCTCATGTGACCAGGCTTGCACGGAAAGTGCATTTGTTCCTTTCAGTGATTAATCATCATTAACTGTTCCCACATTTAGAAAGACATTCATCACTGCCAGGCGGTGGTGGCGCCTTTAATCCCAGCACTCGGGAGGCAGAGGCAGGCGGATCTCTGTGAGTTCGAGGCCAGGCTGGACCGACAGCCTCCAAAACAATACAGAGAAACCCTGTCTCGAAAAACCAAAAAAAAAAAAAAAAGACATTCATCACAGATGATTTACCCAGTAAAAGTCAGATGGCACATGGAATTTAACTGTCTCTTTCTTTTCAGGACCCAAAACAACAGTATGGAGAATGGTAACAGGCATCCTTGGAGCCTTGTGTGTGGTGCTGATGATAACCACAAGGATCTTACTTCCAAAATGTAAGCAACTATGGGATTAATTCATAGTTCAGCAGTTATGCTCTCAGCAATATGATGAAAGTTTGACTCCCTATGGAGACTATATTTAATAGCATCCAAGTGAACATACCCTAAACACTACTGACTACTGCCTCAAATTTTACCCTAGTATTATCTAGACAAGAAGAACAATGCAGAAAATGCTTGCTTCATGATCATCTGTGTCCTAAGGAGGATAGTAAGTATTAACTCTAAGGATGTTGATAAGTATTAATTCTATAGGGTTCACTTCCAGGACTTTTCAATACTGGGCCAAATAATCTTCTTGTTTCTACAAATGTTGATCAATCATGATAGGCATATGTAGTGTTCTTTATTCAGTACCTTATGAGGGAAGAACTGTCATGGCTTAAAACTAAGAAAGGAGAAAAAAAACAAAATTCACAAAGACCACAAGTTTTGTGTATTTTTAAATTCTTATTAGAAGAAAAATGAAATTTAAATATGTTGAACATTAAATATGAACTGCTTATGCTTCTGCTGCTTGAAAATATAAATCAGTGAAATAGAAAGAAATTCTGGGAAATAAATACCAATTTGTGTTTATTTGTAGTACAAAGAATGATGGCTAGGCGTTGGTGGCGCATGCCTTTAATCCCAGCACTCGGGAGGCAGAGGCAGGCGGATCTCTGTGAGTTCGAGGCCAGGCTGGACCGACAGCCTCCAAAACCATACAGAGAAACCCTGTCTCGTAAATAAACCAAAAAAAAAAGAATGATGATCCTGTAGAGAAAACAGTCCTGGTACACATTCTCATGAATTCTCCGATTATACTTATTAACAAGGGGAAAGAAAACCATTTCCTCAAATGACTGCATACAGATATTTCTAAGCATTTCATCATAATAAATATTAACTGTAAGTATTCAAAGCAGCTGTAACCAAGTTGATGGTTGACAAGTATGTTGGCTATACTTGGTTGTCAACTTGACTGCATCTGCAATTAATTAAAACCCAAAGAGCTAGGTATATTTCTGATCTGAGGGATTTTTCTTAACTCATTTAACTGGGAAGAAGCAACTTTAATCCAGATATTTTGAGGTGAGGAGATCCACCTTTAATCTGGGGGACAACTTTTGGTGGCAGCATCTGTCAAGGACATGAAAGAAGGAAGCTTTTGCTCTTTACCTGCTTGCCCTCACTCTTGCTGGCAAGTCCATCCTCTCACTGATATTAAAGGCTGCTTCTTCAATATTCCTTTGTATACTGAAGATCAGCTGAATAATCCAGCCTATTGGACTGTTCTACTGGTGTAACCATATTTGCCTGCATACCCTTAACAGTGGCCATGCCATTTGGTCCTGGTTACAGGTGATGACATAACTTGTTAAAGGGAAAGGATCAGCCTGGGAATGGTGGGGGGGGGTGGTCTTGAGGTTGCAGAAAGCATCGAAGAGGCAGGGTTGCATCCTTGGAGCAGGAATGATGTCACAATCACTTGATGCTTTCTATGTAAGTTCTTGTACCAATAAAACTCCACTAATCATTCATACTGGGTATGGTGAATCCTTAATTCCAATGATATTATACTGGATTCTTAAATTTCTGTTGAAAGACATTAGGTTTCAGAAAGACTGCACAACAGACTGTAAGCTATTCTCTAATAAATTATATAGTCATCCTATCTATTGTGTTCCCTAAGACAGAAGTGGTACAAGGTAGTGGTACATTACTGTGATAGACCTTACCATGATGCTTGTTAGGAGAATGTGGACTTTCAGAATTTGGATTAGGAAAGCAGCTGAATGCCTTAAGCAGAGCTCAATGAACCGTGCTAGTAGGAACATGGACAGTGGTGCTGAGTGAACAGTGGGGGCCAAGTACAAGAAATCTCAGAGGGCCAGAACATTAGTAAATGGCCATGGAACCATTCTTATAGTATTTGTGCAAAGAATGTGACTGCTTTCTGCCCTTTTCCTAAAATCTGCTGGGGTCTAAATTGAAGAGTTTTAAAATGTTGGCAAAGAAGATTTTAAGACAGCATAATATCGATAGTGTCTTCTGGTTATAAGTAATCCCTCATGCAAATATACAATGGCTAGCTTATGGACATAAATTCCCTCCCACTGACTCGGCCTCAAGTTGATTTAACTGTTAGGCAGAAATGTTCCATGCTACTTTCCTTTCCATTATTCTTCAGTTATTCTCTTCCTTTTATTTCTGTTACTTTTTATTCCTTTGCTATGGTAGCTGCATAGGGAACTTTGACATTAATAAGCATAAGCCAATCTGCCCTATCCTAGGAGAGCAGGGGGAGCTGGGAGCCAGACCAACTACTGACCAGCTCAGGCATCTCTGTCTTTTCACTGGGAGCCAGACCGACTACTGACCAGCTCAGGCATCTCTGTCTTTTCAAATGAAGCTCAGCCTCCCTTGTCTCAGATGTCTTAAAAATGACAAAATATAAAGTTAATCTTTGACTCACTGCTTGAAGTAATTGAGGCTAAGGCAATGGAAATCTTTAAAAAACTTTAGTATGGAGGGTCAAGCTTCCAAGTCAGTGAGGGGAGGCAAGGACAGACAGAGATACTGGTTCAGTGTTGTCAACTTGAAACAAACACAGATAAACCTGGACCTTGGATAACTATAAATTTTATAGAAATAAAAAATGAAAAGTACAAATCTTAAATACTGAGAATGCCAGTTTAAGCCTACCTGTGTATTTTATTTTTGCATATTCAGAGCCATTCTTCATTAAAAAACTGCAGATTAAGAATCATTTTATTAACTGCTTTTCCTATTCATATAATTATGTCATTTAGTATTTACATATTTATACATCATCATGACAAATGCAATATTAAAACTTATTTTCCTTGCAGGAATCAGTTTATATTGATTTTTATGTAAAAAAAATATTAAAACAAAAATTTGTCATCATTGTTATAAGGATTGTGTAAATATGACTCATCATTTTTAGACAGTGTTTAGGACTGTAGTGTAGCTCATAGGGGGCTGGCTGAGCATTCCTGGGGCTTTGATCAACCGTCATCACCAGCAAAGATATTAAAGAAACTTTACTCCTGTGTAGTATTCATGAAGCCTAGTAGTTGTACTATAATGTCTATTCTAATGCCAATCACGCATTTCACATTTCCTAGCTGACACCTGTGATCTTTGTTCACAAAACTGGATTGCTTTTGGAAACAATTTCTATCAAGTTTTTCGTGAAATCAAAACCTGGGCAGACAGTCAGTCTTCCTGTAAGGAACTGAAGTCTCATCTTGTGGAGATAGACTCCAAAGCAGAGCTGGTAGGTCACACACTCCTGCATTTCTGTTTTCTTTGTAACTGTTTGCAGTGGAAGCACTGGTCATGAAGACCACAGTCTAGCAAACTGAATGTTGTGGGAGGCTTCTGACAACTGCTTATGGGCAAATTACTATTATCCTCATTGAGAACACAGGAAGGATTCTACAGCATTGAAATGTTTAATGCTGCAAGAAAAAACCAAAGGAGTAAATGAGCTCACACTGGCATGTTCTACTCAGCAGGCCTGTGCAAGCTAAAGCTGCTATTTAGTAAAGAAGGAGCAGATCATTCCTATAAGGGCAGCAATTGAGCGGCTGACACAGGAGGACCACCATGAGTTTCAGGCCATTTGGTTTATACAGTGAATTTCCAGGCCATCTTGGACTATGGAATGAAATTCTATCCTGAATTTTAAAAATATGTATAAATTCTAAAAATTTTAAGATGCATATAGGACAGAAAAAGTACTAGGATTTTACACTTAGTTATGGGTTGTGATTTTTCTGTACTCAACAGGAAAACTTGCTAGTGTTTGGAATTGATGGGTGGATTCTGCTCAAAACCAATGAAATTGATGAGTCCTGGTTGTGGGAAAATGGCACTAAAATAGAGCAAATTCTGTAAGTATAATGTTTGGATAACGAGGGCTTTGCTGAGGGTGGTGGGATTGTTACATGCATGTGTCCTGTCTGTGTGTGACACAGAAGGGGCATTCAGAGAAAAGGAAAGATCTCTGATATAGAAGGAGCACTCTGTGGGGAGTAATAGAGAAAACATGTTCGCACCAAGTAAACTCACCTTTGGAACATTAGTGTTTTTATTCTACTGGACTCCATGGAGACATTTGTAAATCACTTTAGGAAGTTTGTAACACTAATGCCTTTCCCTGCTTCCTTGTTACTACTTTCTTTGACACCGTAGGATTGGCTTGTGCTTGATATCTTCAGTTAAGCTTACTGTTTTCCATTCCCATGGCTTTTTTTTCTCTTTGGCCTATACTTGTTTTAGCTAATTCTAACTTTGAGATTAAAAAAATGCTATCTGCAGGGACCACCTCTCGATTTCTGATTTGGTAATTGTTTTTACACAGAATCAATGATTCAGAGAAGAAGAATCATAGTTGTCCTTATTTCAGTGGAAATCGATTTTATCCTACTGATTGTTCATCTAAGAAATCATACACCTGTGAGTTTAATATACCATGACACCTATTTCACTAGCACATTTTTATTAAACTATAAATGATAAAATATGTCTGACACTTATTGGTAATCTACAAATTTTACACCTGAGCTTAGCTAAAAGGCTAATAAGTGATGACTTTTAAATTTTGAACATTTTTTACTGTACTGAGAAAATGTTGACTACTTTTTTACTTTATATATTGTATTGAGAGTGAGTATAATTTATCTTGAGGGTGATCACCACTCTGGCACAATTTTTATAGTTATGAATAAATTAGGTAGGAAATACCATACATATTCAGTACCTTTACATAATCCAAGAGACTCAAAGTGATGAAAGGTTCCCATATCAGTTGAGTGGACTTTTTAAAAGTTATTTGTGTATTATTCTTGTATAAGCAGCAGGAGGTACCACAGTGTACCTGCGAAGGTCAGAGGACAACTTGGTGGAACTGGTTCTTCCCTTTCTCTTTTATGTGCATCCCAGGAATCAACCCAGGTCCCTAGGCTTGCATGGCAAGTGCGACAACTCAGTGAGATATATTGCTGCTTATTCTGTTGTTGTTTTGTTTATGGAGTATTCTTGCACTATGTTGTTCAACCTAGTCTGATTTCCCAGGGATCAAACTATTTACTTGTCTTAGTGTACCTTGTAGATATAACAGAGATGTAGCCTACCTCATCCAATATAAGATCCCTAAGCAGCATACACCTTTTGAGATGGTTCAAGATATGTATTGATGATTCTGCTTAATATAACAAGAACATAGTTAAAGGAAAAAATAATAACTAACAAATGCAACTCAGGTTGAAAAGTTAAGAAGCTCAGAGTCTGGAGCTAGAGGGTTGACCCAGAGATTAAGAGTGCATACTGTTACTTTGGGGGCCACATTTTCAATTCTCTGCAGCCACATGCATCTCACAGCTGTCTGTAACTTTAGATCCACTGGATCAGATGTCTTCTCATCTCCCTGGCTCATGCATGCACATGATACACATACAAACTCACATATGCGTTCACAGATATATTGAAGTCACCAATGCAACACAATATGGTCCTGACTCCATTTTGAGTTTATCTGTCTACACACCAACAACATCTACCTTAAAAAAACAATTGAGGTTTCCATGGTCTAGATGTATTAACCAAAATAATTAATGTTTATACGAATGTAACATAAGTTAAAATAACTGAAGAAGGTATGATGCAAATGTAACTGTCATCCTGTGTCTAACATAATTACTCTTCCAGAAATGAACATTTCAAGGATACTCTGACTCTCATCTAACATTGATGTAAATTATAGTCTTTGTGCTCTTTGCCTTTAAAAAAGCTGTATCCCTGAATTTCAGCTTCAATAGATGTGGACTTATAAGCCTGTTCTTTTTTGTCAGCTAATAAAGGACTCATATTTTTTACTTGGCTTAAAATCTTTCTTGTATGAATTATTACAATTTAAAATAATGAATTGAACCAGTTGGCACTCCCACCAGCAATGACAGACTATGGACACCCCCATGGAGGGTCTCACCCTCCCTGGGGGAATGAGGGGATAACGGGGGGGAGGGTTGGGGGGAGGGCACGGGAGGAGGGGAGGGAATGGGAGAGGGACCTGGAACTGACTTGTGAATTCTTATCTAAATTTAAACTGGAAAATAAAATAAAAAAAACAAAAAAATAATGAATTGATTGATTGATTAAAAAAAAAAGAAACTAAGACTCTAGCCAGGTTGTAAGATAATACCTTCTCTAGAGAGCAGCTAACACTGCTCTTTCCATCATTTAAAATGTGACCTGGTGATGATGAGAGAAGAGATAAGAGAGCCTAACAGAAAACAGAAACCACAAAGTGAAAACAAAAGAAAGTTCTTGGGCTAAAAGTTCTATTACTGAAAATATAAATTAATTTTTCAAATCTTTGAAGAAACGATGGCTAACACTTTTCCTCATGGAGTTCTAAAAACTGTTGTTTGCATTAAAATACAATAAGCTGTGAAAACATGAAGAAGAAATTTAGAAAGAAAAGCTACAGCTATAAGCACCATTGTCCTACTACTGGCACTTAGAGATGATGATGCTGGGGCTGGAGAAATGGCTTATTGTCTGGAAGCACTGATTGCCCTTCCAGAGGACAAGGTTTCAATTCTCCAAACACAGCTCGTAACTGCATATAAGTACACTTCAAGAGGATCCAATACTCTCTCTAGTTTCAGGGGGCCCCAGGAAAAATGTGATACTGATGAAGCCAAATTCCTATACACATGAAATAATGATGATGATAAAGTTGATGATGTTAATGACTGTATATGGAATAATGATGGTGACGACAAAGACGATGATGGTAGTGACTGTTTATGGAATAATTATGGTGAAAATGAGACAGACAATGATGATAATAATGACTGTATATAGAGTAATGGTGATGATGGTTGTATATGGAATACAGTCAAAGATATTTGACAAAATCAATAGACAATAATATAGATTTTTTCTACCAGAAACAAATAAATTAAAAGCCTATTCAGACCTCTAGTTTGTTGTGCAAGACAAGGGATGCTTTGAAACAAAGGAACATGGCAGATGTACACAAGAGCCCAGGTTTGGAAGGGAGAACTGTTGTGAAATTGTCTCCTGGACATTGCATGTGAAGGAACACTAGCCTACTCAAGCTTGTGGCTCAGCCAGGACTTCCCCTTCTCCCCCATTCTCTCTGCTTTGCTAGAAACCATTAGACCACATTCCTGAAGTTAGCCACCAAGTGTCTAGTCCACAAATTGGCCACTTCCTCTTCTTGAGGCTGATAACCAAAATCCAGGAATCAAAAGCTCCCTTTTGGTTCGCCTAATTAGCATGCCAAATTAAAACAAAAAACCTCATCCTAACACAAGATTTCCCACGTCACATTTTTAAACTGCCACTTGTAGGTGTGTCACGCCTATCTCCCTTCTATCCAGAGGCAGCCTTTGTAACTGCAGAACAGATACCTGTTCTCCCTTTTTCTTGTCCCACTCCCCTTCTCCCTCTTCAATTATTTCCTTTACCACCACATCCTCATCCATTCTGACACAGACCTTCCCTTCTCCTCTTAAAAATTACACCTTCAAAGTCATTTGCTGCTGCCTGAGTCAGAACTTACCCACTTAATAAGAGAGCTCTCTGTGAAAATAAGTGTTTGGGTGTAATTGTACATGATTCAGTCTGGGAGGAATTCCCCACTGTCCATTGTGGGGGCGGTGTGGGGTGGTCTTCATTGATGCCTTGACCTGGATAGGCCAGTGACACCTTTCCAACCCTTATTCACAGGTTTCCCTCCTCCTGCAACTCCTAACCTCATTGAACAAGGGCTAATTAATAAGTCACCAACGTTGGCTGCCTTAACCAGTCCCCGGTTTAGGAGGTGACAGAATTATTATGTCTGGTGTCTTTATTCTGTCCTGGTGGAATGGGGAGATTATAATCCACCACTACTTTCACTGATTGTATTGGACTTCCAAGGACTGGCTGCCAGTAATACACATTCCATCCTGTGTGGTTTGGTAGGGAGTTTTCTCTTTCATTTTTTCTACTTCCAGAATCCAGTGCCCTTGCTCCTCTGAAACATCTTGTCCACAGGTCCCAGGATTCTCTTACAATCCACTGGGTTCACCCTCTTGGTGACCAGAGCCTACATAATGATCTGGAGATACACTGGGACAACTAATATGTTCACCTTTGGCCCACTAACAGCAAGGTGATAGGCTCCATCACTTCATTCCAACTAACTTGCCTTTGGGATGTCTCCTCCATAATCTCAAATGCCTGCAACATGGAGACATAAAATCTCTTAACCTCATTAACTATAGTGCACAGGCTTGTCCTCTATATGCACTAGATAACCAATCTAAATGACTACTGCCCTCCCCGATGGCACTCTGGTCCTAGCACTATTCGGGATTTTTACAACACTTGAGAGCACACAGAATAACATAGAGACATCCTTTTGGGCTCTACCCTTTCTATTGTCTGTTGAAAACCCTCTGTGTGGCTCTTACATTCTCTAAATTCTACTATACTGTTTTGTAAGCTTTTGTGCTGTTCATGTTCTGTTTAATCTTCTGTATGCCAAGCCACAGGAATACTGACAGCCAGGCACTCTGGGCCCACCACCTGTTGCTCTGTCCCTACTGCCAGACTTTCCCCCTCCTTCTCCTTTGTTAATTGTCTTCCCAATAATCTCCTTCATCTGCCAACCTACCCATTCCTCCATTCACCTGAATTTACCAAGGCCAGGCAGATCAGTCTCTGTGTCCTTGACTGGCAATTCCCCCTCCTCCACTTCCTCTACTACACTCCATGGTGCTCCAGAGCCTGACCCAAACCCACAGCTTCTCAGGCCATGCCACCAGGCCAGAGTTCAGTGGCTGTTACCATCCCTTCTGCCCACAGGTGTCAAAGTCCCCAACTCTTTCCTTGCAGGCTGCTTGAATTCATCAGTACAGATGCACAGAGCACATCAGCCTTCCCAAACTCCTTAACAACCTGTCACTCTGTCCTCTTCTTGAAGTTCCAGTGTCCCCAGCCCCTTAAAGTTCTACTGCAACAGCCTCCCCACCTCTTCTCCAGGCCTCCTCCACTATTTGTAACCATCAGCCTGCTTCATTAAACCTTTCCTTACTCCCCATTCCAAAAGCCCCCTCCTTTCTGTCCCAGCTCCCTTCCTAAAGTGAAATTCTTCACTGTGGGTAACCTAGTAAACTGCTGTGCAATTTACAGCCTACAATATCGCAGGCTGTAAATTGCACAGTATATTTTATATATTAAAGTATATAAAAATTGTTACCTGTTTCTTTCCTTCTCTCTATGCTAACACCTCCCCCTCACCCATAGTCAGTCAGTCCTCCAGAATTCCCCCCAGACTCCTCCCTTAACTTGTTCCTTTCAATAATTCTTCTCCTCATTCCCTCATTTCTTTTTCCCTAATTATAAAAGATTTAATCTCCAGAAATTGGCATAAATTTTGCCTCTTACCCTGACAAAAGCTACCAGCATATTCCTGCATCTCTCCTACTCTCCTCAGCTTTCATTTACACAGTGAGATGGTCCTTCTCTATGCTGTGAATATGTGTTGCTATCATTGGTTGATAATAAAACTGTTTGGCTAATAGTGAGGCAAGATAAGGTCGGGAGGTACAATCAAACTAAGGACAGAGATTTAAAAAAAAGTGGAGTCAGAAAAGATACTGCAAGAAACCCATGAAGAAAGATGGAAAAGGACAGGTAAGCCACAGGCCATGTGGTGATACATAGATAAATAGAAATGGGTTAATTTAAATATAAGAGCTAGTTACTAATAAACCTGAATAATCAGACAAGCATTTATAAGTCTTATTAAGCCTCTGAGCTGCTATTTGGGAACTGGAAGGCTGGAGATAACCATTTATTTACACATTTGTAGACTCTCCAAAATTCCAAACCTTTCTTATTTTCATCTCCAAAGCTAATAAATTAACTCTGGGATCCCTGCTCATAATCTATTCTCACCAATATTTCCCTGAAGTCAGTGTCTGCTACAATCTCAGATTTCATCCTTCCACACTTCTGCTATCAAAATTCATTTCTCACATTTCTTACTTGTCCTCCCTTCAATGCTGCCACACTTATTCCTTTGTCTCAACATTCCCCAGATCCACTACACTCCCATCCCAGACTCTCAAGGACCTTCTACTCCATCTCTCTCGCACACAAGGGAGTCCTTTAGCTATTTTGGTTTACACTTTTTATATGGATGACAGCTCCTTCCTGTCAGGTGACCACATAAGACTTAATCCTCCATTATCAATAATAATACTCATCCTCCAGTTTCTGTTTTCTTAAGATCTCCTTTTCCCACAAATTCCATCTCTCTTTTTATACTCCTATTTATCTTCTGCCCAAAGGATTAACAAAATCACCACCAACTGACTCCTTTAAATTCATTAACTATCCAGACATAAATGTAAATAAATTCTATACTCCCAATTACAAAACACAGTTTAACCCAAGACATCTCCTCTCTGTCTCTCTGTCTCTGTCTCTGTCTCTCTGTCTCTGTCTGTCTGTTTCTCCCTCTCTCTCTCTCTCTCTCTCTCTCTCTCTCTCTCACACACACACACACACACACACACACACACTCATTGCCAAGCCCTTACTCAGGTCAAGGTCATCCAACATACTCTCTCAACTACACTGATATCTCCTTCAATGTCTCCCAATGCTTTCTCAGTGCCTTCCATCAATCTTCCCCCTTGCCTACAATACTTGCTTTCACAGGTAATCTTCCAGTAACCAAGGCCCAACTGCCCAGATTCTTTCAACCTCTCAACTCAATCCCCAACATCTGCTATAGACCATCCCTCTGTTTGAAAAAAGCCTCTCAAATTGTATTCTCCCCTACACAACCAGACCCTTCATTCACATAAGAGTTGTTTCCCAATTAACCTTATAGAGAAAATCTGAATTGTCCTGGGTCCTCTCAAAACTCTCAAACAGACTCCAGATAAGTATTTGGGCCAACCAGCAGCCTAAGTTTCTTAGGATATTGCCTATTCATAAGGGTAGGATATCTCCCCCTTTCCCTGTCTTGGGACTCCTCTTCTAAACTGCCAGGACCATGAGCCTAACACTTTTTGAAATGTACATACAAGAGATTTTTTTCTCAACTTTCCTCTGTCCCTAGTTTATCTATCCCAACAGATTTCAAATTAACTACAGACTACTCAAGCAGCTCCACTACCAGCACCAGTTGTTTCCTTGGAATATTCATTCTGGTCCAGCCTTACAGACTAGGCTTCCCTAGCCTCAAATGGTCCAGCAGAACAAAGACATTAACTAACATAGCCTGCTATTCCCTGCGGTGACCAACAACCCAACTTCCTTGGGTCCCATAACAACAATGCACCAATGTTAGCAGAATACAGCCAGAGAGAACAAATTCCACTTGCTCAAGACCCAGGCACTCCATAATAAAACAAAAAGGTAGGAATGAAGAGACAGTAGCCCACTCAAGTATGTGGCTCTGGCAGTCCTTATCTTTTTCACTCATTCTGTCTGCCTTGCTAAAAAAAACCATTAGATAACATTTTTAAACCTAGCCACCAAGGTCTATTCCCTTATTTGATCAATCCATCCTACTGAGGATGACTACCATAGTCAAGCATTCAAAACTACACACCAAACTAACATGTCCAATTAAAATTAAACACCTTATCTTAACATAGGATTTTCTTCTTCACCTTTATAAACTATTTGCCTATGTGTCCCGTCTGCCCCACCCCCTCTATCCAGAGGCAGTCCTTTGTATGTCCAGGTTATAAACCCTTCCCCCCTCTCCCTTGTCCCTTCCCCTCCTCTCTTTCCATATCTCCTTTACCACTGTATTCTAGCCCATTCCAACACAGGTCTCCCCTTCATCTCCTCTTAAAATGCACCTGCAAGGTCATTGGCTGCTGCTTTATGACTCACTAACTTTTCTTCCCTACTTAATAAAGAAACAAAAAAACAGGTGTGTGGGTGTGGTTTGTGCCTAATCTAGGAGGAAGGCACCCACTGTGTGGGAAGAGGTCTCTTTCAGCAAGTGCTTGAACTCATGAACTCACTACAGCTGTGGTGAGCAAAGCTGCCTCCCGCTTTGACGTTTTTGTATGTATATGCACCACACGGAGTCTGATTTTGGCTGCTAACACAATCATGACTGGGATTATTTACTGGACTATGGGCAATTTATCAATGGCTACACCACTAAAGAAAATGATACATGTTATTCCAGCGACCATTCACTTCCCACAGTCCTGCAGTGAGAGGTGGGGTCGAATGAATGCAGAAAACACCAGGAGGCTCTCAACTAGAGCCAACCAGAGCTGTCATCTGCTCTCAGGGTTATATAGCATTTTGAACTGTGAGAATTAAACATTTTTTATTTGTTTTTGTAAATAATCCTGACTATGGTGCGCTATTAAGTCAAGCAGACTAAAATGCTAGACTAGGATAACAAACAGTAACTGAAGCTTAATACACATCTGATACAAACAAGAATGGGAGTGAAAGCTCAAGGTTGTTCAGTCTTAATTCCTGCCAAGCATACATAGGTCCCACAGTGAAATCTGGAAAATAAATCCCATGATTCTTCTACAGTGGGATGTTTGCCACCTTGAGATTCCTCCTTCCGCATTCTCCCCCTCTTCACTTTCTTTAGCCTTTTCTCCTCATTTTGTTCCTTCTTCCCTCCATTTCTTCTCTCTTTTCTCCTATACCTACCTTCTCTTTTTTTTCCTCTCTAGCACCTTAGCTGCTACTGTGGAACAATTTCCTCTGAGATTGAAACATTCCACCATGCAGGGAATCTCATTAAGACAGGAAGGTAACAAAACAAAATAGTTTCAGGAAGTCCCCCAAACTGGCCAGATTGGCTGACATGGGCACATTGCTCCTGGTAGAGTATATAAGCAGTAAGGATTGCTGAGAATCATTCTCATACCAACTGACCACCCTGGAAATGAAACTCTCCAATCTGTTGAAGAGTGTGCTTTAAGTTTCCATCGGTGAGCTGTCACCATGCTGGGGTAAACTTTGGTGGTGCCCCTAAAAGTAACAATAGAGCCCTTCTTGTTCACCCAGTGGAACTTTGGTAGTATGCACACTTTGGTCTGCCATTGGTTCCCTGTTCGGGTGAGGAGATGTTTGTACATCTCATTCCAATAATAACATCACACAACACCTGCACACGCCAGGGTTCCTGAACATCTCCAGGTATATTTTGAAACCCTTTATGGGAAATCAAAACTCAAAGTAGAAAAAATGAACACAAAGAAAGAAAAATCAGCACATTACACATTCATCTCCAGAAAACATTAAACATGTCATAACTTCTACACACACACACACACACACACACACACACACACACACACACACACACAAAGACTACAGGTCTTACATCACTGAACTGAATTATGCCTCAAGTGTTGTTATTGAATGGGCTGTCTGTAGTGATCTTGCCTTGATCCATTGTTAGTGACCTCAAAAGTTTTCTTTTGAAAATCAGGCGGAAATCCTCATAACCTCACACCTATCTCATTCTATATGCCTGAAAAAATATCATCATGTGCAGAGGCTCCTGTTAGTTCAAGCAGAGTCAGGCACTGTTCTAAGTGTCCACATGTCCAGATACAGGGAAATAGATCCTGGGTTAACAACTTCTAAATACTCTTTGAGAGCTGGCCACCCATCCTGAAGCTGGTTTCTCAAGTATCTTGGTGTACCAAGTTATATATCCTGTCTCAAAGACAAAGAGTAAATCATAATAAACAAACCACCCTTAGTTACAGAGGAGCAAATAGTCTTGTCTCTTTTTAAAAGTAGAATCATTTTTTATTTTATGTGTTTGTTTGGCTGTGTGTGTGTGTGTGTGTGTGCATTTGCAAGCCTGCCCAGCATGGGCTGGCATGCATATTAGACAAGTACCTGGTATTCACAGAGATGGTGTCTGATTCCTTGGAACTGGAGTTACTAATAGTTGTGGATTACTAAATGTGTGCTTGGAATTCAACCCAAGTCCTCTATAAGAGCAGCATGTGCTCTTAATCACTGAACCATCTCACCAGTGCAATAGTGCAGACAGTTTTCCTTACAAAGAATGCAAGTATGTTATCTTCAACACAAACAATTCTCTTTCTTCTCTACAAAATCCTTAGCCTCCCGCCCCTGACCATTAACTAACAACCTGCTTATGTTTAAAAAAAAGAAAGAAAGGGGGTGTGATGAAACATTTAATGTTTTGAAAGGAAAAAATTCCATAGGCCAACTCAACTAAATCATCATTCAAATGTGAAAGATAAAGAAAGCCTTTCTCAAGAAAACCACGAAAGGAAAAATATTTGCAGTTAGTTCCATCTTGTGAGCAGTATGAAATGCTGTGCTTTAGAAGGAAAGTGATAGAGATCTGATGCTGACATTTACGTATGGAGTCTCTTTAGGTTCCTTATTTAACCTAACAGATGATATGTGGTCAAGTACGTGGACTCAATACTGGGTTTGATTGCTGATTACTGTAGCTCATGGAGAAATAAAGTAACTGTTTAGACTCTAGGCAACCTTTAAGAATTAAGGAAGAACAGAAACAGAAACAGAAACAGAAACGATACCCTTAAAAGAATAGAAGAAATAGAGCAGAAAGGGGATGGGATAGGGCAGGGGAGGAGGGAGGGAGAGAAAGGGAACTGGGATTGACAAGTAAAACAATCTTATTTCTAATTTAAATACAAAATAGAAAAAGAAAGAAATTTACAAAGCAGAGAGTAAAGCATGTTTTCTAAATGGAAACATTTACATTTTACATGTAAGCAGTAGGAAATGTGCTGTGAGGACATCAGAGTGATTTGTTGTATCCTATTTCCCATAGGTTCAAGGCTATACAGGTCGTGGCTCAATTGAAAGCCTCTTTTGAGAGGAGAGTCCCAGCATGTCTTCTGGAGCTGGGCCCTTGGCAAAGTTTTGCCTGAGTGCAGCAATCCATGTACTCAGACACCAGTGCACCTGTTGTCAAAGGGACACAGTCTATAGTTTGGACTGTCACTGGAGCATGTTAACATCTATGAGACACTCATTTTACCACCATACAGAATGAAACAGTTGCTGGGTCTTGAAGGCTTCTAACTAGGCTGCAAAGGACAGCCAGGTAGAGTAGCACAAAGTCAAAATCAATATAGGCATTCCAGAAAAGGATGAAGAATGAAGATATGAGGGTGAAGTTGAACATACGATGGAAACCCCAAGAAGTTAGATATGCCAAGAATGCGGAACATTTGCTGAGGAAAATTTTTTTCCAAGCAAGAAAAACCAGCCCAAGAGTGGGATTATCAATGGATGGGGCTGCCTAATCCAGAGTGTTCCACATCATAAAACCATAGTCCAGATGATTAATATGGAAATAATGTTTCCCCCACAGATTTCTGATCTTATTTTAGTCTGTACTTTTCTTATTTTTCTTCTATTTCTTCTCCTTAGGATTTCACTGTACACCAGCGTAACTTGAACTTCCATAAATTGATTTCAAAATTCCTAATACCTAACTTAATATTGTTTTAAAAAAACTGAGTTTATATTAGTGTTTACAAGGAATATAGGGGTAGTTCAGAGTGTGACGACTTTTGTAGATGAACTGAATACATTTTGTAGTATGACATTAACATGAATCTTTGAAGGCCAAGGGTCGTACATTGTAATATAAGGAACCTTTCATAAAAGTTCTTTTAAAGTTTAGGAAACTTCTGGGAAATGACTAAATGCAGCAAATCTATGTTATGACACATAAAACCAAGACATAAAAATATCACCAGTTTCCTATGACTCAGACCAACATGCAGAGGGCACAAGGTTGCGCTGCTAATCTCATTTCCAGTGTAGAAGGCCATTGATATTTCTAGCATGAATTCCTTTTTCCCATGTGATTTTTACAACTTACGTATGCAAATGAGTTAATATTTTATAAAGCTGAGCAGTGATAATAGAGACCATGAACATTGCATGATAGGCCAAGTATATAATGTATAACAATATTTAATGCACTAGAAAGTAGTAAATGTTCCAAAATTCTAATTTTCTTTCTAGTATACATAAGCTAATGGTTATAATTTAGACAAATAACTAATAAAATGATTATTACCGAGGTTACAAGCCTTAGACTTATTATACTACTCTTTGAAACATTCAATTTGATGTGTCCTGTCACTGTAAGCTACATTCTTATGGTACCCCTCCTATCTCTTTATCTTTTTTTTTTTTTGGTTTTATGAGACAGGGTTTCTCTGTATTGTTTTGGAGGCTGTCGGTCTAGCGTGGCCTCAAACTCACAGAGATCTGCCTGCCTCTGCCTCCCGAGTGCTGGGATTAAAGGCGTGTGCCACCACTGCCCAGCATGGTACACCTCCTATCTCTTTATCTTTCACATAATCATTTGGGGCTATTCTCACCACTGTAATATGTTACCCAATTAGGTGTTCAAAGGATCAGGCCTAAAATAACCCAATGGTCATAGCCTTCACAGTACTATTGTCTAATACTGTCAATCTCACCAACACATTATGCAAAACTAAATTTGTATCACCACATCAGAACTTCCAAATCATATATCAAGTTGCCTATGTAATGCCCCCATAGATATCAAAATACACAATAAACTCATCAAGTTCATATCTGAGACTGAAGTTTTTTGTTTGTTCATTTTTTGCCAAACTTTTATTATATATATACATATATGTCTCCACATGTTAGATTGTATAATCACATGAGACCTTCAAAAAGACATTTTTAAAAGTGACTGATATTTAAGTTGATAACCAAGTAAGCAGTAAGCTCAGTTTGAAAAAAATCAGAATGAAAATGAGAACAAAATTCTGTTACTTCCCAGGGCTACAGT
Source organism: Mesocricetus auratus (assembly GCF_017639785.1). Lineage (NCBI taxonomy): Eukaryota > Metazoa > Chordata > Mammalia > Rodentia > Cricetidae > Mesocricetus > Mesocricetus auratus. The sequence continues at coordinate 824,626 of NW_024429187.1, read as the reverse complement.
CTAGCCACGATGACATCCTCACACATGCTCCATTTACCCTTTGGGACAGTACTGTACTTTCACCAAGGGACAAATGAGACTGAAGTTTTTATATTGCTGAGCAGAGCCACTGGTAATGACATCTATGCAGCTGCTGCATAGAAACAATCAGAATTGTTTGACTTCTCATTCACATTTTTAAACTATGTCCAGATTCCAGTGGCATGTCAACCAGCACCAATCCATCTAATCATGATGAAACCATGATTGTGTGCTCTTTGGATGACTCCTAAAAGCTCTCTAAGTAAACTCCTTGTACTCCAGCCTGAAGATTCTAAAGTGAAGAGACTATTCAAAGTATCTCAGCTAAATACCCTAAAATCATATATTAATTAAAAAGTCACAGTCTCTCAATCTCCTCTCTGGTCTGGTTCTGGGTCACAAGTTGCATCATTCACTTTGCTACAGAATCATTCACCATCAATTTTGTGTGAGTTCCTTTTGAATTGCTGAAACGAAACACCATAACCAAGGCAATTTATAAAAGAAGGCTTTTAATCTGGAGCTCACATTTCCAGACGGTTGAAATTCATGGCCATCTTGAAACAGACCATGGCCGCAAGCAGGTAGGCATGATGCTGGAGCAGCAGGGGACAACTTACATCTGATCCACAGGCATTAGGCAGACAGCTAGATAGGAATGTCTTGGGCTTTGGAAACTTCAAAGCCTACCTCCACCTCCTAATCTTTCCGAAATGGCTCTACCATCTGAGTACCAAGAATTCGAATATATAAGCTCATGGTGGCTATTGTCATTCAAGCTACTGCTCTTCTCTCAACAGGGTTTGATGCTAGCTGTTTTGATTCCTTCTAGATTCTGTCCCACAGCCGCTTAGTCTCAAACACAAAAGCTTACATTAATTATAAACCACTTGACTTATTGCTCAGGCTTCTTATTGGCTAGATTCCTCTAAATTGTTAACCCATTTCTATTAGCCTGTGCATCTCCATGTGGTCTTGGCTTATCAGTGATGCCCAGTCCTCTTGCTTCCTAAGCAGCTACATGACATCTCCCTGACTTAGTCTATAACCTTTCTCTATTCCTGTTGGGATTTCCTGCCTGGGTAAATCATGCCTGTGCATTGGTTGGAACAGCTTTATTCATCAACCAATAAAAATATATACACAGTGTACAGAAGGACGTCCACTATAAGCCACCTATTTCAACTTACAATACAAACATTATTGCACTTATATTTGCTATTTAAAACATTGGAATCACAAGCCTGTACTCCATAGTTCTCCTAAGAGTAGGCAGCTACACGAAAGCCTGCAGTATTTACGTTCTTTAAAATGAGCACAGTATCACCTCCTTAGCTAATTTGGCTTGTTGCCATTCCTCATCTCATGACTATCACCTTGAGATATTCTTGTCCATTTTGTTAATTGAAACCTCCTCTGAATAAGGAAGTATTTAATTGGTGTTACTATAACAAAATACCTGAAAGTACATAATAGTTAAATGGATAAAGTCTATTTAATTACAAATTAAGTAGCTGAGATATCCAGACATCATGGTACAACCAGAGTCTTCCTGGAAACGTCAAAATATCACAAAAGGAAAAACATGACTGAATAAGTAGTCGTGTTTTTTTCCAATATATTTTTATCTAAATTGGAAACATGCAACATGCTTGCTTCACATCTCAATCCCAGCTCCCCCTACCAACCCTCCTCCCTTGCCCCTCCACCAGCCCACCCAGCCCCTCACCCAATCCTCACTCCATTCCCCAGGGAGGGTGAGTACTTCCATGGGGATCTCCAGAGTTTGTCATTTCATCCAGGGCAGAAGCTAGGTCCTCCCCGATGTGTCCAGACTGAGCAAGCATCCCACCATATGGAATGGGTTCCCAAAGTTCATTCATATGCCATGGAAAACACTGATTTACTACCCAAGACCCCAGAGATTGCCAATGCCTTCCCCCTGACACTACATTCATGGGGTCTGGATCAGTCCCCTGCTGGCCTCTCAGCCATCAGTCTGAGGTCCAAGAGCACCTCCTTGTCAGGTCAGCTGTCTCTGTGGCTTTCACCAGCACAGTCTTGACCCCTTTTCTCATCACTCCTCCCTCTCTGTCACTGGGTTCCAGGAGTTCAGTTCATTGTTTAGCTGTGGGTATCTCCCTCTGCTTCCATCAGTCACTGGATGAAGGTTCTGGGATGGCATATAAGGTAGTCCTCAATCTCATTATCAGGGAGGGGCTATTAAGGTAGTCTCTCTATCTTTGTTTAGTTTGACTGTCGGTGTCATCCTTGTAGATCTCTGGAAATCTCACTAGTGTCAGCTCTCACCTCAAACCTATAATGACTCCCTCTACTATGGTATCTCTCATCCTGCTCTTCTCAATTCTTCCCCCAACTCAACTTTCCTGCTCCCACATGTTTTCCTCTCCCCTCCTCTTCTCCCCCTCTCTTTATTCCTGGTTCCCTCTCTCCTCCCCCCATGTTCCAAATCAGGTCAGGATATCTTGCTTCATTCCCCTTCTCTGTGGTACCATGCATATCTCTCTTGGGAATCTCCCTGTTTCCCAGACTCACTGATTCATGTCTAAAATCCATATATGAGTGCATACATGACATGTTTGTCTTTTTGTGACTGGGTTCCCTCACACAGGATGGTTTCTAGTGCCATCAATCTGCCTGCAAATTTCAAGATTCCATTTTTTTTTACACTGAGTAGTACTCCACTGTGTAACTGTACCACATTTTCTCTATCTACTCTTCAGTTGAGGGGCATCTAGGTTGCTTCCAGGTTCTGGCTATTACAAATAATGCTACTATAAAAATAGTGGAACAGATGTCCTTGTTGTATGAATGCACATCTTTTGGTACATGCCTAAGAGTGGAATTGCTGGGTCATGATTCCCATTTTCCTGAGGAATCTCCATACTGATTTCCAAAGTGGGTATAAGAGTTCACACTCCCACTAGCAGTGGAGAAATGTCCCACTCTCTCCACATTATCTCCAGAAAAACTGTCATTAGTATTTTGATTTTAGCCATTCTGACAGGAGTAAGATCATATCTCAGAGTAGTTTTGATTTGCATTTCCCTAATGGCTAAGGATGTTGAGCACTTTCTTAAGTGTCTCCCAGCCATGTTAGACTCCTCTATTGATAACTCTCTAGTTCTGTAGCCCACTTTTTAATTGGATCCTTTGGGGTTTGGGAGACTTGAGTTCTCTGTAAATTTTGGAGATAAGCCCTCTGTCAGAAGTGGGGTTAGTGAATATCTTTTCCCATTCTGTGGGATGCCTTTTTGTCTTGTTGACTGTGTCCTTATCCTTGCAGAAGTTTCTCAGTTTCAGGAGGTCCCATTTATTAATTGTTGATCTCAGTGTCTGTGCTACTGGTGTTATGTTCAGGAAGCAGTTTCCAATTGCTTCAATTCATTCAAGGGTACCTCCCACTTTCTCTTCTAAGAGGTTCAGTGTGACTGGATTTATGTTGAGGTCTTTGATCCATTTGGACTTAAGTTTTGTGCATGGTGAAAGATATGGATCTATCTGCAGTCTTCTACATGCCAATATCCAGTTATGCCAGCACCATTCCATTGTACAATTTTAGCTTCTTTGTCAAAAATCAGTTGTTCGTAGTTGTGTGGGTTAATGTCAGGGTGTTCAATTCGATTCCATTGGACTACCTGTCTATTTTTGTGTCAATGCCAAGCTGTTTTCAGGACTATAGCTCTATGATAGAGCTTGAAGTCAGTGATGGTGATGCCTCCAGACATTGCTTTGTTGAACAGGTTTATCTTGGTTATTCTGGGTCTATTGTTTTTCCATATAAAGTTGAGAATTGTTCTTTCAAGGTTTATGAAGAATTGTGCTGATATTTTGATGGGGATTGCATTGAATCTGTAGACTGTTTTTGGCAGGATTGATTTTTACTACATTGATCCTACATAACCAAGAGCATGGGAGATAAGTATTCTGTTTTTTTTATGTGACACTTCTTTAATTTCATTTTATACAGTGTGTTCTCTGCATTTAAACTTCAGAGATTAGGATAGGTTTACACATGATATACTTGATTTGCATGAAAAAAGAACTTATGGTTTTTAATGTGTAAAGGACAAATTATAATTATAAATTTCAATAAGAAAAAAATCATGTCTTCTAAGAATAAAAGACAAAAATGTAGAAGCAAGAGCTGAGAAAGTAAGTCAGTTGCTAGAGACCTTACCTTGCACATACAAAGCCTGTGCAATCCCAAGAACCAGGAACTGAGTGTGGTAACCCATGTGTGCTGGCTAGAGTCATCAAAGAGGAAGGCGCCTCTATTGAGAAAATGTCTCAATAAGATCTAGCTGTAAGCATGATTATAGAGCATTTTCTTAGTGATTCAAGCAGAGAGGCCAGCCAATCATGGGTGGTGCTATCAATAGGTTGGGGGTCCTAAGTCCTACAAGATAGCAGACTGAGCAAGCCAATATGCAGCCCTCTGCTCCATGGACTCTACATCAGCTCTTACCTCCAGATTCCTGCCCTTTTTGAGTTCACGCCATGAATTATTTCAATAATGGACCATGATGAAGAAGTATAAATTAAATAAATCCCTTTTCTGCAAGTTTCTTTTGGTCTTGGCATTTCATTACAGCAATAGAAATCCTAACTAAAATGTCATGCCATGCCTATAGTCCCAGCACTTGAGAGGCAGAGGCAGGAAGGGGCAATCTCAGTTTGAGGTCATCTTCAGTTACATATGGATCTTGAAAAACAATGACATAAATACCATCCCATTCAGTTCAATCTATTGCAAAGAGATGTAGATAAGAAGAAACAAACAGCCCCCCTCTTACATCTTGACTGCAGCAGTAGTCCAGGTTTTGATGCTGCCATAGGAGATTTCAGGCTGAGGGAACAGCAGAGAAACTTATCAAGTTTTATTCCAGCTGGTGAGAAGGTAAAGGCATGAAGTCAGTACAATGCCAAGAGTAGAGGGCAGACCAAGTCAAGCAGTGGCAAGGGCCCCTAGAGTTGTAAGTCTTGGTCTGTCACTTCTCTTCCCTGTGATCACTGCTGGGGCAACCTGAGGTATTCTCTTTCATAGAATAAGCAGAGGCTGTCCTAGAAGCCATGTAACCCACAATTAAGTTTGTTGTAGTTAGACAGTTTCTCACTGTAGTCCCTTCCAGGGGTGTAGAGTGTAGCCTTCCCCGCCATCTGCCTGGGCCCTGCCACATTTGCAGTCCCCAAATAACACACAGGATGCTATATTAATTATGAAGCTGTTGGCCATTTGCTTTTTTTCTTACTGGCTAGTCTGACTTAAGTATTTAACCCATAATTGTTAATCTAAGTATTTCTCTTACCAGAGAAAAGGGTCAGGACCTCGTACCCCTGTGGCAGGCTACATTGTTGTCTCCTGTGTCTCTCTTTCCCAGAATCCTCCTCAACTCCTAGTCCCACCTATCTTGCTTCCCTATTGGCCAACAGTGCTTTATTGACATATACACAGGACTTCCCCATCACAGGGGATTCTACACTGTGCCAAGTGGACAATGCTAAGCTTAACACTACTAAGCTGAAATATCTAGTAGGGAAAAGGACAATAATGTTGGATTTTTAGAATTATTTATTATTTGTTTAATTTGTGTGCATAAGTGATTTGCATATTTTGTCTGTAAATTACATGTGTGCGCTGTCTTTGAAGGCTAGAATATCTCCCCTGAAGAGGAGTTACAGATGGTTATGATCTACCATGTGAGTGTTGGGAATTGAACCCATATCCTCCGGAAGAGCAGCCAGTTCTCTTAACCACTGAGTCAACTGTCTAGACCTTCAGTAATGTGAGTGTGTTCCTTGGTTTGAGGTTGGTGTTTCCATAGAGCCTGTTAAGACAAGGTTTTCTGGTGTTTTTTTTTTTTTTGTCTGTTGTATTTTCAGCCCGATCCTTCCTTCTATTTTGTTAGTGTAGTTATCTCATATCCGGTCACAAACCCTCTCTTATTAATTATCTTCTGTTCCCAATATCACCTTTTTAACCCTAGCATTCATGACACACAACACTGTGTTGCCTTTTTTATTTTAATGTTATTCTGAATAGTACTATTTTTCATTTTTTTCTTTCTAAATCACAGTACTACTATTTTTTATTCCATGTCTATAATTTTAACTTAATTTACTTATTTCCTCCTAAGCTTTTTTGTTGGTATATTTAAGTTTCCATGCCCAGATCATATGAAATAAAAAAATAGGTGATTTAATTCATATATTCTTCATGGTGACAGCTTTCATTTCTTTCTCTTGTCTAAATGCTTTATGTAGGATTTATAGTACTTTACTAAATGCAGATAATATGGGTAAATGTGTTTGCCTACCCTTGAAGTTAGAGAAAAAACTTCTATATTGAATATGATAATAACTTAGTTTGTCAAGTAGTACACTTATCACAGATTAGTTGTACCAAGGTATCTTCTTCCTGTGTATAATTTGTAGAAAAAAATTTATCATAAAATACTTGAAGGGGTTTAGTGTGGCTGAATTTATATTGAGGTCTTTGATCCATTTGGACTTAGGTTTTGTGTATGGCAATAGACATGCATCTATATGCAGTCTTCTATATGCCAATATCCACTTATGCTGGCACTATTTGTTGAAGATGCTATCTTTTCTCCATTATATGATTTCAACTTCTTTGTCGAAAATCAGGTGTTCATAGGTATATGGGTTAATATCACGGTGTTCAATTCAATTCCATTGGTCTACCTGTCTATTTGTGTGCCAATATCGAACTGTTTTCAGGACTATAGCTCTATAATAGAGCTTGAAGTCAGAGATGGTAATGCGTCTGAGCGTTGCTTTGTTGAACAGGGTTGTCTCAGCTATCCTGGGTATTTTGTTTTTCCATATAAAGTTGAGAATTGTTCTTTCAGGGTCTGTGAAGAATTGTACTGGAATTTTGATTGCAATTGCATTGAGTCTGTAAATTGCTTTTGGCAGGATTGCCATTTTTACTACATTGATCCTACCTATCCAAGAGCATGGGACATCTTTCCATTTTCAGGTGTCTTCTTTAATTTCTTTCTTTAATGACTCAAAGTTCTTGTACCCTTGAATAAATTGGTACAGGAGACAGCTTCCTGAACATAACACCAGTAGCACAGACACTAAGATAGACAATAAATGGGACCTCCAGAAACTAAGGAGCTACTGTAAGGCAAAGTACACAGGCAACAAGACAAAAAGGCAGCCCACGGAATGTGAAAAGATATTCACTAACCCCATATCTGACAGAGGGCTGGTTTCCCAAATTTACAAAAAACTCACAAAGCAAGTCTCCCAAACCTTAAAGGATCCGATTAAAAAGTGGGCTACAGAACTAAATAGAGAGTTATCAATAGAGGAGTCTAACATGGCTGAGAGACACTTAAGAAAGTCCTCAACATCCTTAGCCATTAGGGAAATGCAAATCAAAACAACTCTGAGATACCATCTTACTCCTGTCAGAATGGCTAAAATCAAAACACCAATGATAGTTTATGCTGCAAAGGATGTGGAGAAAAGGGTACACTCCTCCACTGCTGGTGGGAGTGCAAACTTGTACAGTTACTTTGGAAATCAGTATGGAGATTCCTCAGGAAAATGGGAGTCAATCTACCATAAGACCTAGCATTTCCAATCTTAGTCATATGCCCAAAAGATGCCCATTCTTACAACAAGGATGTCCATTCCACTATGTTCATAGCAGCACTATTCTTAATAGCCAGATACTGGAGGCAACCTAAATGCCCCTCAACTGAAGAGTGGATAGAGAAAATGTGGTACATTTACACAATGGAGTACTACTCAGCAGAAAAACAAACAAAACAAACAAAAAAAAGATGGAATCTTGAAAGAAGAAGAAACAATCCTGAGTGAGGTAATCCAGTCACAAAAAGATAACCATGATATGTACTCACTCATATATGGATTTTAGACATGATACAGGGGAGTGCCACCCTGCAATCCCATTGCCAGTGAGTCTGGGAAACAGGGAGGTTCCCAAAAGAAATATGCAAGATACCCCAGAGAAGGGAATGACACAAGATCTCATGAGGAGATTGGAAGGATGGGGTGGGGGGGAGGGAGAGGGAACCAGGAAAAAGAGAGGGGGAGAGGGAGGTACAGGAAGATATGGGGGAGCAGTAAGGTTGGAGGAGACCAAGTTGAGAGATACTATAATAGAGGGAGTCATTATAAGTTTGAGGAGAGAGCTAACACTAGTGGGATTAATAGAGATCAACAAGGATGACACCAACAGGCAAACTAAGCACTAGTGGAGAGACTACCTTGATTGCCCCTCCCTGATAATGAAAGTAATGACTACCTTATATGCCATCCTAGAACCTTCATCCAGTAGCTAATGGAAGCAGAAGCAGATACCCACAGCTAAACCCTGAACTGAACTTCTCAAACCCAGCGACAGAGAGGGAGAAGTGATGAACCAAGGGATCAAGACCGTGCTGGTGAAACCCACAGAGTCAGTGGACAAAGAGGAGCGCTTGGACCCCAGACTGATGGCTAAGAAGCCAGCATGGGACTGATGCAGACCCCCCTGAATGTTCTGTCAGTGAGGAGGCTTTGGTAATCTCTGGGGCCTTGGGTAGTAGAGTTTTACCATGGAGTATGAATGAACTTTGGGAGCCCATTCCATATGGAGGGAACCTCTCTCAGTCTGGATACATGTGGGAGGGCCTAGGCCCTGTCCCAGATAAAGTGATAGACTCTGGAGATCCCCCATGGAGGACATCACCCTCCCTGGGGAATGGTGTGGGGATTAGGTGAGGGGTTGAAGGAGCTGGTGGAGAGGCAAGGGAGGAGGGGTGGGAGAGTGAGCTGGGGTGGACATGTGAAGCAAGCAGGTTTCTAATTTAAATATAAAAATTATTGAGAAAAAATAATTGAAGGGGCTAAAGACATGGCTCAGCAATTCTGAGCACTGGATACTCTTCCAGAGGACACAGGTTCAATTCCCACCACCAACATGACAGCTCTTAATTGTCTGTATGTCTTGTTCCAGAGAACCCAACACCCTCACACAGTTATACATGCAGGAAAAGTACCAGCAAATAAAGAACCACACTTTTTTTATAAAAAGAAGAAAATACTTGAATTCATCAAAAGTTCTTTCTGGATCTATTGATAATATTCTCTTCTGCTTTTTATTCTTAATTTTGTTAATATAGTTCATAGCATTTAAAAATTCAAAGGTGGGTGATATTTGCATTAAAGTAATATATACTACACAACCATGTTAATGACTTTTTGATGTGCTGGGGTTTTTTATATTTTATTTTTAAACTTAAATTTTAATTAGAAACAAGGTTGCTTCACATATCAATTCCAGGTCCCTCTCCCTTTCCCTCCCCTCCTCCTGTGCCCTCCCACCAACCTCCCCAATATTCCCTCATTTCCCTAGGGAGGGTGAGGCCCTCCATGGGGGTGTCCATAGTCTGTCATTTCATCCAGGGCAGGGCCTAGACCCTCCCCTGGGAGTCCAGGGTGAGAGTGCATCTTTCATTGTTGGATGGGAGCCCAAAGTCCATTTGTATACCTGGGATAAATACTGATCTACTACCCAAGGCTCAGCAGATTACCTAGGCCGCCTCACTGACACCCACATTCAGGGGGTCTTGATCAGTCCCATGCTGGGTTCCCAGGCATCAGTCTGGGATTCAAGAGCTAACCATTGTCAGGTCAGCTATTTCTGGGGGTTAAACCAGCCTAGTCTTAACCCCTTTGCTCATCAGTCCTCCCTCTCTATCACTGGATTTCTTGAGTTCAGCTCAGTGTTTAGCTGTGGGAGTCTGCCTCTGCTTCCATCAGCCACTGAATGAAGGTTCTGTTTCCTAGACTGTCTGGCCATGGGATTGTAGGGTGGCACTCTCCAGATCTATGTCTAAAATCCATATATGAGAGAGTATATGCCATGTTTCTCTTTTTGTGACTGAGTTACCTCACCAGGGATGGTTTCTTCTAGTTCCATCCATTTGTATGCAAATTTCAAGATTCCATTGGGTTTTATTTTCCACTGAGTAGTACTCCATTGTGTAAATGTACCACATTTTCTCTATCCACTCTTCGGTGGAGGGGCATCTAGGTTGCTTCCAAGTTCTGGCTATTACAAATAATGCTGATATGAACATAATGGAACAGACATCCTTGTTGTATGAATGGGCCTCTTTTGGATATACGCCTAAGAGTGGAGTTGCTGGGTCTTGTGGTAGGCTTATTCCCATTTTTCTGAGTAATCTCCATACTGATTTCGAAAGTGGCTATACAAGTTGGCACTCCCACCAGCAGTGGAGGAGTGTTCCCCTTTCACTACAGCCTCTCCAGCATAAATTGTCATTGGTGTTTTTGATTTTAGCCATTCTGACAGGAGTAAGATGGTATCTCAGAGTTGTTTTGATTTGCATTTCCAGATGGGTAAGGATGTTGAGCACTTTCTCAAGTGCCTCTCAGGCATTTTAGAATGTTCCGGTTTTCTGATGCTGAGGTAATATACCTCAGGTGTGCATATGGTGAGTCTTTTTTTTTTTTTTGGTTTTTATGAGACAGGGTTTCTCTGTATTGTTTTGGAGGCTATCGGTCCAGGCCGGCCTCGAACTCACAGAGATCTGCCTGCCTCTGCCTCCCGAGTGCTGGGATTAAAGGCGTGTGTCACCACTTTTGCTAGTTGTGTGAATACTTGTAATTCCTTTGGAGTTTGGGAGCTTCCTTTGTGTTAAGTGCTAAGTAGCTGGCAGGTAGCCTGACCCTGCTTTTGGGTGCTGGAACTGAGTTCTCAGGTTCTTTAACGTGATCTACAGTAAGAGTCATTTTCCTTACAACTATCTTTGGGGTCAAAGACAGTTGTGCCATTTGGTGGGTTCCTGGCTGTACAGACTAGCCCAGAGAGAAGGAAGCTGCATCATAGGGCCGTTTCGTGACCCATAGTCATATACTGAGTAGATCTTCTGGGTTCCTGGGTATGTGGAGATGCTCCCAAGCTGCAATTGTGAGGGGCTGAGCGGAGGTTAATCTCCTTAATCTCTGTCACTATAGATAAAATCTGTGGCTGGTTAATTCATTTAAAAAAAAGAGTTCTGGTTCTGCCTTTTTCCCATGTGGTCTGGTTGCTGGGAAGGTGTCACCGACTGCTCATCTTCTGGTCTGAGCCACATGCCATATCACTTGGTATATATAAATGACTGCTCACATGGTGAGAGCAGAAGCAAGAGAATAAGACAAGGATGCTACATTCGTGGTGTGATAGCTTGTTCTGAAGGAAATTTATCTGGTCTCATGAGAACTACAATAATAATTCTATCATGAAAATAGAGGCCCATGACATAGTTGCCTTCACAAGATTCCCCTATATTTCAACATTTCATGCTGACTGTAAGAAGTGGAGTTCTGATTGAAAGGTATCCTGGCAGGCGGGAGCCAAGGAGTACCTCAAAGTTATTGTAAGTGTTACAGCTCTGCTCCCAGGAAAGTTTCCTCAATGTCAAGTGCAACAACTCTGCCCCTGTCTGGGAGAGTTTCCCCAGCAAAAGTGTTACAGCACTACTCTACTGAGGGAAATTTCCCCCCAAGGAAAATATTTCAGTTCTACTCCACTCCTGATTCTGTGGAAGTGTCATAGCTCTTCAGGTCCTGTGAAAGTGTCATGCCATGTACAATCCTTGCTCAAGAGATTTATTGGGAAAGACAAATTCCTGGGGGAAGTCTTTCTCTAGGATGAGAAGCAGTAGCCAAGTGAGCAGAGTATAGAATTCATAAAGGGTTTTTTGGGGATAACTTTACAGAGTAGCTTGGGATTGGTGGGTTTCTATAGCCTGATTCTGGGGAAGATTCAGGGATTGGTAGGATTTGTGCTCAGGAATTCATGGATTGGTCGGATTTCAAGCCCTAGTCCTGGCATCAAGTCTGGATCAGGGTGTTCTTTCCTTGGCCATGATCTTGGGGGTCAAATCAGGGTTATGTGTTTTTCCTTGGCCCTTTTTTATCCTACCCTGGCCACCATGGTCCAACATAAGTCATAACAAACACAGACCTTATACAAATGAGCAGGATCACTTAAACTCTAGGTTAGCCTCCTGGCTTTCTCAGGATTACATGTATGTACACAATGCCTAACCATTTAAGTACCTGTTGTGGGATGAAGGTCATCAGACTTACTCTGGGCATGCAAGTGGGCATGTCTAGTAAAGGGGCCCTTTGGGTGTGAGACTGGTGTCAAGCAAAAGTTGAGCTCTTAAAGCAGGTGGTTTTGGAATTAGCAGTGCCTAGCAGAGTTCTAGTCAGGCTGATACAGGAATGAAACCAGTTTTGATTCTGGAGATAAGACAACATTCAACAAAATTGTCACTGAATGGATATTCCTTTTCAAAGAATCTGTCTGTGACATGAAGTTCCACATGAAAGTTGCAAAGTCCTACAAATGCCCCTTTACCTGTGGATAGCTGCAAAATTACTGTTGCTATCAGGGTATGTGAGGAGGAACCTCCTTAAAATACCCCCCAACCTGCTCATATCTCATAGATAAGAATTTTATATGCAGTATATTTCGCTACATAGTTTAACTTGGATTTTGTTATTTAAAACAACACATTCCTATTAAAATATAAACAATTACAGAAGATGAATGAATAAATAACAAAAGGCTATTTAGAATTCTAATCTCTGATAAACTGACACAGTTTAAAAATCAATAATGATCCAGGCAGTGGGGATCCACACCTGTAATCCCAAAATGTGAGTGGCAGAGACAGGCAGATCTCTGAGTTCAAAGCCAGCCTGGTCTACAGAGTGTATTCCAGCACAGCTAGGGCTAGAGAGAAACCCTATCTTGGAAAAAAAAAAACAATGTAGAAGCCAATTAACTCCATGCATGGCCAGTCTCCCTGCCCCAACCTCTTTAACTTACTCATACCCAAATAGTTTTAGGGAAACAGTTGGAAAAGACCACACTACACAGCACACATGGAGGATCACTTTAGCCCTTTGACAGGACCCAAAGTGTCCTATATAGTAAAGGTGTGATAAGAAAAACAGATTTCAAAATCATTCGAGTATGAGAATTTCCTGTTCAACCTTCAGTGACACACTAGTGAGAACTCTCCTTTTCCACTCTTGACTCACAGCAAACCTCATGAGGGCAGCCTGCTTAGTTCACTGTTTCTGTTGTCCTAGATTTCTGTGACAGACTTTTACATTTTGGAGCTCACCTCCAACAGGCCTCTTGTGAGCTCCTCACCTCACTGCAGCAGGCTTGGCTTTCTAGTAACAGAGGGATCTTCTTACTGTTCCCTAGTGTCCACCTGCCCAGTCAGTTAAGGGAACACTGCAAATGCTACATGGAGAGCATCTGAGGAACAGTTCTGATGCAGGTAACCAAACTGGAATGTGGATGATTTTAAACAACTCGGATAAGTCCAAGCACATGGAATTCCTTGGAGGATTGTCTCAAAGTTCTGTCCTTGTTGTCTATGGAGAGTATTTCCTTATCAACATAATTAAACCTACAGTCACAGAAGACCTGAAGAAGAAATGTGGATTTTAAGTGTAGTGATTTGTGGTCTTTGGTACTTTGGATAGCAGCATACGGATTTATCTCAGATGTCACAAGTTCTTAAAGGGACTCTCACTGATTGGCGAAGAACAATCATAGAAGAAACTAAGATAAAATAGTAATTTAAATAGCTAATGTTTATTGAGAGCTCTGCATGCCAGAGGTAAGTATTAATTGCCTCACATTTTTTATGTTTTAGATGAATGCACTAGGTTTTTAGTAACTTCTCAGGTAAGTTTTAAAGTCACAATTAATTCTAGAACTCACTGATTCCTGGGCTAATTGACTGAATTATCTATTATGTTGTTATTACAATTGTATTATATGTTACTAAAACGACACTGATTTTGACAACCACAGACTCTTTGGGGAAGTCTGAGCCATCGATATTCTAGTATGAATCATTTTTATCATGTTGTGGTTTCACATGTTAGATAATTATTTCTTCAAATAAAAGGGGTATTAAAATCACTTTTGAAGTATTACCGATAGTGTTTATTTCAGGCAAGATTTTTATGACATTACATGTTCTAGCACTTACAATATCATAAATATTTAGTCATTTCTCTGAACTCCTCAATTACTCCAAATAAAATTAATGTAATATGCAATTTACTTTTATAAATATATTAGGCAGTTAAAGTAATTTCTAGTTTTATGTTTGCATATGTGTATCAACCTTCCTATTTAGAGCATTCAGTTTTTAGTCATTATTGAATTTCAATTTAGTATAAAAGTTCAGCAAATTGTGTGCGGCTGCACATATGCATATGTAAGAATGATTATCAAAGAGGAGGTCATGGATTCAAGAGAGAGTGGAGTGCATGGGACAGGCTGGAGTGGAAGAGGAGATGAAAAATGATGTAAATATGGTACTCATATATGGAATTCACAAAACAATAAAAAATTTAAGTTACAGAAATTAACAAAACATTCTTTTCTGTTACAGTGTAGGGATCTTTGATGTAAGCATTCAACATTTCATGGTGTTAGTCCTATGAAAGCTAAGTGTAATTTGTAAAACATTTCTTTTGTCTGTAGACATCTTTATTCCTCATCAAGTTACTATCCTGTAAAAAAATTTTGTCAAAAGCGGATTGTCTTTCAAAACTCTGTTTGTTTATAGCACAGCACATCAAAAGAAAAAACCTTAGACTACAAATTTCAACCGCAAAATGAGCTCCGATGTTCCAGACTCCACCCATTTTGACTGCATCAGAATGAGTACCTTCTTGTGAACAACAGCCATCGCACGGGTCCTAGCATCATTCATCTGCAGAGATGAGTAATGAAAGAGTCACCTATGCAGAACTGAATGTGGTGAAGGACTCAAGGAAACAGCAAAGGAAACCAAGAGTCACCGGCAGCTCCATCTCAGTAACTGAGCAGGAAATCACCTATGCGGAATTCAGCTTTCAAAATGCTTGTCAAGAGCATCCCACAGTCTGCAGGGACTGCTGCTTCAAAGGTGAGACACTGAGTGGACCCTCACTGTAAGGACTCTACGATGCCAGGGACGTGAAGAGGTGGGCGCAGAGGTGGCAATGGCCTCCTTGCGAGGACTGGAGCTCTACTTTGACCCATGCTTTTATAATTTGTGAGCGTGGATTTCACTCCGTTGCCAGAATTTACGGATCATTCTCACGTGATGATATTGCCTGCAGACCCTACCGATACAGAGGAGGATGTAGCGGGGTCAGAGTTTGGTGTGTGTGGTGTGTGTGCATGCAAACCTTGTGAACTATCACCATTTTCTTTCTCCAGGTTTTCCATTTCCTCCAGAAAAACTCATCACTGGGATTCTGGGCATTATCGGCTTGGCCTTACTGGTCGCTGTGGTTGTAATTAGAACAGTTGCCACACCATGTAAGCATATTTTTAGAAGATTATAAAGGAACTCTGCACTTTAATGACTAGAAGTGCCTCTCAAAATTTATCGAGAGCGGTAGCTTTTAATTTATATTTTAAAGTATGTGTTTGGATTAAATGTGGAATGGTTATTTTGATTTTGTCAATATCATGAATATCATAGAAATTGCATAAAATGTTTACTTTTGATTTTACCAATGATTTTGTAACTCAAACACGTAGTTGAGAACCTTGGAAACTGTTTACTGAGATGTGAAAACTTTTTGGAAAGTGGTTTTGTCATATATTATGGGGTAAAAGATGTTGAAATTTGAACTTTCAGTTGAAGTAATTTTCTTTAAGGTTTTCACCATATAATTTTTTGACAATTTCAGTTGTAATCCATTACATCCTAATTCAAAATAGCACATCAACTTCAGACTAAGAAACTATAATTGTTACATATTTTGCAGGTTTACTTTCACAGGAATTGTTTTATCTCTCTAGATCCTGAAGCAAACTCGCAGAACAGCTCCTCCCGTCACCAGAAAGGTACACCTTGCTCATCAAAGTTCTGATGTTTTTACACATTATATTTTGTATCTGACTAAAGCTTTGCAAAGATTATAGTACATTACTAGGAAGAAAACAATCTAGAAACATGAACATTACATGTTCATAAGTAAACATTAAGAGTGATAACCTTTTTCATTATCCCACAATAGAAAAACTCAAATAAAATAACCAGTTTAATTTTCCTACTGGTAAACCATGGTAAGACAGAAATGGATTCACTATTCCAAAAGAGAGCTTATGTTCACTGATTCTGAAAAATTTGTAGGGTAAAGACTTGTTTATTTAGTTTAGATAGGTGAAAAAACATGGGGTCTTGGGCATAATCTTTTCTTTGTGTGCTTGAGGGTACATTGTTTTATATTTATTAACCTCTAGGCTGTGTAGATACATATTTTACATGAATGTTAAAACCTATGAAAACATTGATTTTCATCATAAAGTTCTTGTTGCATCTAAATAATAATCTTTCTTCAGCACTCACTTGTGACAATTGTCCAAAGGAGTGGATATCCTATTCCCACAATTGTTATTACATTGGTGTGGAGAAAAAAACTTGGAATGACAGTTTGGAGTCCTGCATTTCCAAAGACTCTACTCTGCTTTACATAGATAGTGAAGAAGAGCAGGTAAAAGCTGGCACGTGCCAACCATTGCTTAACCTAACAATGTGATACGTGTAGAGTTCATTCATATTCTTATATGTGTTTCATATAATTAATAGGTTTATATGGTACTTCATTGTTTTATTTTACAATGTTTTATTGTATTTGTGGACTGGTATTGAATATTTATTTTCGGTTTTATTTTTTTATCTTATGAAAACCACTCTTGTACAAGTGCATTTAGTCTGAAATTAACTTTACCATTTAATTTTTACAGTACGCAAAAAATCTATGCATGTATACCATTTAACACATCAAAAAGTGACTAGGTGGAGGTAACTATAGTCAGATATCTAGGCAGACATTTCCATTCCCTTTGTTTCCCTTCCCTATGCATACTCTCATCAGGTCTTCCCACACAAAACCTTTTTTTTCTGACTTTTGCAAGAATTAGCTGCTCATGCCTTTGACTCTTATAAGACAGGGGTCAGACATATGTATGGACTGTTACATAGAAATCCTATAGCCCAACAGTTCTCAACCCATGGGTCTCAATCCCTTTGAGGGTGGATAACCCTTTCACAGGGGTTACCTCGGACCATAAGAAATATCAGATATTTAATTATGATTCATAACAGTAACAACATTACAGTTATAAAATAGAAATAAAAATAGTTTTATGGTTTTGGGTTACCACAACACGAGGAACTGTATTAGAGTGTTGCAGCATTTGGAAAGTTGAGAACCTCCACCATTACTCTTTCATGATCTTAGAGCAAGTCATTGATCCATTTTACTGCATTGATCTGCAGTTTAATAATCATCAGTGCAGTGTTATATAAGCATAACATTTTAAAAGATACTCTGTCTTGTGATCCTGGAGGGAAGAAGTGAGTGTCACGTCCTCAAAGACAGAGGCATCTTACATGGACACTTATACTCATGGGATCCCTGACACTAGCTCCCACCCTGGTGTCCTTTACCAATCACTCCATTAAGTGCTTTCAGCCTTGCCCAGTGCTACTAACCAGTCTCTCTTACACATGGAGGAGAGAGCTCCCATAATCCACCTATTGTCGATTGGGTTCTAGGAAAGAGCATGTAAGCATATTTCCTTCCATTAGACAAGGGACACAGGATAACCTGCCATTCTGTAGTCCCTCATCTTCAGGTGTCGAGCCCTTTCAGCTCTTTGTTTCAGGTCTTCAGAATTCTTTGCTTGTGTCTTTTATTATCACTCTCCAAGCTTGCCCTTGCATTTATAACAGTAGCCAAGAGAAGAACATTAACACTACCTTTGCAGTAATCCACTCCTATGTTGATAGATAACAGTGGAGTTCCAGCTGCTTAGTGATAGTATGGTACCCAGAAAACAGAAACTTTGTTCACTATAGCACTGCTTTCTTCAATAGCAAACCATAACCTTCCTTCTGACACTGAACTGGGAGAAACAGTAGAAAGTTGATTTGAGCACAGCACCCAAAGAATTTCATTCAGTTTCTGGAAATTTGTTTGAATCCCTGTTTTGTTGTGTTGTTATAATACCTATTAAGTTACATAAATCAATTGCCAGATTTCCCACTAATAAAAGAATAAAACTTCTAAATATAAACATTTAAAAGTTAATTCTAGATCAAAATTCAACACACATGTGAATTTGGAGGCAGTGTGAGAAGTGTTCTCAAATTTAATAACTTGATTTGTATTGGACAATAATGATGCTATGACAGAATACTCTTTATTTAAAATTAGTAAGAGCCTTCATACTGATGAAAATTCCTTATTTCTCTGACAGGACTTTCTGAAATTGTTATCACTAGTCTCATGGACTGGAGTCTTTAGAGAGAGCAGAAATCAACTATGGATTTGGGAAAAAAACTCAACTTTCAAACCAAAGTAAGTTTTCATGAATGATGCAATAGACAAGAAAAAACACACAAGGAAGTCCAGAAGGATGGTGTCAGTAAATGACGTTGAACTATGGACAGGCAGAAAGATGCTGAGCTTCGTGAACTGCCCAGGTCAATCTGAAGATTGGGCTACTTGGCTTTCACAATAATCAGTCCTTACCTTACCACACTATTAGTGAAAACACCATTGCTGACTTACATGAGCTCCTTCTTCTGCACTTACATACATGAGTCATTCATTTAGTAAGTCATCCACATAGAGTATACCTGAATTTTGTATTTCCTACATTGCAGGATAACAGAGTTTTCCCATGTTGAACATAACTGTGTCGTGCTGTCAGCTTCTGGCCTCTTGGCAGATAACTGCACATCTTTGTATACATATCTTTGTAAGCATAAGCTCACCAAGTAAAACACCTGCACTTGGAGTCTTCCAGGTAATTCCACATTTCATAACTTGAAAATAGAATTATGATTGTGTACACCATAAAGCGAATTACATTATTTATTTGAATAATGAATCTTTTCAAAAACAATCATTGAAGGATACTAAGTAGACAAAAAGTACAAATACTAATTTTGTATCTGATTCTTTTTGTTTAACAAATTCCTTATAATATTAAATTTTGTAGCAGATTGCATATATTCCAAGGCAGCTTTCTGCAGAAACAATGTTAGATTTCACATTTATTATTGAAGATAATGTCATAGGACTTTGTAGAATTGCTTTGTTGGAAGGAGCAGATTACAAATTGAGTTTCCTTAGTACATTTAGGCTACTCATTCATTAACTACATCTCCATATATATGTAGATACTCTTCCTCATTCTCTCCCAGTCCTTCCTTCCTCTCACCTACTCCTCTTCTGTTTCTATTCAGAAAATTCAGGTCTTCCAGGGATATCTACCAAACGTGGTATATCAAGTTGCAATAAGACTAGCTGCATTCCCTCATGTTAAGACTGAATGAGGAGACCCAGTAGGAGGGAGAGTCCCAAAAGCAGGCAAAAGTGTCAGGAACAGACACCACTCCCTCTGTTAGAAGTCTCACAAAAAGACCAAGCTACATAACTGTAACATATATGCCGAGGACATAGGTCAGCTCCATGCATGTTTCCTGATTGTCCGTTAAGATTCCGTAAGTCCTTTTGAGTCCAGGTTAGTGGATTCTGTAAGTTTTCTTGTGGTGTTCCGGTGTTCCTCTCCCTTCTAGAACTAACAACCCTTCCTCACCTTCTTCTGAAGGATTTGCTAAGTTCCAACTAATGTTTGGTGAGACTCTCTGAAACTGTTTCCATCAGTTGCTAAATGGAGGCTCTCTGAGGGTGCTTATGTGAGGCTCCTGTCTCTAAGTATAGTAGAATATCATTAAGAATCATTTCATTGAATTTTTGCCAATCATATTTGTTTCTATTTTAGCTATCCTATTTTTTCTTGTTTATCCATATGAAGTCGAGTATTGTTATCTCAAGGCCTGGAAAGAATTGTATTGGAATTTTGATGGGGATGGCACTGAATCTATAGATTGCTTTTGGTAAGATTTCCATTTTTACTATGTTAATCCTACGAATCCAAGAGCATGGAAGATATTTCCATCTTCTGATATCTTCTTCATTTTCTTTCTTCAAAGACTTGAAAATCTTGTCATAAGGGTTTTTCACTTGCTTGGTTCGAGGTTACCCACAAAGTAATTTATACTGTTTGAAGCTATTGAGAAGGGTGTTGTTTCCCTGATTTCTTTCTCAGCCCATTTGTCATTTGTATGTAGGAGGGCTACTGATTGTTTTTTTAAGATAATCTTGTATCCAGCCATTTCCTTAAATGAGTTTATCAGATGCAGGTGTTCCCTGCTATAATTTGGGGGATCACTTATGAATAGTATAATATTATCTGCAAATAATGATACTTTGACTTCTTTCTTTCTAAATTGTATCCCCTTGACCTCCTTCAGCTGTCTTACTGGTCTAGCTAGACCTTCAAGTACCATATTGAATAGATTTGGAGAGAGTGGATGGTCTTGTCTTGTTCCTGATTTTAGCAGACTTGTTTGAATTTCTTTCTAATTTAATGTTGGCTATCAGCTTGGTGAAATTTTCCTTTATTATATTTCCTTATGTCTTGTGTATCCATGATCTCTCCAAGATTTTATCATGAAGGGGTGTTGGATTTTGTTAAAGATTTTTTTCAGCACCTAATGAGATGGTCTGTAACATGAAAAATATAAGACCCAGAGGCTTATATTGAGGTTTAAACTATAAGCTGAACATCAGAAAAGCAAAACAGCTGTCCACTAGCTTCTTACCTCTATCTCACACTGAATCGTCTGATTCTGTTTCCACGAGCTCTCACCAAGCCTGACTGTAACCTCTTAGTGTGACTGAGAATGATTGCCTCATACTGAGTGCGGCCTTGCTTCTTCCCCAATGGTGGGAATAAAGGTGTGAGGTATAATTCTCTTTTAGACTAATTCATGTTTTTTTTATATCTGGGTGACCTGGGACTCACAGATATCTGTCTATCTCTTAGTCCTTAGTCCTAGGATTAAAGGTGTGTACCACCACCTCCTAACTTCTAGCTGCTGGAATTCAAGGCATGTGTCACCACTGCCTGATCTCTATGGTTTGAGGCTGACTTTGCTGTTCTGTATCCTCAGTCAAGCTTTAATAAATCACTACAATGACTATGTGGTTTTTCCTCTTTCAGTTTGTTTATATGGTAGATTACATTGACAGATTTTTGTATGTTGAACCATCCCTGCCTCTCTGGGATGAAGCCTATTTGATCCTAGTGGGTGATCTTATTGGCGTGTTCTTGGATTCAGTTTGTAAGTATTTTATTGAATACTATTGCATCCATGTTCACAAGGGAAATTGGTTTGTAATTTTCACCCTTTGTTGAGTCTTTTTGTGCTTTAGGGATCATGGTGACTACGGCCTCCTGAAACATACTTGACAATGTTCCTGAAAATATTTCTTAATATAGTTTCAATGTCTTAGGTGTGTAAAACTTATAATGAAAAAAATTTAAATACAGACAAAATATTTACACCTTCTTAATACATCTTCAAGGGCCTTTAATATATGCCATGTGTCTTTTGTTTCTTTTCACTGTTTTTAAAGTCTCTTACATTTATTTATGCTGTGTGGTTTTGGTGTGTGTGTGTGTACAAGCCATTGCACATGAACAGAAGTCAGAGGATAGTTTACAGGAGTTGGTTCTCTCTTTCTACCATGTGGGAGTCAGGGTTCAAACTTAGGTAAAAATGTTTGGTGGCGAATACATCTACCTGCTGAACCATCCCAGAACTTCTTGGTTCATTTTGGAGTCAGTGTCTCCCTGTGTAGTGCTGACATGAAACTGTCAGCAATCACTCTGTGTCTTGAGAGCACAGGTTTGCAGGCATGTGTCACCATGCTTGGCTTTCTGTTTCCTCAATGAAAGTGACTTTGGTCTTTATTGACCATTTTTGTTGGAATTTTGTTCTTGGTCATAATTTTGTAGTTTATTATTTTCTGCTTACTGTTTCATTTGTTGAGAATTTCAACTTGTTTTGCTTTTCTGATTTTACTCTTTTATGGTTTCATGTTTATATTAAAATCTCTTCTGTAATGTTGCCTTTGAATAAATCAATTTTTCATAAATGTTGCTACCTTTTTATAATTCTTAATTGTGAAAAGCATTATGATATTCTTTGTCGAATCATTAATTAGAAATCTGCTTCAGATTTAAAAGCTACCTGCTTCAAAATATTGATAATTTACTGATTTTTTTGATAAACTGAAAGGAATTTTCAATGATGTTGACACATGACTGTGGATATTACTCCTATGAATGGAGAACTCATTTTATGTTATATTTATTTTTTAATTAATTTTAACTTGAATAGCTACATTTTGAATATCTTGCACAAGCATAACTAGGGGCTATCATGGCTATTGTGTAGACAGCTCAGCGTTAGATAGTTTCTAATTAAACACTTGGAAATATTAGTATAGTTCTGAGGAAATTTCCCAGGTGAATATAAGAATATAACCCTTTAGGGTTCACATAGGTGAGTATGTGAGTGAATGCCTATATTGACTCTCCAGGTTAAGTATTTCTATAACTTCATAGATCTGCTGATTGTGGTATGGTGCAGAGATATATAGGTGCCATTTGGGATTAAATTCCTGTCTTCCAAGTCTATGATTTATTATTTGTTCATTTATTTTGAGGTACACAATACCTAATGAAACATTCTTAGTGGTTGGCATATCAGTTTGTCATTATTTAATACTTTTCTTCATCTCCAATAATGGTTATTGTCATCTTATGATAGAACACTATTACATCGTTTTTTCATTTTTTACCTTCATCTTTTGCTTATGTTAAGAGTTTCCTATTAATTTGAGAAAGTTGAAATATAAGCCAATATTTAAATTAAACTGGATATTATTAAATTACAATTAATGTATTATTATATTACTGTGATATTTATTTATAAGTTGCTTGCATTATTAGGTTACTGTAATATTTTATGTTGCTTGCATATATAATTAATTCTAATTTTCATTTAATTTTGAATGCTACCATGTCATGTAGTATACTTTTCAGTCTTTTTGCCTTTTCACAATATTTTCATTGATCATATGCCATTACATGAATTTATTAGATTCACTTTAAATATTCTTTCATTTATATCTCTCATTTTACAGCATATTTTTTACTCATTAAAATCCAGTAAGTAAATTAGTAATTTTGCTCTTTGTTAAACAACCAAAAGTCCCACCAACCTTTTGCTTTTGCTTGTTTTGGTGTTTCACAACAAGGTTTCTCAGTGTAACTGTCCTAGCTGTCCTGGAACTCACTTTGTACCCCAGGCTGCTCTTGAACTCACTGCCTGCTTCTACCTCTCAAGTTCTGGGATTAAAGGCATGTGTAACCACTGCCTGGCTCAAATTTCTGCTTTTATTCACTATTTACTCTATATTTTCTTTCTGAAATGGTATGGCATACTGTATCTTATCCTAACAAATTTTTAAATTTGATATTTTGTCTTAAATAGCATAGCCATTTATCTTTAGAACATCAAATGTTTCCTTTAGTCCTAGTCAAGTGATGCTCTATTTTTGCTAATTTCTGAAAAATGAATTTTTGCACCATAGTTCATCTTTAAGCATTCACATTCATTTAACAAGAGTGAAAGGAATTTTATTTTAATAATATTATCCTGAGAAATGAATAATTTGAAAAAATACAGTATTGTTTTATTATTATTTTAAAAAATAATTTTCCATACATTTAAAAGGATAGATATCTAAATTTTCTTGTTATATTAAATCATTTGCTTGGCTTTTATATTTTTGTTACATAATATCATTGTCTGAAAATAGATTTCATGGAGTTACATGCCAGAAAAGAAAAAGCCTACATCATTGCATATAATAAAAATATGCTCCATATAACATATATGTAAAATTATATAATTTCAAACTTCAAGTCAGTGTCTATACTGGTAATAGATATAACTATATAAAACAATAAAAAGGATCATTACTGAATATGACACAGTTTACATTATTTGACAACTACAAATCTTAAGTGTACTAATATGTAAAGAAAATTAATTGAGCATGTATAGAGTACATATATGGCTCACTTAAAAATAAGATTCTGTTTATAAAAAGAAAGTATGATTAATAGAAATATCGATAGTTTCATTGTAGGAGGCATGTAGGTTCTTGTGCTTACAGATCAGCACTAGAAGAACTAGGAATGCTAAACTCACAGAGTGTGCTCTTCAAAGTGATGCCCTGTTTTCTACCCAGAAGACTGGGAGCAGGGGTGGAAAATAGCGTGGTGACTTTCTAATGTATGTGTGGCCAAAGACACACTGGATCCTCCCCCAGATCCTTATCTTGAGCCTGTTTTCTTAGTAATTTATTGGACCTATTTTTCTTGACAGATGTCACTTGTACTTCATAGTTTAGATATATTCATGTCTCTTTTATTGCAAAGATTCTTCTCATATATTACATCTTGACCACAGTTTCCCTTCCCTCCACTCCTCTTAGCTCTCCTCCCAACTACTCCTTCATTTCTTCTTCAGAAAAGAGCAGGCATCCAAGACAAAACAGAACAAACAAGGGCAAAACAATATACCATAAAAGGCAAAAACTCTCATATCAAGTCTAGATAAGGTAACCAAATAGGAGGATGTCTTAAGTTTTATTGTACACATGAGGCTGAATTAATTATCATCAGGAAACTTTTTTTTCCAAAAAAAATGTGCTGAAATTGAACGTGCCTAAAACAAAATACTCAAGGTTAGACTCTTCAAGTTTAAACCATCACTGGCTACTGAGTCATGGTGAGCAGCACTGAGCTGAATTTCTTTTTTTTTTTCCCTCAGATCATTAACCTGCTAGTTGTGGCGATCTCAGAGAACCCCACAATTCATGACTCAATGACAATGACATTTGTAGGAATGCATAATGTTTGTATAAACAGCCCAGAGAAAATAGGCAAACTGTAGAAGCTGCAATGTCTTCAGCTAAGTAATATTGTGGACAATAATTACAAATGATTCATTGTTGACCAGAATATCTTCATTGTTTGTTTTGTTTGTTTGTTGTGTTGCTGAGAAATCTCCCGTATGCTGGGCAAGTGCTGTCCCACAGTCACAAAAAGTCTTTAGGTGGCCAATAACTATCCAGATTGTAATAAATTTATCTCTAAGCTGGGCATTGGTGGTGCATGCCTTTAATCTCAGTACTGGGGAGGCAGAGGCAGGTGGATCTCTGAGAGTTCGAGGCTAGCTACAGAGCAAGTTCCAGGACAGCCTCCAAAGCAATACAGAGAAACCCAGTCTCCAAAAACAAAACAAAAATAATTAATTAACTTATCTCTGTAGACTTTAGGAAATACAATTTACATTTGTTTAAGCTCAGTCTTCCATAGCTTTGAACATCACTGAAGTGACAGATAACAGACTCTCTTTTACTTGATATTAATGTTGTCTATTTTATGGGCAAGTGTAATGTAAATTAACATTTTCAAACACAAAATATTTGTTTCTTTAAAATTTTAAAGATTTCTCAGAACTATTGAGCTATTCAAAATAAAGAATAGCATCTCATTTCAAAGACTAAAGGTAACCACTAAATAGAAGCATTATAGTGAAATAATGACTATACATATGAAAATATTATCCCCATACTCACAAAGCATCCAATCTTTGACCATTATCACGTATCAAAATTGTCATAAAAAACCTGAATCATCATTTATAAAATAAAATAAAAAATTAATGCACCTCTTCTAATAATTAGGCTCAATAATATTCTAGACATTGTAATTAAGACATTTTTATTAATTTTTTATTTTTAAGTTTAAATTTAGATTAGAAACATGGTTGTTTTACAAGTCAGTTCCAGGTCCCTCTCCCTTTCCCTCCCCTACTCCCATGCCCTCCCCCCAACTCCCCCATTGTCCCCTCATTTCCCCAGGGAGGGTGAGGCCCTCCATGGGGGTGTCCATAGACTGTCATTTCATCCAGGGCAGGGCCTAGACCCTCCTCCCAAGAGTTCAGGGTGAGAGTTCATCTCACAGTGTTGGATGGGAGTCCAAAGTCCATGTGTATACTCGGGATGAATACTGATCTACTGCCCAAGGCTCAATAGATTACCTAGGCCTCCTCACTGACACCCACATTCAGGGGGTCTTGATCAGTCCCATGTTGGATTCCCAGGCTGATACCTGGGATTCAAGAGTTAACCCTTATAAGGTCAGCTGTTTCTGGAGTTAAATCAACCCAGTCTTAACTCCTTTGGTCATCAGTCCTCCCTCTCTGTTACTGTCTTTCTTGAGTTCAGCTCAGTACTTAGCCATGGGAGTCTGCCTCTTCTTCCATCAGCCACTGAATGAAGTTTCTGTTTCCCAAACTCTCTGGCCATGGGATTGTAGGCTGACACTCCCCAGATCTATGGTAATTAAGACATTTATTTGTTCTTGCTTTAGATTAGTAATGTTTTAACTTATAATCATTTTTCTGACACTGAAAATTGCATTCCAGACAAAGGCTTTACTCCAGATCACACCTCCACAACTTTTTGTTTTGGGGACACATCTTGCATGGTTTTATTGCTAGAACAAGCATGGATTTGTGTAAACTGGGCAGTCATTGAATTTAAAACACTCCTACCTTAGCTTCCTAAGTAGCCTGGATTAAAGCTAAAGCCACTAAACCAGGTGTCCTGGTTGCATTTTCATTGTAAATTTGACACAACCTGGAAAGAGGGAGTCTCAAGTGAGGAGTTGCCTTGATCACATTAGGCTTGTGGTCACTACTGTAAGAGGTTGTCCTGAGTGATGGCTGATGTGGGAGGGACCAGCCCCTGGTCTATGGTACCATTTCTAGTCACATAGTGCTGGACTGAATAAGAAAGCTAGAGATGGAAGCAGAAAACAGTGTTCTTCCCTGCTTTCTTCTTCAGTTCCTGTCCTGGTTTCCTTCAGTGATGGATGTGACCTCAAAGTATATGCTCAAACAAATCATTTCCTGACTTAGTTGCTTTTGGTCCAAATTTTTGTGACAACAAGAAAGCCAACCAGAATGCCAGGCTTTCATTCCTTTAATTTTTAACAATCTAATGTGCTTCATGGTCTAAAATATGAATTTATGTTGAAACCAAACATCTGTTGAAACTTTCTTATCTGTCCAGTGAGGTACAATTCAAAGGTCTGTGGATATTTGAGTTAGATTTTTTTTATGCAACTGCAAGATAGGAGTGTTCTCTCCACATCTCACCCAGTTGGATGTTCTCAAGCTTCCTAAATAATATAAGCTTATGAAAATATACAATATTAATATCTAAAGCACATTTACTTAAAGTGTACTTCCTGACACCTCCTGCTACAGAGATGAAAGGTTGCTATGAGCTTAGTCAGGCTAAGGAACCCAAAGATGAGTGCAAGAAATAAAGGACAGTTGGAGATACAGCCCAGTGACTGCACAGGAAGCTGCCCATCTGGAATTTCACCCTCAAAGTGCTCCCCAGCACCTTGAAGGAAATGACAAGAATTGCCATGGCTCAAATAAAATATGTACTCACTTTCTGTGTAACTATCTGAGGATACTCACTTGGATGGTGAGCTGAAGTTAGAAACAGGCTCATTCACATGTGATAATCAATCTCAAAGTTAGGTATGATAAATACATATGTATACATCATATGATATATGAATATAACTACTATGTTGCTAAAATCTATAGCTTTTCACCAAGAACTCATGGAGTAACATATTTGTTGAAAACACAAATGTCCATTCCAAAACTAAAATTAGATTTGTGGATGTGGCATTTTGGTCTGAGCCTATCTTTTCTATTCCACATGCATGCAACTCCCTGTGCAGCTGTCTCCCTCCATCTTTCTCATTGCTTCCATTTCCCCCTGCAGGTTTCCTGCTCCCTTCATCTGAACTTGTGTCTGGATTCCAAAGGATCATCTGCTCTCTCTAAATTTCCCAATTTGTAGTAACAAACACAGTTACTACCTGTAAAAATGTTTTCTGATGATTACGGTGTCATTTGCCCTCTGACAGCTGGAAGTCTCCATATATATATTTCTCAGTACATAGTCATCAGAGGATACATGTAATATATTTTCATATTTATGCAATTAAAAAATCTGCCAAATATTTATTCTGAATTCATAGAAAGTACAATGACAGAGTTATTGAAAAGTGGTTTTGTATCTATATGTTGTGCTTTCATAACTCAAAGACACGCTTCTAGAAACATTAATTAAGATGCTAATTAATATTTGTAAGTGATTACATTAACTATTGCAAAGTTTGGTCAGTTTTGAACCTTAAGATTTTTATAATATTTACCTCCCAAAAGTTCATTTCTATAATAATTTTCCACATTCAATAATTCTCATTGTATCTTCTTATGTTTTGATATCAAATGATTTCAAACTAAGTAGCTAACATTCATATTTGTAGAAATATTAATTATTTAAGGGTGTCTATTGTAATTAAGAATAGAAAATTGCCTTCTCAGTAAACCCCAGCAAAGAAACCAATAATTTCCCAAGTTGCAATATTTGCACAGGTTTTATTCGTCTTCATCTCAGCCTATGCAAAGTGATCATGAGTTTCAGAGGAAATAAAGAATAAAAATTAGTTGATGAATCTTCACAAATAAAGACTTTTGTAAAGTATTTATACTTGTACAATATTAAAAGGAACTTCTTGAAGTCACTATGTCCTTTGGTATCAAGATCCTCAAATTTGCTACTGTTTTTACATGACAAAATTTAAATAATTGTTGTGTTTCAAAAGAGGGATTTTTGTGGCATAACTTTGGGGACTTATGTAGGGTGAGTTTTTCTTTGTTTTCCTTATATGGGGATAGATTTAGGGATGTGTGACTGACATTGTTCTGTGCATGTGTGTATTTGTGTGTGTGCTATTTTATATGTAACAGCCTATGAGCGTACATGGCTGTAATTTGTACATGCCTATTTATATCTATGTGAAATACAGTCATATTAAATACCAATGCTGTTACTGGGAGGTAATTTCTAGTCTTTGTTATGCTATACTAAGGAGTGGTTAACATCTTACAATAGCAGTTATCACATTAGTGTAGAAGAGGAAGAGAGTTGGTCATGGGGGAACAGGAAGTTGAGGGGGTGGGGGTAGGATAGGGGGAAGAGGGAATCATAGGATCGAATACAGATCAGGCACCAGAGCAACCTCGAGTGATCTAAAGGGATAACACCAATTGGCAAGCTAAGCAATAGTGGAGAGACCACCTTGAATGCCCATTCCTGATAATGAACTTGATGTCTATAACCATCCGGGAGCCTTCATCCTGGGACTGATGGAAGCAGAGGCAAACACACAAATAATCACTGAACTGAACCCAAGGAACCCAGTGACAGAGAGAGAGGAGTGATGAGCAAATTGGCAAAGAATGGGCTGGCAAAACCAGCAGAGACAGCTGATCTGAACAGGGGAGAGCTCTTGGACCCCAGACTGACAGTGGGGAGGCCAGCATGGGACTGATCTGGACCCCCCAAATGTGAGTGTCAGCGAGAAGGCCTGGGCAACCTATGGGGCCCTGAGCTGTGGATCAGTGTCTATCCCTGATATACAGTCTTCGTTTGCCTATAGCACAAAGAGGGATGCTCTCTCAGCCTGGACTCTTAGGGGAGTGCCTGGACCCTACCCAGAGTAAAATGACAGACTCTGATATCCCCTATGTGGAAGGATTTGGCAATAGGGTGGGAGGGTGGGGGGAAGGGGAGTGCGGGAGGAGGGGAGGGAGAGGGAACTGGGATTGACATGTAAAAAAAGCTATTTAAAATTTTTTAAAAATGATAAAAAAAATTTTGAATTGAGAGTTTGATTTCCTGCCCCATAAGAACTGTTTTGTAGGCCTGGGGGATAAATTAAAGGCTGTCATACTTGATGTGCAAGGCTGAGGATCAGCATTTGCATCCCCAGAAACCATGTAAACTCTTGGCAGGTGTGGTCACAGCAGGTAATCCCAGAGTGTAAGAGGCAAAGACAAGAGGTCATTAGAGTAAACTGGGCAGCTAGAGCAGCCAAATCAGTGAGTTATGGTAGCACCTGCCTCAACAGAAAAGATGAAGAGCAATAGATTATCTTACCTTTGTGGCATAAACAAGGCAGAGGAAGTCCTTAATTCGAGAACTGAAAATAGTCAAATATGCCTCAGCAATATGAAAACATAAATGAAATTCGATGAATTCCAAAAGTAAATACACATTTCACAGATGTGTAAATAATAAAGAAACAGGTATACAAGAATAGGGAAGACTTTTAGTACTGTAATATTGATAGATACAAGATAAAGATTTTCCTCAGTGGCAGATAAAAATCTTCAAATAAGATCATAACAAACGCTACAAAGCAAACCTTAAAATATTGAGATAATGCTTTTATGTCACACACATGAGAATTTTTAACTTAGTTCATTTGCTACATAGTTATGATTGAAATTTTGTCATTTAAATGTAAATACTCCTATATAGACAGTTACAATTAAGGATAAATAACTGAGAAATATAAGAACATATTTAATGTAATTTCTGTCATTACTGATGCTGTATAACTTGATAATATTCAATCATATTGTATCCATCAAACATATTTATATCATTGAAGGAATTCTAAACAAAAATTAATTTTAAAAATGAAATAAAATGTGGTCACTTAAAAAATTTTAACAAGAATGTGAGATGACATTCTTATGATTTTGTGCCAGTCATTAGAAGTTTAAAATGCATTAATTTCTAGTGAAATGCATCATTTAGTATCATGTACTATGAGTTTTTGTTTTCATGACTTTTCCAAAATATGCAAGACACAGTATGACAACAAAGAGAAAAATATATGCAATATCGTTTATACTTGGTTGTGGGCAGCCTCCAACAGAGCTAGATGTGAAACAGAAACTTAAAATAAAACATGATAATCCTCCCATGGCAACATCCAAACAACCCAAGTTATTGCCAAGGATATACAAACTAACAGTGAGGCCTTAATGATGAAAACAACACTTACACAACTCCTTGAACCTGGAGAAGTTGAGCTGGTGCTGAGGTAGAGACTTCACTCCTATTAACTAGTGTTAATGATACTAGAAGATACTTTAATGGCTACTAAATGAAATATGTAAACACCAACCCAGCTATAAGAGTGACTTGCTTGAAAGATATGCTAGTGCAACAGAGGCACAAATGTTGTGCAAGTAACTAAGCCACATCCGATTGGATTTAAGACTCACTCCATGACATGGAACCCATGCCCAATGCTACTTGATGGCCAAGAACATGAGAGTAGGCCAGAGACTTAGGGGAAAACCAAACACTGGTCTTCTGTTAAAGGCAATTGCAGCAAAATGACTCCTAAATGACATTCTGATATACTCATACACCAGCGTTTCACTCGGCCTTCATCAGAGAATCTTCTCTTTGCATCAAATGGGAACAAATACAGAGACTCACAACTGGACCCTGTGCAGAGCATGAGAGGCCTCAGAATGTGCAGTCCCGAAAGGGATGTCTCTATCAAATCTCTCCCCTCATGGCTCAGGGACCTATAGAAGTGGAGACAAAAGAGAGTGTAAGAGCCAGAGGGGATGGACGACACCAAGGAATCAAGGCATTCAAGACATAGCAAGGCTCACACACGTAAGAATTCACAGAGACTCTGGCAGCATCACAGGGCCTGCATGGCTCTCATCCAACAGAGTCCTAGGAACTGACAGAAGAAGTGGACACATATCCTCCTAACCTAACCCAAAGGCTACCACCAATTGGTGACCTCTTGCAAATGAAAACTTAATTTCTCCAAGGCAGTCACATTGAGGAAACAAACCATTCTTAAGGGTAGGCCCTGTGCCCAGCTTCTGATAGCCAAAACAAAACAAATTCAGCGGCATCTTTGGAGGTTCTTTGTCTCTTTTTTTTTTCTTTGTCTCTTAATTTTAAGTCAGGTTTTCATTTTATTTTGTTTTGTTTAGCTTTCAGGTTCTTTGCGTATATATTAGGTTCACAATTTGAGGTTTTTATGGGATTCCTGTGCAAATGTTTGTGTCTCTGCATCTATATGAATTTCTTTTGCTTTCCTTTGGCTCTTTTTATTGTTGGGTTGTTTTCTCCTGTTATGATTTGTTTGTTTTTGATTTATATTATATTATTTTATTATTATTCCTTAGATGATGGTTTGTTTTCTAATGAAGGACAAATAGGGTGTGGATTCAGATGGGAGGGGAAATGTGGAGGAACTGGAAGGTGTAGAGGGAAAAAACTGTAATCAGAATATATTATATAAAAAATGTCTTTTTTAGTAAAGGAGAAAACCCATCTAAGAATCTCTTGCAAGAAGAAGCTTGGTGATTAATCCTCTGACACCTTTCTATAACACATAGCAATTCTTGTAAGGTACTCGGGAAATGACACACGACACAGCACACTTAGTTGACCACTAAGCCCTTTCAACAAGTGACCCACATTGTAAAGGTGTGATGAGAAAAACTGATTTCAAAATCATTTGAGTATGAGAATTTCCTTTACAATCTCCAATGACACACTAGTGAGAATTCGCCTTTTCCACTCTTGACTCACTGCAAGCCTCATGGGGGCAGCCTGCTTAGTTCACTGTCACTGTTGGCCTAGATTTCTGTGATAGACTTTCACCTTTTGGGGCTCAGCTCCCACAGGCCTCCTGTGAGCTCCTCGCCTCACTGCAGCAGGCTTGGCTTTCTAGTAACAGAGGGATCTTCTTACTGTTCCCTAGTGTCCACCTGCCCAGTCAGTTAAGGGAACACTGCAAATGCTACATGGAGAGCAACCAAGACACAGCTCTGATGCAGGGAATCACATGGGAACACAGAGGCCTTTAAACACCTCAGGGAAATCCAACACGTGGAACACACTGGACGATTATCTCAAAGTTCTGCCCTTGTTGCCCATGGAGAGTCAGCCACCCACTTGTGTTTGTGTTTCCTTGTCAATATAATTAAGCCTACAGATACAGGAAACTTGGTGATGAAGCGTGGATTTTAAGTGTTGCAATTTGTGTCCTGTGGATCTTTAGATTAAAAACATGTAGATTTATCCCAGAAGGCACAGATTGAGAGTTTGGCACACCAAGCTGGGTATGTACTGCCTTACATGCATTACATTGTATATACTTGAACTTAGCTTTTAGAAGAATAAACAGAGTTACTAAATATCAAACACTAATAATTTTTTAACATCATGTGTTATACACCTCAAAGCCAGAAATGATTCTGGACTTCACTGATTCCAAGACTCAAGGATAAAATTACTATATCAAATCTTCTATTATAACTGAATTAGAAATCAGATAAAATGTCAGGTTTTAACAATCATAGGTTCTCTGGGTATGAACCAACAGTATTCTATAATGTAGTATCTTCATTTTACTGCTTTATAAATTCAAAGTTTAATAATTAAGTTGATTACACATTATTTCACCAAATAAAGTAAGTATTAAAAATCTCTTTTGAAAAAAATAATTTATGTTTCAAATATTGTTTATTTTATACATTTTCATTTTGACACAAAACATTTTCCAATATTTACAATACCTTTAACTTTTGTAGTGTCTCTGAACTCTTCTGGTACTCCAAATAGATGCAAATTTAATAGCACATGGTTCATTTTATTAAATTCATATAAATTGTTGACCAAAAATGAGATAATGAGAGCAATTAGAATACAACAGCTTTCCCAGTTGTTGATCTAGAACATCCAGTTTCTAATCCTTATTGAATTCAAACATCATAAAATTGATGCATTATTTTTTTACAGCATTGGGCCTTTTCATGAAGGCACTAAAATATTTCATGGTGTTATTCCTATGAAAACTGAATTTAATGTATAAATTTTACTCTTTACTTGTGAACCTTTTTATCTAAGTAATTTGGTTTTTACATCTTCCATACTTATAATAATTTGTCAAAGTATTTTTAAAGTTTTATTTTTTTAACTATAACACATGAGCTCAAAGCCCAAGATAACATTAGACATTTCAGCTATACAAAAGGTCCAGTCTCCGAGCCCCTCCTCTGTGACTGCATCAGGACGTGTAGCCTCTTAAGTAGGATCAGCACAGCACTGCTCACCGGGCTGTAGACGAGTCATGACTCATCTGCTCAGAACTGAAGGTGACTCAGGACCCAGGGAAGCAGCAAAAGAAACTCAGGTGCATCTGCAGTTCCATTTCAGTAACCCAGCAGGAAATCAGCTGATGGAGTTCAGCCTTCAAAACACCTCCCACAATCGTCTGGAGATCAGCAGGCACTGGCACTGCAGAAGTAAGGCCTTGAATGGACCTTCAGTGTAACTGCTCTGCGGTGCCGGCGGGTATGCAGACGGGAATGGGATCCTAACTTGGCCCAGTGTCATTCAGACATTGTTTCAAGAATGTATGATCATTTTTTTCACTGAAAATACAATGATGTTGCCTACAGCACAGACCGGTTACAGAGTAGAGGAGTGCCTGGGGGATGTGTTTATTCTTCTGATTCTCTGAGTTATCTTTTATGTAAACCCCGAGAACATCTGTGTCTGTCTTCTCTCCCATCACTTCCATTTATCTCTACAGATATTTTATCACCTCCAGAGAAGCTCGTGTCTGGGATCCTGGGCATCATCTGGTTTGCCTTATTGGTCGCCTTGGTGATAACTACCAGAATTGTCTCTCCATGTAAGCATCCTTTTGAGAGATTATAAAGGGACTTTCTACTTTAATGATGAAGCATCTTTCAATGCTCCTTCCTAGTAAGGAAAATAGCTTTTATTTTCAAGTACACATTTGGATTAAATGTAGGATGGCTAATCTAATTTTGTCAAAGATATAAACAGTGGAGATTACAATACCTTTGATTTTATAATTCAACAGCATGCTTTAGAATACTTCACTGAGAAGTAAAAATTAAGTTTTTTAAGTGTTTTTGTTACCCCATTCGTTGTACTGTGAACTTGTTTTAATTTAGGATTTTATAGAACTAATTTTCTCCAAAGCTTTTGCCAAAGTATTCATATTAGCAATTACAATTGTTTTCTGTAATATTCTAATTCAAATAGTACATAAATTTCAAAGGGATAAAAGTTGTTGTGGTTATTTTAGAAATTAAATTTATTAAACATTACTTTATTTCTGCAGATAGTGAACCAAAGGGGCAGATCCAAAACGTCTTGTTTACAAGTCATAAAGGTACACATTGCTTGTCCAAGTTATGATGCTTGTATATATTATATTTTGTCTCCAACTTAAGCCAGGCAAAGATAACAATATATCTCTAGGAAGAGAATGACCTAGAAACATCAGCACACATCCTCATAAATGAATATTAAGGGATGATAATGCCTTTTGTTATGCGATGAGATGAAATAATCATGCAAAATAATTATTTGACAGTTTTAATACTTGGCTTAAATTCACTACTGGCAAAATATGATGAGTCAGAAATGAATTAAGGCTTATAGTCAGTGATTTTGAAGAAATTTTGGGGGAGAGAATTTATTTTGGACTTACATTCTTTATATGGACCAGGGGTTGATGGTATGCTTGAATATGTTTGAGTGTGCATTTTGTTTTCTATGGGCCAGCATCTGGGATGCATGGCTACATTTTTTACATGGATGCTCAAAACTATGCAAACATGCAAACTAATTTTCAGTATTAAGCTCATATTTCTTCCAGATTAATTAAAAATCCCATAATCTTTCTTCAGCACACCTTTGTGATCATTGTCCAAAGGAATGGACATCATATTCCCACAATTGTTATTACATTGGTGTGGAGAAAAAGACTTGGAATGACAGTTTGGTGTCCTGCATTTCCAAAAACTCTAGTCTGCTCTATATAGACAGTGAAGAGGAGCAGGTAAGATCTGTGTCAATTACTCTTTAACCCTTCTTCCTGTCAATGCGATGTTTGTAGACATCATTCATTTTCTTGCTCTGTTTGCTTGTTTTTTGGAGACAAGGTTTTTCTGTGCAGCACTGGCTGTTCTAGAATTCATTCTGTAGACGAGCCTAGCCTCAAACTCCTAGAGATCCACCTACCTCTAACTCCTGAGCACTGGGATTAAAGGCAAGGGCACAACCGACCTACTCCTTCCTATTCTCATACATGTCTCAATTTATTAGAACTCTGTATAGTATTTTGTCATTTTACAGTATTTTATTTGCATTGTGTATTGGTGGTAGATATGTATTTCCAGTTATTTTTTATTTTATAGTATGAAAGCCATTCATGTTCAGATGCTTTTAGTTGGAAATAAACTTCGCCACTTAGTTTTTTTGTAAATGAAGAAGTCTGTACATGCAGCAATAGTTCAGACTGATCAGAAACAGGCTAGCTGGAGACAGTTAAAGTCAAAGGACTGGGAAGACTAGGAAGACTTTCCCATTTCCTCCATGTCCCTCCCGTGTGCTCACTCTCATCAGGTTTTCCTGCCCAAATAAATTTTCCTGACTGTTGCCTTCATAAATTATCTTTGCCATTGAACTGTATATGGGCAGAATCAGCCTGAATGCACTGCTACATTGCTACATTTGCCTTTCTGCTAGTGTTTGGGGCAGTTCATCCATGTTACTGCACTCATGACTGCAGGTTTTTGGCTCTCTTTGCTTTATTATGTGAATATTACACTACATTATATGAATAGTATGTGAAACCTGTGTACCTCGGCGGAAACAGTGAGAGTCATGCTTTCAAGCACAAAGTTTTCCCATACAGACCATTTATATCTTTCACAGGACTCTAACTCACAGTCCTGCCCTGGTGTCCTTTAGTGAGGAAGAAACACTCCCTGTGGCTAACCATGCCTACCAGATCTTCTGAGATGTCACACTGGATCGTGATGACAGATCATACAGTCTATCACTTTTAGTCTTGGACACCGGTGCTGGTGAGACTCTCCCCCACACAAAGGAAACATGAAGTTAGAGTATCCACCTACTGTGGACTGGGTGCTTATGCAAAACTTGTAAGATCATTTCATTCTGTCATATGAGGGACAGGAGATGCCCTGCCTTTCTATCATCCCTTATCTGCAGGTGCCAAACTCTTTCAACTTTCTTTCTGACAATTCGTTGTTTATGCCTCCAATTATTATTTTCCAAGTTTATCCTTGTTTTATCACAGTGCCTAAGAGAAACATTAATACAATCTCATTTTAACCAGTCAGAATGCTGACAGACTTAGGGACTTAGCTAAAGAATAATGTAATACCCAGAAAACAAAATTTCCATGTGTTTTGTAGCATTTCTTCACTCTCAACCAGTTAATTGTCTTCTAAATCCAAATTCTAAGGATTAGCAGAAAAATAGATTAGTTTTCGCACAGCATCCAGAGAATTTCTTTCATAATATCTATTGTGTTGTTAGTATGACTATTAAATTACAAAAATCAATAGCCAAATTCCCCATTAATAGAAGAATAAAATTTCTAAATAGGTTCTGCATCAAAATTAAACATATGTGAATGTTTGGGCAATGTAAGAAGTGTTCTCTACATTAATAACTTGATTTTTATTGGACAGTAACCATACTATGACAGAATACACATTATTTAAAAAATAATAAGAGCCCTGATACTGATGAAAATTCCTTATTTCTCTGATAGGACTTTCTGAAATTGTTATCACTAGTCTCATGGATTGGAGTCTTTCGAGGGAACAGAAATCAACTATGGATTTGGAAAAAAAACTCAACTTTCAAACCAAAGTAAGTTTTCATGAATGATGCAATAGACAAGAAAAAGGAAACACACAAAGAAGTCCAGAAGGATGGTGTCAGTAAATGACGTTGAACTATGGACAGGCAGAATGATGCTGACCTTCGTGAACTGCCCAGGTCAATCTGAAGAATGGGCTACTTGGCTTTCACAATAATCAGTCCTTACCTTACCACACTATTAGTGAAGACGCCATTGCTGACTTGCATGAGATTCTTCTTCTGCACTTGCTTACAGGAGTCATTCATTTAATAGATCATCCACATAGAGTATACCTGAATTTTGTGTTTCCTTAATTGCAGGATAACAGAGTTTTCCCATGTGGAACATAACTGTGTCGTGCTGTCAGCTTCCGGCCTCTTGGCAGATAACTGCACATCTTTGTATACATATCTTTGTAAGCGTAAGCTCACCAAGTAAAACACCTGCACTTGGAATCTGCCAGGTAATGTCACATTGTATAACTTGAAAATAGATTTATGATTTTGTACATCTTAAAGTGAATTACCTCTTATGATTATTAATTTCATTAAGAAACAACTACTGAAGTATAGAACACACACAAAAATTGCAATTCTACCTCAAAATCCATGGACAATATATGAGTTTATTAGGCAAGAGTGTGAGTGACTTCAAAGCAGCCACATTGCAAAAGTCTTTGCCCATTTTGGATGATGGATTCTCCATGGATACATAGATATGGCACCACACAACTCACTTTCCATAGCCTACATATCATATCACCTCCTAAAACTAAAGACCATGGGTAATTGGGACATAATTGCATACAAATTACAGGAAACTCAGGTGAGGAACAATAAATCTCTCCAACCTACCCCTTTCTATGAGGGAATAGTAACATGCTATAAGCCCAGTTGTATCAGACTCTTAGACTCATGAAAGTAGGCACAGCTAATCTGGTGAAGGTGGTATCAGTTTTGCCTGGAAGACAATACAGATGCATGACTATTTTTTTAATCCTATGCCACTGTACAAAAGCCACAGTATAAGTAACAGTAATTGACACTTATTCTCAGCAGTATAACCGGCTATGAGTCTCTGTCAATAACTATACAAATAATTTTCCTATCACTGTAGACAAATAAGTAATCTATGGTCATATGCAAAGGTATTTAGAAACAATTTTATTAGCAAGTCACAACCATTTAACAAACCATACAAGTAGCTAACCCATTGGAATATATTTTTTCCCAGCCATAGTTTTTACACAGTCTTCCAGTACACAACATGGCTTGTCTCTTGAAGAGCATCTTAAAACAAATTTTAAACATAGTTTGTTACATCTATTATATCACCCATGCCACTATTGACCTAAAGGGCACACCTTGCCTGTCGTGATGATGATATTAACACAGAGGTTCTGTCGTTAAACAGGGTCACTGGTGACAGTTTTACTCAATGCTCTGCATATTGCCTTCCAGGATCACCTGCTATCCAAAAAGGATGAAATTTCCAGGAACCTCAGATTGTTTTCATATGCCCTGCCACTACAGCATGTGGCATCTTCAGAAATATGTAGTCCTCTGTTGCAATAACCTGTATATATGAGTTCTCAAGGTCCTCCCTGGCCAATTACGTTAAGGGGGGTAATGAGGCTTCACTGGAATCACCATCCCATGATGCAGTGCTTCTAACAAACCCTGTGCACCATCACTCATATGGTTAAACTTATGAACTGATATTTTATTTTAACAGGCCTGA
This sequence comes from Mesocricetus auratus, assembly GCF_017639785.1. Lineage (NCBI taxonomy): Eukaryota > Metazoa > Chordata > Mammalia > Rodentia > Cricetidae > Mesocricetus > Mesocricetus auratus. The sequence goes on along the minus strand of NW_024429187.1, from coordinate 785,097 downwards.
GTTGTTATAGGATTTGTCTCAACCATCTTGTCAAGTATCATCTGAATTTGATCCAACTATGAGACTCCCAAGAATTTCTACTGTCTCCATCTTGTTCTTGTGAAGATTGATTTTCTCTCCTTGATCCTCTACATGTGTGTGCATTAAGATGTTTCTCTAAATTTTTAAGGTCATCCGTCAGTGATCTCCATTCCAGGTTATTGTTAGCTGTAGGGCATGGATGCTGCAAACTGAATGCAGGTCCTTTGCAAGAACAATGAAGTGTTCTTGAACCATCTCTTCAGTCCCAGATATTTTCACAGATAACCAATGTTGCTAGGTTTATTTTACATCTGTATGCAATGCATTTAGATTACTTTGAGAGTTGATTTGTTTAATTGAACTCTATGTCACTTCCTTTATGTCATGATTATAGTGCTTAGAAAAAAGACTTATTGAGAAAATAGTATTTTAAATGACGGAGAAATAAAAATTAAAATGATAAAAATTATTTGCCTGAGTCAATCACCTTTTTATTTGAAATATGGGCATGTGTTTTAATAATCTAATAATGAGGGATTTTAGTTTATTTATAATAGGGAGAATGGATTATGCACAAAATAATTTAATGTTTCATATGGTTTTAAATGAAAATATGTCTTATAATGTCTTTTTTATTTCAACATCCCAATAGGAACTATATATTCAAAATTAATTTCATAAAATATATAAATTATGTTCAAATCTAATTGTTAAATTGTATAATAAAATCACAAGATTGTAGCGACATTTAAAATGTAAAGTTTTATTTCTCACTCAACCTTGTTGAAGGTGAATCAAGATTGAGCTTGAATGCATTTGGCTGGAGCCTACAAATTTAGCTGAAATCATATGTACATCTATCTTCAGAATCTGATGCAAAATCTTTACAAAGACTAATATCTCTCAGAGATAAAAATAAAATTGTTTTATTTTTGCTATTATGTATTTCAAAGGCCATACATGTTTACCAGGGTTGTTGAGCAATGTACAAATGGAGCGTGTAAAGGTTGATTGAGGGATGAAGACCACTGGGTAGGTGGTTTCCATTTTCTGCTTGGGATCTTGGACTGAGTAAGTGAGTGGGAGGAGAACACAGTGATACATTTACGACTCTCTGTTCTTTGATAGTGGGTGTTATATGAGCAACTGCCTCACACTCCTGCTGCCTTGATGCCCTGACAGAAAGCACTGTGCCTGAAATATGAGTTAAAATAAACCTTTCCTCCACTAAGTTGATTTTGTCAGGATGTTTGTAATCACAGCAGCAGGGAAAGAAACTAAAACAGAAGAGTCAGCAGCAGAGTATGAAGTACCTTGTCAGTGCAGTCAGGTCATTTGTTAATCTTCATTGAGCTTTATTAGTTATGCAGTTCAGTCAAGCATCTGTTCTTACCTGAAAAATGTGACAGAAAAGGTACCTTATTCATAGGGCAGCTTTAAGAATATTGAAGCATACTTGTAAGAGCTCTTAAGGGACATGTATTGGCCCATACATACTCACTAAATCTTTGGTAAAAACATCACCATAGAAGCTGGGCGTTGGTGGCACACGCCTTTAATCCCAGCACTCAGGAGGCAGAAACAGGCGGATCTCTGTGACTTCGAGGCCAGCCTTGTCTACAGAGCTAGTTTGAGGACAGCCTCCAAAACATTACAGAGAAACCCTGTCTGGAAAAACCAAAGAAAAAACAAAAATAAAAACAAAAACCATCACCATAGAATTTCTTCTATTTGTGATCTTTGATTAAAATGAATCAAATACTCAACTTCTTTAATTTTTAAGAAGATTCAAGTCCTAAAAAGCAGTTCCTTCTCTTAACCCATCAGATGTTTATTATTTCATAAAATTCAGACATCAAATATTAATCTAGTTGAACTAATTCATTCTATATCAACTATATGAGAATTCTAAAGAAGTACTTTTAAAAATTTAGCATCTTTCATATATAGACAGTAAATGTTTTAGCTACTGAATTTTATTTGTAAGAATTAATATTTTTATTGTTAGTGTTCACACCTTCAATCTCCTCCCTTCCTGTTCTCCATCATACACATATACATAAAAGTAATCTTATATGGTGTTAAAGAAAAGTGGATTGCAAAGGCCATGTTCTAGCAGTATAACTTTTAACCCCTTCTGATATGGGGCCAGATAAAAGCATGTTCACCATTGTGGAAGATGAAGACCTTTCCTTCCAAAGTTTCTAACTCAATTCTCTCTGTGTGTCTCTCTGTCTCTGTTAAAAGCATGTTCACTATTGTGGAAGATGAAGACCTTTCCTTCCAAAGTTTCTAACTCAATTCTCTCTGTGTGTCTCTCTGTCTCTCTGTCTCTGTCTCTGTCTCTGTCTCTCTCTCTCTCTCTCTCTCTCTGTCTCCCTGTCTCCCTCTCCCCCCTCAACTCTGACTGGGTAATCTATAAAGGAAGAGGCTGACATTCATTCATGACTCTATGTTGTGAGAGCTCAGAGATAGGGCACCGATATCAGCTTTGTATGAGAGTGTCACAATGCACTGAAGTCATGACAAAGAGGAGAATGAAGCATGTTCTCCCCCAAAGAAGCAGTGAGAACCACTTCCATGAGAAAGGCAGTACTTGGAGAATTAATAGGCCTTCCCAATAAGAAATCACTCTGCACACATAGAAATCAATAAAGGAAAAAGTTCCTTAATAACAGTGCAGGACTTTGGGGAACAACCAGCAGAAGTGTTTTTCTCAGTAACCCCAAACTTCAATTACAGTCTGAATTTTTTTCCTGCTGTTCTAAAAAGCCTGGTCATGTTGAGACAGTGCTTAGTTATATAGCTAAAATCTGCTTTGTGTAACTTAATACTTCCTAGTACATCCTTTAGTGTGTCAGTTTTATGACTACAAGCTTCTCTTATATCAGTAGATCCCTGGTAATGCAAGAAATCTTCAAAAGTTTCCCCTCTTCTTACTGCTACATTGTACATTACATTTCAATATGAGTTTTGAAGAAGAAATACATCAAAACCATAGCATCCTATCCCTGTCCTGCCATCCATGTTTTTCTCCATAAGGAAAGACACTGAATTCCACCCCAGCAGGCCAAAGTAGTTCAATTTTTTCCAATATTAACTCAAAATTCTAAGGTTTAAAATTTCATCTGTGAACCTGTGAAATTAAGTAGTCTATACATTTCTGTATGCAATGGTGACAAAGAGAAAGTTTAGATGTCCCTATCCTCCAAGACTGCATCATTGCCAGACAGGTACTGAATATGTCAGGTATTATTATCCCTAGGATTTTGTTGTATCAGTTTTCTTGGGTGTAGTTAAAATTTTAGGAGAGGAAGCCATTCTCTAAGCACTATAGAATTTTTCACACCCGAGAATTATAATTGTATGGAGGTCATAACTGTGAGCCACACCCGGGACATCTTGAACCATGGAACCATAGTACCATGGATGTTGGACTCCTAATGTTTTGGAATTGTTAGACTGTGGGAAGTTTAAAGTTAGACCTAATGCATTTTATAACATGGTTGTGAACTTATGTGTACAATGAGTGGAAAGATGTGACTTAATGTATTTGGGTGTCAAGTTGTAAAGGGGTGGGTGGTGTTTGATGGTGAGTGTTAATTGTTAGCTTTACAAAAATCTAGAATAACCCAAGAGGTCTGCTTCTGGGCATGCTTCTTACTTTGGATGCAGTAACTGAAATTGGATAACCCTATCCACTATGGATGGTCCCAGACTAAGATCCTGGGATGTGTGTATGGAGAAAGGGAACTGAATAGCAGCATGCAATCATTGATATCTACTTCCTAACTGTGGATGAAGTTCATGGTATCTAGACTTTCCTGTGAACTGGGAGTAAAAATAAGCTCTTATCCCCTTAGCTTTCCTTTGTCATGTAATTTTAGCACAAGAACAAGAAAAGAAATGAAGATAGTTACATGGTAGTGTCTCAAAGATTGTATGTCTGTTGTAAGATTGTGTTATTTCAATATAACAGAGACTTTCACCTGTGATTTTTTCAACAGTGTTGGTCCCAAAGTAGATGTGGGAAATCTCAGAATGTCTCACCTTTAGATGAACAGCTACAGGCAACCACTGGCTCCTAAAGGAAGTAGAATCAGTCTTGAGGGATGAATCCCCTAATAGGTTATCAAACCCCAAGTGGTCTCCCCTAAACACATATAAATGTGAGCAACACTAAATGGACTCATTAGGATAAATTTGTATAAACATATGTATATGTGCATGTATCCATGTGTTTGACAGTAATAATCAGTGATTATGAATTGAGAGTGTTGGAGAGCAGGAGGAGAAGCAGTAGCAGAGAGAATATGAGGAGAAAATGGTATATAGTCATATAGAAAATTCTCAAAAAAAATTAAAATAAATGCTATTAATTAGGAAAAAAACTTACCAAAATGAAACCTATGTAAAACCTCATAAGCAAAACGAGAACCCTGATACCAAAACCAGATGAGTAAACATGCGAACAAAATAAAATAAAAACATACACCAAGTTTCCTAATACAGAAGAAAAATCAGAGCAAATATTTGCAAATTGAATTCAATGGCACATTAAAGGGATTATACAAACTGATCATGTAGTTTTATTTCAGTGATGCAAAGACAATTAAGTATGCTCAATCAGGTTCGGTGGCAGGACCAGGTAAAACAGGCCCTGCATAAAGTCCTACATTCCACTGCCTGGAGATTGCATGGGGACTGCCACAGAGCTTCCCATTCTGGCAGGAACCAAACACCCCAGATCTCAGGTCTTCTCTTCGACCAACCAGACCAGGGGACTAGGTAGGAGACTACCCACCCCAAATTCCTGGGCTTCTTCTCTACCCACGGGACCAGAACTAGGACAAAGAATAGAAGAACTACCAGAGTATTGGACTTGCTTGCACCCACCAAAAGGGAACTCTGGTCCCCTAACCATTAGACCAGTAAGGGGCTCTTTCTGCACCCACAAGAAGAAGAGATGGGAAATAGACAAAACAAAAACACACTCAGCAACAGAAAAACAAATATGACATCACCATATTCTAGAGACTCCAGACCAGCAAGACTCCAACATTCCAATGCAAATGAAGTAGAAAAGAATGACCTTAAAAACAACTTCATGAAAATGATAGAGGCCCTAAAAGAGGATATAAGAAAATCCCTCAAAGAAATGGAAGAAAAAACAAACCAAAAGATGCAAGAAATGGAGAAAAAGAATGGAAGACAAACTAACCAAAAAATGCAAGAAATGGAAGAAAAACAAACCAAAAATTCATAAAATGCAACAAATGGAAGAAAAGTTAAACAGAAAATTGCAAGAAACAATTCAAACAGTGCAAGGGTTGAAAACTGAAATAGAGACAATAAAAAAAACACAATCTGAAGAAAGGCTGGAAATACGAAATCTGGACAAGCAGTCAGGTACTACCGATACAAGCATTACCAACAGAATACAAGAGATGGAAGAAAGAATCTCAGTTGTTGAAGATACACTAGGAGAAATGGATTCATCGACCAAAGAAAATCTTAAGACCAAAAAATCCCTAACACAAAACATCCAGGAAATATGGGACACCATGAAAAGACCAAACCTAAGAATAATAAGTATGGAAGAAGGTGAAGAAAAACACCTCAAAGGGGCAGAAAACATATTCAACAAAATCATAGAAGAAAACTTTCCCAACCTAAAGAAAGACATGGCAATGAAGGTACAAGAAGCTTACAGAACACCAAATAGAGTGGATCACAAAAAAAAGTCCCCTCACCACATACTAATCAAGACAAAATATACAGAATAAAGAAAGAATATTAAGAGCAGCTAAGGAAAAAGGCCACATAACATATAAAGGCAAACCTATCAGAATTACTCCTGACTTCTCCATGGAAACTCTGAAATCCAGAAGGTCCTGGATAGATATTCTACCAACACTAAGAGAACAAGGATGCCAGCCCAGACTACTATACCTGGCAAATCTCTCAATCAATATAGACGGAGAAAAAAGATATTCCATGACAAAACTAGATTCAAGTTATACATATCTACTCACCCGGCCCTACAGAAAGTTCTGGAAGGAAAATTCCAATCCAAAGAAATTAACTACAACCAGAAAAATATAGGCATTAGGTAATCCCACTTTACCAACAGCAAAAAGAAAAAAGGGATAGAATTCCACACATAATTCCAATAACAACAACCGTTCCAAATCAAAGAAGAATGAGTAATCAATGGTCATTAATATCCCTCAATATTAATGGCTTTAACTCACCAATAAAAAGACACAGGCTAGCAGAATGGATTCGAAGACAGAACCCATCCTTCTGCTGCATACAAGGAACACACCTCACCCTCAAAGACAGACATTACCTGAGAGTTAAAGGTTGGGAAAGATTTTCCAATCAAATGGACCCAAGAAACAAGCAGGGGTAGCAATCCTAATATCATTCACCGGGGATGCAGGTATGGTTCAACATACGAAAATCCATCAATGTAATCCACCATATAAACAAGCTGAGAAACAAAAGTCACGTGATCATCTCACTAGATGCAGAAAAAGACTTTGACGAAATCCAACACCCCTTAATGATAAAGGTCTTGGAGAGATCTGGGATAACAGGAACACACCTAAACATAATAAAAGCTATATACAGCAAACCAACAGCCAACATTGAAATAAATGGACAGATACTCAAAGCAATTCTCTAAAATCAGGAACCTGACAAGGCTGTCCACTCTCTCCATACCTTTTCAATATTGTACTTGAAGTTCTAGCCAGAGCCATATGACAACAAAAGGAGATCAAGTGGATACAAATTGGAAAGGAAGAGGTGAAAATTTCACTATTTGCAGATGATATGATAGTTTCCATAAATGACCCAAAGAACTCTACCAGGGAACTCTTATAGCTAATTAACACCTTAAGCAAAGAGAATTCTCAATAGAGGAGTTTAAAATGGCTGAGAGACACTTGAGAAAGTGCTCAACTTCCTTAGCCATATGGGAAATACAAATCAAAACAACTCTGAGATACCATCTTACTACTGTCAGAATGCCTAAACCAAAAACACCAATGACAATTCATGCTGGAGAGGTTGTGGTGAAAGGGGAACACTCCTCCACTGCTGGTGGGAGTTCCAACATGTACAGCCACTTTGAAAATCAGTATGGAGATTACTCAGAAAAATGGGAATAAACCTACCACAAGATCCAGCAACTCCACTCTTAGGCATATATCCAAAAGATGCCCATTCATACAATAAGGAAGCCTTTCCACTATGTTCATATCAGCATTATTTGTAATAGCCAGAACTTGGAAGTAACCTAGATGCTGCTCAACCAAAGAGTGGATAGAGAAAATGTGGTACATTTATACAATGGAGTACTATTCAGCAGAAAAAAACAATGGAATCCTGAAATTTGCAGGCAATGGATGGCCCTAGAAGAAACCATCCTGAGGGAGGTAACCCAGTCACACAAAAGAAAATCATGGCATGTACTCTCTCATATATGGATTTTAGACATAGATCTGGGGAGTGCCAGCCTACAATCCCATGACCAGAGAGTCTGGGAAACAACCTTCATTCAGTGGCTGATGGAAGCAGAGGCAGACTCCCACGGCTAAGCACTGAGCTGAACTCAAGAAACCCAATGACAGAGATGGAGGACTGATGACCAAAGGGGTTAAGACTGGGCTGGTTTAACCCCCAGAAACAGCTGACCTGACAAGGCTTGGCTCTTGAATCCCAGACTAATGGCTGGGAATCCAGCATGGGACTGATCAAGACCCCCTGAATGTGGGTGTCAGTGAGGAGGCCTAGGTAATCTATTGAGCCTTGGGTAGTACATCAGTATTTATCCCAGGTATACAAATGGACTTTGGGCTCCCATCCAACAATGAGAGATATATTCTCACCCTGGACTCTTTGGGGACGTTCTAGGCCCTGCCCTGGATGAAATGACGGACTATGGACACCCCCATGGAGGGCCTCACCCTCCTTGGGGAAATGAGGGGATGTTGGTGGGGCTGGCAGGAGAGTGGGGGAGGAGGGGAGGGAAATGGAGAGGGACCTGGAATTGACATGTGAAGCAACCTTGTTTCTAATTTAAATTTAAAAATAAAAATGTAGACTTGAAAAAAAAGTGTGCTCAAACCAAAAAATGTGACAGAATACACAAATGGGCTTAAAAACAGAAATCTCGTGACTGTCCCAATACATGCGCAAAATGTTTTTAACAAAGGTCAACATTCCTTAACCATGATAGTCCTGAAGATATGGATAGATAGATAGATAGATAGATAGATAGATAGATAGATAGATAGATGATAGACAGATCATAGGAAAAACATTCTCAGCATAATAAAGACTTATAGTCAACATTAATGATAAATGGTGAAAAACTAAAAACATTACATAAAAAGTTAGAAGGGAGACATGATGGCCCTTTCAGCTGTTATTCAACACAGTGCTTGGAGTCTTAGCCAAAGAGAGACAGAAAATAAATGTTTCTTCAAATCTTCTCTTTTAAATGTCATGTGCCATTTTACTTCTACTGCTATATTCATCTCTGATTTTCCTTTTCATGTGCTCCATTCACTCTGTCAATTTTCTTGTCTTTCATCAGTTCTAGAAAGATTGAGAATTTGCACTTAGCCATAACCACATATCTGTTAGTTTCATTTCTGAGCAAGTGTCCAGACACTACCACTGATAAGCCAGTTTCAGATTCACAGTTTGAGGTAAGCATCCTGCCAGCCTCTCTCTTTCTCACCGTAAAAGGCACAGCACCTTCAGTGTTGTTCACAGGAAGAACTTGGTTGCCAGGAAGTTAGTGACCAAGGAAATCATTAGTTAGACCTTGGTGGTCTTTCTCAACTAATAGGAGAGATTTATAGTTTGTTGTGTTGGTGGTTTTTCTCAAGTGACTTGAACCTAAGCTGTTCCCAGGGCATAGTACCTTGATCAGATAATTATGTTCATACATTGCCCATACATGAAATTAGACAATCAAGTTACTGCTTATGCATGAATTCTGGTTTTTCAGTTCATATGAAATAATGTCTTCTGAAGGCTAGGCCACATCATTTTGCAAGTCCACAAACCAAGAATAATGCTGCCCAAATGTTCAGTGGTGGTACCCACATAATGACTATAGAATTAGTACTAAAAAGCAAATGGAAATTTCTTGGACATAATGTTTCTTTATTTAGCTAATATTTTAACTGACCATATCCATCTCCTTGTGCTCCTCTTTAAGATGCATTTTCAGGGCTGTGTTTCTGTGTGGCTGGCCCCTTTCATCCTCTGCTCCTCCTTTTCTTGCTCCTATTTTGCTCTCTGGCTTCTTTTCTTTATTCTCCCTACCTGGCATCCTTGGCCATCCATTTCCTGCCAAGCTATTGGCTATTCAGCTCTTTATTAGACCAATCAGGTATTTTAGGCAGGCACATTAACATAGTTTCACAGAGTTAAACAAAAGCAACATAAAAGAATGCAATATGTCTTTGCATCATTAAACAAATATTCCACAGCATACAAATATGTAACATATAATTAATTAATATTCAACAACATTTTCCCTTTTGTCTAAGTAGAACTAGGTTTAACTTTAACATAGTAAAACTACATACAACAAAAACAGTAATCAAATAAGAATTACATTTGCAATGTTCAGTCCACTTGTGTCTGTCAAATTTAGAGAAAATACTCCATTATCTATCCTATCATAGTAAATCTATCCTAAGTAAATCCTAATTTACTTTCTATCATAACTAAGAAAACAGTCAACTCTAGTTATTTAGTCTTTAACTCCATTGAAGACTCCAGAAGGATATAATATTGCCTAACAGAGACAAACAGTCATACAAATTACCTTTGCAATGCTGGGACATCTATTGTCAGCCTACAGGCCTAAAGTATCTGGCAGACTTTTTAGTGAAGCAGGAATTTTGACCAACTTTCCTGCCTTGTTTTGTCAAAGTTCAGCAGTTACTTTCCTGTAGGTCCTGCATGTGAGTTTGTATAGCATACTGTAAACAGTCAAGGCAAAACATTATGCCAAAATGTCTAGCCTTGCCACACTGAAAGAAAATTCCATAAAGAGTTTCTTCAATAACCATTATCTTTTTATGAAGTAAACTGTTGCTGCCAGGAATGGATGTATCTCATTGTCGTGGAAAACCTTAGTTTATTAAATAACTTAAATGCCATATTCTGTAGTTCTTTGAAAATCACCTCTTTGTCTAAAATATACCCATTTAACCTTGAAAACATACCTAATGTGACTACAATTTTGATTATTTTAGGTTAACTGCTAACCTCTTTTCTTAATTATATATAGCATTTTTAAATATATTAAAACTGTACTTATTTTATATACAGTGTTCTGTCTGCATATATGCCTGAAGGTCCAGAAGAGTGTGCCAGATCTCATTACAGATAGTTGTGAGTCATCATGTAGTTGCTGGGAATCGAACATAGGACCTCTAGAAGAACAGCCAGTGCTTTTAACCACTAAGTCATTTCTCCAGTCCCTATACATTGCATTTTAAATGAGATGCATAAGCACAATACCACAAACAAGAATAGAGACATGTGTACAATGTAACAAAAATAGCTTTAAATTTGTATCAGTTTACCGAAATCCATGCCAATGCAAAATATCTGAAATTAATAGTTGTCTTTTTATCCCATATTTCTACATTCCCCTACATTATAACAAATATTCATGACCCCACCAAATAACCAAAAGTCTTTCACATCCAAACACTTGGGAATATGGGCACTGTTTTCTCTGGACTGCTTCCTGATATCTGTGGGTGAAAACTTCATTAAGGATGCTGAGAAAATTGAGATAATTGGGAAGACCAATGGTTACCTTTGCTGATATATATCACTTGTCAAGGTTCAGGAGGTCTCCCAGATCAAACCTGGTCCATATTTACATGTGGCAAATCCATAGCCTTTCATTTTCTGTGGAAACAAAAAGAAACATCTTCACAAAAGCAGTTTTTTAATTCCATTTTACAAATACATATTTGTCTTCTTTTTTAAAGTTACAGTAGCCCTGATTTGTTCAGTTTTGCAGGTCTTGTTCCCAATACCATGTCTCCAAGCAGTTGTCTTTTGCTTATCATTAATCAAAACACTCAAGATCAACACAGTACTACACAGCATCTAGACTTGTACATTTTCCATTGGTATGATGCCTTTTCTTTTATGTTACTTTTTCTCTCTCTTAAAATACTTTATTACTAAACTATGTATTTCTATAATTATCTATGTACTTTCTCTCTCTTAAGCCTATGCACATTGTTAAACACACTACAGCCTATTTAGAGGATTTTTTTCCATCTGGACCTCTTTTACTGCATATCTTTTAGCCTTTTTTGACTGTTAGCAAACTTTAAACTGCTAAGCTACAGCTGGTTACTCTGCACCACTCTTGAGGCTGGCTCTGCCCACTCTTTGGGTTGTGGGAGCCAAGCCTATAGGTCACAGCCTCATCAGAAGTTCCTTTGACCAGAAATTGCATTAAACCCCCCAGAGATTTAGAATGCTGACGTTTGCATTGTAGAAGGCTTTTTTACTTAGCTTTTTGTTTCAATTTATTATGAAAAAGTTGTTTCAGTACTGTGCTATATGACAGCATTTCTTAAGTGAGCTGTTATCTTTTTTAATATATTTCTCAGGTCATAGGGATATTCCAGAGCCTCGCGTTATTAGGCTAAAATGTAGTTGGTTGTTTTTACTCTTTTCCTCTTTAGGGACCCATCATACAGCACCCAAATAAACATATGGACTCTTGTTATTACTTATAAGTAAATGACTGGCTGTAGCTTGACTTATTTTTAGCCAGCTTTTCTTAACTTAATTATCACATGTACCTTTGCCTCTAGGCTTTTACTTTATTCTGTATACCTTTCTTTACTTCTTATTCTGTGGCTTGTTTTGTACCTAGACAGCTGGCCCCTGATATTGTCTTCTCCCAGAAACTGGAGTTATGGACTCCATCACGTGGATGTTGGGAATCCAACCACAGTCCTCTGAAAGAGCAGCAAGTCCTGTCAATTGCTGAGTCCTCCTTCTAGCAAAACAAAAAGATAATAAAAATGATGTCACCAACTTTTGTTTCTTGCGTTGTAGACCCCTGAATCTTGGCTATGTACTTAATACATACTAGAGATTTTTCCTACAACAAAACCCAGATTATTACTCAGAATTGAACCAAATATTTAAAGCATGCTACAAATACTTGACAGCTTTATGAATATTCAGAGGCACTATAAATATTTATTTGTTATTTTTAATGTTTCCTATACAGTGACATGGTAGGTTTCACACAGGAATGCTTTGTATTTCCTCACAAACATATTTGCAATGCTTCTACTGTTAGTTTAACTATACATTTAATAAAATGATTGTTTCTTCTAGTAAATCATCTTTAGCAATATAATAACATTTGTAGTTAATGCTACACTTTTAGGGAACACTAGTCCTATTAAATGAACATCAAATTATCTTTATTTTATATGAACATAAACATATCATCAGCCTTTATGAGGCTATTACTATATATACTTTTTCTATTTTCATATGTATGCATATATAGGCAGAGTTTTCCCATTGGGGCCACTGGTCAGCTTTTTCCTGTAGTCCACTCCCAAATAACCACACAGAGATTTATTATTAATAATAAATGCTCATGAGTCCTCTCATTTTCCTCCCCTTGATCTACTTTTATCCACAAGTTTTGCCTAACCTGTACATGCCTAGGTATTGACCATTTAGCCCTTTATTAAGCAAATGTGGACAAATATTCACAGTGTACAAAAAGATTGTACCCCAGCAAGCATATAACATACATGTTTCTATGTATGGTCAAGAAAGGTATTTCCCATGGTTCTGACTTACACAGTGAAGCAGACTTGATTCCAATCAAATGAACCCAAGTTTGTGCACAGGGTGAGTAAAGCATTTAAAAAATTCTCCCTCTGTTTAATTTCAGAGAGTGAAAGCCATGTTTTATATTTTTCACTTTTGAGTATCATCTTATATAACTCCATGTTACTTCTTACCATTAAAATCACCATTTCCAAGTCCTAAAATGATCTGAGAACCTGACATTTATTCACAAACTGTGATCAAACCTCATTCACCAAATAAGTCAAATCGTATGCACAGGAATACAGATGTGCTGTGGCTGTGTGATGCTTCTTCACAGGAAGAAGAGACTAACCTCAACATTATCAGCCTCAGAGACAGAAATTACACAGACATCTCTACTTCCAGTTCTAAATTATTGCTCAGAACAAGGCCACAACTTTCTAATTGAGTATAAAGAAGTATTTGATTCACAAGACAGAGGACCTCCCTTCTCTTCCCAGGACTGTGAGTGTACATGTTTATGCATGTGATTGTAACAACTGTTACAAGAAATGGGGAGTTTTATGTCAAGTTAGGAAAGTTCTGTAGCTTAAGTGTTTGAGTAGAAGTGTTGGATGAAAAGATTAATTTTCTTGTCTCAGATATCAATATATTCTTTTTCACAATATCCAGTGTCCATAATCAGGACTTGTCTACAGAAGAGTAAAAAGATGTGTTGTTGAGCTAACAAGCCCTACTACCTCTTAAGCTAAATATTTCTTGGGGACTAGAAGACTGATGTTTCAATGAGAATTCTCACATCTTATGGAAGTTCTGAGATAACACAACTTCACAATCAAGAAGAGACAACTTATATCCATTTTGTCCAATTATCATAATAAAATATGAATACTGTCCATCTTTAAAATCCAATCAATATTTATCGAATAGCTACTCTCTGGGAACACTGATAGACAATAGAAAATGTTACAGTATAAGCATATATGAAATAATTGATGAAAATGGTATCATTTCATTGGTGGTGGTGAACAGAAGTTTTAGTAAAAGATAAAGAGAAAATATATCACAGAAATTAATGTATCTCTAACATGAATTTATTTATAAATATGTTCATCACCAAATAGAAATGCTAAAAAATAATTGTATGTGCTGATGCTCAATGTCTGGAAGCCAAATATTTCCTATTAAATATCTCAGTGCAATTGAATTTAAAAATATTTATTATATTTTTATGGTATTTAGAAACAATAGGTCTTCATTTTAGAATAAAAAGTGTTAACCAATTTCCATTTGTCTGGTGTGACCTCTTGTTTCCATTATTTCATGTTTGAGGGTAATTGTTTTTCTGTATTTTTACTTCTCCAATACAAATATTTCATCTCAGTACAAAGATATCAGAAAAAAACCCTGTGTACTCCCCCTCATTTTTTAAGAGTCCTTTGTGCATTACAGAAATTAGATCAGAGTCACAAGTGGTGGCACATGTCTTTAATTCCAGCACTTGGGAGGCAGAGAGAACATCTCTGGTAAATCAGAGGCTGGCCTGGTCTATATTGGGAGTTCTAGGATAGTCAGGGCTTCATAGGGACAGTGGTCTCAAAGCAAATAGTTAATTGATTAACAACAAAAAACAGAACCCTGGTCTGTTCAAGTAAATGTGTCATAATCGTCACATGATGACATCGATTCATGGCCGAACATCTCATCACGGTCCAGGTACGTCGTGTGCATGTGAATGTGTAAGTCTATTGCTCTGTAATGCTAACATATACAGCATATATACAAAGCAATGTCAGGCCTGGGAAGCCACTCACTGCGGTTCTCATCATGTTTATTTCACATTATGTTTATATTGTATTTAAATTTTAGTTTTTGTGAATGTGAAAAGAATTTTTCCCTTTACTTCACCATCTATCTACTACGAAATCATTTATAACAGGATACCTTGAATTAATGAAAGGGCATGAGGACTTCAAATCAGAAGAGCTAGTTTTTAATCAAATTTTCTCAGCTTTCCATTTTTAAATTGGGGCAGTTCATGGTCTCTGTTAATTTTCATTTCTCTTTCTACCAATAGAAAATAACCATTGCTGGATTTCTTTTAGTGGAATTCTAGACTATGGAAAGCATGGAATATAGATTTTTAAACTATTCATAATTTCTAATATCATGCTAAATAAACAATATTATGTTGAATATCTCTTACAATCAAATTTTTCACCCAACAAAGCAACCGGTACTATTTTCATCAGGTTAATAATAGGATTTTATGTGCAAGTAATATTTAGGGTGACTATTTAAATCTAAAAGAAAATGGATAATATCTTTTCTTTTACAGAATGATCCAATTAATGATGAAAATTTAAATAAAGTAGTTAAATGGCTTTGTTTAACTTGCTTTCTTCAAAGGCAAGACTTGTTATATTTATTCTGAGACTTTGAAGTATACTATTTAGGCCTTTGTATATGTCTGACTATTAAGAAAGTTGGCATTTTAGATATACTGTTGGTGCCAGGCGGTGGTGGCGCACGCCTTTAATCCCAGCACTCGGGAGGCAGAGGCAGGCAGATCTCTGTGAGTTCGAGGCCAGGCTGGACCGACAGCCTCCAAAACAATACAGAGAAACCTTGTCTCATAAAACCAAAAAAAAAAGATATACTGTTGTATGTAGCTGGCACTATTGATACAAAATTCATCACATTTCATTTAATTGTCACGATGTCCTAGGATATTATGTCAATACTCTTTCTCTTCTGCAATCTAGGAAACTTAACGCAGATTTTTAAATTACTTCTGCTTGTCATTATTACATCTAGGTGTATGATATAATTATATGTCTGTCTTCCTCTCTTAATTCCTTCCATTATAAAAAGCTTGTTTTGATATTAAATTTCATTTTACATTGTGAATTCATTTATTTCAAAATTACATACTATTTGGCTAACATTAATTCTCCAAGGAATGAGCAAACACACACACATACATATATATATATATATATATATATGTATATATGTATGTTACTAAGCATAAGCATCATAATAAGATAATAAAAAGTAAAAGGAAACTCATGCTGTCTCTTAAAAGGTTGTTTACAGAATGTATATCCATAGAATCACAAATTGAAGGGTAGAAAATTATCTTCAAATGACCATGGGCTTGTGCCAGTTTGAATTGTTTTCTCTAGAGATGAGCAAATGCCATAATTGCAAACTCAAGCCAAAAAAGAGGACTTCTTCTCAAGGGTGGCAGAAACAAAGATCTGCACTGCTTACCAGCCAATCCAGAGAAAACGGTAAGTCTCGGGTCCCATTTGTAGCCTTCTGATGGGTGGAGATGAATGTAGAAACCACACTATTGTCAGTGACAATGCTTGTGCTTACCTCCCCAGGGAAGTAAGTTGTATTTACACTAAGATAATATTAGGAAGTAATATCAAGTTACAGATGATGAGATAATTTATCATAAGCACAAATGAAACAAGAATTTTGGGGGAGGTCTACTTTTAAGGAAGAATATCTAAAAATAGACCATAGAAAAGAAAATTTAAAGACCATCCAACTATCTTTTTAAGCATGATAGAAGCAACAATTTGTAGTAATTCTTAAAGACCTTTCAGAGAAGGTAGTGGAGAAAATTTGTACTCACACTGTTTTCAAGACAGAGTATTTTTGATATTAGAATTTGTAATGGTTTATACAAAGGGAAAAACCTGACCCTGGTATGGCCACACATGCCTGTTAACCCAGGACTTGATAAGTAGAGGCAAGAGAATGGGGAGGTCAAGGTTTATCCTCAGCAGTAAAGAGTTCTAGCTCAGCTTGGTTACATGAGATGCCTTCTCAAAAAAAAAAAATAAGATAGAATAAGCAATTTACAAAGAAAGAGTTAAAACTAAAAAAGTAAATTACTAGCCACAGTTATTTTAAAAGAATTAATTTTAGGAATTCAATCATGTGATATGTAATAACCAAAGGTGATTGCTTATGTAATTGTGTACAAAATGTTGAATAGGCAGTGAATAAAATTCAGTACAAGTTGTAATTTTATGAGACTTTGATCTTCAAATTTCTATAAATGTAAATGTTTGAGTGTATAAACACATAGGATATATGCAAAATCCTTTACTATACTATTAAATGTTAGGAGGACTCTTCAATATAATTATTAAAATGCAAAAATACAGTTATTGTCACTGTTGAACATTGTTTCAAGGTTGCTAAATTACTATTCAAAATAAGGTCTACTATTTTGAATTACTATTCAAAATACTGATCACATCAGAATTTAAAACCAAAATTAGTATAATTGGTAAAGATGTAAATCAAAACTTGAAAACTTGCAAATGGATGCTCCCTATATGTTAAAATTAGTAGTAACAGAATTAAAATGTAGACTTGACTAAAAATTAAGACACAAATGAAAATCAATTTCTTTTCTAAATAAAATATGAACAAATGGTACTGGAAAGAACAAAGATAAAAGAAAAAGGTAAAAATAAACTTTTATATTAAAAGCTATCTAGAAATGGCTTGATTACTTAGTTAAAATAGCTAATGAACAAAAAATAAAACAAACAGACTGGAAATAGAAAATATTCAAAGATAAATATAGCACCTTACCAAAAAAAAAACCTTTATATGTGTGCACATGATTCTAATGGATGTCAATACACCATAGTTTAAAAGTGTCACATTCTGGGAAAGCTCATTTTAAAGTTTTTGTTAAAAATGATTGTGTGTGTGTGTGTGTGTGTGTGTGTGTGTGTGTGTGTGTGTGTGTGTGTGTGTGTACATGTGAGTGCAGATGATCCTGGAGGCCAGAAGAGGGTGCCAAGCCCCCAGGAGCTGGAATCACAGGTTGTGGTTAGGTGAAAACAGAACTCAGGGCTTCTGGAACAGCAGTAAACACTTTTAATTGATGAGACAGCTTTCCAGTCCTTCGTTTAAAGTCTTAAGGCACAAATAAAACGCTATAAACCACATGCAACTTTGAAACAGAAATGTGCTGTTGTAGGACAGGCACTATCAAGTATGCAAGCATTTTATGAAGGCAGGAAAGTTATGCATGTAGGGAATAGGCAAGCTGATTAGTGGAAGTATGAATAATGAATATAGAGTAGAGTCATAACATGCTAATGAAAGTTCTTCATATAAATAACAAGACACAGGTTTATTCTATAAGTAGTGCTTGAAAAATTCAGTGTGCATTCTACAAAGAATATCTTCTGTAAATTTCATTCTGCCAAATATCACACACACAAAAATTAAATGGACCAAGTAAGAGTAAATATGTGGCATTATTATAAGTGTATTTTATTCATATCTAAAAAAAGTGAGCCATAATGGGAAGTTTGAACAAATCAACCTGGGAAAAATAAGCCATTCCTGTGAAGGTATCATAAAAAGAAATAATATCCGAAACAAGTATGCAAAATTATGACCAAGTATGGTGTCATATTCATCAACTGAGAAGTATAGAAAAAGTCGGTATCTTAATAAAAACAAGAAAAGCCTCAAAGAAATAAAAAATTATGTATAAGTAAAAATTTCTCAATTTATTCATAACAGGAAATAAAAATTTAATGTAGAAAAGAACTGCCTACTAATTTTATACATCAAAACATGTAAATAATTTTCACTACTGAGAAAAATGCAGTGGAGCAGAGAATTTCATTTATTTGTGTTACTGTAAAATTAGTGTCAGCTTTGTGTGCTGAAATTTTCAGTCATTAGAAAATGTAACATGGGTGTCCCTTTTACCTGCTAGGTATTATAAGAAGAAACTCCCCTATAGAAGAACTCAAAACTGATTATGAAACATACTATAATTAATAACACTGAAACCTAACATACAATTGAAATGCTCAC
This sequence comes from Mesocricetus auratus, assembly GCF_017639785.1. Taxonomy (NCBI): domain Eukaryota; kingdom Metazoa; phylum Chordata; class Mammalia; order Rodentia; family Cricetidae; genus Mesocricetus; species Mesocricetus auratus. Next base: position 766,335 of record NW_024429187.1, on the reverse strand, counting down.
TGAGAAAATTAAGAGTCTAGTAATAAATTTTGTGCAAATATCAGTGAGAACAAGTACAAGTATTTATGAAATTTAACCTCTTTATATGTCAAAATATGACACAATCCTGAACTACTGCCTGATCCAAAAACATACAGATATTTTATTAATACCTGAAATGCATGTTTTTAAAAAACAATGATTATAAAAATATTCATATTTAATAGCTCTTACATCTACATAGAAATTAAAATTGAGAAATATGATTTATTCTAGGAGAAGAAAAGAGTAGCGTGATCAGTAATCCCACCACTTGGGATCTGAAGCTGGTTGGTTGAAAATTTGTGTACAGGCTTGGGCTACATAGATAGACTTTGTCTAAAAAAGAAAAAAAAGTTTAGAAAACTTACAAAGCCTCATAGGAATGGCCACCACATTTTGTATTCTTATATTTAAGTCATTTATAGCATATTTTTGCTGCTTGTCCTAAGAAAAAGTACTTCCTCTTCCTTTTATTAAAGAAGAATGCCAACATTTATACTAAACAGAAAACATGGATCCATTAGCCTTCCTTCTGCTCTGACTTTTCTTGTCTTTCTTTGGTAGTATCTCCATCGTTCGTTACCCGAGTCATTGCTGCAGCCATGGCAATACACTTCATCATTATGACGTTGATATGGTTTGCCATTTTCATAACTTGTAAGTTAATCAATGGGGTGTAATGTGGTACACTAATTAGATTTCAGAAGTACACTGGGAACCAGAGAGATGGCTCAGACAGGTAAAGGTACCTCAAAAAGATAGAAGGAAGATCTGACTCCACAGTGTTGTTCCCTGACCTCCATACCCACTCCATGTGGGCACGCACACACACAGACACAGAAACACAGACACACAGACAGACAGACAGACAGACACACACACACACAGTTTAAAAAGTAAAGGCTAAAACAAAAGCACATAAACACACAGTAGCAATATTGGAAGTGTCTTTTTTACCATTTTGTTGCTGTTCCACAAACATAAAAGTCACTTTTTTTTGCAATAAAAGTTACTAACTTTTTTAAATTATAATTATTTTGATAGCATTATGCAACAATGGGGTTTCAACTTCTTCAAGAGGTGAGTGACTCTTTTTAATATTGCAAACATCTGCATGTACCAGGATTTAGTATACATTCAAAGGCAGTCAAATAGAAAAATGAAATTGCTGTTTTTGTCTATAGCTCACTATAAACTTTATTGTTTTTAACTGTGGAGGGCTTGTAACAGGTGGAAGAGCCAGTCATGGTATTGCATTCCTTAATTCCATCACTTCACAGGTAGGGGCAGGAGGATTGGGAGGTTGCAGCCAACCTTAGGGCGTAGAGAGTTCAAAGCCAGAATGGGTTACAAGGGGCCCTATCTGGAAACAAAAATGAATAAATGATAGTTTTTGCTTCATCTTATTACATTTTATTTTGTCATATTTAGTTGTTATCTCTTAGAATCCTGTTATTTTCTAATGAGAGACAGGAAGGGAGTGTATCTGCAGGGAGGAGGGGTGAGAAGAATTAAGAGGCATAGGGGAAGGGAAACTGTTATCTGGATATATTGTATACGAAAAATATCTATTTTCAGTCAGAGAAAATAATAAATTAATAGTAGAAAACCTCCCTTTATATTATAGTGGTTTAATTGTTTACAATTTGAGAGTTGGAACAGGAAACATGTTTAACTTGCCTAGATAAAATCTGCTTCAATAGTCAGGTGTGCATAGAGCTAATCTATTCTCTTTCTAGGTTACTGTGGTCATTGCCCTAATGACTGGATATGTTATAGAAACAACTGCTACCAATTTTTTAATGAGAGCAAAACCTGGAATCAGAGCCAAGCTTCGTGTTTGTCTCAAAATTCCACCCTTCTGAAGATATACAGCAAAGAGGATCAGGTTGCATATTTAATTCCATTTAATTATAATACAAGAAGTAGGTAACTCACTGGAGCATGGACCTGGAACATATAGGAAGCACAAAGATGTTCTAACACCCACTCCAGACAATGTTAATAAAATTAAGGAGGTAGGATCTAGGAAGAGGGCTCAGTATTTGTTCTGAAAACTTGAGAACTGTCTATGAAAACTACAGCACTCACTAGGCATTGTTGCACATGTCTGTAACCCCAGCCCTGAGGTCATAGACAGATTCCAAAAGCTACTGTCCAGACAGCTTAGCTGAAGAGATGAAGTTTTTTTTTGTTTTGTTTTTTTTATTAATATTTTTTATTTTCCATTTTAAATTTAGATAAGAAACAAGGTTGCTTCACAAGTCAGTACGAGGTCCCTCTCCCTTTCCCTCCCCTCCTCCCGTGCCCTCCCCGCATCCCCCCCCCCGTTATCCCCTCATTCCCCCAGGGAGGGTGAGGCCCTCCACGGGGGTGTCCATAGTCTGTCATTTCATATAGGGCAGGGCCTAGACCCTTTCCCAAGAGTTCAGGGTGAGAGTGCACCTCACATTGTTCTATGGGAGTCCAAAGTCCGTGTGTATACTTGGTATGGGTACTGATCTGCTGCCCAAGGCTCAATAGATTCCCTAGGCCTCTTCACTGACACCCAGATTCAGGGGGTCTTGATCAGTCCCATGCTGGCTTCCCAGGCTAATGCCTGGGATTCAAGAGTTAACCTTTGTCTGGTCAGCTGTTTCTGGGGGTTAAACCAGCCCAGTCTCAATCCCTTTGATCATCAGTCCTCCCTCTCTGATACTGGCTTTCTTGAGTTCAGCTCAGTACTTAACCAGCCACTAAATGTAGTTTCTGTTTCCCAGACTCTCTGGCCATAGGATTGTAGGCTGGCACTCCCCAGATCTATGTCTAAAATCCATATATGAGAGAGTACATGCCATGTTTCTCTTTTTGTGACTGGGTTACCTCACTCAGGATGGTTTCTTCTAGTGTCATCCTTTTGCCTGCGAATCTCATGATTCCGTTATTTTTTTCTGCTGAATAGTACTCCATTGTGTAGATGTACCACATTTTCTCTATCCACTCTTCGGGTGAGGGACATCTAGATTGCTTCCAAGTTCTGGCTATTACAAATAAAGCTGCTATGAACATAGTGGAACAGACATCTTTGTTATATGAATGGGCATCTTTTGGATATATGCCTAAGAGTGCAGTTGCTGGGTCTTGTGGTAGGTTTATTCCCATTTTTCTGAGGAATCTCCATACTGCTTTCCAAAGTGGCTGAACCAGTTGGCACTCCCACCAGCAATGGAGGAGTGTCCCCCTTTCACCACACCCTCTCCAGCATAAATTGTCATTGGTGTTTTTGATTTTAGCCATTCTGACAGGAGTGAGATGGTATCTCAGAGTTGCTTTGATTTGCATTTCCCGGATGGCTAAGGATGTTGAGCACTTTCTCAAGTGCCTCTCAGCCATTTTAGACTCCTCTATTGAAAACTCTCTATTTAGTTCTGCAGCCCACTTTTTAATAGGGTCCTTTGCTGTTTTGGAGACTTGCTTCTTGAGTTCTTTGTAAATTTTGGAGATCAACCCTCTGTCAGATGTGGGATTAGTGAATATTTTTCCCATTCTGTGGGCTGCCTTTTTGTCTTGCTGACTGTGTCCTTTGCCTTACAGAAGCTTCTCAGTTTCAGTAGGTCCCATTTATTAATTGTTGATCTTACTGCCTGTGCTACTGGTGTTATGTTCAGGAAGCTGTCTCCTGTACCAATTCGTTCAAGGGTACCACCCACTTTCTCTTCTAAGAGGTTCAGTGTGGCTGGATTTATGTTGAGGTCTTTGATCCATTTGGACTTAAGTTTTGTGCATGGCGATAGACATGGATCGATCTGCATTCTTCTACATGCCAGTCTCCAGTTATGCCAGCACCATTTGTTGAAGATGCTTTCTTTATTCCATTGTATATTTTTAGCTTCTTTGTCAAAGATCAGATGTTCGTACGTGTGTGGGTTAATATCGGGGTTTTCAATTCGATTCCATTGGTCTACCTGTCTATTTTTGTGCCAATACCAAGCTGTTTTCAGGACTATAGCTCTATAATAGAGCTTGAGGTCAGGGATGGTGATGCCTCCGGACGTTGCCTTGTTGAACAGGGTTGTTTTGGCTATCCTGGGTCTTTTGTTTTTCCATACAAAATTGATTATTGTTCTTTCAAGGTCTGTGAAGAACTGTGCTGGGATTTTAATGGGGATTGCAATGAATCTGTAGATTGCTTTTGGCAGGATTGCCATTTTTACTACGTTGATCCTACCTATCCAAGAGCATGGGAGATCGAGATGAAGTTTTGCTTCAGTGAGGGATCATGTTTCAAGACAATAAGGCAAGGAGCGATGGAGGAAGACATCTGATGTCTTCTTCTACCTTTTGTGTACAGAATGATCTGCTGCACACTCAAAAACATACACACTACACAACTATTGGCCACCTCCAAAAATGGAAAATTTAAGAGAGCAAAGATATTTTGCAAGTACCTATGGTTAAGTGAGAATTACACTGGCCACTGGACAATGCATTCTTCCCCAAGTAGGAAGTGAGTGATTTGGCTTTGTTTTCTAATGTTCTAAGCACAGCTTTCTTCTGTACTTTTTTTGTGGTTTCTAACAGGATTTCTTTAAGTTGGTGAAGTCATATCACTGGATGGGACTATCCCAGATTCAAGGAAATGGCTCCTGGCAGTGGGAAGATGGCTCCACTCTCTCATCTAACCAGTGAGTCTCAGACCAGCAGGTTTTGAGCTATGTGTCTGCTCAACTGTCCCTAGGAGCACTCATTTGTCAGCTTCACTTTCACAATCTGATACAGTAACATCCGAATAGAGTTAGAACAATATTAGGCCCTCATTTAAATTGATTGCTATGGGCTAAGTACTGAGAAGGATTGATTTTATATTATGTCCATTTTATAGATAGAAGGATGAAGCCTATATTTTGTGGCTAGAATTATCAAGATAAAACTGGCATAAAATAAGCCATACCCTTCCATCCCTAGTACCCTCCTTTCTGGTTTTATGTTTACAGGTATTTTAAAATATGAAGTAACTTATTGCTAACTGTATCCACTCTATTTTACAATGGCACAGTAGAAATAACAAATTCATGAGGCTCCAAAGATGTTAAATACCTTTATATAATCAATACATGACATTTACATGTATCCCATCATGATGTTATAGCCCACAAATGCATAAAATTATAGTGACAATTTAAAAGTTAATAATTAATGTGTTAATGTGCTTTGATTAAAACCCACAAAGAAATCAGCTAGTAGAAATTTCCCTGAAGGTACCAACTATTTGTGTCTATACCAATTGTATTTCATACCTCCTCCTGTTAAATGAAGTTAACATCAGATAATTGTCCATTAGTTTTCAATTTCACACTGAAAAGGCATCATCACTTTCTTGAGTTTTCTATTTCTGACTTTTTCTTAGAATAAGAAAAAGTCCATTTAGTATATTAATCCATAGAATTCCAAATGTCAAGACAAAGGTAAAATGCACATATTCACTTGCATACACACATATGTGAGCATACATATGCCACACTAACACACATACCACATGCATTACCCCTGCATGTGCACACACTCACACATATATATCGCACACACACATCACATACACATGCATGCATGCATATACATACATATTTATATGTATACATTTGTTGAGAATATTACAAATATTTTTGATTATTTACCAAGTATATTGTGTATAAGTCTCACTCTTTCCGTAGATACTAAATTCCATGAATGACCATCCTGTTTTTTCAGAATGGCATAGAATCTGCTTGTAGACTGTAGACAGTTCTCTAAAAATTAAATAATTTTTATATTGTATAATTGTGTATATTATATAATACAATATTGTATATTACATATTTACCATATGTTATATATTGTACATATTATATAATTGCAAATATTATGTAAACAATTATCACACTGATTATTTAGGAAATCAGGACAAGATACAAAAGACATGTTCAGGTACAGATGTGGGCTTTGTTTAGATTATTTATTATCTGCAGTCAGTTGTATCTGACAATGGTAATCTGTTCACTTGTGGAAAATTGCTTATTTTTGCACAAAGCACCACAGCACTTGAATTCTAAGTTTAGCTCTACATTAATTTCTAACGTAAATATTTACTATTAAATAAATGCTTTGAAGCATTATAAAGAATTTAAAATTTCTGATATGAGTACAAGAGCTGGGTGGCAGTGGTGAATTCCTTTAATCCCAGCACTCTGGAGGCAGAATCAGGTGGATCTCTGAGCTCAAGGTCAGCCTGGTCTACTTAGAGAGTTCCAGTACATTCAGGGCTAGGCAGGGAAACCCTGTCTCCAAAAACAGAAACAAGGGCTGGAGAGATGACTCAAATGACTGCTCTTCCAGAGGTCCAAGGTGCAATTCCCAGCACCCACATGGCAGCTAACAACTGTCTGCAACTCCAAGATCTGACACCCTCACACAGAACATACATTCAGGCAAAACACTTAATGCAAATAAAAAATTAAAATGCATAAAAATTAGCTCTTAAGAAAAACAAAACAAAAATCCAAAAGAAGACATTTTTACTTTTATTTTTTTATCTAAACTTGTTCTATTTTGTATGTGTGTAAGTTAGGAGGGCTAAACTTGGTGCTACAATGATGCAAAATATGTTTGAAATTCCCACGACAAATCGCATAAATAAGATTCCAAGTTTATATCCTCCTTTAAACAGGTCTGGATGTCAAATGTGGTTCTCTGTGTTCAGGTTAACACTGGTGGAAATGCAGAACGGATCCTGTGCTGTCTACGGCTCGAGTTTTAAGGCCTACACAGAGGTCTGTTCAGCTCTAAACACGTACATCTGCATGAAGAAGGGAGTGTTGGGACTTCATTAACCACCCGAAGCACCCAGGGCAAGAGAAAGGATTGTCCCGGATTGGAACTAAAAATAAAAGAGACCGAACACAAAACAGCAGGCCTACACCTTCAAAAACAAGCCACAGAACGATTCGTTTAACATTCTGTGTCCCATAAACAAGAGATGCTAACTCAAATACTATCAAGGCTACCATCCACATCATTCTCCAATCTGCCTAGGATGTGGGGAATGAGGGAAGCAAGGAGGAGCCTGTTTCAAAATGGGACTAACACGGAGGGGAGCTAAGAGAGTGGGAGAGGGCAGCCCCGGGTAGCACCCAGCCGTTTCAGCTCCAGCACTATAGAAAAAGGCAGGTTGAGTGGGCTACAGTGGAGAACCACAGGGTAGTGAGCACCGTGCGCCCGCAGAGTTGCCCTCCCAGTGGTGAAAGAAAGCCAGCTTCAGACAGTCTGCGAGAGCAGGTTTGAGTAAGGGCCAGCAGCACTGCTTTTGGAACCTGAAGGTACCATGAAGCTCGCCTTGTTTTTCTCTGCTTTCTTGGGACTCCACTGTTCCTTCTTCCTTGTGTTTTCCGGTTGAGATGACAGTTTCTATTGAAGGCCGGCCCCGCCATGGAACTTTGAAAATGCATGACTTGTTTCTTTTTGGTTTGTTGTTGTTGTTGTTGTTGTTGTTTTGAGACAGGGTTTCTCTGTATTGTTTTGGAGGCTGTCCTGGAATTCGCTTTGTAGACCAGGCTGGCCTCGAACTCATAGGAATCCACCTGCCTCTGCCTCCTGAGTGCTGGGATTAAAGGCGTGTGCCAGGCTTGTTTCATTTTACAAGTTACAACTAGAAAAGAGTTTTGACTATCTGATTCTCATCTGATTCGGGTCAAATTTAGAGGAGTCCTTGAACTTGAAGTTTGAAAGGTGGTGATAGAGAGAGTTGAAAGCTCTGAGATTATTAAGGTCGAATGAATGAAGAAATGAATTCCTGGGGCCATGGGTAATGTTATATACTGAATGTGCATGTCCAAACTTCATATTTGAAATCCCAACTCCTGGTATTTTAATGCTAGGAGACAAGCATTGGAACATAATGCTTTAAGTCATGAGTGTGAAGTCGTTGTTAGTGAAATTGTCTCTTAAGAAAACACCCACAGAGACTGCTCCCTCTTCTTTTGGCCACAAGAGAGTACAGGAAACTTCTGAAATACAACCTAAAGATGCCCTCACCAAACCCAACAGATGCTATTACCCTGGTCTTATATTCCCAAGTTTCATCATTCTGAGAAATGGATTTCTGTTATTTACAACTTGCCTGGGTATTTTATAATAGTACCAGAAACAAGCTGAGACCAGAGGGGAAGGCAGCCAGATAGTAGGTCTCATTGAAATTTTAAAAAGGAAGGCTGGACAGGTGGCTTAGTTGTGAAGAGCACTGGTTTCATCCTCAGCACTACATGGCAGCTCACATCACCTTGACTCCAGTTCCAAAGGATCCAAGACTCTCCTCTGGCTTCTGAAGGCACCTGCGTGCACGTGGGGTACAGACAAGCATGAAGACAAGCGCTCACACATAAAATAAAAACAAAACTGAAAAAAAGTTTCATGATGTCATTGTATGTTTTGCAATACAGAAAAATTCTAAACCATTAAGGCAGGTAAAAAAGATCTGTAGAATATCATATGTAAATAAAACAGGGAGTAACAACAGAAAAGCAACCGCAGAAGCTAGCTTTCATCTGAGAGATTATAGCAAACATGGGAAGCCTTAGGGAGCTGTTTTGAAAGATTTTTGTGACTCATTAAAAACATGAGATTTATCTTAGGGATCACCAGAATTATGTATTTCCCCAAAGGCTACATTCTTATAAGCAAGGAATATCAAATCAGACCCACACTCCAGAAATTGGCAACAAGGATCCTTGCTATCTTTACCTCTAAGGAGATGAGAGGCAGGGCATGGGATGCAAACCTCCACAAAGAATCTGTAGCCATGAAAGAGCCTTCATTTAAGCTTACAGTCCCATATCAGGCTAACAGTATTTGCAGTAAGAGGGGTCTGAAGTGCAAGGTAACTAACAGTCTACAAGCAACACTTCATTTTAGAAGTCTAGTATGCAGCCACTGTGCAATACAGCCACCCAGCAACACCTTGTTTTTTAAAGAAAATAATCTCAACTCACCCCTTTAAGATTTTTCACACATAACCTGAACAGTAAAACAGAAGTTTCAAAACAGTGGTACTAGAGACTATGGTCAGTTATTAGCTAACAGCAATGTTTTAGCCTTCAGAGGATCTGGGTGAGGGGTAGTATTCTGATTCATTGAATAACTAAAGAAAATTAATCTTACACTCATAAGAGAAAAAATATGTAGGGCACTCCTATGTTTCAGACACTATATTCAGTTTGAGTATCCAAAAATCAGTCAATAAAATCCCACTTGCTTTCATACTCAATTTAGACAGCCGTAAACATAAAAGCCAGACTAGAATGCCAGGCAGGTTGATTCCTCAGACTACAGAGGAGGGAAATTTTGTTCAGATAGCAGTGCCAGTAACTTCACCAGGACTTTAAAAAGACATTTTAATAAAGAAAACTCAAGTACAAAGTGTAACACATTTAGATACATTTCATGATGTGCTTAGAAAATGACTTGATATTTCTATAGTGATCATCTCCAGTTTCATGCAAAAAGCATTGTACTTAGTCAGGAAATTCAGTTAATTTTGAAACATAAACAGATTCCACTGTGGCTAGGGGAAAGCCAACTTAACACCTTGTGGTTATGTTTAGACAGATAAGCTCTCCAGACAAGTGACTCACAGGCCTAAAGGCAGTTGCCATCAGATGTAGTCGGTCTTTTTCAGCAGTACTGTCGGCTCCCCAGTAATGACTTGGAGGCTACTATTAATTATGAAAGCTTGGCCTTAGGTTAGGCTTGTTCCTAACTAGTTCTTATTACTAAATTGACCCATATTTTTTTTTTTGGTTTTTTTCGAGACAGGGTTTCTCTGTGGCTTTGGAGGCTGTCCTGGAACTAGCTCTTGTAGACCAGGCTGGCCTCGAACTCACAGAGATCCGCCTGCCTCTGCCTCCCAAGTGCTGGGATTAAAGGCGTGCGCCACCAACGCCCGGCTTTGACCCATATTTTTAATAAACATTCTTTTATGTGGTTATTGAAAGGAGAGGGTGGGGGAAGACTATAGCCAAGACAGGTCCTGCTAAGACCCCTGACAGAGACTGGACCTTAGTTTCAGTTCCCTGGAATGGATCAGAGCAGAGCAAGCAGCCCTCAGGAAAATCACAACTGAGGGGCAAGCAATAAGCAGGTGCCCCATAGCCTTCTGCTGGCTCAGCAGCCCCCAAAGCCCTTTTGCTGGATCAGCAGCTGCCCCCAGCCTTTTGCTAGCTACTTCCCTACCCCTAACCACTAGGTCTCCCGCCAATCAGCTTTCACAATTCAGCTCCCGAATTAATTTTTCCTCCACCAATCATCCCCAGTTTAATCCCTCCTCCCTGGAATTCCCCTAACTCCACTTAAAAAGAGCTTGTGACATTCTTTGGGGGTCACTATTTGACACCCCAACTTGTTGGAAACAAGAAATGTGTCCTTGCTTATCGTATGCATGGCTGTTACTCTTTTCTTGGACCCTAACAGTTGCCTTTAATCTGCACGCCCAGTCCTCCTTCCTCTCTGTCTTGCTGGCAACTCCTCCTTTCTCTTTCCAGAGACTTCTCTGTCCCCAAAAGTCCCACCTAACCTCTTCCTGCCCGGTAATGGCCATTTAGCTCTTTATTAAACCAGTCACAGTGGTACATCTTCACACAGTATAAAGGAATATTCCATAATAAGAACAGTTTAAATGTACCCACTCTCCAATACTGTGTGAGGGAGCAGCCCTGAGATGTTAAGGCTCTTGTAGCCCCAGCTCAAGAAAGACAGCTTTCCCTTGATACTCACTTTCTCTTCAGTTCCCACGGGCTGCTCCATGGAAAGACTAGATAATCAGAGTTGACACTAATCATACATGTTCTCTGTCTGTTACAGAGGTGTGGAGCCTGCCAAGGTCTGGGGATTCCAGAGAACTCTAGGGAGGACTCTGATTCTAGAGTGAAGGCAAAAGCCCTATATCCAGGAGGTTTGATGGACAGAGCCCAGGACTGGTTCTAGAACTAGTGGCAACACAGCAAGGGGCTTTATGGAAGCATTAGCACACCCACAGAGCTGAAGTCTAGTGACTCAACATCTTTCCTCACAGTGCTTATAACAACAGGAGAGAGAAACAAAGCAAGGGTCGGTGGGGTCATGTGGTATCTATCCTGGTTGTCTTGATCTAGCTATATTGATAATACTTTGGGCCTTTATCGAAGAACCCTCCATGTGGTGCTAGGGGAAGAACAAAGATGTCTGGTTTTTTGTTTGTTTGTTTGTTTTTCTTCTTCATCGTAAAACGTTCACCAATCAGACCTGTTGTTGTTAAAATACAATAAAATAATTGTAGGGAATAAAAAAGTCCAGGAACTGCCTGGCATGGTGGTATGTACAGGTTGCTATGGGTTTGAGGCCAGCCTGGTTAATACAGTGAGTTCAAGACCAGCCAAAGATACACAGTAAAACCCTGTTTTATAAAACAAACAACAGCCCAGGAGAGATCACAACCAAGACTAAAAACAAGTTGGCATCAGAAAGAAAATACATTTAATCAGTTAATGCCTGAGAGCTCCTGGGTAAAGGATGGTGATTTGTTTCTCTTTGAGAACAGACACAAACCCATGTAGTGTCCTTATTCTAGGTTCAGTAAAGACAAACAGCCAGTAGTAAGGCACTCAAACATGCTGACTATTCTACACCACTTTGGGCCCTTGTACCCCAAGCTACCCCATTTGTTCTGGACATGGTAACAGGAGCTCAGCTGCTCTCAGGAGAAAACACAGAATCCCAGGTTGTCCATACTCCACTCTGATAATAGTTAACCACATTTGCTTCTAGAAGTGAAGCAGGAAACCACCTTGTGACCTGGACTCCTGGGTGTATAAAGTAGAAGACCTCCGCTGGCAAACAGGAAATTGTTTCACATGTGAGATCTCACTGATACCAGGCAGATAGCCCAGAGATGGGGGCAGGGAGCCTACCCACCCAAGGAACAGTTTACACCCACCAAGACAAATCCTCCCCCCCCAAAAAAGCCTTGAAAATCAGATGGAGATGAGCCAGAGACATTCTACACCAGGAACTAAAAATCAAGGATTAATGCTTTAAAGGCTGAAGCAGAAAGGGTGGTAATCAGCATGACCAGAGGACACAATTTGATAGATATGTGAGATGTATAAGAAGCATGAAACAAATGTACACAGGGAAGGCAAGTTATCACATGAATAACCTGCTTCACGAACTCTTTCCTAATATTAAACACTGCAGACTAAAGACTAGCATAGGTGACCAGGTAAGCATTTGCTCCAAAACCTCTTCTTTTTAAATTTCTTCTTCTTCTTCTTCTTCTTCTTCTTCTTCTTCTTCTTCTTCTTCTTCTTCTTCTTCTTCTTCTTCTTCTTCTTCTTCTTCTTCTTCTTCTTCTCCTCATTCCTCCTCCTTCTCCTTCTCCTCCTCCTCCTCCTCGTTTTCCTCCTTCTTCTTCTCACTCTTCTTCTACACTTTATTTATTGTGCTTGCAGAGGCAGACATGCCACAGCCAGCATGTGGATGTCAGAGACAACCTGTGGAAGTCAATTATTTCCTTGCAACATATGGGCTCCAGAGACTGAACTTGTGTCACCAGGCTTAGTAGCAAGAGTTTTTACGAACTGTCATCTTGATTGGTCCGGAACTTGAATTTCTTGAGCTTGTATTCTTCAGTCTCTAATAACATGCTAACCAGCTTGTCAGAAAGGGCCTGAACTCACCTTGTATTCATTTCAATGTCATCCATATCTCTTCTTTGAAGTCTCAGTTTTGTTTAAACCATTTATTGTAGAGTGATACTTTTTCTCGTCTGACACTTGGTTTTTCCCCACCAGTCACCTGGGCTCTGCCGTGCTGCAGTCCCCAAATAACACACAAGACACTGTATTAATTATGAAGCTGTTGGCCTTGCTTGTTTCTTACTGGCTACCTCTGACTTAAGTATTTATCCTATAATTGTTAGTCTAAGTATTACTCTTACTGGAGAAGTTTCCGGGCGGTTACATCTTGACTCCCTGTGTTTCTCCTACCCAGAGTCCTCCTCGACTCCTAGCCCACATATCTTGCTTCCCTATTGGCCAACAGTGCTTTATTGACATATACACAGGACTTCCACATCATCTCCTCTTTTCTGTCTAAACAAAAAGAAAGGCCTTAACTTTAACATACTCAAATTATATATGACAGAACAGCTATCAAGTAAGAACACAGTTACAATATTTTGTCTATCAACATTAAGCAAGATTTAAAGACAATATCATCTATCCCATCCTTGTGAGTCCAAAGTTCTATATGCAGCTTATCTAAATTTTATCATAACTGAGGAAAACTATGATGATAACTATCTGTCTTCAACTCCATCAAAGACCACAGAAGAATAATACATAAACATTAGGATTGACAGAGACATCTTACTGCCTGGACAGTCACCCGAAGTTCCTCTGTAACGTTGGGGCATCCATCTTCAGCCCATAGGCAACAATGTGTCCAGAAGATTTCTCAGCAAAGCGGGAAATTTCCAGCTGTCCATCTGCATTGGCAGTCTGTCAGTCATTTTTATGTGTCCTGCAGAAAGTCTTGTAGATGCTTCCATGAATCAAGAACCCTGAAGGACTGTTTGAGTTCAGCAGTCACTTTCCTGTGGGTCCTGCAGTCCTGTTTATACAACAACAGTCAAGCAGTCCAGGCAAGAGCAGTTTCTTGTCCAAATGGCTAATCTTGCCATGTTGAAAGCAAACTCCATAACAAGTTTCTTCAATGCCCATCTTCCTCTCAGACGTAATTGGTGCTGCCAGGAGCAGACATTTCTCATTGTCAAGAAAAACCCTAAAACATTTTAAATGCCATTTTCTGAAGGTCTTTGAAAGGTTTGAAGACTATCTATCCATTTCAAATATATCTCTGTATATCTATAAAACCTAACTTACCTAACTATAAGTTCTGACTATTATAAGTAACTATCTATGTCTGTATTTAATTATGCATTACATTTTAAAAGAACAGTATAAGCACAATACTTAATCAAGAGGAGAAATATACATATCACAAAATTGACTTTGAAATGTATCAATAAATGAAAAACCATACTAATACAAAGTACTCATTTCCATACCATAATCCCCTTTTTCCTTTAAAAAGAGATTGGTTGTGATCGTTAACCAATTATAAACAACCCATTCAAATGAAAACAAAGATTTATAAACAATATGGGGATTTGGACGTCGCTCATCCCAAACTGCTTCCTGCTGGATCGGGGTGCTGTTCATACCATAGGGATCATGACAAAACTCAGAAACCTGTATAAGTCCTTATTTTGGGGGTTTGTAAGGCCGCATCATCTTAGCTGTTTTAGATGTTGAATCACTTGGGCCACTGCTTCCAGGGGTCTTGGTTCATCAAACCACAGAAGCCTAGAAGGAATCCTCAGCTTTTCATTTTCTGTAGAAATATAAACAAATACTCTTTTCCAAAGTAACATATCCTTATACTTAAATTTTGAAGTCAAGTCAAGACATTTTCAAAAGATATAAGTTGAATTAATTCAGCAACATTTATAATCAAGTGTACTTTAGCAGTTGTTCCTTCCTGAGCAATCAAAAAACTGAAAAACACAATAGCGTACAGTATCCAGACTCTCTGTGTATTTTTCATCTTTACATGGCTTATTTATTTATCTATTATTATTACTTTATTTCTTTTACTTTTATTTATTTTTCTCTGAGACAGGGTTTCTCTTTGGAAATCTGCCTGCCTCTGCCTCTGCAGCAAATCCTACCAGCTTGTGCCACCACAGCCAGCTTTTCTATTTATTTACCACTATGCCGTTTCTTTTTCTCTCTCAATTCTACGCATATTGTTAAACACACTGTAAACCTTTGGAAGTTTTTCTTCATCCAAGTCTGACTTTACTGTAAATCTTTATGTTTTTCTGGCCACGTGTCTTATCTGTTAAAACTGCGGCTGTTTAAACTGCCATTTTTCCAAGATGGCGGGCATAAGCATGACTCCAGCTCACTGGATCAGTCTATGGTGACAACTACACTTCCGCTGTTCAGTCTTTTATACCTTCCTCCATAACGCCCCTAGCCATGCCCAAAAGTGGGCCTGGCTAGTGATGTAGTTCAACGCCTATGTCCGTATATGTCTTTAGTCATGCCTAAAGTGGGTGTGGTTAGTGGTGTGGTAAACTGCCCTTTTATTACTTCATCTGTATGCTCCTCTAATAAGTCACATGGTTAATGGTGGAGTTCTGTTTTCCTCCTACAATTTATGAAATTATGATGGGAGACTCAGTTATAAGTTTGGTTCGTATTTCCCCTGGTCTATCCAATGTAACCAAAATTTACATCGTATACAAGCCAGAGCTTTGCTGTGTGGACAGAAGCAGAGGCATGAATGGCTCAGTGATGTGTTGTTGCTCAAGGTAGTGGCAGAGGCTATTGTAAAAATACTGCTCATAGTTGGACAATGTGGTTTGTATCTGTAATGCTAGCACTACGGAAGAAGACTACAGCTGGAGGGTCTCCGTAATTCTGAGGCTGCCTGAGCACTCTGCTAAGTTAGTATTGTGAAGCACCAATTAGACTTTTTCTGAAGACTCTAAGAAAGTTCAAAGCCAGTAAGTAACCAGTTGCTGTGATAAAGATAAGATTATTTGGTACAATTAAAAAGGTTAACATCTTTTTCAAGATATAGTAATTTGATGGTAAATTTGTCCTTGTTAGGGTTTCTATTGCTGTGGAGAGACACCATGAGTATGGCAACACTTGTAAAGGAAAACACTTAATTGGGATGACTCACTTACACTTTCAGAGGTTCAGTCTATCATCATAATGCTGGGAGCATGGAAGCATGTAGGCAGACATGGTACTAGCTACATTTTGATCAGCAGGACACAGGAAGTGGACTACACACACACACACACACACGCATACACACACACATACACACATAATCATACAGCTGGTTTTATTCTATTTTAGGATCATATTATTTAAAATTTCTCACTTTCTTAGATAGAAGCTTCAAATTAATATCAAGTGATGTTAGCAATCTCACTTTCATTTCATGTTGGCAAATATTTAGAAAATAAAAATACATAAAGTAAAGTGTATTTCCTATTATCTCAAAAACTGACAAATGCATAAGAAAGTGTCTAGTGAAAGTAAGTCATCCTTACCAAAACTAGAGGCGACTGACGAGAAATTGACAACATAAATATTTGAGAACATTTGTTCATGGATTGTAACTCCAAAACTGTTGAAGTTTCTTTATTTAGTCATGTGCACAGTCTACACAACTTTGTTGTGGTTGAAGTCCGGACTACTTGGTGCCTTTCTAGCCTCTTCCTTTATCTGTCTATTTTAATATTTGCAGATGCATCTGCACACTTAGTAGATGCTGCTCTTTTTCATAGACATACATTTTCAGTCTGCTTAATCTCTGTGGCTATTTTTAACTCCCTTTTGTGTCACTGTCCCTTCATATCCACCCTCTGCCCTTTCAACCCCCCCAAAAAAGCAAAATAAAATAAAATTTAAGAGAAAAAAATTAAAAGTGAAAAACCAAAAACAAAAGGAAAAAATCAATATTAGGGAAGTTGTAGTGTGGCACAGTGAGTCATTCAGTAAACCCTTTTTTCCTTAAATCTTAACTTGCAAGTGGTCATTGCCAAGAGTCATTGGTCTGGTTTGAGGCCGCCAGTTTAAGCTACACTGTCCATGCCAAGTCCTCGCTGGAACTCCTCTTGGATACCCTGTTGTTGCCCTGTGTCGTGGAGATCCTGCCGCATTGTGTCTTCAGGACTTGTCCCTTCCTATTCTTCAGCAGATCACAGACAGGGAAGATGCTATGGTGGGCCAAGTCATAACCCTGGTTCTGGGCTTGGGTAGTTGCAGAGTTGGTCATTCCACCAGCTCTCCCTTGTCCTCACCACCAAGGTGAGCTCTCCTGCATTGTCCTGGCTGGTTCACCCCTTGTAGTAATGAGCAAGGGCCAGGGCCAGTTCTTTCACTTTTGTGTCCTCAGGGTCAGTTATCCCACACCTACACTTTCAGGGTCAGCTCTACTGTGTTGTTCAGGCTTGGTGTAGGGGCCACTCTCCCAAGTGCTACTTCTATAGCTTTGGGGGCATGGTAAGCTTTTAGCATGCCATAATTTGACCAGAGTTACTTATGAATATACCATTTGTTTTATGTAGCCTGCACTCTTTCCAGATAGCAGTATGGGCCAAAAGGATATGAAAAGCATATTTGGAGTCTGTATAAATGTTTAGGGGCTATCCTTGTGCCAAATGGAAGGCACAGGTGAGAACTATTTATTCAGCCTGCTGGTTAGTAGTGTGGGCAGGTAGTACCTGTCCTTCCACCACCCCAGTATATAACACTATGGCATAGCCTGCTTTTCAGGTTCCCTCATGTTAAAAGGAATTGCCATCTGTGTACCAGATATAGGTGGCCTGAGGCATATGCCCTCCTGTATGCATAAAGGATGTGGTGGTAATTTTTCTGGGGTTCAATGCAAGAATGATATGGGAAGTTGTCAGTGTTGGGCTAAGGAAGAAGATTTTAAATGCTGAGGGGTGGGAAAGATTGGAAAGTAAGTATGGCATCTTGTACTAGTGCCACTTGGACAGAGAGATCCTGGAAAGGAGACAGAGTTTGTAAGCTTTTATTAGTTAAGAAATGGGATAGGTTGTGGTGGGAGATTGTTTTAGGTGATCCAAAGATGTTTTTTTTTTTGATTCACAATACCTCAGCAGCTACTAAAGCACATATGCAGGCTGCCTGTCCGTGAGTGGTTAGGTCTAATTTTTTGGCAGGTATGCTACAGGTACAAAGGGTGGTCCCAGCTGGTGTTCTAGGAAGCCAAGGACATATCCCTCTCTTTCTATTACATAGAGGGAAAAAGGATGAGTTAGGTATGGGACATGAAGATCTGGAGCCTGCAGGAGAGACTGTTAGAGCTTCTGAAAAGGCTGAGTAATGGGATTGAGGAATGGTTCATGAGAGGATCCAAGAGCTGCCTCATATAAGGGACAAGCCAGGAGAGAAAAAGAGGGAAGCCAGCTATTTCTAGGAATCATAAAATTTCCTCTTTAATAGAGGGGACTGTGAAAGACCAGATTGGGTGTTTTCTATCTAAAATGATGGTTTTGTGACTTGGGATAATGGTTAGCCTCAAGTAGGTGACCTGAGGATTGAGCAGTTGAACCTTGGAAGGTGAGACTCTATAGTCATGACTGCATATAGAAAATAGATATAGAAAAGCAGAGGTGTTAGTTTGGCTAATTTCTAAGGATAGGCTACAAAGTAAAACGCCATCCACATATTGTATGAGTTTAGATTTGGGGAGAGACAAGGTGAGTAGGTCAGAGGCTAGGGCCTGGCCAAAATAGATGTGGGCTGTCCAAAAATCCTTGGGGTAGGTGAGTGTCAGGGTCAATCCAGATGAAAGAAAAGGTATTCTGAGACTGAGAGCTGTGAGGGATAGAGAAAAAAGCATTCTTAAGATCCAGAACTGAGAAATAAGAGGGCCCTAAAGGGACAGCAGAGAGAAGGTTGTAGGGATTAGGCATCATGGGATAGAAAGGGACTACTGCAGAATTAATGAGCCTGAGAGATCTTGAACTAGACAGTAGGTTCTGTTAGGTTTCTTAACTACAAGTAAGGGGCATTAAAAGAAGAGGATGTAGGACGAATTTGAATTTTTTTGTTAGGAGGTCAGAGATGATTTGTTCAAGTCCCCAAAGCCTCTGGAATGGAAATGGTACTAAGCTTGGGTAATGTACCATATAGGATCCTGTAGTTGAACAAAATGGGGTAATGGTGTCTAGCAAGAGAGGAGTTTGGGGTATCCCTGACTTGAGAGTCTCTGGGAGGCTAGCAGAGGAAATGACATATTGGAACCAGTAGAGTGGGTGGCTAAGAAGATGAGAGGTGCCACTGGCAAGTTTGTGGTCAGGTGAATGGGGGGGGGTGAGAAAAAGAAACGGAAGTTCCTACTTTGGCTAAAAGATCCTTCACAGTAAGGGCACAGGACAGGTTAGCACAACCAAAAATGAGTGAGTTAGAGGAATACCCCTGAAAATGCAATTGAGTTGTGGGGTCTGATGAGGTAGGTAAGGCTGTCCCCCTACACTGACAATAGGAAAACAAGGAGAAGTGGGTCCCCCAGATTCCTTCAGGACCAAGTCTGTGGCACGGGTGTCCAATGAATTGCCATGATACTTTGATGTCCTCCCCGGGCTCCCTGACAGAAATGACAGTGGTTGGGTCAAAAGAGCCTGGGTCCCCTCAGAGAGTGAGGGACAGGCAGATCTTGCTTTGAAAGGGAGCCTTTGCACATGCATACAGAGCCTTGCACAGGCACACAGCACATGGCATAGCCATAGAGCACATGACATAGTGATGTATGGCCATAGGACCACTGCACTGACTAAGTACTTGCCTGAATGCTGGTGGATGCATCCTATTAGCTGACAGGGATAGACCTGAATGTCAATAATGATTATTGAGGTTAGGTTTATCACTGGCTTAGTCGATTAGTTAGATGTGATTGATAGTATACAGATACTCTTATTTTTCAATTTTATCTTTATAGCCACTTTTTCTAGCCAAGTTATATTTTGCTGATTTCACCAGAAACAAGCTAATGAGGTGTGAAAGGAATTAATATCTGTGCCATTTTCCTGGCCCTACTGGAAGTGTCCAAGATGTGAAATTGTCAACAAGACCTTGACTGGGCTAGGGTTGTTTGTAAGTTTGACTTGGGCTACAGAGTCCTTGCAAAAAAGGCTTGCTCATTACATAGATGATGAAAACAGATGTCAGTCCTTGAAGACCACCCTTACATCTTTCTTCCTTACACAGTCTGCTCAGCAGAGCTGTTAATGGTGCTGTACCTAGGTTCTCCCAGATCAACTGAGGAGATAGAGGGAAAAGAGTCTAATGCTGTTTAATAGGTCTAGCCTCAGAAGTGATAAACTCTCCTTGTTGCTCAGTTGCTTTGGCCATAGTTATTAACCTGGATGTAATGTGGAAGGGAATTTCTCAGTGCAGCATTGGTGCAGATCTTTTAAGTTATCACAACGCTCAACTTTCACAGCAAACATATAATAAAATCAAATTGTCTATAATTTTTGCAGGTTATTTTTTATCAATTTTGTAGATGCAGAAAAGACCACTACACCATTGTAGTACAAACATTTTATAAATCAGAAATATCATGAACACACTTAGATTTTAACATATCTTAATACATGACAAACCTGCAGCCAAAATAACAGTAAGTGAAGATAAACTGACATCATTTCCTCTAAATTCAGAGAGGAGTCAACAGTCTCTGAAGGTGGGGTTTAAATGAGTCCACCAGACCCAAGATAAAAGATGAGTAAATAACCACCACAGTCTTCCTGCTCCAGAAGATGCAGCCTCTGCCCTTTCAATGTTCTCACTGAAACCCAAGAGAGCTCAAGCCAGCCTCTCCTCTACTTTATAAGGAGTTACCTCTCAACCTGAAACCAGGCCCAAAGGGTGTGGCCACCATTGCCAGTGCACTGGCAAAGCAAGATGTCACTATAATTCCCCTTTTGTCTAAACAAGATGTTTTTAAGCCTGATACAAAAGCTATGTACAATGATAGCAAATATCAAATACAGTCCAGGAGAAGGAAATGTATAAACATGCACAAATTTAGAACTATAACCAGCAAGAACAACATTAAACGATAAATACATACTAAATGACCAGCCCCAGGGTAATGGCATAACAGAAATTACTCTGATTGCTATCCTATTTTGGAAAGTATAAGTCTTGTACCTAATATGTTCTATCTAAGATAAAACAGAATATTAGCTGAGACTATCTAGTCTTCAACCTCATCAAAGACCTGAGAAGGAAAATAGCATCACTGTGGTAAGCAGGACTTGCAAGTGTGTGACTTCCTAAAGGCACAAACAATGACAGAAATAGCAGGCTACCTGGACAGTCACCCAAGGTCTCACAGTGATGTCAGGGCAACCAACTTTGGCTATGGCCTAGAGTATCTGACAGACTATATCATAAGCAGGAAAAATGAAAGATAATTTTAGTAGTATCTTTAAGTTTATCTCCTGATAGCCCTGTTAGGACAGTGTTCCAATGTCAGCAGTCGAGGTAGGGTTAGTTCTTTTCCCAAAAGGCCAGTAAGTCAAGAAGAAAAAGAACTCCAAATGGAGTGTCATCAGTGCCCATCGTACTCGCAGAAATAGCTTGGTACTGTCAGGAGCAATTGTGTCTCATGCCAATGGAGTTCTAAATTATTAAAACATTTAAATGCCATAATTTGTAGGTCTTTGAAGTGTTTGATGATTAAATATCTAAGTTTGGTACATCTCTAAGGGCATATAGAACCTGACTAACATCATTAGGTATAAGAAGCATGGGTAACTATACTCTGTAATTCTCAGAAACAGAATTACTGTCATGAAGTGATTACACCTCTCAGACTCAGATCCAGGTTCAATTTAGTTCTGATACAAACACTGAAACTACATGGATACATATGATTTGGTCTAGAGTAAATTTTATTTAATGTTTCTAAGAAGACTTTACAAGAGTATGTAAATAAAATTATATTTCATATCAAACATTCATTAAATCAAAATATTTATAAAAACTCTCTACCATGATGCATCCAAACTTTATGAACAGATGTGAAAAATTAATCAAGCATAAAATACTAGGGTTCAAATGTATGAAAATGATAGCACACAGAAACAGTCTGCCAACTCAACATGGAAAGGCAGCAATACTGTGAGAGGTAAGTACTGTTGAAATAATCCTAGCCCTCTCTTGTCTATACTCTTTGCCTTAAGAAGTATTTAAATACTCAATTGCTTACAGATAAATTTGTTTTTACTTTCACAGGAATCAGCAGAAATATATAGGCTTGGACTATAAGTAACACAGCCGCTTGTTTTGGTATATGAGTACTCTGGAAATCTGCAATGAAGAAGAAAATATTAACAATTAAAAACAGTAAGGATGTTTAACATTATTTTTATTAACTTTAAATGTTTTGGTAACATTTGAGTGAGATACTTACAAACCGAGCAATTTGGGGTTTTGTTTATTTGGTCTTGTTTGATTGCCTTTCCGCAAACTTTCACAGTTTGAAATACAACACTGTGTAAAACTCAGTTACTTCCTCCCTGGCCACTATCACTAAGACCAGAGAATAGATTCTAGGTATGGTTTTGTTATTTGTTTCTTTGTTGACTCTTCAGTACTGTCAGAAATAACTGATTTGTATCTTTTGTCTTTTGAGACAAGGTCTCAGTATGCAGCTTTGGCTGACCTGGAACTCAGACCAGGCCAGTCTTGAACTCAAACATCTACCTGCCTGTCTGTCTAGTTGGAATTAAAGGTGTGTACCAAGATGTCTGGCCAGAAATGTTTTTGATGTTATGTTCTATTTGGTTACAATGTATGAGTTGGGGAAAAAAAGAAGCAAAGAAAAGCACAAGAAACATATATGGAAAATGAGACATATACATAAGCACACACTCAGAAAACCCATAAAAAACAAAGTTAGAAAACATAACACATGAAGAAAATATCTGAAAGGTTAGAAAAAAGTACCCTGACAAAGTGTTATAAAAGAAACAAAAACTCTCTACCACTGAGTTCATTTTGGGTTGTTTTGTGTTGGTCAACTACTGCTAGACATGGGGCCTGCCCTTACGTATTGTTTGTATAGAATTTTATGAAGGGGATATGGATCTAGGATCTTGGAGGAGTTGAGGGAAGGAAAACTGCAATCAGATTGCACTGTACAAAAGAAAATCTAGGAGTTGACCCTAGCTAGGGGGAAAGAGCATAAATTTTGTCACTGTTTGACTCTCTAGATTTCATGCTTATGAATGAGAATGCAATCCAAGAACAATATTTATTCACAAAATAATTGCTGAATATTTGAAGATGATAAAAATAGTGAAATCCATTAGAACAACAAAAATGACCCTGCTTTGTTCTCTGGGCATGCCTGTACCTGAGCCTGAATAGACATGTCTTACAGTAAGGAAAAGAGTAAAGACAATTTTCTCATGGTCTCAGGCACACAACTTGATGTTACTTGAACATGAGCTTGAATGTTATGAGTGGAACAATCATGTTTGCCCTTTGGGACTTTATATATTCTCATGCTCTACCCAAGATATTTGAACTTCTCAGTCTCTGACAATGATTTTTCAGTAGAAACAGCTAGGATAAATTCATAAGAAGTATGCCTCCCCACAAAAAACATCCTCAATAGCCTCAATATCCAGACACTTACAGATCTTTTGAGGGGGCTGAGCCATCCTCCCACAGCCAGGCATGCTGTTCCTCACTATAATGCATTCCAATCCAGAAAAAGGTTTGACTGGAGCTCATAAAACTCTGCGTAGAGGCCGAAAGAACAAGATAACTAAATCTGAATGTACTCTGAGATCAACTTACATTTTAAAAGGCATTCAGATTCAGATTGTGGGTTCTCAAGTTGAATTCTTTTTGAAGTTCTGATCTGGGAGGCATAGTTACATGTTTTAGATTTCTCATTTACCAGACTACATTGATTCATGTGGGAAAACACTACAAAATCTTGCTTCTTGAAAGGTGAAAGTTGTCATAAAGAAAATGAGATTCCATCATACATTGATCTCTTTCATGTGATCAATGATCAAACATGACCCCAATGACAACATTTTATACCCCTTCAACCTGAGCAGAACATGGACAGCTTGAGAATTTCTTCATAAGAATTGAGTGATTTCCAAAATGAGCCTGGTGGCTCAAGCCTGTAATCCCTGGTGATCAGGAGAATGAAGCAGAGTTTCACTTCACTGGGCTACACAGAGAGTTCAAAGGTAAGCCTCAGATACTTCCCTCTGTCTCAAAACACATAGTAAAAGACTTTTTGTTGGATTTTTCTCTGTGGCTTTGGAGGCTTTCCTGGAACTAGCTGATTAAAGGTGTGTGCCACCACTGCCTGGCTAGTAAAAAATCTTTTTAAAAGATGTTTGAGAATATAACATAGAAGTAGAGTGTTTGCTTTACATGTGTCAGCTCCTAGGTACACTACCATATGAAATACTCAATAACAACAACCATAATCCAAGAGTTGTTATATTCATATGATCCACTGCTGGTTCTACATTACATTCTGGAAAAATTGCAAAAAGCCATATGACACATGCAAGAGATTATGTATTCAGCTCCAGTAAATAATAATAAGAGTCTCTCTGTTGGTTCTTTTGGTATAGTTAAAAAAGGTGCCTACTAATTCTAGAAAAGTTAAAGGGATTGCACATTAGCTCCTAATGTACTCAAAAATTTACCTTTACACTACAAATACTTGAAGAATTTGTGTAGACTTTTTAAGAATATTTCAAAGTACAGCAAACTGAGGATCTAAGCAACCACCATGGTCTACCTGGTAACAAAGACCTGTATGAGTGTGGTCAGCTTAGTTGCAGAGCACATGTCCCTAGTTGAGGAAGAATGTAAGAAACAAGAATGAAATACATGCCATTTCATTTCTGGTTTCAAAATGAAGAAGACTGGAATTCTTAGAGGCACAGAAATCTCTGCTTTCTTCCCAAGATTTTTCTTCTTTGGAAATGAAGTAACAGTTACATTGATAACCAATCCACTTTTCTAGGCAATGACAGCATTCAGAAACTAAAAGATGAAGCACATCATTAGAGATTTCAGCTTCTTTGATGCTACTTGACCTTCCAAAAGTATTTGCTAATTGTTCATTTTTTTCTACAAATACTCCTTCAGAATATGCTATATACATTTCTGGACTGTTAGTCCAAACACTTTGCTCCATGGAGAGGATATTCTAAATAGAGAGGGATTCAAAATGAAATCATTTTCTGTCCTTTGTTATTTTTAATGATAATTAGATGAGAAGGAAATGGAAATCAAGCATGTGGCAGCAAACAGGAGAGAGTGGCAGTCAGAAGAATGACTTTGAGGATGTACCCACAGCTAAGGTTTATAGTGAATAAGACTAATTAGATGAAATGTACTTACAGGGAGGGCCCCTACCAATTACCTAAGTCAGAGAAGCATACAATACTTTGAAAGAATTCT
The DNA here is from genome assembly GCF_017639785.1 of Mesocricetus auratus. Taxonomy (NCBI): domain Eukaryota; kingdom Metazoa; phylum Chordata; class Mammalia; order Rodentia; family Cricetidae; genus Mesocricetus; species Mesocricetus auratus. Next base: position 741,196 of record NW_024429187.1, on the reverse strand, counting down.
TAAATTCTTATGTGTTAAAAATTGAGGATAAATAAACTAAATAATTTCAAGATTGATGGACAGTTTATGGGTAATAGTGTGTCAGCATCTCTCTTCCTTAGTAATAAGCATTGAAATTCATAGTAGGCACTCAAATCTTCATCACACAAATAACACTAAGTTGAAATAAGATAAAATTAACTACATTATCGGGAGGTTATTAACTTGAGGAGCATTTGAGAAATAATATTAAAATAGAGTTTTGGACTATCTCTTGAGGGTAAGTAAGGTTTATAATTACAAAGATGTCTGCACTGTATTATGAATCAAAAAAGTTAAAAGGAAAGAATATGAAAGCATAGATTATTGGAAAAATACAAAATAAGATTTGTCTATAATGCTTATTGCCATTTAATTTTGTTTATTAATTATTCATGAACACTCTTTTTTGTTTGTTTTTTGAGACTGGGTTTCTCTGTGTAGCTTTGGAGCATATCCTGGCACTCACTCTGTAGACCAGGTAGGTTGGCCTCGAACTCATAGAGATCTGCCTGCCTGGCCTCCCAAGTGCTGGGATTAAAGGCATGGCCACCAACTACTGGCTTCATGAACACTCCTTAAGAAATATGTTTCTGCAATTTCAGGCTGGCATCTTACCTTTTCCTTAAATTTGTGATGGTGTTTTGCTAGATTTTGTACCTGTAGTCTTCTCAAAAGCCCTTACATGAGAAAATTGGCACCCAGCTTGGTACAATGAGGCAGTCACGCAACCCTTTAGATGTAGAATGTAATGGTTCTTTTTCAGGGTACTGGGGCAGGCTTTCAAATGGAGAGCAGAAACATTCCTACTCATCTTCTTCCTCTCTTTGGTTTCTAGCCATGACATGAAAAGCTATGCACCCAGACATGCTTCCACTGTGACGCATTGTCTTGGCACAGGTACAAGACTGGCGAGCCCAGCCAACCGCATACCAAAATTTCTACAACTACGAGGAAAAAGTGAAGATCTTCTTACTTAAAGTACTTCTTATGTAGCCTAACACACACAATTCAGTGTAATTTTATTTTCCTTATACTATAGCACAATACAGTGAGACTCTTACTAAGTGCAACCATGCTACTGCACATGAAAGCGAACTTCTCTGTCTTGTTCTCTATCAATCAAAGTTTGTGAAAAAAAGCAGAACTTACCTTCCTGGAATTCTACAATGGAAGCTGGAGAAGTTACTTGTTGAATACTCTGTATTGTAAATGCTACAAGACATAAGTAGATATTTGCTTAGTTTGACATATATTTGTTAAATAAAATATTGTACATTAGAAAAATTAAATACTCATTATTAAATTAGTTCATCATGATGTTGATTTTTTCTATAGATTTGCTTAGAAACACTTACAGTTTTTCATCAAAAATCCCAAAGTAATCATCAGCAAAACACACTTTATTCCAAAGATCACAGACATCAACCTCCACAGAGCGATCCTAGAAACTATAGAAAAATACCAAACACATAAATTAATGACTAACAGGTTAAAATGTGAACACAGAAGATGAAGTTCTTAATAAGAGAAGGAACCCAAATCCTTCCTGGGATGGCACAGCTGTCTCTCCAGTGAAATACTGGGGAATGAGAACATTACTGGAGACCTCCACCCAACAACAATCTTTTGATGTGGTGTGCCTTATTCTTTGATGAGGTCATTCATACATATTTTATGCCTCATTAGAACCCTTTACCACCGATTTGTCCTCTCTAAATCAGCAGTGAAATTTATCTCTACTGTAAGAATAGATCAGCATGTATCTGTGGTTCACAGTGGCTTGTTAAATAGACATTTTTTTCCTTTCAAGAATATCATGGATAAAAAAATTCTGCATTAGAGAAATGATAAAAATGAAAGATTAATCACAATGTTATTTTCTTACAGCTTAAAAAAAAAGTGAGTGCCTAACAGAAATCTAAAAGAGCAGTGTCAAGATCCAGAGTCTGCCATTTGTCACATTCCTTTTTTTTTTTTTTTCAGGAGAATACCATCATGAAAGGTTTTCTTTACAGGTCTGAATGCAGACCATGCTCAGACTAGTAGCTAGTAGAGGTCTGCAGGAAAACAGAGCAGAGCCTTCTAGACTTGGTGTGGTGGGGTTCCACACTGATGTATGGGTTCAGGATCTGATTCAGTTCACAGCATTTTGAATTATGACACAAAGGTAACCTTTGACTTTCTGTTTGCTCAACATTATCATGGCTTAAATGCAAAAGTCACTTGCTTATTGGCTGAAATAGTAGTTGATTCTCTCTTAACATTAGAATATTGTCAAAAAAATAGTGCTGCCACCAACAACAGTACAAAGCAGCAGTGAAAAGGCCACAACACAGACAGCAAATTTATTTATAAAGTGTTGTGTCCTTAATATCTGCCATTCTCTATTTCCATGCTAGAAATATGGTGCTGATCAGTTAATCAGTTTAGTTTCAGTTTCATTCTGAATTTATCAAAAACCATTCTCTAACTCAGTTAGAAAAGGTTTACAAGAGGTTTAACTTCATAAAATCATGTTCAAGTTTCAAAATGTAGAATCAAGAAAACAATGAATGCAGAAAGTGTTAAAGCATGGAAAGTCTAAACCATCCAAGCTGATTATGTACTTTCTGTTTTACTTGTATTATAGCCGGCCCTGAAATTACTTAACCCCTGAGACATCGTGTCTGGTTATTATTTTATCATTGCTGTGATGAGCCACACGTACCTGCCATGAGAAGTGATGTTCCAAGAGTGATTTAGAGATGTGTTTATGCTTAAGAATGATGTGGATCCCAGAGCTGGGCAGGAAGCTAAGGAGGAGACAATAAGCATTAGAAGAGACAGGGACATTGTTTGTTACAGTGATGCTCTTGAATCGTCTGCTGGTGGTACACCAATGCACAGTAGGAGTGAGCAGAAATAAGGCCGCAAGCTTCTAACATGACCCTGGAACCACAGCACAGGAAATTCTCTCTGAAACTTTGACACAAAACAGTAGAGCAGAAGGAGATGGGAGAGAGCTTGTTTTCAATGTGTGAACACCAAAAGCTGTCTCTAAAATCTGTTAGAACATAGGGGCAAGATGTACAAATCAATGATAAATTCCTTTATTATTATAAAATCCCACACAGAATTTATACCTTTACTAAAACAAATACTTTAAAGCTCACATTGTGTCAAAATATTTGCTTTTGATGGCTTAATAAAGAAGATACCAAATTTGATAATGAGGAAACTAAGGCAAATAAATAGTGTTAACTTGCCTAGGGCTACTTTAACTTGATGTACAAGGAATATATTTCAAGTCAATCACCTACCTGTACTTGCACATCCTACACTGGCATTTCTCTCCTTTAGTGCAGACTAATTGGAATATCCACGTCTCCCTCTGTGGTTCTGATACATGATGTAGTCACCCAACCACAGCAGGCAAAACTCAGGCACAATGAAAACAACATCCACTACTATTGTGCTCCCCCTACCCCCACCTCTCTCTGTCTCCCTCCCTCCTTCCTCCCCTCTCTCCCTGGACACACATTTTTACCCTTCCCTTTCATTCTTTCTAAACCACCAACTCTACTTGAATCTGTTCCCTTTGTGTACACAGATAACCAAATTGTTTTCACACAATGGGGTCCCTCCAACTCATCTCCACTCAAAACAGAGTTTATTTGCCCGAATTATCTCACTCGGATATTTGATAAACTCTGGTCAAATGCTGTCTGAACCCCTGTATATATGGTCTTTTTGTTTCTCTTAGAACTGCTCAAAACCTTGGTGTTCCCATTCACGACAATCCATAGTGATGACTACTTACCACCAGGCTGACCTTTATTGACATATCTCAGAATCTGATACAGCTAAGCAACATTGGCTTTAAGGCAGGAAAATGTAGACAGAGTTAGGATTGACTTTTCTGCATGAGGCTTTTGCTAATCTGCATGAGAAAGTTCACTCTAAAGTATAATCATTGGGGAAAGACGACAACAGGGGATGCACATGTGAGTGTGATGTGTGTAGTGTTCGTAAAAACTGAAACTTGGATTAAGAATGACTCCCATGAACTTTTATTGAAAATAATATATCTACCATTTCTGATGTGGGCTAAATCTGTTATTAATCAATATAATAGAACTGAACTTTAAGAAGAGAGCCAACAGAGGGTATGAAAAAGGAAGGATGGGAAAATGGTGTTAGCTCGCGTTTATACCAAGAAGAAGCAGAGATTCACAGCTAAACACTGAGCCAAAATCCTGTAATCCAGTTATGGAGAGGGGGGAGTGATGTGCAGTTATACTTAGTAGATAATGGTCCTCAAACTTGTCAGAGATCTGCTTAAAAAGACATATAAAATATTTAATGGGGGGCTACCTTAAATGTGCTTCCCATATAATGAGATATATGACTACCTTAAATGCTATCCTAGAGCCTTCATCCAGTAGCTAATGGAAGCAGAAGCAGAGATTCACTGCAAAGCGCTGAGTCAAACTCTTGGAATCCAACTGCAGAGAGGAAGGAGTAATGAACAAAGGGGTTAGAACCATGCAAGGGAAACCCACAGAAACAGGTGACCTTAGCAAGGGAACTGGGGAACCAGCATAAGACCAAACCAGGTCCCCTGCATGTGGGTGTCAGTTGGGGGACCTAGGCAGTCTATGGTGCCTCTGGCAGTGGAACCAGTATTTATCCCTAGTGCATGAATGGGCTTTGGGAGCCCATTTCCTATGGAGGGATACTCACTCAGCCTAGATACATGAGGGCTAGGTCCTGCCCCAATGATGTGTCAGACTTTGATGATCCCCCATGGGAGTCCTCATCCTCCCTGAGGAGTAGACTGGGGGGAGTGGGATGGGGGATTGGTATGGGTCATGGGAGGGAACTGGGAATGGTATGTAAAATAAGATTGTTTTTAATTTAAATAAAAAAATATAAAAGACTATAAATATTGTTAGCTTCTGTTTTTTTGTTTTGTTTTGTTTTACCAGAGACCACCAATAGTAGTATAGGGAATTCATTTGTACTATGGACTTCATTTTCCCCAGTGTTGATATCTTACATAGCTAGCTGCAAGTGAAAACCAGGAAGCTGACACTGGTGAAATCCATAGAATTTACCCAGATTTTGCCAGTTGCATAAGCATCCAGTGCCTTGTGTGGATAGGTGTGCATAGTTCAATAATACATACATTTTTAATCATGACCATATAATGGTTTTTGTATTATAGAAAATAGTTATTACTAAATATTTTGCTAATCTGAAGTATGACTTTTATGGAAAAGGAGGATAAACAAAAAATTTTACCAATGTTTGCCAATTTTGTGTAAATTTTTTGTTTCAATGGGGAAGAATTTAATACATTATATGCCAATTTTAGTGTTTGACTTTTATGTCTCATTTGAATATACATGTTCATGTGTAGATTTGTCTACATATGTGCATATGAATTTTGTATGTGAGTGTATGCATTTCAATGAAGCATTTTGACATTCCACTCTTTAATTTATGGAGAATAGTATCTTTATGTAAACAAAATCACACAAATATACCCAGCAAAGAGGAATTCCTCCTATCTCTGAACATTCTTCTTGGAGTTTAAGATTCTGATGTCATTTTAATTAAGCATTCAAGTTCCTTTTTGTCATTAAGCCCTGCCATAGACCATTTGTAAGAATTTACTAAGATGTTCTTTTATGAGCTTTCTCTTGACTTCTTCAAGGTCCTTAACAGTGACCTAGTACTTCCCATCCAGATGAGTATTCGGCAGAGTAGAAATTATTGCCATTCTAATTTAACACCATATTTCACTTGACCTCTGGTATGCTGTCTAGTAATTTTGAAGTTATACTTTGGAAGCTGTCTTTTTTAAACAAATGCAAAAGTATCATTTCACATTTTCAAGCCAGTTTGCAGATTTAGTCATGGTTATTTGCCAGAGACATTACACAGTATACTACCATGTTTCTATATTCATACTGATTTAAAAATACCAAGAGACACACTTCTCACAGCGAACTAAGAAGAAAATCAAAGCGGCAACCTACACATGGTTCAGTCATCGTTTACTCACCCTGGATGAGAAGTGACAGCATGCAAGTGTGGGCTATGAAGTTCCTTCTGAGCACCAGACCCTGCTTAGGTGACTATTTTACACAAGAGTAATGTCTTCATGGAAGGGTCCAGATGAATACGACCTAATGATAACGTGTTTTAAACAAAAAAAAAAGTTCACATTTCTTCTTGGTTGTTTAGAGTATAAGGATGTTTACAAAGCCAAAATAGAAAGGTGTATACAACTTGTTTTGTAATTTCAGTCCCTAATGTATACCTTTTCTAAATATTAGTAAACTACAGAGGACTTCCTGAGAGAGTTGAAGCTATAGTTCTTCATCTCCTGGGTAGCTGAAAATAGTTTAACTGTGGTGAGTCTGGGTGGGACTTTGGGTCATTATTCTGAAATAGCACAGCAAGGTTTGTTGATTCGTCAGCTCTTGACATCCAAAGCTCAAGCACTTCCATAGATTATCAGTGAGATAGCAGTGATTCTTTTTCTTGTCCTTTCAGCACAGATACCTACCTTTTTAATATCTTGGTAACTGTCTGCTAATGAAACCTGAACAAAAAGAAGAGGGAATGTCACAAGTAAAAAGATTCCCTATGAGCAAAAGGTGCGCCAATCCCCAGACAGAAGACTAAGAATCAGTAAGGCCATCTAAAGGACTCAGCATATAGCCCTTGGACACTAAGTTTTCACTTGAGGAGTGAGTATACATGTTTCTTTCCTTTTTTCACTATTCATCTGGCTTTCCTGAAGCTCACTATGAAGTTCAGAGAAGCATGAAATTGAGGTAATTCTCCTGCCTCCACCTCCCAAGTGCTGAGATTACAGACATGAGCTGACATGCCTGGGATTCAAGACATGGCCATTGATCATTGGCTGCAAAGAGTTTGGAGACTAACTCTTTAAAAAGGATTTAATTTTATTATTTTTTGAAAACTTTGTGTGTAGGGGGGCATATATACATGCAAACAGTTGTTTGTGAAGGTTGAAGGTGTCACACTCCCCTGGGGCTGGGACTATAGCCATTGTGGGCCACCAGATTTGTGTGTTAGGAATTGTGCTTGGGTCCACTAGAAGAGCAGCAAGCACTCTTAACAATTGAGCCATCTCTCCAGGTCTGGAGAAAGCCTTTTAAGGGACCTCTCTGAATTGTGAGATGAGCCCAGGCACTGTTTGGATCTGGCTTCAGTCAACAGCTCAGTTATATTCCATGAACATAAAAACCATCCCTGACATATGTCACTGTACACGGCTGAGAATCACCATCCACAGAGATACCATCACCTGAAGTACTAGCTCTTGCTTACGTGAGCCTTGATATGACCATGTGGTCTAGGGGAGAAATAGAGGGTGATTGACAGGGGGAATGCTAAAAATAGGAGGCTATTGCAAAAGGTTTTGGAATTGAAGCGTTTCCACTGACCACATAGCAGAAGACGCAGGAGGTAAGAAGGAAGGGGGCGCAAGCCAGCTTTGCAAGTGTAGCTGTGGTTGATCATTATCGCTCTAACTGCAACACTGGTGTGGTTCTAGCAAAGCATGGCCACAGGAAGCAGCATTAAATTCGAGCCTATGACAAGCAAGGTAAAAAAGTGTCAACCACAAAGATAACCCAATGAACATGAAACATTGAGTGGACTGTAATTACCACTCGCTGTTTCCTGGGATCCTTTAACTGTCTTCCTCTAGAGGACTCAGAGATAATGAATAGGCAAAGGCTGGAGAAGAATTTGAAAGAATTCCATGCACAGCTATACGATGCTTTTCATAGTTCCTCACATCAGAAATAAGTCAAATGTGGCTTAAAAAAAGAGTTTAATGTTCTGATGAAATTTGTCATGTTGCCACTGATTTAAAAACAAATGTGGAAACACAGAACTCGAGGGCAGCAAAGTCTGTCACCAGTATTGAAACAGGAAAAGTTCAAAACAGGGAAAAGTTGTTCAAGTCAGATGAAAAGAAAGCTGACACCTGGCAAAGACTAATAAAATGTGAACTTGGAATTGTAGTCTATTATGAACCCATGTTTACCAGTCACCCATGTGGCTATGCCACTCTGATAGTCTAGCATGAATGCAATCATAGATTAAGAATTTATTTTTCAAGTAGAAACTTTGTTTCTAGTTTTTAACACTATAGTATCTCATTATTTTATTACTAATTGACAATAATTGCCTATATCATGAGTACACTGAAATGTTTTGTGGTGTGGTGGTTAAACCAGTGTGTTTTCAATATAGAAGTCATATATCCTAATCAAGGTACAGCTTTGCTAACAAAGTCAGGAAATAAAGTAAAATCAAGCTAAAATACACCACAATTGCTCTTTTATACAAAGTATTCCCTCGCCATCTCTTTAAGGAAGTAGAACTCAATTTTAGTAAACTATATTGTGTAACTATAAATGTGAAGTTATTTAAATTTGGGAGGTAAAAGCTGTTTTAAGTTTCAGATTTTTCATAGGCAAGAGATGAACATATCATGTTTAAAAATACTGACTTAGAGGTAGAACTGCCATGGCCTATCAAGACACAGAAAATAAAACATGGACCAGCTTAGGAAAACAAAACAACTTGATATCATTCTTTGCCTAAATGGTTATAACACACACATTATCAACAATAAGTCTCAAGTCTCAAAATAGCACACTAAGTGAACATGTCTCATATAGGCAAGTATATGCTATGCTTATCATTTTTAACAAACAAAAGGAACGGCTTAGAAAAGAAATAGAATATCAGTTTCCTCTGGGAAGTGGTACAAATTTGCTGAAATGGGTTATGAAACTTCCTAGTGTATCATAAAGCTATGTGTTTGACTAGTAGTTCCTAGATTCATTGAGTACTATGCTAAGATTTGTGAATTTATGTTATATAAATACTACTTCAAGGAAAGAATTGTAAACAGATTATTAAACTAGCCATTGATAAGTGTGTCATAAGACTATGAGGCAATTGTGTTGACATAGAGAAATTATTCTGAAATCCGCAAATTTTAAGATGCGTCAGTTGATCAATGGAGGGATGGATACATTTGTGATAGTGAGATAGAGAGCAAAGTGGCTATTTCAGTTTGTAAATTAAACTACTTTACATGGAAACCTGACTTAAGCTTTTGTCCCTCGTTAGTTGTATGGGGGATTAAATAGTAGAAAGAGTTGGACAGCATATTGTTGGGCGATTAGACAGTAGGTGAGTTGAACAGCATATTAAATTCAAGCTGATAAATAATTCCAAAATTTTTTAAATAATTCTGGTTCTTATGTGGTCAGATGAGTCGTTTTTTAAATATACTATCTGTTTTCAGTTAACAATACATTTTAACATTTTGTGGCATGTCCACATACACATACATGCACACATGTGTACATATGCACACCCACACATGCACACAAGTATGCTAAGCAGAGACAAGAGTGTTACCGTACATAGATCAAGCTCTTAAGTGTCCAGTGGTTTAACTTGAACTCATCAGCTTTATCTCATTGTTTCATTCAGAAACCGTTTATTACATGTCTTCTAAAATGTGTGCAATATGCAATAAATAGGTTAGCATAAACATTGACAGAGAATGACACTGGAATGTATTTGAATATAATTTTATTTAAGCAAAGACAAACATTTGCAATGTTTTCTTCAGAAAATAAGCACCCAAAAAGTTTGAGAAGAGATATTTAATTTTCATGTCTTGTGTGACTTCATGGGATTAGATATTGTATTTCTTGCAAATATATCCCAGTTCAGTTGTACATTTTTCTGCAAAATAAGTTCCTTTTGATTTATAAGATACACAGTAGTCTTGCTTATTGGTTTCAAGACCCCAAAACCTAAAATGAAAGAAATTCTACTGTTACCAAGAAATTACATGGCATTCAAAATCCACACGATACTGCAGAACTGTTTAGCCTACATACAAAATTTAAAAACCCAACTTTGTGATTTCCATTACCCATAATTCATACTGATAAAATGTTAGTAAACTGCAAAGTTATCAAATCAGTATGGAAATGTAAGTATTAATTAATACTTCCACTAGGAAGAAAGTGTCTGTGGGGAAGGGATGTCAATAGGTTGTCAGGGGAGAAAGGGAAATTAAAAAATAACGAGACTGGGAGCAGGGCTGAGAAGTGTCTCTCAGTGGGGGAGCATGATGCTGGCAAGATTAAGGTTCTGCACTGGATCCATGACATCGCAATAAAAAAAAAAACAGAGCAAAACAAGCTGTGGATAACTCACCTAATTAAGTTTCCAGTGGCATGAATATACATTTAAGCACCACAGTGTTTAGTCTCATGGTGACTGGGAAAACAGTGATGATACATTGCAGACTACATTAATCTTACGAGTGGAGTCATTGGTCTGATGGACCAGGGGACAGAACGCTGAACTAAGGGGGGACTATTCTTGAAACTTAGAGCGAAAGGATTTTGTGCTAAATGAAGGAGTGCCAACTTTTCTCCAGCCAGATAGAAGGAGCTGCCTGATCATCCAGCTAAGGGTGTCATTTCCTGGACGTTTGTCTCTCTTCTGGTAAACTACTGGAAAAGCTCCTTCCTAACGAGGAGGGGAAGTGAAAGAGACTACTGAGACTGATCAGAGAGTTGGGCGATCCAAATCGGGAAAGAGGATGTCAAGACAAGTGTGTGAGGATAAGGTTCATCTGCCTGGGGACTGTATTCAGGGTCAGCTCTAGGAACATCGCCCCCTGCTGGTATCTTTTATGAAGTGATGGGTGAGCAGAGGACTATAAACACTGTTCGGTATTGGTTTTGTTTTATTACTCAGTTCTTGTAGAGTTTTAAATGTTAAGTAGAGAAAAAAAAGTTAAGTAGAGAGCAAAAATGGCTGCTAAAGTAAACTGAAACAAGACAAAACGATGAGCTTTGCTTCCCCAAAAGTTTCTAGTTTGCTTGGGTTTCAATAGGCATTTGTTTCTGCTCCTGTCCAGAATGAGGGAAATCTACCACATGTCTGTCCCACTTTCAAATCTCATAGACAAATTATGTTTAGATCTACAGATTCATGCTGCAGAGGAGGTTTGCGTTGGGGCGAGTCAGATCTCTAATGACTGAAAATTGGTTCTGGGACAGTTTTCTCTTTGGTGCTTTTGGAACAGTATGGGAATACTTTTGCAAATGAGAGAAACTTGGAGCTCAGGGAGCAAGAAGAGAGAGTGCTTATTATGCTGCCCCGAATCCTTACCACCCGTGTGCAGAATCTGTCTAGAGGTGGGGTCCTTGAGAAATACGTCAATTAAAAGGAGGTCATTAGGGTGAGCCCTAGTGTAGGTGGCATCTTCAGAAGAGGAATTAGTGAAAGGACGGAGGGAAGTGGGCTAGAACTAAGCTGAGGAGGGCTTTGGAAGGTATGCCTGTTGACATCTTAGGCTTGGACTTCTAGCTGGGAAACCATAAAAAGAAAATGAAAGCCTGTTCATTTATGCCACACGGTTTCTTTCAGTTTATTAAGGAAATTTGAAGAAAGTTTTCAGAGGAAAATAGATAAAGGGATAAAGTATTGCATGTTTCTTCTGCACATGGGATGTCTCCTCAGTTCTCTAAAGGTGCTGAAACTGTGCCCAGAACCCTTCATTCACACCATAACTAAATGCCTGATGCCATGTGGATACTTACATCTCAGAGGGAAGAACCGAATGGTTTTCCCACAGCCACTGTCTGCTGGCTTCATTATAGTAAACTCCAACCCAAAAGAAAGTCTTCAACCTGAAAATATCCTGAAAGCAAGAAAGCACAAGCTCACAGGGTTCCCATCATGGTCTTTTCATCAGCTCTGTGGACATATATTTATTCTGTGTCTGACTTCCACAGTCACACCAGACAATGCTGTGTTATAAGACAATGAAAAGTAAAAATTTTCTCCTCTCATGGGAGATTTGCAAAATAAACAAATAACTGAGTTAAGTTAATTAAAATAAAAAACAAGTGAGGAAATGGGTAGTTTTGGTTTGACATGAAAAATATGAGGGTATTTTTAAAGGGTCTTTACAGGTTTCTTGGAGACTGACTTTACTCTGGTACCTTCGTGTCTGCAATAAAAAGACTCTCCATTGAGGAAGCACACACAGTAGACACTTTAACTTGATTCCAGCATAATTTCTGGAATTAGAAAAATTTCCTTCATGTTGTCACTTGGTATTCTAGGCCAACATACCTGTGCCATCTTCATGCCAGACTATGCAGAGTTAGTTTGCTTTTTCTGTCTCTGTGCTATTACTAAAAGCAAGTGTTTCTCTTTGAATTCAATACATACACTATATATATATACATACATATATATACATATATATATATATATATCAGTGGTACTGATGATTGAAGTTTAGGCCCCATGTGTATAACAAATGTTTTACCATTAAGCTACATTATTCAACCCCCATACTCTTTGTTGAGTGAGAGAGAGAAAGAGGGGGGATCCTTGTTAAGTTGTCCAGGCTTCCCTTCAACTCACTCTGTAGCCTTGAATCCAAAGGAAATGGGATTGCAGGCCTGTGCCACCAGACCCAACTTCATTCATGAATGAAATTCCAAATATTGTTTTACTCTTTCTGTCTTTTTCATACAATACATAGGCCTACCCTATATTTTGCACATAAAAACTGAAACCAAAGATAGAACTGTTTCATCCTGCAGCCACTGATCCAGCACTAAACGTACACAAGTGTAAGTGGCGGTCAGCTTAACGCTGTCAATTCCTTTGGAGTCCCTGTGCCTTGTGACTCACATTTGCAGCAACTTACCATCTCCTTTTTGCTTATCCTTATGAGACTGGAATTGAGAGACAAGCAGGCTTGCTGACTGTCTCTCCAACTTAGGGCTTCCTTGGAGAAGTAATAACAGCTGCATCTGAACCAGACCCAGTTCTCTGGGCAGGGATGATGAGGTCCTAGGGAAGGAATGTCTGTCACTCTACTGGAGATTCAGACTCTGATGCCATCCACTTGTTTAAAGCAAAGAACTGTACATGTAAAACACTGTATCAATGTTCTATAAAGACAACTAAAATAGTTATGATAAAACTACGAATGGAAACATACTTTGGGCTTTATTTTTATTTGAACTTTTGGACCTTTTCTATTTCAGAAAACATACAGGTGCTGAGACCTATCCGTCCTCACTGCTTAACTGTTAGTTTTCCTATGTCTATGGCACTTGGAGTGGAAACACCCCTTTACATCATCGTTGAATTCTCTTTCTCTGTTGAAAAATTGCTCATCCAAAATTTATTGTCACATTTGTTCATTTCCCATACAAAACCATGGATTCTTGCAAGATTGCTTATGCTGCACACAGACACCAACAATATTTCTGTATTCTTGCCATTTGTTATACAAACCTCTGTCCCACATTAATGTAAATTTCTGGGACCATGTCATATCTTTTCTTAGTTTTGCCGAAGTGTCTTGTTTATAAAGATTCTGTTTGCTATTCATGGAGTTGATACAAACAGTAAATGTGTTTTCCTGATTGAATCTGTGCACAAAGACTAAGAAACCAACACCTACCTTTTTGCTGGATCATGGGACATGTTCTTTCAGGAGATACTACAAAAAATAATCCACATCATAATTAGTTCTTTCTTTTATAGTGACATATCAGCAGAATTAATAAAAGTCTCTGTTCTAGAATAGCAATACACAATTTTATAGAAAATGTTTAAAAGGAAGGTGTTTTTAGTTGTTGCTGTTGTTGTTTCCTGGAGATGGTACTCCAGATCCCAGTGTCTCACACATGGCAGACAGGTACTCTGGCTGTGCCCGTAAATAAAGAGGAATTTTGACAAGTTGCTGCAAGCCTTCCTCCAAAGGAGAGCAGGGAGATGTAATAGGGACACTCACAGTTTGTACTGAAAATAGTCATCGCTATGACTACAGCCATCAGGAGAAGGCACGTGACACCAAGCACACTAGAGATGAGCCTCCATGGAAGTGAGAAATTGTCTGAGAAAGAGAAATCAAAGAGTGGGATCAAAAGCAACTGGCCATAGGGAGTGAGGGGATGAGACAGACAGGGTTTACCCATGGGCTGCTTTCCTCAGCATCACTCTGGGATGCTCTCCTCTGCATCACTCTGGGATGCTCTCCTCAGCATCACTCTAGGATGCTCTCCTCAGCATCACTCTGGGATGCTCTCCTCAGCACCACTCTGGGCTGCTCTCCTCAGCATCACTCTGGGATGCTCTCCTCAGCACCACTCGGGGATGCTCTCCTCAGCACCACTCTGGGATGCTCTCCTCAGCATCACTCTGGGATGCTCTCCTCAGCACCACTCTGGGCTGCTTTCCTCTGCATCACTCTGGGATGCTCTCCTCAGCATCACTCTGCGATGCTCTCCTCAGCACCACTCTGGGCTGCTTTCCTCTGCATCACTCTGGGATGCTCTCCTCAGCATCACTCTGGGATGCTCTCCTCAACAGAGCATCATAATGCTCATTTACCTCTGATTCTCCTACCTAGTCTGTTAAATATTTACACCCAAGGTTCAAAGCAAATAATGCCATGTTAGTAAAAATGCCTGAACAACAGAAATATATTTGCATACTAAAGTCACATGACAAACTAATGTGTCTGAAATATTCCATGGAGCTAGTTTAAACGTCCTTAATTTAAAACAGAGTTCATTAGTCAATACAGGAAGCACAAATACCGCAAGAAAAAAATAAACCCAAAATATCAGTGAATAACTAACAATTTTATGATGCAGAAACTGAAGTAAAAAGCTTTTTCAAGGTGACATTTATGGCTCAAATAATCAATTAGCATAAGTGAGCCTGTAATGTCTATAATTGATCTCCAAACCCTACTCTCTATAACCCTCTTTATCCTAAAGAGGTTGTGTGTGGGGAACTAAAAATGAATACAATTTGAAACCTAAATGGGAAATGATTGGTCCAGCTCTGAGTTCTTCACTGTAAAGGTAACTGCATTGTGAATTAGGAAGTCAGAGAGACATTGTTTGATCAGTCCTTTTCCCTTCCGTATTTCCTGACTCTTTTCTTTTTCTTTTTCTTTTTCTTTTTTTTTTGGTTTTTTCGAGACAGGGTTTCTCTGTGGCTTTGGAGGCTGTCCTGGAACTCACTTTGTAGACCAGGCTGGCCTCAAACTCACAGAGATCCGCCTGCCTCTGCCTCCCAAATGCTGGGATTAAAGGCGTGCGCCGCCAACGCCCGGCCCTGACTCTTTTCTCTAATCCAATGAATATATATCAAGGTGTGCAGTGCAAGGATGGGCCTTAGTAATGGATCTAAGAGTGAGGGGTGGCCCCACTACCAGCATCTCCCACCACATCTGCCTGGTCAGCACCAACACAGCTGAATGCAGTCTACCCTGTCTCCGCAGGCAAACGGCCTGAGGCTGACTCCCATCCGTAATAGACTGCACGTTCACCTTGGTCTTCAGTGACATGCAGTAGCCCTCATACTCTTGGTCAGCTTCTCGCACCTATTTTTGTTTGTTTGTTTGTTTGTTTGCTTTGCTTTGCTTTGTTGCCATTATTCTATTCCCAATACTCAACACTGACTAGATGTGATGTCCCCTTAGGAGACATCGATGAAGATCAACAGATGCTAAGTGAACATTCTATAGATGCAAGTGTCAGAGGCTTATACTTTGTTGCAACAGTTTTTTTTCTTTTTATTAGGGCTTAGTTTTCAGACTACCTAAATACCTATGGAAAGATTTGCCTTCTATATTCTCTGATCTAACAGTACCCTTCACTGGGAATACCCCTATCTTTAAAGTAGACAGGACTGAATGAAGATGGCATTCTGGTTCCCAAAACTTAGCCACTCAAGCACAGACATTTATTTACATTTTTTTTTACTTATTTGACTCTGTGAATTGGCTTCTGCAAAGTCCTAAACTTCCTTTCTGCCATCTAAGCTTGGATCTTCCAGATATTTAGGTCTGGAAAAATCAAGGCTGAGGAAACCAGAGGGACATTCCAAAAATAAAGTATATTCTATAGCTATGTGAAATCTTAACAAAAAACTAATTTTAAATTTGCTGATATCGAGCTTGTTTTGAGTTCCAGATCTGAGGGAAGCGCATCCATCTGTTGCTTGTTTCAGGATATAATGAGAATAAAGCACCCTGCACATATCCAGAAACCCACTACCCAACCAAATTTTCAATGCCCAGAACAAGATTTCAAAACCCAGTGCCCTAGATAGCTAAAGTTACATTACACTTTAATTCCTAAAATGCTGTAGCCAGGAATTCATCCCAGCCTTTTTCACTTCTCAAAAGTTGATTTTTCCATTCGTGGCTAAAACAGCTCTTACTTTAGCAGAGAAACATCTAAACTATCCAGACTGGTCTTTAAATGGTTGTGATATTGAACATTTGGTCTTTCTTGTGGTCTAGATTAAACAGATACTTCATTTTAACTTGTGTGTTTCTAACTAGACTTTAAAAACAGAAGCCTTTCTGTCATTTTTTGTAACTCCCTAGTACTTAACAAACCTTAACCCTAACCTTAATTTTCTTTTTTTCTTTTTTTTTTTTTTTTTTTGGTTTTTTGAGACAGAGTTTCTCTGTATTGTTTTGGAGGCTGTCTTGGAACTCGCTCTGGAGACCAGGCTGGCCTCGAACTCACAGAGATCTGCCTACCTCTGCCTCCGGAGTGCTGGGATTAAAGGCATGCGCCACCAACGCCCAGCTCTAACCTTAATTTTCAACAGTCTCTCTATAATCATCAAATACAGTATCATACCTTCCTCAAGGATGCCTTCTGCTGTGTTTTTGTGCTTCTTACTATGTTTTTGGTATTTTTGTCTCTGCTCATTGAATGACAATTCATTTGAATGAAATGTATTCTTAATATTGTTCTTTTCTTTGAACTTCTGCTGGGAGTTCACACTTAGGATAGAGCGGGTTATAGGCACTTCATTCATCTCCATAAAGAGAAAAAAATCTGTGTGGGAGAGAATGCAAATATGAGCATATTTTAATTTGGGGAGGTATATTTTAGTAAAAAATGAACAAAGCAATAATTTTGTGTTGAAGATTAGATAGGCCCATAAGCTTCTGTGAATTCATGCCTTCAACTTTGAAGCCTAAAGTATATGTAGACATACTACCAAAAACTTAGAAGTAAATGAAATAAAATAACTTTGGAGGAGTTCAAGGCAGTGCAATCAATTATTTTCTAAAACACTATGGTGCTGAAACTCTAAGTCAGCACCTTTCCATGCCATGTACATGTTTACCAGTGGGCTACATTCCCAGCCCTTGGCATTTTGAGGCAGATTCTTGCTATACAACTAGGCAGTCCTTCTAATTCTCCTGCCTTTATTTCCAGAGAGACTGTGTTCCAGGCACGTGCCTGGCGAATTAGTTCTTAGATAAATGTGACTAGGCTGGCTACATAGCTCTTTAGTACAGTGCTTACTCAGCATGTATGAGGTGCTAAGTTTTATCCATAATACCACAAAGAAAGGAAGTGAGGAAGAAAAGAAGTAGCTCTTGTCTTTAGTATAATCTAAAAAGTAATTCAAACATCCAGAAGTCAGAGGCAAGCAGATTCCTGAATTTGAACCCGGCACCTGGTCTATATAGCAAGCTCTAGAACAACCAGAGCTACATAATGGAACTCTTAAGACACACACACATACACACACACAGTACAAATAGATCAAAGACATCAATATATACCCAGTTACACTGAATTTGATAGAAGAGAAAGTGAGAAATATCCTGGAATGCATTGGCACAGGAGACAATTTCCAGAATAGAACACTGGTAGCACAGACACAAAGCCCAATAATTAATAAATGGGACATCATGAAACCAAAAAGCTTCTGAAAAGCAAAGGACTGTCAATAGAACAAAATGGCAGCCCATATAATGGGAAAAAATTTGTCAACCCCACATTCAACAGAGAGCTGATCCCCAAAATATAACATCAAAGAAAAACAAATAATGCAATTTTAAAAAATGGGGTAAAGATCTACTCCGAGAATTCTCAACAGAAGAATCTCAAATGGCAGAGAAACACCTGAAGAAATGTTTAACATCCATAGCCTTCAGGGAAATGCCAATCAAAACAACTCTGAGTTTCCTCTTACACCCCTGAGAATGGCTAAGATCCAAAAACACTGATGACAGCTTATGGTGACCAGGATGTGAAGCAAGGAGAACAACTCCTGTTTTTCTTTTGTTTAAGTTAAAGTTGTGCACTATGGAACACGAACACGAGAGATACATTAACCATAGAGTTTATTAAAGGGTGGGAGGGGGAGAGCAAGAGGCGGAGAAGAGAGAGACAGAGACAAACAGAGAGAAAGGGGAGAGAGATGAGAGAGAGAGAGAGAGAGAGAGAGAGAGAGAGAGAGAGAGAGAGAGAGGGGGGGTAAGAGAGGGGCAAGAGGAGAGAGCAAAAAGCAAGAGGAAGAGGATAAGAGAGTATAAGTGGGCAGGGGTCTGTCTTTTAAAGGGGTGCTTTGCACCTGCTTGCAGACTAGTACTCAGGAACCCTGGGCTCAGCTGAGTACTGCCTGAATGAGTTCTGCCAGGTAACAGAGACAGGCCAGCATAATGCCTGAATCCTTTCAACTCCTTCCCTGCTGATGGGAGTGCAACCTTGTACATCCACTTTGGAAATCAATAAGGTGGTTTCTCAGAAAACTGGGAATCAATCTACCTCAAGACCCAGAAAGATCATTCTTGGGCATATAATCAAAGGACGGTCAATCATACCTAAGGACATATACTCAACTATGTTCATAGCAGTTTTATTTGCAAAAGCCAGAACTTGAAAACAACTTAGATCCTCCTCAACTGAAAATAGATAAAGAAAATGTGGTACATTTACACAACGGAGTATTCTTCGTTGATAATTCTATTTTTAGGTCATTCTGACAGGAGTAAGATGGTATCTCAGAGTTGTTTTGATTTGCATTTCCCTAATGGCTAAGGATGTTGAGCACTTTCTTAAGTGTTTCATCCATTTGTATTCCTCTATTGAGAATTATCTATTTAGTTCTGTAACCAACTTTTTAATTGGATTATTATTTGGTGTTTTGGTGGCTAGCTTCTTGAGTTCTTTGTAAATTTTGGAGATCAGCCCTATGTCAGATGTGAGGTTGGTGAATATTTTTCCCATTCTGTTGGCTGACATTTTGTCTTGTACTCTGTGTCCTTTGCCTTAAAAAATCTTGGTCTTCCTATAGGCTTTGCTGAAGCTATAGGAAGCCTGCTCCTTTCTGAGTGATTATGGAGAAGGGGTGGACAGAGGGGTGACATAGATGAGGAGGGGGATAAAGTGAAGGAGGAAAGACTGTGGTCATAATGTAAAATAAATAAATTAATAAAGAAAATAGAAAATGTGCCCAAATGAAACCTTGCTTTCTTATGTACTCTGGTTAATGCTTGTTTTCATCAAAAATGTCTTAATCAAGGTTGAACAGAACACTCAATAGTTAAGAATATTGGTTGCTTTTATAGAGGATCTGAGTTCAATTTCCAGCAATGCACATAGTGGTTCACAACTCTCTGTAATTCCTAGCTCAGGTTATGTCTTGCTCTTGTAGTTTCCTGGCACACCAGGTACACAAATGGTTCACAAACACACATGCAAGTATAACGCTCACACTTGTAAACTAAAGAAACAATTAAAAACAAAAAGTTGCTTTAAGGGGGAGCTATTTCACCAAGGAAAAAATTATATTGATTATATGTATCAAAACTTCAATCAGAAATGATTAAACATACCTGAAGCAAGGAGGGAATCCCAGGAACTTATGCTAAAACTTTAATATGTGGTAATCGGCAGAGTTGGGAACAGGACATGCAAGAGAGAACTGGAAACTTTGTGAAAGCTTGCTGCTTGTTCACACTTCAGGGTCCCCACGCACACTGCCACCTCCAGCTCTGTACAGTAAAGTCCTCCCTGCTGCTTCCACTTCCCTTTAGCACCCACAAGCAAGGTGAGAGCACAGCTTAGAGCTCAAGTGAGACCAGATGTTCATTCACTGCTTCCAACTCAAGTGAGACCAGGTGTTCATTCCTAGCCACAAGTTGTGGATCTTACAAACAAAGGGAAAACACTGATGAGATCAAATATCACTTTCCATAATTATATTTTCACCAAAATTTCGTATATCTGCCTCTCTGGAGCCATAGTTTAAGCTCAGTTGGGTCATAATGGCATGAGAAATGTGTGTGTGGGTTTGGGTGTGGGTGTGGGTGGGTGGGTGTAGTCCCCCTTAACATTCCTTTGGACTTAACTAAATTTTAGACAGTTTTCTCCCAGACAATAATGGACTGACCCTCATGTTTTTAAAAGCATATGCCTTTGAACACTTACTTGTGCATTCTTTCTATGTCCCTTTGAGATACAAATCTTCTGCCTGTTTCCAGGTGTATACCCTAGTAATGTCTCTGTCAAAGACTCAGGAGCCATTCCACTACTTCAGTCATTAAGAAAGAGAAGGGCCTCTGCTCAGCACCAGGAAGCACACACTGAGAAAGCACACACCTAAGCCAATAGCTGACCTCTTCCATAATGCCCCCTGGGATTTTCCCATTAGTTTGCATCAGCTATCTCTGCTGCTTCTGCTTTTTGCGCCAAAAGAATTGAATTCCATCTCCCCTTATTTCCATCATCTAGAACAAGTTCTTTGCCCATCTAATTTTTTCCAATATAATTTTTCTCTGACTGTATATACACGTAAGTCGTTTGGAGAAGCTCTGTCTTATGCTTTGCATCTTTTTTGTAAAACTGAAAGTTAAGTGATTGACTGAAAGAAAAATGAGAAAATGAAAAGAGAAAAGAAAAAATTTGTTGACTGTTACTCTTTCCAGTCTAGACTTTCAGAATCACTAAGTGTCTTAAATATCCTAGTAATGAGAAGTCCAGACAGACAGCAGAGTGGCAGGGACTTGAAGAGTTCTGGCTTCAACACTGCCACCAATAGGTAGTATGGTGAGGACAGTAAAAAAGAATCAGGCCATGATCCCCTGAACTGCAGTCTGGTGGAAAGTCTATTATCTTCCAATTGCCCTCATCCTGGGTACCTTTTCATGTCCTCCAGAGTCACCCTTCAGACAGTGGCCCAGGAAACAGGAATCAAAGCTTCCAAGGGTGCAGCCTGAGGAAGTCAGTCTCACAGTCTCAGGGGCCTCTGCTTGGATGCAGTTGGGCCTCTCTGGATACAGTAGAGAACTCCAAGATAAGTCCGAGTCATACAAACATAGCCTGTTTTTTGATTAGGAAAAAGGGCATGTGTATTTTGAATCACATCATAGAGAAGTATCCTTCAGTCTGTCAATGGGAAGTGATTTGGGGGCTTTTGGGGTTATACTATTTAAAGGAGAGAAAGAAAGTATTTTGACTTACTCCTTCCTGACAATTTTTTAAGTATATGTGAAATCACAGGATGATTTATGAGCACATAGATGACAGGCTTACATACAAGGAAAATATTAATAAAAAGACAAAAGCATGAATAAAAATAAACAAAAGTGCAGAGGTCTCACAAAAAAAGTGTCAACTTATTTTATGCTGGGTAGAGATAACCAGCCATCATAGCAACTTTCTATGCAGCATAATTTCTGGTAGTTTCTGTGTTGAGTTTTCAGCCAACTATATCCAAGCTCGTGACACAGACAGCCAGAAAGAGGTCCAGGGAGGGGAGCATAGACAGCTTGAAACGCTTTCCAGACCCTCTTATACATGTCCTCCCTGTATATATACTTTACTTTTATTTCTGTGTTATTTTCCTGAAAATAACAAGATTTCTTGTTTCTTTATAGCATAATAATGTGTGTGTGTGTGTGTGTGTGTGTGTGTGTCTCCATTCATCCATCCACAGACATAGGCTGATTGTGTAACTGGGCAAGTTCCATCACAGTCTGGGTGTGCAGAAATTAGTACTTGAGTCTTGAAGACACAGGCCTGGATCTGCAACATTTCACCCTCTGAACAGTCTTTTAAGCTCTAGTCAGGTGAGATTCTTCCCAGTAACTTTCAGGTGCATACCTGTCATTGGATGAATAGTTAGCAGAGACTTTCTCCCACTCTCTAAGCTGTCTCCTCATTCTGGTAGTTGTCTCCCTGGCTATGTAGAAGCTTTTTATTTCATTTGTCAGTTCTAGCTGTGATTTCCTGAAATGTTAGAGTCCTACAGAAGGTCGATGCTTTTTTTTGTTTTTTGTTCTGAAGTGCTTCTTCCTTGTATTTTGTTTTTTGTTTGTTTGTTTGCTTGCTTGCTTGCTTGCTTGCTTGTTGAAATAGAGTTTCCCTGTGTAGCAGTCCTAGCTGTCCTGGAACTCACTCTGTAGACCAGACTAGGTTCGAAATCTGTAAGATCTTTCTGTCTAAAAGTGTCCACCATCACTTCTTCCTTGTAGTTTGATGAAACATTTTCTCCGTGTATTTACTGACAATTTGTACTTTCACTTAAAAGATGTTTAGGTCCCTTGACATTTAAACTTAAAGTCTGACACTAAATCTCTGATGCATTTGAAGTTTTATTTTGTTTTGTTTTTAATGTGGTATTGGTTGTTCCGTGACAATCAAAGCTATAAAGAGCTGTTAAATGGATCTAGCCTGCCACCTAATGTCTATACAGAAAATGACAATAGTGATCTTGGAAATTCAGCCTTGTTGGGAACACAGCATGAAGGACTTTTTGCCCACCTTTCTCCATGGGAACCAGGAATGTTAAGTACACAGGAGTGTCTTCTCACAGGAATGGTCCTAAAACCTGTTCTCCCATCCAGAATTCTGAGAATGGAAAGTGATTAGCAGCCTAGTGATGGACATTATCGGTTGGACTAGGTCATATCAAGCACCTACAACCAGGACCAGAGATAACTTATCGACCAAATGACCTCTACAGGATCTGTATGACCAAGACTGGGCCAGGCCCTTCCTTAGACCTTTAAGATAATACAGGTATATTATCTCTAAAACCCATCATCTTGGAAGAAATCACATGTAACTTGAGTTGAGTTTCAGTGTAATCATGTCTTACACACCAGGGATTGTATTACACCAGGAAGCTTTTTTCTTCCAAATTGTACTGGGTCTTAGTGTGCTGGTAATAAGCCACCTGGCATCAGACTCCTGAGGTTTGATCCAGGTTAATGACGTCACTCTGAACTGAGTTTTCATTTGCACCTCTTTGTGGTTTGCTGCCCTGCCTGCACGATGCACCTCACAGAATTCTAAATGATGAGGGAAATTTGAGGGCCAAGAAGCCATGTAAACTAGTTAATGAAGGTCACTCGGGAAGGTTAAAAATAGATTACAGGTGACTTGTTTTCCTACAGACAAATAATCCTGTTGTTGATAAATCAACTGAAAGTGCTGAATTAATAAGGAAAACCAGAAAAAGAAGATATATTCAATGTGTCTAAGAGATCCAGTGACCATCCTGCACTCCCAAGTCCACCTTCTTGGTCCTAACCTAAGGTTAAGGTCAGTGGGTGCTCTATCTAATCATTGACCTGTCATTCCCTGAGCTTCTGTTTCTTCCTGTAAGGTTGTTCAATAAGCCAATATCTTTAGGAAGGAACCAGGCCTCTCTATTATGAAACAATATGTAGACCAATATTCTGTATTTAAATGAAAGGTTTGGATGAAAGTCTTAGTTGTACCCATCATTAGAAATGAAACCATGCACAATTATTTCCATCCTCCATTAAAATTTTATAAATGGTTAAAAAGTAATACTGTCTCACAAAAACACAGATATAAAGATCACCTCACCTGTGACACTGGTAGGAAGTGGCAGTACCCTTAGAAGGGGTCCTACTGGCAGAAAAGTGATGGGGAGTGTCCTGAAAAGCGATATCTCTTGCTTTGCAGCATTCTAGAACAGGGTAAGTAATCTACTTCCACAGTATGGCTTCTGTGGCCATGATGAACTATGCTAACAAGGGTTCAAAAGAGGAAATTAGTGTGGGGGGTGTAGTCTCTGCAAACACGATGACCATCAGACTATTGTTTCAGGAGAAGAAAGAAGGAAACTAGGTTCAGCACAACTCAATAGCTGGTGTTGATACTAACTTTGGTAGTCTGACACTTTGCAGTTTATTTTCTGCATATGTAAGCACAGAACAATTTGGGAAAAAGTTTCGTAGTGATAACTAACTCAATCCCATGTGCACAACACAGATGAAGATAGATTTACATCAAAACTCTTGTAAAGTACAAGTGACATCTTCCATAAAGATGGGTTCTATATATTAACTAAGGAAGCAGAATCGAGGTAAGTAAAGTATATGATAAGAGTCTGGAGAGGAAGCCGGGCGTTGGTGGCGCACGCCTTTAATCCCAGCACTTGGGAGGAGGAGGCAGGCAGATCTCTGTGAGTTCAAGGCCAGCCTGGTCTACAAAGTGAGTTCCAGGACAGCCTCCAAAGCCACAGGGAAACCCTGTCTCGAAAAACCAAAAAAAAAAAAAAAAAAAAAAAAAGAGTCTGGAGAGGAAAGCCTGGAGACTGACTGAGATTTAAACAGGCTCAAGATAAAGCTCTGGGTGATTCAATGTGACCTGGCCATACAGACAGCACAGAAGTCTACTAACCACCCCCACTGCTAGAATTCTGAGCAGAAGCTGGGCGTTGGTGGCGCACGCCTTTAATCCCAGCACTTGGGAGGCAGAGGCACTCTCTGTGAGTTCGAGGCCAGCCTGGTCTACAAAGTGATTTCCAGGACAGCCTCCAAAGCCACAGAGAAACCCTGTCTCGAAAAACCAAAAAAAAAAAAAAAAAAAAGAATTCTGAGCAGAAAACAGGTTATATACATCTCTCTTTTTGAAAATACAACCCTGCACGTTTAACATCCCTGGTTTCCCTAGTGTTTCTATGAGCATAAGCACCTACATGCCTCTTATGCCTCCCCCTTTTTTATTTTTTAGAGAGAAAATAGTTGCTGTAATAGAAGACAAAGTTTAATACATTGCCTAGATGGCTACTTTAACTAACATAGACAAGCACAAGGCAATTATAACATAATCAACACAGGACTAAAGAAAGATAAATCCATCTTAACTATAATAGTCATCCATAGGTCATTTGAGAGATGTTTTTTAGTGTCTTTATGTAGGCCATCAATATTATGAGAAAAATATGACACATTAAAGAAACATATGCCAGGAAATTCTTGAGGAGCAAAATTATGCTTGAGCAACAAATAATCTGTAGTAGCTCTGTTTTGTAAAACTGTGATTTTTCAATTCACCTATATCTTGATTATTTTGTTAATATATTTTATGCTGTAATATTAGTAGTTTTACTAATCATACAGGTCATCTTTGAGAGCACTCTTTGTATTCTAGTAATCATTCTTTGGACTGGTTATTTTAAAAGTCTAAAATAATACTTAGCAAGGCAAAACAACATTATATGCTGTTTTTTATTACAGGTGTGTCTGGGTCAGCCAATTTATCTGATACATTCTTGAAAGGAGGAGTGTGGATTGAGGAAAGAAACAGACAAGAAACAGAAGATAGACAAGATAGAGATGGCAGGGCATTCAGTAAATACTGTGATCAGCCCCAAGTTTATTGATCCAAGTTCTTATAGACCCCAATTAAATGAAGGAAGGCAAAAGACTTCCTTAGCATGATAATAAGGAAAAAAACAGATGTAGTTACCTCCTTAAAACCCAAAACATCAAGTAACTACATCTTAATCCAAATATTCTTTTGTTTAGGTAAGACAACCATTTGCTACACCCTAGATCAAATATCTTGTTGTACCGGCAAGACACACAATAGCCACACCTTAGGCCACACTCATTGAGGTTTATCCTTGAAGGAGCAATAATAGGCTTGAACTCTTTGACCTTACGTCAAGATGGAATAGAGCCACTTCTATGGATCTCCACACAGGTGTCTTTTATTCCTTCCTGGCAAAAAAAAATGGATTTTGCATTTACAAGCTAAGAATTAACATGTAATACAGTCAGTAGACATATCAGGATCATTTGTGGTCAGTAGTATTGTGTCCTTGTTGTTTCCCCCAAGGTCTTGTCTTGATGAGTTAAAATCCTGATGTTTCTCTAAGTTGTCAGCTTACTCTTCCACTTGGAATGTCTCTTCTTGATATATTTGTCATCTATCTTCAGACACTTCATTTACCCAGTGGTCTCCAGTGTGCTGTCGTGGTTGGATGTATTGAAGTGGGAGACATCCTGGCACTTCATCCCTTTTATGAAAAGACACAAACATAGCCTTGTACTAATGTTAAAAGAACATGTGTTCCTTTTCATTAATTAGTTTCTAGATCTTTCCTGTTGCACGAAAAATAAAAGACCCAGAGACAGATATTGTGGTTCATGCTTCAAGCTGAAGATCAGAGAAACAAAGCAGCCAAACCAGTAGATCTTACTTCCAGCTGAAATGGCAATCCTGTCTCCATAAATCCTTAGAGGCAAATGTTCTCAGTTCCTGATTCCTCTTCCTCTTATCCCTTTCTCTGACTGCCATATCATTCATGTCTCCACCATCCTATTTCTGGCATTAAAGGTTTGTGATCCCAAGTGATGGGATCAAAGGTATTAGCTCTGTTACTCTCTTAGATTGATTCAATCTCATGTAGCCATGGGTGACCCTGAACTCAGAGAAATCCATCAACCTTTGTCTCCTGAGTCCTGGGATTAAAGGTGTATGCCAATGTCAGGGACCTCCAGCTATCAACCAGGTATGGCTGCCTCGCGTACTCATAAGAAAAGACTCTCATAGAAAGTACATGACTCAGGACCACCCTGCTACCTGCCAAATTCCAGAAACAGACCTGCGGCTTATCTAGGGCGTAGGCTTAATAGAAGGTGGAATGTGAAAGATAAAGTTAGAGTCTGCAGTTAGGTTACCAGAGGACACAGGATGCCCTACCCATCCCACTGACCTTCTGCTCTACCAGGTTCATCGCAGCTACAGCATATCCCCCATTCCTTCCCCTCCTCCCTTCCCCTATATAAATCCCTTTGGGATGAATAACGTTGTCGCCTTGATCAGATTCTTGTCTTGGCATCCGTCCTTGTATCCCCTGCCCCCCATCTTTTCCCTAGGTGTCCACCAGACCCACAATGAGTGTCCTGCGGGTCAGGATATGCC
The DNA here is from genome assembly GCF_017639785.1 of Mesocricetus auratus. Classification (NCBI taxonomy): domain Eukaryota; kingdom Metazoa; phylum Chordata; class Mammalia; order Rodentia; family Cricetidae; genus Mesocricetus; species Mesocricetus auratus. Next base: position 714,053 of record NW_024429187.1, on the reverse strand, counting down.
AACATTGCCTGGCTTCTATGGCTAACTAGTATGGCTATTTTTCTATTTTTTTCTCCAGTGGCTTTAATAAATCATAAACAATATATCACCACACTGTCCATTTAACATATAGTTTAGATTGTGTCCCCTTTGAGTCACAGAAGAAGCATTATCCAAAGGTCACACCTGCTGCAGAAGTCCAGCTCCCAACTCATGCAGAAACCCCTGCTCAATCACAGGACACACTAGCCAGAAGATATGAGACAAGACAGAAAGCAAGGAACGAAACACCCATCCAACAAAGACAAACATAGACACTGGCACCTAGTCCTATAATGACTTCAAACCCAAATGCCTAGACTCCAGCATAAGAACACAATCAATAACAGCCAGGGCAATATGTGAAGTTTAAACTGAGAAGATAATAGTGAATTTCTTGTTGAGTAATAATATATCCTAAATAATTATAAGGTGATTGCTTTTGTATTTTATCTGGAACTATACTTAAATGTTGCTCTTCTTAGTTCATTTACCATGAACGCTAAGTATCTGCATATTGATTACATGAGCTGGAGAATGACCAGTACCTCAGGAAATGCAATCAGCACTGACTTAAGCATTTTATCTACATAATATGGACAGACATTGGGACATTATTGTTGCTGTGGTAAGACTTCCCACAGATATGGAGTCAATGGCTGTTTAAAGTAGGAAAGGAGAATGCAAGATGCCCCTTACCATCAAGATGTAAATAGAGAAAAAGAACAGACTTTAGTTGAGTATAATAAGGTAACATCCTTGAGGAATTAGTGTAGGAGCTGGGACCCCTGGCTGAGATGCGTGGGAGGGGAGCATTGTTTCCATAGTTGCATTTATGCCCCTAAGATCATGAAACAGTTGAAAGTTTTATTTTCTTTCTTTTATGAATTATAAAATTAGGGGAGTTCCAAAGGACTGAATGTTCTTTATATCCTAACTGCAATTGTTCCTGTGTTAGAAGTTGAACCTATTTTAATTTTTTCCCGTGAAGTGATCACTGATCAATCCATACTTAGTCTTTAATTCCTGCTGCAAGGGAAAAACAAAAAACTAAGAGGAACCCTAGTACTCTGGTGTGTGGTGTAGAGGACGGGGTGAGGGAGGAAGGAATAGGGTGGGGCACCCTCCACTCCTGGGAACTTAGGAAATGGCCCTGGAACTGGGCCAAACCAGAGGACTAGAAGTTTCAAGAAGCTTGCCCCTCCTCCCTAGCAACAACAGGGCCCAGTGCCTGATGAGCAAGTGGAGAAAAGGACGGAAACTGAGTGAGCTCTCCTTTACAAAGACTCTAGCAGACAGAGGCCTCTCGAAGACCCACAACAGAGGGTCATGAAATAGTGAGTGTCTGATGTTTCGCTGTGTCGGAGGATTGGTGAGGAGTAGGGGAAACTGGGAGGGCAAAGACTGGGGGAACTTATTTAATAAGGGCAGGGACTCCTAAGGGTGATAGGGAAGGGGTGGATGTGGGCATGGACCACCTGTTAGGGCCGGGACGGCCATCGATAATGAAGTTGTCATATTCTGGCTGTGGTCTGCAGAGGCAAACACTGAAATACCGACTTTATTCTGTGCCTCTCTTTTCTCTTTCTGCCGAGTGTTCCTGAGGACTCAGCTACTAATGAGTGAGATAAAGAGATGGGAGCTGTGGGAAGCCAGAACAGCAGTGACCTCGCCTCTCAGTTCATAGTCGCAGCGCTCATGGGCAGCCTCAGGACTGAGAGGATAGTGGTCCGCCCTGTCCGCAGGGAGGCAGGAACAGAGCCACAGGGACACGGAGTGACCACTCAAGGGATGTGGGTGAAGACGGAAAGTAGGAACTGTGTGACTGGAGCACGATGGATCCTCCTGAATTCACACCCCAGATGCATGGAACATCCGAGAATCTCTGAACACGACCCTCTCTCTGCAGAGTGGTACTGAGGATTCCCTCCTCACCTCCAGTCACTCCTGTCACCAGGTCTCAGGGCGGAACCTTGGCAAAGGCTGCAGCAATCCTTCCACCCTGGCTCTGTGTGTCCTTTGTCTCTGCTGAGCTGTCTGTGGTCCACGCTTCTGGCCAGTGAGTTGTGGCAGGGGTGGGGGGGCGGCTTTGCGGCAGGCAGAACCCTACTGACTTTGAAAGGTTCCAGTACTCCTTGCAGGGAGCTGCTGGGCTCCTCCTCCTCCTCCCCTCCACTACCACCAAGACACCAGTCTGGCGTGCTCCTGGTCTTCACGCTGCCCATTCCTCAACCAGACGTCGTGAATTGGCAAAGTTACTGTGGGAGGGCAGGCCAGGGACTACATGAGGAAGAAGGACAAGGTGACATAGGGGAGTAACTGGTGGCGCCCTCAGACCTACTGGGGTCCACAGGAAGAAGAACAAAGTCGCCAGGACCGGATATGATTGGCACAGTGCGGGACCCCACCAGTAGGGGGTCTCAGACTTCTCCTCTGGACCCAAAGTATTTTATGTTCTAAAAAATGCCTTTCCCTGGAATTCCTCACAAGCCTTCCAGGTTCCCCGATCTCTTTGCCCTTGAACTTAATTTCCCACCTTCCCACCATAGGTTACCATCTTATCATAATAAATATTTCCAGGGACAAGACAGCCAAGACCACCCACGTACTCACTTGTTTGTTTGCCTTTTTTCCTTTCTTTCTTCTTGTATTTTCAGGCAGGATTTCACACTTTAACCCACACCATAGAATTTGCAGCAATTTCTTCTTTCCCTCTCCTATCCACAAAGTGCCTTTTACCCCCTCTTCCACCAGGTGGCAATCTTTGTTCACGACTGAAGATGCCTCAGCTAATCAGGGGCTGGCACACCTTGTCCACTATGGAGGACTCCGGCAATGGTAAAGGGTGGCAACATGTGAAAGCTTTTACTCTTGTCTCCCAGATCCGCGTCATCTACCTGCTAGGGAATTGGCATCAGATAATGATATTCTTTAGGAAGGAGTAGGTTCATTTTTCCGATGGCAGGAAAATGGCAGACACTAAGTATATTCAACCCGGCAAGCCACAATGTATCCACCCCTGAATCAGATACTCAGTTCTGCATGTAGTGTGACAGTAGCAGAAAGCAAAACCTTAATGAATGGGATCTTCAGACCCCAGATTAGGGTATATCCCATTGATGCTCATCTCAACTATTGCTAAAGCTGTATGTTTCCAAGTCAGCAGTGAGGTCTCTGCTGCCTGTGGCTTCTGAGTCAGCTATTAATGGGTCTTGGGTTTAGGGCCTCTTGGTCTCCCCATTGATCTTCAATGGATTCCTTGGATTCCACGAAACACAGAGCACACTCCTTGAAATCTGGAGAGTGCTTGTTTAGGGAGAGGTGGCAGCTTAGTTGAGAACTAAGCTCAGTTACTTCTTCTAGGAGAGATAAGATCCCCACAATCATCTGGGGAGCAGGACATGCTCGGTCAGACAAAAATCTTTGTCTCTCCTTCTAGGCAGCTCTCAACATACAAGTGACCACTATGTTCCTGCATTTTTAGATATCTTGTTTGACTGTGACCCATCCACCTAACAACATAGTGAGAAAGAGCTCACCTCATGATGTCTCCTGGGGCCTGTTAGAACCAGACGCCACTCTCTTCCAGGACCCAGAGGCCCCTGTGAAGTGGAGTATATATTCCCTGCTGAAGGTGGCTCAGGCTGGCTTCTGCCCAAGCAAGGTGATTCTCCAATTAGGAACTGTTATGAACTCCACACAGAGCTATTTCCTAGTACTGACATTTCAGGCTGAGAGATTGTCTTGGGCAATAGGGTCCTAGAGGCAGGTCCTACCATGCTCTTCATGAAGATATTGTCTCTGACTGCTTCAAGCAACAAGAGCAGAGTTGAGAAGTGTAAGTGTTTCGTCGGGATGGGTCAGGACAGGATGGAACAGGAGTGGGTCAGGTATTCTGGCACTCCGGAGTCACAGACTACTCAGTGTTACACAGCTCAGGTGGAAAGGTATCCTGGAGCTCGGGAGCCAAGGATACTGAGTGTTAAACAGCTCAGGTAGAAAGGTATCCTGGAGCTCGGGAGCCAAGGACCACCACAGGTTGCAGTAAGCTTGGCAGCTTACAGCCTTGCCTCAGAGAAAGGCTTCTCCGGTGTATCAGCTCCACTCCGGCAGGACAAGGTCTTCCAGCTGGGGATGTTCGCCTAGTGTAGCAGTTTTGCTCCGCAGGAAGTTTCTCGGGCGAAGTTGCTACAGTTCAGCTCTGCTCCTGGAGAGCGGAGAGCAGAGAGCAGGGAGCCCGGAGCAGAGTGTAACAACTCTGCTCTGCCAAGGAAGGTTTCCCAGGCAAGTGTTACAGCGCTGGTCACTCTGTTCTGCTCTGCTCTGCCCAGGGTCGCCTCTGTTCTGTCACCGCCGCAAAAGAAGATCTTCACCAGAAGCTCATCCAAAGGGGTTTATTGGAAGACAGCTGGACCAGCCAAGCTGAACATACACAGGGTTTATATAGGGATTCCTGGGGTTGGGGAAGTTTTTCCAGAGTAGGGATTGGTCCGATTTCAGTGCTGAGCTCAGATTGGCTAGAGCTCTGCTCCGGGATTGGTTACTTTTTTACACAGGATTAGGGTCAGATTTGGCTCTGGTTTCAGGGCCAAAGTGTGTTTCTTTCTCTGGTCCTTTTTAGCCTTTGGGCTCCAATTTTAGGGCCAGGGTACATTTCTTTCACTGACTCTGATTCCAGGGACAAAGTGTGTTCCTTTGGCACTGGTTTTAGGGTTAGGGTACATTTCTTTGGTTGTGGTTGCAGGGCCAAAGTGTGTTTCTTTGGCTCTGCTCAGGGTGTGTTTCTTTGATTGGTCCCTTTTCCCTACAAGAAGGTGTAACGGAGGGTGTCTTGCCAGGAAAGACTTCAGTATTTACATGATAGATGTATTAGCTGCTTTTCTTTTGCTGTGATAAATCATCATAACCAAGGTAACATACAAGAGGAAAGGTCTGAGGGAATGTATAGTTTTAAAGGGACAAGAGTCCATCACATCACTGCAGGGAAGTGTGGCAGTGGGCATGATGGCAGGATGCCTGGAGCAGCTGGAGCAGCAAACCGAGAGCCCGGTCTCATTATGCAGCTCTGGCTGTCCTGGAACGCACTATGAAGACCCAGCTGACCTCTAACTCATGGAGATCCACCTGTCTCTGCCTCCTACCTACTGGGATTACACTACACTAAGCTGAGAGCCCACATCTTAAACCTCAAACAAGATGCAGAGATGGAGAACTGGGCCTTCAAAGCCATACCCCCAATGACAAGCTTCCTTCACCAAGGTCACACCACCTAAACTTATCCAAAGAGCTGCCACCAACTGGGGACCAGATGTGGACCAGGCTTCTTCTGTGGCCATCATACTCAGCTCCTTTGTCTTTCTGGTAATTCTCACAAGCTCCCTTGTGGTTTTTTAACTGAGAATTCTTTGTGATGACAGGTACTGAGGGCAGTCTTAGGAGAGGACAAGAGATAGATACATAAGGAGTAAGGAAGGAAGAGTGAATTCCTGGAGTTCTACTCTTGCCCCTCAACTGTGGTCTTATTCATAAAGGAGGCAAGGGAGTCTGAGCTCGTGTTACCTGCTAGCAGTAGCTCATTCATACTTTTTTTGACATGAGAGGATTATTGTCATAAAGCAGTGGGGAATGAAGAGACTCCAGGAGGTGCATGATCTAAGCATGTTCCAAATTAGGAGGGTCCCATAATGTAGATGTGGAGACAGTAGGAACACATAAAATGAACATGGTAGTTCCAATTACTATGTAGAGGGAAGAGAATCCCATTCCAAGGAGAAAGGAAGGAGGGAGGAAAGGAGGGAGGGAGCCTGGAAAATCAGGATCTAGGTTCCTCTCTGGATAGAGCTCCTCTCTACTCCTTCAGCTCCTCCTATCAGGCCCTGAGTCAGGGAGCAGAGTTCATCATTACTACTTCACTCTGAACTTCCATGGTCTACAGCAGGGTCTGGGGCTCACTCTAGATTACGGAAAAGGAGGGAGGGAGATAGTAGCGGCTCCAGGGGTGTAGAGGCCAGGAGTGGTGAATAGAGAGAACTGAAAGACCCATAGTTAAAGTTGCTGTGAAATGGTGATAAGTACAGAACACCCAAAACAACTGACTTTTATTTTTAGTGATTTTCACTTTTGTGTTAGGAAGTTTCCCTATGCCTTTGCCTTTGGGAAATTTCTTGCAGACTTTGGTGAAGGATGAAAATGTATACAATGGCAGCCTCTTTAAATAAAACAATTCTTTGGAAAAAAGGCTCCATCACCGTGGAACCATGTAACATGAGAACTCTCCTTACCTCCCACCCAGAACACCCCACTGTGTTCTCCCCACCATTACATTGGGAAGAAAGAAGCTAAAGATTTACTAACTGGGTATACCTTGTCCATGGAATGAAAAATAAGCAATCAAGAAAAACAATGGGCCCAGATCCAGAGTCTGAGGCCACTTAAGGTAAGAGTTCAGTTAATAAGTGTAGAATAGTGCCCACAATTAATGGCTTACTGGGTGAATGACAAGATCTGTTCTGTCCCACGAGGAGCAGATTCTGTTCAGTTAGACTGGCTTGATCTCCCTCTGCTATATACAGGAGTATACATTAAAGAAATCAGAATGGTATGATAAAACAGAAAAAGGGTAAGACATCAGGAACTTCCTTTTTGAGACTGTATGAGAACAGGCTCATATTATAAGACTAAACCACAGAAGAATGCAATTAGGTAACAGCTCAACGCATCAATCCCCTAGAGGAAGAAAATTGCTCATACAGGTTTTTTCCTTAGGACTCAACATCTAATACCTCCTGACCACAAGTGTTGAGACCTGCCAGAGGTTGGTGGGGTTACTGAACCTTAAAGAACAATTTAGATTCTTGCTAAATGTACTGCTTTTTGCTTCAAGAAAAATCCTGTAATAATACTGATGACCACTTTAACCCCAGAAACATTAAATATGCTTTCAATATTGATTGTGGTTAAACTATAATGCAATTATAGAATATATAGGGTGTAGCTTAATTTCAGTAAACAGGCATCCATCCTGATTCACCTTCAGGTCCTGTCAGTCTCCTTCCCTTGATGACTCCACACATTCTCTTTGGGACCTAATTCCGGCATTAGTAGCAGCATTACTTCATACATTTGCTAATTTAATAAACTAATAACTTGCTCTGCTTCAGGTGTTATGATTCTTATAGTGTTTAACCAGAAATCTCCAGAAAGCAACTTGAATAGCAGAACTAAATCCTAAATTGTGATAGGTAAATTAAGAACATACCCAGCTGGGTGGTGGTGGTACAAGCCTTTAATCCCAGCACTCAGGAGGCAGGGGCAGGTGGATCTCTGTGAGTTCGAGGCCGAGCTGGACTGACAGCCTCCAAAACAATACAGAGAAACCCTGTCTTGTAAAACCAAAAAAAAAAAAAAAGAACATACGCAATTGACAATTGACATGGTCAAATTTTTTTTTAATATGTAATTGAGGGTACATTGTCTAGGAAGCTTCAAGCTGAGATGATAGTGGTGAATTTGTTGAGTAATAATATATCCTAAATAATTCCAAGTAATTGCTTTTGTGTTTTATCTGGAGCTATGTTTAAATTTTGCGCTTGGGTTATTTACCATGAAAGTTAAGCACTCATTTAAATATGGATTAGATAAGCAGGGAAAGAGGATGTCACCCGTATAATGAATGACCAATACCTCAGGACATTTAATCAGCACAGGCTTAAGCAACTTATCTATATAATGTTGACAGACACTGGGGCTACTTTCAATGCCTGTGGTAAAATTTCCCATTGTTATGGGGTCATTGACTGTTGACTGTTTAAAGTAGGAACAGAGAATACACAACCTGCCTTAGCAGGATGAAAAGGAATAGAGGAAAAAACAGCCTTTTAAGTCAAGGGTAATAATGTGATGTCCTTATAGAATCAGAGTAGGAGCAAAGAAGCCCTGGATAAAGAGCTCCCATGGTTTTCACAGTTGCATATGTGCCTAAGGTCATGTAATGATAAAATTTTATTTTATTTTTTTGTCTTTTTATGGACTACAAAAACAGGGAGGTTTCATGTACTACCTAGTTTCACATTCTATCAGACTTAATTGCAGTTGTTCATATACTACAAGTTAAACCTGTTTTCATGAAGGGACCATTGGTCACTCTATACTGGGTTATCCCTGCTGTGAGGAAAAACAAAAATCTAAGCTATGGGGCAGCAGAGCCCTCGTGCTCAAGCAGAGGCAAAGCCCCACCTGCCATTCCTTCAAACGCAGGTGTTAAGTCAAACATTACTCAATGCTTGGAACTGGGCAGCAGAAAGGGTCACCTGGAGCTACACAGCAGGTGAACTCTGAGTTCCCATCAGATCCAAAAGGGGGGAGAACCCCCTGAGCATGGCTCAGTGACCACATGGAAGCTCAAACAGTCCTGGAGTCCACTTAGTCCAGCATGCCAAGCCTGCCAAGATGTGTCCCACAGAGTTTTCTCCCCTTAAGTTTCAAACTAGCTTTTATAACGTACATTAACCCATTTCTATTAATCTACACTCTGTCATGTACAGCCCATCCTGCTTCCTCCATATCTCCTCCAACAGCCACCATCAACTAAGTGGAGAGAAACTCAAGGCGATTCCTCTAAAACCAGGAACAAGACAAGGCTGTCCACTATCTCCATATCAGTTCAATATTGTACTTGAAGTTCTAGCTAGAGCAATAAGACAACAAAGTAAGACCAAGGGGATACAAATTGGAAAGGAAGAAGTCAAACTTTCACTCTATACATAAGTGACCCAAAAAACTCTTCAGGGAACTCCTACAGCTGATAAGTACCTTCGACAAAGTGAATAAATACAAGATTATTTCAAAACAATCAGTAGCCTTACTATATATAGATGACAAATGGGCTGAGAAAGAAATCAGAGAAACATCACCCATTACACTAGCCACAAACAACATAAAATATCGTGAAGTAATGATAACCAAATAAGTGAAAGACCTGCATAGCAAGAACTTTGAGTCTTTAAAGAAAGAAATTAAAGAAGATACCAGAAAATGGAAACATCTCCCAGGCTCTTGGATAGGTAGGATCAACATGTAAAAATGGCAATCTTGCCAAAAGCAATGCAATCCCCATCAAAATCCCAGCACAATTTTTCACAGACCTTGGGAGAATAAACCTCAACTTTAAATGGAAAAACAAAAGACCCAGGATAGCCAAAACAACACTGTACAACAAAGAAACTTCCAGAGGCATCACCATCCCTGACTTCAAGCTCTATTACAAAGCTATAGTCCTGAAAACAGCTTGGTGTTGGTACAAAAATAGACTGGTAGTCCAATGGAATCAAATTGAAAACCATAATACTAACCCACACACCTATGAACACTTGATTTTTGACAAAGAAGCTAAAATTATGCAATGGAAACAAGAAAGCGTCTTTAGCAAATGGTGCTGGCATAACTAGACCCTGGCATGTAGAAGATTGAAGATAATTCCATGTTTATTGCCATGCACAAAACTTCAGTCCAAACGGATCAAAGATCTCAACATAAATCCAGCCACAATGAACCTCTTAAAAGAGAAACCGGGAGGTACCCTTGAATGAATTGGTACAGAAGACTACTTTCTGAATATAACACCAGTTGTGGCCGGGCGGTGGTGGCGCACGCCTTTAATCCCAGCACTCGGGAGGCAGAGGCAGGCAGATCTCTGTGAGTTCGAGGCTGGGCTGGACCGACAGCCTCCAAAACAATACAGAGAAACCCTGTCTCGTAAAAACCAAAATAATAATAATAATAACACCAGTTGCACAGACACTGAGATCGACAATTAATAAATGGGACCTCCTGAAATTGAGAAGCTTCTGTAAGGCAAAGGGCACAGTCAACAAGACAAAAAGGCAATCCACAGAATGGGAAAAGATATTCACTAACCCCACTTGTGGACACAGAGGGCTGATCTCCAAAATTTACAAAGAACTCAAGAAGCAATTATCCAAAACACCAAAGGATCCAATTAAAAATTGGGGTACAGAATTAAACAGAGAATTCTCAATAAAGAAGTCTAAAATGGCTGATAGACACTTAAGAAAGTGCTCAACATCCTTAGCCATAAGGAAAATACAAGTCAAAACAACTCTGAGATACCATCTTACTCCTATCAGAATGGATCAAAAACACCACTGACAATTTATCCTGGAGAGGATGTGGAGAAATGGGAGCACTCCTCCACTACCAGTGGGAGTGCCAGCTAATACAGCCACTTTGGAAAAATCAATATGGAGATTCCTCAGGAAAATCAGAAATCAGTCTACTACAATATCTATCAACTCCACTCTTAGGCATATACCAAAAAGATGCACATTCATACAACAAGGACATCTGTTCTACTATACTCATAGCAGCATTATTTGTAATAGCCAGAACCTGGAAGCAACATAGATGCCCCTCAGATGAAGAGTGGATAGAGAAAATGTGGTATATTTACACAATGGAATACTACTCAGCAGAAAAAAAATAATCTTGAAATTTGCAGGCAAATGTACTGCACTAGAAGAAACCATCCTGAGTGAGGTAACCCTGTCACAAAAAGACAAACATGGTATATACTTGTAGAGAGCTGCGAAGTGCCGCACCCTTAAGATGGTACTGGCTTCCGCCTCTGCTAGCCCGACAGCAAGTGCTCTCTGTGATAAACAACTCCTTATTTGGTCAAGGCTGGATATCAGGCTTGCTTCCTCCTATGTGGACCTATCTGCTGTCGCCACATGGCTTACCAGGGTTGGCCGCCCAAGGGCCTTTTTAAGCTGTCGGCGGGCACTCCCTGGGGTCAGAAGAGATTTGTTCAAGGTCCTGAATAAACTGCTTGTGAGAAGGATTCCTGAGTCGCGTCTTCCTTGCTGGTCGAGGTGGTCGTGACATATACTCACTCATATATGGATTTTAGACATGGATCAGGGGAGTGCCAGCCTACAATCCTACCCCCAGAGAGTCTGGGAAACAGGGAGGAAGCTAAGAGAGATATGCATGGTACCCCCAGAGAAGGGGAATGGTACAGGATCTCCTGAGAAGATTGGGAGCATGGGGTAGGGGAGAGGGAGCCAGGAGAAAGAGCAGGAGAGAAGAGGCAGGGAGAGGAGGACATAGGGGAGCAGGAAGGTTGGGTTGGGTGAAGAATAGAGGAGAGCAAGAAAAGAGATAACCATAATAGAAGGACAGACCTGGCAGTAGTGAGATTTCCAGAGATCTACAAAGTTGACACTAACTGGCAATCTAAACAATATTAGAGAGGCTACCTTTAATGCCCTTCCCTGATGAGATTGATGACTACATTATATGCCATCCTAGAGCCTTCATGTAGCGACTGATGGAAGCAGAGGCAGACACCCACAGCTAAACACTCAACTGAACTCCTGGAACTCAGTTGCAGAGGGGGAGGTGTGCTGAACAAAGGGGTCAAGAATGAGCTGGTGAAACCCACACAAATAGCTGACCTGAGCAAGTGCGAGCTCATGGACCCCAGACTGATGACTGAGAGGCCAGCATGGAACTGATCCAGACCCTCTAAATTTGTGTGACAGTAAGGAGGCCTTAGGATCTATGGAGCCTTGGGTAGTAGATCAGTATTTATTTCTGGCATATGAATGGACTTTGGAAGCCTATTCCATATGGACGGATTCTCTCTCAGCCTGGACACATGGAGAAGGGCCTAGACTCTGCTCCAGATGCTATGACAGACTTGGAGATCCCCATGGAGGGCCTCTTCCTCCCTGGGGAGCAGAGTGGGGATTGGTTGGGTTTTGAAGGGGTTAGTGGGAGGTGGGGGAGGAGGGGAGGGAGAGGGAACTGGGATTGACATGTGAAGCAAGCTTGTTTCTAATTTAAATAGAAAAGATAAAAAGTTGACAGATTACAGAAAGTTTTCTTAATGTTCAGCAGAGATAAAAGTAGTAGAAAAATTATCCAACATGTTTTTCATCAGTGCTTGACAAAATTGCACATTTGTGTTTTGTTTCTGAGGCAATGTACCCTGATAATGTATTTTTTCTTATAACTACATGGTCTTCAAGTGAAGACGACAATAGGAGTCATGTAATTAGGATTCCGTCATCACATTAGACAACTGCTTTTGCGTAGTTCACATCGTTTTCACACTATTTGACAAATACATTTCCTGGACCATACAGATTAAAAATTATATTTGTTTGATTTCATCCCATAACTTAATGGCAGAAATATCAGGCTCATTCCTTCTTTCTGCCCCATTTCCTGATATAATGGCTTATTCTTAGGCTGTCCACAGTGGTAAGACAGTTGCCCTATGCCTGCTTTCAACTCTCAGGAGCAGAAGAAAACAGACCATTTCCCTTCTGTCATCTTATGCCTCAAATACACCCTGATTGGCCCACTTAGCTTCAGTAACTTTTCCGGAAGTAAGGATGATGACATCCCTGGAAATGGGAGTCACATTGTTTAGACACTTACTTTGATACTGGGTCAGAGAGTAGGGAACCTATCACCCCAAAGGGAAATTTATTTTTTTAGTAGAGGGAGGGCAAGTGAAACCAGCATTTTTTTTTACTGCACTCAAAAATTTGTCTCTAAAGAGAATTGTCTCAAAAGATGGTTGTCCTCAAGCCAGCAAAGTTTTTTTTTTAAATAAACAAAACAGATTAATGCAGCTTTATTTTTAAACTCTTGTTATCGCCCATAAACAACAGCCTCCAGCGTTTCAGGAACTATCTGTCCTTGGGCAAGGGGCTTTCAGGAACAGAGGCGTTTTCTTTTCATGGGTCTCTTAGGCATAGTAATTAAAACATAAAATGCCTCGGGTGGTGGCACACGCCTTTAATCCCAGTAGTCAGAAGCAGAGACAGGCAGATATCTGTGAGTTTGTCAGCCTGGTCTACAAAGCAAGTTCCAGCACAGGCTCCAAAGCAACAGAGAAATCCTGTCTCAAAAAACAACAATAACAACAACAACAACAACAAAAAAAAAAACAATAAAACAAAACCACAAATGATATGCCAGCGTGCAGCCCAACTTTCTATAATCATTTGGGTCTCAATGGAGTCCTTGCAGTTTTGATAGGGACTTGGGGCCATGATAGAAACTGTAGCCATGAAGATGACAGCTTGATTTCTTTCCCCTGAGGACAAGCATTTTCAACTCTTTTAAATCGAAGCTTTTCCTTGAACACAATCGCATCCCTTTCATACCTTTGAAGATAAAATGTAAGGGTTTCCCTCCACATCAGTGTTCCCCAGGCTACTGGCCATAACCAGTCTGGGCAGGAAGCTGGATGTTTTGGAGAGCTTCACTGTGTATCTCTGAAACCAGATGGGAGGTTGGCTTTGTAGATGTCTCCTGCATATACTGGTGAATGGCTAAAGAGATGTGCTTTTCTCTTTGCCAATGAAAATTGACAAGTGATTGTGCTGTTTTCACATTTGTCTGAAATAAATCACTCTCGCCTCAGTTGTCTTCACAAGCATGCGTGGGCCAAGGTATACCTGATATTACAGTTTATGAAGTCATGATGAGGGTGTCCCTGACATAAGCCATGATGAAGACGTCAGGATTTTATAACTAGAAACAATCAGTATGTTTTTTTGTCTGTTTTTGCCATCTATTGGAAATTCAGAGGAACCAGCATTCCTCATCCATTTTCAAACCTCATATTTTCTTTTCTGATGAAAATATGTCACATTTACTTATGGAGTGTCTGCTAAAATTAAGGGATTCCTGTTCTCAAGAAGATTGTAAAGTTTTGTAGGAACTCTGGTGTGTTATACAATAATGAAGAAGTGTGTCCTGGAATCTTAGAAATTGCTTCTGTTGTGCATAGTTAACCTCCTGTATAAAATGGTTGCCTTGAGTAATAAATAACCAATGGGGGGAAAAAGAGTTAACTTGTAGATTTTCCAAGAGAACATGGAGCATATTTTTTTGGTGTGTATGTGGTGTGTGTGTGTGTACATTTATTTTTTTCCACTGTAATAAAATTGCTAGTCACACAGATGGCTGCCCAGAATAAGGACCATGTTACTAGGTTCTATCCAGCAGATACACATGGAACTCCTTAGTGATTTCAAAGACCCTTAAGAGAAAGCTGATCGTCCTCCATCACTTCCTCTTCATGATCATTGGAGGGGCTGTCTTGGATGAAGACCATGCCCAGTTGATGAAGAGTAGAGGCAGGAACAATCTTGGTCTGAGGAGGTAGTCCTCAATCCAAACCTAGGCTTTACATTAAGGTAGAATAAAGTACTGTCACAACTACTTTACCATTTAAGGTTGCTCAAAATCTTCACACAAAAGGGGCTTCTAGAGAACTCATTAGGGAGGATAGTCCATATAGTAAGCATCATAAGGAGAGGGCAGTCGATGTAAAATCACTTGATGTGTCTGTGACAGCAGGCAGAAGCATCCTTACAGAAAGGGGCCACCACAAAAAGGAAATGGAAAACTTGGTATGTGTCAGTATTTCCTCCTTTTAAAACTCACACAGATTAATCCAAGCATCCACATTTGCCTTGACCATGGTGAGGACCCTTCATGCATTGTGTAGGGAGACGTGGGTTTAAACTCAACTCTGTGGATTCAACACAAATAATTTGAAAACATTAGGCATCCCCGTCTTACCATAGTGAATACATTATCTACCCAATGGCTTATTGTCAAAGAAGTTGATTGTTAGGTGACACACGTTCTATATACAGTCCTCTACAAAAGCTGAGCTTCTGCCTGGCATCGCCAAGGGAACTGGAAACCTAGTTGATCAACAAGGGTTCTCTCTCCATACCTCCCCCAACCCAGTACAGCTCACTTCTTGTTTGCCCAGTGGTAATTAAGATGTGTGGGTCCCTGAAGAACCTGCTAGTTAATGTTTTCAAGTTGATTTCAAGAAGGCGTAAAAAGGGGATAGAAAGATGGCTCAGTGGTTAGGAACATGTAGTGCTCTTGCCAAGTTCAGCTTCCAGCACCCATGTCAGGCAACTCCCAACCATCTGTTAACTCCAGCTCCAGGGGATCTGATGGCCTCTTCTGTCCTCCATGGGTACCTGTACACGGGTATACATAAATAGAATCTCTTTTTAAAAATCAAAAAGACATATTGTGAGCTGTTTTGTAACTGGCTTTTTCAGAGAGTTAAATTGAGCACAGATGGGAGAAGGAATTTCTGCCAAGCAAGCAGCTCTGGACTGAGGACACCGAGCGGAGGGCAATGTCCTGGAAAGGTGGTGTTTTACCAGCCGTGTCGAGCACTGCAGGGTGGAAGTTGATTATTTATCATGTGCATCCAGTATACTTGTCTGGACAGTATTAGGAATGTTTGTGATATTCTGCCCCAGTGGGGGTGAAACAATGCCAGTTTAGTGCGTCTCAGAGCTAGGTTGCACAGACTCCTGTGGGAAAAGGACCTCAAGTGACGCCTTTGAGGATAAGCAGCTGGTACTAATGCAGAGAATCAGCAGGGACGAGGGGGGTCTAAGAAAGAGTGTGCACTGAGTAGGTTCACATCAAGTCTTTCTAGATGCCTACTTTAGCAAACTCTGCCTCAGTTTCCCCAACCTTGCTACATCCTGCACTTTCCATTAATAATGATTCTTCTTTGTTTGTTTAAGTGACTTGGGAGAAGACTTCTGAGGGCTAAGTTGTTGACATCAGTCGTAGGCAAACTTTGTAAGGATGCACTTAACATGGAATCTAGGGCAGAGTGTGGGTGTGAGTGAAAAGGGGACTAGAGGAATGTAGGGGGGAAGGAGAAAGTGGGGGTGACAGGGAGGAGCAATAGAAGTGAATAATAACTAAGTATATAGAATTTAAGTGTGGCACTGTCACAGGGAGATATGGTAAAATGTATTCCAAGAAGGAAAACAAATGTGTTTCAATCCAGAAATTATGTATCCATAGATTCTCAGGATCATTTTACGCTTAGGAGCTAAGTAATCTTATTAAAGGGTGTGCATGTGTGTGCGTGCCTGTGTGTATGCATGCGTGTGTGCCTGTGTGTGCATGCATGTGTGCCTGTGTGTATGCATGCATGTGTGCCTGAGTGTGCATGCATGTGTGCCTGTGTGTATGCATGCATGTGTGCCTGTGTGTGTGCATGAGTGTGTGCCTGTGTGTATGCCTGTGTGTGTGCCTGTGTGTATGCCTGTGTGTGTGCCTGTGTGTATGCATGCGTGTGCCTGTGTATGCCTGTGTGTGTGCATGTGTACCTGTGTGTATGCCTGTGTGTATGCATGCGTGTGTGCCTGTGTGTATGCCTGTGTGTGCATGCGTGTGTGCCTGTGTGTGCATGTGTACCTGTGTGTATGCCTGTGTGTATGCATGCGTGTGTGCCTGTGTGTGCATGCATGTGTACCTGTGTGTATGCATGTGTGTATGCCTGTGTGTGTGCATCCGTGCATGCACTGTCAGTTTTCTCCTTCCACCACGTGAGACCTGGAGATGAAACTCAGATTGCAAAGCCTGGCAGGATTTGCCTCTACCCACTGAGCCATCCTGCTGGCCATGAAGCTAAGTAACTTTAAATAAAAGTCCTAAGCATCTTAAAGGCACTGTGGTTTCAAACAGGACTGCAGTATAGACGGCCCCATGACACCGAACATTCACAATTCACCAGTCACTGAAAACTGCCTGCCTGCCACGGGCATGGTAAAATGCATCATGCAATTACTTCTCAGGGTGACCACTTCCTGCTACTTCACCCTTGGGAACCGCTCTGGTCATGTGTTTACCAAGGACCGAAGTGCCCAGAACTGTAGGAACTATTAGAGGTAGGGCCTATAACGCAGTGGGGCAATGAAATGCACAATAAAAGTCTCCAAGTTTGGGAGTAGAGGCTACGATTATTTGTGTCATTCCTTCATTAGTTAGCTAGTTGGCCCTATTATTAGGCTGAAAAAAAAAAAAAACCAAGCTGTTTCCAAGAGAACAAGCTACAGGCTGGAATTGATTATATAACTTGCACTGAAATAATATTGAGGCAAAGAGGGAGTAGACAGGTAACAAGCACCACCTAGGAAGAAAATAATTACTCAGGGTACACAGAGGAAACAACTTACTTCAGATCAAGTGAAGGGAGCAAGAAAAAAAAATCAGCTTCTGAAAACACTGAGTGGGTTGGCACATCTAAAAAGTAATGTAAATGAGCCCTTGGTACTTGTTTAAATCTGTCAAGTAAAAATACAGAGATATCTGAGTAATGGTTTGCATAGAGTGACAGAATACTTGCCAAGCACATATGAGGCAGTGAGTTCACGCCCAGCACTGAGAAACAAACTACAAAGTGAAAGCTAGATAAAAATGAATTATTAACCATCTTACTTTCCAGAATGTCTGCATACTTTCATTATCAAAGGCGATTTGCTGTTTCCCCAGACATGTACATCAAAACTACTGTGCCACACATCTTCAAAATCATCTCCTGGTTATTATATACGGAATTATAATCTTCATGTTAATATTCCCAAAAGGTAGCATCCCATGGGTCAGGGCAGTGCCCAGGAAACAGCACATGACCCCGGAGTCATCTAGAGGCTGCTGTCCGCATGCCAGGTATTATACTTATCAGCCCCATCACTTGCATTACTTAACATTGTAAAACTACATTCTGGTATTCAGAAACAGAATTCTCCATCTAGTCTCCACTCACCAAGGGCTGTGTTCCCCACTGTGTGCACAGCCTGGATGCACCACTGTTGATGGAGACTTTTACTCTAATGATAAGGAGGCTGACCAGCTTTTTTTTTTTTTTTTTTTTTTTTTGGTTTTTTGAGACAGGGTTTCCCTGTGGCTTTGGAGGCTGTCCTGGAACTCGCTCGGTAGACCAGGCTGGTCTCGAACTCACAGTGATCCGCCTGCCTCTGCCTCCCAAGTGCTGGGATTAAAGGCGTGTGCCACCAACGCCCGGCCTGACCAGCCATTTTAGCCACTGAGTCTGAAGCAGCAAGTGAAAGAAACGGTCATAAGAAAGAAAATTGCCCTTGGCAAATGTCCAAGCTTACCCTTGCAGAGCTTTTCCGGGAAATACAAAACTAGACTTGTCTGTGACGCTGAGGTCACATGGCCTCCAAAGAAAAGAATGATTTGTTTGGTGCATCATTTAAACTCCACCCTGATGGAGCGATCTGGAGCTAGCCAATTGATGTGACATGGAACATAGAGCCCAGGTTGCCAGGACATTTCCTAGGCTGCTTTCAGTTCACAGGAAGCCAACAAGTCCCTGAAGGGGTTAAGCAGACAAGACTGAGGTATTAAGATACTGTGTTGAGGAAACAGAACCAAGTTCTAAGCAGGCCACTGGGGCTAAACTTAGCCAAGTAAATTAAACTTATGCATCTGTAAAATGGTGCTCATCGAAAATAGCAATGTCCTATCCAATAATTTTTTTTTCATCTTAAAAATCCAGCAAAGTGGGACTAGAAAAAGCCAGGACCTTCTGGGAGACAGTCTCTGAATTTGAAGGTCCAGTTCAGCAAAGGTCTGCTGTGTTTCAGATGAGCCCAGAGGGAGCAGGCTCTGCTGTGCGTCCTATGGTGGTGGGTTAGACTACAAAAGAGCTTTCAACAGCCCAAGCGTCAGCCTCCTCTGGGCTATGTCAGGTAATAGCACAACGCCATTTCTGTAGCCACAGGTGTCTGTTTTCAATGTACTGATGGAAAACTTCAAACCATCTCCATTTTTTAGAAATTTTTGTTTTCTAGTCCAGGATTCCCTTTCCTCTCAATCCCAACTGAATTTTCTCCATCAGTCTGGTGGGCAAGTTGGTAGAATCCTGGCATAGATTTTCTTCTATGACTCCCTAATTTTAGTGGCTCAACCGCTCTTCTTAACGATAAAGCGGGAGCCACCACCTAGGTGTGCAGTTGACAAGAAATCAGAGGGTTAGAAACGGGACTGACAGTTCTTCATTCATGACCTGGATGTTTGTTCCCTATGATTTCCAACCCCACAACGCGGCTGACTCATTGACAGACCCACATACAACCAGAAGACACTGAATTTGTCACAACCCCACAAGCCATACTGTCTCCTGCTCTGGAGGATGTTGGCTTCTTGTGAAGCATAATGGAGAGAATGCGTTGTGTTTGGGACCCGAAGTGATGCCTGGAGTTGAAATCAGACTTGAAAACTCAGCAGAGTCTGAGGCCTGTGTTCCTAATTAGTGGCATACACAGCTGCCAGTCAAATCTAGGACGAGGCCTAGACATTTGCATTCCTAATTAGCACAGTCCACACCAGCCCTCCACTGTGAGGTTGGCAGATTTTAGCTTTGAGAAACACATGAAGAAGCAAATGGGCACTTAGACGCCAGTTGGCAAACCATGCACACAGAAACACACCAGGCATACTACACTGTAACATTCACTCCTAGGCAACCATTAAATGAAGACTAATACAGCTGACCCTAGGTACTGCCAACCCTCTGAAAACTCAAGTGTCCGCATAACCTTCATTCAAATGCAAACCAAAAGGAAAAAAAAAGTGATAATCCTGGATTCAGGTGGATTTTTAAGGTAAGCAATTATTTTATTTCCCTGGCCTGACATCATTGACTTCAAAGTATCAGAACCTGCAGCTGATAGAGCAGACATACAGACTGCTCCCAACAGAGAGGACGCTCTTCATTTGTAGAGATGAACTGAAATGTCATGTGTGAATGCGGTTCCTGCTCCCACCCGCTCCCCACATAGCCCCTAAATGAAACTGATGAGTAAAATCCCCATGAAACGCTGGAGTCCTCGCTCCATCTTTTCTGAAGAGCAGATGGCATGAAGGGAAAACAGCTGGCCAATCCCTTAGCATTCCAGTGCGGGTGAGACTCCAGAGCCTACAGCAGGGGGAGGATTGGTGGCAGGTGTGTAATCTAGCTTACCTTGTAACCCGGACACTCCGTATGGAGACACTCTGTCCCTGTACACGACAAAGCTGAAGGAAATGCTAGAGGACTGATCCTGAGGCTCATGAAATTCTAAGGTACTTAAGGGATGAAGAGGAGAGATGCTCAACCCTGAACTCCAGTTTAACGCCATCCAAACTACTGGCAATCATAACCACATCCCCGCAAATCCTATTTCCCAAGAAGACTCCATCTAAACATTGGTGCAGATGTCCACAGGGGCAGTGCTGTGACACCTGTGTGGAAGAAAAGGACCAGGAGAGGGAGGGATTAAGAGACAGAGGTCAGGGGTCACAATGCTTCAACGACAGTAGGTATTTTTTGGTCTCTTAGGTATGGTCCCCTACAGCTCCTAAAGCATTTTCCCCCTTTCCCTATGTGGCTTTGTGCAAATGCCAAAAACCAAACATCTGCCCAAAAAGACAGGAGTCGCTGCTGAGCTGCATTCTCTAGTGGCCACCTGCCCTCCTCACAACCATCTGCTGAAACTGCACCAAAATCCATGGCAAAGCCGTGAGCAGCGCCATCCCCATCCTGCTCTCACAGCCAAGCCGACACGAGTGCTTCCTGGGCTGAGGAAGCAGAGAAAACTAACAACTGAGCTTGTGAAAGAAAGACGACAGTGTGTGCGGTGTGATGTTTTCCGATGTCTTCACCTTGCGTCTCCTCCATGGTTGGGAGCCCTCCTCCCTCTGGTTCCCCAAGTCCCATGCGCACCCCACCCCTACCCCCAAGTCCAGGTGCTCCCATCTGCTGGGCTTCGGCCTCATTTCCCATAGACACTTTCATCACTGTAGGCCACATACAGAAAATAGTCTTCCTCGTGGTTGTCCTAAAATGAGGAGACAAGAAGGCAATTCAGAAAACATTAGCATTCATGTTCATTGTCTCTGTGATTCCGAGTCTTGAACAACCTTGTAGAGGAGACCTGTAAGTCATCATCAGCCCCCATTCAAAGAATGGAAGAAGGTTGGGGGCACAGCCCAGTGGTAGAGCACTAGCCTAGAGAGTGGGAGGCCTTGGGTTCAAGTTCTAGGCTGGGAAAAAGGGGGGGAAAATGGAGCAAAGACTAAGAGGTATCAACTACATGTTGAGCTCTGACTTCACAAACTTAAGTTTCATAGAGAACATACTGTATCATCAACAGCAGAAAAATAACTAAGTAAGCCTTACTCTTAGAAAACATTTTTTCTATGGTCAGCTTTAGTCACGGACATTTCCTTTTGCAGTGGTCAGTGATGACTACAGAGCCTAATAGCTGGCCAAATTGCAGATGATAAATGATTAATGTTTGGCCACACATGGTTTATCTAAACAGTCCCCTCCAAACTTCAGGGAATGGTGTGGAAGAAATGACCTTAATGACATTGGTTGAGCAAAAAAAATGGAAATAGGAGGTCTCCGATATGTACAAGTACAAAAGTCAAAAAACAAGTACAGTACAATGTCAGCTATAGAACCTTCGGTAAAATTCTTTCAACCTACTGGGCATGTTTTCAAAGCTTTCACAAACAAAATGTTGGGAAATAATTTTTTATCTTGGAAAACAATATTATTCCACGGCTGGGTTGGCGGGACGAGTCAGTCAGTAAAGCACTTGCCTTGCAAGCCCAGAGGACCTGAGTCCAGCCAGTGCCCAGAACCCAGATAACAATGGCATGTGTGGTGCTGTGAGCGAGCTTTCAATCCAACACTGCAGAGGTAGAGACAGGAGCATCCCTGAGGCTCACTGGCTAGCCAGGGCAGCCTATTGGTATCCTCTAAGTCAATGAGAGACCCTGTCTCGAGGAAGACAGAGTATTTTTGAGGATGGCACCCTAACTTGTCCTCTGATTTCCACCGGTGCGCGCGTGCGTGTGCACACACCCACACTAAAAACAAAAACAAAAAAGAAAAGAAAAACACTTCATTCCAGCATCCCTCTAGCAAGGAGAGCACAGATATCACAAAATACACACTGACATGCATGCTCACAAGGAATGAACACTGGGGAATGAGGGCTAGACCAGGGGCTACTAGATGTGCATGTTACTAATGGGGCTCAATGGGAAGGCAGCATCTTGTGTGACAGTTAGTGTTCAAGGAGAAATACAGTTACAATCTTAGATCATTTATATACAAAGTCCTAGTTACAGTTTTTTCTCCAATCAAATTCTACCTTAACTTTACATTTTAGCTCATTTACTGCACACAGATAATGGGAACTCTTCGCGGTCTTAGGTTTGTTCTAGAAAGAGGAGCATCTGAATGTGCTTGTCATAAGCCAAATCCAGAGTTAATATGGGAACTACTGTGATGCCAGAGTTCCAGGTTCAGACTCCATAGGGGTCAAGCATAGCTGGTGTTTCCTTTCTCAAGTCTACTGCTAGATGGGGATGACTGACAAGCAGGTGGGGTGCCCAGGTCCCTAAAATTGTGCTTCCAGAGAAATTAATAGAGTGATGGGCTCCCGGTGATCCTTTGCTCCTGAGAACTACTCAAGCCTGCAATAAAGCACTATACTCAGGCAAGATCGAAAGATTTCATAAGATTAAAGCGAGACAGTGCTCCGTCCTGAAAGGACACGGGGTATCCAATCTCTCCGCTACACACTGCCATGGTAAGATGATCCCCATAAACAACACCTCCTGTCCTACTTCCCAGGTGTGTTAGCAAACCCTGGAACCAGAGCTAGGGGATGCCAGGCTGCTGGGTATTGTGACCAAAACCATTACCTCATACAGCTGGCCCATGGTAGCACTCGTGGGAGGGATAGTGTTGTTGACAAAGAAGAATAAGGCGTCCTCAGGTCTCAGGTGGATTCTCTTCCGGATTAAGAAGTAGAACTGGCCAACTACATGAAGCAAACAGAGAGCAGGGCAAGAAAAGAAAAAGGATTAGTAAAAGAGGGTATCTCAGGAAAACCAGAATCTATTGTTTCTATCCCCTTTAGGCTAAGTACAAGCTTTTCAGACGCAAATACTCTCCCAGAGCTTTAGTGGCAATATAAAAACTGAGACCTGTACAGTCCCTGACACACCACAGTGGACCTGCTTCCCCTCCTCCTAACTCAGCCTCAGAGCCAACATTAGCATAATGACTACTGTGGGGAGTACGATGCAGATCGAAGCATCCCCATCCTGAGAACTAACACTTCGGAGAGATCCGCTGGGTTCTGGACAACCCAGAATCATGGGGCAAGTGTCAGGGCAATGAGCACATTCAGTGTTTAGCCTCTCCCTGAAAACAATGAAAAGCTTCTGGAAGGCTGACAGACAAATGCACAAACTCCGAGCAAACTTATCTAAAAGAATCAATCGAGAGTATCCAGATGGCAGTTCATTAAGAACAAGGTAAAGTCTAAATACACATAACTGAAAACAGAAGATATGCTAGGGTCTGCAGTTTTTATACCCCAAACAGAAATACGATTGAGAGATAAAGCCTTTAGATATGAATCTAAAATGTGATCCTCTGGAGACATGGTGCTGGCTTTGGAACAAGTCGACCTCAGGATCACTGAGGCCTTGGAACAAGTCGACCTCAGGATCACCGAGGCTGAGTTTTCACGTGGTGTACATTACAGACAATTGTTCCTATACTCCAGAGTGCTGCTTTGTTTTGTCTCCACGAATAAGGCCCATAAGTAAGATATTGAGAAATACCACACAGAACTGGAAACAGAAGGACACAGCGTGCCTAGCCACACTGACCAGCGCCCTGAAAAAGCCATGCACAGCTACAACCCTCAGTCACCAACTTAGACTTGAAACACAGATCGAAACTGCTCTGCCTGGAATGAAGGGTCAGAAGTGGGAAAGACCATTACCGGTGAGGTCAGAGGGGACAAGGTACTTCCTCTTGTCCAGATCAGGGACCCTGGCTTTAGGAGCCTTCTCCACGATGACCTAGAAGGAGAACAGGAGAGGGGATGAAAACTGCAGAGCCTACTATTGCCTTTTTCCTTCCACAGCTTAAATTTGCCCACACAATCTAGGCTCAATGCAATTTTTCAGTCCTTGCTTCCAATGTTCCTTGATCTTACGTAACTACAAATTACCTTATAAAGAACAGTAAGAGACATTTACTTTATGGTATTTTATTAAAGAATCAAAAAGCCGTTCTGTGTTTCTAAGATAATCTAATGACCTATTAGTTTTATTTTTTTTTCTCTAAAATGGTAAAAGCACTATACGTGAAAGTGTGATGAGTGAGTTCCGATCCCTAAAATCTGTGCAAATGCCTGGAGGAGCTGTAGGCTCCCAGTGCTGGGAAGGCAGAGACTGGAGATCCCTGGGCCAAGCTGTGTGGCTGGACTAAATGAAGTGGCAGGCTCTGTGTTCTCAGTGAGTGATGTCAACAGCAACCGAGACTTGTGCCAGACACCAACCTCTGGCCTCCTCCACATGCATGCTTATCGGCACACAATCACACACATGCCCCCTCACATGTGCACACCCTTACGCACACAGAGGGGGAAACAGCATGTATTACAGATGTGACATTATAGCTTAGATCTCCAATGCCTCCAAAGCCCCTATGCTAAATAAAGAAGTTCTCCTACCTTGGTGCTATGAACAAATGGTGGGAACTTTAAGGGGTGGGGCCTCATGGGGGTTTTAGGTTACCGAACCCTCTAGTGCATCCACCATGATTTGGGCTGACTCACCACCAGTCCAAAGAATGGAGCCAAGTGAGCACAAAGACTTTTGAAGCCAGTTGCCGTCAAGTTGACTGTCTCTGACATCGCTACAGTGACAGCTAATATGCACAGGCATTGTGTCTCAGATTTTAATCTTTGCAAAAAGACGTGTTCACCACTAAGTGAAAATGAATTTTTTTATAATAAGTGACACTTTATGAGGGCAATGTACTGAATCATTCAGCATTATTAACTATATTAGGATTTTAAGGGACTTTCAGTATCTCCACTAAGGATTTTTAATAACATGTTTAAAGATTCATTTTTTTTTTGTTTGGTTTTCGAGACAGGGTTTCTCTGTATTGTTTTGGAGGTTGTCCTGGAACTCTCTCTGTAGACCAGGCTGGCCTTGAACTCACAGAGATCCGCCTGCCTCTGCCTCCCAAGTGCTGGGATTAAAGGTGTGTACCACCACCACCCAGCATCTGAGATGTTTATATATTTACTTAGAAAACAGAAAATATATTGCACGAATATCAACATTAGCTACTTTGTTTTGAAGAACTCATCTCAGATATGAGAAATGGGAGCTACCAAAAAGCAAAGAAGCAGAAACAGACACTGGACAAGTATCCCTAGAAGCTGTGTGACCTTCAGGATGTCTGTGACCTCTCTGGGCTTCTGAACAAGTAGAACCCCCAAAAGACCATACAAATCAGCACCACAAACTGCATCCCCAAAGACCATATGAATAAGTACACGTAAATTCCTGGGTAGACAGAGGTGAATCCAAACCTATAAATTAGACAGAAAAGAACTCGAAAAGTAGACTAGTAATGGACCAAAACACAAGGAAGGAGAGACGACAGGTTATAACGGCGGTGCACAGGAAGCAGGGGGTAGGCCTGGTATCTACCACATTTACTCTGAGACCTGGCAGCTCCCTCCAAGAATAGAGAAAACTGTTTTCTCCATCTGTGGCAGGTGGTTCATACACCATAGGGTTATTTACAAATGCTTAAAAATAGTGTGTCCAGCAGTTCCTGCTATTACAGGTTTCCAACACTTTGTTATTTCAAAATCCCATGATCCCCTCTCCCAAGGCCTACGCATACCTCTTCCGAGGCCAAGCTTAAGTTGTGACTCAGACTGCCTTAGACACTTAGTGGCTTTTCTATAAACACCTGGGCATAGTAAGATTCAGTTCTGTGCCCAAGGTACAGGAACTCCGGTTACAAGACTCAAACAAAACCATGTCTATGAGGATAAAGGTATATTCAGTGACAGAGGGGGCACTGGGTGAAGGTCTCCATTCCCAGCGCTGCCCACCCCAACCCAAATCTCTGCCATTTAGCAGAGTTCTTCTGTCCCAAACAGGATAAGAGCCATAGGTGGAGAATCTCTCAGGATGAGGATCCATGAGATCTGAGTGACCTTTCTTAGCTTATAAATTATCACTGAAATAAAACATTCAACATCAAGTCATAAGTAGGAGAAGAATAAGGAGAAACTAAAATATCCTGGGTGAGTGCAGTAACCAAGTGAACGAGAAAGGCTCATTTGAGAAAATATAGGGTTTTAAATGAATTTGGAGACGGGTACACGCCACAGCTTGTGTTTCTGTTAAAGTTCTGAATAATGGGTAGACATTCACTTATGTTTCCTGGCTGGCACTGGCCTACCGGCTGAACTCCAGATGGTAGCAAGACTTAACCTACTTCCAGGGCTCACCCACGTAAGGTGTGCACTTAATTCTGGTTAATCGAACTGTACTACAAGCTGGGAAACGGGACAACCTGAAGGTCAAGGGCTCTGGAAGCCCAGCACATGGCAGCCAGGCTGAAATACCTCCCTGCCAGCCAGCAATGTCAGAGTTCTGGGTGGTGACCTCACTTCCTGTATTTGGAGCTTCTGTCTCTAGCACATGGATTTTAATGGTGTGAGGCCAGTCAGTGAATATGCAGACAAGGCATTCAGAGTGCTGCCAGCTATGTGGTCCATGTGTCATTTTAAAATATTAAGGGGGTGACAAATCGAAAGAAATTTGGAAGGCAATCCCCCATGGTAAAAACATGTGAAGGACTTCGTTTTAAGAAGACATGGCTAGTGTGTTTCCAGCCTTTCCCTAAGGACCCTGGTGTGTAATTCCCGGAGAGCAGTGGAATAGTTAACCCTCCCCTTCCTAACAGGAAATGGGGCTGAGGACTCTTCCCTGTTGGTCCTACATTTCTTTTGCTACCCACAGATGAGAGGACTGAGGGAGGAAAAAACCCTCCCCCAAAATAGTACTTATGCATCAAGAAAAATTATTAGGTAAGCCCGGCTCTTTTACCCTTTAAAGCTACGAGTAATGCTAATCTAGCATCATTGCCCGTACAGCTAAAGAGAGCGACTTTAAAAGTCCCTGTTCCTCTAGCCACCATATCTAACAGCAAGGTCGTCCTCCGCTCCCAATTCTGCTGCGCAGCCTTTAAAAGAGAAGAAAAAACAGGCAAGTGGGCGGGGGGAAGGGGGGCAAAGGGAAAATCACCCGGATGCTGAAGACTCCCTTACTATTTTTCTCCTCAAGCATCAACCAGGTTTTAGCCGTTTATATCGGGGTATAATTCGTGGAGGAAATGGTTCTCAGTCCTGGCTCTTGGGGTCCAAGGGGCCAACACATCAGCAGTGCAGGACAAGGCCCTCTTTAGCGCTGCATGGCCAGGGACACACTAACGATGATGAAGCAAGCTGTGGCGCAGAGTGACCTTGTTTGCGGGCCCGCCAGGTGCGGCTCCTCCGCCTGACTCTTAATTCTAAGAAAACGCAGGGCAGAATCTACTGACGTCTCAAGTTTTTCCCTCCTACGCTCAAGGAAATGAGGACGAAGCTCGGATTCATTAGAAAACCACGTCAGGCAGACACGGATGGGCACAAGGCTCGCCGCACCTGCCGCTCCAGGGTAGCGGTGCGTTCTCTATAAGCGCATCCGATCTGGGGCCCCCCAACCAGTGGCTCCCGCACACACAGGCCGCGCCAAGCGCACATTCCCCACCTCCGGGAGAGCTGAATCCTGCTGAGTCACCCACCACGCAGGTTGCGCTTTCGAGATGCCAAAGGTAGGCACTGGTCCTGGGAATATGGGTTTGTCGAAGCCGGTCAGGATTATGGGATTCCGGGGACCCCCCGCTCCAGGGCCACCCGCCAGTGCCAGGCTACCTCCTCTGCCCCGGCTCCAGGCCACCCGCCAGTGCCAGGCTGCCCTCCAGCTCCAGGACAACCGGCTCCCGAATTTCCCAGCTCTCCCCGCCCCCACTCACCGGCACCCGGTCCGGGTATTTCTTCCGAATCTTTTCACCTTCCTTTTTCCGATACTCGAAGGGATGGTCCTCTTTATACTGGAACTTCATGATGGACCTCAGGTTTGGGGGCTCCCCGGACGGGGCCTGCTGCGCGCGCTGGTGACTGCGTCTCGCGTCTGGCCACCCCCGGTCAATGTCAACCTTATCACAATCGCTCCACCCGCGTCAGTTCCCACGCGCCCGTCGCCGCACTGTGTGGCCAAACGTTCAGAGAGGGACCTGGATATCTCCCGGCCCGAAGATAAAGGACCACCAGGTAAAGCAAGCGGGTGGCTTTTCCCTAGAGCAGGGAACACAAAAACACCAGGGCGGCGTTGTGACATCACGAAGCCCCGCCCCCGTCCCGCCCCCGGCACGAAGGATCTGCTGGATAGGGGTGGACGGAAACATTGATTTATTTGTGTGTGTGCCATTTACGCTTAAGCTTTTCTATATCACTCTAGAAAATAAAAACTATGTGTTTAGTCTTTTATTTTTGTGATTTCATGTTAAATATATCTTTCAGTCCAAGAATGCCCCAACAAATGTCTTCTTCACTCCCCTTCATGGTTCTTGCTTGGTGCCCAAAACAAACACACAGGAAGAAAATCCAGCTGTTTCCAGAGCAATGGGATCAGGAGTCTGATGGAGGAGAGGCGCCAGGCATCACGAGATCTGTAGCCCACGCTGAAATGTCCCGTGCTTGCGTTTTGACCTTTGCCTGGCACCCGTGGCTGGCCTGGCTTCTCCACCCCAGCTGCTCCTCCCCGCTCTGGCGTCCTTTCCTTTGGATCTGGGCTGGAGTTGGTACTGAGACAACATAAACAGAGCGTGACTCAGGGATTTGCAGAAGCGTAAGGGTGAAAAGCATGAAGTCATCAAGGTTAGAAGAGGAGACGCCAGCGAGGAACACCCGGATTCATGCCCGTTTGAAAGAGAGACGATTCCATTCACTTTATCCTGTTCACCCAGAAGTGTGGTCATGGGTTCTTGAAAATACAGAGATTTGCCAGGTGTCGGTGGTTTACGCCATTAATCCTAGCACTCGGGAGGCAGAGGCAGGCGGATCTTTGTGAGTTCGAGGCCAGCCTGGTCTACAAGAGCTAGATCCAGGACAGCCTCCAAAGCCACAGAGAAATCCTGTCTCGAAAAACAAAAAAAAAAAAAAAAAAAAAAAGAAAGGAAGGAAGGAAGGAAGGAAGGAAGGAAGGAAGAAAGAAAATACAGAGGTCAAGCAGTTTAGGTGACGATTGCCCTCCCAGCATTACTTTCCTGGAGTGTTGGCACCATCTGCAGGGTAGTTGTCCTGATGAAAAGGCCTCATGAGGACCAGAGGCTGTCACGCTGGTGGAAGACCCTAAGCCCTACAGCGAGGGTCAGATGGCCTAGGTCCCTCTGGCCTACTGGGCTTCCCATTGGGAGTCTTTGAATGCTGAGTCAGCATACTGATCCTACAGACAGTGACTTTCCATACCTGTATTTGGAGAGCATTAGAAATGGTAAAGATAGAGGTCGAGGATGCTTTATGCTATGCAAAAAGAATGACTTCTAAATGACACCAGCCAAGCAGCCCCTTGTCGCCGGCTTTTTTTTTTCCTTTCAAATTACTCTCAGTCGCCGGCCTTTTTCTTTTCTCTTTCTTTCTTTCTTTCTTTCTTTCTTTCTTTCTTTCTTTCTTTCTTTCTTTCTTTCTTTCTTTCTTTCTTTCTTTTTCTTCCTTTCAAATTACTCTCAGTGGCCTTGTCTTTCAAAAGCCCAGAAAATAAAATAAGCTGAACTTAAACCAAAACAAGAAAATGAAATGCATAGCCAACTTCTTGCTTTTCTCCTAGGAATCTTTGAATCACCCCTACATATAAAGATCAGTGAGTTAGTGCATCACATCTTTATGTTCATGTTAACAATCTTCACGATTTATTTTCAAATTGAACCTAGTTTAATGCCCAGTTAATCATTTTACCTTTGACTCAAATACAATTAAATCTTTCAGAAGAAAAGTTTACAGCCAGGTGAGATGAACCTGGGGATTAAAATAGTAATACTGTTGTTTTCTGAGCGACCTTCAGCTCTTTTATAGATATGAATATCTCAAGTAATTGAAGAGCAGTTAGCGACAATGTATGCAATAACGTGAGAAATAAAAACTGCGATGTTAGTTAATCATTGCTAAGGGTTTTTTAAATGCTAGTAGTTTACATAAGAATACAAAATGTACTGGGAGTTGGAGAGATGGTTCAGTGGTTAAGAGCACTGGCTGCCACACGGTTTGAATTCCAGCAAAGGCAAGACAACGCAGGACTGTCTGTAGCTCCATTTTCAGAGGATATGATGCCCTCTTCTGGCCACTGCTTTGTACTGCATGTTCATCGTGCGTGTATATATGTACATGCAGGTAGAGCACCACACAAATAAAACAAAAATCACTTAAAAAATTCAGAACGTATCTACTTCTACATTTTTACTATTTATGCTAAGAAGGTTCTTAAAAATGTACAAAGGTACATTTATAAATTTAACATTCAAACATATAAAAATAGTTAAAAATCCCTTTCTTCAACCAGAAAAAAATGAAGTGTTAAAAAGATGTATTTTCTCACCGGGCGTTGGTGGCGCAGGCCTTTAATCCCAGCACTCGGGAGGCAGAGGCAGGCGGATCTTTGTGAGTTCAAGGCCAGCCTGGTCTACAAAGTGAGTTCCAGGACAGCCTCCAAAGCTACAGAGAAACCCTGTCTCAAAAAAAAAAAAAAAAAAAAAAAGATGTATTTTCTCACATAGCCACTCTAAAGGCTCCTTGGACTGCTCTGGATTCTGGATTTTATGCTTATGAGGTTGAGACTCTTGTTTTTTCTGCATATTCAGTCATGTTGAGGATTTCAGACCAGTACAAGCAATACCATCATGTCCACTGCCACTGCTTCATTTGAAAGTAAACTGCATTTCACCTCAGAATGTGAACATGTCAATCATCACACTATCACACTACATCTTAAAAATTGCCAGGACCTCCACAATCAGGTAACACTGCATAGAGTTCATATCCAGAATTACACATCTCTCACCAAATGCATTTCATAATTTTCTTCAGCCAGGCAACAGAACTTCAAACTGCATATAAAGTTAAGCTTTGCTTCTTCCATTTATGATAATTCCTATTATCACATGTGTCTATGAATGAAAACCAGAACTAGGGTACTGATCTGCCAATCATCAGAAAATGTACTTGTTGAAGACTTTTAAGAAGATTTTTATTTATTTTTTTAAACTTATTTTTCAGTTTAAATTTAGATTAGAAACAAGGTTGCTTCACAAGTCAGTTCCAGGTCCCTCTCCCTTTCCCTCAAGATTTTTTTTAAAGTAAATGGTTACCTATAAAACAAATACTGAAGATGGTTTGGCTGACACTTGCTGGTTCCCATGTCAGGGACCTTTCTTCCTAGACACAGTGAGTGCTCTGCCTTCCCACTGATGTGTTTAGCACCACGAGGCAGTGGCTTCATTGCTTTACACTTGGTTCTCATAAATTCAGGACAGTTATCTCACTACGGGGGGGGGGGATGTTAAAAACTCAGTGACATGTTTCAAAGCTACTGTTATCACCCACACTCATTCCTAATGGCATCCAATCTTGTTTTCATCACTTGTGGGTGACACAAAGATGCTATGATAAATGTATTAAAGCAGTTTTCCCTATGTCCTACCACTTCCCCTTATTCAGCTATCAGCCTGTAGTCTTTTGAAGAAAGCTCAGTTCCTTAGAAAAGAAGGTTAATTCTCTGAAGTTCCGTAGACACGCTTCATGTTTTGCTCCCACGCTGCCGTCATAGTTCAGATGTAACATATCCTCATAGGCTCGTGTGTGCTTAGTTCACACGGGTGATGCTGTCTTGGGAGACTGAAGGACTTCCTGAAATTTAGGAAGTGGGGCCCAAAGAAAGGATCTCTATTATGAGGCTTTGCCCTCATGACTTGATCATCTCCCAAAGACCTCTGCATTCAACACCACTATCTTGGTGAATGGAAGGAATGGAGTGGGGAGATTAATCAGTAAATAGATTTGGAGGGACTATACCAAATAGTCAATGTTGTTTTAGTCTCAGGTAGACACTAGACATTGGATAAGGGAGACAAACATGACTCTCAGATAAGTCAGACAGATAGTGTGAGAGAGTTCTAATGGCCTTCGGGGTCCTGGTTTCAGGTATCACCCCTAGTGGAAAATGTCCTTTACAGGCTTAGACAACCTCCAGCCATAGAAAAGCATCAGTCAAAGCAGACTGATACTCAAACTAACTAAACCAGCATCTCTTCCTGTAATGACTTGAACACCCCAAGAGGCAGCACCTCTCTGCCTTGAGTGCCTCAGAGCAACCAGAGACCCTCTCAGCAGTGAGAACACTCTAGAAACAGCCTGGCAGAAATAACGAGATATGCATCTCTCAATCTATCAGACTATTGAGAAAACTAACCCCCAAAATGAATATCTCCCCGGGAATCTCAGACTGGGAGAAAGACAAGCCACCAACTGGAGGAGGCATTTGTAAGGTGGCCATATTCAACAGGTCTCTGCTTTCCACTGTTGGTTTGGCTCTTCTTATTGGCTATTGAGGATAGGTGGTCAGACCAGAACTGGGTCAAAGGTTGTGACCCTAAGTTTGATAACAAATGGCATCCATGAAGAAACTAGACACACTTTGGGGGTGCCTGCCACTAACAATGAGATGACCCCAGGAAGAGAGGAAAGATGGACATTCCCAGCAGCTGCTGGAGTAATTTCCTCCAGAAGCGTTTTCCTCTTCCCATTTGGCATCAACTTCTTTTTAATCTCCATTTGGTTAAACTAAGAAGCAACTTGGTATTGCGTTTAGGATGTTCAGGAAAATCTGACCCTTGGTAGTCACTTCCTGATTGATGCACTCCAGGCTTTACCTCCCTGCTTTCTTTTGGTCTCTTCTGAGCAATTTGAGGTTCTTTTGAATCATTTGATGAGGTGTGATCTGGCGATTGGATTTATCTTTAGTTGCTTTTCTATTGAAAACTGTCGCGACCGCCTTGACCAGCAAGGAAGACGCAACACTCGGACTCTTCTTTAAGCAGTTTATTCAGGAACCTTGAACAATCTTCTGATCCCGGGGAGTGCCAACCCACAGCTTAAAAGCCCTTGGGCGGCCAACCCCAGTATGCCACGTGGAACATGCAGATAGGTCCATGTACTCGGAAGCAAGCCTGATATCCAGCCTTAACCAAATACAGGTGGAGCTCTTAAGGAGTTGTTTATCACAGAGAGCACTTGCTGTCGGACTAGCAGAAGGCAGAAGCCAGCACCATCTTAAGGGTGCGGCACTTCACAGCTCTCTACACAAAACCACCAGGGTAAAGTAAAATGGAAACAGTGACTGAAGCAGTGGCCTTCCCCCTTCCCAGGAAAAGGACAGGCATTCTCCTGAGACAGTGTCTATGAGTTCCTCTCCTATGTCAAGATGCCAGGATATTGTTGGGGTACCCCGAATTGAGGAGTCCCCAAGCTGGATTCATCACCCCAAGAATCAAGAGTCCACACGCCAATTGATGCAACACGCAAGAGGCTTTAATTAGGCATCTGCAGATGGGCCTCTCGGTCAGCTTTTAGACCGATTGGCCCTGAGGTTCAGTTACAATCAGCTTTTAAAGACAAAACCACAAGCCTTTGGGAGGGGTCCCTATCTTGTGATGGGGGGGTTATGTGACTACTGACCAGGGGAAGTAGATGTCTTCCTGACCTACACGTTGTAAATTCCTCAAACCTTGGTATGAGTTAATCATCTCTCCCTAAGTAAATGGTGGTTGTCATCTCCTTGTTTCCCACGAATCTTGTTTGCCCATCTCTGACGCCCTGGTCAGTTCTTCACAGGTGGTCAGCAGTCCGGAATTGGCCTTTTGTGGGTTTACAGCCCTTCTGTAATTAAGGTTGCTAAACCATACATTCCATTCTGTGGTTTGGCCAGTTCCTGGGATGGGGTCCTTTGTTCACTTTCCAAGTTCTCTAGTGGGGTGCCCTCCCTGTTTAAGCTTATATTTTATTTCTATAAATTCAGGGTCTTTCAATATCACTTCCTGTGCCACCACTCCTTCCTTTCCTCTTGTCTGGGAGTCAGAGAGTTTGGCCCAGTGTTGATATTATGAAACCTCTCTGAACCCCAGAAAGCCATAGCACCAACTTCCATGTCAAATAAGAAGAGTCTTAGAAATGAGAGTCCAGAGTTCATCTAAACCTTACTGTGCCTTTAAAATCTAAAGGAAATGATCTTTTTTTTTTTTTTTTTTGGTTTTTCAAGACAGGGTTTCTCTGTGGCTTTGGAGGCTGTCCTGGAACTCGCTCTGTAGACCAGGCTGGCCTCGAACTCACAGAGATCCGCCTGCCTCTGCCTCCCGAGTGCTGGGATTAAAGGTGTGTGCCACCAACGCCGGACTAGGAAATGATCTTATTACTAGAATTTCAAGTGTGGAGGTAGGTCAGGACACTGGTGATGTAGAAGTCATCAATCATTTCTTTCTCTTATACATATTTTCGGGAAATGGTCCTAGAGTGCAGACACCAGCCAAGAAAGGAAAAAATACTGGGTAAAGGAAACAGAACTTACAACAATGCAGGGGGTGTCTACAAGATAACACAAGTGACTAATTATGGAGATATCAATACTAATGCACTATTGTAGGTTGGATTCACTTTATATTCCTGTGGTGAATGCAGGCATACTCATTGTGTCACTATTTAATCACAGTGAAGTAATTAGAACCAAGAATGATCAAGTGTCTATCCCAAAACTAGGCCAGAGGTTAAAGGACAGAATCATAATTTTAACACTCAGAGTTTGGTTTCAGAATCTTAACTTTAATGATCTTTTTCCTCTTCTCCATTAAACTGATCTGATCAAAATTATTTGTCTTGATATGAAGTTTGTCTCCTTCAGATTGGACCTGTATTTATTGCTTCCTGGAGGAGAGGATAGTTGAATTTGACTGCTTATACAATCATCATGATTAGTGCCACAGAGGAGAGAGGGCCAGTAGCCAAGTGCATATACTTTGTATGCAAAGTGGAAACCTGAGAAGCCTGGATTCCTGGAGCACCAGAGCCATTAAGCAGGAATGAGGACAGCATGCACATTCAAGGGTAAACACCAGAAGCTGAATTGTAGAGAAGGGCCTTTCTTTTGGTCTTCCTGATCTCAGAACTTTGAACTTCATCGTAAAAGCTAAAGCACAGGTGCTTTGGGGCAGTCCAGCAGCCAATGGCCACAGCCCTCCCGAATTTCCCTTCTTGTGTTCACCTTTTCATCAGAGGAACACATCCAAAAGAGTAAGGTTATCCCTTCCCCTTCTTCAAATACTTACACAGTTGTCCAATGTAGGACAAAGTCCAAAATGCTTATGGTACCATTTAATATCTTAAAACAATTCCAACTTCTCTTCCAGGGTTCATTCTACTCATGTCCTTCTCAGAATTTTTCCTATTTTTGTAATTCAAATTTTCTTTCTGTTTTCTATTTACTATTGTTATTAACTGTCTTTTAGTCTTTACTTGTCACAGAAACTACCCTTCTATTGCTCATTTGGCATTTAAAATTTTATTGCTTCTTATCTTGGAATTCACATGCTCATTTCCTGGTACGCTTTTCAAGCATTAAAGTTGTGTGGAATTCTGGGGTGGGAAATGGTGCAATTATGGGTTGTCTAAGGTGTGCATGCCAACGGAAGGATGGTGGCCAACATTACTCAGACAGAGCAAGTCAAATATTTTCCAGAGTTAACACTTGATACTTCTGGAACAACCCATAAATCAATGAAGCTATTTTCCCATTCGGCTTGCTCAAGGACAGATTTTCCATTCTGGCTTCTTTATTACCTTCTAGCTGATTGCATTTTAATCAAAGAAAGGTAAAGCAAACCTCATGATCTTCAGACATTGCTGCACAATGCATTGTTTGCTTTCTTTCTAAATTCTGATCTACAACTATTATATTAATGAAGCTGGCCCTCTAGTTAGGACCTTAGAGTCACATGCATCTGATCAGTTAAGTAAGAATCTTTAGTACAGTTTTCAGCCAGGACGTGGACCAGAGGTAGGCCATGACCGAGGACCTTGGGTTTCTGTTTGCTCCCCCTCCACAGAAAGCTGTCCACCATAACCCTAATCACCTCCTCTCATACGCTTACTCTCCACAAAGCAGAGTCTGTGTTGGCCTCTTGTGAATGACTATATGCCTGTTTCAGGACTCCCCACAAATAAATGTAAACCTCCTTGCAAGAATTAAGCTATTCTAACAGTTACTGTGTGAACACCACCCCCTCACCCTGCCTTTACAGCTAAACTATTGGCTATGGAACCCAAGGAATTGGACATTTCCTTGGAACCTCATAAAGGGAGAGGAAAAGGCTAAGGAAGCTAGCTCCAACCAGAAGAACTGGTCTTCATTTATGAAAATGTGTCAGACTGCTACACAGGAAAGACAAGAATCCTGTGATTGTGGGTAGGCCATAATTGCTTAAGGCCCAGACTGAATAAATACCTCGGCCCCCTCTCTAAACCTAAACATCATGCTAGTACCTAGAAGGTGGACTTGGCGTGGGCATTGGCTTATGGTGGTCAGATGTAGAACCTAGACTGGTTACAGCCTTCAGGGCCTGAGTTCTCACCTACTGATGACTCCAGGAACAAGAGAAGCCTTGGGATGTCAGGGTCTTCTTGTCCTACTGTGTAGATAGGGCCATACTTTCACATTCAAGCATCACACTTTCTGACTGTTTGCAGGAGCTGTAGTTTGGATCAATGTGAAGTAAAGAACAAAACACATCGTCATCACCCCCAAGAAACTCCAGAGTAAGCAATAGAGGATTCGAAGTAAATCTGTGATGCATTTGTATGGGTTAAGAAAGAAAAGCCAGTAAATCTCTGCTGATTCAAATTAGAGGGGGAAACACGGAGAACAATCAGTCAACACTTTTGTTTCCTGACTGATTACAACTTGGACATAGCTAAGAATGTGGTTTAAAAAGAGAGATAATTGCCATCATTTTACACACACCTCATATTCTTTTCCACCCTCTCATTTTTATCTAGGGTTTTATGCTGCTCGACAGAAGGAAAATCCTCTTTCCTTAAACTTCACCCAAGGACTCACATGTGCATTACAGTTTCTTTCACATCACAGAACTCCCCTGCCAATAAGATATCAACTAGTTCCTCGTTGTCGTAGACTTCAGTGTTCAAATTGCTTAGCATGGCCCTTCTCTTCTCCAATCCCATGTTTCCTGCCTCCCTTTCACTATGATGTAAATACCCTACTTGGAAGAAGTTCCAAAGAAAGTGAGTATGTAGATGTAAGCTTCTGTCCTGCTCCATCCCACAGCCGTTCAGTCCCAAATAAACACACCGAGGCTTGTTTCTCAGGTTTATTACTAACAAACTCTTACAACATAGATTAACCCATAATTCTTATCTATGTTTAACCTCGTGGCTTGATAGCTTCTCTCAGTATGGCATTCTCATCTTGATTCCTCTGCATTTGACTGGTGACTGTGTCTCTACCTTTCTTCTTCCCAGAATTCTCCTAGTCTGGTGGCCCTACCTATCCTGCCTGGCTACTCTCCAATCAGCATTTTACTAAACCAATGAGAGTGACAAATCTTTACATTGAAGAAGACCATCATCCCACATCGTAAGTGTGACTGGGGTGCATTTTGTGAAATTACCAAATAATCAATAAAAACATTATGTTCAGAAAAAAAAAGAAAAAAAGCAAGAGCAAAAAGAAGGAAGACAGTAGGGTGGGGAATTATGATGTCATTTACACCATATATAAAAGCATGGCTTGGTGTGGTGGGGGCATGCCTTTAGTTTCAGCACTCAGAAGGCAGAAGCTCGTAGATCTATGTGATACCAAGGTCAACATTGTCTATGTAGTAAGACTTTATCTCAAAACAAACAAACAAAACAAAACAAAAAAGCCTCTTAACCTGACTTTCACATGTATATCCTCCTGTCTGCATCTCAAGAATCAGAAGGGCATGCTATATTGAGACTTTCCTCACTCAGTAGCAAGGAACACTGGTTTATTGAATTAGCTCACATTAGTTTTTCTTTCTATTTAGGGAAGTCATTCTTGACTGAGATTAATTTTTTATGCATTTCACTAGCAATTTTTTTCTATATGTTTGCCTGATAAAAACTGTATTGATAGGGATCCAGAGCCAGAGCACAATTTATATTGTGCAAGATTCAGCCCCCAAATTATCATTCCTTGTCTTCTCCACCCCATGTTAATCTCACATCTCAGTACTAACAGATAAAGCCAGATATAACATCTTGGCATGCTGATAAAAAAAAAAGCCCTTACAATGTTTTAATTTAACAAACCACAGCCTTACCAATCAAGGGGTTAAAAATGTTCTTTTCCAGGCACACATTTCCTTATCGAACTCATCAGCTTGCTGTGATGTGATGACTCTGTCCCCATTGCAACACTCATATCCCTGTATTTCTCTGCATCCCAAACTTTGTCACCATGGAGGGCAGTTTTAGTTCATCTTCCTTTCAAATATTTGGTGATTTTAATCTCTGACAAAACAAACTATTTTTACACACTATTATGGTTGGTCTTAGTTGCCAGGTTGACTGTATTAAGAGATGTCTAGGGCTGTGTATGCTGGGAGAGATGAACAGCACAGTGACTATATGGTGGACTGAGACCCATTCTTAATGCGGGCAGCACCTTCCAGTGAGCTAGTAGCCTGAATGAAAACAAATCAAGAAGAGCAGTAGAGTGAACAAGCCCCTTCCTTTTCTGATGTCTACATGAGCCTGCCATCACCTGCTGACATTAGACTCCAGCTTCCTAAGCCTTTAAACACAGGTTTTGTGTCCAGGCCTTCAGGAAAGTCTTATCACAATCATCAAAGACCTGAAGAAAACTGCAAATCATCAATTCATTTAAAGATGTAAAATAATATAGTGTAAGCCGGGCATGGTACTACAGGTCTGTAATCCCAGATATTTGAGGGATTGAGACTGGAGGACTGTATGTTTCCATTCCCTTCTCTGCCTGCTTGACCTACAGAGTAAATTCAAGGTTATCTTGGTCAACATTGTGAGACTATTTCTCAAAATAAAAGTTGAGAGATGAGAATCAAAGATTTCTTTGCACACATTCTTTTTCCCTGGCAGGCTCTTGCTATTCTTGGCATGGTATTTGTTAAATAACACTTCTTGTTTTGAAAGATCCTGCTGTTTTAATGCAATGCAAAACACCATTAGTAGTCGTTTTCCTAGGGAGGAGAAAGCACACCGATTTCAACGGGAATGAAAAGAAAAAGTTACAGAAACAGGGAGTATAGATGCTTGGGGTTATGGGATAGAAAGCTATATGATGGTTTTCATTCCCTTATGAACCAAGACAAGCATCTACCTAGAATTAGTAGATTGACTGAGAGATACCAGGTAAAAAGAGAGACATGATATTTGAATGTATATCAAAAGGAATGCAGAAGTTACCCTAAAAATGTTGACATTAATGTTACATGACCCAGGAGATATTAAAGACTGTGAACCTCCCTCTGATGAGTGGAGCTGTGAGTTTTTTCTCCAGCATTGTTCAGCAGTGTAGGCACTGGAAAGAAATCATGTAATTTCATTGACCCAAGCCTTAAGGTTTTAAAAATTGGTATGAAGCCATTTAAACAGGATTAAGAACTTGAAAACAATAATGAAAGTGACTGAGATGATTGACAAATGTCTTAGGTTGAAGAGAGAAATAAACTGCAGCATTTCTAATGCCTGTCAACCTCTTAATTTGTTCAAATCTGTATCATATTGAACAAAGAAAGGTCAAGGACTTAGAGGGGGGCATATCGGTATACTTCTGTAATCCTAGCACTTAATCCTACCTCTTACGTGGCAGGGTTAGGCAGGAAGCTGACTGCCATAGGAACTTGGAGACTACCCTAGTCTATACAACAAAGCACCATCTCAAAAGAAAAGATGAAAAAAGAAGAGTAGAAAGTGAAGAAGATTTTTGTAGAATTCACAATGACTAGATTGTTTATTTGGTGGTGGTGGTGGTGGTGGTGGAGGTGATAGTGGTGGTGGTGGTGATAGTGGTGGAGGTGGTGGTGGTGGTACAATAGGCCACCTTAGGTGCTGGTAACAAGTTATTCATTCAACAGCTTCCCATAGCATTCTGATCAGTGATTCTGATCACTAGCAGGTTACACTCATACACAATTCTTTTCCCTCTAGGCTTCAGTGAACATTGCAAGAATGTATTTAATGAGGTGCAGCACTAATCAGTAGTTTCCTGGGTCTGATCTTCTCCCCAGAGGATCCCAGCCAGTCACCTACAAAACAAGACGTTTTCTCGAATACCCCCTGCATTTTCAGAGCATTTTCTAAAGAATCACTTAGATTTTTTGACTGTTTATTTCAATCAAGACATGTTTATTGATAAAATAAAGTCACTTTAGGTATGACTTTACAATAACACAGCAGACAGGCAAAAGGACAGATCAGAACGTAATTCTCAGTGGAGTCACTGTGGGCTGCTGACACACAGCAGGAGCTCAATGGAGAGAATGCATGATCAACCATAGCACCGCTAGGTGGCAGTCAGGGCCACACCTAAAGCCCAGATTTTACATGGTGGAAGACTTTGGTGCTGAAAACAGGAGGAAAGAAACAAAGCAATGTCTTCTTCTGGAGTCTAAAAAGGGTGCATGCTCAAGCTCTCTCTCTCTCTCTCTCTCTCTCTCTCTCTCTCTCTCTCTCTCTCTCTCTCTCTCTCTCTCTCTCTCTCTCTCTGTGTGTGTGTGTTTGTGTTTGCAGGACAAGGCTTGAGGACCATTGTTGTTCTCTATGCCATGTTTCACATTTGTATATAGAACCAAAGTGATAGAAAGGTTTTGACATGTGGCATATAATGTATTATAGTCTCTCCACTCTCATCAGCACCCCCAGCCCTGCAATCTACAAGTCCAGGTGGGTATTATGTGATGTACAAGGTAGCCATTATTGTTCAGCATAGTGTGGTTGCTCCCTAGAAGAAAAGATACATGTGTTTGGTACACTGATGTCAGTGCCTATGCTTGCATTGTGTTTCCCTTCAAGGTTACCACAGTCAAACAGAAAAGCAACTTGCAGTATCATTTAGCAAAAGGAACTCTACAAACATGGCACAGTTGAAGGAACTCAAGACACCTTAATGCTCTCCTGCTTTGGAGGTAATCAGTATAGCTAGAGGTGAGTTGCAAACTTTGACCGTTGGATAAGGAGTTAGAATTCCAATTAGAAAACAGTGTGTCAGAAAAAGCTTATTGTTGTAAATGGAGAGTGAGAGCCTACATTGTTGACAGAACTACGTCTAGATGGTATCCTGAACCTTTCAGATGGTACGAAAGAAGACATTATATATATATATATATATACATATATATATACATATATATATATATATATATATATCTGGGGCTCCTTCTGAACTCCATGGATTCCTCTGTTATTAGGAATACCGTCAATATTGTCATCAGTAGGAGGGGAGTTCTATCTGGGGGGATTCCTTTGCTGTGGGAGGCAGATGCTTTTCTTCTGGCACTGAGGGTAAGTCAGGAGCTTTCTGCCCACACCTTGCCACTGTGAAGCGGCTCATGCCAAGAGCTTCCTCGTAGCCTGGAAGTGTGTCCAGAGAGGAGGGTAGCTGGCCCAGGGAGCTGTGTGCGTGAGTCACTGCAAGTATTCTCCTAGCTGCAGGGCCAAACACAGACTGCAGGGCTGTGAGGGAAGAAGACAGTTGGTGTAGAGATGATGACACACAAAGGTAATGAGATTTACATCACACCTAGCTTTTCTTTTTCTTAAACTATTTCCACACTCATTGTCACAACTGTTGACAAAGTTTACAAAAATCCTACGAAGACTACTTATGATTAACTTTACACCCTGCAGGAGAACCTGCTTTCCCTGCTGTCTGAATAATTTGAGTTGCCTTTCCATAGTTCATCCCTCCTTCCAGGTTTTTCCAGTTTTGTTGTGCTAGGATTCAAGCCCGCATCCTCACACAAGCTAGGCAAGGACTATTCTCCTGAGTTCCACCCCAGCCCCACCCTCACAGTTAGATCCCTTTGTTCTATACTAGACTCCCAATGCTACAATCCCACTTTTTTTTTTTTTTGCACAGGATTTCTTTGTGTAGCTCTGACTGTCGTGGAACCACTTCTACACACCAGGCTGGTCTAGAACTCACAGAGATCCCCCTGCTTCTGCCTCCTGACTGCTGGGGTTAATGGTGTTTGCCACCACCACAGGACACAAACCCTTTTCAAATGCTTATTTATGCCATATTTGTCATTCATTAGTCACAGGTTATGTTGCTCTTATTTATGATAATTGGCACAGTATCTTATCCTCTATCGTTCTAACTTGAATTTGCTCCTTGAATTTAGGAAATAATAATTTCATAAAGAACAGATGAATAGCTGGCATGGTGGAGTACGCCTTTAATCTTGGCACTCAGGAGATTAGAGGTAGGTGATTCTCTGAGTTCAAAACCAGCCTTGTCCATATAGGGCATTCCAGAACTACACAGAATGACCCTGATTCAAAATATAAACAAACAAATATCACATAACAGAAGAAGGTAAAGGTAAAAGTCCCATCATAATCATCAAAGATATGTTGGGGTTAAAATTTAGCATAGCAAGGCTTGAAGAATACCAAAGAAACAACCAATTTTTTAAAAAACATATAAAAATATAGCTTAAACCAGACCAGGTAGTACAGGTCTGTAATCCCAAACACCTGAGAGCCTGAGGCAGGATTATATGCTTAAGGCCTCCCTGACCTGCAGTGTAAATTCAAGGATAACCAGATCAATTTAGCACAACCATTTCTTAAAATAAAAATGATTTAAGAATCTAGGAGATCTCATCAGTAACATAATTATCCAGCTCTATGTTCCAGTCCAAGCACACAAAAAAATGTAAGAAAGAGAATGTAGCTAGGTGATAGTACACACTTTAATTTCAGCACTCCTGAGGGAAGGAGGGAGGTAGGAGGATCAGAAGTCAGTCTAAGTTACATGAAACCCTGCTTAGAGAGAGGGGGGGGGAGAGGGAGAGAGAGAGAGGGAGCAAAAGAAAGAAAGAAAGAGGTCAAGAAAGGGAGGAAGGGAGGGAGGAAGAGAGCAAGGAAGGAAAGAAGGAAGAAAGCCATGTGAACCTTGGCTCCAGTATTTTACTTTGTCCATCAATTTATCATCAGCCCAAAACTTGAGAATACAGGCATCAGTGATAGCCCAGGTCACCACACAAAGGGGCTCTGCAAATTAAAATTACTTTGAATTCCCAACCACTCAATGCTAGCTGGCAGTTCACCATACACCCCCACACCCTTAGTACTTCTTTAAGCCTGAGACCCCCATCTTGGCCTTCTAAGTTGAGTGTACTCACATGTGATGGTACTCTGCAGAGTGCTGTCGTGGTCAAAAGCAATGACGGTCACTTCATAGGGTGGTGGGGCCCCATCTTCCCCATTTTCGGGACGACTCAGACAGCAGCGGAAGCACACGGAAGTCAGGCCGCACAGGAGAATCAATGCACCAACTACCACCAGCAACCTGCAAGAGCCCACCCGTCAAGTCCAAGCTGTGGTCAACTGCTTTCCCAGCTCTGACATAGTATCCCTTAATGTCTCATCTCGATTGTTGTTCATCTATTATAGAACACTAATAAGGCTCTAGTCACTAAGGCTTCCATTTGCATATATCATTCACTGATTTTTCAGCAAGACTAGGTCAGTCATGACAGCAAACAATACTGAGGATAGTTTGAAGGGGCTGCTTCTCATTTCACTGCGCGGGGGGCGGGGGGGGGGACACTATAATTTCTTGACATTGGCTGAAGAGATTATATTGAATTAGGAAATCATGGTGTATTGTCACATAGGTTAGGGATGAACTAAGGAAACTACTGTGAAATATAGCTTTGTTGTTATTTATACTAATAATTAGCATACCAAAAAACTTAAAAACATAATGCACCTGCAAAAGGAAGTCTCTTTAAGGGTATTATATAACTCAAACTTACCATACATACCAGAGATGTACCCAGTCCGGGGACAGGCAACTGTGGAGAAAGAATGGAGTTTATTATATTAAAAAATCAATAGTGAGAGCTGCAACAATCATTTGTTACATTTAATGCTATGTTATAATTAAAAAACATCAAGACCTATTTTTTTATAAAAAAGTTCTCACTTTGTAGCCTTGGCTGGCCTGGAACTCACTTTGTAGATCAAACTGTCTTTGAACTCACAGCAAGCCTCCTACCTCTGCCTCCTCAGTGCTGGGACTGAAGGTGTGTGCTACCATGCTCAGCTAAGACATACTTTTTATAAAATCCAATGTAATTAGTTGAATAGAGTTTTATATATAAAAAAGGTGGCATTGCTGTGCAGATCGTTTTGTTAGTCACTAAAAATTGCATTAAAAAAGTTGCTGTGGAAAGAATTAGGGGATGGGGGGGCTCAGAAAGGAGAAGAGAAACAATCAACAAATTTTGTTTGAAAAATGCTGTGATGAAACATTATTCTTTCCAAACTGATAGGAAAGCAAAGGAAAAGAAAATGTCCTCGGGACTATTGTGAGCTACTATGATGGAAATTGTCAAGGAAGAATTTGGCATACACAATTTTAAGGAGTGGCTTTGAAAACAGACATGAACATTAAATCTATTTGCTTGTGAGGCCAATAAAATGTACACATCAGGAAAGCATCAGTTAAAGGAACAAAAAAGTTGTATTTGTAATTTATATTTCACAAGCTCTTGCAACATCCTCCCCTAAAAAGGGCCTACACTTTCACATCTAGGATCAGAACTGGTGGGTTTATGCACCGAGACAAAACAGGAAGGGGGAGAAGGGAGAGGCCGGCTTCACACAAGGAGAGCTAAGGAGCTTCAGCAATTGTAAACTTTCTCTGTAGGGATGGCAAGGGGGACAACGTGGGAGAGACTAAAACTGAGAGTCAGAAGTGGAGAGAAGAACTGGTATGTCTTTA
This sequence comes from Mesocricetus auratus, assembly GCF_017639785.1. Lineage (NCBI taxonomy): Eukaryota > Metazoa > Chordata > Mammalia > Rodentia > Cricetidae > Mesocricetus > Mesocricetus auratus. The sequence goes on along the minus strand of NW_024429187.1, from coordinate 669,125 downwards.
AAGATGCACATGCTTTGCCCTTAAAATAATAATTAGAAGACCACTTCCTACTAAATGTATATTGAGATCTATTTTTGAATTCCATATTTGGTTACATTCCCATAGAAAGAGCAGTTCGAATTTTCCCTAGAAGAGTGTGTCATCTTGCTTCCCACATTTATCATTTGTTCAAAGCCTTTCAAATTATATATTAGATTCTATATGGTGACAGTTGTCCACAACCTCAGTGTCACATAGCCAGTATCAAATATACACATGCCAAGAAATTACAGTGATCGTTAATTGCTTAATTCCCCTCATATCCAATAGAGTTGGCTTCAGGGAAATGATTCTACAGTGGAATATGTGTTTTTCTTTAGCATGAACAGGATTGTTATTGTCTGCCCTCACTAAGGATTTGAAATGGGCACGCTGCTACGGGAATCACCCAAACAGATAAGCCTGCGACTGGCTGTTGAACCCAGTCTGCCCTGATGAGTCACTGGAAAGCACGGCAAAGGAAGCCATTTGCAGGTCTCCTTGACTACATGTATTTAAACTAATTGTGCTATGTTGATGGGAAGACTGGCTTACAAAAAAAATGCTATTGTCCGGGTTATTCTGAGCACTTCAGATGACATACATGTCTGTGCGGGTAGGTGGTGCCCACTTGAATAGAAAAGGAAGTCAGAGCTTTGTACTGATGTTTTAGCCTATGCTTGGGTGTTGGTGCTTCGTCTGACTCTCCTTCCTCCAGGCTTGAACTCTCAGACACTTACTGTTCAGCATTGACACAGTTCTCCTGGCATCCGGCTCCAGGAAGCTGCGGGAAGGAAATAATCTCACTCAGAGAAACAGTCACATCTGCAGCATTCAGCAGCCTGACAATCATCCCCTGGGGCTGTGCTCAGTCAGACTGACTTGTAAAGATGAGGGCAGGGCCATAGGGTTGGTCTGTACTGGGTGGCGACAGTGATCATCCCTTTGTGCATGACTGCTTCTCACGGGGCACAAGTTCCTGGAAGGGCAGGGATCTTGGAGTTTGGACAGTGGCTGAACATCACTACCTTGGGGAATGATGGGCAGCCTTCTATATCAGTTTGTCACCCTAGAAGCCTCCTGACACATCCCTGGGACATTGCTGTTGTCTTCCTTGTCCCTCCCCAGTTGAAAACTGGATTCAGCCTTCAACATATCAGTAACTCATCACACAGGAAGAGAAACGGAGGGACGCGATGTTAACAAAGAAGGGAAAAAGAGAAGGAAAAGAGGAAGACAAGAGAACATACAAGAAAACATGTACTTGTATATATCAGTTAACTTGTGTAGGAAGCCAAGCAGACAGTCTGCTCCTTGCATAGGAATGCAATCCAGTCTAGTTTCTGCACTGTTTCTTTCTCTGCTAGACCTCCTAGCTATGTGAACTTGGCCCTAGTATTTGTCCAGAATCTCTCAGTCTATCCATTCTTTCCTCAGCTAATGGATGACTCACAGGCTTCTCTTTCACCTTGGGGTGAAATACAGGGTTTAAAATATTCAAATAGCATTAAAGAGTCCTCTGTGCGCTTGCTGTGCGGGCATGAGGACCCAAGTTTGACTCTCAGCACCCTTGTTAAGGCCAGGCACAGCAGCATATACCATCCCTGATTGTCCTAATTCCTGTCCCTCTTTCCATCGCATTGTTCATTCACACACCCAGACACTCACTGCCACCCCCCCAACACACACAGGGGGCACAGTCTTTGAGACTCCCTGTACCAAGGGTACAGTGTATGGCAATCTTTCCCGTCTCCATCTGTTCATTACTCCATCCATCTCCTGCCAGAATCAGTATAGCTAAAGAACTAAGCAAAAGAAAGGTCCTTCTCATAGTTCACAACTGAACTCACCTGGATGAAATAAACCAGGACAGAGGCCATCACCGTTCCACTCCGGGCTGCCATTAGGCTGCACACCTGGTCCAGAAGGATCATGCCAGGTGCATCTGCTGTATCCTATCCAAGCTCAGTGCTGCATGGAGCTTCATGGTAACGAATTCCTAAAGAGAAAGTTTTCTCAGCAATATCCCTCTCCCTTTACTTCCCTTGCCTTTAAATTTCAGTTCTCCCTCCTCTTCCCATTTAGTTTCCTTTGCTTTCTCTATTAATCTTCTCACGGTCTCCACACTCGTTTCTTCTTCCCTTCCTTTCGATCATCAAACCTTTCTGTGCATTTCATCTTTTCCCCTATATCCCTAATGGGAAGGCATTAAAGGACACATTTGTCCTCTGAATTAGACTTTTCCCCCCCAGTCTATAGCAAGAGACTTGGATTTGAAATAGGTCAAAGGCAGCTTGCGAGTGACCAGATGCGTTCTTGCGTTCATCAGGTTACACTCTTGGCTCCTGGATGACCGCTGTAGTCTGAAAGTCACTCTGCCAATCTCCCTCCACCCCTCTCCATGTGATTGGCATCCCCATTCTGGCTCCTTGAAATCCTCCCCTCACTATGTTGATAATCAACCCTGCCTGTTCTGGGTCATTTATCGCGCCCATTCGGCAGGACTGAGGGATTCCAAATGAGCCAGAAAGCCGTCCTGTCTTTACAGTAGGAGATGGGTTTGAACACTCCCCCAGGGCTGTTGGTCTTCTCAGCCCCTATTCCACTTCAGTTTCAGTCCATTGAAACAGGTTAGACGTACAGTTTAAAAAACGGGTTTCCAGGATAACCCCCTCTGTGTCTCTGTCTCTCCTGGTATCTGCCACTCTCAACACACTGTTGTGATGTTGCCACTTAAGAACCAGGCATAGGGTGTACAATTGTGGTTCCATCCACTCAGGAAGCTGAGGCAGGGGATCATTTGAGTCTAGTTCAGGAAACCCTAGGAAGCAACAAGATCGCTGTCTCAAAAAACATATTAGCCACAATAAAATAAAACTTAAAGTCATACCTAAAAATAAGCACATAACAATGGAAGGGATATAAAATGGTTATAAAGAAAGGTATGGAAACAAAGAATACCATACGAATGCCTGACAGTTAAGCAGGAAACCTTTACCCAGGGCAAAGTAATACGAAAGAACATTTAGTGTTACTTTACACGGTGACATGTCTATTTCACGGGACTGAACAAAATCACATTTCAGCTATCTTCTAATTAATGAGGGGAGGCTGAGGGGTGAGGTCCTGATGAGGGCAGGCTGCAGGGTGAGCTCCATCATACTCAAGGCCTCACAAACCATGCGATCCCACTGTGACAATGTGATGTGGGAACACAGAATATAAACAATTTCCTTTTCTCAGCTAAGGAAAGCAAACAGCGAGGGAACTCCCTGGTACAATGTTGGTCTTTCCAAGTCTACCCATTGATAGGCTCTTGAGTGAAAAGTGTTTTCCAGATTTCAGTAGAAAATTCCATGAGACGGAAGGTATTTTGGAGGACTAGATAGGGGGACGTTAGTTACAGCCTTTCACTAAGCCTGGGCTTTATTTACTGCTCCCACTCATATATTAGGAGAATAATGGATGACGGCTGGACTTGCAGTAGCTTTTGTTTCATAGAGAAAGGAAAATCAGGGGCAAGGAAGCATCTTGAGTAGAATATTTCTATTTAAACACTGTGTAGTGGAAAGCCCCATTAGCGCCTCCCTTTTCCTCTTCTTGTGGGAGACATGGTAAACAACCCTAGCTAAGAGCACAGCCCAGGTGGCTGGGGCAGTTACTTGTTTAACCACTCATTAGCTGTGGGATCTTGTGAAAGGCCTTCCGTCTATCGGACAGCTCAGTTTGAGGTGACACAAAAAGCATAGTCTAGCTCTCAGCACTCACACAGCGACTCATGAATTGCAACTGTGGTTCCAGAGGGATCTGACGCCTATCCTCCTTAGGAGCCAGGCAGGTGTGCAGTGAGGATGCATACACAAGGACAAAATACTTTTACAAACTAAAACATGAGTCTTTGTGGTGTATGTTACAGTTCTGTTTGCAAGCATTTGATGTTGGTTAAGATGCTTCTAATTTAGCTCTGTCTTACATGTGATAGCCCTTCCAACACGCTGAACCATTCATGTCCACTATGCCTATCCCATCTTTCTGCCAGCCTCTTCCTAGATTCTTTTTTTTCTTGAACAGTTCACATGGCTAGCCCCACTATTACTTCTACCTGTGCCAGCCTTCACCTGCATGAACAGGTTTTCCAATTACTTTGGCTTTCTCCCCATGGCAATTTGTAGCCCCATGATTGCAATCATCTTTCTTGCCCCCAGGCTTCTTAGCAGGCCTGAACAAAACAGGCTTCTGTTAATGGCTGCCTTGTTTGTCGTTTTTTGTCAGAATTACTGCTACCATTTCTTTTCTTATGCCCCCCACAAGGAGATAGAACTTCATTTATTTATTCAAATGTGTCATTGCCCTGTGATACATTAGAATAACAGTCTTTCAGGAGGAAATGATGACAGAGGAGAAATCAGTTAGAGAAGAAAGCTGAAGGTATACAGGGCATAAGGATGGGGGGAGGCATGGAGCTAGGGAGATGGGAATACTCTCATTACCAGCCTACATAACCCCATTCCGTGAAGCTTGTGACTCATTAGTTTGTACTCACATTGTGAAGGGCTGGGACTGGGGCCAGTGGGAGGCACACATACACAGACCTGCACTTGGGGGAGTTGTTATACAACCGTTCTAACAAGTGTAGCAAAAGAATTGCTACCTTGTGGTTCCTTTGATTATTCTTCTTTGACCTTGGCTGGCAGGTGCACCCCTTCCATGCTCTCCTTCCTTTCTATGCCTCAGTAAAACAGAAATCAGGACTATTGGTACTCTGAGCCACCAACATCAAGCTGCACATGGCTGAGCAGTGGGTTGGGTCACAACCGTGATTTCAAGAATAGAGAAGGTGGCAAAAGTCAGTTTTATTCTCAAACTCCTGGGTGCTTCACTAGGAAGTGTCTCTGTTTCAGGAGCCAAGATCACAGCATAGATATTGAATTCAAACCACAGACGCATTGAGAATTAGTAACAGGATTAAACAGGAGGCTTTTCCACCCTTGAGACAGTGTTTCATGTCTAACCTCAAACTTTTTATAGAGCTAAGGACGATCTTGACTTTTGATCTTGCTTTTACCTTCCCAGTGCTGGCATTACAAGCATGTGCCACTTTGTGTAGTGTTGGTGATCAAACTCACAGCTTTGTGCTAAGCTTAGGGAGGTGAAACAAGACAGAAGGATTTAGTTTATCAAAGGATGTATGGTTTATATGCCATGTAGCTCATTACTATAAATTGTATGAGCAACAGTAGAGGGCAAGCAACACACACACACACACACACACACACACACACACACACTAGCATTCACAGTAGAGTCAGATTTGTGTATAAAGCTTATCTGGTCCATTGCTTGGGTTTCCACAAGGCTGAGATGAAAGTGTCTGCTTCAGCAGCATTCTTGTGTGAAGGCTATCATGGCGGAGGACCCATTTGCAAGTTCTCTCAGGAAGAATGCATCTCTTAGTGGCTTTAGGATTAGTATAATAATGCTTTAAAAAACCTTTCAACTGAAATATAATTACATAATAAAATAAATCCTGCTCATTCCACTTATTATTACTTGTATGTACATGCTTGGTTGGTTTGAGGACTGACCACTTGATGTTGAATAATCAATGAGGGGTCTTCTTCTTGGAGAAGATTATTTTTCCTCTCTCAGCATTAGCACCATTCATGGTACCTTAAAAATACAGTGCCTAAACTAGACCTGAACAAGGACAACCCCAATAGACGTGGGAGTGAGAAGTCTCCCAGGACCCCACTTATAGACAAAGAACTATAGGCAACTAAGGAATGGTTCTTTAAAAGTTAATGATGAGCACAGAGACAGACGCAGGAGAAGAGAGGCTACAGCATACTCCTCATGTGCCTGAAGTAATTCCTTGTGTATGATCACCTGCATTCTTTGACCTTTGCTACATTTTGAATTATAGCTCTGAGAACACATGCTCAAAGAGAAGGCATGACACCAGGAGGTAGGAGTCATGGAACATCCTGCATTCCTTATATAGTCTTTATAGTTTCTCAGAAACTTATCCCTGTGGAGGTTTAAGAGCAAGAGAAAAGGCCCAGTGTTGTAGTAGTTCTAGCACTTAGGAGGCAGAGACAAGAGGATCTCTGTGAATTTGAACCCAGCATGATCTACTTAGTGAGTTTAAAGCCAGGGCTACACAGTGAGACCCTGAAGACACACACACACACACACACGGGGGGGGGTGGAGAATAAACTCACATTACCAGATGAAAATATAAATAAAATAAGGTATTCTACACGAAGAAAGGGGATTCTAAGCTGTGCTGTAATGTGGTTTGGACCTTGAAGACACAATTCTCAGTAAACTGAGTCACACATAAAAGGAAACCTGGTGGATTTTTCTACTACCCTGAGGTACCAGAGATTGAATGCCCACTAAAGGTTCAAGTGTTGAAGGACTGGTTGCCAGTCTGTGCCCACTGTTAGGAGATTGTAGGACCAAAGAGAGGTTCAAGGAGCAGGTCCTTGAATGTGATTGCCTCTTTCCCTACCTCCATGAGTTGAGCATCTTTTCATGCTAATGTTCTGCCTCACCACAGGTCCAAAAGCAGTGGAGATACCGTCCATTAATTGATGAAATGTCTGAAACCAGGAGACAACCTAAACCCTTCCTCCTTGGGCATTGATTACCTCGGATAGCTTGCTATGGATTTAGATATCCAATACAAAATACAGCATCAAAATTCAAGGGTCAGAAGATACAGGGTTGACTTCAAGGAGGAACAGGGAGTGGTCAACAGCAGACTGAAGATCCAGAAACGTCAAGGAGGGTCTGACTCCTGTCCAAAGGCCAGTGTGAAGACCAGAAGGAGCTGGTGCTGAAATTGAAGCCCAAAGGCCATCTGCTAGAGAATGCCTCGTACACAGAGGAAGACAGTTGCTACTATTCTTTTGGCCTTCGGATTTTGAATGAATGTCACCCAAAATATAAATAGACTGTCTCTCCTGGTTGATTGTTTTTTATCTGCTGTGTGACTTTTCATGGCAAGATGTGATCAAAATCTGTTCACCGCAGATGGGGAAACATGGGTAGACCAAGCAATCAATCCCACCCTTCCCCCATCCACAAAGAAATGTTTCAAATCAGAGGAAATAGGTGTACAACATAGCCTCCATCCCCAAATGCTCTGTCTAGGTACCAAGTGATCCAGACAAGGCAGGAATAGAATGAACCACCACAGGAACTGTGAGTATGTCTTCAGCTAGAGAAAAAGGGAGCATTGTCCTGGGTTGTGGTGACAGCTGTATGACCATGTGAATGTACTTAACACCACATTAAGCAGTTCATCTACAGTAGTTAAAACAGCAGTCATTGTACACTTTATAGTTCTCAATGTTGGTGATGTCTGAGATAATTGAGTCACTGTGGGGACAGTAAAGTGTCCTTCTCATTGTACTGCCATTTCAGTGATTATTAATTCACTATTATAAGAAATTTCCTGAGATTCTACTGAATCTTAGTGAAAGTGAAAGTAGAAAGGCCACTTCGGAAATTGAGGAATGTATTCAATTCCTGGCATTCACTCCTTGGATAGGAAAGGGGTAGGGAGTAGGTAAGGGAGTCATTGGGATTTTTTTTTTAACGCACATAATTGATAAGGTTGTCTTGGCTCTGTGGGCTATTTTGTGAACCTTGTAATAGAAGGAAACTTTAAATGGCTAATAAGTCATTCTCAGCTTGTGCTGGATATCCTACATAGGAATAGGGAAAACACAAAGCTTGCATGAAGGAAGAACATGGAATCCTATATACAGTGTCAGTATTGGTGGTTTTTTCCTATGTAACTTCCTAGATACCTTACCCGTTCTTCTTTTATCTTTCCCTTTCCCCATTCTGCTTTTCCTCTAAGTGGTTTAAAACAAAATTCATCTACTGCAGAGTCTTATAAACACAAACTCCGGAAAACATGTTCAGTAGATAAGGGGTTCCTTTTGAAAAGGGCTACACCGGAGTAAGCATCCCCAGAACTCATCTAAAGCCCATCGCAGACGCACCTGTCTGTAATCTCAATACTCTTACTGTGAGATGGAGGGCAAAGATAGGAGAGGATCCTGGAATCTTGCAGATCAGCTTGCCTAGAGCACGTACCAGCAAACAAGAGACCTTTGCCTAAACAGTGGGAGACCAGCACCTGCATTATCCTCTGACCTCCATTTACACCTGTGTTGTGCATTCATACAAGCATATACACAAGCGTGCACACACACATACACACATGTTAAAAATATATAAATAATTTCAAAGAGATATATCTTTTCATGATAGAAAACCAGATGAAGATTCTAACAACAGGCATAAGTATAAAAAGCCCAGGGTGCATGGCTCAAACTAAAACATCATCTTTTCTGATCCATTTAACTATCCTGGGCATAACAATTAACCATAGTTTTAACTGTTATTTCTGAGTTTTATGCTTCAACTACAAAGCTTGCCATTTTTCACAATATCTCTTAAGTTCCTATTGTAACATTATCACCTAAAATTTTTGGGGGGACAGAGCTTACCTTTGCTGGTCTGGAACTCAGTATTATAGATCAGGATGGCCTTGAACTCATGGAGATCCATCTGGCTCTGTACACCGCCCCCAAGTGCTGGAATTAATGACTTATGACAATATACCTGACAATTGAAACATTACCAAATATACATTATCCTCAAATCACAGACAAATATATATATTCAATAAAAGTATTTCTCCAAGATGACAAACCCAGGAGAAAATCCAAACACTTACTATATTTAGTTTCCATGCGCTCATGCTATTGCTTGAAGTCACTGTATGTAAGAATGTCCCTACCAAGTCCTGTAGCCAGGGTACCATGGCTAAAAATGTTAATCTTACATGATTGACATGATTTATGTTACATGTCTAATTGCCAATTCAATCAATAAGAAGCAAAACATACTACTTATAAAAATATACCATATAGTGACAATAGGCTTCAGGGAATCGGCAAACAGATACATGTGGACCATGAAGTCACATTCTTTTCTACAAACATAGCTTGAAGTATGTGCTTCCTTTGAGTTTCAAGCCCTTATCTGATAAGTCTTCAGTGTCTTTCCTATAATTGTCATGGACAGTGCATTTTTCCCTACTGTCTTTTTCTTAGTGAAAGGTCACGAAACAGGGCTGGAATTACCATTCTCCCCACCCACAACAGACACAACCTAAGAATTCGTGTTAGCCAACTTTCCAATATGAAGCAAAGTCTCCCCTTCCTCCTGCGACAGCTGAGTCATCCTCTGCTAGATAAGAGTCACTATTTAAACAGCACCAGAAGCTCACCCACTGGCAGTTGTCTGAGGTCCTTGACTCCTTCAGTTTCTCACTCTTGGCATGAATTTGGAAATGATTTTTGATGACAAGATGAAGCCTGTGAATGAGCAGCCTGATCAGAAGTTATGTCACAACAAGGCTAAAGGTACCAGGGATGGGTGGATGCCTAGAGAGACAGAATGCCAGGGTTAGCTAAGAAATGGAAATTGAACATACTAGAGAATGGCTTTAGAAAGCAGACATTCAAATGCCAGGAAATACAAGAGACTAATACCACTTATGTGGAAGAAAAAACAAGTAGAATTCAAGATGATAACTTGCTTGTACTACATCTTTACTATCTTTACTGTAGGCTGTTCTCCATACTGGCTCTTTAAATTAGTGACTTCTCTGGATCTTTAAATTGAAGGTTTGAAGAGTGGTACTGGTATTATCTGCCTTTACAGAGAGCTAATCCAAAATAAGAGAGCTAATCCAAAATCACTTAGTTTCATGGAACCATATACAGTAGAGCCAAAATCGTACCACGGATTCTCATATATGCAGAATCTAGTTCATGAAGAACTGTAGGAAATGGATTCATTTAAAACACACAGTGATTATTTTTATATATGTTATTGAAGTGCTTTATGAATTATCTAAAGCAAATTCAGTCACATTAGACCTTGTTGCCTGTTATTGCTGTGAAAAATTATAATTTATGTTTAGCCAATTCAGTAAATTGAACCACTTAGGTTTAATTGACAAACTCAATTCTGTAGACTGCTACAGATAAAACATCTATTATTTTATAAAATTAAGAGAAAAAAGACTGGATAGTGGTAGCACATGCCTTTAATCCCAGGACTCTAAAGGCAGGAACAGGCTAGTCTGGTCTACAGAGCAAGTTCCAGGACAACCAGGGCTACACAGAGAAACCCTGTGTGTGTGGGGGGGGGGTACAAAACATAAGAAGAGGAAGAAAGACAGACAGTGTCTATAAACAAGACTGGACTATTTCCATGGGTGAGTACAGTGTGATTTAATATCTGAGTGACTGAACTAGCTCAGCATGAAGATAGTGCTGGTGTTTAGTTGTACACCCAGCAGCAGTTGAGCTAGCTTGATGTGAAGAAGTGCTGGTGTTTAATAGTAGACTCAATGCCTGCCATTGATTTGTCCAACCATTAATTCATTATTTGTGTAATAACTAATTCTTGCCTGACTTTTTCCATAAATATGCTAATTCTTTAATATCTCCTGTAAGATTTGTGGCCTCCTGTGAACTGTATACATGAGACACTAAATTCATTGAAAAAGTAATTTGTTTGTTTGTTTGTTGACTGACTAACAGTTGTTTTCTGACTAGAAACCATAAATCAGGTAAGAATTAGACCACCATGAATTCCTACCACCGAGATTGGATGAAGGTGTCATGTAGCTGATAGGAACCTGTGTCTTCCTTTCACATCGGTGACTCAGGGGATTGGTGTTTTCTTTAGAGTTGTGGGCATACAATGAGGGAGGAATCCTGGAGTGTGAAAGAGAAAGGTATTCTTTTCCGTAGATACATGATGCCAGGGGCCAGGATTAGGTAACTATTAGTAACAGACATTACTGTCTTCTATTGTCTGCCAGCTCATCTCAAATGCAGACACAGAAATCATTCAGTCAGAGAATGGGCTGCATTTCCTCTGGTGACAATTTCTATCTTTAAAAAAATTATCTATAGCGTCTCACAGAGATTATAAGCACATGAGAATCCTGCTAATGTATTTGACAGTTGATTGACATGGGCCCTTACCACATTCATACTGAAAGCTTGGTAATTCACATTTCAAGCACTGGGGCTTGTAATTATTGCACGAAAGGCCTATGTTTAGAGCCAGATGAGGTACTGCATGCCCTGATATCCCAGCACTAGGGAGGCAGAAGCAAGAGGATTCACCGGTCTGAGACCATCCTGGGTGGGCTACTTAGTGAGTTCCAAGACAGTGTGAACTACAAAGTAAACATTGTCTCAAGCAAGATCAAAATAAAACCCAAGGACCTGCCTTTTAAATTTATTACATGTGTGCTCTCAAGCTAGTGACTGAAGCTTTAGGTTTCTTCTTTACATGGAGAGGAGAATACTATCAGTGTTATGTCTATCTTACAAGGGAAGTAAACCAAACACATTGTGTGTGATGTTTTCCTCTTAGAATCTGTATTGCCTGTGGTTATTCAATCCTGGAATACATAACTGTACATTCTCATGTCTGAGACCTGTGTGACTTGTTTGCAAAAAACAAGGCAACTTTTTCTCTGGGAATAATAGGCCTAGATACTTGAAGCTTGCTTCACATCTGCCTCCGTAATTATTGCAATCCCAGTTAGAGTAAGAGTTTTTACTGACTCGATATACTTCAGGGAGGAAACATCAAATGATCTCTTGCCATACTGTGAGCTTTAGGCTTTTTTTTTCTATTTACTGTAGGGGAGTTACTACATTTGACATAAGTACAAGGCAGACTATTACTATGAGTCAAGTGCATGACAAGGTTTCATTCCTAGTTTTCTTTGGTTAATAACTCCAACTGGAAGAGGTAATTTCAATGAAATAAAAATCGAATGGCATGATATTAGGCATAGAAGTTCTTGAGAAAAATCTCAGGTGACCAGCTAAAATATTTTGCTTGGCATCTGACAGTTGTTTGCATAATGTTACTAATAAATACCTGTGTATATGTGGAAGTAAATGTCAGACTTTCTGCATCGTAGATGAAGTTAGGTTGCCTTCAGGGTTCCTCAAAGGGCATTGTGCATAGAAGTAAAAGCTTTAGAATTTAGTCTCTGATACCTCACTGAGCCCTAACTGTTATTTTTTTTCCCATGTGAGTCTGTGAGTGATTGACTTCAGTTCCATAGCTACCCATTGTCCCACCTGCACACATGCAGAACCAGTGGGTTTGGGGAGGGGACTAAGGGGTGCAGAGCACAGGGCACAGGCAGGATGCAGACCCAGGCTTGATGACCTGCCTATGTCTTCTCCAATTTTCTGATTCTCCTTCCCTGCAGGTTTGCGTTTTCTTTTCTCCCCATGGTGGTGTCCTGTTGCTATGACTCTGGTCATCCTTTGCGTGGGGTTATCCGTGACTCTTATTATACAGTGGATGCAATGTAAGTATTTAAATAGGGAAAAGGAGGCGGACTATGAGAGTAATGAACACAACTCATAGTGACTATAGTTCAGTCTATATTTAGATTCAGTTAGGGATAAAAGCTTTGAGAGGAAGCCAAGCATTTAATGGATATTTTGTGTTCTTCCCTCCACTGGAGAGGGGTATGGAAGGGAGATTATTCATGGTAGAATGTTTTTGTTTTGCTTCATAATTTCATGGAGGAGCTTGTTTACATCCCAGAATACTTGGATAATAACTTGAAGTTTCTAATACATAGGGTCATCAGAGCAACTCAAGAGGAAAAGAAATCCCATTTAGTTTTGTTTTGATGAATTTGACTAAATGCTAAGAATCATAATTGCCCTACTAAAATAAGGAAAACTCCAAAAGCAAAATGTGCTTTGAGTTTGTAACTCGTAGCAAAGTGGAGATATTGAAAGGGGAAAAGAACACATGACCAAAAGCAACAGAGTGGTCAAAAGGAAAGATAATATTTTCCCTGCATCTGCCTGCACAAGTGGGTTTTGGGACTGAGTTATTCTGCCAGCCAGGATCCAAGATGTAAAGCCGCAGAAGCACCACTTGCTTCTTACATGTTTAAGTTGGTGTAATGGTGTTTTGGTTGTTTTTGTTTGTTTGTTTGTTTTATATTGTCTCTGGACACTTGAGGCTTTTCCTAATGATGGGGCAGGGGATACCACTTGATAGCGGTAGCTGGTAGTAAGGAGCCCATCACCATCCAGCAGGCTCAGAGTAGGCCTTGCAGCAAAGGGTCAGCGGTGAGTTGTACTAGAACTGAGCTGAGTTCCTAGAACAGAGTTCATTTCTTCTCAATTACACAACATTCCTTTGGTCTCCACCATCCCAGACTATTCTGTGGCTAAAACAAAATCCACTCTCAGTGACACCATAAAGAAATTTACAAATATTTCATGGGTGGTTGTCTTAAAAATGAAGGCAAATGTCAAGAGTTCCTAAATAAAATTAGGAAGTCTGCCGTGTAGACGGAGTGGGAGGTGTTAAAGAGAAATTCAGCAGAATAAAATGCTAATGACCTGTGAATCACAGTCTAGGGAGATGTAACAACTACAGAGTGCCACTACTGTATTTGTTCTATTATACTAGTCCTTACCTTGTCACTACTTTAAAATTTTTTATTTTATTACTATTCAAGAATTTTATACTGATGTATATAATGCATTTTGATCAAACCTATTCCCATTTTCCTCCCAGCACCACTTTTCTACTGAATTTCATGGGTTCTGCTTTTAATTTTTAAACCACTTAATGTTGCCTGTATGTGTATGGGTTTAGGGCCACCTGCTGGAGCTTAGGTAGCCTCACAGGTGCCACATCATGGAGAAAACAAACTGACTCTCCCTTTCCAGCCACCATCTCAATACCTCCTCAACTAGGGGTGGGATCTCTGGAGCCCAGCCTCATCCTTTGTCTTTACATTTTTTCCCCAAGGTATACATAGAACAACAAAAATAAAGCTGTGAATTTTTGTATTCAGAAATCTCTACATGATTACTGATAAAAATTGCAATATAATTGAAATTACAAAACTACATTCTGAATAATTTTTGGGCAAATTCCCAGTAGCCTTTCAACTACATTTATTTCGCCATTGTAACTCAAATGGATAAGCCATTTTTTTCAAAACTCATCTGTTTTCAGGATAGACTATTTGAGTCTGTGTTTTAATGTCCTGGGCATCCAGTGGCAGCATTTGTAGTAGAGAGCATAGGCTGAGTCTTAATTCTCTATGCTTTAGTACTCCAGGTATCCGACCTCCTAAAGAAATACCAAGCAAACCTTACTCACCAGGAACATACCCTGGAGGGACAGATCTTAGCCCAGCAGCAGGCAGCAAATACTTCTCAGAAGAAACTCAAGGAAACAATAGACACTCTCACCTGGGAGCTGAATGAGAAAACCAAAGAACAGGAGGAACTTCTGCAGCAGAACCAGAACCTCCAAAAAGCCCTGCAGAGAGCTGCAGATTTTTCAGGTACAGGGGAGGAGCATTGAAGAGGTATGGAGGTGGGTGTTCTCTGTTCAGTCTCAATTAGGCATAAAACTACCACACCACACAGAGACCATGGCTTCAGAGTGCTCTACATAAGTTCTCAGTCATTGCCATTTCTACTCTAGCCTGTGTTAAGCCTTGTACACCTCTAATCTGATGGAGCTCTACATCTCATGGGGTTAACATTTTCTTCCTTCTTTCTTTTCAACTCGGGCTTTGAGGTTTGTGTAGAAGTGCCATCCTGTCCCATCACTGCCACTGCCACAGATGCATTATTATTTCCCTCCAAATGCATCTTATTGCTGGCTCCCTTGCCCTTGAGAATATTCCTGTCATTGCAATTTTTTACCCCACCCCCCCCTGTTAGCTTCATTCTGGGACACTCTTTCTTAGACAGGCACTATATCTCTCTAAGCACAACCAGTGGAGGTCAGTTGACTTGGAGGGTGTAGGTAGGTACATTAGGCTGAGCAAAAATTAGGGGTCTGCAAAGTGAGTTTATATAGGAAGTGAGATGACATCATATGTCTAAAGAGATTCAGAATGTAGGGAGCAGGCAGGCAAAGAACAGATTATGTGTCATTGATTTTTTTTCTGCACTGTGTAATCATGCAAGGTATGGTTTCTAATTACAGAATTAGGTGTGGCAGAGTCAGATATCCCTTCTTGGCAAGTGCAAGATAGAGGGTGTTCTTCTCAAAAGTAGCAATTAAGTGCCACTCAAAATCACATTTCTCCAAATTTTTTGTTTATGTATCTAACAATTCAGTTGTGCAGTTTTGTTAATTAGAGATTATAGATAGCTATCCCTTCATTGTTAATAAGATATTGAGGACAGGATAGAGTTTATGAATAATGATAATGAGTGGTTTCAGAGCAAAGTTACTTAGATTACAAGTCTTTTCAGCCCAACATGGTGGGGCACACTTTAATCCTAACACTGGGGATATCAGAGGAGTAACTTAACTTTGCAAAAATAATCAGAAAGTTTTAGACAGACTAACTTTTGACCAGTGTCACGCTGGTGGTCAGAAGAACAGCAGGTTGCAATTGACTTCAGGGTGTTTGCCCACCAAGAGTAAAATCCTTGTTGGGTGAATCTCAGGTAGACAAGGCCCTGAGATCATTGGCCAAAGAGTGTTTTATGCTTTGCTGATGTTTTCCCCTGCCATCTTCCTCTGGTATCTGGCATGGTATGAATGGTTATCTGGAGATCCCCACTGCCTGTAATGTAGTGTGTTTATCTCATGAAACATACTGTTATACTGGGCATTTTTACCTTTGGATTGTTATTAAGATAATTCTTTCTAAGCTGTACTGTCTAATTGATAATAACAATGTTAGTGATGAATAAAAATAAATACAAGGAAATGTCACCAGCTAGGGACTATGAGTTTCACGTAAGTTACTGCATAGATCGTAGTTCAGGTTAATGATTAAGGAAAACATTTGAGTCTCTAGGGGCCAGCTGCCTCTAATTCTCTTAATGCTGAACGTTCCAGTCACAGGTTTTGGTGTGCATCATTAGCTGAAACAAAGCCTTAAAATAGCTTCAGGTTAGATCAGATCAGATGTTTTGATAATAGTTTTGTGATTAAAAATCCCAGAAAACAGCCGGGCGGTGGTGGTGCACGCCTTTAATCCCAGCACTCGGGAGGCAGAGGCAGGAGGATCTCTGTGAGTTCGAGGCTGGGTTGGACCGATAGCCTCCAAAACAATACAGAGAAACCCTGTCTCGTAAAAACCAAAAAAAAAATCCCAGAAAACAATTTAAAGTTCCCCAAAACATGTGGGTGAACTATAGATTGATTAGGTTAGGGTCAAAAATATAAAGCAGCCCAACTGTTGCTAGTTGACATACTTTCCTTGCTAGGTTTGGTTGGTAATCAAAGGTGATGATTAATTCCTTGTACCCATTCCTGTCTTCAGTTTCCTGCTATAAGAAACTATTGATGAGTGGGTATACACCCAAAAGATTTAAAGTAGAGTTGATTGATTCTTTTTCATATATAAAAGTTTAGGTTTGTGATTCCTTATAAGATTGCCTTTCAAGATAAGTAATAAAGTAATTGGCTCTTTCTTTGTAACTGCAAAGCTGCAGCCTGACAGTAAAAGACATGGATGAGAAGAATATCCTGCTTGCCTACATAGTTAATCTATAA
Organism: Mesocricetus auratus; assembly: GCF_017639785.1. NCBI lineage: Eukaryota > Metazoa > Chordata > Mammalia > Rodentia > Cricetidae > Mesocricetus > Mesocricetus auratus. Next base: position 652,468 of record NW_024429187.1, on the reverse strand, counting down.
CCAGTTGCTTAGTTATGAATGTATATGGGTTCTTGGATCATTTCTTTTTTACCTATCATATGTAAAATCTTTAATTGTGTAAGGGATATGGAAAACCTGCTGTCTTTTGCTTGTGTACATTCACTTAAAGAGCAGAATGTAACCACATTGTAAATTTTGTGTTTCCTGAATGATTTTGCTGGAGTATACAAGCTGTTGAAAAATGAATAAAGTTAGAGTTAAAATAGACTAGAAGTAAAACACCAAGAGTGACAGAGTTAAAATGAGGTAGAAGAAAAAAATCAAGAATGAGAGAAAGAAATCACCAGGATAACAAAGAATAGAGAATACAAAAGAAGTATAAAGAAAAATCTGGAAAAAAACATCAAGAGAGTGTGTGAGTGTCTTTTTCCCCTAACCTCCGCAGATAAAAAAGCCTAGGAAGCATCAACTCTGTGGATTTCCCTTGAGCCCTGCATTGCAGCAGCCTTTCAAGGGCACTTATTCCTCCATTGTTGTACAAATGGATAAACTATTTCTGTCAACACTCATCTGTGGTCAGGAGAGATTATTTGAGTCTGTGTTTTAGTGTCCTGCGCATCCAGTGGCAGCATTTGTACTGGAGAGGAGAGGCTGAGTCTTAATTCTCTATGCTTTAGTACTCCAGGTAACCGAACTCCTAAAGAAATACCAAGCAAACCTTACTCACCAGGAACACATCCTGGAGGAACAGATCTTAGCCCAGCAGCAGGCAGCAAATGCTTCACAGAAGAAACTCAAGGAAACAATAGACACCCTCACCTGGGAGCTGAATGAGAAAACCAAAGAACAGGAGGAACTCCTGCAGCAGAACCTGAACCTCCAAAAAGCCCTGCAGAGAACTGCAAATTTTTCAGGTACAGGGGAGGAGCACTGAAGAGGTGTTGAGATGGGTGTTCTCTGTTCAGTCTCAATGAGGCTTTATAAAACTACCACCCCACACAGATACCATGGCTTCAGAGTGTTCTACATAAGCTCTCAGTCAATGCCATTTCTACTCTAGCCTGTGTTAAGCCTTGTACACCTCTAATCTGATGGAGCTCTACATCTCATGGGGTTAACATTTTCTTCCTTCTTTCTTTTGAACTCGAGTTTTGAGGTTTGTGTAGAAGTGCCATCCTGTCCCATCACTGCCACTACCACAGATGGGTTATTATTTCCCTGAAAATGTGTCTTATTGCTGGCTCCCTTGCCCTTGAGAATATTCCTGTCATTGCAATTTTTTACCCCACATCCCCTGTTAGCTTCATTCTGGGACACTGTTTCTTAGATGGGCACTACATCTCTCTAAGTACAACCAGTGGAGGTCAGTTGACTTGGAAGGTGTAGGTAAGTACTTTAGGTTGAGCAAAAATTAGAGGTCTCAAAAGTGAATTTATATAGGCATTGAGATGATTTCATGTGTCTAAAGGGATTCAGAATGTACAGGGGAGGCAGACAAAGACTAGATTACACTGTCACCTTCTGTGCTCATCCAGAAGCTTTGTGCATTACTGAGGTATTTTTGTACTGTGTAACGAAATAAAGTTGTAGATGAAGTTTCTTTCCTGCCTGGTCCTGCTGCCCTCCAGTCCCAAATAAACACACAGAGGCTTATACTAATTATGAACTGTTTGGCCTATGGCTTAGGTTTCTTGCTGGCTAGCCCTCTCTTAGTTATTAATGCATAACTACTAATCTATATATTTCTACATGGCCCTATCTTACTGGAGAATGTCCTGGGCCCTATCTTCCCAGAAGTTACATGGCGTCTCTCTGGTAATTTACCCTCTGCGTCCTCTCCCCAGAATTCTATTCATCTGGTAGCCCCGCCTATTTGTTCTGCCTGGCTACTGGCCAATCAGGGTTTATTAAACCAATAAGAGAAACATATATTCACAGAATACAGATAGGACATCCCCATCATAAGGTGTGACTTCTAATTACAGAGTTAGGTGTGACAGAGTCAGATTTCCCTTCTCCAGAAATGCAAGAACAGGAGTGCTCTTCTCAGGATTAGCAATTAAGTGCCATTCAAAAACATGTTTCTCCAACTTTTTGCTTGAGTGACTAACAATTCAGTTGTGCAGCTTTGTTGAGTAAAGATTGTATATTTATATGTGAATAGTCATGCTTTCATTGTATATTAAGATATTGAGAGCAGTATAGAGTTTGCAAGTAATGGTTAGGAGTGGTTTGATGTAAAGTTACTCAGGTTATAATTCTTTTCTTTTTCTTGTATTTAATATTAAAAAATTTTATTTTTAAATTTAAATTCAAATTAGAAACAAGGTTTCTTCACATGTCAATCTCACGTCCCTCTCCCTTTCCCTCCCCTCCTCCCACCCCCTCCCACCACCCACCCAATACCCCCTCCTTTCCCCAAGGAGGGTGAGTTCTTCCATGGGGTGTCCATAGTCTGTCATTTAATCTAGGACAGGGCCTAGCACCTCCCCCAAGAGTCCAGGGTGAGAGTGCATCTCTCATTGTGGGATGGACAGCATAGTAGTGTATGCCTTTAATACTAGCATTGGGGAGACAGAGGCAGGCAGATCTCTGAGTTTAAAATTAGCCTTGTGTACATAATGAGTTCCAGGCTTGGCTACATAGAAATCTCAAACAAACAAACAAATAAATAAATCATTTGGGTATGAAAGAAGTAATTTAGTTGGGTCTTTGTGGTGCACCACTTTAATCCTAGCATTCGGGAGGCAGAGACAGGTGGAACTTTATGAATTTGAGGCCAGCCTGATCTACAGAGCAAGCTACAGGACAACCTCCAAAGCAATACAGAGAAACCCTGTCTCAAAAAAACCAAAAAGAGAGAGAGAGAAAGAGATAATTTAACTTTGCAAAGTATTCAGAAACTTTTGGAGAAACTGACCTCTGAATAGTGTCAAAAATATATTTAATCTTCCTAGGTAGGGAATCTTTCAATAAACCAAGGGATGCAGCAATTCAAACCATGTTTAATGGAAGCAGGCTTAAATATTAAGAAAGTGAAAATCCCAACTAGTGGGTTATTTTAGAGACACAGCAGTATAACAGTTTTGTATTTATGTGCTACAAATTTTGTGGGATTCAATCTGTGTCAGGACCATAAAGAAACTTTGCTTAGATATGCCAAACATGAACAGTGGATCAGACACAGAATTCACATGCCCCTTCCTGGCATATATATTATGATGCCCTTTGTTTCTTACCTTGAAATGTTAATTATGGCCAATTAATAGTTTCCAGATGAATTTCTGCTTTACTCATGTTATGAGCATTCTTTGCTGCCTGCCTGGCTCCACAACTGGAACAGCCCCAAATGAGCACTCAGAGACTTGCATTAGTTATAATACTGTTGGCCAATGACTAGGGATTCTTATTGGCTAGCTCTGTCTTAATTACTAACCCATTTCTATTAGTCTAAGTATTTCCACGTGGTCTCATCAGATAAAGGTCTGGGTGTCTGTTACTCCTCTGGATCTGTTACTCCTCTGGCATTGTACATGGCGACTGATTCTCTGCCTACACCTCCCAGAATCCCTCCTCATCACCTAGACCTGACTATCTTGCTGTCCTATAAGATAAACATACTTACAGAATGACCTCTCCCATCATACTCATGTTGCTTTAAGGGGACACTCATGAAAATATCATAATTCTGAAATCTGTGGTGATATATTATTTATGATTTATTAAAAACTTGTTTGAGTATTTAGAAAGCAAAGTCAGCCGCAAGTTATACAGGTCAGGCAGTGGTGACACACACCTTTAATCCCAGGACTCAGGATTAAGAGGCAGACAGATCTTTGTTAGTTCAAGGCCATACTAACCACATGAAATTGATCTAGTCCTAAAAGAAACGACTTACACAAGGTGATCTCAGAATCTTGTTCACATGCCTTAATTCCTAGCACTAGGAGGAGGAGACAGGAGTGACATGGTTGGATGGAGAGAGGAATAAAAGGCAGAATGGACAGGAACTGACAGATTTTGCCTCTGAGTATTAGTAGAGACAGGATTGCCATTTCAGCTTGGTAGAGATAAGACCTACAGACTTAGCTGCTTTGTTTCTCTGATCTTCACCTTGAAGCTTGAACCACAATATTGGTCTCTGGGTTTTTTATTTTTCTTTCTACAGAAATACCAAGTGGAAAAAAATGATGCTAATTTTCTCAAATTTGAGGCAAATCCTTTCTGTCTTACTGACAGGTCTGTAGTCCACAATAGACCGATGGGATGATTTACTTGGAAGCTAAGGAAATGCAGGGTCTTCAGAAAGATATATCTGTGCATTTAACATAAGAATTGGTGCTTTTTTTGTCTTTAATTATACAAATAGATTGATAAAAATGGCAGGTTCCATATAAGCCCCCAAACTCTGAGGCCAAAGCAGAATACTTCCTTAATTAGTTTATACTCAGAGAAGTTAGAGAGGGTGTGTACTACTCTAGCTGTATTAGGTTCTCAAGAGGGACAGAACCAACAGGATGAGTAAGTACTAAAGGGGGATTTATTAGACTTGCTTGCATAATGTGTCTGAGGAATAGAACAATATCTCAAACTGGGTGAGTGGAGAATTTGGCAGTTGTTTAGTCTGTGAGGCTGGATGTCTCAGCTATTGCTGTCTGGCAGCAAAGACCTGGAGTAGCAATGAAGAGCTACTGATGTGCAGTCTATTTTCAAAGCTGGAAGAGGCTGATGATAATACCAGGAGAGGAATTCAGCTGTGTGATCAATGAACATTGCCTGCCGAGTGAGAGCACACAGGCACAAAGAAAAACTTCCTTCTTCCCCCATCTCTGTGTTGCCACAGGAAGGGCACCCATATTTATGGGAGTTTCCACTTCAGATAACCTGATTAAGAAAATCCCTCACAGGCATGCCCAGCAGCTTGGCTTTCAGTTCATTCCAGATCTAAGCAAGCTGACAACCAGGGTTTATCAAGGTGCACTATCACAGGTATTAAATGCACAATCAACATTAGGTTCAAATTCCTGATTTCTTGATCTATCAAATGAAGACATTAGTGGAGTCAATCTCCTAGTTATACAAGGCTTAAATGAGTACACATATTTGAAGTACTTCCAACAGTTTGTGCACTTGGGAAATTATATTTACGTTCATTAAACTTTGTATGTAATGGGAGATGCTATATGCTATTACACACACACACAAACATACACACACACACACACACACACACACACACACACAGAGAAATGTAGTTAAATTTAATACCACATAGAGAAGCATGCCTTTCTCAATTTGTTATCATATAGACAAGTTGGCTAGACTGTTTCTTTAGTCCACAAAAAGCAGATTTGTTTACATTTACTTACAGTGATGGGGCTAGACAAATTCTGAAGGAAATTCACACCGTACTTTAAACTCAGGCATTCCCTTTCTACTTTACTTTCTGATTTCATTTTTTCCAGAACTTCTCACTCTATCCTTTATGTACATATTTTTGTTGTTCTATAGTTTTGTCTTATTTCTTTTGTTTTAGATAGATTCTCACCCTGTAGCCCAGATTGGCCTGGGACTCATTATGTAAACCAGACTGGCATTGACCTCAAGGAATTCCTTCCGCTTTAGTCTTCTATGTGTGGGGTTTGCAGGCATGAACCATTTTTTAGGTCTACATTTGCCTTCCTTGTACAGCATGTTTGTATAAAATTATCAGGTGGGCTTGTACCACAATGGAAATTGAAGTCATAATTTTACTCTTCCTAAGGACTTTTTCCCATTTTGGCTATCTAGGGGAAAAGGTAGTTTCTTTGTGTATCACCATCACAATGAAGCTGGTGGTGACCATGTTGACAATTTGGGAGCTGTCAGCATGTAGGTGTTGACACCTTAGCCTACTTACTGCCTTCTCCCATAGATGAGTTTACTGGATTCCCCAGAAAATTTGCTGCTGAGAGCATCCTTATTTACTGAAATTGAGAATGCTCATTTTATACCAATACAACATTCTACCTAAATCAAACTGTCCAAAAGAATGGGAGCTACTATGTGACAGTAAATTTTCTAGCAAGAACATGTTTAAAGAAAGAAAAAGAAACAGGGAATTAATTGCAATTACATAGTTTACTTAAACAAAACATCTAAAATAATAATTTACCATGAACCTTTGAGGTTCTTAAGGGGTTGGTTAGTATGACTCTCATGAAGCTCTCAAAATCACACTCGTGCTTTAAATGCAAGCATGGGTGACTGCAAACTCACCTCATTTCTGAAACCACATTAAGAGCTGTATTGGACAACACATGGATAAAAGGAGACAAAACAGCCAGAACTAATTCTCTTATTAGGAGAAATAACAAAATTAGAAAGTTTTTTAATGCATGTCTATCTTTGTAATAACAGAATGGCCAATAAAACCCACTTCTTTAACTCTGGTTCTCATAATTTCAAACAAAACTTAAAAAAATCAAATTACAAGCTTGCATAGGAAGAGAAATGAAATGCTAAATGGAGAGTCAACCCAGTTTACTAAAATCAGAAAGCTTTAGCTCTTCCTCTTTATAAACTTTAAAGACAGGGCAAGGAACTGGGAAAAGTTGGAGATGGAGAAACCACAATCAAAATACATTGTATGAAAAAAATCTATTATCAGTAGCATAAAAAAGGTATAAAGGAAAATAAGGGCTGGAAGGTTGGCTCAGTGGTTACGAACACTGGCTGCTCTTCCAGAGCACCTATATTGGGTTCTCTGCATCCTTATAGCAACTCATAACTGCAGTTTCAGGTCCAGTGAATCTGACACCCTCTGAGAGTACCACATGCATGCAGGCAAATACTCATACACATTAAATGAAAATGAGGTGTAAAAAAAAATGATCCAACAGTGAGGAAATAAAGATTCTGGCCATTCTGGTATTTGCAGGATCTGAGTATCATTCTGAGGAAGAAATGGAGAAATGCATTTACTTAGAACTCATCTGTTCTATTATCACTACCTAGGCCCTTGTCCACAAAACTGGCTATGGCATAAAGAACACTGTTACCTGTTCTCTTCTGCACAGTCCTCCTGGGCAAAGAGCCAAGAAAACTGCCTGTCTTTGGATGCACAGTTGCTACAAATTAATAGCATAGATGATCTGGTGAGTCATTTGGGGTGACGGGGCAATAGGTGATGGGTTAGGAAAAGAAAAACGAATCAGGCTTAGGTTTCTGGGGGAATATCTTAGAGTTTTCTTGCTGTTAATAAATGCCATGGCAACTCTTATAAGTATTTACTTGGGGCTGGCTTACATTTCAGTGGGTTGGTTCATTATCAGCATGCATGAAGCATGGTGGCACACGGGCAGATGTGGTACTAGAGAAGAGCTGAGAATTCTACATCTGAACTCGAAGGCAGCAGGAAGAGAGTGACGCTGAGCCTGGCTTGAGCTTCTGAAAACCCAAAGTAAAACCTGAGCCATACCTATTCCAACACCTCCACTCTCTATGAGGGCAATTTTCTTTCAAGTCACCACAGGGAGGAACACTTGCTTGAGAGGGGAAATAGTTGTTTTTTCTGATCGGATTGCATACTTGGCCTTGGGCATGCAGGCTATGTAGAGTCTCAGTAGGCTTCTGTAAGCATTGTCATCAAACCACCAAGCGATGTTGAAGATCTTTTTTATGTTTAGTTTGATGAATCTGAAGTCAGAGTGGTGTCTTTCCACAGAGCTTCATCTTGCAAGCAACTTCTCATTCCACCTCGCCATTCTGGATGGGATTGCATCGGAAGAAAAAAAATGACCCGTGGCTGTGGGAGAACGGCTCTCCGCTGCGGCCTCACTTGTAAGTCCATTTCCCCTCTTGGTGCCCACTGTGAGTATTCTGTTCCTGGCCAGACCTGCTTTGAAGTCACTGTCACATTCCTGCATGTGTCCTCTTCCTGTCAGAATGAAGAGTGAGGACTCAATGAAAGTCCCAAGAGTGTTGGCTCTATGTCCCTTCAGACCTGGGCTGGCATTTCCTTTCACATCACTGCTGAGTGCAAGCTTTGAGACAGGATTGATTTCTAACGCAAAGATGCTACATGTCATTTTTTTTCTTTTCTCTATACCTGCAGATTCAGGATCAGGGGAATTCCTTCCCAGACTCATCCATCAGGCACCTGTGTGTACATTCAAGGGGGAGGTATTTTTGCTGACCACTGCATTTTAACTGCATTCAGCATATGTGAGAAGCAGGCAGGCCTATCGCCAACAGAGTGAAGTTAAAGATTCTGAAAGAACAGAAGACTTATGACTGTTAGAAAATTTAAGCTATTCCTGCTTACTTGAATGTGAAACATGATTTTCATGACAGCAGTCAGCTAACTGCTAGCATCAGTTCTCACCAGCAGAGGCAAGAACTAGAAGCAGAGACTAGGTATCCAGTTGTTGGACATCTTTGTATCAAACGTTGTGAGTTTGTTTATCCATACGTATTAGCCTTGCCCTTCCCAAGCCTCCTGGCCATGCTGCAATCCTTCATCGCTCTCTTTTTTGAAACGATGACTCCTGCCTGACCTGGAAAATGCTTTCTAATCAGTCTCCTATACCTCAGTGCACCTTATGGAGCTGCATAAGGAAGACAGAATGTGGAGAAACTGTCCTAGTGCAGGCAGGGGCTCAGAAGGGAAGTGTGCCTCTGAAGCAGCACGCGGAGAAACAGAATGGAGGAAAAGCCACACTGCAAGAAGGAACTTGTGTTCCTGCTAGAAGCCACAGCTTGACCATTGTGACTGTGTTCCATCTCCAGACTGCATCATTTTCACATTTACAATTTTAATTTTATATTTATTTTATGTTTGTGGGGGTTTGTCTACATGTGCACCACATCAGCATCTGGTGCCATTTGGAGGTCATAAAGTAGCATATGATCTTCTGGAATTGGAATTTACAGGTGGTTGTGAACTGCTATGTAGGTGCTAGGAATTGAACTCATGTCCTCTGGGAAAACAGCCAGTGCTCTTAACCATGAGCTGTCTCTCCTGCCCTTGTGATCAGTTCTTACATAACTAATCTCTTCCTCTTTCCTCTACCAAGCAACAGTATTGTTATTTTAACCCTTTAAAAACAGTGCTTGTTAGAACCATATAATATGTGGCCCCAAAGCAAGACCAGATTTTTCCCCTAAGTTACACATCCCTTGTAGACAACCTTTCCTTGATCCTGTCATGCTATGCTGTGATTCAGAAACACACATGACCAAAATGAAAGAAACTAAGTTTCAGGACAAGTTTTTAGAGCAATATGATCTGAGCATAAAAATGGTATTCGGTTGAAACAGATGAACTAAGAGACTTCTATTTTCAAAACCTCCATTTTCCCCACAAACTTCAGACACTTCCACATCAAAGGAAGCTTTTTATTGTTTTAGGCCAACAATCGTGTGTGTGTGTGTGTGTCTGTGTGTGTGTGTGTGTGTGTGTGTGTGTGTGTGTGTGTCTGTGTGTGAAGATGTGTCCTTGGGAAGATGAGACAGGGATCACTTTTTCACTGGCAGTTTTTCTATGTAACGAACTTATAATAAATTGAATTTGTAAGTCCTGTAAACTGTGGTGGTCAAGTCACCATAGCCACAATGATGCACATGTCTGTCACTCCTGCCCCTTTCCAAGCCTTCTCCCTAAAACAAACACTGAACTGCTTTCAGATTACATTTCATAGAGCTTATAATTTTTTTAAGACAGGGTCTCACTATGTAGCTTTGACTGGCCTGGAACTCACTGTGAAGACCAGACTGACCTCTGACTCACAGAATTTGTTCTGCCTCTGACTCCCAAGTTCTAAGATTAAAGAACTGCACTGCCACATGTGACTCATACAGTTTATATGCATGGAATTATAAATATGTACTTTTGGCCCAGGTTCTTTCACTTGGTGCTATTACTTTGGTATGCATATATCTTCATTTCAGTGTTAAACACCCCACTATGGGTACATACTGCTAATTGTTTATCTGTGTATTTGTTGATGCCATTTGGGTTGTTTCTGTTTGAGTTCACCTACAAATAAAGTTACTATGAATGTCCATGAGCAAGTCTTTGGATCTGATTTCTCAGGTAAGCACTTACAAGTGTGAAGTTCACTTCACACAGTACATAGATATATAGTTAGTGATCTGAGAAACAGCTAAAAGTCTTTCCAAAGTTAAGGCACTTGGCATTCCCACCAGGAGTGTAGAATGAATCAGTCCCTTTTCATCTGCACCATAATTCAGTATGGTCAATATCATAACTTTAACCATTCTGCATGCCTGCCATCAGAGAAGGTCAGAAGAGGGCACTGTATCTTCTGGAATTGGAGTTACAGACAATTGTGAGCCATCCTGTAGATCCTGGGAACTGAACCCAGGTCCTCTGGAAGGACACCCAGCACTCAATTCCTGAGCCATCTCTCCAACCCTTTAGCTATCTTTATAAGTATATATCTGTGTATAGTTGCAGTTTTAATTTGAAGTTCTTAAATGGATAATGGTGTTATTATTTACTATCTATACATTTTCTATGATGAAATAGCTGGGTATTACTTTTGAGAATTTTGGTTTTCTTGGATTTTAAACCTGAGGGATTTACATATTTGAGAATAAAAAAGTCCTGGTGTGGAACAAAAGTTTTTGTTTTTTTTAGTTAGGGTTTCTATTTCTGGGACCATGGAAACTCTTATAGAGGAAAACATTTCATTGAGTGACTTACAGTTTCAGAGGTTTAGTCCATTATCATCATAGCAAGTCCATTATCGTCATAGCAGGACATGGAAGCATGAATGCAAACATGGTGCTAGAAAGGGATCTGAAAGTGGAGAAGGAGCTACATATTGACTTGCAGGCCACAGGAAGTGGTCTGAGACACTGAGCATGGCTTGAACGTGTATGAGACCTCAAAGCCCGCCTCCACAGTGGCACACTTCCTCCATCAAGGCCACTCCCACTCCAACAAAGACACGACTTCCAATAGTACCACTCCATATGAGCTTATGAAGACCAATATGTTCAAACTACCACAGTTTATGTATTTGTTTGCTTGTTGTTTTGCTTATAACTTACCTTTTTTTAAAAAAAAACTAGAATATTCACAAAGCAGACATTTTTAATTTTGATAAAGTCCATTTTCATATTTTAGCCATTATTCCTAAGAACTCACTGCCTAATTCAACACCCTGAAACTTTCTCTTTTGCCTCTTGGTCCAGAAAGGTTTTAGTTCCAGGTTTTGCCCTGTGGTCTATGACTTGTTTTGGATTCTTTGCAGGTCATGCATTGAAGCTCCTCAGTTTATACGTGGATATCCAATTGTTTCAACAATCTAGTGAGGTTGCTGTTGCCCCTTAATAGTGTTTATCTGTTCCCACATGCTCTGTCCTTCTGGCTTTCTTCCTACTATGGCCTCTGCACTATTTTGAATACTATATTTTTATAATAAACATTGAAATCAGGCAATGATGATGCTTGAACCATAGTCTTATCCAAAGGCTGTTTCAGTTGATGTGTGCTACTGTATTTCTATATTCAGCTTTGAACTGTCTTATCAACTCCATGAAACCCTTTTTTTAAATTTTGGTTTTGGCCATATTGAATCTATAGATAAATTTTAAGAGAGCTAAACACCTTTAAAAAAGCTAATTCATAGCCAGGTATGGTGGTGTACACCTTTCAACCCAGCACTCATTAGGCAGAAGCAAGCAACTCCATCTCTATGAATTCAAGGCCAGCCAGGACTACAAAGTGAGATCCTACCTCAAAATAAAATACAATAAATGAAAAGAGTGCTCATTTCCAAACAAAGCACATTTATCCACACATTCTACACATTCTTTCCTCTCTCCCGACAGTTTTGTATTTTCTGTACAGATATCCTGCACATTATAGGCTGTCATTACGTATTTCATACTTTTCAAGTTACTGTAGATGGAATTACCATCTACAAATTTGATTTATAAGTATCTGTTGTTAGTGTTCAAAAGCAAAACAATGGATTTTTTATTAGTGTTGTACTCTGAGGCCTTGGTAAACTCATTGCATTGTTCTCAAAACTTCTCTTCTATATGCTGCTGGATTTTCAGTGCAGGTAATGTAAACATACTCAATTCTTCATGCTTTCATGAATGACTGCATATGGACCTTGAACTTAGGTCATTGAACTTTAAGTATGGTGTCAACTATACATTTTGCATAGACAGTCATTAATTTAAGAAGCACATTTCCTGAATACTATTACAGCCCAGATATGGAAAGGAAGGCCTAGACCCTCCCCCAAATGATGTGGTGGATTTTGATGATCCCCCATGGAGGGCCTCACTGTCCCTGGGGAATGAGTAGGGGGTGGGTTAGGGGGTCAGTGGGAAGCATGGGAGGATGGGAGGGCTAGGGAATGGGGGGATGGATATGTAAATAAGAGTGTCTCAAAAATAATGAAAAATAAGTAAGTTACTTTTTAAACAGTTTTATTTTATTAGTGTGTGTTTCTGCATGTGTACATGTGAGTATGTGTGTACTTGTGTGTGTGTCTCTGTGTGTGAGTGCAGTATACATTTGTTTGTGTGAGGACACACATGTTGTATGGGCTTGCTGGCACATTCAGATGCCTACAGAGACCAGAGACTTGTCTTTATCTGTTACTCTCTAGTTCATGAGACAGAGTCTTGAAGTAAACATGGAGCTCACAAATTAGCCTGGCAGTCCAACAAGCCCCAGATATACTCTTGACTTTGCTCCCTACACTGCCATATCCAGTTACAAGTCCATGCTAGCATACCCAGTGCTGGAGATTTGAACTCTAGGAGTCATTTCACATGTTATCCATTTTTGTCTCTAGATACGGTTTTTCATCATGAGGTCTTTTTTTCTAAAGATTTTTTCCTGTTATTTACTATGAGCATGTTAATGTAACTTGTGTGCATATCTGTGTGTGTGTGTCTATGTGTTTCAATGTGTGTGTGGAAGTGTGAGTTTGTCTGTCTGTATATGTGTGTTTGTTGAGGTGTCTCTGTATGTTTATGTCTATGTGTGTGTTTATGTGTGTGTCTGTTTGTCTCAGTATGTGTGTCTGTATGTATGTGGGTGTGTTTGTGAGTGTTAGTTTCAGTGTGTCTGTGTGTCTATGTGTGTCTGTCTATCTCTGTGTGTGTGTGTCTGTATCCATGTGTGTCAGTGTGTGTGTGTGTCTGTGTGTGTTTGTGTGTATCTGCATATGAAAGTCGGAGAAAGACTCTGGAGTGTTGGTTTTCTTTTTCCATTATATACTCCCAGACATGGCACTCAGGCCATTTTGCCAGACCAGGGTATTTCTTTTCCTGCAGTGAAAGTCTGCTAGGGATGAATTCCCCTTGCTCTTGGACAGTTGACAACATTGTTTCACAACCATTTGTGAAAGTTCTTTCTGTGACTATAGAAGTCTAGATCAACATCTTTCTCTTTTGTGCTTTATGTTGTTCTCAGTCCTTTCAGTGCTATTCTTTGTGCGGGGGCTGGGTGGGAGGTACTCACCCATGGAGATGTGCAAGAAGGAGACCTGAGGTTGATTATGGGTATCTTCTCTCACTTCTCTACCTTAGATTTAGAACATTTCTCCCACTGAACCCAGTGCTTTGGTTTTGACTAGACTAACTGGTCAGGAAGCTTCCTGTTTCCACCCTCCTACGCTGGAGTTACAGACCAGTGACATCTTCTGGGGATCCAAATGCAGGTCCTTAGGCTTTCATAGCAAACACTTTACCGCCATAGCCACACTCTAGTCTTCATAGCTATAGTTTTTGTGACAAATAACTTACCCCTTTGCTAAGAGTAGCTCTTCTACTAGGGGATGACAAGCCAAAACCAAAAATCAAACATGTTAAAAACAAAAAACAAAACAAAACAAGAACAACAAAACACCCAGGGTGCTAAACGTATAAAACTCGGTTTGTATTCAATCTTCCAGACCACAGTCACAATTCCTAGTGAGGTGCCTATGAGCAACAAGTTTGGGAAGGGGCTAGGAGTGAGTCCAAGCCAAGGGGAAGGAAGGGAAGGGATGCCCTGGATCTCCAGAGGGTGGCACCTCCATTTCTACAGTGACCGTGAAGACCGACAGGCCAGGGGCTCCCTCTGTTTTCCTCCCTCCCTTCCTCACTTCTCCTTCGTTTTATCTGCCTTCTCCCTTCCCTCCTTTCCCTTCCTCGGCCTTACTCTGTATTGCCAATTAGCTACGGTGACCCTGCTCAGACATCTCAGTCTTTGTGCTCTTCCTTCTTTCCTAGTCATCTGTGGACTCTTAGTGGTTTTGTCTCTCCACAGAACGTCAGCTCAGAGAGTTTCCCAACATCATCTTACTTCTTCTGTCCTCTTGGTGACTTGGCCACACTCAGAACCTGCTAAGCTTGTACCAGTCATAGAGCCTACTTTGTTTCTTTTCATCATTCTTATTGTCCATCCTAGCTTTTATCCATTGTTTTGAACATGACTGCTTCATATCAGTTCATGTGTCTATTTTTAGGTTTGAATGGAAGGCATACACAATACTCACCCGTCCTTCCTGGCTCTTGGCAAAGTCAAAGGTAAATATATATTTAAGCTGGGGAATTAGCACCAAGCAAATGCATCCTGCCGAAAACATAAATGAGCTGAAAAAAAACTGGAGTCTAACGCTGAAGGATGAATTTCTTAGCTGTTTGGCACAGTTGCTATTCCAAAACTGATGACAGAGCTGTCTTCTGGAGTCCTGCTGATGCCATATGAACCTTCCCTCATGTTGCCTGCAGTCTTCATAGAGCTCTTTGCATCATTCCTTGAGCCTCTGTTCTGAAGTAGCATCTCTGATATGGGCCATCCCAGGTTTCTCTGTTGGTTCATACACTGAATACTTGGGCTATCCCTGGTTTCTCTGCTGGTTCATACATGGCATACTGGTCCCAGCTCTTGGAAATGCTCTTATTCTTGACAATATTTAAATCAGTTTTCAACTACTCCTCTTTCCCTGTGACTTCTTTTGCCCTGTGTGATGAGACTGTTCTTTTGCATTCATTTTTAAAGAGGAACTAAAAATACATATGCAATGGAGTGTAAGTGGCTTGCAAAATGTTTAACATTTATTCTCAATTATTTTCAAAGAAAGTTTACTGACTGCTAGTGTAAATTTGTTGCTGTTTACACACGCATTTCTTTAATGAAAATATGAGCATGCTGGTTTAGCACAGGGATCTGATATCAGACTATCTGAGTTCAAATTCAGTTGTTGACTTCCTCAGTTATAAAACATAACTTACTGACCATCATGATGCTTTCATTTCTTCAGATGAAAAACATTACTTGCTATCTCATAGCTATTTGAGAATCTATAAAGTTTATGGAGTGCTTCCCATGCCTAGAATTGATGAGTTCCAGAAACCTTAGCTCTCTATACTATTTCTTTGTTGGTTTTTGTCTTTTTCAAACTCTACAGAGGTTCTTTCTTTTTTAACAGATTCTAAAACTTTTATGCATGGTGAACTAATAACCTAAAGATACTAACTTGGGCTTAGCTCTATGTGTAAGTGTTATTTAGGAATCTTGTGTTGCAGCATTGTGCCCTGGAAGATACTGTCTTGCACACTGCACATAAAAATGGGAGACATCTCCTTTATTTTCCATCATAGTTTATGTTGGGATTTCCTAGGACTTCGCAATAGAGGAACAGATGGTCTACAAGTGCACACATTCTCAAAGACTAAAGTGGCTCAGAGAACTTCACCTAGAAAAACTGCATGGCTCTGTCTGGTCACATGAGCAAAACAGATGCACTTTCCTGTATCTACTACTAATTTATTTTCATAACTTTGCAAATGAGTTGAATACACTGAAAAATTTCATCTTGAATCTATACGTGGAAGGCTAAAGCAGGATGATTGCTGTGAGTTTCAGGCCAGCCTGGGCTATCCAATGAATTCTAGGCCAGCCTGGGTCACCTAATGAATTCTAGGCCAGCCTGGGTCACCTAATGAATTTTAGGCCAGCCTGGGTTATAGGACCAGGTTCTGTCTCAGAAAACCAAGATCAATGAAAATAAAGTATCTAATATTTACATCATAATATCAAAGCTACTTAATGTTTTTAATTTATTTATCTTGTGTAAGTTGTTGTTTATGTGTGGGCATTTGTGCCATGACACACGTGGAGGCCTTAAGATAACCAATGGGAGTCAGTTCTCTTCTTCCACTCTGGATCAAACTCAGATCAGCAGACTTGGCAGCTGAGTCATCTCACCACTCCTCAAAGGCACTGTCTCTGTACCTGAACCTGCTTTGTAAGTCCTCTCAAATTGTCCCCTCCACATCAGCTTCAACCCATGAAGGATGTCTTGAACCAGAAAACTGACAGCACTCCAGTTTCCAGAGAGTAAATGGGAAAAAATGAGAGAGCAGTGAGGGCTTGGCTTGTATGGAATGACAAGGTTGGGTTATTCATTGACTTATGTGTGGACTTGGAGCAATCTGGGCTTTTACAGTTATTAATCTGGCCTTCAGTTACAACATATTGAAACTTAATGGTCTGTGTTAGGGTTCAGCCAATAGCTGCATGCCTCAGCACTTCCTAAGCTGTCTAACTTCATTATGAGCACACCCTACAGTTCATTTAATAATTTAACATTTACAGAATAAGCAAATCGATAGCACTATGAATAATTTAAGCCCAGTAAAACATTCCATAACCCTGGCAACAGGAATCTACCTGAGTATTCGTAAGTGTCAAATCACCTATTTTTGCTAAGCTGTTTGTTAACATTGTTCATAAAGCACTATCTTGCTTTGCTTCGATTTCAAAGTTAAGTAGTTTTTTAAAGAAACCTAATTGTTATAATGTTTTATAAATGATACAGAATGCTTAAATGCCTGATTTTTAAAACCAGTCTGGAGTAAGATAGGGGAGCACAGACCTCCAATGTTTAAATTCAGGAGGATGAAGCAGCAAAAGAGTTTTGAGTTCAAGGCCAACCTCGGCTACATGTTTCCAGGCCAGTCTGAGTGTCCTGGCTAGCTTGAACTGTTACCTTGATTGAACCTGAAGTTATTCGTGACAAAAATTTTTACTGAGGAATTGCTAGATCAGACGGTCCTAGCAATGGGGCCGGTTAATCGATGAAGGAGGGCCCAGCCCACAGTGGGCAGTACCATCCCTAGGCAGGGGTCCCTGGACTGCATAAGACAGCAAGTCAGCAAGCAAGCAGACAGCAAGATGCATTTGTTTCTCTCTGCCCTTGACTATAGCTGTGCTGCAATTAGCTGCCCAAGTTCCTGCCTTAACTCCCGTTTAATGATGGGCAGTAATCTGAAACTGTAGCCAAATAAACCCTTCCCTCCCCTAAGTCACCCTAACAGCAAAAAACAGAAATCTAGAATACTGGGCTACAGTATAAGACCTTCTCTCAAAGATAGAAATAGCATTTGGGATGCAGAGGCTGGTGGAAATCTCTGAGCTTCAGTCTGTTATGATCTATACAGTGAATTTCTAGGCCAGCCAAGGATAGATAGTGAGACTCTGTGTGAAAAACAAAATCAACAAACAAACAAAAAACTGACTGTATGCTTCAGTAACTTAGGTAACAACACAACTGTGCCAAATATTTTGCTTTTCCTTTATTCTAATTACCCTTGACAAAACTATATGAATTAGAATTCTTTCATTTTTTAGTTCATTTATTCATTCATTCACTCACCAAATGATTGGTTAGTGAGAATTAGTTCTAAAGAGAATCTTTCTATAGCATGAACAGTGTAGAAAGCAGTAAAGACACCCAGAGACTATTCCCATGATTCTGAGTCTGTGTTGAGGAAAAAAAAAAGAAATTGAAATAACTACATTTATACAATTGCATTCATTTAACACAGGGAATCAGTTACTTGAGATATTTGGAACTGATAACAAATAAGTATAGACTAATTTCTTTCAATGTGAAAACTTGTAAATTGATAGCAGACATCAAAAATGAGAAATCTAGTAGACATACACAGCTATGACTAAGAAAGCCACATAAATCTAAAAACTAACAAAAACTTCCAGCTGTGAAGAGGGAACAGCAGCTGCTCACCCCAGTTCAGGCTCTTCTTGTTTAAATTCTGCAATTTGACTCTCAAGCTGATGAGATTTATTTTCTTTTTTGCCTTGAAACTCCCGAAACAAGGCTGTAGATGGCGCCCTCTCTTTGACCATTGCTGTGTGATTTTTGCTAATTATTTTGGTTTAATCCTTCCAGCCTGGATTAGACCACACTTGATAGGGGATTTATTCTCATTCATCAGTTTTCCATCTTTTTCAGCGTACAAGGATCTCGACAGACATTTTTGCAGGAGACAGTCAGCTCCGAAACTGAAAGTTTTTAAAGTCAGTCAATCCACAGCACCAGAGAAAGGACACATCCTGAATTTAGAAGTTGAGCCAGAGATTTATTTACACTGTAATCGCATGCCCGCTCCTCTCTGTAAGAACACCATGTGGATTTCTGCCAATATTTTGAGCTCAGTTACTTTATTCTAAACAAAGCCGTATAAAATCCCCACATGAAGAACAAAAGGCTCCCCGGGTGCTGCTGGCGACCCAACCAGGACAGTCCAAAGACCGTCCTGGGCCATCTGGCACTACATCCTGCTCTCAGTGTGGTAAGTGTGATTCTGTAATTAAGAGCACAGGGATTAAATAAAAGCCAAGTGTCTGACTGGTCAACGGATGGCTAATGATGTATTAAAAGTGAATGAAATGGAAAAGAGGAGTCATTGCGGCGAGCAGAAGGATGAAGAACAAACCACAGGTCAGCTAAAGCACAAAAGTAAATACACAAGAAAGCCCATTCCACGTTGTACACGGATACCCAAACATCACACCATACTTGAAAGACGCGACACACACAGTTATGACTGCAGGGCGAAACTTAAAAGTAAATGATTTGCATATATATTACCACTAAAACAAAGTAAGAATTAAATAAATAGAATGTTTTCTCCTTGAAAATAGCATTTCCCATTCTTTCTTCAATTCCTTTGGCCTTCTGAAGGTAATTTAGAGACACCAAGTCGTAAGAAGGGTCAGAAGTTGGAACTGTTGATAATTCAGCCTGCTGACTTCCATGAGAAGTAAGCCTGCTTTCCTGTCTGACTCCAGATACTGTGCTGGACATGGAGCTCAGAATACATGGAAAGACAGAATGTTTGTCATTTTCAGCGTTATAGACTGAACAGCACAATGGCATTGACTGTAGCAGACAATGAAGTTTAGGTGAAAACAGAGGAGATTATAAGTTATTGCTTTTGAAACATTATTATTTATTTTTATATCTGGTATAGATAGGTGATTTTTTAAAAGTGTCTCTCATTGTGTAGCCCAGGCTAGACTTGAAACGGCAATTCCATTATCTCCATCTCTCATGTGCTGAGGTCACCAGCATGTGACACCAAACTCAGGTTTGTGGCGGCTTCTAACCAAAGAGAAGCAGGAAGAGTAACAAGTGAGATTAAAGTATAATGACACAAATGTACAGAAATATCACAAAGTCCATTGTTTTGTATGCTAAACTAAACAATAAGAAAAAAGAGAACTATCAACTGAAGAATAATAATTGTTATTAATTTTACAGTATATTGTAGTCACATATATTTATGATTTATTACAGTTTGCCTGACGATTCAGAAAGCAATGTCAGTCGATAGCCATAGACTCCAGGAACACACCTTTAATCCAAGCAGCCAGAAGCTAGGAGGTGGTGGTACACGCTTTTAATCCTAGGACTCAGGATTAAAAGACAGACAGATCTCTCTGAGTCCAAGGCCACCTAGATCTACACAAAACTGTTTCAATCCTAAAGAGAAACAGCTGATACAAAGATGATCTCAGCACCTAGGATCACACGCCTTTAATCCCAGTATTAGGGAGGTATGTAAGACAGGAGCAAGGTCTCAGTATCAGGCATTTTTTCTCCAGCCACACTGAAGGGAGGCAGCAGTTTGAGGTTTGGTGAAGAGCTCATGGATCCACACTTTATGTTTGAGCTAGAGGTGAGAACTAGTGGTTGTCTGCTTTGCTTTTCTGAACTTCAGCTTGAAGTTTGGACCCCAATATTTGTCTCTGGGTCTTTTATTTTTCATGTTACAGTATATTTTCTTTAATATTTATAGGCACATAAATATACAAATATGTTTATATGTTGATTCAACACTTATCCATTGAAAACCTATGATGAATAAGAATTCTTCATTTCTTAGGAAATATAACTATGACTAACACAGGTAAGGTGCTTAACTCTTAGGAGCAGATTTTAATTTTTGTTTGACACTTTCATGGGTTTATATGATGAAATTTAGTTATTTTCACACCCCCACACTCCTCTACCACCCCATCCTCCCTCACAGGAGCCCATCTTCTAACAACCATCTCACACTTTAATGTCTTCTTCTAATGTGTGACCCACCTGTAGTTTTTTCTTTTCTTTTGTTTTGTTTAGTTTGTTTGTGCTGTTGCCATTATTGTTTTATTTTTTGGGGGGGCACCACCCAGCTCCCAAATAAATACATGGAGACTTGTTCTTACTTATGGATGCCCAGCCTTAGCGTGGCTTATATCTAGCCAACTTTACTAACTTAAATTATCCCATTTCTATTTATGTTTTGCCTCTGGGCTTTTTAACCTTTTTTTTTAATTCTATATATCATTCTTTCCTTCTTATTCCATAGCTACCTGTGAGGCTGGCCCCTGGAATCCTCCTCTCCTCCTTTTCTCACCCCTTCTCCTAGCTCTCTTTTTCTCTCTAGATTTCTCCTCCTATTTATTCTCTCTGCCTGGCAGCCCAGATTATCCTTTCTCCTGCCTAGCTACTGGCTGTGAGCTCAATCAGCTTCACAGAGTTAAACAAATGCAACAAACATAAAAGAATGCAGCACATCTTTGCATCAGTAAATAAATATTCCACAGCACACAAGAATGTAACACATATTAAACTAATATTCCATGATACCCACCGAGTTTAATTAATTAGGGAAGACTGAAGGAAACATGGCTGGGTTTATTGTCTTACATTCTCTTTTCTGTGTTTTCATGTAAAACAAGGATGTCCCTTTCATCTAGACAGTGAAAGAGGATCCCCACCCCCCCTCACATGGCTTGTGTCAGGGGTGGTCTTCCTCTTTATGTTTTTTTTATCAGATGTCAACATGCCTTATCTTGGGGTAGAATGTCTTACATCTCATCACACTGCTTCACAAAGATTGCATTATGACTTTAATGGCTAATGGACATGGAATATAGATAGACCAGACTCCTGGACAACTTATCCATGAATAGTCATTAAGACGTTTGTGGCAGACCAGGAAAGAAGCAGAATCTCACTTAGTTACTCTCCACTGACTTGCTCTATCATCTCCATCCTTGTTAGATTGCTCCTGCCTTCACCTGCCAGACCTACCATGACTTCCAAGTAACTGAGGGTTTTATTACTAAGGACTTATGGGTCCAATAGCTTGTGGTACCTACACAAGCAAGCTTGATGCTGGTAGCGCTACTAGCTCCTTAAATCAGAGCTAAGTTTGTTGTCTTGTGATCTGCAGGAATGATGAGTGTCCAAGATGCTGTCTCAAAGAACAAAAAAAAAAAATCAAAAACCTAACTTGGCACTCTTACAGCACTTACGTTTGGAATTTGCAATACAGTATCTTTTCTCAAAGGCAAACATTCAGGGCTATCCTCCTTGCTCTCTCTCACTGTCTCTGGGAGTTGGAGGTACATGGATTGCTTCAAGGTGTGCTTCTTCCTCATGTCAAAAAGATGATTCCACTCTTAGGCATATACCCAAAAGATGTACACTAATACAACAAGGACGTCTGTTCCACTATATTAATAGCAGCATTATTTGTAATAGCCAGAACATGGAAGTAACCTAGATGCCCCTCAACTGAAGCGTGGATAGAGAAAATGTACATTTACACAATGGAGTACCATTCAGCGGGGAAAAACAATGGAATCTTGAAATTTGCAGGCAAATGGACGGCACTAGAAGAAACCATCCTGAGTGAGGTAACCCAGTCACAAAAAGAGAAACATGGTATGTACTCATTCATGTATGGATTTTAGACATGGATCAGGGGAGTGCCAGCATACAATCCCACTGCCAGACTGTCTGGGAAACAGAACCTTCATCCAGTGACAGATGAATGCAGAGGCAGACTCCCACAGATAAACATTGAACTGAACTGTTGGAATCCAGTGTTAGAGAGGGAGAAATGATGAGCACAGGAGTTAAGTCTGGGCTGGTTTAACCCACAGAAACAGCTGACCTGAACAAAGGGGAGCTCTTGGACCCCAGATTGATGGCTGTGTGGAAAGCATGGGACTGACCCAGACCCCCTTAATGTGGGTGTCACTGAGGAGGCCCAGGCAATCTATGGGGCCTTGGGTAGTAGATCAGTATGTATCTCTGGCATACAAATGGACTTTGGGAGCCCATTCCACATGAAGGGATGCTCTCTCAGCCTGGACTCTTGGGGGAGGGCCCAGGCCCTGCCCTGAACAAAATGACAGATTCTGGACACCCCCCATGGAGGGCCTCACCCTCCCTGGGGAGCTGAATGGGGATTGGGTGGGGGGTTGGAGGGTCTGGGAGGGGACAGGGGAGGAGTGGAGGGAGAGGGAGCTGGGACTGACATGTGAAGCAAGCTTGTTTCTAATTTAAATGAAAAAAAAAGATGAGAAGTTTCTTAGTTTAATGAGTGCCCATGACCAAGCCCTGATGAAGACTCACTCTGGCTGTTGCCTCAGCACCACAACTTTTCATTGGCACACTCCAGCCTCAGAAAGCCTTCCGATTTTTGTCTTGTGGATTCTGACTTCAGCTCATATTGGACCTTATTTCCCATTGCAATAGTAATCCTGAAATTAAATCTGCCCTTGTTACTTTGATGTCCTTCTTGTTGACCTATAGCAGTGATCAAATGATGGAATTCAAACATGTTTTACTAATTTGATCACGTTTTGCTAACCTGTGAATTGAAAGAGAGAAAGAGAAAAGATGTACAGACATTTAGCCCTGTGTTTCAGTCTTAGATTTTCCCTAAACTATTATGTGCATTTAAGAGTCCACAAGAACAAAGCCAGTGTAGCAGAAAGCAATTCCAAGTATAAAAGACAGAGGAGACTTTGGTCCAATCCCTTGCTCTAGTTTTAAAATTCTCATTGTCTGAGCATCCATGTCTTTTTCTCCTCATTTGAAAATAGTAGAACTAATGCACACTTATATAGAATCCCTAGAGGTCTGAGATTAAATGAGAAAGCATACATGCTGTGTTGTACTAAGGCAGCATAATTATAAATAAATATTTACTCCTATATATTTTTAATCCATGACAAGCCTCAGAGAGATTCATCTGCTTTCTGTTGCTGGGTTAATGTGTTTTTGACTCTTGCCTGTGGTTTCCTCCATTGGGCAATGAGTTTCTTTGTGGATAACCTTTCTGCAAGAGTACATCTCATCCAGCTGTGAAGTACTTAATGTGTGTTTACAGAAAGAACACATGAACAGATGTGTGCATGCAAGCAGAATTCTAACAGACCAATGGTGAGCTCAAGGTACCAATACTCCTTAACAGTTTACATAGGCCACATCAATTAATCATGCCAACTAGATGGAGAGTGTAGCTGAAGCCTTTTAAGACATCAATCTATGCATCATCATTGATTTCAAACAACAGCCATATACTGTACAATGTTTCAGATTTCTTCAGAATTTACAGCCTCAGAAAAGGATCTAGAGGCAAAAAATGGGAAATTACTCCAACATGATTTTCATTTCCTGCTTTGGGCACTGACTACACTATGCTGAGTTCCATAAACCTCAGCAAAGAGTTGTTTCAGGGTTTGGCTTAGAGAACCTCAGCCTGGCAGTTATCTTACTTGGAAAGAACATTCAAGTGCTCTGCCTACCCAAGGCCCTACGAAACAATGGAATATCACTCTCATGTAGAGAATCTGGATGAAGATGGATATACCCAATTAGACTTCAGGACTCCAGGCATCCTCAAAAAAGCTGTGGGATCAGAGAAAGGTATTCATTTTCTCTCTGCTTATAGAACCTTCATTCTTATCAACAGTAGTAGAGACCTGGGCAGACTCTTGATTTGTAGATGATTTGTAGAACGTTCTACTGTATATATATATATATATATATATATATATATATATATGTATATATGAGGAGTCATCACAAATCCCTTGGATGTTCAAAAAATCTCTTTTTCTGGAAACTACTCAACAACTTCCACAGATTGCTTTTGATTTGTGGAGGGAAACAGGACTGCTCCACTTTGTAGTCATAGATGCTTCTTCATTGGGAGGTAGGGCTGGTAACATGAGTGCTAGACAAAGATGAAGGAATTTTAGTGAGTTGCTTGTTGCTCGCGAGGGGGCCAGGAAACTCAAAATAGTGTAAATGAACCTGGACAATCTTACTATATATAGTGCGAAAGGGGCAGGGTATAAAATCGCAGAGGATTGCATGGAAAATAAAAATGAATACATCTTTGGTGAAACCCAAAGATTAGCCAGGAGTCGCAGAGTTTTAAATCCCAAATCTGCATAGCGATAGATGGAAGCAGAGGCAGACACCCACAGGTAAATACTGAACTGAACTCCTGGAACCCAGTTGCATAGAGGGAGGAGTGATGAGCAAAGGGGTCAAGACTGGGCTGATGAACCCACAGAAACAGCTGACCTGAACAATGGGGAGCTATGGACCCCATACTGACGGCTAAGAGGCCAGCATCAGACTTTTCTAGACCACCTAAATTTGGGTGTCAGTGAGGAGGCCTAGGCAATCTATGAGGCCTCGGTAGTAGATCAGTATTTATCCCTGGCATACAAATGGACTTTGGGAGCCCATTCCACATGGAGGAATGCTCTGTCAACCTGAACACATGGTGGGGGGGGGTAGGCCCTGACCTGGATGACATGACAGACTCTGGAGATCCCCCATGAAGGGCCTCACCCTCCCTGGGGAGCAGAGTGGGGATTGTGTGGGAGATTGGGGGGTTGGTGGTGGCGGGGGAGAAAGGGAGGGAGAGGGAGCTGGGATTGACATGTGAAGCAAGCTTGATTCTAATTTAATTAAAAAAGAATTATCAAGAAAAAAATAAAGTGTATGGAATTTCAAAAGAAAGCAAACAAAAAACCCAAATCTGATATACTTTTGTGGGAAGAGACTAATTTGAAATTTTAAAAACTAGTTGTTGGTGTATCAGGGTTAGAAAACATGTGTTAGAAGAAAGTGTCCCCTTAGCAGGAGACAGGAATTTCTTAAAATGGAAACAGTGCAAGACGTATGGCTCTCTTTCCTCACAGGGTAGGGGTTCTACTCTCTTTATGGATCTTCTATTGCTCATCTCTGTGACTTGGCCTTCTGGTGTTGGTGTGGTAAATTTAATACAAAATTCAGTTCAGTGCTATCATTAAGGAAGAGATGACTCATGGGTTCTGACATCACAATTTGCTTTCTTCTGCTTTTTTGGTGTTCACATTATGCAATTATTTTCTTCTTATAACCATTTACACAATTCCTTTCTTGTGCAATTTGCTTGGAAAAATGGTAGAAAATTGAGGGAGGAAAGGGGCAAGGCTGTGTAGAGTACAAAGTGCCCACGGTTGCTGGAAAGGGTGCTTCTGTGCATTTTTAGATCACTTACTTCCAACAGCTCTATTTCAAGTTGTTACTGATCCAGTTTCACAAATGGAAACTTAAAAACATTAAAAAGAAGGGGATGGAGAAAGTAGTTTTTCCAAATAAACGATAAATAAAAGCTACCCTTAATAACTAGCTCTGTTCCTCCTGTAGAAAACTGCTCATTCTATGAACAAGTGGGATTTCAGGGAATGGACAATATCCAGACCTACAGACTGGCATGTAGCTGGAATTCAGGGGTATGCAGATGGCAAGGCTCAGCCGGGAGTCACAGGGCTTTAAATCCCAAATTTTGTGGGGAGAGACTAATTTACATTTTTTAAAACTAGTTGTTGGTGTATCGGCGGTGGAAAACACGTGCTAGAAGAAAGTGTCCCATTAGCAGGAGACAGATCTTAGAATGGAAACAGTGCAACATACACAGGATGCTGAAGGAGGGAGGGTAGCACAGCCGAAGCAACTGAGGAAGAGCCACCCTGAAGCTGGGGGACAGCGGAGACTCATCCTACAAGATTAGACTCTCGGGACACTAGACCGTAGGAGCTGATGATCCCTTTAGAACTGTCCCCGCCTCAGTGTGCGGAGCAACCAAAGGGTTCCACAGACTTTTCTTATTTTCTTTCTCATCTCTCTGGCTTTCAGGAAGCCGGTCTCCATCTCCCCATTGGCGCCCCCTTGCGGTGACTTTGGGAATCCTGTGCTTGGTCGCACTAGTGGTTGCTGTAGTCCTGGGGTTCCTAGGTGAGTATGGATGAGGGAGATGAATGGCAATCAAGGACAATTAATCTGTGCACCTATCCCATTGAGTTCCTGCTATTAATTTCCGTTTCACTTACAGGAGAGTGGAGACACTGGGAGATGACTATTCCATCGCTATAAATTAGCGGTGGGATAGTGAGTAGAAATTTGCTTAATAAAACACATATCCTTAGATATATTGCTCTACTGTTCAACATGGATATCTTAATTTTTTAAAAGAGGAGTTTAAAGGATAAGGTAGTAGAGGATAGCTTATAGAGCTGGAGAAGGAAACACAATATGCTGTTATCTTTCCCAGGTCATAGCTATATTAAAGGGGTTGTGTGTAATTTTGTGAGCCTTTTGATACATGGACATTATCTCACAGATGATCTTTAATAAAAAAATCTTGACTCTACCATGTATTGCCTGAGGTACTTGAAACATACTAAGCAGATGTTTTTTGTGACGGATGAATAGATCTCTGTAGGTTTCTATATCTCATGAATCCTGTGTCAATACAATTGTATGATACTTTCAGAGAGTCTTCATTGCTCATAATTAGTCAAATGATTACTAAGTACAAAAATACTCCATTTATAACAATCTGGACAACTCTCAAAGAGCTGCACTTTTTAAATAGAAGAAAGCAGAAAGAATATTATTGTCATTGAATTATTATTTCAAATCTTTTGTAATTGCAGCTAGGTCTATGTCATTTTCTTCTTGCTACCTTCTTCATAGAGGTCACTTATTCCTTTCCATATATCTGATCAATCATCCATGTATCAACCATCAGACTCTGTCTTTTTCATCAGCAACTTATCATTGATTTATTATTAATCATAGATATCCCCTATTAGCTTTCATAAAATGTGGGTGATGGAATTTCAGTTTTCAAACACAGCAAAATGACTTTCTTTTTTTCTGTCACTCTTATTGTTCATGAAATATGAAGCATTTTGGAGATTCAATTCAGGGAAAAATCCAGAAGAGAAAGAAAACTTCCCATCAAGAAATAAAGAGAACCACAAACCCACAAAATCATCTTTAGATGAGATGGCTCCCTCCAAGGCATCCCAGACTACAGGCAAGGGCAGAACTTTATAAAGGAGCAGTGGAATCCTGAACTTCAGAGGTCCATTTCCTGGTGTTGAGTCATGGGGGGAGAAGATGTTTACGTCTAATAACAGTGTATTCTAGGCAAACATGCTTAATAGTATTTCCTTAACATAACATATCCTGTCAGACACCTGAAAAATGAAATCACAAGTCCACAGCTCTTGCAATCAGCATCAGTAAGTGTTTATGTCTCTGGCTGTGTGTGGAGACCTACCGGATATGATATAATTGTATGCAAAGGGAGAGACAGTGTTCAGTGCCTGTAGGGAACTGATATTTTTATAGTGGTATTGTTAGAATAAGATAGACATAAGGGAAAAGGAATGTCAGGGGAAAAGCGAGGAAGTGACGCTGAAGACAAGAGTATAAACACTAGTAAGAATAGGGACCTGATGCAGACATCACTGAAAACTAAACACATTCAACTATAACATTTAATTGATCTAATAACATTCTTTCTACACTCTGTCTGTGTTTCTGATTGGATTGTAATTGACTGACAACATTTTCCCTTCACTATTCCATCTATGGACTTAACCTACCCACTAGCTAAAGAAACATACGAGTCTTTGAAGTGTAAATAATTACATTTATGCCTATCCATAAGTGAATTAAGTGAATTTGAGTTAGTGTGTGCAGCAATTGATTTTGAGTGTGTTTGCTTTAGGGAGGGGGGCAGTAGAGAAAGCCAGTCGTGATTGAATTTGAAGTAATGGAAGCCTAGTTGTCTGTTTAAATACTGTAGCTACTCACCTGATTTTGAATTTCAATTTTTATGTGTATGAGTGTTTTGCTTTCATGTTTATCTGTATACCACTTGAATGCTTGGTAACCTCAGAGACCAGAAGAGTGTTTTAGATCCCCTGGAACTGGAGTTGTAGGAGTTGTGCTAGGAATCAAACTCAGGTCCTCTGGAAGAGCTGCCAGTACTCTTAACCACTGAACCAACTCTTCAGTCCCTAACTTTAATTTTTAATGAACAAATGGATTTTAATGTGTTCTGTAAAAACATAGTCTAATTTGAGTCAAAACTTAAGTATGTGTTAATGAAGTATATGCTAGTGAAAATTCATTAAGTATTCATGAAAATGCACTAAAAGAATCAGTTGAAACACAGTGGACTTCATGATATTATTTGTTCTTTCCAGGACTTTTTTCTGGGCCTTGCCCTCCTAATTGGATCATGCATGACAAGAGCTGTTATCTGTTTAAGATGTCACAAAATTCCTGGGCTGGAAGTAAGAGACACTGCTCCCAGCTAGGTTCTCATCTACTGAAGATAGACAACCCAAAAGAATTTGTAAGCACAAACTTCTGCCATAATTACCTGTGATCTATGTTAAGCAAAACAAAAGAGATTCATGGATTAACAATGTTAATGTCAATGTTCTATGTAACTACAAAATTATGCGGTAGGCATGTAAAGTATGTAATACATTATTATGTTTTAATTAATTAGTTTGAAAGGGATCAAATTTTACTTAAAAATAAACAATTTCAGGACTTGCAAGCTAGAAGTTGCCACCAAACTTGAGCTGAATTTGATCCTCAGAACCTATACAATGGAAGGGGAGAAGCAACATCCACAAATTGCCCACTGACCTCCCATGAGCACTGTGGCATGCCACACAGCACAAATGCACAAAACAAATAGGTAAATGTAAAAACACCAAAACAAATCATTTGAAACAAACTTGATGATTGTTTGAATGTAGTGGTAAGGGCTCTTAATCTTTATACATCTTCACTTCAATGTTCAAAGTTGAAGAATAGGAGAAAATGCCCACTTGTCATTTTAACTATCAAAAAAGAAATCAACAATGACAATATATCTTTATGAATTATTTTTCTTTGCAAAAAAGGCAGAGGTAGCTTTTGTCTTTTGGAGTTTTTTTTTCTTCGAGACAGGGTTTCTCTGTATTGTTTTGGAGGCTGTCAGTCCAGCCTGGCCTCAAACTCACAGAGATCCACCTGCCTCTGCCTCCCGAGTGCTGGGATTAAAGGTGTTTGCCACCACCGCCTGGCTTGTCTTTTGGAGTTTTATGTTGTTGTTATTTTGGTTGTTTTTTTAAATTTTGAGATATAGTTTCTATTTTAGCCCAGACATTCTTGGAACTGCCTGTGTAGTCAAAATTGATCTCAAATTCCTTCTAAGTGGCAAAGAGGTTTAAAAACTAGTCCTCCTATATATAGTTGAAAAGAGAAACAACAGTTGTTAATAGTTGAACATTATATAATAATAATAAACAACCTGAGAGTTGAGAGGTGTTCCTGTTAAGAAGTAATTGTGTAGAAACAGGAGGACTTACCATGCATGTTGTCGAAACAGGAGGATGAGCCTACCTGTGGTGGAGTGCCTACCTGTTGAAGAAATAGGAGGACTTACTATTCATGATGACAGAAGAGTTGGATTCAAACGATCTGCTAGAAGGGGCAATGGAACACTCCTTCACTATTTTTCAGTCTGTAGTGCTCTATCCAATAGTTGCAGTTCTTGTTAAAGTCAGTGAAAGCAGGAATATAGCCAAGGAAGAGAATCATATTAGAAATCCACATGGCTTTTGATACCAACCTGTAATTGACAAAGGTCATCTCATTTTTTGTCCAATTCAGGACTTCATTGAAACATGGATTATTTATTCATAAAGCATGCATTGCATTGTTGGGGATGTAGATCTGTAGTGGAGTGCCTACCTGGCACCTTCCAAGCTCTGGGCCTCACTCCCAGAACTGTGTTTCTTGACAAAGCTAGTATGAATTTATATTTGCAACATGTGCAAAAGCTAATTGCCTATTTCCCATGAAATTTCCTGGGAGCTGGACTTCATTGAATTTTGTGTGGTTTGTTGAATGGGACAGAATATTAATCTAATAAGCCTGTTTTCCCCCTTTGGTTTGTATGAGTACTTATGTGTGTGATGTGTATGTATGTGTGTGTGCATATTTGTGTGTATGTACATGCATATGTGTGTGTGGTGGTGGTTGGTGTGTGTGTGTGTGTGTGTGTGTGTGTGTGTGTGTGTGTGTGTGTGTACTGAACCTAGAGATCCATTTTCATAGCAAGCTAGCCTCATGAGTCTCCTATCTTCACCCTTACGGTACGGGAGTTAAAGGCATGCATGGATATACCTAGTTTTTAACATTGATACTGGGAATTCAAACCTAGATCCTTGTGTATTTTCAGCAAACAGCTGAACCACCTCCTTAACCCACATTCTTCACTGCATTAGAATCTGTTCTTGTTGGGAAAATTGACAGTGGCTCTAAAATGAGGAAGTACATCTCCAGACATCCAGTGATCTTCAAAGACTGGCAGACCTCTCTAGATTGTCATCTTAAATCACATCTTTCTTTAAAGGGATTAATTTGTCTCTGAATGCCTATAGCATTGTTTTGGGTTTCCACTGATGTGCTGTATTTTTTTTTTACTACAGGAGTTCATTGAAAGCCAAACGTCTTCTCACCATATTAATTCATTTTGGATAGGCCTTTCCCGGAAACAGAATGAAGGGCCGTGGCTCTGGGAGGATGGCTCACTATTCACCCCCAACTCGTAAGTTCCTGTGGAGACATGTGGAAGTCTGTCATGAGGCTAATAACCTGCTTCCCTGTCACAAGTGAGAAAAAGGACAAGTCATGGTGGAGAGAAGTGGATAAAGGGAGCTAGGAATGAAAAGAAAGGGCTAAAAGAAAGATGTAGAGGATGGTCACCTGGTGCTGCTGCCTCAGGAATTCCCTAGGTATTTGGTCCAGGTGAGGAAAGGCCCTACTGTTCACTGCAGCCTTGTGACTAAGAACATGCATGAGCTTTGAGGTCAGACCTCACTCTGAGGTAATGATTAACCTACTCACCAGACATGTGACATTAGACAAATCTCTGTTCTTCATGAATGCCACATTCTTTATCCAAAACTGAGGATACAAAGAGTAGCTCTCCCTTAGAATGGTGACATAAAGGGCATGAAAATAAAGTCATTAACATAATTGTTTTGCACACAGGCAATGTGAAATGGCATATCTTATGATGTAATTTCAAATGTATCTTTCTTACATTTGTGTTATTACTAATTCTCTTCATTGTGCACTGTTGTCTTTGCAATTTCTATTCATCTGTTCCTTAGTATTTGTAAATATGAAATTACATCCCCCTTCCAATGTATATTCATGCATTTCCCATTAATTTTTCTCATTAATATTAGTATATATTGAATTCAATTTAATTATTTTTAAAAATATCTTAATTGTACTGATGTTCCCTTTTCTCTTTTATCACTTCTTTGGTTAATATCAATTCTCATATTTATTATTACCTTCCATCTAATTTCTTAGTGCCTAATTAAATTCTCTCTCTAACTTCTTATACTAAAGGCTTAATTCATTATCTCCACTCTTTCTTTTGCTTTGTGGTCATTCAGTTCAAAATGCTTTCTGATTTCCATTGTTAGTTGTTTTTGATCCATGCATTACTTAGAAATAAATTTCTCAATTTACAAACATACCTGTGCTTCTAACATTCCTACTTGTCCTTGAGGCTTCAGGCTTAGTTCCTCTGTGATTAGAGAACATACTTCATGGCAATCCCCTCTTCCAGTGCAGATTTGTATCAGAAACACTCACTTGGGTCTGCCTATATTTCTTCAAGAATTTCACTTGACTTTCTGAAGCCATATTAATGGGCATATGTAGCCTTAGAATTTTGCATCTTCCTGCTAAATATCACCCCCTTCTCTTTAATACTTACTTCCTTCTTTCCTCCCTCCTTTCTTCTCCTCCTTCCTTCCTTCTTCCTCCCTGTTTCCCTCCCTTCTCTCCTTCTTTCTTTCTCTCTTAATTTTTTATCATATTGATATTTGTACTTCTCATTTTTCCAGTTTACCTATTGTTTTTGTCACTTGTAGCTAATTGTAAATTTTGTTGTCTTTAATTTAGCTTAGTTCTTTTACAAATCAACTCCTGTCACCAATTTGCAACTCATGATTTGCTTACAGTATTCTCAATGCTCACTATTAACTCCTAGAATCCATTTAGCATGGTTATTTTTAAGATCTGTACCTGCTAACTCTGTGTGCGTTTCATTTTTCTCCTGTGTTTCACTCATGTTGGAGTGTTTTCTTAAATTCCTAATTGTGTTTGACAAGTGTTTAGTAACATTGCCTGATGAACTATTTAGACTTTTTTGTATTAATCTGAAGTTCACAGAGTAGCATTTAATTTGCTTCCTCTAGGCACTGGTGAGAATGAAAAGCCCCTCCCCCTGCTCACAGTGTCACATCAGCAGTGTTCAGAGACTTCATTTCCACTAATGCAAGCCAAAAGAATTCATTAACAATCCGCAGAACAGACTTCTTCCTCTCTTGCAGTATTTGTTCATCTTGATTTGTTTTCCAACTATAAGCTTGAAATTAGATGATTCTCTGTAAATTCAAAATATGGGCTTTGCATTTTAAAATGTTAGTACTCCTAGGATTCCAGTGTGGTAGTAACTGAATCTGTGCCCCCAAACCACCAGAATGTAAGGGAAATTTTCAAAAATAACTGGTTAAAATTCTCCCCAAGGCCTGGGTCAAGGTGGTTGATCTCAGCCTCCATCATTTTTAGAGAAGATTTTCTCAATCTACCAACCCCAGGGCCAAGAAGAGTGACATTTGCACTATGGCCCAATGATGTTCCTTGAGTATGACTAATTGGCACAGCTATTTTATGCAACTATTAATAGTAGCATTTCTTAGGGTAAAGTCATTTTTCTTACCTTAATTATAAAGACAAGTCCATTACCATTTGAGGATTAATACAATCTTAATTAAAATTTAGATGTCTCAAAACTGTTTTTTACCAATGTTCTTAAACTTTCTGGCTCCATTAAAGGTCTCTCTGGGTCTCTGATTGTTTTAATTGCCTTGTTGTATTTTGTTTTAACAGGTTTCAAATCAG
Source organism: Mesocricetus auratus (assembly GCF_017639785.1). Lineage (NCBI taxonomy): Eukaryota > Metazoa > Chordata > Mammalia > Rodentia > Cricetidae > Mesocricetus > Mesocricetus auratus. The sequence continues at coordinate 619,046 of NW_024429187.1, read as the reverse complement.
AGATACAGCTTCCCAGGAAAGCTTACTGCACAATTGTGTATGGATTCATGGGTCACAGGTCTACAATCAAGTCTGTAATATTTCCTCATTCAGTATCTGTGAGAAACAGCTGTAAATGTAAGAATGGAGATGAAGAAGAAATAAGTATGTGAGACTATAAGGATGCCTTCTCCAACACACACACCACCAACTACCACCATGAACAACAACAACAAAAACAGAACAAGAAAGATGAACATTGAAAATCAGAATAAATCCTGAAATGCTAGGAGAACTTGTTAAATTTGAACTTCAACTGAGAACTTGGATGAAGAAGGTGAGGCTTCTGTACTTGTCAGCTTCGTTAAGAGGGTCATGCTATCTTCCAGTTAGTAAGACATGGAGTAAGGCAGCCAAGAAGAATGAATGAACATGACATTCCCAGACCCAAATGGTACAATCACAACAAAACACCTATATTGTCAAGGAATATTGTGGTGGTCATGGGGGCTGAAGACTGTAAGAGCCAGAAGACCAGGATGCCTACTGCTACTGTCTTCTAGACAGGACAGGGAAACTGTACCCATGAAATGTCAACAATGTGATCAATTAAACAAGACCTGTATGATGACAATTCAGTTAATATGCCAACATGAATGTATAAATTTCACAAAGTCCTATCTCCCACATAAAGACCTAGAGGTGAATAATGATGCCAGAAATGGGGAAGAGCTCTTTCCAGGAACAAGTTTCCTAATGGGTTACTGAACCCCAAGCTGTCAGCACTAAACACGTGTACAGACCAGTAACACCATGGATTAGTAAGTTATATACACATAACATACATACATATATATATGTATGTTACTCAAAAATTGTTACTGGAGTGTACACCACATTTGTGTGATTTGCGCAATGTCTAGCAGTACATCAGACATGAATAGAAGGCAAAATGTACTTCTAAATTGATAAGTAAATAAATGAGGGAAGATTTTTCCAGGCCGGCTGCCTGTGCTTGGGGTCTGTCATTGCGGCTTCTATCCCTGCGGCAGGAGCCAAAGCACCCCAGCATCCTAGTCTCCTACTCCCCCACAAGACTAAATCTACCAGGGCCTGTTTCCAGGCCACACTCCTGTACCTGGGGTCTACCACTGGGGCTTCCATCCATCCCAGCGGGATCCAAAGCACCCCAGTATCAGGAAGAGGAGAGCTACCAGAGCAATGAACTTGCCTACACCCACCATAAGGGATCCCTGGTCCCGTACCCACCAGGAGAGGAAGAGGCACTTTCTACACCCACGGGAAGAAGGAATGGGAAAGAAACAATATAAAAACACACTCAGCAACGGAAAATCCAATATGACACTGCAAGAGTCTAGAGGCCCCACACCAGCAAGACCTGAACATCCCAACACAAATGAAGCAGAAGACAATGACATTTAAAACTTCATGAAAATGATAGAGGCTCTTAAAGAGGATATGGAAAAAATTCCTTAAAGAGATGGAAGAAAAAACAGTTCAAAAAATGTAAGAAATGGAGGAAAAGACAAAGCAAAAATCGCAAGAAACAATTCAAACAGTGCAAGGGCTGAAATCTGAAATAGAAATGATGAAAAAATACAGTAGCTGGAAAGAGAAAAGCTGGGCAAATAGTCAGGTATTACAGATGCAAGCATAATCAACAGAATACAAGAGATGGAAGAGAGAATCTCATGTGTTGAAGATACACTAGGAGAAACAGATTCATCAACCAAAGAAAATTTTAAGTCCAACAAATTCCTAACACAAAATATCCAGGAAATATAGGATACCATGAAAAGACTAAACTTAAGCATAATAGGTATAGAAAAAGGAGAAGAAACCCACCTTGAAGGGGCAGAAAACATATTCAACAAAATCACAGAGGAAAACTTTGCCAACCTAAAGAAAGGCATGCCAATAAAGGTTTAAGAAGCTTACAGAACACCAAGTAGAATGGACCCCCCCAAAAGTCCCCTAGACACGTAATAATCAAGACCCCAAACATACAGAATAAAGAAAGAATATTAAGAGCAGCTAAGGAAAAGGGCCAACTAACATATAAAGGCAAACCTGTCAGAATCACACCTGACTTCTCCATGGAAACTCTGAAAGCCAGAGGGTCCTGGATAGATATTCTACAAACACTAAGAGACCACAGATGCCAGCCCAGACTACTATACCCCAGCAAAGCTTTCAATCACTATAGATGGAGAAAACAAGACATTTCATGACAAAACCAGACTTAAACAATACATAGCCACTAACTCAGCCCTACAGGAAATTCTAGAAGGAAAACTACAACCCAAGGAAGTTAACTACAACCAGAAAAACATAGGCAATAGATAATCCCACTTTATCAACAGCCAAAAGAAAAAAGGGGTAGAAATCTACATACAATTCCACCACCACCAACCATTCCAAATAAAACAAGAATGAGCAATCAGTGGTCATGAATATCCCTCAATATTAATGGTCTTGCCTCGCCCATAAAAAGACACAGGCTAACAGAATGGATTCAAAGACAGAATCCATCCTTCTGCTGTAAACAAGAAACATACCTCAGTTTCAAAGACAGATGTTACTTCCGAGTTAAGGGCTGGGATAAGATTTTCCAATCAAATGGACCCAAGAAACAAGAGGGGGTAGCAATCCCAATGTCTAACAAATTAGACTTTAAGCTAAAATCAATCAAAAGAGATGAAGGAGGTCATTTCATACTCAAAAAAAGAGAAATCTACCAAGATGAAGTCTCAATTCTGAACATATATGCCCCAAATACAAAGGCATCCATGTTCGTAAAAGAAACATTAATAAAACTCAAATCACATATAAAACCTCACACACTTACAGTGGGAGACTTCAACACCCCACTCTCACCACTAGACAGGACTACTAGAGAGAAACTTAACAAGGAAACAAAGGAACTAATAGAAGTTATGACCCAATTGGGTTTAACAGACATCTATAGAACATTCCATTCAACACAAAGGAATATACTTTTTCTCACCGCCATACAGAACTTTCTCAAAAATCGACCACTTACTTGGCAACATAGCAAACCTTAACAGGTACAAAAAAATTGGAATAACTCCATGTATCTTATCAGACCACCATACTTGAAAGTTAGAATTCACCACTAATGTGAAATTGCACTACTCCTGGGTCAAAGAAGAAATAAAAATAGAAATTAAGTTCTTCCTAGAATTCAATGAGAATGAAGACACAACCTACCCAAACTTATGGGATACTTTGAAAGCAGTGCTAGAGGAGAGTTCATAGCAATAAGTGTCCACATGAAGAAACTGGAGAATAGTCACACTAGAGAATTAACAGCACAACTGAATGCTCTAGAACAAAAGTAAGCAAACTCACCCCAGAGGAGCAGATGTCAGGAAATAATTAAATTGAGGGCTGAAATCAATAAACTAGAAACAAAACAACACAAAGAATCAATATAACAAAGAGTTGGTTCTTTGAGAAAATCAACAAGACAGACAAACCTTTATCCATACTTACCAAATACAGAGTGTGAACATGCAAATTAACAAAATCATAAATGAAAAGGGGACATAATAACAGACAGTGAGAAAATCCAGAGAATGATCAGGTCATATTTTGAAAAACGATACTCCACAAAATTTGAAAATTTAAAGGAAATGAACATTTTTCTGGATAGATATCACTTATCAAAATTAAATCAAGAACAGATAAGCAATTTAAGTAGACCTATAACACCTAAGGAAATAGAAGCAGTCATCACAAGTCTCCCAACCAAAAAAATCCCAGGGCCAGATGGCCTCAGTGCAGAATTTTACCAGAAATTCAAAGAACAGCTTATACCAATTCTCCTCAAAGAATTCCATGCAATAAAGCAGAAGGGTCTTTGCCAAACTCTTTTTCCAAGTCTTCAATAACATTGATACCCAAGCCACACAAAAATACAACTAAGAAAGAGAACTTCAGACCAATATTCCTCATAAACTTTGATGCAAAAATACTCAATAAAATACTGGCAAATCGATTCCAAGAACACATAAGAAAAACATCCACCATGATAAAGCAGGTTTCATCCCAGGGATGCAGGGATGGTTCAACATACAAAAATCGATCAACGTGATCCACCATATAAACAAACTGAGAAACAAAAAATCACATGATCATCTCACAAGATTCTGAAAAAACTTTCGACAAAATCTAATACCAATTCATGATAAATGTCTTGGAGAGATCTGGATAACAGAAACATACCTAAACATAATAAAAGCTATATACAGCAAACCAACAGCCAACATCAAACTGAACGGAGAAACTCAAGGCAATTCCTCTAAAATCAGGAACAAGACAAGGCTGTCCCCTCTCCCCAAACCTCTTCAATATTGTACTTGAAGTTCTAGACAAAACAATAAGACAACAGAAGGAGATCAAGGGGATACAAACTGGAAAGGAAGAGGTAAAACTTTCACTATTTGCAGATGATATGATAGTTTACATAAGTGACCCAAAAAACTCTACCAAGGAACTCTTACAGCTGATAAACACCTTCAGCAAAGTGGCAGGATACAAGATCAACTCAAGAAAATCAGTAGCCCTACTATACACAGAAGATAAAATGGCTGAGAAAGAAATCAAAGAAATATCACCCTTTACAATTGCCACAAACAGCATAAAATACCTTGGGGTAACACTGAGTCTTTAAAGAAAGAAATTAAAGAAGACACCACAAAATGGAAAGATCTCCCATGCTCTTGGACAGGTAGGATTAATGTAGTAAAAATGGCAATCCTGCCAAAAGCAATTTACAGAGTTAATGCAATGCCCATCAAAATTCCAGTACAGTTCTTCAGAGACCTTGAAAGAACAATCCTCAACTTTATATGTAGAAATAAAAGACCCAGGATAGCCAAGACAACCCTGTTCAACAAAGCAATATCTGGAGGCTTCACCATCCCTGACTTCAAGCTCTATTATAGAGTTATATATAGTCCTGAAAACAGCTTAGTAGTGACACAAAAGTGGAGAGGAAAACCAATGGAATCAAATTGAACACCCTGATATTAATCCATACACCTATCAACACCTGGTTTTTTACAAAGAAGCTAAATTATACAATGGAAAAAAGAAAACATCTTCAACAAATGGTGCTGGCATAACTGGATATTGGCATATAGGCATGTAGAAGACTGCAGATACATTGATGTCTATCTCCATGCACAAAATTTATGTCCAAATAGATCAAAGACCTCAATGTAAATCCAGCCACACTGAACCTCTTAGAAGAGAAAGTGGGAGGTACCCTTGAATGAATTGGTACGGGAGATTGCTTCCTGAACATAACACCAGTAGCACAGACACTGAGATAGACAATTAATAAATGGGGCTTCCTGAAACTGAGAAACTTCTGTAACACAAAGGACACAGTCAACCAGACAAAAAGGCAGCCTACAGAATTGGAAAAGCTATTCACCAACCCCACATCTGACAGAGGGCTGATCTCCAAAATTTACAAACACTCAAGAAGCAAGTCTCCAAAACACCAAAGGATCCAATTAAAAAGTGGGGTACAGAACTAAATAGAGAATTCTCAATAGAGAAGTCTAAAATGACTGAGGGACACTTAAGAAAGTGCTCAACATCCTTAGCCATTAGGGAAATGCAAATCAAAACAACTCTGCGATATCATCTTACTCCTGTTATAATGGCTAAAATAAAAAAAAAAAACACCAATGACAGTTTATGCTGGAGAGGATGTGGAGAAAGGGAAACACTCCTCCATTGCTGGTAGGAGTGCAAACTTGTACATCCCTTTTGGAAATCAGTATGAAGATTCCTTAGGAAAATGGGACTCAGTATACCATAAGATCCAGAAATTTTACTCTTAGGCATATACTCAAAAATGCCCATTCATACAACAAGGATGTCTGTTCCACTATGTTCATAGCAGCATTATTTGTAATAGCCAGATCCTGGAAGCAACCTAGATGCCCCTCAACTGAAGAATGGATAGAGAAAATGTGGTACATTTACACAAGGGATTACTACTCAGTGAAAAATTACAAAGGAATCTTGAAATTTGCAGGCAAATGGATGGCACTAGAAGAAACCATCCTGAGTGAGGTAACACAGACATACAAAGACAAACATGGTATATACTCACTCATATATGGATTTTAGACATGGATCAGGGGAGTGCCAGCCTACAATCCCATTGCCATTGAATCTGGGAAACAAGGGAGTTTCCCAAGAGAAATATGCATGACACCCCAGAGAAGGGGAATGAGGCAAGATCTCGTGAGCAGATTGGGAGCATGAGGGGAAGGGAGAGGGAACCAGAAAAAAGAGAGGGGGATAAGAGGAGGGGAGAGGAAGGCATAGGGGAACAGGAAGGTTGAGTCAGGGGAAGAACAGAGGTGAGCAAGATGAGAGATACCATAATAGAGGGATTCATTATAGGCTTGAGGAGAGAACTGACACTGGTGAGATTTCCAGAGATCTACAAGGATGACACTAACTGGCAAACTAAGCAATAATGGAGAGACTATCTTAATAGCCCCTCCCTGAAAATGAGATTGAGGGCTACCTTATATGCCATCCTAGAACCTTCATGCAGTGACTGATGGAAGCAGAGGCAGATACCCAAAGCTAAATACTGAACTGAACTCCTGGAACCCAGTGATAGAGAGGGAGGAGTGATGAGCAAAGGGGTCAAGACTGTGCTGGTGAAACCCACAAAGATAGCCTACCTGACAAGGCGGAGCTCTTGGATTCCAGACTTATGGCTGAGAGGTCAACAGGAGACTGATCCAGACCCCCTGAATATAGTATCAGTCAGGAGGCCTTGGCAATCTCTGGGGCCTTGGGTAGTAGATGAGTGTTTACCATGAAGTATGAATGAATGAACTTTGGGAGCCCATTCCACATGGAGGTATGCTCTCTCAGCGTGGACACATGAGGGAGGGCCTAGGCCCTGCCCCAAATGAAATGACAGATTCTGGAGATCCCTTATGGAGGGCATTACCCTCCCTGGGGAATGGTGTGGGGATTGGGTGTGGGGGCTGGGGGGGCTGGTGGAGGGGCAAGGAAGGAGGAGAGGGAGCTGGGATTGACATGTGAGGCAAGCATATTTCTAATTTAAATTAAAAAATTGAAAAAAAGAAATGAGGGAAGAAACTCTTTACTATAAACAGGGGCTGTTGTTTTCATCCACGTAATCATGATTAAAATGGCCACCACCCAAAAGCAGTGACTCCAATTTCTTTCTCAATTCAATAACCCAGAGAATCTGCTCACCATATGTTTGATAACAGAACCTGGTGTAATGTGAATTCATAGAGGCCCTGGCTTACAGGAAGCATTCTCCTTAACTATTATTAGTTCAAAAGATAAACTGGGACTGATAACAATTAAAAAGCATCCCATCAGGATTAGTGTTTTGGAGCACATAATATATTTCGTTATTTTTGTGACATACCATTGTCTGGTCCAAGGCTCCGAATCAACCCAAGCAGACACAAGAGTTTGCCACAAGCCAAGGTTTAATGCAGGGCAGCGCAAAAGAAGGGGGGAGGGGAGGCTGATGGATCAGGGCCGGAGAACAGAGCCAGACTACGACCCTGAATGTCAGCTGAAGCAAGTACTTAAGCACAAAAAATCACAAATGCTTGTTGCCAAGTTCCAGTTACAATTTTTACTGATCAGGATTTAGAGATTAGGAGCTTCCTTGAATGTTCCATCTTTGTTAACCAATATATAGTGCAAGCTTTCAGTCCAACCAATCAGATTCATTTGTTCCTTCTGTTGTTTGGAAAAGCCGCAATATTCCTAGAGAACTAAAGATATAATGACTATTTCCAAGGTTTACAGAGGAGGTTGGTTAACTATTGGAAGGTCCCAGCTGCCCTAGGGCTTAGGAACCTGAACTTTGTTTCATCCTACAGGTAAATGGAGTCTGAAGTTAAAATAGCAGTACTTAGGACAGACAAGGTGCCTTTTGCCTGTTTCCAACACTATTTTTCAGTTAACAACCAATTCTTTAGTCATTTCCTTACAAAAGGATGATTGGAATGTGACTACATTTCCTGCTATGCCCTGTCTTGTTAGCTTCTGAGCATCTCCAAAAACATCCCTCCCATTTCCAGTGGGGATTTCCAAGTGGCTGGGGAGCCATTTGTAGCTTCCTCAGGCTGATTAAAAGGTGGATAGAAATTGTGCTAAGTCTGCTGAATTGTTCACTTGAAAATTATTGATTTTATGTAACAAAAACTGCTTATTCAAGTATCTCTGGTCTCTGAGTAACCTGCTTGCTTGTAGTAATCACTAGCGTAATTTGCTTTCTCCCTGGAAGGGGTGATTAATTTGATACTAGATAGGGGATGTGTATATAGGATGTTTCTACATTGAATCATAAATTTGGGTTCTTGAAGATTTAAAAAAATCTGAGGAGAACATACATTTTGTGAAGTTTTCACTCATCTTTTAATATTCAAATCTGAATTCTCAAAGCCTGAAAATACTGTAGAGAGGACAGAGATAAATCTGAGAGAAGGGTGATTAATTGGCTCAAGTAGTTTGTTAAAGCACTGGATGGGATTTAGAGAAGACTTCAATGTTGTGCATGTGCACACGTGAGCCCATGTGTATGCATGTGCATGCTCATGTACCTGTGCTCAGTTGGAGATCAGACATCTAATGTCCCCTGTCACTCTCCACCATCTCCATTGTTGGGACATGGTTTTACTGTCTCCTTCTGCTGGCTGATCAAACAGTTCTGAGATGCACCTATCTCTCCCTCTCAACCAGACCTGGATTTGCAGATGTGGGCCACTGTAAATGGCTATGGGAATACTGAGAATCCAAATTTGGATTTTAATGCTAATGTAGCATTTACTGAGCCACCTCCCCTAATGAGAAAACATTTTAATTTTAGTTTATATTTGATTATTGACTCTTTCTGGGTCCTGACAGACAAGTTCAAGAAGCCATCATCAAGGAAAATAAATCTGGTTGCTAACTAGAATGCGCAGTGAGAGCTATTCCAGTGTGTAGGTAAAAGATGAAGTAGAACCAGATCTATGTAAGAAAGGAAACAGCTCTAGGTGGTCCAAGGTATGCTATTACCTTACAAGCTGACAGGCTGTTTACATGAAAACATACATATTAATGTACATATGAACAGAAATGCATACATTTTTTTCTAAGGACAGAGATGGGATAATAGCTGCTAGCTGAACTCAAGTCTGAAGGATGAATTATAGATGGCTAAATTTGAAGAAACATCTACTGAAGGACTCCTATATTCACTTGCCTTGGATGCCACAGTAATTTGAGAAGTTGTCCATCATTGTCTCCCCCTACAATGTGTTTTAAATTTAGCAGAGTAAGTTTGTTAAATTACTGCCATGGATGAGCTAGCCAGGGCTCTGCTGGAGAGCTTGCCCTGGTGGTGACAAGGAAGGAAAGCTGGCAGGCTGACCAACACTGCTACCACCCAGGCCCAGAACCAGGGCTATGAGTCGGCCCACACCAACATCCACCTCATCTTTGAACTACTGGAGCATGTAAAGGGGACGAACTTTCAGACCCAAAGTTGCAGGATCTCTACGACACAAGGCAACAGCAGGATCTCCAAGAGAGAGTCCCAGTGAGGGCCCAGCATAGAGGGTGTAGCAGGCCTCAAACCAGACTAATGACTCATAGCCATGAATACTTACAAGTGAAGATGTGTGTATGGACTACTTGGAATAGTGTGTGACTCAGTGTGTCACACTACAGCTTTCACGATGAGACCTGTGTTTGTTTGTTTATCTGTTTTTGGTTTTCCCTTAAAATTTATTAAGGGAGAAGGAGGGAGGCTGAGAAGGCAACGAATGGATATAAAAGGATGCGGAGATGAATGGGATCAGGATGCATGATGTGAATACACAAAGAATCTATAAAAGTTTTATTTTAATTAAAATGGTCATGACAGGACTCTACTAAGAGCTCTCTTTGACTTCTTTTTATATAATATATTCACTTTTAATTTTATTTTAAATTCCAACCAAAGTTCACTTGCCTACCCCTCTTTTCATCCCCCCAACCCCCACCTCTCTTCAAGACCCCCCTTCCCCCTCCACTCCTCCTCAAAGGTAAGGGCTCCCATGAAGAGTTAGCAAAGTCTGGCACATAAAGTTTATGTAGGACCAAGCCCCTTTCCCATGCATGAAGACTGAGCATGGCATCCTACTATAGGGAATGAGTTCCAACAAGCTAGCTCATGTACCAGGGTTAGATCTTGATCCTTCTGCCATGGACCCCTCAGATAGACCAAGCTTCACAACTGTCTCCTACATTTAGAAAGCCTAGTTTTAGTTCGGTCCCATGGAGTCTCCATAGCTGTGGTCTCAACTTCTTGTGTTTCCATGAGCTTTGAGTGAGGTAACCTAGACCCAGAAAGACAGCATGTACTCACTCATAAGTGGATATTAGATGTAAAGCAAAGGATAACCAGACTACTATCTGCAACCCCAGAGAAGATGAGTAACAAGGAAGACCCTAAGAGGGACACAGGGATCACCCTAGGAAGGGAAATTAGATGAGCTCTCCTAGGTAAACTGGGGGGGGGCGGTAAAGAGGAGGAAAGGGGGCAAGAATATGAGGGAACAGGATGGTCAAGGCTGGGAGGAACTCGAAGCAGAAGAGCAATGGAAGAGATATCTTAACAGAGAGAGAGCCACTATGAGATTAGGGAGAAACCTAGTGCTAGGGTAACTCCCAAGAATCCACAAGGAAGACCCCAGCTAAGATTCCTGAGCTGGCCTTCTCCTGTAATCAGATCGGTGAGTACCACAACTATCATCATAGAGTCTTTATCCAGTAATTAAAGGAACCAGATGCAGATATCCACAACTAAGAGCTTGGCCGAGCTCCAGGAATCCAGGCAAAGAAAGGGAGGAGGGAATATATGAATAAGGGGAATCAAGATCAAGATGGAGAAATCTACAGAGACAGCTGAACCAACCTGAGCTCTCATTGACCTCTTAACATGTTTCAGAGGGAAAACAAAAGTCTGTTTTAATTGTCATTAAAACCTCATGTGCTCTAAGCCCCTTCATCCTTCTCAGTACCTCTGGCGTCTCTACCTCTCCAGTCAGGTTTCTGGCTTCTTTGTATTGTCTCAGCCCTAGCTGCATGTTTCCTTCCCAAATCTTTGTGATTCATCTTCCCTCTTTGCCTCTTTGCGTGAGCCTCACTAAGATGACTACGTAGCCTTTTGTTTCCTAAGTCTGAACACATTTCACCTTTTAAGTGAATGAGGCATCCTCTGGCTACTCTATTTCCAATTATCAGCCTTCCTTGAGCTCCTTTGTACATTTGCCTCAACATTTACAGCAGTCGGAACGTAAGCTTTAAAGGAGCTAGGGGTATTTGTTTCCAAAAGACTTCGTACCTACAGCATAGCATGCTTAAAAAATATTTTCATTGCTGAGATAAATATTTAAGGAACATAGTACAAACATCAATATATGTGGTTGAAAACTAGCAAGGATCTACCTGAATAACCAGAGTTCTGGTTACTGTCTTATTGTTTCATGAGAAACATAGTTAGTGAAATCCCCTTTTTATGTTCCTGCTCTGTGTAATTTCTCTCCTTTCAAATACACCCTTGCCTCCTTCTTTCTATCCCCTTATTTTTCTCCTTCCTCCCTCGCTTCCCGCCTCCTTCCCTCTCCCTTTCTTCTATTCTTTATTCCTTTTGTTCTTTCTTTCCTTTTTCCTACCTTTCGCAGAGTCTTTCTCTAAGTTCAGACTGGCTTTGAACTTACGATCCTCCAGGTCAGTCCCACGAATGCTGGAGTTACAGATGTGCACTATCAGAACTGCTCTGTAAATTTTAACATTCTAGCTTCTTAATACTTCATGTCCTCTGCAACTCACATGGCTTGACCTTCAGAATTCTTACTGCCTCCTTCCTTCTCTACAGCATTCGAATACTCAACCCAATACAAACGACCTGTGACTTTTTCACAAGTCCTTATTCAATAGATGGTTCCCATTATTACTTATCTCAAGTTTATAAAAATCGGGTGAACAACACACAATTTGAAACACATGTGAACACACAATCTGTAGTTTCTTATGGTCTCTTATAGGCTCTAGCAGGCTTAACTCTGAACACTAGTTGGTATTTAGTACCTTGTCTTAGTCAGCCATTACTAATCACACCCCCATGAACGTATGTATGTATGTATGTATGTATGTATGTATGTATGTATGTATGTATGTGTATATTGTTTGCTGGCTTGTCACCACTCTTTCCACCACATGATGGCCACAGTATAGTCCTCCGAGGTTGTATCCCCCATCTCACCATTGATTTCATCTTGATCTTGAACCAGAACTATGAGAAATGACTTTTTATTGTGTATTAATTATCTGGTCTTAGGTAGTCTTTTGTTGCTTCACAAAAACCAGACAAATAATAGATTAAAGTATACGGATGCAGGAGGAGCTGCTGGACACTGAGACAATTCGCTCTTTTCTTGTCTTGACTTACCAAGTGTAGGCACACATTGCTAGTTGTCTTCCCCAAGTTGCACAGTGGTTAGTAACAGTGCTGTACGTTTGGGACTGCTATGAGGGCATGGGATTGCTAGTGATCTGAATGTGCCTGGGGTGTTATAAATTGTTAAATCAAGTCCAGATATTGTATGAAGGAAGAGCATGATGTTGACACCAGGAGAGACCTTTCAGAGCTAATCTGACCCTAACCAGCTTTGTGACTTCTAAAGTAATCACTTCACCTAGATAGCTTTCGATTTCTTTTTGAGTAAAATGAAAGAATCTAATTGATTGGATTCTCTCAGGGGGGTCGGCTGCTCGGACTTCCCGTGAATGATGTTTTGCACTCTGCCCTTGGAGACAGGAAGTTTCCTCTCCTTCCCCAAAGGTACAGGTGAGTAATCAGCCTGTGATGCATGTTAGGTAAGAAGCTGTGTCCAGCTCTGATTAAGATTTAGTCAGAGGACCCTGAGTGCTGCTGTGAGGGCTGGTCATCCCCACCTTGCAATCGAAAGACTTGTAAACAGATACACATAAGGTCTGAAATAATTCAGATATTGTAATAACTGTTCAGGAACCGCCCAGCCAGAAAACACAAGCTATTTCCCCTCAGTCAGACCAAGTTGGCATTCTGAGAACAAGCTCACAGGGGAGGGGCCGGGCCTCTCCATGCAGGAACTGGAGTCAGAGGCTTCCCCTGCTGCTTGCAGGGAGAGACCATTAGGAATGCCTCTCCCTGCCTGGTTTCCTGAGGTATCTGACGTTAGACACTGGGCCTGGAGCAGTCTGAGCACATCTCACCCGCAGATCTGCAGGAATCAGGATGCAGGCCAAATACAGCAGCACGAGGGACATGCTGGCTGACGATGACACCACCATAAGCCTGTATTCTGGAGCTTCCACTGCCAACAGATGTGCAGAGCCCAGGCACTCAGGTACTTTCTCCCGCCTCCTAGATCCCAAGCCGACCAGAGCCCTGGATAAATTTTTGAGATGAAGCACTTTTTCTAGGCATGTGCAAGGCAGAGGGAAGGGAGGAAATCTTCCCGTGGCTTACAGTGAGGGATAACTGCACTTTCCACAACTTGTCTGCAGGCATGTAACATTTGAAAAGGGAGATTCACACAGGGGTCTGGTGCTCTAACATTCTGTCTCTGGTTTAGCGGTTTGCAAGGAAGGGATATGGATTTTCCGATTAGGTATAGCAGGGAAACATGGGATTGTCTATACCTTAAAGCAACATCTGTTTCCCTTTCCTTTCTCACCGCCGGCTTGTTGTTGTCCGTGCAGGTTGACACCTGTGATGTGATTTAGAAATTTAGGTTAATAAAAATGACCTTATTTTGTGGGGTGGGGGAGGGGAGGTAGGATGTCAGATTTGAACTCTTGACTTTAAGGGAGAGATTTCCAAGCAGGATAATTAACTCTGGTATTTGTTAGAATTTCTACATCTCAAATTGCAAGACCTTGGAGAAGTCATGTTAACATCAGGTATTGGTTTTATCCTCTGTGATATCAAGGGCAAATCCTTCCTAATGTGTTCCCTTAGTTCTGAAATTCTGTGATTTGGTAACCTAAATAGGAATCTCAGATTCATTTGCATAAATTTCCTAGTCCCCCCTCACCCCAAGTCCTTTCTTTTGGTATTGAAGTTGAAAGTATGGTCTTCCTCATGATAGCAACAGAATAACACTGAGCTACAATGTAGAACTCCTTTTAATCAGTGTGAGACAGTATCTCACAAAGTATCAAACTGGCTTCAAATTTGCAACCTCCCTATCTCTGTCACTCCAGTAGCCAGATTATGAGTGTGCACCATAATATTCCCCCCACACACTTTGCTCTGCTGATTTCAGAATATTGACATGATTGCATCATATTTGAAGACATTTGATTTAGTTTATGTCTTACTATTTTCTTTACTATTATTTGTCTTATGATCGTGTAGCATTTTCCCATTCCACTCATTTTTATAATTCACACAAGTCGATGGGGTCATTGCTTGGTTGGTCTAGTTCTAGAGTAAAAACCCCATTCCATATTACAGATAGATAGCAAGCTGTAAGTATGTTCAGGTTCTGATAACAAGTAGGCCACTTACCACTATGTGATCTTGGGGCTTTGGTTTCATTGCTTATAAAGCATTAATGATGGGAGTGGGCATTAATGCATATTCTGGGCCTGAGATTACTTTAAGTACCTTCTGCACATCTGTTTTAACTTTAGCTAGTGGTGAACAGAAGTAACACAACTTCTCTGCAAGATGTCTAAGAGTATAAAGAATGACAAAGACATACACTCTGAAAATGGTTCAACATGCCATCCTTTGCAAATCCCTAGAGTGTTCTGTTTAACACTTTGTGTCATTCTCCATCAGCAGCACCTACTCCCTGGCTGTGTCTTCAAGACACTTACTTTTCTTTGTGACCAGACCCAGGGTTTCTTCACTTTTGTGAATTGGGACACATTTTTTTTTTGAACCGTTCTCTCTTTTATCAAATAACGTTCAGGGTCCCTCCTTTTCCTCCAAAAAGCCATTTCATACACCTTCTGATTGTAAATGTTTATCCACCTGAGGTTTACTGATATGGTTGCTTGCTTTCTCACTAAACTACACAGAGAGCTGTTGAAAGGATATTGGGGATTTCCAGCTCCCTTGACCTGGAGCTAAGTGGTTACAAGAGGGAGGAAGATGCTGGAGGATGTGAGTGATGCTTCAGGCAGGGACGGAAAGGCCTTTCCTCGGTCATTCTCATGAGCAATCAGCTCACAGGGCCGTGGTCTCTAGAGGACCATGTGCGATTTGTTTTTCACCTTTGCCTAGAGATGGGCTAATGACCTGTACAAGAAGGAACAGTGTGTACTAGTAAGTACCTCAAGATTAAAGGGTGGAGACAGAGGTGGGGCAAGATGAAACACTTGGCACAACATTTGGCAGCCTCTTTGAAAGAAATGGAAACTGGAACAGTGGAGAGAAGGTTACAAGGAAGTGACTCGGAGTCAAACATCTGGAAAAGGTTTCCGTAGCGTGGCCGTGTGATACGTTGATTTCACCTTGTGTAACGCAAATATTTCTTAAGAAAACATATCTGATACATCTTTGCTGTAGAAACAGCAATAGAAATATTACTTCTGTTTTCTGGCAATTTCAGATTCAATTTGATGCGGTGACAAAATATGAATGTGCATTTTTTCACTGTTTCATATGAACTAATAGGAATAAAAAAGTTGCAGGTGTCTTGGGAATTTTAACAAACATGCTTGTGTAAAAATACCAAGCAGTTAAGAAGACAGAAAGTCAAAAATAAAAGAAATAACTATATACACAGTCTCCATGAATTCAGATCAAGTGAGCAAAAGACTGGCCACACAGTGGCAAATGTGATAGATCCTCAGCCACGAGCTACGAACTCTGAGGGAAGCTGGTTCGCAACCCAGCTTTACATGCAGTAACAGGCTGTCTTGGAGCATGTGCAGGAGACACATGAAAGCCTGGACATAGGAGTCCCAGAAAGATCTGGAGAAAGCAGACATTGCATTGAGTTGATTTTAGGATTTTTTTTAATTATAAAGAACCAGAAATGGAAGTATCCAGACTTGAGGATGCTCTACAGAGAGAAATTTATACAAGAAACATGAGGGGGACTTTAAGAAACCCTGTATTCAGAGAACTGTGTGTAGTAAGTATGGCTGAGGTGAGGAGCTGAGGGGTGGCTGTGAGGAGCAGGTCTGGAGAGCTAAGGAGCATCTTTTAGGCCATCTGAAGTGTTTTAGTTCTGTCCTGTAGTCAAAAGGAAATCAGTGGGTGAAAGAAAGATACAGAGAGAAATGATGTGTTCTCAGAAGTATCTCTGTGCTGTGCCGGGATGGACTAAAGGACAATCCACAGACCTGGATGAGCCAATGTTTCCTTTAATCGGTACCCCAGGCATAGGTAAGAATCCTCAACTGAGGAAGAAGAGTTAGAAGGAGGAGGAGAGAACAATTGGATGGATATTGAGGGGAGGAGCTTCACAGGGTTACCTGTGAGGAGCCAGAAAGGAGATGTCAGTCTACTGTCAGATGTTGTGTGGGAGGTGCTATCATGACCTGCAATAGAAGCTACAGGAAGAGTCACAGGGTGAGGAATTCAGCCTGAGTCCAAGGGTATGCAAGGTGAAAAGCGTTTGGAATTGCCTAAAGAAACATATATTTGAAGCATATGGGTTCAGGGTAAGAATTTTGGACTAACAACATATGTAGTATTAAGTGGTGTGATAAATGAATAAATCATTTAAGTGGCATGAATAGAAATTAAAAATTGATATGAGTGAATGAGATCACCGAGGGAGGGGATATGTAGTAAGAAATCTAGGGAAGAAAGTGGAGTGGGAAGGAGAGAATCCAGGGAGCACCAGCCGCAGGCCCTGGAGAACAAGAGGAGGCTCCAATGGGAGGAGACCAGGAAGGAGCAGGAAAGGTGGAAGAAAGACTCTGGCAGAAGAAGGAAGCCCCTGGCAAGCGATCATGCCGTGTTAATAACAGCAACACTGCAGATCATTTAAGTGGAGACTAAACAGTTCATTATTTCAACAATGAGAAAACAGAAGTTTACTATCATCACAATCAGTTTTTAAAGGTTAAAACTCTCTACATAGCTGAACAATGGTCCTTAACTTAAAACTCTTCCTATCTCAGGCTCAAAAGAGACAGGGTCACTGCTGTGTATGCTGGTCAGGCTATTGGTTATTTTATAGCAATGTATCAAGAATGGGCTGATGAAGAAAAGGAACTATCTATGATTTTTTCCCATTTTTTTCTCTTCTTTGAAGAAAATATAGTATGTTATTGCAAGGTACCACAAGGCTAAGTGAGGGCATTTTTTATTTAATTTTTAAGATGGGAGAGACTCTGACCACACTGTAGAGTGAAAAGAAGCCAATGATGGCCAATTCACCTGAACAATACCAAGAGTAGGGGAATGATCTCACAGAAGGACCAAGATTCCCATTGAAGTGGGAATGCTAGTTACCAAAAGGATAAGGAAAAAAACACTTTTATTAATGATACATTGAAAAACACATTTAAAAATCAATTCAAGGTCTGCTTTGCCCTGTCCTTATTTTTGTGATATTGCTGCATTTTTTCTGGCTTTTTAGTTTCATTTTTACACATCTACATTGCAGCACTAAGGCACAAGTCACATCTGCATGATCTCACATCTTTTGGGCATACCCACTAAATAATAAACACCATGGTAGGCACTGGGGAGATCCTAATTTTTTATTTTTATTTTTGAGGCAGTTGAAACCACAGAATAATAAAAATCAACAGTTAAAACAAAAGTACTTAGTGTTGTCAGAGAGGGGCTGGAGACCACAGAAGGCACTTGGAAATGAGCAGATGACTTTTTGCTTTGTGCATCCCAAAAGAGGGTGCCAGTTTTCCCTGATTTACAAACTCAGCCTGGGTTTGCCAGAAGAGTTAGCTGGAGCACTGGGTGACGTTTCCACCCTGTGGGTGACAGTATGGAGATGACATCAGAAAGGAATAACTAGCCTGGTACAAAACGTCAGACAAATCACAATATGGAGGAAACACATATGGTACTAATTTTGGATTAGGGTTTAGATCAGCATAAGTTGGCTTTGAGAACCCTGACAAAACTTGTTACAAAGGGTTACAGCTGAAGATGGGAAGTCCTCAGAGGAAGAAATAGATGCAGAGAATTTAGGAAGGGAACAGAAGCTTAAAAATAGAAGCAGGAGTCTGGAGCCCTTGTTAATAAATTTTGCTTAAAAATGATTTGGGAAAAACACTTTTTTTCTGTAAAGAAAAACAAGGTATGATTACATTTGTATTTTACAAGGTTAATTAATCTTTTTGGAAGAGCGGAGAAGTATGCTTTATAGTCCCAACTGTGATAGTTTATAAAGTAGAAATGAGAAGTTCCAAACCCGCAGACACTGGGGTCTTTATGTAATTCCAAATAGAATTTCCATAAAAGGTTGAATTTTAAATTGAAGAAGTTGGGAGGAGGGCTATGATTGACAGTGTTCAGTGGTTTGCCCCTCAGGCTCCATTGTTGCTGTCTGCGCATACCTAGGACAAAAGAAACTCCAGGACAACCATTTTCTTATGTAAATAAGGATTAAATGCAATTATACATGAATAATTTGGGGAGGCTTTCAATGAAATACAACAACAGTATGTACAAAGCACATACTGTTATTGACAGTGGCTACATGTTTCTCTGTAGGATAGCAAACATTCCCCAGAACAAAGCAATTTTGCAAAACAGAATAGAAATCTCTTCTAGAGAGTGTTCCTGAAAATAGATGAGGCAATTAATCTAAGGCATTTATCTTGGTAATTTAAAAATGTTGGCAGCCATTGTTAATAGTTTTTGTTTGTTTGGTTTTTTATTGAGACAGTGTTTTGCTGTCTCTCCCAAGCTAGTCCTGAGCTCACCATGTAGCCTCAGCAGGCCATCATGCCTGGCTTGATAAATTTTTATTTCAACTATATTTCATTAAGCAAATAACTTCATTTGGTTATAGTTAGGTCATAGTTTATGTAAGACCATAGTGCATTTCACTACAGATTAGAATCTCATTGATATTCTGGAATTGCTGCTATGTTCTTAGATGTAAATTCTTTGGCCTTCTTCCTACCCTGGACCCTTCAGTCTTCCATATGGCATGAATACCCAGGGAGGTCTTGTGCTATTCTTTGTAAAGCATAGGAAGGATAGCACCATTTACATGCAGAGAGAATGAAAGTGATCTATAAGACTAACTGCCTCTCTGTTGTTACTTCCCACAAAAAGAGATTTCAACCTCACAGATTCCCAGGAAGAGGTCACTGTATACAGAGGGTCACAACTAAAAACTAAACGAAAAGAGGTTCCAGAAAACACAACACTTAACATTAAAAATATAGCCAGAAGCCAGATAGGGCTAGAAATGCTCCATCCTTGGTATCCCTCAAGAGTGCAATGGTGTGAAAGGCACAGAAAGCAGCCTTGCAACATCCTGCACCTCAGCAGACATGCTGCCATGTTTCTCTGGGATTCCTGTCTCACCAGGAATGCGCAAACTACCGCGCTAAGCACAATAAGCTGGTCCCAGCTCGGCCACAAGTACCCAGCATGGCCTTGTAGAAACTGCTGAAGTTAAATTCTGTTTCTTTCCCAGTTTCCAAGATCCCTTGTTCTTCAGGGTTCTACTTGTGGGTTTTATGTAGTGAAGTCTGTTTCATTTCCCATGTGCTCTTGGTTTGTTGGAGTGTGGAGGTTTCCTCTGCTGCCTGATGAAGAATAACTAATCATTTATGACAATGCTCTACATCTGCCAAGTTTCATGGAACAATGGGGTTTGTATTCAAAACTCGACAATGGCACTCCAGCATTTTATAGCATAGCAGTACTAGGAGACACAGGAAGGTGGTGTTCAATTCTATATATATCTCAGCATTCCTGGGGATGTTTATATCAGTCTTTGGCCCATCCACACCTCTCTCTAAACAGGCCTCACAAGACAGCACAGGGCTTCTTCTCCAAACCCCAAAACTACAAGAAAGGCAAACCCAAATTAAGTACCTCCCAGGCAGCTAATTCTTGTGAAAAACTCTTTTTAAGAAGGAAGTGGTCCCTAGAGAGAAGGTTCGCCACAGCTGGGAAAATTTGGGGCTGAGTTCAGAAACTTTAGACTCACAGCAAAGAGCAAAACAGCCAGAGGGGAAAGCAGCATCCAGGGAAAAGTGGAACTGGCAAGTTCATTCCATTCCTTTGTGCGGATTTGGTTGCAGATGCAGAGGCAGGGAGGTCACAGGGAACCAAGGGAGGGTTCAGTCTGAGGGCTGCAAGGACACAACAGAAGGGTTCTGTGAGGGGAGCATTACAGTGAGAGCAGGTCACTTGAGAAAGGAAGAACAAGGTAGGGCCTGACTAGGAAAGAGTGTATTCTGAGATATTTGTCTCGATTGCAATAAAGCTACTACAATCAGGTGGGATCATAATGAAATTGCTACAATCTATGAAAAGTGCTTTAAACTGCTTCAAAATAGAATGTGAACCATCTATTGAGATGGTTGTTAAGAAACATAAGCCACATTTTAAAATATGAAATAGAATACACCCATGTATCTCCTCTCTGAATTTTGACTTATTTTCCTTACTACACGTAAATTCAGGAGGATAAGCATCATGTTTTCTGTTTCCACACTGTCTTTACTGATTTACTTTGGCAGTAGTGGACAGCTCACGTCAGTGTGCCTAGAATATAGACTGTGGAGGATATCTCTGGAAATAAGTTATTCTTTTTATTGAAAATAGATTATGCAGGCTGTGGTGGCACATGCCTTTAAATCGGGAGGCAGAGGCAGGCAGGTCTCTGTGAGTTTGAGGCCAGCATAGTCTGCAAAGCAAGTTCCAGGACAGCTATGGATATTACACAGAGAAACTCTGTCTCAAAAAATAAAATATATTTTTTCTTATGCAACATATTGATTACAATTGCTTCTCCTCCAACTCCTCCAAGATCGTCCCTCTCTCCCCTCCCTCAAGAATCCACATACTCTGTCTCTCAGAAAACAAATATCTAAATAATAGTGGTAAAATAAAATAAAACAAGAACACCCAAAAGCAAACAAATTGGAATAATAAAGAACAAGTGTAAGAAAAGGATCCAAAGAAAAAGTACAAGAAGCATATGTAGACACATAGAAAAATATTCACAGGCATAGGAATCACTTAAAAACACAAAAATGGAAAGCTCTAATGTATATGCAAAGGACCTATAAACTAAATAATAATAGTTAATAATAACATAGTTATAATCATAACAAACAAAATAAATGTCCTCACTAACCCTTATGAGACAAGGAACCCCCAAAGTTGCCACTGAGTTCATTTTGTGTTGGCCATCTACTGCTGGGCATGGGGCCTGCTCTTAAGCATGGTTTGCTTTCCCAGTGAGATTCCACTATAGAAAACTAAGTTTTCATTTGCAAGTGATTATCAGTTGGGGACATCCTCTGCATTAAGTGCTGAGAGAAGCTGCTCCCTGCAGGTCAGAGAAACTGGAGAGGAGATGTAGAGTTGGAGAACTACTACACAGACACCCCCTCGGACTTTATCTGAGGGCAAAGCTGGAATCTTCTTTTTTTTTCTTTCTGCTGTTGCATTTTTGTTCATCTCTTATCCCTTTTATACCACCCATGACAAGAATTTCTATGCAAGAAAAGATTACATATATCTCAACTACAAGTTACATATTTTCCAAAAACAAAATATTTAAATAGGAAGAAATCATACTATTATCACAAGTTATGTTTTTCTTAGAAGCCCAAATAAACATTTTTCTTGGTATTAATGTTCCCACCATAACATGTTCACCCCAAAGCAAGGATTCTTTTATAATTGGTCACAAAGTTTTAAGCAAAACAAGTATATTTCAACCAGTTCCTTTCATACTGGCAAGCTGCTGTTTGCAGTTTCAGTGTAACAGATTCCCATCCTATTTCTACTCTACAAAAACTTAAACAAGTGTTCTAGATGACCAATTTTTTTTCACAGATAATAGGGTCACTTAATTTCCTTTCACAACTTCGTGTTTTTTCAAGGTGAATACCTAAACTTGTAATTAATTCTGTAAATTACATGACCAAGAAACTGAGGCCTAATATTAAGTGTAGGGACATAATTGCTTTTTTATCATTAGCCTGTTTTTCCACAGGCAGAATTCATGGGTTTATAATTCATGAATTCTTATTGTTCTTATTTTCTGTCCTTTGAAAATCTTATGTCTAACGAAGAGGAATGTGACTTCTAGTCTATTTTTGCCTTATTGGAGCAATTAGAAGAATAACCTAAACCATCTTCCTAATCATCTTCACTCTTTTAGCCACCTTATCTTTTAGGCTGACTCAGAAAGTTCAATAAATCATTGATTGTACCAAGTATCATTTCTCTTATAAAAAGCATCTTCATTACAGTCATGCATGTAAATTGCCCAATGAGGAGTGGGATTTTCCCATGAAATGACCACACTATATTAGACACGGGGAATCCTTTCACAATGTAGTGAAAGGGACTACCATGCCAAATACAGCAGGCAGGAGAAGGCCCAGCAGAAACAATGGACTCTCTGGTAAGCATCCTCCCAGGACTTTGCCTCTCCAGTATGCACCAATCACTGCTTTACTATCTGGTGGGTGTTATTCCACAAGTTCCATTGCTGACTGTAGCTCCTCTGACATGGTCACTGAGAGTTAAAGATGAGAACATGTATCCACTTGTCATCTCAGTGCTGGAATCACATTTGGTACAGATCCATACAGGTCCTGTACATGCTACCAGTCTGTGAGTTCATATATGCATTGGACCAGCAGGGTTTAGAATTCCTTATTTTCTTGGTGTCCTCCGTCCCTTCTGGCTCTTACACTCTTTCTGCCACCCTGAGAGGAAGGATTTGATGGAGGCATCCCATTTAGAACTGAGTATCCCAAGGTCTCTCATTCTCTGAACACTGTTTGTGAATCTCTGTATTTGTTCCCATCTGTTGCAGGAGGAAGCCTCTCCAGTGATGGCTGAGCAAGGCACAGATCTATGGGTACAGCAGAATGTCATTAGGAGTCATTTTATTTCTGTGTTCCTTTAGCAGAAGGGTCGTGTTTAGTTTTCCCCTAGATCTCTGGTCTGTCTAGCCTTAGGTCCTTAGCCATCTGAGTATTGTTGAGGATGGGTTCTCTCTCATGAAATGGGCTTTAAATCCACTGAGGTATTGGATGGTTACCATCACAGCTTTATGCCACTATTGCGCTAGTGAATCTTGCAGGCATGTCATCATTGTAGATCAAAGTGTTTGTAGCTGGGCTATTGGTGTTTACCTTTCACCTTTGTTAGAGTGAAGTACACATTCCAGTACCATAAACACTAGTCAGTAGGGGTAAAGGCTTTAGGTAGACATTTACATACCAAATTCTCTGTGTTCAGCAGAGTTGTGTAGGCATTGTCTTCAGCAATAGGGCCTTACCATCATCAGTTCATAGAGAATAACCAATATTCTTAGCACTAGGCCGGGTTTTTTTTTTTTGTGGATATTCACAGGGCTCATCACTCTATCAGATAAAACCCATTGCTAGTATTGGAAGTTTCATTTGGTGACTAAAGATGTCCAATTAGGGCTCCATCTTCCCCAATTATTTGACGATTTCATTTGGATTAGTTTCACATGTATATGTACTTTAGGAAGCTTCTACTGTATTAAGCTTCCATGTGACCCCTCAATGGCACTTAGTTTTAGCTGTCCCTCCCTGTGTTCTCTCCTCTGCCCCTTCCCCCTCCATCTCCATTTGATTCTTATATTCCAGTCCCCCTACCTTGTTTATCCCTATTTATTCCATTTCCCCTTTATAGGGAGATTCATTCCTCCCACATAGTTCCTTAGTTTATATCTAACTTCTGTGGTTGTATGGATTGTAGCTTGCTTATCTAAGACTTACCAGTTAACATTCACATACAATTTAATGCATACCATATTTTTTTGTAGGTGCAGGTTCCCAAATCAGAATGATTTTCCCAACCCCATCCATTTATTTGCGAATTTCATTTAATTTTTTAAGCTGAGTAATATTCCATTGTTAATTACACATTTTGTTTACACATTTATCAAATGACAGACATCTAGGTTGTTTCCAATTTCTGGTTATTATGGATGAAGCAGCAATAAATATTGTTGAGCAAGTATCTCTGTGGTAAGATGAAGCTTTATTTTGGGTACACATCCAAGACTGGTATAGCTGAATCTTGAGTTTTATCTATTCTCTACTTCCTGATGAACTGTCCCACTGATTTGTAGAGACTGTGTAAAATTGCACTCCCAATGAGTAAGTGTTGCCTTTACCCAGCATGCCTGCCATCATGAGTTTTTGTTTGTTTTATTAATCTTGGACATTCTGACTTGTGGATAAAGAAACCTCAAGACAGTTTTGATCTGTACTTCCCTGGTGACTAAGGATGTTGAACATTTCTTTAAGTGTTTCTTAACCATTCATATATTCTTTTTTGAGAATATTACTTTTAGTTGTGCATCCAATTTTTTAACTGGAATATTTGTATTCCTTTTTTAATTTTTTTTATTTAAATTAGAAACAAGCTTGCTTCACATGTCAATCCTAGCTCCCTTTCCTTCCCCCTTTCCCCCCTCACTCCCCCAACTCCCCATCCAATTCTCACTCGACTCTCCAGGGAGGGTGAGGTCCCTCACTGGGGAATTTCCAAAGTCTGTCATAGGCCCTCCTCCATGTGTCCAGACTGAGAGAGCATCCCTCATTGTGGAATGGGCAGCCAAAGTCCATTTGTATGCCAGAGATAAATACTACCCAAGGCCCCATAGATTACCTAGGCCTCTTCACTGACACCCACATTCATGGGGTCTAGATGAGTCCCATCATGGCCTCTCAGCTATCAGTCTGGGGTCCATGAAATTCCATTTGTTCAGGTCAGCTGTTTCTGTGGGTTTCAACTGCCTGGTCATGAGCCCTTTGCTCATCACTCCTCCCTCTCTTCCAGGAGTTCAATTCAGTGTTTAGCTGTGGGTGTCTGCCTCTGCTTCCATTAGTCACTGGATGAAGACTCATGTTTGTCTTTTTATGACTGGGTTACCTCACTCAGGATGGTTTCTTCCAGTGCCATCCATTTGACTGTAAATTTCAAGATTCCATATTTTTTTCCACTGAGTAGTACTCCATTGTGTAACTGTACCACATTTTCTCTATCCACTCTTCAGTTGAGGGGCATCTAGGTTGCTTCCAGGTTCTGGCTATTACAAATAATGCTACTATGAATATAGTGGAACAGATGTCCTTGTTGTATGAATGCGCATCTTTTGGGTATGTGCCTAAGAGTGGAATTGCTGGGTCTTGTGGTAGACTGATTCTCATTTTCCTGAGGAATCTCCATACTGATTTCCAAAGTTTGCACTCCCACTAGCAGTGGAGGAGTGTTCCCCTCTCTCCACATTCTCCCCAGAAAAACTGTCATTGGTGTTTTTGATTTTAGCCATTCTTATAGGAGTGAGATGGTATCCCAGAGTTGTTTTGACTTGCATTTCCTTAATGGCAAAGGATGTTGAGCACTTTCTTAAGTGTCTCTCAGCCATTTTAGACTCCTCTATTGAGAATTCTCTATTTAGTTCTGTACCCCACTTTTTAATTGGATCCTTTGGTGTTTTGGAGACTTGCTTCTTAAGTTCCTTGTAAAATTTTGAGATCAGTCCTCTGTCAGATGTGGTTTTGAGCTCTTTATATAATTTGGTTATTATCGCCCTATTGGGTGTATAGTTGGCAGAATCTTTTCCTATTCTGTAGGCTGACGTGTTGAATGATGGTGTCCTTTGCCATGCAGAACTTTTCAGTTTCATGAGATCCAAAATATCAATTGCTGATCTTAGTGCCTGTACTAATGGTGTTCTGTTTAAAAAAAGTCTTTCCTTGTGCCAATAAGTTCAAGACTATTCCTTAGTTTCTCTTGTATCAGACTTAGTGTATCCAGCCTTATGTTGAGTTCTTTGATCCAGGTGGAGTGGAGTAGATTTTTGTGCAAAGTGATAAGTATGGATCTTTTTGAATTCTACACACAGATGTCAATTTGACTAACACCATTTGTTAAAGATGCTGGATTTTTTTCAGTGTGCATTTCCTTATAAAAAATCACATGTCCATAGGTGTGTCAATTTATGTCTGAGTCTTCAATTTCTCCCTCCTCTCTGTCTCTCTCCTCACTGTCTCTTTATCTCTCTCTCTCTCTCTCTCTCTCTCTCTCTCTCTCTCTCTCTCTCTGTGTGTGTATTTGGATGAAATGTTCTGTAAATATCTGTTAAGTCCATTTTGTTTGTGACATTGTTTATCATCAGCATTTTTAGATTGTTTAGTTTTTGTCTGGATGAGCTGTCTACTGGTGAGTGTGGAGTATGGAAGTCTCTCACTATCAAATGTAAGAGTCAATATGTAGAGGCCAAGGAAGGAGGAGCTATAGAGCTGGGGTAAGATTGGAGGACAGGAGGGAGAGTGAAGATGGTTTGCTTAATTCCCTGGCCAGTGTAGCTGGTGGGTTTCCAGTGAGTTGGAAGTGAATTTGCATGTTTGTTATTTCTGTTTATAACTTGACTTGCATTTTTAATTAAATTAAACATAGAGAGTATAGTTTTCTGATTCCACCCTGCTTTTGCTCTGCTCTAGTCACAAACCCCAGATGTTGTATGCACTGGAGGAGAGTTCAAATCTGCCAGCTGCCTTTGGTCATAACTCAAAGAGATGATCTCACCAGGTGACAGGTTTCCTTGTGACATTGTGACTATTTTACTGTGGCAGGTCAAACCCATAGAACAAAAGTTAAGAGGATGCTGTCCCTAGTGTTTCTTTCTCTGTTTTCATTTATTATTTGACTGGTGTGAACTTTAAAAGAGTTACATCCACTTGTGAGATATGATGGCCATGTTTCTTTATAATTTAGTTTGGGGAAGTTATAGATCCAATAAATTAATATGTAACATTCTTACAAGTTAGGACTCTCATATAAGAAACGCCCCCCAAAAGAAACAATAAAACCATCATTTCCGATGATGAATGTGTCATTTGTTTTCCTAAGGACACACTGGTGGAACACTGAGTACAGGGCATATTTTGCAAAATTAAGAACAAATTAATTGCATGGATTTCCTGATGACGAAAAATGTTGTTCCTAGTTAAGGTTTGGGATGCTTGGGTTTTGAGTTTTTGTTTGTTTTTGTCAATATTACTTGATCTCTAACTCTAATGCAGTTAAAGATGACTTTGAACTCCTGATCCCCCTACCTATCCCTACTGCTGGGATTATAGGTGTATACTGCCATGTCCAGTCTCATGCCAGGCATATGTTAACATATGTTAAGAGTTTTTTACACCCATGTGTGATTTTCTTTTTGTTTGTTTTTGAAACAGGGTTTGGAAACATAACCTTGGTAGGCCTAGACATTGCTATGTAGATGAAGCTGGCCTCCACCTCATAGAGATCTTCCTACCTCTGCCTCCTGAGTACTCAGATTGAAGGTGTGTGCCTCCACACCTGGTCTCCACAGTCAGAATCTTGACAAGTGTAAGGTGATAAAAATAACCATTTAAATATCATGGTAATGCATAATGTGACTCTGTGTGGTAGCCTATGGGAGAGGTCAGAAGGGATGGGGCTTATGAATGACCTAGATAAAAATTTAAGGCTTAAGTGGGTTTTCTGGCCATGATTTTCAGGATGGAAGAAAAGTCCTGATTGTCTTCAGTTTTCATCTAGAAGGTCCTGCAACCTCTGTGCCTTCAATCCAAGAGAAAGAAAAGATCACCCTTAGTTTCTCTTTGTTCCCTACAGAGAATGAGACTCCCTCTTCAGTTTGGCGACCTGTGGCCCTGACCCTGCTAACCTTGTGTCTGGTGCTTCTCGTCGGCCTGGCAGCCCTGGGCCTTGTGTGTAAGTCTGTGCTTTACCCTGGGGGAGGTTCTTGGTTCCTTGGTTTGTCCAGGAGGAGAAACTCTTGCTATGAGTTTCTTAAAACCCTAACTCTGGAGCCTTGTCCTCTTTCTAAAGGCAGCTGTTTATATGACTAGGAGTTGACGTATTGAAATCCAGCAAGCATTTTCCAGTTAGAAGGAAACATCCTCTTAGATAAGCATTGTATCCGTTTACATGTCAGTATATAAATCCCGCTTTGGACAGCTTGCACCGTTTCTCTCTCTTCTCCCTGCCCCGGTGGTACAGTTCTGGCATCTGCTTTGATTATATGTGTCGCAGTGAACTGGTACAGGGGAAAGTGGTCTCTGTACACATCCCCCCTCTACACAAGGAGCAGAGAAATGTTAAGTCGCTATGTTTGTCAACAAGACTGGGAAATGATACCATTATTTTGAAAAAACACGAAAAGCAAACAAGGAGGATTACACGTGTAAAGCCTTTACATTTCAAAACAGCAGTGGTGTGTTCTTGATCAACTCAGTAAGACAGCACAGCCCCTTCCTGAACTGCTGAAGGTGACCCAGGGAAAAGTCATACAGCAAAGCAGACCAGAGGGCCATATATTGAGTTTCTTTGAAGCAAAAGTTAAAATTTAAGAAGTAAAAGAGTCCTACTACTTCTCTGTACCCCCAAATTTACATCATTCCGATAGAGTGCTATTTTGTAATCACCTTTTTTCCGAGGAAAGTAAAGTAACCCTCATGACTCATGAAAGACTTCTCTAGATTTAGAAAACTGAAGTTCAAACCTGTGTTGAATTTTTTTAAGTTGAGTAACACTAAAGACTTTACTTGTGCTCACAGACCCTAACTATAAATGTTCAAAACTATGGAAATCAGATCAGACCATGTTAATAATGGAATGAACAATGGATTGTGCCATTCTTCCAATAGTCAGTATAGTAAACACTCAACAGATGAGTAGATTTACAGTTTTACATTCGTTTTAACTTGGGCGGTACATAAAATATTTGTTGAGCCGTAAAACAGTTTAGTATCAGACTCTTAACTTTTGAAGTTAAGAACTACTGTTATGACTTCACATTTTCCAACAGAAGTGGACATATAAATATGCCTCAGGTGATGCAATTAACTATGCCATTAGAAATGGTAACGTGAGCTCTCAGCACTAAGACATCAACTGTGTGCTTTATTGCCTTCCCCCATGTGTGGAAAATAGAAACAGGTAAATGAGCTGTGCAGTCTGACCTGATCACATGACTTAGTTTTCCAGTTCTACCAGCTCTCCAATACCCAGCAAGACAGTATCGCTGAACAGGAAGGAAGGCTGGGGAACCTATCCCGACAACTGCAGTCCCTCCAGAGCCAGAACAGGAGACTCGTAGACACTCTACAGAACGTGGCTGTCAAACTGTGTCGTGAACTTTACAACAAAAGTGGAGGTAAGCATGCCCCTGACTCTGGGACCATGGAAATTATTCTATCTGAGCCTGAATGTCCCATCTGGGTAACTGTAACCATGTATTTTTAGGAGCACTTTCCCTGCCATCTCAACAAACACTTTGAGCTACATAATCATGATCAGACATTGGGTTATAATCGCTTACAGACATCTGTGTCCCCATACAGGAAGGGATTCTCCAAATTTCAGCATTTAAAACAAGAAAAGTAGTTAATTTTTAATAACCTAAAGAACACCATCAGCAACTAATACAGAGGTGTGCCTCGATTATGTCGGCATATAAAAATCCAATACAATCAAAGTGTTAGGGATGCTGTAACTACAATTTTCAAATTTTTAAACTCATGTAAGGGTGAGTTTCAAAATTCAGAGAACTTGAAATAAATAACAGTTGTTTTAGTTCACTATGGGTTGTTTGTTAAAAATATGAATCTTACAAAAGAAAACAACAAAGGGTAATTAATGAAAATGACAGTAATGGCCAACCAAGGTTATCACTAATGATAACTGTAAACATCACCTCAGTGCCCCCCACACACCCAGCCATCTCTGTCTTATTCTTCTCCCTTCTTGAAAGTTCCATCCTAGTACATTTTTTTCAAGTCAGCCCTCTCCTCTGCCCTCTCCACTACAAAAGCATAGGCAGCAACCTGCATTTGGCAGTCTTTGTTGCTTCTCTTTCAGAAAATCTGAAGCACCAACCACAGTTTCGTCATCATCCCTCCCCACACCACTTCCCCTTAAGCAGAAAATGAGCGAATGGTTTTCTCAGTAAACAGTGTCTCAAGGTACACTTCTCTAAGAAGTTCCTTTCCACATGACTAGTGACCTCACTTACCCTAATTCTCTCTTTTCTGTTTCTCTGCCAGACCAGTGGACTTTTTTTTTTCCTTTTTAGGATTCTACATTACGAAAAAGATAATCCAGGTATCTGTGACAACAATGGTTCTTGGAATTCTCATCTAGCTTTTTAAAATTTATGCAAATTCACCATATTCAATTTAAATATAAGATGATAGGAATGAATGCTGTGTGAGGCATTCAATATGCTAGAAAGAAAGTCTGGGTCACAGATATAAACTGACTAATATCCTATGTGCCCAAAATCTAGTGAAAATAAACTAACAGAAAATGACCACATATTTTTGAATGATATCATTTCTATGTGTCATAAAACTGACTGACCCAGCTAGGGGTGGTGGCACACACCTTTAATTCCAGTAGTTGGAAGGCAGAGGCAGGAAGATCTCTGTGAGTTGGAGGCCAGCCTGGTCTTCAGAGTGAGTGAGTTACAGGATATCCAGGGCTACACAATGAGACCCTGTCTTAAAAAACAAACAAACAAATGATTGACCTGCCTGAGAGTGATGCCTTGCTGCAAATTCTTGCTATATTGACCATGTTGTAGCTTTGGTCACATGAAGCATTCTACAAAGATAGGGACATGTAGGAGGTGCTCTGCAGGGAACCCCATGGTGAACTTGGGAATTCTATGACCATTATTGTTTCACCAGCACTACATACTGTAAACAAAACATCTGAAAGCAGTACATTTTTATGGGCAGACAGTCATCTAGCTGGTCGAAAGTATGCATTTCCCCTGAAACATGTTTATGTATACGTGCTTGTACATATAGCTTTCCTGTGTGTGCTGTATCCTAGGGAAATTTTTTCTAGCACTTTTTAAAAAATTTTTGTTTTAGATTTAGTTGTTTTATTTTATGTGCATGAGCATTTTGTCTGCATATATGTATATGCACCAGGTGCATGCCTGGTGGTCTTGGGGTGTCAAAAGAGAGTGTTGGATCCTCTGGGACTGGAGTTGCAGGTGGTTCCAGGCCACTGTGAGGGTGCTAAGAATCGAGCCTGGGTCCTCTACATGAGCAGCCAGTGCTGTGAACACTGAACCATCACTCCAGCCCCCTTACTTTTACTTTTCCAGTTGCTTAAGTAATGTTAAACTAATACTAAGTCAGATGAAATAATAAAGGTATCTTTCTGTCTTTAGTTCCATGGTATCACTTCTCGTTTCACACAACACTTTCAGACCTTAGTCCAGTTCCCTTCTACCTGATTATCTCTTCTATGAAATCATTGCTTTCATCCCCACAAATGAGTGAAAACATGTAGTATTTGTCTTTCTGTTCTTGGTTCTTTTCACTTAGCACAATGTTATCTAGTTCTATGAACTTGCATGTAAATAGACATAATTTCCTTATATTGTAATAGCTGAATAGGAACTATTACATATATGTGCTTTATTTTCTTATCCAGTCATCAATTCATGAACAATTTGGCAGAGTCCATTTCTTGACTACTATGGATAGTGCTATAATAACTGCGATAATAAAGATGTGTATTTAACATTATAGTTGCATTTTATTTGGATACATGCATAATGATCTGGCTATCAGATTACATGTTAGTCATAGTTTGGGTTTTTTGAGACATCTCCATATTGTTTTCCTTAGTATCTGTATTAATTTGCATTTTCACCTACATTACATAAGAGTTCTCCTTCATATATTTTCTTTTGAGTATTTGTTATTTTTCAGTTTTTAATTGATTGTCATTCTAACTCACAAGGATTATGTGGTATTCATTGTGGCTTTGGTTTGTACTTTTGTGGTGATTAGTGACAATAGGCAGCTTTTCATGTACTTGTTACAATTGGTATATCTTCCTATATTGTTTACCAATTTTTTATTGGATTATTTGGAGGTTTTATTTTCAGGTACTCCATTCTGAAGGTTATCTTTTCATGCTATTACTTCCTTTGCTATAGAATCACACTCATCTAGTTTTTCTTTTGTGGTTCAGACTTTTAAGTTCAAATCCAAAATCTATCTACAGCAATGTCTTCATATGTCTTTCCTGTGTCTCCTTCTAGTAGAGCCACAGTTCCTGTTTGTACACTTAAGCCCTTGACCCATTTTGAGTTGATTTCCTTATCTGGCAAGAAAGGGTCTAGTTTGTTCTTCATATGGATATCACTTTTCCCAGTACCATCCACTAAACACCCTGCCCATTCACTAGGCTGCATTCTTTGTGCCTTTGTTAAAGCAGAGTTGTCTGTATGCATGTGGTTTGTTTGCTGGATTCTCATTGTGTCCAGTGTGATCCATTTGACTACTCATATTTCACCAGTAGTTTGACACTAAATTGTTCTTAAAATCATGCTGTCCTGGATAGTTTTATGTCAACTTGACACAAGTTAAAGATATCTGAAAGAAGGGAACCAAGTTGAGAAAATTTCAAATTTCTCCATAACATCCATCTGTAATCTTAATTAGTCATTGATGGGAGAGGGCCCAGTCTACGGTGAGTGGTGCCTTCTCTAGGCTGGTGTTTCTGGGTTATGAAAGGAAGCAAGATGAGAAAGCCAGGTAGCAGTATCCCTCCACAGCCTTTACATTAGCTCCTGCCCAGGTTCTTTCCCTTCTTGAGTTCTTGCCCTCATTGTGTTTGATGATGAACTGTTATATGTGACTGAGTGAAATAGACACTTTCCTCCCAAATTTGCTTTCTGGTCATGGTGTTTCATCACCTAAGGTTCATGCTGAGCATGGTAGTACAAGCCTTCAATTCCATCTGCTGAAGCAAGAATATCACAAATTCAAAGTCATACAGGGCTATAAAATGAGTTAAAGGATAGTTGAATCACTTACTAAGTCCCTATCTCAAAATAAACGGTTAGTAAGTATGGTATATGTTTCAGTATGTAGCCTAGAATAAACACAGCCCAAATCTCCAAAACATAATAATGATGCAACCATGGATATGATCAAATGGACCTCCTCTCTCTCTCTCTCTCTCTCTCTCTCTCTCTCTCTCTCTCTCTCTCTCACACACACACACACACACACACCCCAACTTTCCAGGAAGAGTACAAGGAACCTACACTTGAGAATACCCTAAAATAACTTGAATAACTTGAAAAGAGGGAAGACTTGTTTAGCTTCCAGCTTCAAATGTTCCCTCCATCATGGCAACGAAGGCCACTGCAGGGCAGCTTATATCACGCATGTCATTCTTGAAGCAGAGAAAAGGGCATACACAAAGAGTGATATATATGATACAGCCCCAAGAACATGCCCCAGTGACTGATTTATACCTTAGCACCTTTTTTCACTACTTCCTACTAAAGGCATAATATTTGGAACCAATCAAGGAATCAGCCTATCAATGATATCAAAGCCCCCAGGATCCAATCACTTCACCAAAGCTCAAAACTATGCCCCCAGTGCTTAGGAGCCTATGGAAGGAATTTCAAAATCATTGCATAATCATATGAACCACCTTATGATAGAATATTCTTTCCATATTCTGCATGGCATATGCACAGAAGTTTCAGTCATTCATCACCACTCCACATAACCACTTTTAATTCTCACTGAATGTTCAACACCAACTATAGATCATTCCTGGTGTTTAGTGGGTGGATAGCACAGGTGTTCACTCAAATATTTAAGATATTTATATATCATTATTTATTTCCAAAAAAGAAAACACAGAAGATCTGGGTAGAAGATAACTAACAAAAATGTGTTCATTTCCTTTCAAGGACACAGATGTAGCCCTTGCCCAGAAAAATGGAAGTGGCATGGAGACAAGTGCTACCAGTTCTATAAAGAGAGTAAAAGCTGGCAGGGCTGTGAATATTTCTGCCTGACTGACAATGCTACCATGCTGAAGATAAGCACACAGGAAGAGCTGGTAAGTTCCCAAGCCTTGGTATTTCAAGGACTCCCCCAAAAAGAGGTTCTTACCTTATGGTAAGAACACTAAGGAGTCAGGTTTCTGACCCAAAGATTTCCACACTTGATCACAGAGAAGCCCAAGTCATATTCCAATTGCTTCAAATGATCCCTGAAATGGATAAAAGCTGTGTTCTCCCCAATACCTACTGCACAAAAATATGAGAAATGACTCAACTACCCCTTCAGTCAACAAGCAGGTAGAAAATGTCCTATTTACCTGCCTGAGATGATGTAGAAAGAGAATAATATTGGTGCAATCTAAGAAAAGTGATAGTATTATGGCCTGCCTTTCCATTGCAAACATTTAAAAGCTTGTAATTGAAAAATATCCCATCAAATCATTGTAGTAAGCTGGGCATGCACGCGTGCGTAAACACACCACACACACACACACACACACACACACACACACACACACACACACACCGCCTTCCAGAAGGTTGGCCTAGGCAAATACAAGAATAGTTGCAATAGTTGACACAAATTTAGGTGTCTTTGGAATGTCATTGACCAACAGCATAAAAAGAGGCGACAGACCTGGAACTGGGATTTTTGTTTTATTCAGTGCTAGGGATTGAATTCAGGCCTCATGAGTGCAAGGCAGACAACAACCTCTGTGGTCATGTATGTATTTTAGTAAGATACTAACTTAGTAGATTTGTACATTGTTATTTTTTAATTGTTTGATTTTAATTGTTGCTACCTTTTAAGTGACAACTATCCTATTCAGCAACTCCGCAGCTACAAACACCAGCTCTTTTAAAGCTACTAAGGAATCTTATTGAAATATTTGTCCAGCTAAAGAACACAAGAGTCAAAGTTTGAAGTAGAATCCTGCTTCCCAGAGAGACTGAATAGGAAGCAGCTTACCTACCTCACCTCTTAGAGTCAGTCTTCCAAGAAGTCCTTGTGTTTTTTCTCTCTCCTCCTTACAAACCCTTCTCCACCTGGCTCCTCCCTACAATTTCCTGTCAGCTCGTTGCTGACCCAGCCTCCTGACTGCAGGTGAATTTTATTTAATCAAGCACATCTTCACATCATTAAACAAATGTTTCAGAGCATAGACAAAAGTAACATCCCTTAAAATAAAGTTCTACAACAGCACATGGCATATTCAAAGGTCATTGATGTTAGTTTCCCATCCCACGCTTCCTCCTCTACCCTGGCATCCCACCTGCCCCCCACTTAACTCTTCCTGCCCCACTTCTTTCTGTCATGCCACTTGTATTCTTCTCCTTTTTTCTTGAAGCCGCCCATGGTCTCTTCCTAATTTCTTTCCTTCTCTGTGCATCCCAATTTCAGCGCACATTTATAAAGACTCGGAGTTAGCATCCAAGTATGAAATAAAGCACACAATGTTTGTTTCTACATCTGAATATTGGAAAAGGAATTATCATATATTAGCATATGGCTATATGTGTAGGGAAGGTATACATATGTGTATATGAAAATTTACATGTTTTTCTTCTTCCTAGTGTGAGATTCATGTCATCCTTCTAAATCCCCTTTACTTCTTTTTATATTAAAGTATCTCCATAACTGTGTTCTCATTTACAGCAATTGCTTCTCCAGTTTAGTAATAATAAAATTTTCCATAATAATTTCACTTATTTTGTAAATATTTTCCCACTTGTTTTGTTCTATTTTAATTCACTAATCAAGAATAATGGCAATAAAATGTAATGTTTAATTAAGTTATTAAAATTTGATTACTTTTGTAGACAGGGATTGAACACAAAGCTCAATGCAAGCAAGGCAAGTGCTCTACCAACTGAGCCATGTCTCATGCCAACCATTGTTTTAACCGCTGTCTTCGCCTCCCCCCCCCCCCGCCCTGCATCTCTCTCTCTCCCCTTCATTTATTTTTTCAAACAAGGTTGCGCTTTGTATCCATGGCTATCTTGGGGTGGGCTATGTAGAGCGGGCCAGCCTCAAACTCACAAAGCTCCACTTGCCTCTGCTTCCTGAGATTAAAGCAATGTATTACTGCACTTAGTTCCTCTCATATTTTGCATTAACTTTGTGTTTAATCTTAGACCTTAAAAATAATTAGTCAAGTTTTGGTTGGTATGACTCTTGTTTCATAATATCAATGTATATTCTATACTTACTAAGACAAAGCATGTTACATTGATGTGTCCCATATTTACTGGACAAATTTCTGGTGCCTTTCCTCCCCCCCCCCCCTCTCTCTCTGTGTGTGTGTGTGTGTGTGTGTGTGTGTGTTTAATCACCTATGAGGTCTCCATGTTATTCTTCTAGAAGCTGTGCTGATCTTATACATCCCTGTACTCCTGGTTGAAGCATCTTTTCAAAGCTAAAGGTTTTCTTGTGTGCCTTTCACAGGATTTTGGCATGCCTCAGAGCTACTCTGAGTTTTTCTACTCTTATTGGACAGGGCTCTCCCGCAATGGCAGTGGCAAAGCCTGGCTGTGGACAGATGGGACACCCTACTCCTTTGAATTGTAAGCCTTCAGAACATCCTCTGGAAGAGGCATTTCATAAAGACAGATGAGCAGTGCAGTTCAGCAGCAATTATGGACCATCTATTTTTCGTGCTGCATTGTGCACTTGCTAGGGGATGCCCAGAGGTGCTTGAGTTAAAATGGCTTTAAAAAGTGGGGTGAGGAAGAGATAGAGAGGGTTATCACGTATCAGCAGGTGATTTTCTGCCTGATTTCAGCAATGAGTGTCTAGGAGTAGTTTTTCTGAAAAGCAAGGTAATAAGGGGAGAGAGAAGAAAAGGGAGAAAAGATCTCTTTTGTGTGAATAATTAAAACTCTGTTGAGCAGATTCCATTCTCTGTGTGTGGTAGAACAGGACGGAGTGATGTAATCATTTGTGTTTTTAATTAAGTAAACTGAACACTAGAAAAGATAAATAACATTAAATTATCAGAAAAGTCAGAGTGTGTTTCTTCTTTATTTAAGAATGTTTTTTGAAAAAAACAAATGAAACGAACAAAAAAGAATAGTTTTTGTTTTTTTTTTTGAGTGGTAGGTTACTTCTAAGAATGAAATGGTGACTACGGGCTGAAAATTGAATTCATTGACCCATCTCTCCAGGCCAACACATCCTAAAAATATAGAGCATGATCTTTGTCATCTGAGGAATGTTTTCTGTTGTTTCTATTTATGCCACTTTAAAAATAAACTCTAGGAGAGCAAGGAAAGAGATACCTTAATAAAGGGAGTAATTATAAGTTTAATGAGAAATCTGAATCTAGGGAAATCTCCAGGGACCCACAAGGATGACCCCAACTAAGAATCTAAGCAAAAGTGGAGTGGCTACCTTAAATATCCTTCCCCTATAATGAGATTGATGACTACCTTAAATACAATCATAGAGCCTTCATCCAGTAGCTGATAGAAGCAGAGATTCACAGCTAAGCACTGAGCCAAACTCCTGGAATCCAGTTGTAGAGAGGGAGGAGAAAGTGGGAGCTCATGGCCTCCAGTCTGACAGCTGGGGATCCAGCATAAGACCAAACTAGGCCACCTGAATGTGGGTGTCAGTTCGGGCATAGTGAGATATCCATCGCACAGGTACCTGTAGCACTGACCACGCCCATTTTGATGTGGTCACAGGTGCAGACTTGAAAGACGGAGGACTAGGTCTGGGCTACTAGACCCCAGTGCTCTCTCTTGATTCTGGGCGGGTCACTGGGGAGGAGGGCACTGTTTATATCATGGAGATCATGACAGAACACAGAAACCTGGCCAAGTCCTTGTTTTTGTAATCTGTAAGGTTGCAATGGGGCCTCTGGCAGTAGAACCAGTATTTATCCCTAGTACACAAATGGGCTTTGGGAGCCCACTCCCAATGGAGGGATACTCTCTCAGCAGAGATACACAGGGGAGAGCCTAGGTCTTGCCCCAAATGATGTGACAGACTTTGATGATCCCCCATGGGAGGTCTCACCCTCCCTGACGTGTGGGTGGAGGGGGGTGTCAGGGGAATGGGAGGATGAGAAGGAGAGGGAACTGGGATTGGTATGTAAAATAAGATTGTTTTTAATTTAAATAAAAACATTTTTAAAAAAAGA
Source organism: Mesocricetus auratus (assembly GCF_017639785.1). Classification (NCBI taxonomy): domain Eukaryota; kingdom Metazoa; phylum Chordata; class Mammalia; order Rodentia; family Cricetidae; genus Mesocricetus; species Mesocricetus auratus. The sequence goes on along the minus strand of NW_024429187.1, from coordinate 580,759 downwards.
AATAAACTCTGATTAAATTAAATTTTCTTTCTCTTTCTTAAGGTTTGAGATTATAATCGATCCCACCAACCTAAGAAACAGGGACTGTATGACCATCTTCAATGGAAAGGCTTACTCAAAGGACTGCAAAGAGCTGAGGAGGTGTGCCTGTGAGAGGATGGCAGGGAGAGTGGTGCCCGAGGTACTCCAGCAGGTGGCATGAACCACTGGTCAGAGAGGGCGAACACATCAGCTTCAAGCACCAGCAAAAGAACTGGCTCAAATGAGGCCAGCACGAAGGACATTCAAAGCTTTGGGAAACAGAGGCGGCTGCTGAACTGGTACTCTAGAGGTGCTTCTGGTTCTGGTTCACCATCATCCATAGCTGAGTTCCGGGTTCTTGCACATATGTACCTGTCAAAGGATTCTTACTCACGAACCACCAACAAGCCCCAGTAAGCTAGAGAGTTGTCCTCTTTGATTTACAGAAGCCTTTCAGCTGTCTCCCTTCTCAGTGTCTATTTGCACCCTATTTTCCATGTCTTCCTTACACTGGGAAAAGAGAGACACATAAGAAGATGGAGGAGTTGATATGAAGCCACTAACTGTGTGTAGTGATGTCCACACAAGGATTGGTGCCTTCTAACTCTCAACACTTGGAAGGTAAAAGTAAGACATGAAAAGTTTAAGGCCATCTCAGCTATATAGCAAGCTGGAGGCCATCCTAGGCTGTATGAGAATCACTTCTCAAACAGAAAGAAGGAACAAGAGAAAAAAGAAAGAAGAAAGGAGAAAATCAAAGCCAAACATAACAGAAATAAAGAGAAAGTGGAGTCCTTTGTCCTAACAGGAAGTCCAAAAGAAGCTAGTAGATGTTCCACTCCTGTGCTGTTGTCCACACAGCTGATTCTTTTTGTTTCAGTTCACACTTTGCCTTTCCCAGACTCAGCAATGATTTCACCTGCTATGCCAGTGGCACCTTTTCAACTGAGATGGCTCTCATTGTGTTAGTCTCCATTCAATCAATTGTGTCTCTCCCCTAATCATATCTCCTAGGAAAGAGATGGTCTCAACTCTGTCCCTGTACTCCAACAAAGAGACTGAAGTACAGAGAGAAAAATAAGTCCCTTTACATGTCCAGATAATAGTTTGATTTCTTTCTCCATCTCGTTTGAACCATATTTCTACCTTTTAGGTACTGAATATTTAATAATAATAAGTGTGAAGAATGTGAAATGGGTGTGGTTTCAGAATGGATTTGTGATTTGGGGGAAAATCAGCAAGGGAATGTTGACTAGTTGTGCCTTGACAATTGGTGGGGCCACTCTGATGATCTGGTTTATGGAATATTTGAGGATAAGAAAGTGTACAAAGCAAATTGTCTTCAAGAGGATAGTTTTATGATATTCTTAAAGTAAAATGATTGCAGCAAAATCATGATATGGAGGTTGGTATGTTGAGTAACCGAGGTGTAGTAGAACACATTATTTCTAAACAGGCATTGGAGGACAAAAAACTCTTGGCTAGATATGAGTTTCACTGTGTGATGACATTCAAAGCCATACTATGGGTCATTGTGAATAGCACCATGTCAACTGGCTTCATTGGTTATAGATGAACCAGCATTATGCGATTATGGGATTGATAATACCGGTATCATATTTCATACTCTCAGTTTTCCACAGAAAAAAACTAGAAAAGATCTACTTCATTGTGAAATTACATTAAGTTGGACCTTTATGATTAGAACAATTTTGTATTTTCATAAGACTTAATTTGATAATGGTCACTTATCTAAATATTACTGGCAGGCTACTTAAGTTTTCTTTTAGATTTCCTTCTAACAAGCTAGGGGATTTCTTCAAAGATGAACAAATTCTGTGTAGGTTTACTGTGTCAAGCAAACAGAAGTGTACTTATGGTTTTAAAACTTGAGAGGTTTAGGTATCTCTTGGTTTTATTTATTTATTAAGCAAATCACATCACTTCATGTAGCTAATTAAACAGTGGAAATATTTTTAATTTCTCTACGATGTTACTTAAAGTAAGTGTGAAGTTAGTCTCATAATGTAGGTTGTAATAGAAAATGGAAGGGAAATTTAGAAAATATTTAAAATGGGTTAGTGATTCTTATTTAAATATAGGGGAACACAAATACAGCATATGCAGTCATTAAAGATGAAAAATATTCTTAATTATTTTTATTTTTCATAATTAACAAAATGATGACTGTTTGCTCAGTTAAAGCAACTAATACAATAACCTACAAAATAAGAAAGAAAGATCAAGGCCATCATTAAGCAATTGTTGTATAAACTTGCTGCACAAGGAAACAGTAGTCAGCAAATGAAAATCAAAAACTTCATGTACATAATTGGAAACAAACTCACAGCTCTCACTTAAGTTTTGATTCTTGACATTTGGGCTCCTGAAGGGAAGACATCTGCCTCTCTAACTACCTTTGATTGGAAGAGTCGTCTAACTATCCAGAAGTTGAATAGCATTCTCTTTTGCAATCTGAGATCTCAAGCAAAATGTCATTTCAAATGGAAAAGAGAAAAATTCTATTTTTACATTTCTTTTCTTGGTCATATTCTTCATCATTGCCCTTAGTCCCCCTTTCTGTATCCAAGCCTTCTAATACTGGTGACAACATAAACAAACATTCCAAAAGTGGGAGTTATGGTACAATATTTATTGCCTTCACAAGCATTTAAGACGTAAGAATCAGTCATAAAATGAAGTTTGAGGTTAGGTTTGCTGATAATAAGAGATGGAAGCCACATGCACTGGCCTTTTCAGGCAAGAAGGATGAGAAGACATTTTTTTCTAGTCTCTTGCTGTGTTGGTAATTGCAAAGAAAGTGCAGGAAGAGTCAAACAAGGAACATGGCCTTTCCCATAGAGTGAGCTCCCTCGGGTACACAATGAGCTATTTCTTTTCCTGAGGATATTGAACACTCTCAGGACTTATCAGCAGGAAACAGGTCAGGAGGCCTGGTGACAGCAGGAAGTTTGAGAAGGATAATGGTAATTCTCCAGCTTTTACTTGGAGAATACAAACAGATTACACACTAGGTACAAGAGTTGAGTGGTTGTCCTAGGGCCAGCTTTAATGTTTGGGAGTCAAGTGCAGTTTTTCAAATACACACAAAAAATACCGAGTGACTTAAGATAAACAAAACTCACTGTATGGATAGATCTTTAGACTCTAACAACAGATTTATTACTCTACCAGTATTATTATTTCAGTACTGGTGCATTTAGTGTGCAATATTATGAAGCAAAACCTGTTTCCAATTGCAGAGGAATCATCATTTTCTCTTTTTAATAAATTCACTCTGTGAGATGGATTCAAAGTACCTAATTCAACATTGGTAGGATTGGGACATTAAACTGGTCCTCTTATGGCTAATTACCATAAAAAGGACAGATATCCTGGTTCACTAGCAACCTGCACTGAGAACTCTCCCAACCCCTGCATCTGGTAGGTGCAGCATGGCTGCCTGGGGCATTGCAGACTCTTGTAACAACTGCACTGTAGATAAATCTCTGGCTTGTAAATACAACATCGTATGTATACAGGCTGGATAACATCAGCCGGAGGATGTTTGCATTTGGTTTCCTTGTACTTTTTTGAGAAGAATCATCAATGCTTCTCATCCTTTCTCTAAACATAGCCCGATGACAAGCCTTTGAAGAATCTCAGAGACAAACAGTCTTTACTATTAAAAATCACCATTGTTGCTCTGTTTTCCAGATTAGTATATTTAGCTACCAGCTGCCAGCTGTGAAAACCAAACAGCCTATAACTTCCAAGGTCTATGGGGGTATTTATTCTCCCAGGATCAGCAGAAGACTAGAGAAATTTCTATTTCCTGTGTGTGTGTGTGTGTGTGTGTGTGTGTGTGTGTGTGTGTGTGTTGCCACACTTTAAATGTCATGTCAAGGTAAATAAACAAAAACAAGACAAAGACAATCTTCTCCTTGCTACAGTACCATAGCCACTGAGAAATGAAATTCAGGCTAAAGGACACTTAGTTTCAATTTAATAATTTCTGCTGCCTCAGTAGATCAGGTTTTTAAATTATTCATCTAAGTTATGCCATTTTAATAAGGAAAGGATGAAATCTTGGACATCTCAGCATCTTCTTGTTAGAATGGAAATAGATTCCATCACATTGAATTTAGCAACTATTTATTGAGAGCGTGCTATGCAGTAAGGTTTACAGATGGCACATGGTAGACAGGAATGTGATAACAATAATCAGCAAATCTTTCCTTCCTGTAGATTAGATGGCAAGTATTTTCCTTTCAACTTTCCTACCTAAAATATCATTTTCTCTATTTTTCATGTAACATTAGGGTTGCATTCTTAAGCAGTATTTTTTTCTAATTTTTCATTTAAATTAAAACAATCTTATTTTACATATCAATCCCAGTTCCCTCTCCCTTCCATCCTCCCATTCTCCCCACACAATCTCCCCATCCTGCCCCCATCCACTCCTCAGAGAGAGTGAGGCCTCCCATGGGGGATCATCAAAGTCTGTCATATCATTTGGAGCAGTACCTATGTCCTCCCCCTGTATCTAAACTGAGAGAGTATCCCTCCATATGGAATGAACTCCAAAAAGCCAATTCATGCAGTAGAGATAAATACTGGCCCAAGTCCCCCAACTGACACCCACATTCAGGGGACCTAGTTCAGTTTAAGCAGTATTTTTTTAATTTAAATTAGTAACAAGCTTGTTTCAAATGTCAATACCAGCTCTCTCTCCCTCCCCTCCTCCCCCGCCCGCCCCACCAGGCCCCCCAGTCCCCCACTCAATCTCAACTCAGATTTAAGCAATATTTTGAAGTTAATTGTACTGTGATTTTATGGTGGGAAAGTTGAAATGTGAAGACCAGCAGTGGAAAGTGCTAGGTTTGTTAATCTTGGCCTTGCAGACTGTGAGCTGTTTGACCGGTGAGTGGTGGGATGGACGGCCCTACCTACACCCCAGGACATGATGATGCTGATGTCCTGACTATTCCTTCACCTATGTGAAGTTCTAAGGGTTCCTTTCCCAGGAGAACTCCACATCCTAGAAAGCACAGTCCAGCTCTACATATAGAAGAAGCCTTCATTTCTTCTGAGACAGATTAGATAGAGTCAATGACTCTACAGCTTTGGGGCAGAAGTTAAACTCTGTTAAATGTTAATTTTCATTATCATTGTTAAGTGCTATTAAAATTGTAATATATTCGGTTTTATTAAGTATTTATTATGAACAGGCTCTTAATGCCAAGCAACCTCTTTACTAACAACTGGCCAGACCGCCCTTTTGGCAGTCCACAAATTTGGGCACTTCACTCTGAGGACACTCTAGCTCCTGAAGAGAACCACAACCTCATGACTGAAGACAGGGTTCAGTTGTGACTGCTCCAATAGCTGGAACAGCCTATGGAAGGGAGTACTCCTTGGCAAACTGCAGATGCCCAGGACTATCCTGCAGCTATTCACACTCTGGCCAGAGAGGGAGCAATTCCAATCTGTGACCCCAGGGAAAACATGTGAAAGTGTAAAGACGGATATGCACAGTGAATTGTGCAAACACAGCCCTTGAAGGGCTACGTGACTGATGCAGACACCCTCACCACATTCTCTTCTTGTCTAGTAAGTGAGTTCTTTGGTTCAGTTTTTAGCGTCAGCTGGGAGACCCCTGCTCTGACACTCCTGATGTTGCAACATTAGGACCAATAAAAGACTTCCTCAAAGGTCCATGCTTGCCTCCTTTGCTCTTCATCATTAGAAGAGTGGGCTGAGCTGGTAACACAGGAGAAGCTGCAGAAGTACAGGATGGCAGCAAAGGCAGAAGCAGCACCAGGAACAGCTACTGCTGTGGTAGTGACAGTTGTCAGCATCACTGAGGCTGAAGAGATGGTCAAGGAGACAGCTAAAGAATTCTGGAGAGTGGCCGTGGCAGAAAGGATGAGAAGCAGAAGCATAGAGACACCGAGGAATGGTGGACATAGAGACAATAAGAGAAAAGTCAGAAAAGCTGAGTAAAGACACCAGAGAAGAGAAACAGTGGGATCGGGGAATAACCATCCTAGAACTGTCACGCTAGTGGGAGTTGTCCGCTCTTTCTGACTGCTCTCTGTTGCTGCTGCTGAAGGTCAAGATTTCAAAAGCTGCCAAGAGCTGGGGCCAGTAGTAATTAAATCCCAGAACAATAAGCCTCCAGCCTGCACACTCAGATCATAGAGTAATAGACCCAAGGCTCCAAGGCTTAAGAACTGCAAGCCCCTAGAACTCGGCCCTCAGAGGAAGATTACCAGCAGAGGTCCCCATGCAGCTCATTTCTATCTAGAGCCAAAGAAACCGAGACATATGGTTGGTGGTAACACTACAATTTGGAAATCTACCTGTCTCCTACCAGGGTGTGAGCTTATACAATTCCTGGAAGCTGATCTGAAGAAAAATCAATCAGTTGTTAAGTATATGGTAAATGTATTTTAAAAAATCAGGGATTGTTGTACAAACTCCCACATGATGACTAGATTTCTTTGTGTCATGGGTAGTCACTTTGGACTTCCAAACAAACAGGAAATTTTCTCTTCTTCGTTCTCAATGAGTCAGGCCTTCTGTAGTTCTAAATCAATTTTCTCCTTGGTATACTATAGGGCGAGGTCAACTGAAATCTGCAAAACAAGGATAAATATAAAAGCAAGTTTGCCTTCGCGACACACACACCGGTCTCCTCCTGCATTTGCTCTTTGATCCCTTCCAAACCTTCGTGTGCAACAGAGATGGCTTTGAGCTGAATCTTTCAGATGCAGGATCCGAGTGCATTTTTCTCACAGATAAAATATTTCCAGCTGCTGCAGTTATCTGAGAAGAGGGTTTGGTCTTTGAGGTATCCACAGATCTGGCTGTCAGATAACAGTCTCTCTGTTGGCACACTGAAAAAGTAAGTTAGATTTCCAGGTTAGGGGTTACATTTGGAGATAACAGTCATATTTGACAAGGAAATATTCCAGAGATACCATTGGGTTTATTTTAATTTGCTTTGATGTGGCATTCTTCTAGGTTTTATCCTCCTTCAAATAATAGCTATTTAGTTTTAATAAAAATACATTGATATAATTTGAACAAACAGCCTATAAAGAAACCCAAGACATGTTTACATAAATGTAGGTTTTAGCTAGTGTGTTTCTCTTGACTCAGTTCTCGAAATACTAAGGCACCTGATTGTGTCCACCAATCTCCATTCCCATCTGAAAAGCTCAATATAGAAACCGCTCAATAGTTATTATAGTCTCTTGACCAGAAGGCTCTCTCAGCATTGTTATACAAAGAATGCTGTGGATACTTGCATTTGATTGCTCATTTAGGCACTTGAATTATGATAAAAATTTCTAGAGGATGTTGATAGAGGAATTGATGACGAAGATTTAGAAACTGTGCTGGATAGTTTTATGTCAACTTGACAAAAAGCTAAAGTCATCTGAGAAGAGGGAATATCAGTTAAGAAAATACCTCAATAATATCTGGTTGTAGGCATTTTCTTAATTAATGATAGATGGTAGAGGCTTAGCCCATTGTGGATGGTGCCATGCCTGGGCTGGTGGTCCTGGATTCTATAAGAAATCACCTGAGCAAGCCACAAGGAGCAAGCCAGTAAACAGCACCTCCCATGGCTTCTGTATCTGCTCCTGCTTCCAGGTTCCTGCCCTGTTTGTGTTCCTATCCTGATTTCCTTCCATGGCAAGCAGTGATATGGAAGTGTAAGCTAAATAAATTCTTCCCTCACCAACTTTGCTTTTTGGTCAAGGTGTTTCAGTGTTTCTTCGCAGCAATAGAAACAATAAAGCCAAGTCTTAAGTTTATCAGTTATAATTCTAATCAGTAGCCTCTTAAAGCATCATGATTCTGTGTCCTCTACGAGAAAAACAAGGTATAAAGTAAACTTTTAAAATTTTTTTCACATTCCTAGTTTTCCCTAAAATGTCTCCTTCATACACTTACAAGTCAGAGAGAGGAGAAGAACCATCTAGCCAGAACCAAGATCCACTGAGTTCATCTTGATACACTCCCACCCAGTACCCAACTTCTTTGAGCTTCCGCAGGCTACGGATGAGAAAATCCTATAAAAAACAAGACACAAACTGTAAATTCAGAAAAGTAAATAACAACCCAAACTACTGTGCAATATAAAGTGTGATGTTTGCCAAATCAGAAATTAATGAGAACTTGAGTATTGAAAATAAAGAGTAGATATTAAAGTGAAGTAGGGATGCGTTTGCACACACACACACACGATTATTCTGCTGTATAGTGAATATGGTGTGTAGAGACTATGAAAATATGTGCATCTGGTATTAAAGTACGGCAGATAGTAAGTGTTAAAGCAAAGTAAGTCTTAATATTGACCCTTCATCACCAAAAGTAAAAATTTCACTTCCTTCATTCACCATGTGAGTCAATTTCTCCCTAGTATATTTTAATATGTGAAGTTTTGGAGATTCCAGCCCCAACTCACTGTGAGCACATTTTGTTAGATGAAGCATGTCTTATTTTGTCATCAAATCTTTGGAGAGGGTAATTTTTAAATAATTATAATATTGTAATTTAATGTTTGTTTGCTGTGTATTTTTAACATTTCCCATTGTTCTTAAAAAGAAAAACTGAACTTCAGCTATTGACAATTTTTATTAGAATGAGAAACATCTATGAATTCCACTTCAGATATTCTATTTAGGGGTGGAATGGCTTCAGCAAACATTGTATTGCTTATTTATCAAGATCTTAGTAAGCCAGGTTAAGAAACTTAACGTTTAACTTATCTAATGCTTAGTTTTATAAGCCAATTCTTTCCATGACATCACTTCAGGTTTTATTTTTTGTAACTTTTGTTTTTTGAGTCAGGGTTTTGGTACACAGGCCTCAAACTTGAGCTCCTCCTGTCTCAACCTTCCATGTACTGGATTTACATGCATGTGTCATTGGATTTACATGCATGTTGTCACCACATGCAGAGTAGGACTTCAGTTTTCATACCTTTATTTCTCCCTGTGAATTATGAGTGATATAGATGATTCTGTTTCCTGTAGCACTGAACATAATACATTGAAGAACATCCACATCTGGCATGTATATGTACACAGGGAGCAGATCACAGCTTAGTCATCCTTCCCCTCCCCCTTTTTTTTGAGTTGTCTGGGTATAAACAAACAAACAAACCTGTATTCCTCAACTACTGGAAAACCAACCTCATTTTTACTTCTCCAACTGAAGGGAAGCAAATTACATAAATCTCTAGTTGGACTCTATTTTTATATTAAAAATATACTGCTGCTATTAAAAATTAAGGAATCCTATCTTGTAGCATCTGTAGTTCATTTTAATGAGTAGTGTGGAATTTTCAGATTGACATGAAATCATAAAAGAGGCTTTACCATTTCTTCTTTGCTGTCTATTTGAAGGAGACTGGCATCTTCCTTTAAACAATTCTCCTTACTGCCATTCCACATGTTCCAGATTTGAAAGAAATAGTAACAACTTTTTCCATTCTGAATCCAGTTGTGTGGACAAGGGCTGCAGTTACTACCTTCAAAATACAAACATTTCCTTAATTGTCGTCAGTGCAGAAACTGGCATCCCAACTCCCTCAAAATAACCAAATGGCACTTGTAATACAGCACCTACACATCCAGCTTCTTGGAGGTTGGGCACAACAAAATTTGTATAATTTCCATCTGAAATAGCTCCTTGATAATTGGTTTCAGTTAAAAATCAATGTAGATTTTTCTAAATCTTTCCTCCTATATCAGAAATTGGAATATTTTTCCTTGCTGAGTCATTGTCTATGATGAGAAGTAAGCCTTGAGTTGATGTTTTAATTCTGAGACTTAAGGAAGAAAAAATTTCATGTACAAGAGAGATCAATTAATGCATGAAAGTAGTGGCTTGGAAACAAGTAGCTGTGTAAAGAAACACATCTTAGGGCTTCACTATAACTAAGTATTAGGCTTCAGTATTTAATGTGTTGTATAAGGAACATGCCTTAAGAAAGAATATACTCTCAAAGGACAGTCAATGACCTGTACACAGAGGAACTAAACAGCATAAATTTGGTGACAGGTTCTAGCAGAGTCTTATAAAGGGAGACAGGGAAATACATAGAACACTGGTTACTAGAGAGTAGCCCTCATGTGCGGCGAGAAACCCATCAGACGTGGTTTCCAAGACAGAATATTGAGTCCTTTGAGACTCTTCAGTAGCCTGTTTGGAATCAGTGCTAGTCAGCCTGCTGAGTGATATGATAGTCACAGGGGTGGCGAGGTGTTAGTGTTGAAATGGTGTTTGGAAGATTGGAGAACAAGATGACTCCCAGATCTCCAAAACACGTTATCATTGTAGTCAGTGTTGATGGTTTAGAGCGGGGCCCAACTCATGCTTATAATAACCTGTTATATAAGAACACTATTGACACTGGATAACTCTGAAAACAATTTTTGAAGTAAATGTTCAATTAGAAGGAACTATGAAGACTGTAGTGGTGACTCAGCAGTTGAAAACACATATTGTTCTTGCAAAGGATCCAAGTTAGGTTCTCAAAACCTAAGTTGGGTGGCTCACAGCTATCTGTAAATCCAGCTACAGGGGGATCTGGTGTCTTTGGCCTCCTCTGGCACTTGTACTCACTTGTCCATAACCCCACACAGATACCTCCCCACACACATACATACACTTAAAAAATAAATTTTATTTTTCTAAAGAAAAAAATGGTATATTTTTATTTTCACATCAATTCAAATTTCTAATGGCACCCTCTAGAGAGAATTTAACTTCCTAAATAAGTATTAAGACACCTTGGAATATTAGACAAACTGTAAAGCAGGTAGTAATACAATTTTAGGCTTAAAATAGTCATAAAAGATAAAACTGAATTAACTCTATAAGCTTTTAGGAGAAAGAGTCTTTCAAGTTATAATAGTTTTATGATAGTCTGATTTCCAAAGTCAGTTTTTCCCAGGAGCCCTGTAAGAGGAACAGCAATCTTTGGGATTCACAGGATGATGCTAGGATTGGTGGGGAGTATTGGAGAGACAGAGCCCCAAGGACTACATGTCCTGAGGACCTCATGCTGTCATTAGGCATAGCTCTGCTTATTGCCCTCATGACCACCATGCCCCTCATAATCTATGAGTTGTATGAAAACTCTCAGAGGCCTTCTAGCCACTCATTGGGCAGGGTCACTGGTACTTAGAATAATAGTGATTGACTTTTCCAAGCATTACTGCTGGAGCAGATCAATGATTCAATCGTTACACTTAGGAAAAAATATAGACGTGTAGAATTATTAGTAAGGGTAGGTTAAGGTGTTTTTGTTGATGGATTGAGGTCGAAAATCTTGGGGAACAATATAAAATTTAGAAACGCACACTTTTAATAGATGAGCAAGGGACTCATTGAGGTCAAGGAATGAAAACAATGGTAGCCTGGCTGTGGTTGGCTGATGTAGCTTTCTTGCTAGGATGGGTTGACAATCAAAGATGGTGATCAATTCCTTGCACCCATTGCTGCCCTCAGCTTCCTGATATGAATTAATTAAAAAACTGTTGATGAGTGGGCATGCACCCTGGGGTTTTAAAGTGAAAATGATTGATTTTCATACGTAAAAGTTTAAGTTTGCGATACTTTGAAGATTTTTATAATACTGCCTTTTGAGGTAAATAATAAAATGATTGATCCTTTATTAATAACTGCAAAATGCAGCCTGCAAGTGAAAGAACTGGTGGAGAAAAATACCTCACTTGCTTACCCTTTGTTTATCTATAACAAGTTGCTTAGAAACGAATGTACGTGGATTGTTCAAAATAATTTTTTACCTGTAATATGTAAAATGTTTAATCAAGTAAGGGAACGAAGAAACATACTGTTTTTTACTTGTATACATAGTAATCATTAACTTGGAAAATAGAATATAACCACATTGCAATCTTTATATTGTTTGGAAGATTTTTCTGGGCGTTATAAGCTGTAACAGAAAAATAAAGATAGAAGGAAGACATCAAGAGAGAGACAGGAGGGGATATATCAGAAAAGAAGTAAGGAAAGAAATAAGGAAGGTAGAAAAACCTTGAAGTGTGTGTGTGTGTGTGTGTGTGTGTGTGTTTCTTTTTTTGCTAATCTCAGAGAATTAAGTCTTTATCCCTCAGATAAAAAGTTCATTGAGTGATTAGCTCACCAACTAGTCACCTCCCCTTCAGTTGCTGAACTGCTGAAAGCCTGTTTTTACAACAGCAAACTTTTATGCTTAGTTATCTATAACTGAGTCTAAAGCAAGAGTCAAATTAGATGAATTGGGATGTTTGGAGCTAAAATTGAAAATAGGCCTAGATTTGAGTGACTGAGTGACTGAGTTGATTCTAAAAGCCTAGCTTAGGAATCACATACATTCCACTTGATTTTGCTTTGTAAGATTTGGTTAGCTGAACTTTTAAGGAATTTCAGTCTTTTCAACAATTCATTGGGAGATGTAGAAGAAGCTGAACCAACTGCAGAGCCACAAAAGTTACATCAGACTTGTCAGCTGTGCAGGGACAGAGAGAGCTCAGTGCTGTGACTCTCAGCAACACAGAGCATTCAGATAGTCCTTCAGGGACAGGAACTCTGGAAAAACTGGGATTCTTTTTTTTTTTTTCTTTTTTTTTGGAACAGAGAGACAGTTTGAAACAGAGGAGGAAATCATGAAAGATATTTTAATATAGAATTTAGTAAGCATGAGGGTTAGGTGAAAGAGAGGCACTAAGAAAAAAAGTAAGAGCCACCTGAAAGCATGGGTGTGGACTTCCCTAAGGCTGAGCTGCCAAAGCTAAGACACACCCAAGTAAGGGTTCGGCTCCTCAAAGAGAGCTACAAGCAGTTGTCCTTAGGCCTGTGGGCAGTTCTGCTGACTCTAGAATTACCGCCCAAAATGTTTCTGAGAAATCTTTGCATTTTGATAAGTGAGACTATCAGGCAGCTCTGGAGATGCCTTAGGTGGAATTGCAATCTTATCAGGTAAAACCAGGAGCTACTAGGGCTGCACAGGTGTTCAGTACCTGTCCTTTCCCTGCAAGAAGATTTCTATCTGGTTCCTAGAAAATTGCAGGTTTACAGCTGAAGGGAGAAAAGTGGCAGTTAATGGCCCTGGAATCTCGATTTCCTGTGGTTGAGAAGTTATAACCAGATTCCTGGGTAAGGACCCCTTCTCCCCTTCACATCCTAATTATTTGCAATCTTTCGCACCTGTCTCGGCACTCGATTCACACCCTAGTGATCTATAAGGAACAGGCTACACAAAATTGTTTCTTTTGAGTAGATGCTGCACTTTGGGTTTCCACTGAGATCACTTATTCTTAGCTGAGCATGATGTCTCATGTCTGGGATCCCAGCACTTAGGAGGCTGAAGCAACAGAGTCACCACAAGTTGGAAGCCAGCCATCATGAGTTCTGGCCACCCTAGGCTATATGACAAACAATGCAGAACTACACTGATTCTCTGTCAATTACCTGAACGAGGACATCTCTGTTGAAAGGCTTGGCAGTTTTTCATCTGCAGGGTGTAGTTTCTCTGCCACTGTGTGAGGTTCAGCAATTGTCTGTTCTGCTGAATGAGTCTTTCCTGCTGATTCATTGCAAGAGAGGACACCTGGAAGACTGTGACAATGCCATACATTCCTCATAAAATACTGACATTTTACAATAAAGTGATCCCCCAATGCAGATCAAAGAAAACGATCAGTGAGGATAAGTGCATGGCTTGCCTGGCTTGGGGTTTTGTTTAAAATTCAAATTATTCAAGAATCAAGTATTACAAATAGCACACAAACAAAACAAACAATGACATCCAAACATCTTGGCCATTCCTTTCCTTTGTTCACCCGGTCTCACTCTCCAAGAGCAGATAAAATTGTTAAGTTCTTTAACACATTTCCCCCAGATATTTTAGTTAAAATAAGATCAATCAATATAAAATTCCTGTTCAACCTTTTATGCAAAGGGTGACAGCCTGTTTACATGGGGGTGAACATTTGATTTTATTAAGTATATTTTAGCATTTGTTCCTTTAAGTACTCCAAAAGTTCTCACTCGTTGGCTCACTATAGCAGGGTAGGAAGTTCTTCATCAATCCTCTGGCACAATTTTAAAGATTAACTAAGAAACTGATATGTTTGTTTTGTAGGACTGGGATTGAACCTGGGGGTCTCATGCATATTGGACAAGACCTCTATGGCTTTATTCTCAAATGACTCCTCCTCACAAGGAGGAAAATGCTACTTAAAGAATCTTAGTCATGGGGCTGGGGAGATACCTCAGTTAATACAAAATGCTTGTTTTGCTAGCATAAGGACCTGCATCCCCTGAAATTCCCACAAAGCTGGGTGTGGTAGCGCACACTTTTAATCTCAACACTAGGGAGATGGAGACAACTGGATCTCTGGAAATGCCTGGCTGCCTAGCATACTCTACTTGGCTGTAGGCCAAAAACAGACTGTGTCGCAATAAAAAGAAATGTACAGGGCTCCTGAGGAATGATACCCAAGGTTGTTGTTCACTGTTCTACACACTCACAGCCATGAGCATACACACACACACACACACACACACACACACACACACACACACACACACAGAGAGAGAGAGAGAGAGAGAGAGAAGCACACATACAAATCCATACATATTAAAAAATATGAGTCTTGCCTCATTTCACACATTTGCAAACTATTTTTAAAATGAGTGGCTAGATCAAATGTTCATGGACACTTAAATTTCATTCAGTATTTCTAAGTTACCCTCCATATATACCGTTTCATACAGTGTTTCAAAGTTACCTGCATTTGTCTTCACAGATGTAAACAGTTGGATGTATTTTCTTATCTGTGAAATGTGTGGTTATAGCCTTTGTGAATACCACACCCATACCCTCATTGGCTGCCTTCCTAGTACTTTCCCTTGCTTTCTTGTGCTGTGGTAACTAACTAGCAAACCTGGAATCAGGCTGAGCAGTGTGTCTCAAGTTCACATGATGATAACCTTCAGACAAGACATGATGCCATCTGGCTAATGGTGCAGCTTGTAACTGTGGGTCTGATTATTGATGACAGCATGATAGATGATTTGCCTTTGGTTTTAATGAGACCCTAAGAGAGAGGCCTTCTGCTGAGGCAGGTTGCCTAGTCTCAGCAAAATTCTGTCTTTAGGATCAGCAAAACATAAAAATCTCCAAATAAGACTCTGGGCCTCCTTGACACACAGTATCCTGGGCAAACACCGGTGATTCCTGAACCAACAGAAAACTGTGAAACAGTAGAAAGAGAGCCAGGGAAATGTACCTGCTTTCTGGCCCCAGACACCCACCACTCCTCCCCCCCCCCCTTTTTTTGTCTTGAAAAAGCATCTCATGTCTCCCATGCTGACCTCAAACTCACCATGTAGCCAAGGATGACCTTACACTCCTGTTCCTCCCGCCTCCTCCTCCCATTTGGTGGGAGCACAGGCCTAGGTCACTGCTACTCTTAGCTCTATCCAGGATCCTTCTAATAAGAAGTTTTACTGGCAATAATATCCTTACTTCTGTGTACTCTTATCACGTAAACAACTAAATTTCTTTTAAAGTTCTTGATAAACTAAAACGTCAAGGCCTGTTGTTTTGGTACTGTGAGTCTCTGTTAGCAACCAGCCCTGTGCCTAGAGATATTTGTTGGCATATCACATGCTTCAAAGATGGATTTTGATAAGCTATAAACTGCTATGTACGTTTCATAGTTTGTCATTTGGCTTTATTTATGGTGATTTACTTATGTAGCTGAAATTTTTTTAGTCTTTTTTTTTACACACTGCCATTTTTTATTTTAGGTTGTATGTTCTGTATATAAGACTAAATAGGCTGTGTTGTGGTGTATAATTTAAGTTGGAAGAAACAGTGGGGTTGTTAACAAATATGCTAGTTTGGATCTGGTAAGTACCATTAATTTAAAAAGTATATATAACCATCATTATGCTAACATCCCTGGCAATTTTAGTTTTACATGTGAAACTGTAATCTCATATCTATTGATATATTTACACTTTGACATATTTAAGATTAATGTCATTGGAACTATGAGGTATGAAGTCAACATTTCCTAGATAACTGTGTAGTTTTCCTGTCATTTCAGAGCAATTCCCACACATACTCTTTCAGATGCCATTTTTAACTCACAGTAAACATGTGAGGAACTGACAAAGGGGAGGGCGTGGTGGAACAGAATGTATCACATCATTTAGCCAGGAAGCAAGGAGAGTGCTGACACCGGAGGCCTGGCCCTTCCCCCATCAGGGCATCGAGGCTAGGAGATATTGCCTCCCACATAGAGGGCTTCCAATTACTTAAACCTCTTTGGAAACACTTCACTGTTTTCAATCTAACCAAGTGAGCAGGATTAAACATTACAACACATAGCTTAGTCTGTTTTGTGTATCTGTCTTTTACTTGGGTTTCTGTGTTTTGCTATCATTTCAAACTTAAAAAAATAAGGTTTCTGTTTCTTCTGCTTTATCTTTTAATTCACCAGATTTTTGTTCATGGTGGTTTTCAGTGTTAGGTACAGAACCCAGGGCCTTGCACTCAGCAGGCAAGATCTCTACCACTCAGCTGAATCCCAGCCCTTCACTTATTTTTCATTTAGGTGGATACATTAAACACATGGGTGTGGGGAGGGCAGGTCATTGCTGCTGCAGTTGTTAAAACACACAAAAAATAACTGCCTCTCGTCTCTATGATTGAATGAAAGAATCTGATTCATTTTCATGCCTACATTCATGTAATAAATCACCTCTGCAATTGAGATAATGAATTTTATTTTGAAGCAGCCAAAGTTTCATATATAGCTAGGAGAAATAATAGATTCCATCAGCTCTTAGCCCAATTTCCACCCCATGGTGCTATCTTGAAAACCGATAGTATCACAACTAGGATATCAACATTGATACCACCACGCCCCTGTATTTCCACGGGCTATACCACTGTACAATCCAAATAGAGATGACGAGTGACTCAGCTTCTCAGACCTATCCAACATGTGATGTCACTGGTTTGTAATTTCTGCTTTCTGGGGTGTAGTGTGTCCCACTGTGGTTTTAGCTTGTTTTCCCTAATGGCTAATGATATTGACCCCTATGTTTACGTTGGCTTTAACCTTCCTTAAATTCTATGGAGAAATGTGTTGTCATGTTGTTCTTCCATCTTATCACTGAACGGCTTGGTTTCTTGTTGAGTTCTGAAAGCTTTACCGACTCTAGGTGCAAGTATTTCATTGGGTATCTGGTTCGCAAGTACTTTCTTTTTCTGCCTTATGTGTCCAGCCATTTTAAGGTTGCATCAGAAGGTAATAAGACAGGAGAAAGGGAAATGAGACTTCTCCTTGGAGTTTCATCCTATGTAGGAAGCAAAAGCTTGCTCTTTTTTTTTTTGGTGTTTGAATTGTAATTAATTTGTAATAAGTTATCAATAATGACAGAACAATGTCATTTCCTGAGGAAATGAAACAAAATACTTCTAAATGTCCCAAATAAGGTTATATGTGCTACACATTGTACCTAAATGATGAGCTTGAAAAATGAATAGAAAAGACACAAGGAAAACTGATATCTCTGGAAATATTTTCACTATAACCAGAAACACAAAAGGGTGAGGGGAAAATTACAAGTCTATATACCTTGCAAATGACCACTCAAGCAGTGCTGGTTAATTAAGGCTATATTTGTTGAAAGCCTGTATATACATATGCAGAGTGCATATGCATATATAAATCTAATTTGCATATTATTTTTAGAAAACTATATGTCTCTGTGGATAGCTTATTAACTTTCTGTATGGTGATATATCACTTATATTATTTAAAGCTTGCCTGAGGATTGAGAAAGCAAAGCCAGCTACAGAGGTCAGGCAATAGTGATAACACAGCCTTAATCCTGGCAGTCACAGAGCTAGACAGTGATGATACACACCTTTAATCCCAGGACTCTGGATTAAGAGGTAGACAGATCTCTGTTAGTTCAAGGCCACACTGACTACACGAAATTGATCCAGTCCCAAAAGAAACATCTCACACAAAGGTGATCTCAACACATGGGATCATATGTCTTTAATTCCAGCATTAGGGAGTTATATAAGACATGAGCAGGGACTCAGAACTAGCATTTAGTCTGAGAGTTAGTCTCTAGCCATGTTGAGGAGAGCATAGTAGCCTGAGTGAACCTGAGGAGCAGTGAAATCAGGAGCAGTTTGAGGATTACCCCTTTGGTCTGAACATAGGTAGAGGTAAAAGCTAGTAGTGGCCAGCTGCTTTGCTTTTCTGATCTTGAGCTTGAAGCTTGAACCCCAATATCTGTCTCTGGGTCCTTTATCGTGTTACTCTTCTGCTTTAGTGAGAAACATAACATAACTACATCTCTACATCCTTACAGGTGATTCTAGACAATTTTTAAAATTAATTAACTACATTCTTTTAGGGGATTAATTTTACCACATTCTTCTGTCTCGCTGTGTGAACTTCCTCTTAATATAATTCAAGTACCTTTATCACATTTATGTGCACTTAAATAGTTCTTAATTGATCTTTATCCGTTTACACATATGGACATTATCCGTAACCCATCACCCATTTATGTAAACAGGTCACTTTGAAGATATGTTATTGTACTTACACTTGATGCCTAAGAAAATGGATGTTGCTAATAAACCCACACAGAGCACACAGGAAGCCACCGTCACAACACACCATGTTCCTAAATGTGGAATCAGAACAGTGACATGAGTTAGAGGAAGCAGTCAAAGATAATGTTGGGATAAGTGGAAGAAGGATTGGCCCCTCCTATTCGAGAAATACAAAGATTTGAAACTTTAATAGGAAAATGAGAATCTTTGCTTAAATTCTCTCAGATTAAATTTATAGCTTGGGATCCACCTGACCTGGAAAATACCCAGTTCAATAGACTTTATACCATATCTCTGTCATCCTAATGTATAATGTTATGACTTTAATAAACAATTACATCAATTTACCTACCTATCTATATGTCTATTTTTTCAATAATCTTAATAATGCCATCTAGGCAACCTTGAATTCTTAACTTCAAGACTCTCCTATCTGTTTTCAGAATCTCTTGAACATAATTCACCAAATTATTTTTATTTTAATAATCAATTTAGAAAATGGGCAGAAAAGGGGAAAAGTGAGTGATGCGGCTTATTAAATTATTCACACTAATCAAAGAAAAATAAAATGTATCCTCATATATTGTGATAGGCCAGATAATGCTTTGAAATGTGACAAAAGAAATTCTGAAGCCAGTACTACACTGGAGATCTGCCATGTGAAAGGTAGCCTCAGGTGGTAAATTTGTAACAAGTCAGTACTAAAGACTAAACCATGTAAATTACTTGGGAAAATATAATAAAACACTTTTAAAGCCCACCCAATTATTCGTTGTATGATACTACATGTGACATCTAGTTGATGAGTCATCAAAGAAATGCATAGAAATGGATAAACATTTATCTATTTGAAATATTTTGTACTGTAGAGTTTTAAAAATAAAGATTATTATAAGATGTAGAAACAGGGATAAAATATTGAAATCATAGCTGCATCAGCATGAATATCTTTTTCCAGTTTTTAAACTTTTTCCTCAATCTCTTAGTATTTGTCAGATAATTTGCTGAGCATTTGATTCAAAAGCTAAAGTAATTACAGTTGTATGATTTCTTTGATCCCTTTTCAAATTTGGGAGAGAGAATATATTACATTTTCAGAGCCCAGTACCCTTTTCTTTTTCACCTTTACTCCCTCATCTATGCCAGAGACTTTATCAGGCATACTAGAATACTATTAAGAGGTTATCTCAGATTATAAGAAACACCTTGGGTTCATCGCAGAGCACAAACAGAAAAAAAATCTAATTTTCTATTAAGCATTTTGAATTTATTACCTGAACATTTGCTAGGAGACAGACATTTCTGAGAGCCCTCTGTGGTTGGACTGTCCCATTGAAGAGAGCAGTATATTTCTTCCTGGTGCATGCTGAAGGTGCTTGGAGAGGTAAAGCAGCCTACATAGGAGCCTGACAGAAATAGCTGCTCTCGTGATTAGGAATATGTTGATACAAAAATAATGGAACTGACTATGCTTTCGAAGCTGTAAAATGCACTGGGGATTAAGGTGCAGGGTAGGGGCATCATCATCCCGAAAGTGGAACTATTAAAGCTTGAATTTAAACATAACTCAATAAAGGAAGAAATGAGAATGTACTGAACTCATAATGGCTGTGATTAAGGTTTACTGTTGCTCTGATTCCCATATGGTAGCAGACGCTGAAGATGAGGTACACAGGATGAGCTTCCATCTGGTGTAGGGCATGAAGCACTAAGATGAGTCAGGGGACAAAGATAAAGGCAGTCCAATCTAGGCAAACCAAGTTGTACATAGCATTTGGATTTTCAAACAAGAAATCTTGGAAAGGATTTCACCCCTAAATTCATTTTTAACCAGTCTATTGGTTAGGATAATACTGACTGCAAAGACAGGTAAACTTCAAAGTACCAGTCAGTGCTGTAAATGTTTAGATATCCTTCATTGTTTGTCCCCAAGGATCGTGGTTGACAGAGAGTTTTCTCCCAAAGGAGGCCTGGGTTATTTCCATCTTCAGGGATATTGGAGTCAAGGGAAAGGGAAAGAGAAGGTGAAAAACACACGTTTGTGATGAGGGAATGTCCTTCTGTATGCGTGTTTCACTTATTGGTTGATGAGTAAAATACTGATTGGCCAGTAGCCAGGCAGGAAGTGTAGATGGGGCTACCAGACAAGGAGAGTTCTAGGGAGAGGAGGCAGAGAGAAGCCGTGAGGGAGATGCCATGCTGCTGAAAGAGTAATGTGCCAGATTATGGGTAAACCACAGCCTCATGGCAATACACAGTTTAATACAAATGGGTTAATAATTAAGAGAGAGGTAGCCAATAAGAAGCCTAAGCCATCTGCCAGACAGTTTACAATTAATAAAAGTCTCTGTGTGTTTACTTGGAAGGAAAGCAGCTGTAGGACCAGACGAGACAGAAACCTCCATCTTCACATTTGTTTCTTGAAAGCCATAACCAAGAAGTGATATGAATCACAGCCTCCCCTATCAATTGCATTTCTGTATTGGTCATAAAGATTGGCTTTGCCTGGGCATCAGCATGCAAAGGTAACTTTATTCTTGGAGGAGGAATGAATTATTTAGTGGACAGATGGCCATTTTCATCACATCCTGTGACTACAGCATTGGTACTGAGAAATTTGATCTCATAGACATCATTTATCTCTAGGCCACTTGTCCTTATGTTCAAAGGTCACTTGTCAGTGATTTATAGTTCATATTACTTACAAAATTGCATCTTCTTTTTTTAAATTTTAGAGTCTCAGTGGATCAATAGTTCTTTATCACACATGGCACACTCAAGAAGTAATGCAAGGGAACTCACTAACAGGATTATAGTTTGGGAAAAGAGGGTGTGGTAAGACATGCACGGCAGACACTGGGGCTTTGTGACCTGCCTCACTAGAGCTAAGGGCTAGGATGCAGAGCATCAGGCCTCACTCACCAAACCAAGAAGAAGAGTGGATCTGAATTATATGTCTGACGTTCCCCTATGCCTCTTAGAAGCTGAGGTTGCCCAAAAAATACACTCAATGAGTTTAGTTTCCTGAGATACAAGGGGTAACTGGTGGGGGACTTTAGGGACAAATGAAAAGGGTCCAGCACATTCTGCCAACATTTTCTGGGCTGGGCTCTGAAAACATAATGACTGAACTCCAGATAAACCTTTGCATGTGCTAAGTTCCACCAGACAAGAAAAGAGGAAGAAACCACCACAACAAATAATACCGCAACTAACCCCGAGCCAGAGCTCCATAGGCAGCTTTCTCATTTCTAGTTTCTCTTCTCGTTTCGTCGGCACTGACACCCACTCCTGATAAATCTTTACAAGTCCTTGGTTTCTCCCAACAAAAGATCCATGTGCTGCTTGTACTGCTGACGCTTTTGTTTGTTTGTTTTAGATAATATTTGTGTTTATCATCCATCGAATGCCTGACAAGTATTTTAAAACCCGATCACAGGAGCTACTTCCTCACTACAGTTCTGTGAAACAGGAGGAAAAGCTAGCTGTAAGTTAGGACTCAAAGAAGTCAGTTCACTTAGCGACTTCAATGCTGAGTGTTTGAATTGAAATGATGGAATGCTCTGATTGTAGGATCTGGGCTGTTTTCATGTTAAGATATACTTTAGGCACGACTACTAGGAAGAAGAGACTTTGTAGACACAGTGTGATTAGTTTCACCTTCTATGTATGTTTAGAAGGGCATTAAATATATTGCCTCTGTTAGCATCTAGGCATACCTGGCCCACCCCCGGAGACCTGATAGAGTCTGTCACCTCTGTGGGCATGCTCAGTACGCAGGCAGTGCACATGTGCTATGCCCCTCCCTTTAAACAGACATAACCCTGTTTCTTCTCCCTCTTCTTCTTCCTCTTCCTCTTCCCAGCCCATGTGTCTCTGCCTCTAAGTCTCTGCCTCTCTCTCTCTCTTTACCTCTCTCTCTGTCTCTGTCTCAGTCTGTCTCTCTGTCTGTCTGTCTGTCTATCTCTCTCTCTCTCTCTGTCTCACTCTCTCTCTCTCTCTCTCTCTCTCTCTCTCTCTCTCTCTCTCTCTCTCGGGGTATGAGGCAGCTCTGCACTGTCATTCTCTCCCTTCTGCCCCCACCCTCCCAATAAACACTTCATGTCTGCATGGCTTGTCTAATCTGTCATTCATAGTGGGGCCTCTTGATTCCCACCTGCCAAGGTGCCTCTTAGGTCATATCATAACACCTTCTAAACCTGTTTATGCTATAGTAATATACAAGTATGTCATTTCCCTCCCTTGCTCATGTATTCCCTCTTCCCTCTCTTTGACTGGATTCCCATAGCTCAGCTTGGTGCTTGGCTGTGAATCTCTGTGCCTGGTTCCATCAATTGCTGGATGAAAGCTCTATGATGATAGTTGGAGTATTCACCAATCTGATTACAGGGGGAGGCCAGTTCAGGCATCCTCTCCACTATCGCTGTGAGTCTTAGCTTGGGTCATCCTTGTGGATTCTTGGGAATTTTCCAAGATCATGATGGCGAAATCTACAGAGACTGCTGAACCAAGTTCATGGAAACTCATGAATTATGGACCTACAACTATGAAACCTCTATGTAACCAAACTAGGTCCTCTGTATGTGGGAAACGGTTGTGAAGCTTGGGTTATCTGAGGGGGTCCCTGGAAGTAAGACAAGGATCTATTCCTGATACATGAGCTAGCTTGTTGGAATCTATTCCCTATGAGGGAAAGCCATGATCAGCCTTAACCCAAAGGGAGGAGATTGGTCCTGCCCCAACGTAATGTGCCAGACTTTGTGGACTCCTTACCTGTTGGGAGGATTGATGGGGAGTTGGTCTGGGGATGGGAGAGGAGGGGTGGGGAGGGAGAACTCCAGTTGGAATGTAAAATGAAATTGAAAATAAATAAATAATATAAAAAATAAATATGTCCTTTCACATGCTGAAGAGATGAAAAAACTCTAAAGTCCAGGTATAGGGTTAATGTTTGGACAGTTTCTGAATTATTAGTTCCTACTTGGTTTCTGCAAAAGACAGTTACATACAAGAAGTTCAGCCCTGAATTCCCAGCTCCAGAGAAAAAGAGAAAAAGCCAAGACTTTTCTTCTTTTGAGACCAAGATCTTGGCATTTGCAATCAAGAGACTGAAGAAGTACTCTTGTTTGTCTGTAGCTCCAAACTGTATTCCTTTACGGAGAGTCTAAAATAAACCAAGGTGCAGATTTGCACATCAGTGCACAGAGCTGTGAAACTAACACTTATTTTGTGAACATCAAATGCTTGATGCTCTGACCATTATTTTACATAATTACATCAAAGTTCATTGTAATTCTCTTCTGGATGAGGGAATGAGCTCACTGCATAGCCCAACCCTTTGCCCCAAACAACATAGGGAGTAAGTGCTAAAGTAATGTTTATTGAAAGGTACTATCAGCTGACTGCTTACAGCAGGGTCACGGGGAGTGTGTGTTAAAAACAGATTTCCTTGTCTCCTCAGCCCTCTGAGTTCCATCTACCTTCATGCTTGAACATTTTCAGTTTGCACAAAGACCTCAACTGAAATGAGCTGTATTCATGTTCCTATTTTCTGACCAGTTAAACAAAGGAAGCTGTGGGGGGAGAAAGTACAACTTTTGCCTCTTATCCTGTAGAGGTGCTTCCTTACAGGTCCTATAAATACTTCTCAGTTACTCAGCAACACCAAACATAGACCCATCAGGAAAAGAAGCAGATAAAACACTCTGCTTCTGCTTCTGTATTCTGGACACTGCTTTGTCACGAAATATTTACTGGTTTTACAGAGCCTGTGTGGTCTCTCTCAAACCCAGTTTCCTTGTGTTGTACAGAGGATGACCACTGTTGAGTAAGGAGAGGTGAACTGGTGAGAGTGAACTATTGTCTCCCAGGATGAAAAGCACAGTTTCTTTTGCCTTGAGTCAGGGACATGCTTGGTGCTGGTCACAGATAATGAACAATGAAGTCATGGGGACCATTTCCATGGAGTTTCTGGTATCAGGAGCCTGAAAATTTCTTGAAAGTATATAAATTATATAGATAATTGAAATCGTATGTTCATTGTACAGATAAGATTAAACTCTGAAGTTTATTTTTGATGAGGAATATAAGATAGGCAATACCATCTCATTTTAGTTTATTTTAGTATACACACACACACACACACACACACACACACACACACACACAGAGCATTTGGAAGACAGAAGAAGGCACCTGGTTTACAAAATGGCTCTAGGATAGATAAGGCTACAAAGGTGAGACCCAGTCTCAAAGATAGATAGATTATGACATAATCTCATAAAGTTTTATGATTAGATATTCATGAACAGAAACCAATGTGTCAGTAAATAAAATGGGATGGAAGAGATTTTAAATTTAGAGACTAGAACATACAAGATTTCACACAGAAAGACACTGACTTTATTGATGAAATTATCAAAGTTCTGAATTTCTTGGTCCTTAGATTAAACAAGGCAGAGAAGGAGAAAGAAAGAAAGAAAGAAAGAAAGAAAGAAAGAAAGAAAGAAAGAAAGGAAGGAAGGAAGGACGGAAGGAAGAACAACTTCTACTATCCCTGTGTCCTGATCCAGCTTTAATTTTATGTGTCTGTTTGAAGGTGCAGTGGATGCCATACAGTGCATGGAAGATAAAAAGAAAGTTAGTGGAAAGTGAAATTCTGAAAAGCTAGTGATTGCTCACATGCTGGGTTTTCATGTGTAGAGAAAGGATCAGATAGGTGACATAGGATGACATAAAAAAGCAAAATAAACAGTTTTATGACTAGGGAATTCTTTTCTCCAGATCTTTTATTGTATAATCAAGCACTTATCTGACATCCTGTTCATCCTTAAAGCAGTTGGTCCATTCTTGTCAGGCCAGCCTTCCTCTCACACATTAAATAATGTCTGTCCTCACAGGAAGCTGGATAGATTTTCCCATTATAAAGATAAGCACAATTCATGTTTTCTCCTGGATTCCCAGAAAGATCAATCCTGCAAATGCAAAGGCAGAGGGCACAGTTTTTTTTGTTTTGCTTTTGAGATAAGTATATAAGGAAGCAAGGGATATGTATGTTTTGCTAATCAAACTGGAGACATGAGGTGGGGAAAAAGCAGCATTCTCATTTTTGAGAAACTCTTTGTCCACTATACACAAGAAAAGTCCAGTAACACAGTGTAAGTCAGGAGAAAGTCAATGAAAGTGCAAGGGGAGTCCAGAGAAGGAGGCAGACCATGCTCTGACATGCCAAAGATTTATGTACAATTCACTGTGGGTCAGTACTGAAAGAAGAGCAGGTTTTACATAAGCAGAGAGGAAATGGGAAGTTCTTACAGAGACAGCAGCTAACTGTACAACATGGGAAAATCCTCTAGAAGTAAGATGGGCTAAATACTTCAGAGCTGAGAACTAACACCAGGTGACTAGTTCAAAAGTTTATCTCTAGTCCCCGAATTACTGTTTACAATGAGAGATGGGAAAATATGTTTAAGACTACTTGACAGACGCCTATGACACCAATGACTTATAAAACTGGCTCCATGATTGAGGCAGAGGAAAGACAGGGTATCTTCTTGTTTTAAAAACCCAAATTCCAGTGAGGAGAAATTGGTAAGGTGCCCACAGATAAGCAGACAGGAAAATGGCAGTGAGAGCTGTGAAGAAATAGAACAGTAAGGAGACAACAGGGCAGGTGTGTGTGTGAAAGGAGCAGGTTTTAGTGGGAGCCATTAGAGTTGATCTCACTGAGGAAGCGGCCTTCAAATAGACGTGACCAACAAAAAAAGAGTTGGTCATGGATTCTAGGAGGGAAAGGGGAATTTGACTCCTTGAGAATTTAGAGAGAACACCACTTCCTTGCAATATTGTGAGCAAGGCAGTAAGCAATGAGAGATAAAGGCCACAGTTTGCAGGAGGTTTGTATGTATTTGTGTGTCCTGAGATTCTCTCCAAGGTAAATAATAAATACATGCTGGCTTAGTTATTTATTTAAATAATGATAGAATTATATACGCTTTGATCATAAATTATGGACAGAGAGAGTGCATTGTTGTGCAGAATAAACAAAAGATACTGAAACTAGTGGTTAGAGAGCTGTTTTGAGAGCCAGCAAGATGGCTCAGTGGGGAAAGGTGCTTGCTGGAAAGTTTGCTGACCTATAATTGATTTCCAGGATCCACATGGTAGAAGGAGAAAACTAACTCACCCAAATAGTCCTCTGACCTACATTCACATACAATGTGGCATGTGAATTCTCAGTGTCCCTCTCTCTCTCTCTCTCTCTCTCTCTCATACACACATACTTAACTTTAAATTTTAAAAATTAAGGAGAGACAGAGCCATATTGAATAACACAACTCAATGAAATGAGGTCATTTGCCTACAATGCCATTAGAAGGGTAGAGACTCATTGTAAGGCATTAGAATTGCCTTGTGATCTAGAATCTACCTGGTTTGTGGAGACCCATAGGACAAAAAGATAATGAAAATAACCTTGATGATAATTATTCTAACCATAAAATAATGGAAAAGATAAATTTATTCTCAAAGCACAAAAGAATCAGGTCAATTTACACACACACACACACACACACACACACGAGAGAGAGAGAGAGAGAGAGAGAGATTGAGAGAGAGAGAGAGAGAGAGAGAGAGAGAGAGAGAGAGAGAGAGAGAGAGAGAGAGAGAGAGAAGTGCCTGGCAGCTACAACCCATAGTGGGGTAGAGAGACATCTCAACTTTCAGGCAACTTGTATTCAACAAGAAAGATGTGACTCAAAGCTTTGAGTAATGCTTTCTAGTTGAGCTACCAGAGACTTACATATTCTTCGGAAGAATTGAGCCATCTTCCCACATCCAGTCCTTATTAGAGTTCTGACGTGATAACCCAATCCAACGGACCGAAGTAGTCCTGTTTGTGAGGTATTCCTGTTGCAAACAAATCCATACAATGGTAAGTGCCTCCACAGCACTGGGAAATGACAGTGACACACTTCACAATAAAGCCTCAAGCAAGCATCTGAAATTACGCATCTATGTTGCTACTGATGGGCTATATTTCACGTATAGGATTTTGCTAGTTTGTTTTGAGATATTTAAAAGTTTACGGAGCACAAGATAAATTGTATTAAATAGATGATAGTCTAGTCTTCCTATGTTTTTATCATGTATTTTTATATTTCCTACCATTTAAAGATTTGAGTTCCAGGGAGACCTCTAAATATGATTCAGTTGGGATGAATGCAACAGCTACAAATGACAGGAAACAAAATGCTGTTAAAATCCCTGAAATTAGGTTCTTGGATTTGATTATCTTATACATGGAAATATTAATCTGTTTTAGTCGCATGAATAGAGAACTATAGATGTCTTTCTCAAAGAAATTAGTAAACAACTTCTATCTTTCCAAATATACAGTAGCCCAAGCTGGCCCCAAACGTGAGATCCTAGCCTGAACTATCACTATCTAAGCATGTACCACTACATCTGGCTCTGATTTACTTTTTCCTGTCTGGTTGTCATTTACTTTTGTTAGTTTGTTTTGTTTTTCAAGACAGGGTTTGTCTGTGTATTCCTGGCTGTCCTAGAACTCACTCTGCAAGCCAGGGCGGCCTCAAATTCAGAGATCTGCCAGCCTCTGCATCTCCTATGCTAGAGTTAAAGGCTGCCCAGATTTTTTTTAAGTTCATGACTTTGGTTTTATTAAGTACATAGATGCAGGTCCCAGAGTGGTTCCAGTATATATGGGTTGACTATTAGATGAATGGACAATCAATCTGTTGGAAAGAAAAGCAAAAGGAAGCCGAATATTTATTATGCCTTCATGCATCCCAGAATAGCACACAAGAATCTACTCTTGGAAAGCAACAACAAAAATAAATGGTTTGAGCTTGTGAGCAGAAGTGTAACACTCGGAATAACACTGCACAGGAGACACTTCAACCTCTCTCTTCCCTAAAGTGTGAGCCACCGACCGCTTTCCATTAATCCATCGATCACTTTTCTCTAAAACATGTCCGTATAGACACATATCCACACTGCCCAAGATGCCTCCTTGCTGGACTTGATGGAAAAATCCAATTGATATTTAACTTTTTTTCTCAAAAAGTGATATTACTTCTTTGTTATATTACAGATTCAGATTTTCAAGTGATGTCAGTTTGGAATGATGGGAGTCATGGCATGTTTCATGTCTCCATGTAATCTCTTTATAATAGAGTTGCCATGCTAGGACACTCCCCTATTTTGACTGAGTAAATGTATTTTTTATTTGAAACTTCTCTATGAACCTGGGATTACATTGAAGGGGCAGAAACTCCCCAAACTGGAATGTATGTGATGGGAGCATCACATGCTGATGCATCCTGTCCGAACCACTGCCCACTTTTGCCGTTATGGAGGCACACACAAATCCAGTCTTACTCAAACACTGCTGTGATATTTTGAAATATTACTAGATTAAATATTTAATCTCTGTATTTGTTATCAGGCTTCCTAAATTTCTCAGAGGAGCACCAAGTGCAAACCATTAAGAAACATATTTAAAAAAAGAAAAGAAAAAGAAACAGCCAGATTCCATGTTTCCTTTGAGAGTTTTTTTCCTTAAGTTCCCAAATGTTTGACACGGGACTCTCCTTACCACAGTCCTCTGGTTCGCAGCCTTCACGAGTGTTGCATTCTGCTCAGCACAATACTGCTTGCTCTCTTCCCACGTTCGGTTTTGTCTGAAGAACCCATAGCAACTGTCTCCGTAGTATCTCCACCTTGAGGCACAGGGACTGCACTTGTGCTCTGAAGGAGAGACCGAGTTTTGAGCTGTCAAAGCCTGGCCACAGCTTTGCTCCGGTGAAGTGTGCCTGCTCTGGTGGGCTTCCCTCCTGTTACCATAACAGACACACAGGGCTTGAAGAGACGACGTTTCCAACCCAGACTTACCATAAGTGTTCTTTGTCTTGAGCTCTATTTGCCAAATCAACTCTTGGCAGAATTTCTTGGCCAGCTGTTGCAGAGTGGCTGAGAGGCTTTCCTTCTCCGTTAGTAGGTACCTCTGCTGTGTAACTGCTAAATGTAGAGAAGAGACAAGTTACCCCAGGGTCTGTCTCAAGGTCAAAAACATGATGGCAGGGTTCTTCAGTGAACTTTCCTTTCTATAAACCTGCCAGTAGTTGAAGAGTTCACTGAGTACATAGGAATAAATGAATACTGAACAATGACATATAAAGAACCAAGCGAGGGATGCATAAAAGAGCGTGCAAATTGACAACGAAAAGGACCTGAGGTGAAAACACATGGCTAAGGCAGCTGATCTGATATTTCCTAAGTGGGCTTCACAGAGATGAGAGAAGCCTAACATTGGTGTTCTGTTCTACATATAACACTGAGTTAATCCACCTAAGACTGCATGGTGGAATGGCTCTTCTAACTGTACAGAAAGAAGTTCATTGAGATGTACCAATTTTCAGTCTGCTTCATTTGGCTGCGTGGTTTCTTAAGTTCTTTATGAAAATGTTTTAAATTTTAAAAAGTAGTTAATTAAAACATGAAAAAATACACATTATCTCTTATGATGTTTAAAACTCTTGTATATCCATGTAAATAAAATATGATGAGTAAAGGCTTCTAAAATATATTAAAAACAAGAAAACAAATGAATTAGCAACACAAATTATGGTATGACCTCATAAAGTCTTATGATTAGGTATTCATGAACAGAAAACCAATGTGTTAGTAAATAAAATGGGATGGAAGATATTTTAAATTTAGAGACTAGAACAAATAAGACTTCACACAGGAAGACACGGGCTTTATTGATGAAATCAGCAAAATTCCAAATCGCTTGGTCCTTAGATTAAACAAGACTGAGAGGAAGAAAGAAAGACAGCCTGGGTCCATACTGAGCCTCTTAAATGCTAACAATACATTCTGAAAGTAATTATAACTAAGGAAAAATAAAAAAGATCCATATCGGAGGAGCGAGTTCTCCCTTCTGAGTTTTCCTTTGCTAAGGCTGCATCCATAGCTGTGTGCAGGGCAATCAGAATAGGTGACAAACAGACGAGACAATTAGTTAGCTTAGTAGACTATTCCAGGAACTCCTGGGGGTATGGCTTTCCTCAGATCAAAGCCCTGGCGAGTAGCCAATACTTACACATGATGCCGAGAGCCACCAGCCCAACAACCAGCCCCATGGATGACATCAGCAGAATTAGAGCTATCACACGCCACCATGAAGAAGCAGAGTCAGCTATGGGAGCACAATAAAGATAGGTAAGAAAAGATCTTCAGGCCATCCTGGGCTTCTCAGGATTTTCCAAGTAAGCTGTGTTTGGGAGAGCAAACTTACAGCCTCATACACAGGTCATGGAGGCAGAAGGATCAGGAGTTCAAAGCCAGCCTTGACTACTGTAGCAAATTCAATGCCAGTCTAGGCTCCATGAGACTCTGTCTCAAAATCCAACTAACTTGAGCTAGTGAGATGGCTTAGCAGATAAAGTACTCACCACATTAGCCTGCCAACCTGGGTTTGATTCCTAAAATACAGAGTGGAAGAAAAGAACCTACTTCTGAAAGCTGTCCCCCGACCTCCACAGGGCACATGACACATGTACAACCACTCATACCCACACAAACACACAAGTATGGTTGCTCTCCTGTGCACACACACATACTCACACGTGCATATACGACACAATGCACACACATGCACACACGCGCGCACACACACACACACACACACACACACAATTAAAACAACAACAACCAAAAACAGTATTGGTGGATATTTTGCCTTCGTTCCCTTGGTGGCCATCCGCAATGAGAATGACTTACTTTACACCGTTCACCCATCTCCATCATCTCTGCTCCCCATAGATAATTCTCTATACATTCTAAAACATAACTGCCAAGTCCACATGTATTTCTCTGTTTCTCTCTCTGTCTCTGTCTCTCTCTCTGTCTCTCTGTCTCTCTCTCTCTCTGTGTCTGTCTGTCTGTCTATCTATCTGCATCCTTAATCATATAAACAATGACTTTCATAGAAGACAAGTGAAGAGTTTTATTTTCTGGTGTTCAGAAATTTGAAATTGTTTTCAAAAAGGTGAAAAAAACTTTTTATTTTATATTTTACATAAAATGTTTACATATTAAAGAACACTATGACCCTTTTTTTCAGTTTTCAAGACAGGGTTTCTCTGTGTTAACAACCCTGGCTGTCCTGAAACTTGCTCTGCAGACCAGCCTGACCTTGAAACCACAGAGATCCACCTGCCTCTGCCTCGCAAGTGCTGGCATTAAAGTCGTTCGCCACCACCTGTTGGCATGACCCAATGATTTTATATTATTTTAAACAGAAGGAAAATGAAAGAGTTCAGATTACAAAAACCTTCCCTCCAGAATTTTTTTAAAAAAATATTTTTCCAAGTGAGTCATTCAACAAATGTATTTATTCACAACCAGTTCCCATCATACAAATGGAATTTGTGACCAATGGAATTTAAAATATGAAGACATTTGTCAGGCATTAGAGTTTTCATACTGTCCTTCCCTTTGTCCCATTAGCTTCTTACACCCAGCATTGCATTCTAATAGTCATAGTACAAAGCCCTCTCTTCTATCGTTGTTGCCCTTATTCTCATTATGTTTGTAGAAGCCTTGGTAGGCCTCATTTAGATGCTTCAGAGAAAGAGTATCATTCAGGAGAACACAAATAAAATTAAGCGGCATCACTAGGGGATAGAGGGGGAGAGAAAGTCCAAATTGCTGAATGACCCTTCTTACCTGAGCTCAGAGTTGGTTTTCGGGGCTTAATGTTCAAAGTGATGTATCCGTCTTCATCCTGCATGGCTCCCCTTGAACTGCAAGTGAGCTCAGAGTTCAGTGAGTCTGCAGAACTCACTCAGTGTCCACTCTTATCATTTCAGTGCCTGCCAGAGTGGGTCTCCGTCTCCTGGCGCTGTGGAGCCATGTACCATCGGGACACTTGGGTTTTGTTTTGTTTTGTCTTGTTTTCCAGGAAGCCCTTTCATGGATGTTCAGAGATACGTGGACTTGAACCTAAAAACAAAAATAATAATAACTTGTGGTGAAAGAGTAGATGCGGGGCTCATTTCCTGCTTTCTTATCTTCAACACCGAGTAAAGGGATGTTCCATCGTGAGTATCCTGTCAAAGAACAAAAGTTCACGCTTCATCTTAACCCTAGGAAAGCTGAAAATGTATCACATAAGTGAACTGTTTACTCATGGGTAAAAATACCCGTAGATGTATGGCAAATCACATGGTGACAGCAAATTATCAATTATTGCATCTGGTGCTAAATTGATGCTTTTAATTTTGCATTAAAAGGGACCACTCCTCACAATGGCCTAGAATTCACTCAAATTCTTGCATCTAATGTGAGTCAGTTTATTTTTTTAAAAATTGAAGATTCCACCTATGGTGGACCTGAGATCTCTTAGACCTAGGCACTGAAGGAAAAAAATCAAATAATTACAGAACTTGTGATGTGATATTTCACTTCAAAATGGATTTCTTGGATTTAAAAAAATATCTAAATTTCAATGACATTCTTTAATTTTGAGTGTGGTTTTCCTCAGCAAGCGAACTGTATGCAGAGGGAGCTGTTTTCTCTAAAGCCCTTTTAATCAGAGTGCAATTCATCACTCTGCTCTAAAGAAATGGGCAGCAGCTACAGGAGCACCACACAGAACTAGCTAAGGTGGTTATTGTAGCAATATTGGTGTGAATGCTACCGATTTCAGTGTTAGGATAGGACTTACATAATATTATATCAGGGAATTCTGCTGATTATCCATGGCCAGTAAAGCATCCTGACCTCAAAGCCTCTGGTCCTTGACATTTGTCACAGAAGTGATCACATCACTGCCCTTCTGCTTTTAGGAGAATCCAGTCTCTGTCTTTCAGCATGGGGACCGCACAGGACTTTCTGGAAGGTGTCTGCTCGCCTGTGTTCCCTTTGACATCTTTTACATGTTTTCATTTCTTTTTCTCCTTGCTGTCTACTTCACTCGGGATTCTTTGTCAATTTATTGAAAGGGTGCTGCATTTTGAAATACCTTTTTCCTACACTCCTCATATGATTCCACAAAGACAACCAACTATTCAGCTATGGCTGCTGCTGTTTGCACAGCTTCTACCTCAGCTGAAGAGTCTTCCTTTCCCTGAAAAGGGGTGAGAGATAACTCAGTCTTCCAGCAAAGCTTGGGATCAGCTAGAGCTCCTGCTTCCTTTATCCATATCCATTGCAAACTGAAAAAAAGAAGGTGTTTCCTTTAGTGCCTCGCTTCAGTGTTTTACCCAACTACATACAGAAACAGTGCAATATTATAGAATGAATAAGTTCAGCTTAATGAAGAAAAAAGCATGTACAGAGCTATAATTCTAAAGACACTCTATCCAGTAATGTTTTACTCCATGTTTCTTACACACGAAATTAACCCCTTTGAAAAATTTAATCAGGTAAATTAAACTGAATGCGTAATTGTGAACTCCAAGGGCATAGGGAATGATGGTACATGTTTTTGTATTAAATATTGTAAACCTTAAGTAATTAAAAATAATAATTAGCTTGCGTTGTTTAAGTTTCCAAATATTCCGAGTCTTGGGCAACTGGATTAATCATGAGAGAGTCCTATTTATTCCTATAAACCAACAGGGGATCAGGCTTACTTTACGTTACAGGTCCATTACTTCATGGGACTGTACATTCAGCATCAGAAGAAGACATAGGTGGGTGGGCCTCAGACCCTGAGTCTCAGACCATAGGATGACACTCCTTTCTGTAGCCAGGGTGAAAGAATTCTACTGGTTCTTTCCCCTTTCTCATTGGAATTTGTCACTGCTGTTTGGTTCCTCAGTTACTCCAGTCACAATCTTCTCTTTAGATCCAGAGTTTGCCTTTATGTGCATCCTATCCTCCATCCTCCAAGCACAGCATTTGGTGTTATGAGCCTAAAACACAAATGTGGAGAACTGCAGGGTCAAAAAAGTCTCCAAAGGCATTTAAACTTAATTTTACTCTCTTACATATAATATGAATGCAAACTAAACTATGTAGGAAAAAATAAAACTGAGAAGTGAAGAGAAAAATAGATTAACAAAATTTTTCTTCTTTCTTTTACTAAATTCAGAGTCTGGATAGATATTTCTTAGCTGCACTGCAAAACCTTTAATGACATTTCTTATTTCCACTTGAATATTTACCTCCTCTTTTATTCATTCTAGAAACAGTAACAAAAAGAAAACAAAAAACCAAGCCGTTCCTTCAACATAACCTGGTGACATTCTAATTTAGAATAAAAACTCACCTATATGTGAAATCTAAAAGCACTATTATATGAATTTTATTTATTTATTTTCACTCAAGTATCTAATCCATACTGATTGTCTACAAGAAGCTAGTTCTTAACGTTCATGGAGACGGTGTGGCACTGGCCCTCAGGAGCACAGACTTGCAATTGGACTAGATCATCTTTGTTTTTGACATTGATAATGTCTTCCTCAAACCCACTGCCCATCGGGTCACACTCCTGTCCCTTATTCACACATAGTTATATTTTTTCCATTTAATTTATTTTCTCTTTTTTTTGTGTGGCATTGGGGATCCAACTCCAGAGTCTCGTAAGTACCACACTAGCACTGTAACCACTGAACTACAATTCAAGATCCCATATTTAAATTGTTGCATTTATCCCCAGAATGATGTGTTCTAGTGATTGACTAGCATACAGTTATCACACAGTCAATATGTGTTGGATAAGTAGGCGATTATACACATGAAAACTTTATTAAGAATTTGGGGATTTTCTATGACCACATTTAAAAAGTGACAGCATCTCCCCAGGTTTCACATGCTTTTATCTCATTAAGATGCCTTCCAAGTTTCTGTGTTGTCTAGATGCATCACATGTTTTTATGGAAGAAGAATGGGTAACGGATCACAGAATCCGTGTGTCAAGGTGTGGATGTGACTAGAAAGGAAGGGAGTGGAGTAAACTTGTGGCTAAGACTAATCAAGATACAGTAGCAGTCAGGGGCTGTGGAGAGAGACAGACAGTAAGTCAGGAAGCATTGACCAAAAGAACATAGAAAGAGTACTTTGAAGCTGATGATCAGACAATTTCCCTCCGAAGTGTAAGGCCTTCTACCAACGCATTCCTATCTGCCCCCAACCCCCAGTTCCGCTCCCTACCCTTCACCCCTCAGCTGCCCATATTAAAATTGCTGGCTCACTTTTGGCTTATTAACTTTGTGCACACAAAGGAAATGTTGGTTTTCTTTGGAAAATGACAGGATTTCCTGTTGTGGGAAATAAAGCATAATTAACATGTATTCCTTTGTTTTCGGGAACCTTAAATACGTGGATTTAAATGAGTTTTATTAAAAAGTTGCAGCATTTACACTAATTATAGGGCAACTGAAGCAGAGCCCTTGGTTACATAACAGAGAAAATGAAAATGAGAAAGAACACACAGTGGGTTGCAGCCATCATGTTAAGATTACCAGGAGCATGAATCCTATCTAAGTAAAATGTTATTTGACAATCAAATGGCAGATAAAAATCCCAAGGAAAGGCAAAGTCACAAAGAATAGGAAGGGACAGGGAATGATTTTTGGGCAAGGAAAACACGTGGATAAAGATATGGGCAGTTGAGTAACTTTGGTGTAATTGAGTAAAAACCCATGGTTAAGAATGTTTTAAGCGGAGCTTCATGCCAGACTGCTGTGAAATACAAAGTGTTAGGTCACAATGAAACCTACACGGCAGAGATAATTAACCTATCCTCTCTCTAAACCTGTACATCATCATCACTGTGACTGTCCCTGCCACTGTACTGTTTTCTGGGGTCAAACAGTCAATGGAGCACAGTAGTTGTGTATGGGTGGTGGTGAACACACTAATAAACAAGCAGAGAGCAAGATAATGTCTCACCATCATGCTGTGAAGGGGTTGGGCAGTGAGATAGCTCAGTAGCCAAAGTGCCTGCTGTCCAAGCTGGAGGACCTGAGCGTGATCTCCAGAACCTACTTAAAAAAGCAGGAGCTGTGGCGACCGGGAAAGAGACCAGGCATAAGACAAGCATATCCCTAGAGCTTGTTGGCCAGCTAGCCTGACCAATCAGTGACCTGCAGAGCAATTAAATCTCTTATCTCAAAAAATTAGGTGGGGAACTACTGAGGAAGATACTAGATGTCACCCTGTAGCTTTCATATGTGTGTGTGTGTGTGTGTGTGTGTGTGTGCACGTACACACACATGAACACATCCATATACCATGTACAGAGCTGCACATGCAATGCTCTCAAGGAAAATAAGCCACTATAATAGAATGTAATTGGCTGAACTCCTTGAGTTGGTTTAATCAATTTTCACAGCCCTTTAGCATCTGTATAGGTTCCTTCCACTTTAGAATTACCTATACTAGATAAAACTTACCTCAGCTATGGGGAAGGGGGAGTGATGGCTGCTTCTATAGGGTTTTTATCAATTATCATTGTAGTAACTATTATATGTATACAAATTTTACTAGTAAGGAAATTAGACAGGCTTGGTAGTGAATGCCTGTAATGTCATTAATATAGAGAGTGAGACAGGAGGATAGTAAGTTTGAGAGTTGTCCAGACAACACAATGAGATCTTGTTCAAAACATAAAACAAAATGCACATAACTGAGTGGTTAATTTGCATGCAGAGGGTCACAGGGTAGTAAGTTTGAGTCACATTCAAAACAATGAGAATTACTTGATAATTCTTTATTTAAATCAAGATAGCTTACAACCAGGTTTATAACTGAATTCCATTCTCTATTCATCCTATGTCTCCTCCTTGTGGCCATTTTTATTTCTGTCTGAGTTTGTTTTGTCTCTGTTTCCTTTGGGTCTTTGGTACCTCTGTCTTTGACCATTAGTCAATCACAGTTCCCTCTCCTATCTCTCCTCCCCTACCCTATCACATTCCCTTTCTGTTCCCAGGGGAGGGTGAGGTCTTCTATTGGGGATCTTCAAAGTCTGTCATATCATTTGGAGCAGGGCCTAGAGCCTGCCCCATGTGTCTAGGCTGAGAGAGTATCCCTCTATGTGGAGTGGGCTCCCAAAGTCAATTTATGTGCTAGAGGTAAATACTGATCCATTACCAGAGGCCCCATAGATTGCCCAGGCCTCTGAACTGACTTCCACGTTCAGGGGGTCTAAAACAGTTCTATGTTGGTTGCCCAGCTATGAGTCTGGGGTCCATGAACTGCCCCTTGTTCAGGTCAGCTATATCTGTGGGTTTCTCCAACCAAGTTTTAATCCCTCTCTGTAACAGGATTCCAGGAGTTCAGCTCAGTGTTTAGCTGTGGGTGTCTCCTTCTGCTTCTATCAGCTACTGGATGAAGGCTCTAGGACAGCATATAAGGTAATCATCAATCTCATTATTGGGGAAGAACATTTAATTTTTCATGGGTTCTGACAATCAAACTAGGGCCCTTGTGTTTGTAATTCAAGAACTTTGAGGACTGGGATATCTGTTCAATTCTGTAGTACAACTGGGAGCCTCCAGACACTTTGATCACTCCATCAATTTTCAAGGTGCATAGAAAGGATCATGAATGAATCATGTATGAATATTCATGTCTGAAGATCATGCACAAATGTTACTGAAGAGCATGTTATGGCTGTGTGTTCCTGTACCTCCTGGGGAGTAGGCATAGCCCATTCTGGAGACCTGTGGCTAATCCCATCTTTACCCAGACACAGATCCTGGAAAGACGTAGATAACCTCCCAGTAATCTGAAAGTATAAACCCACACCAAATGTAGACCAAATATCCAGTACAGACCAGTTATCTAGTCTCCTCGTTCCTCTGCATAAAGGAAAACTTTAGAGAAGTTTGAAACTTTTGCTCAGGTGTGACTCCCCAGTTTTTTCTTGGAAGGACTAGGGCTGCATCGCAGTGGTAAATCTCTTGGACTGCGTACTGAAAGCTCTGGTTAGCAATGGAAAGAAACTATTTTCTAGGATTCTGTGGTAGTTTGAATAGGAATGGCACGCATAGACTCATCTATTTCAATGTTTGGTCATAGGAGAGTGGCTCTCCTTGAGAGGGATTTGAAGGAATGGCCTTTACTGGAGTAGGTGTGGCTTTGTTGAGGAAGTGTGTAATTGGGGGTGTGGTATGAGGTTTCAGAAGTGTCTCTCTCTTCCTGCTGCCTCTGGATCCAGATGTAGAACTCTCAGCCTCTCCATCATCATGTTTTTCTGTATGCTGCCATGATAATGATGGACTAAACTGCTGAAACTGTAAACAAGCCACAATTAAAGGCTTTCTTTTATAATAGTTGCCATGGACTTGGTGTGTCTTTGTAGCACTAGAGCAACAACTAAGACAAGTTCTGAGTTAGTT
This sequence comes from Mesocricetus auratus, assembly GCF_017639785.1. Classification (NCBI taxonomy): domain Eukaryota; kingdom Metazoa; phylum Chordata; class Mammalia; order Rodentia; family Cricetidae; genus Mesocricetus; species Mesocricetus auratus. Next base: position 541,672 of record NW_024429187.1, on the reverse strand, counting down.
TCCTACTGCTGACAAGTAACTACATGTTCAGCGGGTTAACAGCATGTGTTATACAGGTCTGTGGTTAAATGTCTGACTTGGGTCCTTTGGGAGAGTTCCAAGGACAATGTGCTTCTGTGCTTTTCTTCTAGCATATGTCCTTTGAGTGCTAATTGCCATTCATCACCCATCAATTAGTATCTTATTTAATATTGTCATAAAATTCACAGATCATCTGATAAAACTTCTTCAGTGTTTGAAATGTTTAAAGATTTTTTGTTTTATTAAGTACATTCAGGTGATTCAACATAATCTTACCTATTTTCCCTATGAACGTCACATTCAGAAAGACAAGCTTAGGGTATTTCTACCCATAACAAATTCCTAACAGCAATTTACTTCTTTGTATAGTGTAGTAGTTGTTTTTTTGTTTGTTTGTTGTTTGTGTGTTTGTTTAGTTTTTTGAGACAGGGCTTCTCTGTGGCTTTGGAAGCTGTCTTGGAACTAGCACTTGTAGACCAGGCTGGCCTTGAACGCACAGAGATTCACTTGCCTCTGCCTCCTGAGTACTGGGATTAAAAGCATGTGCCACCAACGCCCGGCCTGTAAGTTTTATATTTAAAAATGTATGGCATAATTAGAAATAGACACAGCCTTTAAGACAACTGTGAGCTCTAGGAATGAGCTAGTTACTTTATTTGGGAAGAGAGCAATCAAGAAAATACCTCCATCAGATTGCCTGTAGGAAAGCCTATTCAGTATTTCCTTGATCGGGGATTGATATGGGAGTGCCCAGGACACTAAGAGCAGTGCAGCCCCTGGGCCTCTAGTACAGGTATAGAAGAAAGCAGGTTAAGTAAATCACAGGGAACAAGTCGCTAATCACACTATTCTGAGGCCACTCTTTCAATTCCTCATTCCTGGTTTCTGACTTTAGTCTCTGTCCTGACTTCCCTTCATGATGAACTGTGAGCCTTAAGCTGACAAAACCCTTTCATCCCCAAGTTATTTCTACTCATGGTCTTTCATTACAGAAATAGAAAGCAGACTAAAATGATGGTTTTTGTAAATAAATGACTGTAGTGTATGTGTGTGTGTGTGTGTGTTTGCAAACCAGAGTTTTTTTGTTTTTTTAATTCTACACAATAGACAGAATGGCATTGTCATAGTTAGGGTTTTATTGATGTGAAGAGACACCATGGCTCTGGCAACCCTTGAAAAGGAAAACATTTAACAAGGGCTGGCTTACAGTTCAGAGGTTTAGTCCATTATCATCATGTTGGGAAGCATGGCAAAGTACAGGCAGACATGGTGCAGGAAAGACAGCTGAGAGTTCCACATCTTGATCTTCAGGCAACAGGAAGTGAACTGGCTTGAGTTTCTGAGACCTCAGAGTCTACCCCCTAGTGACACACCTACTCCAACAAGGCCACATCTCCTAATAGTGTCACTCCCTATGGGCCTATAGTCATCATTTTATTCAAACCACCACAGCCATCTACTATTGTTGACTAGTGTCCATGACCCATAGTTAAAACATTTAGTTTTGCAATGTAAATCATTGTAAAGTGACCTTACTCCCAATTTGTAGGAAATAAAATTCAGATATTTTATGTCTAAGACAGGGAATGTAGATATAAATTATATTATCACGGTTTTTAAAATAAATATAAATGAATGGTAGCTTAAAGAGATTTCAGGTCCTGTGACCATCTAGATATCCTTGCAACTCGGGTCCACACATATCTGATCATTTCTGACTGTTTACAGCTGTGACCATAAGCACCCTCTGATTATTCATGCTGAGAAGATGGCATGTTTTCTGTTAGAGTTTTGTCTGTCCTGTGAGCAATGGCTGCGAGCTGTCCTCAAGGTTAAAAGAAGTGTAAGCATGCCTTTAGCTCATTCTGCCTGCTTTTTATCACTTGCAATGCAGCGAGACATTGCTGGAAAAGTTTGTTCTGAGTTTGTACTCAACCAAACCAACAGAGGGCACTCCTTCCCATACCCAATTTAGGCACACTGTAACTTCTCCCCCATGCCCCCATGCTTCAACCCCTCTCTATTGTCAATTCTCTGTCTCTGTCTCTGTCTCTGTCTCTGTCTATCTCTCCCTCTCTTACACACACACACACACACACTTATTACGCTTCTCAGGCATATATGACACAGCTCTTCCTGCCATGATTCTCCTTGATAGCTGGTATGACTGAGGACAAACTAGACCCATTGTAGGATTAACTGTCCTTACATACAGGCAGGGAAGAAAACAGGGTTGTTTATTCATTCTTTAAACATCCAAAAGTATCATGGGAATTCCTACATGAAGCCTTCACTCTTGCTTGCCTGCAAACACATCATCTTGGCTTCACAGCAAGGAACAATGCACTACAGTTGGAAACTGGCAACATTCTAACTCTTAAGGAGGGTTTGTGATTCATCTCACTTTCCCCACAGAGAAACTGACTTTCTCTGTCCTCACAAAGGAGAAATAAGGAGTATCTTTTGTCAGTTATTTGTCTGTAAAAGCTCCTAGCCTTGAAAAGGAACTGCCTGTACTGAGCCTGAAGATATTGCAACATTAATTTATAGACTCACTTTCTCCTGCAATGTCTGATGAAGTGACCTATGCAACACTTATGCTTCAGGATTCTTCAAGAGTGAGAAGTAAACAGGATGGAAATAACCTAAGAAAAGAAGGTAAGAGCTTAGATGAAGCACCCTATCTATAGTCTTTGGAATGACAGGTGTTAAGCGCTTCGAGATGCGGGCTTTGACACTGAAGCGGAGGGAGAGGGTGCAATATAATCCACAAAATAGAGACAAACAGTCCTAGATGTGTCAGCAGAGTGAGTGTCCTTAAGAGAATATATGGGGCTTTCAAGACCAGTGTGAATTGTATGGAATCACTGTCATGAAGCTTTTCACTGTAGGAAAAAAATTAATGGATATGTCAGAGACTGGGTCTGGGAGTGAGAGATTCCTATTTATAGCCATCCTTGACTCTTATGTCTTGTCAGCAATATCAGAGAAATGTTTTTCTAGAAGCCAAAAAGGATTCTTAAATATGTAGAGGAAGCTCTGCTAGTGTGTGGTATAATTTGCGGAAGAAGTCAAGTACAGTTAAATCTCAAGTGAACAAGAGCTAGCTTTTTGTCTTACGATGTTTTTAATTTAAGGTCATTGGAAACCCAGGTATAACTTGGAGCATTTTTCAATAATAAATGCTATCTATGCACAGCTTTATTGAAGTGTAGTTGTAAAATAAATAATATCACCAGTTTTGCAGTTATGTAGATGGGAACGCTGAGTCTCAAAGAAGCTAGGTAGTTTGTCTAAGTTTCTACAAGTGTGTGGTGGGCAGAGTCTTCCAGTGTGGGCTCATTCCCTTAGGCCCAGCTAGCAGACATGACAAGTCTCTAGAGTAGGACATCACTGAATACAGAAGACTGTCTTCTTCTCTTCCAAAGTCCTAGAATTATATGAATTGTTTTTTTCTGCTTTTTGGATTTTCTGTGTGTGTGTGTGTGTGTGTGTGTGTGTGTGTGTGTGTGTGTGTGTGTGTTCATCAGGGAGAGGATATACAGTAAACAGCATAGAGTTTGTGGTCTTTACTAAAGGTGAGATGATTATGCATCTCTGTCTTGTTCTGTCTTGTAATTCTCATTCTAATTTTTGAGGAAAGGGGTCATGTGACTATCCTACATGTGCTACCATACTCACCTAGAAAAAAGATTGTGTGAATCAAGGAAGAGGAGGGTGACAGATATTTTCATGACAAACATGGTCCAAGAGTTGCCTGCTGGTTCTCTGGGCTATTTGCAGACTAGACTATACATTTTCATCGAGGGTTAATTTACTATTTATAACAGTATAAATAATGTCTTAAAAGTTATTTAAAAGTATAATCTACCTTTATAAGAAAAGTAAACCATCTCCTTTTGGAGATTTGTGCCTTAAAATTCAGGGTCTCTGCTGTTGCCAGCATCATTCAAGAGTACTCATTTCCACACCTCATTCGCAAAATCAGTGGACTTGAGGAAGAAAGATGGGGGCTAATTTTAAAAATAAAAAAAACAAATTAAGAGAAATTCACTCTTAAAATGGGGAGCTGAGGGGGGACCATCTCATGTTTCATATTAGCAATTTCTAAACAGTGTTAAAAAACAAGGGAAATTTTTAATATTGAGACACTTCCTCAGTGGGAGAAACAGCCCCGAGTGTAACACCATGCTATGGTTCTATTTGCTCATCCTCTTTTGGCTTCCAGAACACCCAGCTCAATCCTCCATTTGGCGAGGAGCTGCCTTGAGTCTGATGACCCTCTGCCTGTTGCTGGTGACAGGACTGGTGACCTTGGGGATTATATGTAAGTGAACTTGTATTAAACAAAAGATAAGCAGTTATTTAAAAGAAAAAACTTGTACAATATGCAAATCCATGAAAGACATAGTTCTAGCATGCAAATCTTCAAATAACTTCTGCTACCCCAGATCTGCTCCATTCTCCACCACACCTTCAAAGAGCACTAACAAGGGGCCTATTTTACTGCTATGGGAATTCAAGCCCCCCCCCCCCCTCCCCAGTAATTTTTGTCTTTTGATGAACTAGATCACACTGTGAGGAAGACTCTTCTTAGTAACTGGTTAAAATTGAGAAGCTCATTTCTGAACAGACAAACCCATTTGTTATTCTCAGTTAAAAACAGGAAAGCAAGCTAGAGATGTATTTGCAGAAGGACATGAACGTCATTTACCTTGAAATTTAGCAGAAGGCTAACTAAATCTGCTCACCCATGGCCTTCCTGGGGGGAGAGAAAACACTAAAGTGGCAGCAACAACCTTACTTGCCTGAATGAGGAAAAACACATAGAGAAGGAAGAGAGGGGTGTGAATTACAACATACCTGGAAGAAAGAATTGAACCATCTATGTGTCTCACAGTGGAAGCCACTCTCTAGCAGACCCTAAGAGAAGATTATCTTGATTCATATGGACAGGGTAGGGTACTGTGCATTCTAGTACATGGAAAGACATCCCCTGAGGGATGATAGAAGTCCTTCTGTGCATATTTTTGTCTGATTGGTTAATAAATAAAGCACTGTTGGCCAATAGGGAAGCAAGATAGGTGGGACTGGGACTAGGAGTTGAGGAGGATTCTGGGAAATGTAGTCAAGAGTGGGGAGTCGCCATGTGATCCTGGGAGAAGAGGTCACAAATCTGGCATTCTCAGTAAGATAAGACCTTACAAAAATATGTATTATTATGGGTTAATAATTAAGTCAGAGCTAGCCATTAAGAAACCATAGCAAATGGCCAATAGCTTCATAATTAATATAGCATCCTGTGTGTTCATTTGGGACTGACGTGACTCTGGGACCAGGCTGGGGGGAAGAAAACATGTTTCTTATGGTGCCCAATGTCATTTGCATGAATTTCCATGTAGAATGACAAAAGCTTAAAAGGGATTTTTAGAAACAAAGGAAGAGAGACTAGCACAGCTTCTTAGTAGCAGCATTTTCTCCAGTGGGCTTTGTTTTGCTAGAGACAAGGAAAGACTTGCATAACCACTGCTGGAGGTAAACTTACATCTACCATCTTGGAAAGACAGCAGTTAAAACAGCCACGGCTTTGATTTTTAGCAATGTTTTCTAGCAGATAACAGACATGTGGTCAGAAAATCATAAAAATTTAGAGTAAAGTGAGATTCAGATAAAGTAAAACCTCTAAAAGTTATATGGTATTAAAAAATACATGTAGGCTTGGAAGAGAAAAAGAAACCGGATAATGGCTGGGTGTGGTGGCACAAGCCTTTAATCCTAGCACTCCAGAGGCAAAGGCAGGTGGATTTCCCCCACAGAAAAACCCTGTCTCAGAGAAAATAAATAAATAAATAAAAGTAAAATAAATAGAGTAATAATAATAATTAGATAAGTTAAAAAAACATATAAAGATGGAAAATACACAGAGAGTCTCAGTAAGACAAGACATTATAAAAATATATATTAGTAATTATGGGTCAATAGTTAAGTCAGAGCTAGCCATGAGAAACCATAGCAAATGGCCAACAGCTTCATAATTAATATAGCATCCTGCGTGTTCATTTGGGATGGACGTGTCTCTGGGACCAGGCTGGCGGGAAGAATGCAAGGTACAGAGGGTATATACATTATAAAATATAAAGTATGAGGGTGTTTTGGTCAGCACCCATTTGCAGGTGATTCATAATCAAAAGAGTTTATTGGAAGATGCTGTATAATTTACTGTTTCTTGTTGATGTGACAAAAAAAGCAGCTTAAACAAGGAAAGGTTTACTTTGGTTCATGGTTTAGTTAAGATGGAATACAGTTCCTCATGGAACTGGCGTGTACGGTAGTTGATCGCACTACTTCAACAGTCAGAGAGCAGAGGGAGATGAATGTCACGTTCAGCTTGCTTCCTCCTTTTATTCAGTCTAGGTCCTCAGACCAGGGGATGGTGCTATTGACACTCAAGGGGGTGGAGGGAACTTCTTATTTCAGTGAAATTTCTCTGGAAATGCCCATATAAACACATCCCGAAATTTGTCTCCTAGGTGATTCTATAGCCTGCCACATTGACAATAAAGATTAATCATCATAGACACTAATGTCTCCCATGCTCTATTCACTTATTTCCTTATATGAAAGGCTTCGTTGGTAGTTATTATTTGGAAATATGAACACAGACTATTCATCTTGTTCTTAGGAAATGAAATCTGATACTCCTGTTGAGGTAACAGATACTCAGTAGATACTGTTAGGAGAATATGTAGCTTATCTTTTAAAAGATGCATGCCCCCAAAACAAATGAAAATAAAATCATGTTGCTGCATCATGAAATGCACTGTAATTTTCTGTAAAGTGCAACGCTTTTGTTGCAGTGGTTGCTACATGCAGTGTGCTAATGAATCACTGGAAGAGCTTAATAAAAATGTTTTTAAATAGATACATGGATCCAAAACTAGAAATGGTTAGAATGGACCAGGACCAATCTGGGATTATTGGAAAGACCCTGTCAAGTATGAAAGAAAGGGAAGAGAGAGATGGGGGTTGAGCAAGAGGACCTGGTGCTTGCTATAGAGAAGGAAGAGGGAGGGAGGAGAGGGTAAGGAAGAAAGAGGGAGGAAAAGAAAAAAGAAAAGAAAGAAAGAGGGAGAGAAATGAAGGAGAGAAAGGAGGGAGAAAAGAGAAAATGAAGAAGGAGGAAGAGAAGGAAAAGGAGGAGGAGTAAAGGGTTAGAGAAAGACTTCCCAGTGGCCTGGGGATCACACTCTCCAGTCAGCTTGGCAGCCTTGTGACAATGGCAGGGAACATGCGCTTGTCTCGTTATGTCTTGCAGTTTTGCAGATGTCAAACGATATTAACTTGGATTCAGAGAAGTTGAATCAACTTCAGAAAGTCATCTACCCACAGCAGGACAATCTGTCTGAGCCACTGAACATCTCCAGGAAAGGTCCCTCAGAGGAATATCTCCAGTCTCAGATCTCTGCCCTCCTGGAGAGACAGTGGCAGATGGCTACCAAGCTCTGCAAGGAATTCCTCACCCACACTTCTGGTAATTTGACTTACATCTGCAGAAAGGCCAGATCAAGCCTGTCACCCTGATCAAAGTCCCCACATATAGCACAGTACTTAGAAGTTGTGTTCTTTAGCAATCCCTTGACCATGTCATTCTAAATGTATGAAGGACAAAGAAATACAGATGTTTCTTTAATACTTCAGAAAGTACATATTTTGGAATCATTTCCAAATGCTATCAGCCAGGATACTTCTCACTTTATCAACCCCTTTGAGATGCTCTGGTTATCATAAGAATACTAAAAGGCTGGGCCTACAAAGAGTATTTCCATTGTCCAACGCCCAGTCAGGGTTACTCCGCTTCCAGAGGGTCCTAGCACAGTATGTTTCAGGACACTTGCACTCAGATCTGTTGTCTGTATGCATGCCTCAGTTTCTAAAGGTTTCTGCAGTCACCCCACAGAATGTGTACTTTTCAGTATAATTTCCTTTTCAGACCACAAGTGCAATCCTTGTCCCAAGACCTGGCAATGGCATGGAAACAGTTGCTATTATTTCACAACCCACGAAGAGAAATCCTGGAGTGACAGCAGAAAGGACTGCACAGACAAGAATGCCACTCTGGTGAAGATTGACAGCTTCAAAGAAAGGGTAAGACTGAGCTTCTTCCCCAGCTATAGAAATTGTCCACACAGTGAAAAATAAATATGTAATGCTTCTTTTTCATGATAGGAAATTAGTGGATTTTGAAAAAGATCTAATAAATGAGTTGAGGAACTGGGTGTGGAACCCAGGACATAGCTTATGCTAAGAAAGTGATCTACTGCTGAGCTATCCCCAGATAATAAATGAACTTAATGAATTTTTAATCTTGCCTCCTCAAACCGGCAGATGGCTTCTCACTTGTTCTGCTCTCTCCCTCCCCCAGGATTTCCTTCAGTCACAACCATCACTCACACTCTCTTTCTTTTGGCTGGGATTGTCCTGGAACTCAACTGTCAGGCACTGGCTGTGGGAAGATGGTTCATCTCCCTCTCTAACCTTGTAAGTATCAATCTGTTGGGGCTGGAAGATCAAGATTTCCTTAGAACTTTGAGAAAAATTATGTAAAATGACAGAATTAGAATCCTAGATATGAAAAAAAGAAGTACACTGCTTGAAAAGAGAGAGAGTTTCAGCAGGGAACACATTGAGAGCTGGTAAGTAATTCCATCTATTTGTCAAGCTGAGAGCAATGCGCTGAACATCATGTGCTGTTTAACTACTTTCCTTATTAAGCATGTATAGCTAATAGTATGCTCAAAGTACTTTGCAAACATAAACCCTTGAAAGATGCACTTTCATATCTCCACTACAAAATAAAAATGTTACCACAGAAAGATTCTCTGACATACCTAAGATTGCCCAGTTCAAACAGGATCAAATCAAGATGGAACATTTTAGATCACCTGTTCATCCACTCAGCTGTTTTATCCCACCCTGCACAACCTTCAAGGGTGGTGTTTGTCATTAGGACACACATTTAAGCATTGACACAAAGTACTCGTCTGAAGGAATTGTTGCCAGTTTCCCACAGAAAGTAAGTGTGAACCACCTGATTAGCTGCTGGATTAGTTTCAGGATGCAGACCACCAGTTAGGTCCCATGCATGTCCTGACAAAATGCATTACTGCAGACTCTCAATGACAGTAGAAGTCAGCATAAAAAATGCTTCAAAGTCTTGCCCAGCCTGATCTTCTGTACTTTTCCAAAGACTCCTAAGAAAGAAGTCCAGACTCACTGGGAGCCAGCAACCCAGGGGCCATGTAGTCTCAGGCTGGACTTGAAGGGGAAGCCAGTGGGTATATGGTGTGAGTTGGGAGATGAAAACTAGTTTTTGTTTTATCTACAAGATGGTACCAAGGGATAAATCCTTATTTTCTCAAGAACAAGTTTTGTTTTAACTTTAATGTTTAAAACTTAGTTTTGTATTTATTGATTTGGGGAGGTCAGGGTTGTATGGTTCCAGGGCACACGAGTAGAGGTGAGAGGCCAACCTTCAAGAATAAGTTCTCTGCTTCCAGTATCTGGGTTGGGGGAATTGAACTCAAATCATGAGGCTTGGTAGCAAGCGCTCTCACCCACTGAGTCATCTCAAAAACACTTTTTTAAAGCAAGGATTGGAAAGATCACTCAGTAGTTAAAAGCATCACCCAGAAATAACTGACAACGACCTGTAACTCCAGCTGCAGGAGATTTGGCGCCCTCTGTGGGCGCCTACACACATGTATATTCTGATCATGGTCTTCCCACCCTCACCTCTCCTCCCAGATTCTCTCCACCTCCCCATGCATCCAACTCTACACCTCTTCTCTCTCTCTTTAGAAAGCAAACAAGCCAATAAAAAATGTGATCAGTGTCAGGCATGGATTCCCTCTGATAGAGTAAGCCTTAAATTCAATCAGATAGTGGCTGGCTACAGCGTTGTGCCTCTATTGCACTAATATTTCATGCAGAATTGAATATATTCTTCTTAAAGAAATATTTTGCTGGGATCACAACTAATCTGGAATTACAGATGTTGATGCTTGTGGGGGTCTTATAATAGTATGGACTTTCCCTCTCAAGGTGACCGAGAACACTTAAGTCTAGTTAAGTTTCATATGTAATAATATTAATCAGTTTAAATCAATTACTTTCCAGATTTAGCTATCAGGAGCATGCCAGGTTCAACAGATCCAGAGGCTGCGCTTATTTTGAAAGAGGGAACATTTACATTTCTCGCTGTAGTGCTGAAATTTTTTGGATTTGTGAGAAGACAGCTTCCCTGGTGAAGATTGAAGATTTGGATTGATCTGACTCGTCTAAGTGTATCAAGAGGAAGGGTCTATTGCAAACACATGTGAGAAAGGAGGAAGCTATGGTATTTGAGTAAAAAACTGAATAAAAAGTAGATGTACTTCAACTTTCCCACAGATGAATTTGCTTTACAAAACATTCTCAACTTCACTGTCTGACCCTCTGACCTACTGTACGCATTACTCGGGTCTTATAATGATCCTGAGTACCCAAGGAGAAACATGTCATTTAAGTTTGTCTCTCAATAATCATGGTGATACTTAGATATTAACCACCAGAGCAGCATGGGCCATGTAAGGGAACGAGTTCCAGGAGAACCCTGTTATAAAGACTGCCCTGTCATACAGGTCTTTCAGGGATTCCAAAGTAAAGGAGCTGGGACAGCAGTGCTATATGACTGAACTACAAATGCTTTACTGTTTTAGAGACTGTCTGTCTGAACCCATTTAAAAAGCTAAGTGTTAGCATCCATGTACAGAGTAACTCTGCTTTGTCTTCCTATGAAGCTACACTACCAGTTATCATAACTGATAGCCTAGATGAAGTAGGATAAATACTGTCTTAAATACTTTTATCAATTATTTAAACTGATAATATTCAAGCTACTTATTTTGCACTCTTGGTATTACCAGAATAATAAATATGTTTATTCTCTTAATAGTAATATGCCATTTCATCTTATTTGCTGTATGTATGAGTATCAGGTATGTGTGTGTGGGTATGAACATACGTGTGGATACTTGTACCTGTGCACATGTGTGGAGATCAGAGAAGCACACCGAATGTATTCCTCTATCACTCCCCACCTTACCTTTGATGCAAAGTCTCTCCCTGAACCTGGAGCTTGTGGATTTTCTTTTCTGCTAGGCTGGAAGCCAGAAATCTCCAGCATCTTCCCATCTCTGCTCACTAGGTGCTGGGCTTAAGGCATGTACTTGACCACACCTGACTTGTTATTGGGGTGCTAGGATCTGAACACAAGTCCTCAGATTTGCTCAGCAAGTACTCAGAACTGCTAAGACATCTTTCCATCACTGCTTCACTTTCTTCAGAAAAATATTAGAATATTATTTGGATACATGTTATCAGAACAATTACTTTTTAAAACTTGCTGAAACAGTTTGCCCACATCCCTGCAAAAGATAAATACTGTAAATCCAGGCATTGGGAATCTTTCTGGAGAAAAATTACTTATTTAAGGTTGTTTAAAAAGATAGGGTTTTGATTTTTCTCTTCAAATAATTATACACCAATTGCAGAGTTGCCATCTAAAAAGAATAATAATTAACTTGTGATACCAATTTGAACAGTGGCCTAAAATTTACTGAAAAAAAAAAAATGGATTGCATTCTGAGTACTGTTAATAGTTGCTTGAAGAGACAACTTCACAATATTACACAGTAGCTTATTATCTTTAAAATGTTAAAATTATGGTATCATTATCATATAATATATATCCAATGGAATTCTAAAATAAGGCAATAAGACTAAGGGTAAATATCTTTTTTTTCTTTTATCATTTTTTATTTTAATTTTAAATAGCTTGTTTTACATGTCAATCCCAGTTCCCTCTCCCTCCCCTCCTCCCGCACTCCCCTTCCCCTCCAGCCTCCCACCCTATTGCCAAATCCTTCCACATAGGGGATGCCTAGAGTCTGTCATTTCACTCTGGGTAGGGTCCAGGCACTCCCCTAAGAGTCCAGGCTGAGAGAGCATCCCTCTTTGTGCTATGGGCACACGATGACTGTTTGTATTCCAGGGATAGACACTGATCCACAGCTCAGGGCCCCATAGGTTGCCCAGGCCTTCTCGCTGACACTCACATTTGGGGGGGTCCAGATCAGTCCCATGCTGGCCTCCCCACTGTCAGTCTGGGGTCTAAGAGCTCTCCCCTGTTCAGATCAGCTGTCTCTGCTGGTTTTGCCAGCCCATTCTTTGCCAATTTGCTCATCACTCCTCTCTCTGTCACTGGGTTCCTTGGGTTCAGTTCAGTGCTTAATTGTGTGTTTGCCTCTGCTTCCATTAATCACTGGATGAAGGCTCCCGGATGGTTATAGACATCAAGTTCATTATCAGGAAGGGGCATTCGAGGTGGTCTCTCCACTATTGCTTAGCTTGCCAATTGGTGTTATCCCTTTAGATCACTCGAGGTCACTCTGGTGCCTGATCTGTCTTCTAAACTATGATTCCCTCTTCCCCCTATTCTACCCCCACCCACTCAACTTCCTGTTCCCCCATGACCTACTCTCTCTTCCTCTTCTCCCCCTCTCTTCTTCCCAGCTCCCACTCCCCCCCCATCCCTCGCTGTGTTCCCCATCCATTCAGAGGATCTTGTCTCAATCCTCTTCTCTTGGGTACTATGCATATATGCATATCTTTTAGGTTCTTTCCTGTTTCCCAGACTCTCTATCAGTGGAAGTGCAGACTGGCACTATCCTGATCCATGTCTAAAATCCATATATGAGTCAGTACATGCCATGTTTGTCTTTTTGCGACTGGGTTACCTCACTCAGGATGATTTCTTCCAGTGCTATCCATTTACCTGCGAATTTCAAGATTCCATTGTTTTTTTCTGCTGAGTAATACTCCATTGTGTAAATGTACCACAATTTCTCCACCCACTCTTCAGTTGAGGGGCATCTAGGTTGCTTCCAGGTTCTGGCTATTACAAATAATGCTGCTATGAACATAGTGGAGCAGATGCCCTTGTTGTATGAATTTGCCTCATTTGGATATATGCCTAAGAGTGGAATTGCTGGGTCTTGTGGTAGATTAATTCCCATTTTCCTGAGGAATCTCCATACTGATTTCCAAAGAGGCTGTACGAGTTGGCACTCCCACCAGCAGTGGAGTAGTGTTCCCCTCTCTCCACATCCTCTCCAGCATAAATTGTCTTTGGTGTTTTTGATTTTAGCCATTCTGACAGGAGTAAGATGGTATCTCAGAGTTGTTTTGATTTGCATTTCCCTGATGGCTAAGGATGTTGAGCACTTTCTTAAGTGTCTCTTGGCCATTTTAGCCTCCTCTATTGAGAATTCTCTGTTTAGTTCTGTACCCCACCTTTTAATTGGATCCTTTGGTGTTTTGGAGACTTGTTTCTTGAGTTCTTTGTAAATTTTGGAGATTAGCCCTCTGTCAGATGTAGGGTAGTGAATATCTTTTCCCATTCTGTGGACTGCCTTTTTGTCTTGTTGACTGTGTCCTTTGCCTTACAGAAGCTTTTTAGTTTCAGGAGGTCCCATTTGTTAATTGTCGATCTCAGTGTCTGTGCCACTGGTATTATGTTTAGGAAGTGGTCTCCTGTACCAACTCGTTGAAGACTATTTCCCACTTTCTCTTCTAAAAGTTTCATTGTGGCTGGATTTATGTTGAGGTCTTTGATCCATTTGGACTTAAGTTTTGTACAAGGCGATAAACATGGATCTATCTACAGTCTTCTGCATACCAGTACCCAGTTATGCCAGCACCATTTGTTGAAGATGCTTTCTCTTTTCCATTGTACAGTTTTAGCTTCTTTGTCAAAAATCAAGTGTTCATAGGTGTGTGGGTTAAAATTAGGGCTTTCAATTCGGTTCCATTGGTCTACCTGCCTATTTTTGTGCCAATACCAAGCTGTTTTCAGGACTATAGCTCTATAATAGAGCTTGAAGTCAGGTATGGTGATGCCTCCTGAAGTTCCTTTATTGTATAGGGTTGTTTTGGCTATCCTGGGCCTTTTGTTTTTCCATATAAAGTTGATTAATGTTCTTTCCAGGTCCTTGAAGAATTGTGATGGAATTTTGATAGGGATTGCATTGAATCTGTAGACTGCTTTTGGCAAGATTGCCATTTTTATTATGTTGATCCTACCAATCCAAGAGCATGGGAGATCTTTCCATTTTCTGGTATCTTCTTTGATTTTTTTCTTTAAAGACACAAAGTTCTTGATATATAGGTCTTTCACTTCCTTGGTTAACATTATCCCCAGATATTTGATGCTGTTTTTGGCTATTGTAAAGGGTGATGTTTCTCTAATTTCTTTCTCAGTCACTTCATCATCTGTATATAATAGGGCCACTGAACTCAAAAAAAAGGGTAAATATCTAATAAGACTACAAACTGAATGTAAACACACATTTTAAAGTACAGGATATTACTTTCATCATAATGTAAGTGCATAAGGCCTACTAATTTTCACTCAGGTCTGAATCAAAAATGAAATATATAACGAAATAGATGCTTTGCTTTTCCATTTCTCATAAGCAGGTTCCTTTCACTCTCTCACACAAAGTATAATTACTCATTAAACATCAAAACTCTGCTCTGACTCCCACACATTTGAGTTTCTCTTTATTCCCATGGGAAAGATGATTTCTCCTGCTTTCCCTCCATTTCTACCGAAAGAATCTGCTATTTATAAACTAATCATCTTTGCTTGTTTTTTTGTTCCCATAAAGAAGTGATAATTTTCTCCTGGTATCTGACTTTTGCACTCATTCAAAAAGAAACTTTGTCTAACCTCACAAAGGCTCTGGATTTTGATAAGGTCAGGCCACTCACCCCAGGCCCCCTGGATCTTGCTGTCACCACATGATCCCCAGTATCCTTTGAAGAAATAAGGGTATCTAGATGCATCCATTCCTGGGGGTCCATTGCCTTTGTGTGTCAGAACACATAGCTGGCATCTGAGACGGGAATTGTTCCCAGGGATTTTTCTTTTGTCTCTTACCCTGTCTCCTGAGAGATGATAGAAAGACAGATGTATGATGGTAGATAGGTGGATGCCGATAGATATTTGTAGACCATGTTGCAGATCTACAGGATCAGATGTCTGGGAAGGTAAGACTGGAAAATATATATATTTGATAAACTCTGCAATGTTTTGTAGGATCACAGCCTGAATAAATGGCCTCAGTACAAATTTCCTGGGTAGACAGGTTGTATATGGCACTTTTTTGTTGCTGTGATTAAGATACCATGACTAAGGCAATTTATAGAAGAAAGGGTTTGCTTGGGCTTATAGTTCCATAGTGATGTGGGTAGACATGGCAAAAAGTAGAAGCTATGGTACCACGGCAGAAAGACGAGAGATCACATCTTTAACTGAAAGTACAACAGAGCACAAAGGACTGGAGGTACAGTGAGGCTTTGTACCTGCAAAGCCCGTGCCCCACTAACATGCTTTGTCCAACAAGGTCACTCCTTACAAACTTCCTCAAACAGTGTCAGCACCTAGGAAGCAAGTGCTCAAATACCTGAGCTTATAGGGGGCAGCCTTGTCCAAACCTCAATACAGATAAAAATACTGGTGTCAGTGTCAGAGTAGATGGCTCTCTTTGAAGCACTAGGAAAAACAATTCTTATTCAGGGAACACTGCACAAGAGGAGGGAGACGGAGAATGGGGGTGTCCTAGGTTTTTTAAATTGCTGTGAAGAGGCACCGTGACCACGGCAACTCTTATAAATGAAAACATTTAACTGAGGTGTCTCGCTTTCAGTTTCAGAGTTTCAGTCCATTATCATCAGGATGGAGAGCATGGTGGCGTGCAGGCTGACGTGGTGCAGGAACTGAGAGTCCTGCATCTTGGCTCAGAAGCAACAAGATGACTGACTGTCACACTGAGTGAAGCTTGAGAAGAGAGACCCCACAGTGACAAACCTTCCTCCAACAAGGCCATACCTCCTAATGGTGCCATTCCCTTTGGGGGCCATTTTCTTTGACATCACCAAAGGAAGCCTGAGGGGATGAGGGACACCAGGAGAACAAGGGCCTCTAAATTAACTGAGCAGAGCTAATATGAACTCACGGAGACTGAAGTGACTAGCACAGGACTTGCACTACCCAGGTCGGCACCAGATCCTCTGTGCAAATATTACAGCTTCCAATTTAGGTTTTTTCCCATTTTTTATTTTTTTGATTTCATTTTATATTCCAACCACAGTTCTCCCTCCCACCCTCCCTCCCCTCCCCGCAAGCTTACCCCCAGTACACTCCTCCACACAGGTAAAGGCTTCCATGAGGAGTCAACATTGTCTGGTACAATAGCTTGGGACAGACCCTCTGACATGCATTAAGACTGAACATGGCTTTCCACCATAGGGAATGTGTTAAAGGACAAGCCAGGTTATCCAGGCCTGTTTTATAAACACTATAAAATAAGTCCAGCATTAAAATAGTCCAATATTACCTTAGAGCCATTGATGTATAGACTGTTCTTAGATGACAACCAATTTAGTGGGGTTGTTTATTTGTTTGTTTGCTTTCCTAGTTGAACGTATAAACTCCTCCCTCTCTACTTGGGGTTCATCATGCTCTTACCCAAGACATGCTTCTATCCATGAGCCCTGATGTGTAATGCTTTGTGTGAACCTGGGTCTGTCTACTTGTTCAGTTTCTTGGCATCTCCTACCTTCAGCAGTTGGTTCTTGTACACTGAGTTTTTCTAGACACAGTTTTAAAGCAAAGGAGATCAAAAGACAAAAAGAAATAATGATAATTTTGGTAAATTTGCCATTGTAACCAAAATATTGTGGGGTTGACATTTAAAAAGTTCATAAAAACAATAGCATAGAATGTAGAACCAGAAGCAAATGTACAAATTTGCAGCCAGTTTAGTTTTGGTAAGAAACTGTGTCATCAGTAAACAATGGTGGGAAAGCTGGGTCTTTATCTGTAGAAGATGAGGTTGAGCTTCTTTCTCTCCCTTTATTCGAATCAATTCCAATGAATTAAGGATACAAATACAAGACTAGGAACTGAAATTACTAAAATAAAGCATAGGAGAAATGGTTCATGAAATTGTTCAGGGCAAAGAATTTTTGGATATGTCCCCAAAAGCACAGGCAAACAAGACAAAATACACAGGTGGAGTTATGTTGAGCTTAAAGACCACCTGTTACGGGAAACAACTGAATGAAAATGACTGCAGAATGGGGGAAATATTTATAAAACACCCATCTGACAGAGAATTATGACCAAGACTGTACAAAGAACTCAAACAATTCAATAATAAAAGAAAGCAAATAATTTGATTAAGAAAGCATCTCATTGATAAATAAATAAAGAAAATGTGATATCGGAGAAAGATAACTCAAAATTATGAGAAGGGAGGGGATATAAAGAAGTTGGCTATGGGAAGAGTTGGGGCAGTGAATGTGTCCAAATACTGTTTGAAATTCTCAAAAAATTACTAAAAATATTTTTTAAAGAAAAGGCTGAGATGGGGGATCACAAGGAGTTTGAAACCAGTCTAGCCTGGGCTATATAAAAAATCTAAGGCAAGCCTTAGCAACATAGTAAAGTCCTATCTTTCAACAAAGCAAGACACCCACCAATAAATAAATAATGAGAAAATACAATATATACACAGAATGAAATATTATTCAACCATAAACATGGAATTTTGACATTTGTAATAGCATGAATTAAAACAGAGACTATTATGTTAAATGAAGTATGCTATGTTAAACTAATCAGTTACAGAAAGGGCAAAAGCCACATGTCCTCATTTACATGTGGAAACTAAAATGTTATCTCATATCAGTAGAGAGCAGAGGAATGGTTATGGAGTCTGGGATGAGTGTAGAGGAAGAAGAATAGATATAGCCATAAGTACTTGGTGCAGTTTACTGAAAAACAGAACCTTTAATAATCAATAGCACATTGGATAACTATGGTTGGTAACAAATTCTATGATTTAAATTACCTAGTAAAGACTTTGAATGTTCCTAGTGTAAATAAATCATAAATATGTGAGGTGATTAATATGACAATTCTTCATTGGATCATCAAACACAGAGATGTCACACTGTGCTCCACGGATGTGTACAACCACTGTGAGTCAAAAAAAGCATATATATGTATGTGATTTTAAAGATCCTTTTTTCCTCTGGTGTGTGTGTGTGTGTGTGTGTGTGTGTATGTGTGTGTGTGTGTGTGTAAAACAAATGATATATACTAAGGAGCTGTCTAGTGACTACCAACTAAGTCTAGCTATTATTTCTAGCACAATGTCCTGTGTGTTGAATGACAGATTCTTGCAGTCCTTCTAGTCGGTACCCTGCCCCCCAGAATGCTCTGTATGGCTCTCACTACTGATGTCTTCTTACATGGAAATGCTCAACATTGTGCTGGTTAGGTTTGTTTGTTTGTTTTGTCATCTTGACAGAAGCCTGGGTCATCTGGGAAGGGAACCTCAGTTGAGAGAATGCCTTCATAAGATTATCCAGTAGAGAAGTCTGTGGGGCATCTTCATGTATAACGTTTGATGTGGAAGGGCCCATCTCACTGGGAAGTGTCCTGGGCAGGTGGTCCTGAAAAGGCAAGTTAGGCAAGTTATGGAGAAAAATCCAGTAAGCTGCACTCTCCATGACTCGGTTTCAGTTCCTATTTGCAAGTTCCTGCTTTGGGTTTTGTAATCAAATCTATAAGGGAAATAAACCATGACCTTTAGGCCATGGTATCTTTACTATAGAAATAGAAAGTAAACTAGGACAACTCTTTATCTCTCTATCTACTGTTTGTTTCAGGAAAACCACCAATGTGGGGAAAGATATTTTTTCATGCAGCCAAGCAGCCACTCATGGGGATAAAAGAGCAGGAGCTAATGACCAGCAGCAGGTGGGAACACACCAGATCAGTCCAGACAATTCCTAGAGCTGGGGCTGCTGCTCATGGGTTATTTTTATATTTCCTGTGTCCACCGTGAGATGGCGGCCAGAAATGAAGTAGACAAAGATATCATTTTTGCCCATTCACATTCCTCATTCTTTATTAGTTGAAAACTATGAAGAAACAAAACAAAACCTGGAAGAACTGATTAAAAGGTCATTATTTCCAGTTAACTAACTCTGTTTCTGAGAAAATCAGCCCTCAGGAGTAAACTCATGTGGGAAATCCTTCACCTCTTAGGTTTGATTCAATACTTTTGTTGGTTTAATTTTTTTCTAAAAAGAGGGGTGAGCACATTTTAATCCACCATGTATATGTTTTTGTATATCAACTGAATACACACACACACACACACACACACACGAGAGAGAGAGAGAGAGAGAGAGAGAGAGAGAGAGAGAGAGAGAGACTTTCTTCAGAAAACCACTTCTGTGCTCTTACACTTGGTCTTTGCTGTCAACTCTTAGAGATAATTTAACTGCTGTAATTATTTGATGGTAATTGGTTTTCAGGGTTTTCCCCCTTGGTTTCAAATAAACAGGAAGACCATGAATCCAAACAAGACAGAAACACACAAGTTTGAGTTTATTCTGGACTATCTAGCAAACTCCTGCCTCAATAAACAAACAAGCAACAAGCTTTATTAGTGTGTATGGTAGCATCATACATGGAAAATGTCAGACACAGAGTGAAGGACACACCTGACCTCACTGTGGTATGAACTGGGTTCTGACAACAAAAAACATTGGTGTGCAGCAGAAATAAAATTAGATCATCATGGAAAGAAATGGCTTGTGTCCCATTTCTGCCAGAAAGGAATTTTGGTAGACAGTAACTAATCC
Organism: Mesocricetus auratus; assembly: GCF_017639785.1. NCBI lineage: Eukaryota > Metazoa > Chordata > Mammalia > Rodentia > Cricetidae > Mesocricetus > Mesocricetus auratus. The sequence goes on along the minus strand of NW_024429187.1, from coordinate 521,827 downwards.
TACTCCTTCTAGTCACACTGTTATGTAACACTCTCTAGAGATGCAGCACTCTCTATCCAGAGCTTTGTATAGAAGGTCCACTGTGGGACATATATCATCAAAAATTAGTAGACATTAAACATTAGAAACAAGTCTTCATAATAATTAGTGGTTACTTTCTTTACACAAATGTAGAATTTCCTTCATTGTTCTCCAAAGCAGTGAGTCTTTTAGTTTCATCTAGTATCATTTTCTCCATGAAAAATAATCTATGATTTCCATTTTAGAAAACTCTAGGATGACAAGCACTCTAACATATTCCTAACTCCTTTATGGCCACAAGACATCCAGTTAAAGGACATTAGGTATATAGTTTTTCATGACAGTATTTTCTTAACCAAGTTAGAGATCTGATTTTTATTATACTTTGGATTTTACTCCAAGATGAAGTGATTGTTGAACATAAGCCAGAAAATGGTTTTAACTTAGTAAATCAAATATTTCTATTAACTTATTAAATCTTTATACTAAAGGCCTGTCTTCAAAGCCTCATTAATTACATCAAAAACAGGACTGGAAAAATAACTAAAAGTTAAGAGAGCTTTCTGTAGAATCGTGAGAACCACATGTGACCCTCCATCCCCCAATTATCAAGCCAGGCCTGCCACACAGTAAGGGAGAAAGTACATTATCTCTGATGCCCTCTTCTGGCCTCCATCTGCACACATACACAAGGGAATTTAAAGAGAGAAAAAAATAATATAAGGATAGTTTTGTTATTTCACTTCGTAATTCATTATTTCCATATTTCATATTCTGAGAGCCCTTGGAATTTGCTCTTATTAAACCTGACCATGCTTCAGAAATGGCGCTTAACTTTTATAGACATTCTTTCCATTGGATTGCATTCATTTGAAACTTATACTTTTACAGTGTATGGTGTTCAAAGGACACAAAGTATATTAAGACTTTTACTTTAGTGGACTATCATTTAAATTGTGGAGTTCTACAGTTCTTTCTGTCTTTCTTCCTTTTTTTTTTTTTTTTTTTTGACACAGGCCGGGTCTCATGTATTCTTTTTTTTTTTTTTTATTTTCCAGTTTAAATTTAGATAAGAAACGAGGTTGCTTCACAAGTCAGTTCCAGGTCCCTCTCCCTTTCCCTCCCCTCCTCCCATGCCCTCCCCCCAACCCCCCCCCGTTATCCCCTCATTCCCCCAGGGAGGGTGAGGCCCTCCATGGGGGTGTCCATAGTCTGTCATTTCATATAGGGCAGGGCCTAGACCTTCCCCAAGAGTTCAGGGTGAGAGTGCACCTCACATTGTTCTATGGGAGTCCAAAATCCGTGTGTATACTTGGGATGGGTACTGATCTGCTGCCCAAGGCTCAATAGATTCCCTAGGCCTCCTCACTGACACCCAGATTCAGGGGGTCTTGATCCCATGCTGGATTCCCAGGCTGATGCCTGGGATTCAAGAGTTAACCTTTGTCTGGTCAGCTGTTTCTGGGGGTTAAACCAGCCCAGTCTTAATCCCTTTGGTCATCAGTCCTCCCTCTCTGTTACTGGCTTTCTTGAGTTCAGCTCAGTACTTAACCGTGGGAGTCTACAGTTCTACAGTTCTTTCTTTCTTCCTTCCCTTTTTTTTTTTTTTTTTGACACAGGCCAGGTCTCATGTATTCTTGAAGTCACTATATAGGTGAAGATTAAAATGAACTTCTAATCCTCCTGCCTGCACTTTCAGAATTCTAGGATCACAGGCTGCCTTAGTTTGTTTTCTGTTGCTTTCTGTAGGCCTAGTGATGCTGCTGTAATGTATTTTCTCTTGCATACCCAAAGGAGGCTCCATTTAAAGATGCAAGTCAAATCCATATAACTATTAAATATGGCTTCCCAAAACTGTGTGGGCTTTTGGGAAAATCTCTAAAGTTCCTAAATGCAACTGGGAGACTGTAGGTGTCTGTGAAACCAAGTGAAATCTAATAGCAAACCCAAATATTCTGAAGGAAAAGAGCCACCTGTAAAATGAGGGGACACAGGCTGAGGGGACCAGTAAAGGTTCCTACTTGCTAGGTGGGGGGCGGGGCGGGGCGGGGCGGGGCGGGGCGGTCTCACTGTGTAGCTGAGGCTGGTGCACAACTCAGCTGTCCTGCATCAGCCTCCTGAGTGCTGAGACTATAGATATCGCACACCGCGCCTCATTAAGTATCGTTCAGTGCCTTCCATAGCGGGTAGGATTAGATGGGAGTGGCGTGGCGGCTGCTGCATGTGAAGACACGTCTTCTATTTCTAGCAGGGTTAGACCTATGTAGTGGTTTTCCAGCAAAAGGGTCCCTAATCCCGCAGCTCCCTTTCATAAAACACCAGGGGAAAGTTCTTCCATACCACCACGAGGCGGCAGTATCCCTTCAGGGATAAAACTGGTTCCTCCCACCCTCAGGAAGGTTTTCTTGGTTGGCATTCGGTATTGGGCATGATATTTTACTCTTTCGGCTTTTTTGCTCTTGGGGTCGAGGGGCACAACCCACCTCCCCAGTAAATAACACACAGAGACTTGTTCTTCGTTATGACAACCCATCCTTAGCTTGGCTTATTTTTTGCCTGCTTAAGTTATCCCATCTACCATTTCCCTCGGGGCTTTTGTCTTTCTTATTCTGTATAACTTACTTTTCTTCTTACTCCGTGGCTGGCTGGGTGGCTCGCCCCTGACGTCCTCCAATTCTTGTTCTCTTCTGCTTTCTCTTCCTCAGTTGTCGTTGTCTGCCTGCCAGCCCTGCCTATCCTTGCTCCTGTCTCTGTATTGGCCATTCAGCGATTTATTAAACCACCAGGTGTTTTAGATAGGCAAAGAATCACAGCTTCACAGAGTTAAACAAATGCAGCATAAACAAAAGTCACACGCTTTAAAATAATATTCTACCAGAATTCTGGGTGTCCAGATTCTATTCTGGGACATATCTTCTAACAGCTATTCATTCCTGATAGTTGTTCAGCTGCTGGCACTAGAAATTGCTTTAGGGAACAAACTTAAGAATAGAATTCAAAACTTCTGGATTCAAAAGTCTATATTTAAAAGTACTAAGATTCAGTTCCACTGCTGCCAGATGTATTGATAGAACACTACACACACCAGCAAATGCTTATAGATTATTGTTACCTGGAACCAAGTGACAATAGTCTCTTAGATTTCAGAAGACAAAAACATGTTACAGTAGTAGAGCATTAGGGTACGTATAGAGAAATAAATAACTTGACGTTTGCCGGTGTCCTCTAAAGTTTGCAGACCTTGCAGAAATTAATGGCTGAGGGAAAGCTTTGATTTTTCTCCCAGTGCTCATGTCAAAGTCACTCCTGTGTTCTCTAGCTCAAGAGTTGGATTCCAGAAAAATAAACTTTAACATTGGAACCCCCAAGCTATTGATTTATAATTTAAGACAGCTTTACAACCTTCAGAGACTTTTCCAAGGGACCCTAACCAAGAATGAGCCTGATGGAACTTGTATAAGACACAGATAAAGCTGAAGACCAGAGCCCCCGGTACCCTGACCCTGTTATGTAATACTCCCAAATCTCTGAAACTTCATTCTCCTTTTTTATTTTTTCTGAAGGCAGATATACTTTGTTTTGCTTTTCTTACTATGGAAACACACCTCTATTGTGGATTCCATGGCTCTTGATAATCATCAGTATACATCACAGTACTACCAATGTGACAGGATCTAGAACCGCCTAGGAGATAGCCTCTGAGTGGGCCAGTTTAGGATAATATACATTAGGTTACTTGAACTGGAGAGACATATTTTAACTGTGGGAGACACCATTTCATGGACTGGGGTTCTGAAGTAAATGAAAAAGAGGAAGGGAGCTGAACACAAATAACTATTGCACCTTGTTTCTATGGATGCAGAATGACTAGCTACTTCAAGCGCCTGCAAAAATGACTTCCCCATCATGTGACCATGGCCACAGATGAAACTTGTGGACCAATAGGCTAAGAAATTTAACATATGCTTTCCAATGGGAATCTAGGAGATATAACAATTCTAGGGAAAGAATAGAAGATTATTTCTGTCCTGCTGATATCTACACCCTACTTAACACAAGGCACTTCCATGAAGACTGACCCTTAATCTTCATGTCCCCCTAACAAATAAGATAGATAAGTCTCTTGAAGTGGTGGGAATTGAAGCAGGCTAGCAGGAGGAATAATTTAGCAGCATGACACAGGCTATGCATACACCACTCTTCTAATGCACTTGACAGCCTGAGAACTCACTTCCTATACACACACAGAGCCATCTCTGGACAATGCACTTGGTGACATGCTAGCAATCTGGAAGGGACATGCTGGCAAACTGGGACCTCCACTTTCATCAGGTCGTACAGGCAGCTTTAAACAGTGACAGCAAGTAACATCCCTTTGTGACCTATTCATAACACCCAGTGTCTACTCAAATACACCCTATGACACATCCTGAAAACAAGAAAGATGTGTCGATCCAGACTGAATTAGTTTTGACTGCATGCTCTGGGGAAGGTATGCTTTCTATGTGAACTTTTAGAGAGAATCTCCTATTTACATTCTATGGCTATAATGTTAAGAAAGACCAGCTGTGAACAATAGGAAATCGCCCTGGGGACAACACCTCATCCATCAAGTGTGAAAAATGAAAGTTTATTTTCAAAGAGAGGGCTTGAATAAGAATGCAACTAGAAGTGCTTCCTGCTTGAAAACAGCCCTGTAGAGAGGTGTTTCCCCAGGGTGGAGGTACACAGAGGCCAATGCAAACTGTGGGCCAAGGGGACTGGAATGCCTCTCAAGATATCAGAGGAATTTGGTAGCATTGTCCATCAATTAATACTGTTCTTTCAGTTATGAAAGTTCCAAGCCTGAGTAGAGTTCATGTTTTCTTGCCCCACTAGTCTGAATATCAGAGGCCAGACAATGTGAAGCAGGGAAAAGTCCCTGCAAGGAGACCCTGAGAAGTTGTTCCATAAATCTTTGAAGAAATGCTGGAATCATGGGATCATCTATTGAGGAAAATTATAGGCACAGAGGAGAGCCACCCCAATAGACAGACCAAGTTATACAGCAGGCAAAAGAGCTGGAACAGTGTGGCTACCCGAGGTCTTTAGATCCCAGAACATGCGCTATGGCTGCTGTGAGGAGCAACCCCCAGCACTGCAGGGCTCAAAGAAGATCCAAGGAATGAGTGTATTTTTTTTATCTGAGGGAATATGGGCCCATTCTTTCTTCATTGTTTCCTTCTGACTTTTTCTTTATTCTTTTGCTTCTTGTTTTTCCTCTATATCTTTCCTTCTCTCATTCTTGTTTTCCTTCTAGCTCACTTTATTTTTCTGTACAGATTATATACCCCAGTGGAATTTTTCAAGCAATACAAAAATTACAATGTTGTTATAATCTATTTTTCAAGTGAATGATTATAATGAACACAGGTAACAAACATGTTTCTGGCTATTTTTACATTGTTAAATAAAGTCATCCCAAGGACCCACATACAATTACATCTAAGTACTTATTGTAGATTAACAGAGTGTGAGTAAGTAGGGTATTTTTTTTCAGTCAGTTCTTTTACTGCTAGGCTGCATATTACAGTTATAAAGAAGGGGCCAATCATTTTATTATTTATCTCAAGTGGTAATCTTATTTCAAAAGAAATATTAGAAGAATCACAAATCTCAACTTTTGTATATGAAAAAGAACCAGTCAGCTCTATTTTAAATCTTTAGGGTGCATAACAGTTTTGTTTGTTTGTTTTAATCTGGAAGTTGGGGGCAGAAATAGGTACAAGGAATTAATCATCACCTTTGATCACAAACAATCCTAGCTAGGAAAGTACATCAGCTAATAATAATTGGGCTGCTTTGTTTTTTATTCCTAACCCTAATGAATCTATCACTCAGTGTGTCCTAGTGAACTTTAGATTGTTTTCTAATTTTTTTAACCTCAAAGCCATTATTAAAGATCTTAATCTAACCAAATGTGATTTTAAGGCTTTGTTTCAACTCTAATGCACACAGAAACCTGTGAACACATCTCCCAATGAAAGATTAAAGGAATTTAAACTAGATGGGCAACTGGGACTCAGTTGTTTTTCTTAATTATAAACATAAGCCACAGTCTACACAGCTCCTCAACAGAAACTCGTGTGTTCTAGCTGTATGTCACTTCCTTATTTTATATTTTATCCTCTGCAGCCTCTGCTTTATCAGAGGCAGGGAACATTTTATCTTGCCTTTACTTACGTTAATTTATCCACTAAACTAACCTCTATCATAATTCCTTCCTATATTTATTAAAAGCCCTCAGTCATCAAAATCCCATTTAAACTAACATTATTATTAAATAAAACCATTGCTTCAGTTAAACAGTACATCTCAGGAGGAAATCATCTTCATAATAATACATAGGTAAAAATGCCCAGTAGAACAGGATATTCCCAAGAGATGAGATGACCATTGACACCATGCCTGATACCAGAGAAAAATAGCAGCTGCAAATATGCAAAGACAAAGCAATTGCAAGAAACATCCTGGGCAGAAGCTCTTGGGGCCTTGCCAAGCTGAGATTCACCCAACAAGGTTTTGTTTTCTGGTGGACCAAACCTGAAGTCAATTGCCATCTGCTACTCCTCTGACATTGCTACTGGAAAGTCACCATGTTCTCCAGATGTTGGACAAGGAAATTTAAGACTTGGTGTTTTCCTATTGGGTTTGGGTCTTGCTTTGGTTTGATAATTTCCTGCTATATTATTGTTCTTTCCTTTAGGAAGAGAAATACTTATCCTGGGTCATTTTGTATGGAAGTATGTAACTTTTTATTTCATAAAAGTGAAACGTTTTGGCGTCAAGTTGATAAGGGACAGAATTTTGATGGCTACTAAGTGTTTCCAACTACACAGAATCTAGAATCACCTAGGAGGCACACCTCTGAGGAATTATCTAGATTAGATTAGCCTGCATGCATACCTACACAGGATATTCTAGATGAAGTTAATTTTGATGAGAAGATCCATTTTAATCTTGGGGTCATCACTCCACAGGCTGGGGTTCCTGACTTAAAGTGAAGGAAGCAATCTGAGCATGAACATCTACTGATCTCCGTCTCCTGGCTGTGGATGCAATGTAACCTGCAACTTCAAGTTTCTGTTACCTAACTTCCCCATCAGCAGAACTGTATTCTCAAGATGTAAACCAGAACAAACTTTTGTTCCCTGAAATTGGTTTGTTCAGACATTTTGTTGCACCTAGGCACTTAGCATCCTATCTGTGTGCTTGCACCATTTCTCAGATGTCTTACTAAGATACTAAAATCCAAGAGAGTGCATCTAAACAGACAAGTCCTCCCTTAGCCATGTATGATTCCCCCACCTTGATCTTTGAGGATCTGATTCAATGTGGATTTTCTATGTTCTTTGTGGGACACCTTGGGTATGTTTGCAATCTTTCCCTTCTGTTAGGAGACTGAGAATCCCATAGCTAGATGATCTAGTTATTTTACTTATGGTCAGGAATGTTGTTCTGGTAAAGATTTGGAGGTGGGACATTCATGTTGAGGTACAGTGCTAATCCTTTTCCATGTCCTCAAGCAAAGAGAGTAGGAATATTCTTGGCTTTTTTTGAAAGACCAAAGATCATGAGATGTAACACCAAATGTATTCCCTCCTATACTTGTATTTGCTTAAACTAACTACAAACATCACTGTATGTTTTGATTGCTTTAATAATAAAAATGAGAAGTGGTTTATTTGCCCTACTCTTGAACTCAAATGCTTGGAGTCCCCTGTGTCCCCACACAGTTCCTTAGTATCTTCTTCAATCCATGGAAACTTAGTATCACTGGCTTTGGTGGGACAACAAAAGATGTACCTATTTATTGTCTTTCCAGCATTGACCTGATTCTTTTCTTTGCCCAGGTTCAATTGTTAACTTCCGTTGGTGGTCTACCCTTCTTATTATTAAGCCCCATGAGTGATCCTCATTTTTTCTTCACCTTCCCATTGAATGACATATGAAATTTTTCATTCGATACACTGGCAGCCCTCACCTTTGGGGACCTTTATCTTATTTGTTATTCACTTGCAGTCCTCCCTTTTATTTTTCCAAAGAACCAAGTAACAAGTTTGTTGAAGGTCTCACAAGTTACCTGTCCTTGCCATTTTGATTCTAATTGTGATTGTCAAACACCCTATGCATCTCTCTGATACATTCTTGACTCCACTTGTTCACCAGAGAAGGTTTGCTTGTCTTTTTTTTTTTTTTACAATTATACTGTTACTCTCTAGCTTGACAACATTTCTTTTCCTTCAACAGAGATGTATTTCTCAATACCCCACTGGGAAGCAAGCATTTCAGGCCCCAAATCTCATCTTACCATCTGCTTTCTTGAACCATTCTTGTTATTATTACAGGTTTTGTCCTCTACAAAGTATCCTTCGACATTTTATTGACTCTGACTTGCACAGCTGTTATTAAAAATGTGTTTCTAGATTCAATCTCCCATGGAGGAAAAATAAAAGGAGAAATTGACCAAGGATATATTTTCAGTAAAGTATTTGGCTGTCTCTATAGGAAATTCTATAACCAGAAGTCTGCTTACAGGTAATGAATATTGAGATCCCTGGGAAAGAAAATGGATTAAGTTGTACACACCTTTTGCACATAGAAATTTTCTACATTTTTTGTAGTTTTATTAATATTTTATATTTGGAGAAGCTGTAGAATGAGATTGCATTTTTAATTTTATTCCAGTTTCTCATTGCTAATACATAGAAATATGTTTGAGCTCTGTTGAAATTTTATCCATTGCCTTTGATATGATATAATATTTATTTTAGCAATTTAAAAAACTGTATTGGTTCATATATTTTTATGTACATATATATGTGTATTCTACAGATAAAATGTTTTATTTAACCTTTCCCTACATTAGAATTTTTTGTCTTTTTCTTGCCTTACTCCACTGCGGAGTTCGATATCTCTAACAGACAACAGAAGTTGTTGAATGAAGTGACTGATGAAGTTCATCTTTATCTTGCTCCAAGAGTAGAAATATGTTTTCTCTACTAGAATTACGGTGTTAATTTCAACATTAGAGCACTTGCTTACTTGTGTGCTGTTTATTTCATATCAAAACTTGATTAGATTTGGGAAATCCACTCCTAGTTTCCTAAGTTTTATTATACCAGGACTTTAAGCATTTATCTATTAAATAATTTGTTTTTTCCTCTAAACTTTATTTTGAAAATGCTAATAAATTTCTAATACAGTTGTTCATATCATATTATTCTTCCTGTATATTCCCAGACTTAATTTTCTCTAAAGTTGAAATTTGCCTATTTCATCTTTGGGGAAAGAGGCAAATTAAACTTCACAGTCTTATGTTCAGTGTACTGTGTGATAAAACGTACATGGTGATAAGCTATGAGTTAGTATTTGGACAGTCAGCAAATAAGGAAAAGAAATCTAGACATAAACATTAGGAGAAACAGAACTGTTCCCACATTATTGCTACTGTTTGTTTGAAGCAGGAGATGCACACTGTCCAAAGTTCCTCTGTGTGACAAGTATCTTATTTACTTTCCAACTGCTGTGACAAAACAATATGACTAAAGCAACTTATAAAAGGAAGCGTTTAATTTGGGGCTCATTTTTCTGGAGGGTTAGAGTCCTTTATTATCATAGTGGGAAGCCAGGCAGCAGGCAGGCAGACCTGCTTTGAACAGTAGCTGAGAGCTCACATCTCAACCCACAAGCACAAGACAGAGAAAGAGTTGACTGGAAATGGTTTGGACTTTTGAAAACTCAAAGCCTTCCATCAATGAAATAGCACCTCCAACAAGGCCACACCTTCTCATCCTTCTCAGACAGTTCCACCAACTGTGGACCAAGCATTCAAACATATGAGCTCATTGGGGTCGTTCTCATTCAGACAACCACAGCAGAATAGTAGCTAGAGATAAACAACTGTGGCAGCTACAAGCTTTCCTCTGGAAGGTCATTCAGCACACTTTCCACCTGTACACTACGGGCTGTCTCCTCACACATGATATTTTTCTCCACAGTGCAAAATGAATAAGAAATATACATCCCTTGTATGTATCCACAGTACATCTTACTTAAGTCAGACATGCTTCTTTCAAACCTATAAGAGAAAAATAAGGACACTTGGCAAGTTATATTTTGATTACACCCACAGAAGAGAATTTTCAACATAAAATTATTGTGTGTTCTATTGTCTAGGTCAAATTTGAGTTGATGATTGGGGTACATGTATGTGATGTGAAGCCCTGTTTACTTGGATTTCCACATCTAGAATATTTCTGTTGTTTAATTCCAGACTAACCTTTCTTTCATTCCATGGCTGTTATGATTTACTTACAATAATGGCAAGTCACAAGTGTCTTCTTTAACTTTCTGTAGTAAAACTTTGGCACTATCTTCACCAAGTGTTTTAATAATGATGACCAAAGCTAGAATAAACCTAATTTAGGAAACATTAAGTGCTGCATCATCTCTAATGAGGCATTTCCTTCTAGCAATGTCTCACATACTCCCTTCTGACTAGATGTTTGCAAATTGGTTGAGTGATCATAAATGTATATTTATAAATTAAAAACAATATGTTTGATAAACATAGCATTGATTCTTGGGTCAATTAATAATGGCCATCAGATAACTTTATCAGTTATTTTAGGAAGCAGAAGAAGCCCTGAGTGTGTGAAGGCTTAAGTAGGTGTGTGTTATTGACATGAGCTGGCCATGTTGAGGACCATGACCTCAGACCCACACTAAAATGACAAAGCCTTCATCCTCTTGGAGTGAGGCTTACAGGGATGGCAAAGCCTTTCTCTCCCTGGAGTGAGGCTCAAAGGGATGGCAAAGTCTTCCTCCTTCCCTCTTCCCCAGAATGAGGCTCAGAGGGATGGGAAGGCCTTTCTCTTGTACATGTGCAGTTGTTGCTGGTGTAGAAAAGTCCACCTTAACATTCTCACCCTGGATATTTGTGGCCTAAATGTTGTCCATTTCCCTTCAGAAACTGTCCCTATTGAGATCAACTAAACCTGCCTCCTTGGTTTATCTGTATGAAATAGCACTCGCCCGCTCAACAGTAGAATAAACACACTTCTGAGATGCCCAACTTTTCCACCAGAGAGCCCAGACTTTCTTTGTGTGCATGTGTGCCTGTCTTTTCTTCATCCCTTACCACCCCAGTCAAGTCCACCCCTAAGGCAGCACAAGGATGTAACAAGTTAAATTTTCACAAGAATGAGATTCCAAGGGAGCTGAAGAAATGGCTCTGTGACTAAAATGGAGATCCCAATGGACCTGAGTTCAGCTCCTAGCTTGTGGTGGCTCACAAACACCTATTACTCCAGCTTTGGGGTGTACAATGCTTTTGGCTGCCAGGGGTACCTGAAATCGTATGTGAATACTCAGACAAACAGATACACGAAGAGACACATAATTAAAAGTAAAATACATGTTGAAAAAAGTATTTTTATATGATGCCAAAGTAAACATCACCATCTTCCAGAAAAAGCTCCCAAAGAATAGCAACAAAATTACACACACACACACACACACACACACACACACACACACACACACACACACACAGCACATATATAATGATTATTTTAGGACTGTTTGATAGTATCAAATATCCACTGATCATATTCCCTTATTGTTTGTCAGAGAGCTCTGCAACTTAGCTGGCTTGAATTCAGGGTGTTAGTATCTGGGCTTTGAACTGCCTTTTGTGATGTTACCTTTTGTGATGTTACCTTTTGTGACAGCTGCCTTGTGTTTGAAGTGTCTGAAGCTTATCTGAGTTCTTCCTGAAGCATTCAAAGCCTCTGCAAAATTGGTGGCAGAAAAACTGGGAAAACCAAGAGGTCTGGTGACTGATTATTGCTTTGGTACTTGTTTCCTTTGGGAGCTTCAGATAAGAGGTTTTCGTTTGCAGAAATTGATTTGCTAAGGTGTAGATTGTATACACACATACACACACACACACACACACACACACACACACACACACACACACACACACACTCAGTCTTTTGTGAAGCAGTGGCAGTCAGGTCACCAGAAACTGGCTCATCTGCTGTCGTTAAACCAAAATTCATGTTGGAGTGACCCAGTTTCTTCCACAGACCCACCAAAAAAACACAACACCGACACTTGGTGCCCAATGTCAATGTCATGGGGTTGGAGAAAGAAAGGATTCAGTTGCTCCAGGACTCAAGGCTTTGTTTTTCAAAAGTGCACTCTCAGAGTATGAGGACTCCAGGGTTTGTCAGGGTCATAGGGAATTGCCCCATCTCAGAAGTGGCAACAAGTAAAATGACTCCTTAGACAAAGAATAAATCAAGGGAAAGGGCCCTTTTAAGTAGATAAAAGGGAAAGAAGGAAAATTAAAAAAAGAAAATTTTTTGATGGAAAAGGAGAAATGTTTAGTCAAGAAAAGGGATTTCCCCAAAAGAAGGGAAAATGCTGAGTCTAGACCTAGAAATAAAAAGGTCCCATAAACAAAAATAAGGGAAGGAAAAAAAAAAAGAACCAACCTCTTTCCAGTAGGAATAGAGGAAGAAAAAAAGACTCTTTCCAATAACAAGAAGAAATTCCTGTTAACTGCAACTCAGAGTTCCCTGGCTCAAGCTGCCTGTCAGTCAGCTCTTGAGGTCAAGGGTGGGCCAGCACAGAGAGGTGGTATCTGAATTTCAAAGGATGGCCAGGGCTTAACTGCTTCATCCTGAGCTAGCACAGCTGGCCCAGAACTTAGACCTTTCTTGTTTGTTTGTTTGCTTGCTTAAACTTGGTTTAAATGTTGTTTTGTTTTCCCTAATAACAGGAATGACTCATGGTGCATTGACAAAAACTAAAATAACCCCATCTCCTGGTAAAGACGATTTCAGTCAGGGCATAAGTGCTAAGCCAATGCTGTTTGAATTTTCAGAGTCATTAATCATTCATTGTATGGAAGATGCTATCTTCTCTTGATCATCTGATTAATGCTTAACTGAATGTTTAATTTTCATAGTTAATGAACTAAAAGAGGAAAATTCATCATTTTGAGCTATATTATTGGGTATGCTCTTGTCTGTTTATCATTATTGAGAATTTGCCTCTGCTCTTTTAAGTTGCTACCTAGAAACTCTTGACTAAATTCCATAAAAAAATGTAGCACCCTAAACAGAGTGGTTGTTAGCTTATTAAATAATATGGCTGCTAAGGCAAAAGCTCATAGAAATAATCTCTTGCTGAGATGCTAATGAAGCAGGGACTACAGCTGCTGAAAGGCATTAATTAGATTGTAGAAAAAACTGCTGAACCGAGTCAGCCTGTGTATCACAAGGATATTTTAACAACAGAAGAGAAAAAGTGTGATGTTAAGGCAAAAGGTGTTTCTTTTCACTATGCAGGGAGAATCCATTTAGTCCCTTTATAAATTGCTTTTCAGATATTTGTTGTTGATTTCTCCTAAGAAATTGTTACAAACTCTTGACCCGTCATTCATAGTCACCCACAACTGCATAATTTCAGCATTAGCATAGGGCACTACAGTCTCAGTTGGAGCCCTTCAGGTCATTGACAAAGTAATGATGAGAATGCAGAAATCACAGTGCTTACCATCAGCATGTTAGCCTTTCAGCCAAGGGGCACCTGGCTGGCTTCCTGCTCAGTGTGTCCTAAACTAACAAGTATTGGGGGTGGGGGTGTGAACTGCAACAGAATGGTGATATTCTTGCATATCCAATGCATGGTCCTGGATTAAATCCCCAGTATTGGAACAAACATAGAGAGGGGTTACCAGGGCTGAAGAGACGGTTCTGTCGTTAACGCCAACACTGCTCTTTCAGGGAAGTCAAGTTCAGTCCCCAGCGCCCGGCTCACAGCTGCCTATAACCCCAGGTCAAGAGCTCAGATGCCTTGTTAGAGTTTGTGTGAGCACTGCACTCTTGTGCACCTTGTGATGAATGTGGAGCCTGCAACAGTACCCAGCAGACCGAGACTAACGTTTCTTTTTCTAGACTCATAATCTGTTCCCCAAATTTCATGGATTATAAATACAAGTGGAATTTTCACATGGTTTTGTAAGGTCTTGATTTGTTCTCATTAAAAAGCAGAATAAATACAATGTATGAATCCAGTTATTTCCGTATATTTATAAATACCTTTCTAAATATGTTATCAAGTTATAAATGTACTTACAAATCATGCAATCTATGGAGAAGTTTGTATTATTTTTTTACACTGTAATGTTCGTCCAGTGAGTCTTCAAATAATGCACTCAACAATCTCTACTTCAGGGCTGTGGAGATAGTTTAACAGAGTCCTTGCCTAGCAAGTACAAGGACTTGAGTTCAATCCCAGAGCCCATGGATAAAATCTGAGATGGCAGCACATGCTCAGAATCCTAGCATTGGGGAGACAAGCAGATCCCTGGGGTTTGCTGGTAACCTAGACTTCTTGCAGAGTTCTGGGCCAGTGAGAGATTCTGCCTCAAAAACAAATGTGGAAAACATCTGAAGAATATCTTCAGAATTTGTTCTCGGCCTTACATTGGATACATACACACACACACACATACTCACACACACACATACACCACACATACATGTGCCCTACACAAATATGCATCACAAACACATGTATACCACACACACACACACACACACACATACACACACACACGTGTATATCTCACACATACAGACAAACAAATACAATACAGCCCAAGTTTAGGTAATTTAGAGTTCTGTCAATATTCCATTCACCTTTGAACTCCAGAATATGTAACGATATTAAGTACTTAAAAGGCATTTAGTGAATGGTTTTGGCTTTTGCAATCTTAACTATAAGCACTAATTACACACACAAAAAAATAAAAAAAATCCGTAATTTGATTACTGTAGGTTAGTGAAGATTTGACAACTTCACAAAAAGACATGTGTGGCCGTTGTTTACCTAATCAAGCACATCACAGAAACCTGAGGGTAGGGGCGGTTGTCGTTAAAGATGTGTCAGCTGATGGTACTTTTAAAGGCACTCTGCCAAGCTCCTGAAGATGTGTCTCCATTCAAGCCTAACCACAAAAATCCAACAAGCACAGAGACTTACCCTGCAGAGAGAAACGTCTCAGTCAGTTTCTCAGGTTTTGCAAAGTCTTTTCTGGGTGACAATCCCAGCCAAAAATTGCTTAACTTCTCTGACTTTACAAATTCCTAGAGAAACAAAGATGGCAAGTTTAAGAAGCTGTTTCTCATGTATTGCAGGCTTCTGTTTGGGTGTAGCATTACCACTTTTCAAAGTCATTTCAAAGAAACAGAAAGTGATTTTTAAGATGTTAGCACAGTTTCCTGCCTCGCAGGAGGAAAGCTGAACCAGCTGTGTAGATACAGGGAAGAATGAAGAGGAAAGTCCAGTGCCTGGGGGCAGCTGCGCTGTGTTTTAGCTGGACAACCTGCAACTACTCAAACAGTAAAAACCAAAGCCACCGCAAGCTAGTCAGGACCGCCGCTGACCCTGGGAATTTCAAACAGTCCTTTGTTTCATTGTTATGGTGTGGTCAGCCTTGCATAAAGTGCAGATTCCATAATGCATCTAATACTACAACATACCCAACTCAATCTGTGTAAGAACAGAAATCCTGGTCAATCCTACTTCATTCCAGAATCTCCCCTCCAAAACCTGTAAGTATGCCGGGCGGTGGTGGCGCACGCCTTTAATCCCAGCACTCGGGAGGCAGAGGCAGGCGGATCTCTGTGAGTTCGAGGCCGGGCTGGACCGACAGCCTCCAAAACAATACAGAGAAACCCTGTCTCGTAAAACCAAAAAATAAAAATAAAAAATAAAAAAACCAAAACCTGTGAGTATCTGTTTTCTCCCAGTAAAACTTCTCATAAGACAAGCCAGGCAAACTCCCAGTGACGAGACTCTTCCTTGAGAAGCTTCTGCTGGTTTACTTTCATTTTCTAATAAAACACTTGAGCTTTTCACTTTCTATGTTGGAATTCTTTGTCTGATGTCTACAGGAACTTGGCATCAGTGGGTTGAAGTCTCTGAGATCTCTTCAGCCTTCACCGCTGGAGACAAAAGGACCTACTGATTCATTGAATAACCTTAATACAGGGTCAGTTTCCCAGGTCTCAATATTTGGGTAGTGAAAATTCAGTCTGGGGCAAAGGAGGTGGCTAATGACTGCAAGACAGACTTAGCAGAAACAGAGAAGTGGAACAGAGCTGCTGCAATAGAGCCAGAGAAGAGCAACAGCTGCAGAACCCAGAGTCAGCACACAATACTTTGCCCAAAGTGTTTTTCAAGGCAGGGTTTCTCTGTATTGTTTTGGAGGCTTTCCTGGAACTCACTTTGTAGACCAGGATGGCCTTGAACTCACAGAGATCCGCCTGCCTCTGCCTCCCGAATGCTGGGATTAAAGGCGTGCGCCACCAACTCCCGGCTCAAAGCTATATTTTTTAAAGTAAGTAATTATGAATTATTAGTTGATAAAGGTCAATGAGACAGCATAATCAATAAAATTCGCTTCTCCTATAAAAGATGACCAATTTTCTTATGGAGAGAGGCTGAGCCATTAAGCAGATTTATTTTTACTCCAAGATAAATGACTACAATCTAAGATCAGCTCACATAGGTAATTCCAGAACTTGAGAGGTTGGGGCAGAAGGACTGATGTGAGTTTGAGATAAGACAGGGCTACTGAATGAGATTTGTCTCATAAGAAAGAAAATAGTAAAGGATTACTATGTGAGAGAACAGACTATTTACTAATAAGTGAAACACAAAGACATTGTTTAGACCAGCAACCTGTGGGTCACTGTCCCTTTGGGGATCGAATGACCCTTTCACAGGCATCACCTAAAACCATCAGAAATATCAGCTACTTACATTACAATTCATAATTGCTCTGGGCAATATGTCTGGTTAACATTTGCCGCCTCTCTATTAACACAGTATATTTACTTAAACAAGTGTCATCCTATCTGGCTTTACCTGGCTTTTTTGTCTAGTAAATAAAAACTACAACATTTGACAATAAAGAATATCCTCCTATGTGTGTGTTTTTATGGGGATAGTGAGCCCTAGCCATGATGGCCACACTCTCTGTCTTTGAATAGCTATTCTGGAGCACACACAGGAAACCTGTTTCTACACTTCCAACTTGGAAATAATAGACCTGAGGATTCTGGGAGTCCATGCTCTACCCTGTATCTTGCAGCTTCTAAGATTCTGCAAGATAAAGCCTATGGGTTTTAGCTTGACTGTGATTTTCCCTGAGACAGATATGCAAGTCCCACTCCCCTCCCTGTGCAACACAAATGATCCTGAGTCATGAGTGGGTCACTGTGTATCTTCCCAACACGTCCCTCTTCACCCCTTATTTCATGATGTGAAGTGAATCCTTTCCTAGGGAACAGAGGCATAGCAACTTACCAGCACACTCTTGTTCTTAAGCTTCAGCAGGCTGGCATTCTGAGTAGAACACAGCATTTCACTATTTTGCCATGTTCCAAGTCTACTGAGTTTGAAATAACAGCTGTCCTTGTGCCATTTTGAGCCCTTTGGACAAGGTTTGCATTTGTGCTCTAGAAAGAGGACAGAGACTTACAGGTTTGTGTGAACACTCTTGACTATTATTCCATTATTCCTTGACAAGATTTACTGTTACTTCTCTTTAGGTAAACAAGAAAGAAACAAAGGCTTCTACATCCCTATACATCACCCTAAGGAACATAACTTGGGCAAACAGAAAAGTTCAAGTTCCTGGCCAGATTCAAACATATTGTCCATCATCAGGAAAGCTGGATAGTTTTCCTTTGTTTGTTTGTACTCACTTAACAGACTCTTAAAAATTAATCCCAGCAAATGCTATCTAGTAAAAACCAGGTTCACTGAGCCACGTCGGTCAGCTTTTTCCAGCAGTTGTCTCTCTGGCTTTCAACCTCTGGAATATTTTAGAGGAGCCTTAGAAGCACAGGAACATAGTTTAGTCACAAAAACTGCACAGGTGCTGGAAGGGAACACTCCTTCCCCTGGTTCCACACATCACCTGAGATTCATTTCTTTGCCAGGACCTTTCACTCTGTCAGTACTAGCTCAGATTTAGGAATGGGGTGATGTATAAAGAGGCATCATCCCCTAATCACCACCTCTTGAGTTTTGCGCCCAGGACAAGGGTAATAAAGTGCAGATTAAAGAAACTGAGTATGACCGTCTGGTGCTTCATTATGGAGCTGTCAGAACCCTCTAAACTGACAATCTAGTTATTTCTGCTTTAGTGTCCCCCCCCCCACCAAACTACAGGGAAATATCATTAACTCGCTTACCAAGCACACTTCATTCCACATTTAATATTGGCTCTGTAAGACACTGATTCTTAAAGGACCCTGAGATTTAGTTTGTTGCCCAGGAAACAGCTTTGCCAGCAATATAGGGTTACCTGGTTCTTTTCTATACAGCTCACGGCATAGCTGGGTGGCTAGCTTTTGCAGCAGGGAAGAGAGGTGCCTGATTTTCTTGGAGCTGTTGTGATTGTGCGTCAGCTGTAGGGAAACATTTCTCTGAAGCTCTTCCTTGATGTCTTGTAGTTCATTTGATTTTATGATTACTGTCTCCAAAGTTGTATAAACTCCAGTTTTTTTAAAGACAGAAGAGAAGAAAATAGTAGATGATTAAAAAAAACATAAATTCTCAGTTATTCCTACGAGCTTTAGAAATGTCATGCATTTTTTCCTTAAGAAATAGCATTGAGCCGGGCGGTGGTGGTGCACACCTTTAATCCCAGCACTCAGGAGGCAGAGGCAGGCGGATCTCTGTGAGTTCGAGGCCGGGCTGGACCGACAGCCTCCAAAACAATACAGAGAAACCCTGTCTCGTAAAACCAAAAAAAAAAAAAAAAAAAGAAATAGCATTGAAATATTAAAGTGGTAGGAAAAGGCTTCTTCCGTGGGAGTTATTGGAGGAGATGGAGTATATGTTATGGACTACGTTATATTATAAGATGCTCTTTGGGGCATAAAGCCTTAATTCAAAGACTAAACATTGGTTCAACAACTCATGGAATTCTAAATCAGCCCTAAAATATCTATATAGATGCATACATTTATAAATACATACATATATATATGTAACACAATAAAAATTAAGTAGGTTGCATTTAAATATTTATTTATATACCTGTGTAACAATAATAATTAAAGACTGAGAGTCTATGAATTTGAGAAAGAACAGACAGGGGCATAAGAAGGATTATAGAAAAAAGGGAGAAATGAAGGCACTCTATTTTAATTGAGTTTAAACTTTCTTTTTAAAGAATGGGATGATACATACACAATCCTCCTAAAACCCCCAGTCCAACAAGCAGCAGAAGGCACAGAAGAGTCAGACTCAAGACTGCTTTATCTTGCGAATGGGAGGGAGCAGAAGGTACTGTGAAAAGAAAAAGAGCACAGCGTTTAAGAAGCAGCTCACAGCTGAACTTCATTCATTCACTCATTCATTCCCTCACCCTCCCCTCAGCTCCTTTCTACTGTGCATTTTATAATGGAAAGTAATTTGCTGGAAACCCAAAGACTTTAATTTTTTTCAAGAAAAATCAGATTTTATTTTGAATCTTTAACTATGCTGTCTTTCAACCAAGAATTGTTTGCTCGTGAAAGTCTTAAATTTCTTACTACTAAGATCAAGGCACTGATTTTTTTAAAAGTAAGAAACATTCAGGAAGTTCTTTTGAATGAGAAAGGTGTCTCATAAACCCCTGGACTGATAAAAGATTCAAAAAAATAAAGATACGGTTTATAAATTAGAGGGGAGGAAGGAAAATGGGGGCTACAGATAGAGTGTATCCCTGGATACATTTGTGGAAAGTGAGTGTCTGGAGGCTGAGGGAAGCCAAGTCAGGCTGAGGAGTCTCTTGGAATGCACAGGTGAGGCTTGGCAGAGGAAGGTGGTCTAGATGCTAATGAGTTCTATCCCCCTCTAACTCCAAGATGCAGAACAACAAAGCAGGCTATCACTGGCTATGCCCAGGCATCCCTCATCAGCTCTCTGCCTCGCTTAGTCTGGATCTGCCTTTCTCATGACAACTTTTTCAATAGTTTCTATGATTTTCACTATTTCTTGAACAATGAATCACAGACTAGACCATTTTTCCAAAAGTAATTGTGAATTACTGTTAAGGGGTTACATGATTTAAATTATCACCATATATGGATATATGAAAACATTGTTTCAAGAAGGCAATTCAGGAATTATGTTATTTTCTTACTCTGTTGCTGAAATTTGTCTTATATATATCAACAGCTGATAGCATAACAATGTTGTAAAATCTCACAAAAGAGACATATAAAACATAAAATTTGATTTCTTAATATTTTGTAAAATTATTGTTAGTGAAAATACTATAAATCTTCTACTCCTTGTCTGAGGTTTAAAATGCAAAGTCATGAGCTATCTTTTACCAGAATTATTATCTCATTTATGTATGTATTCAATTATTTAAAAGTTATCAGTTGTGTACCATTTAGGCACTAAACATTCTTGTGGCAGCTAATAAAACAAAGTAATAGGGTGTGCATGTTTATGTTGTCATATAGATGCATGTTAAAGTGAAAAGGAACAGCTAAATGCTTGATAGATAGATAGGATAGATAGAAAGGATAGACAATAAATAGATATTTGAAGTCCTTATATTTTAGAAAGTATATGGCTTAGATGTCATGAACACAAAGAAGAAATGTGCAGAATTGGTATGAAGAACATGATGGTAAAATCATCCAGCTCAAAGACTATAATTCAGGGGAGATATTTTCACTTGTGGAACAGAAGATGTTGAGAGTGCTTAAAGATTGTCCTATATGAGAAGGAATGCTCAGGGAGCTTAAAGCAAAGCCAAGCTTGCCTGTGGAAGGGTGGGGCAGGCGCTGAGGGCTGGGGAGAAGTCATGAGGAGACACTTGGAAGACATGGCACTGGAAGCTGAAAGGCATGAGATTACTTAGAAATGCTTATCGGGGATGGAGAGACCGCTCAGCAGTTGGGAGCACTTGACAGCTCTTCCAAAGTTCCTGAGTTCAATCCCAGCAACCACATGGTGGCTCACAATCATCTGTAATGGGATCAGATTTCTTCTGGTGTGCATGAAGACAGAGCACTCATGTACATAAAATACATGAATAAGCAAATCTTTAAAAAAAGAAAAGAAAAGAAACTCATATTGAATGGCACAAAAGAAGGATACCTGAAAAATGCCCTGGAGTGATCCACCAAAGAGCACAAGCAAGAAGTCAAGACAAGCAGAATATCAAAACTAGCTCACCCACAGGAATAGTGAAATTCAGGAGGATATGTTCCAGAGAACACCCAGTGTGAAGGAATTTCACTTAGGTTTTAGTGTGTTATGAGTGCTGTGTTGAGTATGTCAAGTTGTATTGAAGGCAGAGTCTCACACATGCTAAGTAAGTGCTATAGCACAAAGCTATATCCCTCTTATGATGAGATGGAATCTTACAAACTAACTGCCCGGGGTTGACTCTGAACTCACTCTGCAGTCCAGGCTGGTCTTAAAATTGTAATCCTCCTGTCTCAGCCTCTTTAGTAGCTGAGATTAGAGAACTGCTCCCTCAGGCTTAGCAAAGAAAGTGATTTTTAAAGAGAAAGTTTGGCACTACAAAGACAGTAGGGAAGTATAGCAGTGAAAGCATAGGGGTAGGTGGTCATGAGATAGCACAGGAATTAAAGGCACTTACTGTGCAAGCCTAAGGACTTAAGTTAAATCCCTGGTGGTTCACATGAAAGAAGGAGTGGACTGACTCCTCAAGATGTCCTCAGGCCTCCACACATGTACTGTGGCTAGTGCACACATAGATACACATATGTATGCACACACACACTAATACACATGCATGCACACACATTAAACACGCAAAGTATATTTAATCTAAATTTAAAACAAAAAATAGACATCTGAATGCCAGGATAAAACAAGAAAGCCCCAGAAGACCTGGATCAGAGTCAGCTTTGTGAACAATGAGGAAAGATACCATATAAAAAACTGTTCTCTCTCTCTCTCTACACACACACACACAGAAAGTGTTCTCTCCCTCTTTCTCTTTCTCCTATTCTGCAAGCATTTTACTTTTCAAAACTATAAAAACAGGAGCATATGTCTATAACTTTCCTGCACAATATATAGTCTAGTTCCATGACTTCATTAATAAACACACACAACAACAACAGCAACAACAACAAAAAAAACAGAAATAAACCTTTCATGATAAAACACCAGCATTTCTACACAGAGGCACCCTGTCTTGAAAACAAACAACAAACAAACAAAAACCCACCATATTGGAAAATACCATCGTGTCCCATGTACCAAGCTGAATACTTTTAAAATATTGTAATTGCAATGATTTATATTTATGCCTTAAGGAAAAAATCTCTATAATCATTTTGGTACTTTGAGTTTAAACAAAAGGCTTAATTAAAGTCCACACAGAGTAATCACGATATTTGAAGTGTGGGGCTGTGACAACCTCCACAGCCTTGCATCACATCCACTACTCACAATCTTACCTTCTGCCCCACCTTTTTCAGACCTCTGTGTATGTTCTTTCTTATTAGAGTCCTGGAATTTGAGATTTGCATAAACAATTTCTTCAGACATTGGTCAAAGGAAGCAGATTGTCCTTTGAAAAGGTGAGAGAGAGCTGGAGGATGAGTAAGTCTATCTGGAATTTTAATCCACTGTGTGAAAATTAAGATAATCTCACAAGCTAGAATTTCTTTTTTAAAAACCCACTGTGCCTGCCAGTCTCTCAAATATCTGCCCAAGAGGCACAGACTGTTCGAAACCTCAGGCAAGAATAAATAAAAGTCAAAAGAGGAAACATTTTTCTTCCTCTTATTTCTTCCCTTTTCTCATTTCTACATTAATTTTTGAAATTGTGTTTGGATAATATTAGTATCGGGCAAGTTGCACAACTCATTCCTACCACACAGTGAAGATACAGCATAGGATTAAACTCTCTAGCAGGGAATTAATTGGAATGATTTGGCTCTCAAATGCTCCCTGATTGAACCACAGGGGGCAACCATGGTGCCCTGTGAGTAGTATGGTCAGGTTCCCAGAGAAGAAGTGGCTTAGTCAGAACTGCACGAGCACAGATCTCTCTCTCTCTCTCTCTCTCTCTCTCTCTCTCTCTCTCTCTCTCTCTCTCTCTCTCTCTCTCTCTCTCTCTCTCTCTCTGTGTGTGTGTGTGTATGTGTGTCTCATGCAAAGGTTCTGGCTAGATTAACAGGAGTTTTGCTCCCAGTACTGAAGAGGCAGAAGAAGGTAGATCTATATGAGTTCCAGGACAGCCAATACTACATAGAGAGACACTGTCTGAAACCACTCCCAAAATAACAAATTAGCTAAATAAGCAAACAGACAAATAACATGAGACACTACCACCACCACCACCACTTTTAAATGAGCTTAAAACTGTGGTAATATTGAATCAAAGCATGCCATAACCTGGGTCATGCTGGTACCAGCTTCCTTCCCTTTTTCAGTGGTTTACTCAAACACAACATGTGGACTGAGATTTTGTGCAAAAAGTTAAGTTTCATGTTTCCTGGCCAGCAGGGCTGTTGACAAAAGCACAGGTTGTTACCCTAAGAATGCATACTCCCAGTCGTGGTTCAGTGCCCCAGGTTCATAGCTCTTTGTTGTTGTTCAGGGAAACTAAGTATTTTCATGGTTTGGAGACTACACATTAGAGACTGGGTGTCTCATCATTGGATGTTGCCTATTTTTTAATATCTTCTAATATTTCTTTGAAATTCTTAATGATATTGATGCATAAATAACGTTAAATAGGTTGGCATTGTTTTTAAAACTTCTTTGTCTTGATAAAATGTTATACAGACAGGCAGCACTAGATGGACTCTGTGAGTTGTATGTGTGTATTTCTGTGTTTAGATATGAATTCCAGCAATAGTCAAAGAAAAGGAGGTCATGACTTTTAGGGAAGTATTGGACAGCATGGGAGAGGTTAGAGGGAGGAAAGGAATAGGGGGTTATATTTTAATTTTGAAAAGGATAGAAAACTGAAGAGACTCTATAACACAGGCTAAAAGTAAGCAAAAGAATCACAAGTACAAATAAACCAGATATTTACAAAACCATACTGAAGAAAAACTCTAAACTACTAAGAAAATAAAACAGGAAAGCATGCTTTAGCATTAGAAGTATTAACAGTGTAAAATCATTTGTAAAAGTTTCAATAAACATTGAATTAAAACAATAATGGATACTTTCCTGATACTTAATAAGATGATTTTAGAGTATAGTTCAAAATAATTACAATGAAATATTTTGAATGCTTCCATCCCCCCACTAAGATCCCACTAAGAGATACTGTCTCAAAAGGCAAAGTAGATTCACATATACTCCTACATGCGTGTATATGAAAATGCATAGTAACTTACACACACATATAAGCATACCATGACTGTTAAAAAATACAGAATTTTTATTTCCTTCTAACTACTTCATGAGTGCTGGTTTACAAGCCTTCAAGATAAGTGTTCTTATTATCACCTTGATTCCATGGCAGGTAAGTAAACTATAATCAGAGTCCTCAACCAAGATCACCCAGACGTCATAGCAGATAGAGAAACGAGGTGTAAGCAGATCCCAGCTGCTTGTTTCAGACACATATTGTCCCACAATGGGAAAGCACTGGCCTTTCCTTCTTCCTGGTGGGGTATCAAATATGTCTATAGGAAGAATAAAAGTTCTCACACTTTAGAATAGAACACATGAGTCTGGACTCAGTGTCTGAGTAGAGAAAGGTTTCTCAACCAGGTATGAAAAGTCATTGAAGATGAACAAATTTGGCTACATCAAAATTAAATATACACATATAGCAAAATACACTGTAGTGAAAATACCCATAGCAAACTGAAAAAGTGTAAATATGCATAAAATCCACCATATATATTATAGAAATCATAGAGGATGGGGTGAATTTTATAGACTTACAGTTTTCCTTAGTTGTGATAAAAAGTAAATTGGATATAAAACTTTAAACTCATCTTGTACTTCCCCTTTGGAGAGAGTGATAAAAGCCTCTACCTGTGCTGTGGAGGGAGGACCCTTCCTCTCACCCCTGTGCTTCTGATGGTTCTCTAGCAATCATCAATGGAAAGTCCTCCTCACAAGTTGTCATTCAACTTCCTGAGTACTGTAAATTTTCGCAGTTAGAAGCCCATTACCAAGTATTATAATTAGCTTCAGTTGTCATCTTCCCAAACCCTGTGGTCATCTGTTGGGGTTTCAATTAAGGGACTGGCCAGAACAGAGGAGTATGACCCCATCTATAAGAGACTGTCTTGATGACTGAGGTAGAGGGGCACAGCCCATTCATATCATCCCTAGTCGGATGGAGCAGGGATGAACACTAGCCTGTGAACAGAGAATCAGGCGGGGTAGGGGAGTGCGATGACTCAGACTCAGACTCTCCCCCGCCCCATTAGTTACTGGGGAGAAAAAATATACACTGAGTCAGGAATCTGTCGAAGCAGGATCTCAATTTATTCCAACAGGCAGGAACTTATATAGGGCTGAGGTAGGGGATGGGAATCATAGGATGGGGTAAGGTGAGGTGAGGAGTAATTACATACAAACTATGGGGATTCTCCATGTTTCTAATGTTTTAATTACAGTGAACCTAAAATATTCTTTCCATTAGTTTTTAAATTTCCAATACACATATGAGGAATAGTTTCAATATTTGGGGGTGTTATGATAAATCTTGAGGGGGACCTTGGCAGATTCCATGGCAGGCAAGGGTGACCAAGACAGAGGGACAAACATGTCAGACAAACAGAGCTGAGTGAGAAGTTTTATTAGAAAGGGAAGGGGGGGTACAGAGACACAGGGACAGAGAGAGGCTAGAAGAGAAGAGGGAGACAGGAAAAGTCCTGTCTGCCCCAAGGGAAGACCGGAAAGAGAGTAGCCCAAAGAGAGGAGTGGATAAAGAGAGCAGAAAGAGAGGAGCCGGAAAATGAGCAAATGGGCAGAGGTCTTTCTTTCAAAAGGCTGACCGGGGTACTGCCTGAGTGCATTCTGCCACGTGTCAGGGGTAGGCCAGCATAATGCCTGAATCCAAACAGGTGGTAAATTAAAAGTCAACAAAAATTATAATCCCTCCTTCAATTACTGAACTCTGCAGGTATGGTTCCAGCTTAAGCAGGAATCTACCATGCTAAGTTGTAGTGCTGAAGACCGTGCCTACGTAGGAAACAAGCCTTAATTTACCATGAATGTGTATAAAACTAATGGGTTACTTTGCTAAATTTCACTATACAACCTGTATGACAGTTGAAAACTCAAGAGATACTAAAACAAAAACAAAATGGGGGCGGGGTTCAAGGACCAAGAGAGAATAAGTGCAATTCACAGTTGAAGCTACTCCTAAGTTACACAGCTTTATCGGGTTTTGGACACAAAGTCCAGGGAAAGGCAAGCCATGGTCTGCTGACAGGGTATCAGAAGGTAGGGCTGGTGCCAATCAAGTTTCCCCATGGTGATCGCCAGCCAATCAGGGGCTGCTAGCTGACGCCGTTGGGCCTTCTCACGCTGCTGCTGCCGTTACTCCCACAGAGGAGCAAGGACAGGGCCAGTGAGGACAGGGCCAGTGACAGATCTTGTGGCCCTCTGAACCGAAGCATAGAGTCAGTGCTGAACCATCACACTGGAGTGGTGCTGTATCATCCATCCATCCGTCTTGCTCCGTCCCTGACCCCAGAGAAACTCAGCCCTCAGAGTTCAAAGGGTTAAAGACAACGGATATGATTATTAGTTCTCCTTTGGACCTAAGAATTTTCTCAGCCTCTGTAGTGACCGGAGCGCCGTTCCCATGATGATAGAAAATGTATATAGAGCGTCCCATACCAGCCATGTTTTGGGGCATCAAAGGACAACGTTTGGTAAGGAGATGATAGGTTTGTTCTCAGGATAAGGCTGGTAGCTTTTGCTTAGTCTGTGAGGCAGAGGGTATGCATATGAGCCTTACATAAAAGCAATTGTCATCAACAAAACAGAGGCTCAAGTATAAAAGGAAAAATGGAGAAGGATAACATTACCTCTCCACCACAACCGCCCCTCCCTGCGAAAAGGAGACATTTCATTAAAACAAAGCAAAACCAACACTAAACCAAACCAAACTCTCTGGGGAAGGTGGGGACTGGATTTTTGTTCCACAAGGCTTTCTGGAGAATATATGTCACAGTTCTTGGAAATGACACATAGACTCAAAGGCATACCTGAGTACCGCCCCCCTTTCCAAATAGATCAATGACTGAGTAGTGAATAGGACACAGAGAATGTGGATTTTTTAAATGGGGGTTTTGTTTTCTTGCGGCTTTTCTCTGGTAAATAACGACCTGTCTGTTTGCCTTATGTGCAGATGGGAAGAAACTGCTGACCCTCTGGACCCTGCTATGTGGTGGTGTTGTTGTTCTTCTTTGGGGGTTTTTCAGTTTTCCTAGAAAATGTAAGTGATCACTTTACCCCCTAGAAGATCAGTCTTTTCATAATCATGCATTACATTCAGAGTGCCGGCTGCTGCTGATTCCTTCAAAACTGGGATTTCATGCCCTTGGAAAGGTTTTCCTTCTAACTGAACATCGACATTCACAAGTAAAGAGCTGTGGAAGAGTAGTGTAAGTGTTGTGCGGAAGGTTCCTTCAGTCTGAAGCAGGATGAGAGGGGACTATGTGCGAGTCATGGTCAGGTAAAGCTTACCAACAGCTGGGCGAGTGTGCTCCCTGTTAAGGCCTTATAGGTACAACATTCATGTCAGAAAATGGAGCCAGCTCTGACGGCGGTGGAGGTAAGGAGCAAGCTGAGGTTATGCTGTGCTGCCTTTCCAGAGTGTGTTAACTGTCACTGCCACATGGGGGTGTGGGCAACCTTATTCTCACAGAAGCAGTGGTGGGAGACATCACCCTCGACCTCAGCATACAGGTTCTTCTGACCACGGGGTGTCCGGCTTTTCCACACAGGCACTGGATGGTCTTACTCTGTCACGAGCACTGCCATTTTCTCTCTCACACACCGTTGCTGGTCTTGCTCCACTGAGACGTCTTCCTCAGCAGTGTGACAAGGTCGCAACACACCCCCAAATGAGATTAAAACAACAAAGAAACCTCATTAGCCCCATTCTTCCTCCAAGTGCTGCTGATGTTTGCTACTTGATGCAGAAACCTCCTTGAGATCTTTCCTTTGCTTGTTTTTCTTTCCCTCTCCTCTGCTCCCTGCCTGCCTTCCTCCTTTCCATTCATCCTCCCTCCCTTTCTCTCTTCAGGGTCTCATGTATTCTAAGCCCATGGTCTGCCATGAGACTGCATCTCCAGCTCAGACCGCTTGGTTTAGTTCACTTTCTGTGAAGACCATTGTTGTTTAGAGCTGATCCAGGGCCTTGCTCACGGTAAGCTTGGCCTCTTGCCATGGTACTAAACCCCAGTGCTCTTCCTTTTTCCATTCAAGTCACTTTGGCAAGGTTTCTGCTTCTGCTTTTCTCATGAAACCTGTAGTCCAGTTTACCAGAAACACCAATGCTGCTAATTCCAGTAGCCATCATCAATTTCATCTTCACTGACAATCCACACTCATTTAAAAATATTTTCTCTTCAAAAATTTCATACTATTATACAATATATTCTCATCATATCCATCTCCCTTGCACCATCCACAGGAGCTCCCTTCCAATTTCATGCTCTTCATTTGGCTATGCTAACCCACTGAACCCAATTAGTACTCCCTATATTTACAAATGGACAACCTGCTTGCAGCCATGTCTCCACAGGTGAGTCACTCCCTCCCTCTGCAAGGATCCACTGTCCATCCAGCAAGGATGGAGCCTCAGAGAGAGGGCCTCCCCAACTGGTGTTAGAATTTTAACTGGCTTGATACTGAGAAAAGTCATCTCCAAGCAATTAGTCCTTGATGCAGACACAGAGAACTGGTCAAACTGCCAATCTAAGTAACTGAGCACTCAGCTGTGGATAAATCAGCTGTACTACCCTCCCCCCCAATCCAAGGTTCATATAGTATCACAGAAGACTAAGTGGAAACTATGTAGCTCACTGATGGATGAGGAAGAGAGCTATGAGATGGTGACTTCCTTTTGTCAGGTTGGTGCTGACATCAGCTCAGATCAGTTCTGCTTCTCACGTTTTAAAACTCCTTCCTGTCTACATCACTGCTGACTCCATTTCCTTTACTCGTTCCATCTTTTCCCTTGCACTTACAGGTCCAGTGTTCAAACATGTCCCTTTATGCATCCAATCTTAGAAACATTGTTGGCCTGCTGGCCTTCGAACTGGTCTCAAAACGTTATCACATAAATGCATCTCTAATCTGGGACCATTCTTTGAATTCAATCAAAATTTTTAAACCAATCTAGCTATTTGATTAGCTGATAAACATCTCAACCTTAATCATGATCATGCTGAAATATCTTTCCCTCCCTCTCCCTCCTTCTCCCTTTCCCCTCCCCCTCTCTCCGTGTGTGTATGTGGGGGGGTGCGCGCGTGTGCGCAAGAATATGGGTTCTCATTGAAGTCAGAGTCAGCCTTGAATGTCTTTCTTCACAACTCATCCATCTTGTTTTGCAGACAAGAGCCCCTCATTGGGACCCAGGGCTCTGATTAGGCTTAGCTAGCTAGCTAACACTTCTCAGGGATCTGCATCTCCACTGCTGGGATCATAAGAGAGTGTCACCACACCCAGATTTCTCCGTGGGTTCTGGAGATATAGTTCAGGTAGTCACACATTAATAACAGTCTATTAACTGAGCTGTGTCCTCAACCCCCAAACTCTTTATCCCTCTCTTTTCTCTCAAGTCCTTTATCTGTGATGGTCCTCATCTTGGGGAACAGTAAATATATTCTTCTAACTTCAAAGTCAAAACACCTTATGCATTTTTCAACTTTTTTCTTTTCCCCTTTCCAAATAGAATCAGTAAAGTATGATGGACTGCCTTTTCACTGAGCCAAAGGTGAACTCTCTCCATTCACTTGCCGTTAGCCAGACAGCACCTCATTTTCTCCTCTGATGTTTGTCTTTCTTCTACCGTTCATCTCTGAGAGCAACTGTGGCTGTATCACATAATAATGCACTTTCTAGTCATTTTTTACATTATTTTTCCTACTATGACTTTATAATAAAAGTGAGTCAGATTTGAACTGGCCACATTTTAAGGTTCCATAATCACTTATGCCTAATGGCATCTGTATAGGCAAAGTTTATTTTTAATAATTAAGAAAACTCATCAGATCTGTTGGAAATTTTTCATTCACTTAGAGCAAAGTCTTATGAATGGCTACACTGCCCTTGATGCACCTAGTCACTCTGGACTACTGATGTTCTGGACTACTTAATCCTTCATGTGTCTGTAGGAACGTGGACATCTTCATTATTTGGTGAACAAGCCAGGCACAACCACCTCAGATCTCTGCATCATTTCTTCCCATTGCTTAGAAAAAAAGTCCTACCCTGGAGGCGGACATACCTCCCCAGCCCACCTTTCCTCAGGTCCACCTAGGCCATCATCACCTTTGTCTATCCCTGCCCTGAATGTTGGACTAGTACCCAGCAGTCTTCCTTATGCCTTGACCTGGGTGTACCTCATGAGGAACTACATGGCTTCAGACATGCAACTTTTATAAAAGCAAAGGGTTTTTTCATATTCATTTTTGTATTCCAACAGCTACAAAAAGATAAATGTCTGCCACAGGCAAAGTGCTCAGCATGGGTGTAGTTGGATGTACAAATAGAAAAAAATACACTAGCAAATGAATGATAAAACTGAATTTCTCGTAGTCCAGGTTTTGGACCAATTATCTGATAGTAATTGTTTATTTGAGTCCAATATTTTAGGGTAATTTGGGACTTTCTTTTCTCAAGTAATTTCAGTGAGATGAGTGTTTCTGCTGTGTTGTCATATCATACTTCATGTATATATAGAGCCTTACTGGTGGTTAATGCTTCCAGTTGAATAGTCTCCCATTCATAGGCTTGAGTGGGAGGCATCCATTTGTTTGTTTTTCCAGGATTGGGGAAAAATACCTTAAGTATTGTTTCTCTCAGGGTTATTTACAAACAAATAACTTCATTGTTAGTATTCAGGCATCTGTCCTTGGAGCTCTGATAGGATACATCTCTGGAGCACTGCTTTTCTTAAATTACGACCTCCATATATCTAGTACTGTGAGTTAGGGAGGAAATAGGAAATGTAAAAGTTAAATTTCATTGTTTATCTCTTGCCTGATTTCTTTCCTCAAGAACAAAGGACAAAGTAATAGCATCAACTTCTGAGGAAATGCTGTTTTTGAAAAACAATTAGTATCAGGTCAATAGGAAAGAACAAAGTCTTCAATGTTATAACTATAGAGGAATCCATTTGTTTGTGGTAAAGTATCTGAGGTGCAATATCCAATTTTAAGAGAAGTGAATAAATAAATAAATTCCAGTAGTATGAAATACCAGAAAAGGTGTCAGAGTAAATTCCATTTCTGGAAGTCGGTCACTGCTATTTTAAGTTACAGGGAGATGTTAATTCTGCAACGCCTCTTTCTCACCGCTGTGCTCTTGGTTGACCTGTCATTGTAGAGATAACAGCTAAAGTCATTTGACTGACATGGGATGTGAAAGCAAAACCCGTTTTATCAGTGTGAAATATAGGTGAATCTTTCCCAATGATTGTTTTTCTCTTACAGTTTTTTCATGTCGTATGTTCATTTTAGTTGGAGCCTCAAGAGTCGTCAGAAATAAGACATGTGACGATGAAACAAACATATGCACGAATTCCTGGCTTAAAATTAATCAGAACTGCTTCTTTCTTTTCCAACATAAAAATGCATGGCTGTCTGCACAGGAGAACTGTCAACGCTATGAAGCAAACCTGGCTAAGTTCACCACCAAGACAGAATTGGTTAGATTTCCCACTTTTCATGCTGAGCAGTAAAGATGCAGAACTTTTGCCTTTGGGGAAGTTGGAGCTCAGAAGGGAAGACAGACAACTAGAAATACTCATAGAAAATACATAAACTACACAGCATATTAGGTGTAATCAAAGTATATTATCACTTCTCCAAGTGGGTAGATTGGAGACAAAGTCACATTTCCTTGAAATGATGACATCTGAGCACAGAAATGACATTGAGGAAAACTGAAATCTCTGGGGGAAAATATAGTGGCATCACAGGATTAAGATAGGCAAAACGCCCCCCCCCCAAAAAAATAAAGAAAAAAAAAAAAGAAAAGCCGGGCAGTGGTGGCGCACGCCTTTAATCCCAGCACTCGGGAGGAAGAGGCAGGTGGATCTCTGTGAGTTCGAGGCCAGGCTGGACCGACAGCCTCCAAAACAATACAGAGAAACCCTGTCTCATAAAAACCAAAAAAAAAAAAAAAGGACTCATTTTCTTTGCTGAGGCAAATATAAAGTTGGGCATTAGGTACTCAGCCCACTGTAGGACCTGTGGTAGGTGTGTGACAGATGCAAACAAGGGCAGTGCCTTGTCACATACTGAGAATGAGACTGCTAGGAGCTGTCCCTGATAGAGCTCTGTTTTGTCACAGGAAACTCTGATGAGCCATGTGCAGGCACTGCGATCTTCATTTTGGATTGGACTGAACAGACGAAATTTACGCACATACTGGGTTTGGACAGATGAAAGTGTATACAATAACTTGTAAGCCTTCAATATGCTTTATTTAGTGTTAATTATAAATCATGGTAAAAATTCTAACTCTATAAACAACTATGCCTACTGCTTCTTTGTCTACATTTCCCAAACTGGCCCTCCAACAGATGCCAAGGAGATCCTTCAGACAAACCGGTAATCTTTTGGGAGCATCTGCCCTCAAGCACCAGTGCTGGTTTAATTGCGTTGTGCATATCTTCCTTCTATTCTAGATTTGACAGAAGTCTAGGCAGTTTAACTCTTCCCTGAGCACAGTTTACTCTTGTGTGTGCCCATGTGCACTCATGTGGTGTGTGTGTGTGTGTGTGTGTGTATGTGTGTGTGTGTGTGCGTGTGTGTGTGTGTGTGTATGCGTGTGTGTGTGCCCATGTGCACTCATGTGGTGTGTGTGTGTGTGTATGTGTGTGTGCGTGTGTGTGTGTATGCGTGTGTGTGTGTATGCGTGTGTGTGTGTATGCGTGTGTGTGTGCGTGTGTGTGTGTGTATGCGTGTGTGTGTGCCCATGTGCACTCATGTGGTGTGTGTGTGTGTGGTGTGTGTGTATGCGTGTGTGTGTGTGTATGCGTATGTGTGTGTATGCGTGTGTGTGTGTGTATGTGTGTGTGTGTATGCGTGTGTGTGTGTGTGTGCGTGTGTGTGTGTATGCGTGTGTGTGTGTGTATGCGTGTGTGTGTGTATGCGTGTGTGTGTGTATGCGTGTGTGTGTGTGTGTGCGTGTGTGTGTGTGTGTATGCGTGTGTGTGTGCCCATGTGCACTCATGTGGTGTGTGTGTGTGTGTGGTGTGTGTGTATGCGTGTGTGTGTGTATGCGTGTGTGTGTATGCGTGTGTGTGTATGTGTGTGTGTGTATGCGTGTGTGTGTGTGCGCGTGTGTGTGTGTATGCGTGTGTGTGTATGCGTGTGTGTGTGTGTATGCGTGTGTGTGTGTATGCGTGTGTGTGTGTGCGTGTGTGTGTGTGTGTGTGTGTGTGTGTATGCATGTGTACGCACTGCTGAAGAGTGAGTGTATGAAGATTTACTGATGGCTACCTTGCCTTTAGCCACCAAGGGTCTAAGAATATGGATGAGAAGTGATTGGGAAGATAGATGATTGAATATTTATTCAATATTCCAGAACTTCTCTACTGTCCCATGCCTGAAGAATTAATTGTTATCGTTAGACTCAGGTTTTGTTCTGGAAACATTTAAAATTTCCTTTAACTTAAGAGTAGAAGAAGGACTTAGAAGATGATTCTATTTTTCACAGAGGAGTCACAGGTTTCCATGCACCGAGTGCCTTTTCCATGGCATGTGCTCATTCTGTGATATTAATTTATTGTACCTCCCAAAAGATTTCTTCAACCAAGAGATTTTTCATGGTCATTCATTCTATTTATATCAAACTTAGGTTGAAAATACAAAATGACTGGAAAGGAGCAATATAACTAATAATTGTGGTTTTTTCACCTTGAAAACCAATGTAAGACATCTGTAAAGCAAGTTAATTTTGAGTGCAAAACATAATGCCTATGGTGTTTTCTTGAAGTAAATATTGGCAGTTTAAGATGTTATATATTCCCATTTTTTAAGAATGAGGAAAGGTATGAGCTGGTGAAAATGTGTTACTTTGCTAGGATCACCACAATAAATGACACAGACTGAACAACTTAAGCAACTGATCTGGAGTCTAGAAGTCCACAGTCAAGGTGTTGTCAGGGTCTGTTTCTTTTGCCCCCTTGCCCTGGTGTGTAGGTGCCTGCCATATCACTCTATCTCGCTATGGCTCAGGTTGAGGCCTGAATTGTTTCTCCTTAGCAGAGTATCAGTGATACATGTAGTAGGGGAGTGTAGTTCAGTAGTAGAATTTACCTAGCAATGCAAAAGCCCTGGGTTCATTCTCAACATGGCAAAAACAAAAACAAAAACAAAAACAGTCAGATTATATGATATTAGTGTTTATACAAAAGTTATTATTTCGATGGGCATTGGTGGTGCTTGCCTTTAATTCCAGCACTCGGGAGGCAGAGGGAGGTGTATCTCTGTGATTTTGAGGCCAGCATAGTCTACAGAGAAAGTTCCAGAACTGCCAGGGCTGTTAACACACAGAAACCTTGTCTCAGAGAGACAGAGAGAGAGAGAGAGAGAGAGAGAGAGACTTTTAAGCCAGGCATGGTGGTATGCCTGAAGAGTAGGGCTTCCACATGTGGGATTCCTATAACAGCTGATGGGAATACTGGCATATGGGCATAAGGGAATGTGTAGGCATGGAAGTACAGAGGGTCCTCTCTGTCTATAGGCTCCATGTTCAGTCTCAGCCAACCACAGATGGAAAGCTGGAGAAAGCAAGCTAATTATGCTTCTACTGAACATGCCTGGCTTATTTTCTTGTCATGATAGCTTGATAATAGAGCATAACTACCACTTACGTAACATGGACATAATTCTAGCAGCATTATTTAAGGACAATCTGAAGTCTGTGAGGGGATGTAGGGGGCCTGACCTGAGAACCTGTGGCTAGTGGTCTTTCAACTACTTCTTCAAGGATACGGAAGAGCTGACTATACACATATATTTTAGTGAAGAATAATCATTGCTGACTCATGCCCCTCCAAATAAGGTACTGAAGGCATTTTGATTACATTATAATCAGAACTTCACCAAGATTCACTGTCACGCAATTTCTAATTTTGAATTCTCAATATTACATGTTTATATAAATGACCTAAAGTAAGAACTTCAAAAATCATTCCTAGTAACTCTGCTTAGTGCCTTGCATAAGCCATGTCACTCTACTAAGTTAATAATAACTATCTCATAATGGAATTGGTTCCCAAGTGACCAAGTGAATCCATACTTGAAAGTTATGACAGACCTCTACTGAAAAGCATGAAAATGTTCCCTGAAATGCAAGTTACACTCCCTCACACAACAACGCTAAATGTCTAAATATGTTGATTTAGTCTTTTCCATTCCCAGCATAAATGGAAGAATCTGACTCCTCTCTGCAGGGTTATATTTTCTCCCTTGTTGGCAGCATGAAGTGCCAGGGTTTGCTGCTGAGGAGTGGCGTCACACACCACCTCCTCTGTCAAGTCCAGAGGTTAAGTGTGATGGTTCATAAGAGAGGAACAGTTTCCATAGCATCCTCTCCACAGAGGACATTTGAACTGTGTTCATCAAAGTATAGATTCATTTTAGGAGGCTGTTCTGGGTCTGAAAAATAAAGAAGTCAACCCTTTGTTTTGTTCCAGGAAGAAAGTCCAAGATCACGGTGATTGTGCCTTCATGCATAAAAATGGTATAGACAGTACCAATTGTGATGACCTAAGAGACTATATTTGTAGCAAAGTAGGCCAGTGCCCTTGAAGAATTCTTCCATCCGAAAGAAAATGAAAAGCAGTGTCTTCTTTTATGTATGTTAAACGGATGGTGATGTGTTTTTGTTCCCATCAATATTGTTTTGAAATATAATTTGGCTGATGAACATTTACATGAATTTTATCATCAAAATAGTTATTAAGAAGTCTAGAGATTAAGCTAAGTTTGAGAAGGTACTGCTGGGTCATCGAAGTTGGTGCATTGGGGGTTGGGGGAATGAAAAGCCTTGCTCAGGAGTGATTTGTCTCAGTGGGGCACACTGGAGGGCAGAGAGAAAAGAAAGAAAAGTCTCTGCTTGTCTGAAATTCATCGAAATCTTCAGAAAAGAGAAGCAAGAGCTCTGACAGGAGATGAGCTGAGAAAAGTTTCATTTGTTTTCAATACATGGTTCATGTGGAACTGTGAACGAAGGCATGATAGGGAACTACTCTGATCCAAGGCCTGTGTCACTGGAGACCAAGCAACTCTCCACAGGTCTCTAGACTCTCAGTCAAACTGAAGGATGAAAGCCTGAATCTATTACTGCCACAATGACAGAAAGAGTGAAGGAGCCAAGTATTGTCATGAGTCACTGTGAACAGAACATAAGCAGTCAGAGGTAGAAAGGAAGAACCCAGGTGACCTCAAAGGATCCATAGAGATTAGCGGAGATCTGCAAAGCTGTTTCACTCAGATCCTATATAGTACTGAAAGGGTCTTAGGGGGAAGAGGTTAACACTGGTCATCATTAAAAATCTCTTCATCCACCATAGTCTTTTCTCATATATGATCCTAGGGTTTGTTTTATATGTATACACGTGTGTGGAGGAATACAAGACATTAACTAGAAAATGGACTATGGGTGGGGTAAGAGCTCTGAAGGAGGAAAGGGAGTAATACATACATGTGACATGAAACTGGGAGGAACACGGTGAGGAGGGTTGGGACCATCAGGAAGAGGACAGAAGGACCAGAAGGACAGAGGAGGAGAGTGGGGCAGAGCAACTTATAAGAATAAAACATACAGTTCCTGAAACCTGTACTGGGCTAGATAAGTGTCAGCTCATCTTGGAAGGGAGGGCTAGGTCATGCAGCATTTAGGTAACTTTGTGATTTAGAATCTGGTTTGCCACTTAGTTTTCTGTGGTCAAGGAGCCTGAGTTTGTATTTTGGAAGTTGAAATAGAGACAAGTTTGGGGAAGACAGGAACTGGTTCAGAATGGAGAATCCTAGAACAGTTTCCATTGGGGTCTCTCATCTTTTCCTTTCATTCTAATAGATTCCTGCCTCCACCTTTATCATCTGGGAGAGTTGCTCATCATCCTTAATCTCAGTGTAGTACTATCTATAAATACAATATGGGGGGCAAGCATTGGGTTGCAGGCTGAACTAACCGAGGTGTGTTTACAGTAGCCTTAGCTCACGGCTTCAACTACAGTGTCTTTTGTTAAATATTATCATCTCCAGAGTCATTTTAAGGACAAAGGAAGGTTCCCATTCATTGTTCAGTAGTCAGTAGATATTAATTAAAATACATAAAGCATAATTGATCATTTACTCAGAACAAAGCATACATGAAAATGTGATGATGAAACCCATTGTTTTGCAGGCTGATTTACAAATTTATTTTAAAACTTAAATATCTTGCATCTTTTAGAAAAGGAAAGGAAGCCATTACATGCCTGTAATCCCAGCACTTCAGATGTTGAAGCAGAATGATGAGGCCAGGTCAGCCTGTGCTACATAGTGAGATCCTGCTTAAAAAACAAAATAAGGTGCTGTGGAGATAGCTCGCTCAATTCAGTGCTTGCTGTGCAAACACAAGTTTTATTCTCTATCACCCATATCAAAATCCCAACCTAGAAGCCTCAGTTCATAATCTCGGCAGTGGAAAGTCAGAGAAAGTGTTCCTGGGGCTTGCAAGCCAGCCAGTATAGGAAAGGTAAGCTCCTCTCCCAGTGAGAGACCTTCTCAAATACCAAGGCATATGGCTGGATGAAGAGATGGGCTAGCCGCTCTTGTAGAGGACCACAATTCTGTTGCTAAAACCCATGTCCAGGAATCCATCTCTACCTGCATCTCCAGCTCTGTCTGACACCCTCTTCTGGCCTCTAAGGATACCTGCACTGACACGTTCATGTTCATGCATGCACACAAATCTACACTTTTTAAAATAAAAAAAGGTGATAGGCAATAGAATAAGGTAACACTCAGTGTCAACTTCTTACAGATGCACCTACATGCTCATATACATACACAGGCCAAAATAAAATGAAATTCTATTGTTTAATGTTTTAGCTTAGCTTCATTTTTGTGTTCCCCAATGTAATGAATTCTCTTTTGAATATTAACATTTCCTACAAACTATGTATTCTTATATCCTTTAGTATTTTAGCTAATTCTTTGAGCAAATTAAAGCTTAAATTATTTACCTGACATTACACTAGGTGATAGAACCACATTTAAAACCCTGTTCTTTCTCATACTCAGTATAGACAATCAATAGAAAAAATAGAATCCACATCTCATCACAAGAAGATTTTATCAACATTTGTCACTCACTGTATAGAATGACCTTTAATAATGCTTAAAATGGGTTGACAGGAGAAATAGAGTTTTTTAAAAAGAAAATAGAACTAACATGCTGTGCAAGAAGTGTACATCGTCTGAGAGGGAATCATACATGCTCAACTTTCTTGTACAGTGAAGCTCTCCAGAACTCAATGCAGAAAATGTCTTATGTCTGTGTATGACGAACTTGCCACCAAACCATACTGAGACAGAAAATATATATAGTAGAAAGAGCCAGGCTGCCCTTTGGTGAACAGGACTTTGAAGGAAAAGATAGCAAAGAAAGCGGCAAGGGAGAACTTCATGATGATGATCATGCCTTTCTTCAGGATAGCTGGGTGATGCTCATCCACTCTCAGCCTACCCCAGATGGTACCCAGGATGGACTGCTCACATTGGGTCAAACAGCTCAGAATTATTTTCCATCTTACGATTTTCCATGGAGTGTTAACCAGAGACCTTAGACTGACAAAATCATAATTGGCTTGTGTTCTGAAGCCATCTTTCACTAGAATGTCTCTCCAGATATATCTGGCTTCCTACTCTTTATACAGGGTAACCTTTGCTTAACACCTTGACACACTTATGCCAGAATATAACCCTTGGTACATTATCTTGTAAGTGACCAACTTTGAATTACAGAAGAAAACAAATTTCAAGCAATTCAAAATCCTTAAAATGCTACTATTGTCCAGAGTGGATCAGAGCTAGAAAGGGGTCAATGACCTGTACTATGCCTAGGAGACCCACACCCAAGCAGAATGTAAATTTACACTCAAAATGAATGCATAAGAATGGAAGAATCACAAAATACGTATAGTTGGATGAACGCGAAACATCACACAGAAGGATGAATTAATGCACAGCA
This sequence comes from Mesocricetus auratus, assembly GCF_017639785.1. Taxonomy (NCBI): domain Eukaryota; kingdom Metazoa; phylum Chordata; class Mammalia; order Rodentia; family Cricetidae; genus Mesocricetus; species Mesocricetus auratus. The sequence continues at coordinate 482,272 of NW_024429187.1, read as the reverse complement.
AAGGAAACATTGGGTGGCCAATGTCAGAAAGAAAGAAAGGTTTCAGACTGATTGAGGTGTTCAAAATAAAAGTATAGAAAACTGAACCCAGTGCAAAATAAAAGAGGGGTAGAGTTGAAGTAACAAATAACATGAATTTTAAAAAAGAAAAAAATAGTCTATGTGGTAGTGGTCTGAGAACTTCAGTATAATGTCTGGACAGGTGAACAAACCTAGGGGAGTTTTCTAAAAAGCCAAACATCATCTATAAAACTCTACACCAACATAGTTAATAGAAAAGAAAAGTGTTTTCTCTGAAAATTTTGGTCTTACAGCCAGCATTTACTGTGAGAGCTGGCTCTGTAACCAGATGAAAAAAAAAAAAGAAACAAAACAACATTAATTGTGAGTAAAGTGACCTCAGGTCACAGGTGTCATAAATACCCATGTGAAAAAGCCTATCAACACAGAACGGTGAGCAGCTACCCCAACTCTTGTGATCTTCAATCAACAGAGTCGACCACATTTCTACTTTCTAATGACAGACAACTGGAGAGTAAAATATATAACACAATCTACATTGAAACCAAAACTAAATATCCAGGGACACAAATCTGCACGCGAAACCCTAAGTGTTTTGAATACAAATAAATAGAAGCCAAAATCAATGAAGTGGGACTCTCATTGAAGAGTGCTTGTCACTAAGATGCCAGCTTTCTGCAAAGTGAAAAGAATTACACTGTGGCTCAAGATGAACTGTCCGAGGACACACATGTCTCCCTTCATCACTGTTTCCTGTTGCACGCTTCAGTTCTTAGGTGGAACTACTCAGAGAAACCCTGTCCTGAAAAATAAATAAATAAAATAAATAAATAAGCAAATCTTTCTTTTTCAAACTAAGCTCTTTTGCTGTCTATGCAAACATGGCTTGTGAAAAAGAGGACACTGTATTTTATGCGTAGCCAATATAATATCATAAAAATGCAATGGATAAAATAGTTTCTGAAAGAATTCATGTAACACAAAATTAAAGCAGTATATATGCCTTGTTTTGTTAAGTCGGGATATCCGACTGTATGTAACCGAGGCTGCCATGAATCTCATGAAAAACCTGTTGCTTCAGCTTCCCATGTGCTGGGATGCCAGGCTTATGCCACCATATGTGACAAAAAACATTATTAAAAACCATGTTGTACATAAGAGCAAATTTCAAAAACAAATCACTAAGTCCTGTCTCATAGTAATAAGAGCTAAGTATACAGAGAAGGTTAATTTCACTGTGTCATGCATGCATTGATCTCCTCAATGTTAACCTAATACCTAGAATTTTTCAAATATTGAACGTATATGACTAAAACCATAATTATAAGAAAGTGATACCACAGGGTTTAGTTTTAATGAATCTATTTATGAAACAGCTCCTTGTTGATGCTTCACATGACCAGGAGGGGGCACCAGAAAGCCAGAAAACCTTCAATGACCTAGCTGGCATTGGAGATCTGCAATGTCCTGGAACACAAAATCATTAGGTGGTGGTTCTTAATTCACTGGCTTTGAGGGTTCTAGGAACTAGGCTAATCCTGTCCTCGACGCACAAAGAAACTACGGATTCAGTTTCATTTCTCTCATATTGATCAGGCATTTCATTGCTCTAGTCATTCCATCAATATTGCCACACACTATCTACTAACGTCTCTGAAAAAGTTCCATCTTTTTAACTTGGGGAGGTTATCGAAACCCACATGGTGGGAGCAAAGAGCCACAGCCTGCAAGTTGTCCTCCAGCCTCCACACACACCACAGTGTGTGCGTGTACACACCACACATGCACACCAATTTTAAATGTCTAAACATTTCGGTCTGTTTTTCCTTATTATTAAATGCTGTGTTAGATAAACAAATACGCATATCAAGTTTAGACTGAAAATAAGTTAAGTACTAACCCTGTGGTATCAAAGTCAATCGTCCTTAAGTGTGTCTAGTTTTGTTTGTTTTGAGACAGAGTCTCGCTGTGTAGCATTGGCTGTCCTGGACCTCACTGGTTAGAGTAGGCTAGTCTTGAGCTCGCAAAGACTCACCTGTCTCTGCCTCCCAAGTGCTGGGACTAAGACCATGATATACCCTGTCCAGCCCTTGAATAGTGTCTATTAAGCCTGTGTGAAAGTAAGTGCTGCTAATCTCTGCCTGCTAATCTCTGCATAATGCTTCCTGTCTTGCCTAGGGATTCCTAGTTCTAAATTAAGCCTCTTCCCCATTCAACCTCTACTAAGAAAACAAAGTAGAGCATGCCCTTTAGCTCAGTCAATAGCAGAATTATGGTTACAGCTGACTGTTTTTGCTCAGTCACAACTGCCTTGTGAAACAGTTGCCAAATTGTCACTCAGACTGTGACTACAACTTTTGTAAGTCTTAGTTTCTCTGTGGCTTTGACTGAGCTCCCAGTGTTCAGAAAGAAACATCCAGAGAACTGGGTTGTTTTATTCCCATTTGGGGTGAACCCAGGATCTGGAGCATGCTATGTAAGTACTCTGTCACTGAACCACATTACCAGACTAGGTAAAATTCTAGTAAAATTCACCTCCCTCCAAAAGTTTGCTAAAATATTTTTTAAATGCCAGATAACCTCTACACATTGTATCATCCATCTATCTATATCAATCAATCAATCTATCTATCTATCTATCTATCTATCTATCTATGTATCTATGTATCTATCTATCTATATCATCTATTTTCTTCTACTTCTTCCTTCTTTCCACACAAGTTCTGTTATGTAACTTAGGTTTCCTTTGAAGTGGAGTGGTTTCTATCATTATTCCTAACAATATCAATCAAATTTTGGAACTGATTGACAGAAACATGGAGTAGTTTGGTAAAGAAAACTAGAGAAGACTCACAATGCAGTAAAGAGGAGCTTGGTGCTTGATTCTTTTGGGCCTCACAAGCTCAGAATGATTAAAGAAATGGAGATGATGGTGATTATGATGAGGTTTCAGATGGAAAGGAAGATTCTATTAAAAATGAAACCATTGACTATATTTTTGCACTATGACAAATAACTTGGCCACACTCAGCATTCCAGCATGAAGAGGAAAGGCACACATATAGTCAATCTAACTTTTAAGATTGATTTTTTATTATTTTAAATTATTTATATGTAGATAGACCATGTGTGAGACTGCATGTGAGTGCAGGAGCCCATGGAGATGGAGGCCCAGGATATGAAATCTCCCTGGAGCTGGAGTTGCAGGCAGTTGTGAGCTACCCAACAAGGATGCTGGGAAGTTAGTTTTCTTAATAACTGAGCCTTCTCTCCACCCTAACCACACCATACCATCTGTTTGTTGCTTGGTTTTGATTTTGTTTTGTCTTTTGCTGAAACAGTGTTTCACCCTGTAGTGTAAGATGGTCTGGAACTATCTAGCTCAAGCTGCTCTCTCTCAAACACCTTTCAATCTACCTGCCTCTGCCCCCTGAGAACAATCCTAGGATGGACAGTTAGGAAACACTATACCTGTGTTATACTCCTTGGGAATTCTTTTATTTATCTTTTAAATTAATTCAATTATTTGCTGGATTTGCATATAGTTGGTATTATTCTTTGATTAGAATTGCAAATGATCTATTTAGATATGTCTGAATTTTGATGAAATTGTGAATGCATAAGATCTCCCAAAATGTCCTTCAGATTTGTGACTTCTTGTTTCTAAGAAAAGAACCTAAATGAACTTCTGATAAATGACATAGGTTTTGTGGTAAAATGAAAAGAAACTGAAGAGGAAGCAGACACGTGAGGTAGGGTTTACATCCTCATTTGGTTGTAAATGTGCTCTGAAACTTTAATGCAACGTAAAAGATGAATTTTCCAAAACCAGCATAGAGAAAAGTTAATTTTCAAAGATTATACATAGTACATATTACTTGAAAGGTGGTTTATCATATAATTGCTTAGCAATCTTTATTATTTACTTATTGCCTATAACGACCTTGTATGATTACATCATTTTACAATGACTCTGTAGATAAAATTAGTTATATGTGAGGTTTGTACTTAAAATCAGTCTTAGACACATAGCAGGAGCATGGTCTGAATGTCTCATCTCTAATAGTTGAATCTTTCAAGTATTTTTGTGAAGCATAGAACAATGATGTATTTTTGCACTTAACCCTGGAAAACAAAAAGATATTTCCTGTTTTGTCATCAACTTAATATGAGTATGCTCTATTGTATTTCTGGGTATGAAATTGTCATTTATTTTACGATTAAATCATGTTCAACTCAATACATCCCACAGTCAAGCCTATTATGTGTTTATATTAACACACACACACACACACACACACACACACACACACACACCACTTGAGCTGCCACAGTCAGATTTACAAAATTTGTCCTTTGGGGTATTTCTTGCTATTTATTTATGAGGAAAAAGTATTACTTACTGTACACACTATAGTCAGTAGAGGCCATCAATGAGATCACACCCTTCCTCTGTTCAAAGTTTTTACCTTAAAATGGGCAGATGGAGTTGCTGATGAGATAAATTAAAATCTACAAGTGCTCACCTTGTTAAACAGAATTGTTTGCTTTTTTTGTCTGAGACATTGGTATGTTTTACACAAACTGCTCATTTTCATGTGTATATTAGAGAATGAAAACACTTAGGGCAATTATTTCCCAAATGCTAGATTCACGGAGCTGAAGAAGTAGCTGGTATTGAGGTTCAGCCTGAGAAAAGTTCTGTATCCCTCTGTGACAGTCATTGGTACTGCTTTCAGGGAGTAAAGATTACATCATCATGCAAAGAACGAATAGGTCACAGGTGACACCTCACTGTTTACTAGGCTGTGTCTCAATATTTCTTCTTGACTGAAGGTCAAGTTCTCCAGAAAAAAAAAAAAGATTCACATGAAGGTTTGAATTTGATACAGGATACAAATTTGCAAGGGATCTGCAAAACCAATACCTGCGGCTGAGGAAGACGGGACTGGGCAAATAGAGATGTTCCACAAAGGCTAACTAATACTATCGGAAGCCCTGGAGGTGTCATTCAAGTTTGAGAGAACTTGACAGAATGCAAGTGTCTGGTCTTCCACAGTTCCTCACGCATCAATCCTTCAGGATAGAAAGTCAAGAGGAAGGAAGGGGAAGTGAAGGGAAAGGGGCCCCTCCAAGAATCTGGTTGAAGCTTCTTAACTGACGTCCAGTTAACATTCTCTGCAAAGGTTGTTTTCATGCAAGCAAGGTCCTTCTTCTATACAGGGGTTTCATACAGGAATGCCAAGATGGTGATGAGTCAGACTCAAAGCCTAATTGAGTATGACCATCAAATATAGCCTGACGCCTTGCCCAGGGCTAAAACTTAAGTGGTCAAGCCATCCCTTAAGAACCTCTGTGACCCCTAGTTTTACCTTATTGCGATCCTATCCAGTGCAGCTCCAGAGCCAACCTGCACTCTCGTTTACAGAAAGAAAAAAAAACAGTCACTTAGCAAACCTTTGTTATGCAACTTGAGAGCCACCAAAAGCACACGTGAGTCTGCTGCTGCGATGCCTATGGGTGATCTCTTGGGATGCCCACATGCACACTTGGGATGCCCACATGCACACTTGGGATGCCCACATGCACACTTGGGATGCCCACATGCACACTTGGGATGCCCACATGCACACCTGGGATGCCCACATGCACACCTGGGATGCCCACATTCACACTTAGGATGCCCATATTCACACTTGGGATGCCCACATGCACACTTGGGATGCCCACATGCACACCTGGGATGCCCACATGCACACCTGGGTGTGTTTTATCCTTTTTCCGGGCACCTCTCTACTAACAATTTCATAGTTGCTCCCCTGAAACCCTTTTCTGTAGCAAAGTCAGGAATTCCTGCAGTTACCTGAGAAGAGGAGCGTTTGCTCCGAATTGGCTGTGCCGAACAATCTGTGTGGTGTTTCCAAAAAAGGAGAATCTGATCAAAGTTAATCACTAACAACACTAAGGCTGTTTCCTTGCCTTCTTCAGAATGGCTGTAAACCATTTAACAGATTTATTTAGGCTTGGTTATCAGTTCATGCCTCCTGCCTCCTTCCTCAGATGTAATTCCATCTCATGAAACTTCTTTGTCTCTCTAATGAACGATCTTTTCTTTCATTTCTGAGAACTGCATTGTTTAGGGTTTTTTTTGCTTTATTTTATTTTATTTCTAGACCACAAGATGTCTCAGTAAATAAAGGAGCTTGCCACCAAGCCTTATGACCTGAGTTTAATCCCCAGGACCCACATGGTTGAAGAAGGGTAAAGACTCCTAGAAAGTTGTTTTCTGATCTCCAAAAGCACAACCTCAACACACAAAATAAAGAAACAGGGGCTGGAAAGATGGATTACTGGTTAAGAGCCTTTGACTGCTCTTGCAGAGGTCTTGAGATCAAATCCCAGCAACCACATGGTGGTTCAAAACCATCTGTAATGGGATCTGATGCCCTCTTCTGGTGTATATAAAGACAGACCACTCACATACATAAAATACAGAAATAAATATAGCTTACATTTTTAATGTTTTCATGGCTTATTCACGTGACAGAGTTTTGCCCGTTGTCCACTTCTTGTCTTAAATACTACTTTTTGGTAAATTCTGTGTTCTACAGAATCAGTTTCTCCCTTCAAAGCCTAAGCCACACTCCATCACCATCTATTTCCTTCCCCAGTCCCATCTTCCTCAGCCAAGTGTGCTGATGCGAAACTCCTTGCCATGCATAAACCTCTAATTCAGTCATTTTCCCTAGGAACTTGACCCAGGGCAGGATTATATTGAGAATAGTGAGCTTCTTGAGAGAGTGAATTGCTCCCATGCCCCTTACCTCTGCTTCGCTTTAGCTTTAAAAGTAAAAGAGCTTACAACTAGGGTACTTGTGGAAAATAGCAGCCTAGTAGGCATGTGAGGGGGCAGGACGGGTGCTGGGCTTCAAAAGGCTCTTCTGAGAGCTTTCTCACTCAGACTGTTTGGAATTCCCCTAGAAATTCCCACCTGTCGGGTATGACTTGACACCACCTGAGCTGTGGTACAAACAGCCTTTCCCCCTAGGGACATCTGTCAAAAACAGCACCAGCTGCCGAACACTGAACACTGTAGCTTCCTGAAGGGGTGCTGTGACTGGATATGGTTTGAGTGCAGCCCCAAAAGCTTTGTGTGCTAGAAGTTCAGTCCCCAGGGTTCTGAAGTCTTTCAGAAGTGGGATTCTGGTAATAGGGTTCTGTTCTGGGAAAAGTAGTTCTCATGGGCACCTATGACATCAGGGCATAACAGAAGGATCCTGGGCTCTGACTTTCTCTGCCTTCCTATCTCTCCACCTGACCATTCTTGCACTTGCTTCTGCCATCATGATGCCATCTGCTCTGAGGTTCTCAAGCCAAACCCGTGGAGTTGCCTGATCTCAGATGTTCAGCCCCCAAAACTGCCATGTAAACAAACCTCTTTTTAAAATATATTACTCATACCTGTGCATTTTGTTGGCACATAAGAAAGCTAACTAACACACATGGCACTAATCATTGGAGCAAATGTAAAGTTGACCAAAAAATCCATATAGGAGTAAGATGTGCTGAGATGGGGATTTAAAAATTCAACATTATTAATAATAATATATGCCTGTATAAATCTGTGTACATGCCCAATGTAAACTTGGAAAGACCCTACATTCCCCTTCCAATTATGTTTCTCATCAAACAGAAATAAAGACAAAGTTTTCAAATTAAGTGTTTTAAATACAAAGAACTAAAGCAACCCATTTCTAAAGTAACAAAAGGATGCATAAGAATGATCACCCCCCCCAAAAAAGGAGTGATTTCCCACTAGGTAGCAAACTGTGGTGCAGATATAAAATGTCCTGGGAATGGTGCTTTTCACTTCTTATCCCAGCATGAGGACTGTGGAGGTGGGACCATCCCTGGGAGTTTGATGATGACCTGAGCAACAGAGGAAGTCTGAGATTTGTGTGAGATATATGGTGAGATTATGTTGGAGGTTTTGAACTATTTTTTAAAAAAATAATCAAATAGAAAAGCTAGAATTGGAAGACAAAGTAGAGAAACACAAGGCTGATTTGAGCTGATTGAAAAAAAATTTAAGGCAAAGATAGATTAACTGAAATTACCAAATATGGGAAATAAAAAGAAAATAGTACGAAGAAAATATCTCTGAGAGCTGTGCTATGGTAACATACATGTCAGCATATACATTATAAATAATCTGCATCATGTTTCTGAGAAGAAATGAAAGGGAATGGAGAAGAAAGAGTATTTGAAAAACTAACTGCCACATATTCTGAAATTTAATGAAAACAATAATCTCTGTATCCAGTAAGCCCAATAAACCATATGATATATCCTAGGAGATTTAGGGCTAAACACACACAGTATTAAAAGTGATGACAAAAAGATTACCCTAGAGATGAGCATGATGCCTTGTACCTGTACCTGAAGGCTGAGGCAGGAAGGTATTTTGTTGTTGTTTGAAGCAGAACCTCACTGTGTGGTCCTCTCTGTCCTAGAACTCACTTTGTAGACCAACCTGACCTTGAACTCATAGAGATCTGTCTGCCCCTGCTTTCCAAGTGTTGGGATTAAAGGTGTTACCCACCGTGACTAGCTAGAGGCAGAATGGTTACAAGCAGTGACTGAGGGTAAAACAGTTTGGACCAGAAGAAAATAAATTGACATGTTCAAAGTTAAGGGCTAAAAATACATAGAAACTATTTTTAAGAATGTAAAGCATAACCAGAAAAGTCAAAACTATAAGGATTCAATACTAGATGTCATGTCTTACAAGAAATATTGGAGTCCTTCCATACAGAATATTGTACAGTAGCTTCAACTAAGTAAAAAGATATTTAAGATTAAAATAAATTTCAGTGGTAAATTAAAAGATAATATAAACACATATTATAGCTCCATTTTCCTAACTTGTTAAAAGGAAATTTTGTAATGCAACAATTTAAATTTTCAGGTGTTTCACTTTAAATTGGTGTGGATATATGATGTATAAAAATGGAATTCGTGGGACTGGGGAGGTTGCTCAGTGTATAAAGCACTTGTCATCCAAGCTTGAGGACAGGCTTTCAGATTTCTAGTACCCAGATATAAGTTGGGTGTTTATAAATATAAATATTCAGAAAGCAGGGTGTAACAAAGGCAATTTAACTATACAACAGTAATAAACTGGTCCTTAAGGCCTAAGATCTCCTCAACCTTAGGTTTTTGTTTTGTTTTGATTTTCGTTTATGTTTTAAAATGTGTTTACATCACAAATTCCTTCTTGTGGAGCAGGCCTCAAAGCAGCCAGAGTGGATGATTCCCTCCATATCATCTGGGCCACTATTGCATCAGGGAGAGCATCTTGATGTCTGTTTGGTATTGTTCACATTTGCCTTTTCTCACCCCCAGCAACCTGCACAGCAAGTTCCATAATGACAAAAAAATAGGCAGCAGGGAAACAGCTTCCCACTTTGCAGCTTGATTTCACTACATCTTGTTACACAGGTATGCGATTTCTTTAGCTCCAGAGTCTTATCGATTAGTTCTAATGGGAAGTCAATAGGATGGCAAGATCCTGGGTTGTTTTGGGGGTTTAGGGGCCTCCCTAGCTAATGATTCATAAGAAAGGATCACATATCTGGAGCTGATATTTTTGTTTATCAAACAATGGTTTCTAGGAATAGCACTATCTTGGTATGCATGATAATGGTATGTAAAAACTTAGGCTTTAGGAACCAACTTACAAAATTGTTGGTTTCTATATGATGTTTTCTTACACACTCACTTCATTCCCCCTACCCTTCTCAATACCAGCCATACTTAAACCATTCCAACTCCAATGTTCTCCCTCCCATATCATGTATAGTCCATTATTCCCCTCCATGAAGACATACCCCAACTGATGACCCTTTTCTATTTTCCCAGTTTCTACAGGTGCAACAAATTGAACTAACATGTCCTGTGAGAAACAATGTAGCATTTGTCTTTCTGGTATGGTTTACTCCAGTATTAACTTTTCCTGTTCCATCCATTTACCAGCAAATTTCATTTTTCTTGTAGTTGAAAAAAGCCTCTTGTGTACATGTGCCACATTTTCATTAACAGTTTATCAGTTGATGGAAATGTGCTGGCTCAGTTTCCTGGCTATGGTGAACTGAGAAGCAATGAACATGGCTGAATCTCGGTCTTCATGGTAGGATACAGGGTCCTTTTGGTCCATGCACATGGGTGGAACAGCTGGATGATATAACAGTTCTGTCTCTAGGTTTTGTTTGTTTTGCTTGTTTTGTTTAACTAATGTCACAGTGGTTTCCAAAGATGTACCAGTTTGCAGTTCCACTAACAGTGTATGTGGGTGCTTATTTTCTCAGGTATATACTCATAAACAAATGCTACTTACAGCCTTAATCAGAGAATGTTATCTTTTCGATGAACATCAGTAGATGAAAAGACTTGAGATTGGATAATAATGGGAATAAATGATGGCTGAATTTTCAAGGAATGGGTGGGAAGAATGTAAGCCCTACAAGATAAGAATGAGGACCTCACAATATCTTTTGTACATGCATGTGCATTGCAAGCATGATCTCAGAGTAAGTATCATTTCATACACAGAACCTGCACAAGACTTAACCTGTCAATAGCTAGTCATGGGTCAGGGAGGGGCTCACAGAGCCAATCACTTCCTAACAAACTATTGGCTACTGATGGGTTCTAGGAGTGGGAGAGCCATTGTCTTCAGCTGCATACCCACTAATGATCCACCAGACTTGGATGGATAGTTTCAAATTCACTATCACACCAATGTCACTAGCTAAATTCATAAACTCCTTAGTCCACGAAAGAAAGCAAAATGGCGTGAATGGGAAGAAGGGATACTTATGGAGGGAAAGGGCTGGCATGGATGAGAGGGATATGAGGAAAGGTCAGGGCTGAGAGTAGTCAGAACGCATTATATCCATGTACAAAATTACCAATCAATAAACTTAATGAAATTTAGCAAAAAAAATTGATTGGTCATTATGACCTGCCTATGATCACTTAGTATCTCTAATAATCTGGCCAGCTAATATAGACCAGTGAGTTCCAGTTCAGTGAAAGAGTTTATCTCAGTTAGTAAAGTAAAAATGATCAAGGAAGACCTTACTATCAACTGTTGGCATTCATATTCATGTTCATACATATGCTTGTGCACTCATGCACACACATCTATCTACCCACACACATGTGAACATATATACCATGCACAAGGCAATTGAAAAAAGGAAGAAGGGACAGAACAATTGAAATTACATTTGTATTAATATGAATTAAATTATTGTAAATTAAGATTAATCATAATCCTCAAGGATTGAAATCACTTCCAAGTATAGGTGGGAGTTATAGAACTTAGAGGAAACACAGTATATAAAACATGGAAAACAAGTAACAAAATGGCAGGTCTGAACATCCTCAAAATCCTTAAATCCTATTAAATGTAAATGTATTAAACAGTTCAATCAAAAAGCACAGACTAGCTAAATTGATACGAATAACGATCCAACTAAATGTTGTATATGAGACTCATTTTTTAAAAAAGTATAATGGTTGGTAAGGAGAAAAGTGATATTAAAATATTAAAAGAATGGTGATGTGGTATATTAGAATCAGATGAAACAGTCTTCAAAAAAGTATTGGTGTATTCAAATGATACTTAAAATGATGACAAATCTACCAGAAAAGCATACTAATTTCAACACAAGAACATTTAAAATCTAGCCAAATTGTCTGGAAAAAAGAGTTAACATAACTGAGGGGAGAAAACAGTTGAACAACAATGGCTGGATAGTTTCAGACCTCTTACAGGAGTGGACAGTGTGAGACAGAATATGAAAAAGAGGATAGACTTCTAAAGGAGCGTACAAACCAACTAGACCTAGCAGAGACACATAGGAAAATTTACTTAAAAATATCTAGTTTCTTCCCAAGGCAATATGAAGTATTCTCCAAATTAGGGATATGTTAATCAGTTTAAAATGACTGTTGTTTGGCTGAGGTGAATCAATAGTTAAAATCAATACCAGCATGGAATGTAAAAACATAAACAAAGGAAGTTAAATGACACAGTTATAAATAATCAGTGGATAAGAGAAGAAATCTATAAAATACTTTAAATTTATGAAAATAAGCACACAACATACAAAGATTATGGACTATGGAGAAACCCTCATCAGTAATGTACAAGACATTTAGAAATTTATGATCTAGATTTTTAAAAAGAAAATTAGAGTCAGTAATTAACCTTTTACTTTGGAGAACTAGAAAAATGAAAAAAAAAACAAAACTCAAAGCAGTAAAAGAAGGAAGAAAAACAGCAGAGAAAACCATTCTAAGAAAAATTATGTTGTCTCAAAGATCAACAAGATTGATAAAGTTTTATCTAGAAAGACATGAAAAAAGTGAGAGAGTAGACTGAATTATTAGTTGAATGGCCTGTTAGGCTACACACTCTGAACTCACAAAATCACTGTTCTTTTGTTCAGTGTAAATCTGAAGTGTATATTTTAGTGTTTGGCACGATGTAGGCACTCATTAAGTGTGTGTTGTGTGAATGAATAAATGTACTAGTGAGTGTGACTCAGTGGAGCTCAGAAGGACCAAAGAGGTGGTTCAGTAAGAAAAGATGCTTGCCACATAATCTGGTGACCCGAGTTTGATCGCCAGCCTCCTCACAAAGGTGAAAGGAAAGAGCCAAGTCCGTGCAGTTGTTCTCTCCTACAACACACACATGAGCACACATGCACATGCATACAAACACACATTAGATGTAGGGACTTCCCTAGATCCCAGCATTAGCACCAGCAGATTCTAATTACATCCGTTTATGCTTTCCTATCAGCTCTGCCCCCTGCACTCTAAGACACCCATTGGATCTTTTCCATCTCGACGTTTTACCATTGGTGTGTGTGACACTCTTGTTTCTTCTTTATCTGGTCCTGCTGCTCTCCACCCACTTCCCTCAACTATATTTGCAGGAGGCTTCTCTACAGGACTTAGACAGCAATTCAAGTCGTGTGATGTGGTTTTAGAGTTTCCTGTTAGGAGATTTAGACAAATGTAAGCTAGGAACACTGAGTTCCTAGGCTTGCGTATGAAGATCAATAACAAATACATCTTTGGGGAAAACATTTCAATTATTTTGCAGGTTTTTCTCCTACCCAGTAGGCAACTCCCTCCCTTACCTTCATCCCCTTTCATGGGCCCACCAGATTTCGGGAAAAGGAGAGTCCATCCTGAAACTCAGAAAATGGAGCCTAACGGGATCAGATAATTATGGTGGCATCAATTCTACACCATCAATTGAGTTATAAAAGATCACTAAGATAGAGTAACTAATGCCTGTTAAAGAACAAACTTTCAGGGGCAGGGAGATGGCTCAGTGGGTAAAATGCTCATTGCACAGCATGGAGGCCTGAGATCTGATCCTCAGAACCCACACAAATAGCTGGGCATGATGATATCTATGCTATGTTGGTACTACACATGCAAGGAAGAGTTGTAACTTCCAAATCTACCACGCACCAAGAAACAGCTCCCTTGACCCCAGACATCCACAGTCTGAGTGGAGAACCTGGTAGGAATGAGGAAGCAGTCCCCTTCCCACCCCCTGAGAGCTGTCAGAGGAAACCAGCTAGGACACAGCTTAAGGAATGTCTTAGGGTTTCCACTGATATGATGAAACATTTGTGGTACACTTTCATACTTACAGGCAAAAATGCAGACATATAAAATAAAAACAATATCTAAAAATGTAAAAATATAGACCGGTCATAAAAATGCACTACTGTTTTATAAGATGCTACTACAGGTGAAAAAGGAACATTTCAATTCATTTTTTGTCATTTTATAAATGAATAGAATGAGTTGTGAGTGTATGTACCTATATTGCCTTCTTCTATCCTCTCTCTTGCCAGCTCCATTCTTCTTCCTAACTAGGTACCCTCACACCCTTGTCTTTTTTTCCTTTTACGAGGGTCTTGTGCAGGTAACCGCTATTGTTGTGTGTTCATGAAATGTTTCAGCCACACCGTAGCCAGAAGACAGCATCTCACAGTGGCCTTCTGCATCCTCCAGCTCTCACAGTCTTGGGGTCCCCCTTCTGTGACGTTTCCTGGGCCTTTAGGGAGGTGATATCAATGCTCCTCTTAGGGATGAGCTCTCAACAGTCGATCTGAACTTGTGTGCATCTCTGCACTTCTCATCATTCTCTGCAGACATGGGTTGAGAGTAGCACTAGTCTATGGGTATAAGCATAAGGATTTAGGAGGCAGGTAGGCTAAACGTCCATTTGGCTGGACATTGGTAGCCTTACCATGTAACTCTAGTGGGCAATCAAGAGCAAGGACAACAGCATCCATTGTTTGGGGAGCCGATGTGTGGTACAGTTTAACCTGTATCCCTCCTTAGGATACCTCCCTTGAAACTCCTTATTCCAATTAAATTTTCAGTTTATACAGTAAGAGGTTTCTGTGTGTATTTTCCATACAGCTTTCGTTTTGATTAACTTTTACCCTAACCTGTTCCCTATACCCCTACTCTTATTTCTGATTAAACATTCCCACATCTAACATTTTATCCTCTATTTTCGCATTATATATGTTTTCCTTTCCCAGAAAACCCCAACACACACACACACACACACACACACACACATTATTTTTTCAACTCAGAATAAATTTATATTTCACATGGAATCATTGAATTTACTAAGAAAACCTGGGGATAGGATATGAAGTCTACACTGAGAGGAGAAAGCTGTGTCCAATTCCTCAACTGGCCACTGTGCAGTAGGTGGTTTTCCCTTCTCTGCCTTTTGTAACTACTGGTTGTTTATTCTATTGATTCAGAATGATATCAGCCTCTCACTACAGGCAAACCAGGCCACCACACTTCAAGAAAAAGCATGTCAACACACAGATAAACCTATGAACATGAAATATCATTAGGAACCAACAACCTTATTGTTGCCTTAACTAAACCAACCATCATCTGGGAAGAGAGAAGAGAGACGCAGTGAGGGAATGTTTATATCAGGTTAGCCTGTGGGCAAATCTGGGGGAGATTTTCTTTCTTTCTTTTTTGTTTTGTGTTTCTTTTTGTTTTTTATCTTTTTTATTTAAATTAGAAACAAGCTTGCCTCAGATGTCAATCCCAGCTCCCTCACCCTGCCCTCTCTCCCATCCCCTATCAACCCCCCCAATTCCACACCCAACCCCCACTTTGCTCCCCAGGGAGGGTGAGGCCCTCCATGGGGAATCTCCAAAATCTGTCATATCACCCAGGGCAGGGCCTAGGTCCTTCCCCATGTGTCCAGGCTGAAAGAGCATCCCTCTGTGTGGAATGGGATCCCAAAGTCCATTTGTATGCCAGGGATAAATACTGATCTACTACCCAAGGCCCCATAGATTTCTGAGGCCTCCTCACTTACACCCAAATTTAGGGGGTCTGGATCACTCCCATGCTGGCCTCTCAGCCATCAGTCTGAAGTCCATGAGCTCCTCCTTGTTCAAGTCAGCTGTTTCTGTGGGTTTCACCAGCCCAGTCTTAACCACTTTGCTCATCACTCCTCCCTCTTTGCCACTGGGTTCCAGGAGTTCAGTTCAGTGTTTAGGTGTGGGTGTTTGACTCTGCTTCTATCAGCCACTGGATGAAGGCTCTAGGATGGCATATAAAGTAGTCGTTAATCTCATCATCAGGGAAGGGCATTTAAGAAGTCTCTCCACTATTGCTTAGTTTGCCAGTTGATGTCATCATTTTGTAGATCTCTGGAAATCTCACTAGTGCCAGATCTCTCCTCAAACCTAGCATGACTCCCTCTGTTACGGTATCTCTCATCCGGCTCTCCTCTGTTCTTCCCTGAGGGAGATTTTCTTTACTAGCTTATTTAATGTGGGAGCATCCAACCTAAAAGTGATCCCTTCCCTCCCTCCCTCCCTCCCTCCCTCCCTCCCTCCCTCCCTCCCTCCCTCCCTCCCTCCCGACCCCTTCTCTCTATGATTTTGACTGTAGATGTGACTAGTTGTAATATGTTCCTGCCTTGACTCCCTTGCTGTGATAAATTTTGACCTAAAATTTCAGATAAACTAAACTATTTTACTGACTACTAGCCTAAAAGACCAAGTCTCAAAACCAAAGTTAAATCAAACCCAACAAATTAATAAAAATGAAGGAAGAAATATAGTAAGGAAGAGGGTTTTTACAGACCTGGGTTATCTCACCAACATATGTTTTCCAATTCTATATATTTATCTCCCCAACATATATTTTCCAGTTCTATATATTTATCTGCTAACTTCATAATTTTACATTTCTTTATAGCTAAATAAATTTCTGTTGTGTATATGTATCATGTTTTCACTCACTACTCATCAGCTTATAGATATCAAGCTGTATATACACAATGGACCTGAAAGGTGGTAGGGGGAACCCCTGACAACATTATGAAATAAAGAACCTCCAAAGATGTCACTGAGTACATTTTGTGTTGTCCTTCTACTGTTGGGCATAGTGCCTATCCCTAAGAATGATTTGTTTCCCCCGGTGACTTCCCTTGGAGAAAACTAATTTTTCATTTGCAAATGGATATCAATTAGACACAACTTCTAGTTTAGAGATGAGTACAAGTATCTTATTCTCCTTTTACCTCAAGGACCACATCCAGTACAGATCCATGTAGTCCCTGTACATGTTACCACAGTCTCTATGAGATCATACATGCACCAGCCCTGCTGTGTCTAGAAGACCTTGATTCCTTGATGTCTTCCATCTCTTTTACACTCTTTTCTGCCTTCTCTTCAGCAGAGTTCCATAAGTCCTGAAGGAAGGAATTTCATGAACACATAACTTTTAAGGATGAATGTTCCAAGATTTCTTACTGTTTGAATATTGCCAGGCAGTGGATCTCTGGATTTTCCCCCATCTGCTGAAGAATGAAGATACTCTGATAATGTTGGAGGAAGGCAATGGTCTATGAGTAAAGCAAAATATGATTAGGAATCATATTATTGCTATACTTCTTTAGCAGAATGGTAATATTTGGATTTGTAAGATTAACATAGTAAAAATGGCTAACTTACCAAAAGCAATCTACAGATTGGATTCACTCTCCATCAAAATTCCAACGTAATTATTCCAAGAACTTAAAGGACAATTTTTAGCCTCATATGGAAACATAAAAACCCAGGAGAGCTAAAATTTTCCTGAATGATCGAAGAATTGTGGGAGGTATCACATCGCCAATCACAAAAAAATAGCATGCTTATTCGCACAAAACAGACACATTGACTAATGGAATAAAATTGACAACCCAGACATAAGCTCACATACCTATGAACACATGAATTTTGATGAGGAAGCCAGAAATACACTCTGTAAAAACAGAGCATCTTCAACAAAAGATGCTGGTTAAAATGGATGGCCATCTGTAGATTAATGCAAATAGATCCATACTTATTACTCTACATAAACTCAACTTTAAAGGATCAAAAACCTTGCCATAAGACTATATACACTGAATCTGGTAGAAGACAAAGCTCATTGGCACAAGAAAAGATTTCCAATAAGAACACCAATAGCTCAAGCACTAAGAAAAACAATTAATAAATGGGAACTCATGAAACAGAAAAGCTTCTGTAGGACAAAGGACACCATAATTCAGCCAAAATGGCAGATTGGGAAAAGATCTTACCAACTACATATCTTATAAAGAGATAATATCCAAAATATATAACTAACTAAAAAATGGACTTCAAGAAAACAAAAAACACTACAGATCTAAAAAGAGAATTCTCAAAAAAGGAAGCTCAAATGTCCTTTGTTTTCTTGATCTTAACCACTCTGATTTGGCTGAATTGAATCTCAAAGTGTTACAATTTGCATTCTGCTGATAGCTAATAATTGTGAACATTCTTAAAAATTTTTAGACATTTATATTTATCTTGAAAGTAAATATATCTGTTGAGGTCAGTGACCTATGTTTTGATTGGGCCATTTGTTTTCACATTCCTTAGGGTTTTTTTTAGTTCTCTGTGGATTCTGGATATTAACCTTCTGGCAAATTTTCTCCTGTTCAGTAGGCTGTTACTTCACTCTATTTATAGTTTCCTTTGTGAGACAAAAGCTTCCTAATTTCCTGAGTTGCCATGTGTCAATTGTTGTCCCAGGGTGTATTTGTTTGTGTCTGCATCTTGTAGAATATTTTCTACCATTTCTCTGGTAATCCCCTCCTAGAGGCACAGAGATCATTCAAAATATAAGCCAATCAATGTAATTCATCCCATAATTAGTCTCATGGAACCACATGATAACCTCTATAAATGTAGAAAAGGTATTTGACAAAAATCCAACATATCTTCATTAAAAACCCTAGACAGATGAGAGATGGGGGAGGAAATATCTAACATAAAGGCTATCTCTGACAAACCCACAGCTAATACCATTCTAGATGGAGAAAAATCTCAAATCATCACCACTAAAATCAAGAACAAGATTAAATTGTCCACTTTCTCCACTCTTCTCAATGCAGTCATTGAAGTCTTAGCTTGAGCCTGACATAAGAGAAGCAAATGCAAGGGCTACAATTAGGAAAGAAGTGAAGGTATCTTACTGGCAGATACATGATTCTATGCTTAAGAGACCCTAAAGATTCCGTCAGAAAGCTGATGAACAACTTAAGCACTATGGTGGGATGCAGAAATTAACATGCAAAAATCAGTAGCCTGCATCTATACTAATGGCAAACACATTTAGAAAAAATAGGGAAATGTTGCATTCATAATAGCCTCAAAAGAAAAAAATAAATACCTTGTAATAATCTAACAAAGAGTGAGAGGCCTCTGCAGCAAAAGCTTTAAGACACTGAAGAAAAACTTCAAAACATTCACAGAAGGCGGAAAGATCTCCAATGCTCACGAACTGAAGAATTAATAGGGCAAAAACATCCCACCAAAACAATGTATCAGTGCAATCTCAGTCAAAATTCTGGTGCCACTCATCACTTAAAATTATTTAAAAAATCTTAAAATTCAGATAGAAGTTAAAAACAATCCCCCCAAAACAGGTAGCCAAAACATTCCTGAGGAAAAACAACACGCTTAGAAGTACCATCATACCTGACTTTAAGTAATACTATAGAGCAACTGTCAGAAAATCAGCATGTTACTGGCACAAGAACAGAAATATAGATTGGTGGCATAGAACAACACCATCAACAAATGGCAGAGGGGAAAACTGGATATCACACATAGGAAAAAAAGCTGTCTCTGCTTCTTGTCCTGTGCAAAAATTAACTTCAAATGGATCTAGGATCTCAATATTAAACCCAAAAGGGAAGAAATTTAAAGAGGTTGTCCATAACTTCAATTGATACTTTGTCTCAAAAAAATTAACAATTCAACTCTTCTCTCCAGTCATCATATGTCTGTTTTTTTTCATTCTTTAACATTACTAAATTGTTACGTGAGAATATACTTATTTTACAATGAGGTATTGAGTTCAAAATGGTGATGCTCACCTGTCACCCCAGAGTTTGGGTTCCTGAGTTCAAGACCAGGGGCTAGGCTACAAAGTGATAACTTGTCTAAAAGTGTGTATGTATGAGAGAGAGGGGGAGAGGGAAGGATGGAAAGGGAGAGGGGGAGAGAGAGATTTGAAATAGTAGACCTCTTATCTCATTCCTGCTTTCACAAGAAAATTTGGTGTTCTCAGTTGTTCACTAATGATGATATGTTCATAGATAACTATTCTTCCTGTATAGAGCCTTCAAGGCAATTTTATTCTTAATAAATTATGGACTTTCATCATACATTGTAAGTTACCAAATACTTTAACTTCCATCTTCAATAATCATTTTTCTTTTAATTTCCTAATAAGGCAAGTCTTCGTGGATTTTGAATGAAAACAAACATTTCACTGTTCAGTGGACCTAGTTTTATCATGTTTTGTTGATGATGTTTGTTGTATTAGGAAATTAAGGTGATAAATTTCTGATTCGAGGTTTTCATCTTCTAGTATTAATTTTCAATTTCATCATTAAAATTTCAGTATTTATAGTTAGCTATAGAAAAACATCTGACCCTGAAGGTCTTATTTATTTTGTTTTTCCTTTAAAAGGAAGAAGGAAGGAAGGAAGGAAGGAAGGAAGGAAGGAAGGAAGAAAGAAAGAAAGAAAGAAAGAAAGAAAGAAAGAAAGAGAAAGAAAGAAACTCTTGGGATTGAAAAGATGGATCAGTGGCTAAGAGCACTGGCTGCTTGCCCAGAGGTCTTGAGTTCAACTCCCAGCACCCACATGGCTGCTCACAACTTACTATAACTATTGTCCTATGGGACCTGATGTCCTCTACTGGTGTGCAGACAAAACACACATATACATAAATAATTAAAAGAAATTTTAAAAAGAAATTATTTTCCAAGGGTATTATACCCAAGGAGGGTATGTTTAATTATAAGTTACATGCCTTTAACAGTTATAGAAGATAAATTGTTTTTATTCCCTCCTGTGTCAATGGATAAAGTTGGATAGAGTGGACTTGAGAGTGTGCCTGTCACTTACACTGTTGAGTACTGTAGCTTCAAGTTATCTACGACACATTATTAGTGTTCTTTGCGTCTTCTTTAACCTCGAATACTCATCTCATACCTGAGAAATATTCCAATGCATATGAACTCCAGGGAAGGTCCAAGTGCTGAATACCTTCCACTCAGGTTTTCTCTCACTGCATAAGTTAAACACTCTGTTCAGTTCACAGATACCTGCCAAGCTAGAGATAAACACAAAGGACACATTTCAGTCACTTAGTATCTTAGACTTTGACCTGTCTGGGATATCTATGTTGTGTTTTCTCTGAGGGGCACCTTCAAGCATGCTCTGCGTGTGAAATAACCTGGAAAAGTTTTTTTGGGGACTGTTCCCAGGCATAGCTAAACACCATATCTTCTTTATGATATAGTTTTCCTCTACAATTTACTTTCAAACATAGTCAAAGTTTTCAGAATCCAAGTTTATGTGCACATGAACTTTTCATTTCTTTTTTATTTTTTTGAACTTTTCATTTTATCACTATAAATCAAGAAGAAATGTATCAACTCACACTTTCCAATTTGTTTTTGTGTCTGTGGAACATTTCCGCAGAAGAAGAAAGTAAGAAAGCTTGATGAACTCAGAGAGGACTGGAAATTGCTGAGAATTGGAAATCCCCCACTTACTCATGGCCACCTTTCAGGCCCTATGCGGTAACCGTTTCAAACACACACACCTGTGATATGAAAATAATTGATAATGACTTGCATAATTTGAATTGATTTAATTTAACATTATGATCTGGTCTAGAAGAAGATTAAAGATACTCCGGTGCCAAATTCACTGAAAGAAAAAAATGATTTTAAAATATGATGAGCAGGTTGTCACCGGAAACTGTCTCAGGTCGGAAGTTTGTGGTTTCTTTGAACATGTACCACTAAGGCAGCTGCCGTGATAAAGACTGTACATGCTGTCTTCCTGCTCCACTTTGCATCTGCCTCACATTACATCATTTCCTTTCAGAAACCTTCCTCCGGATTCTTCATATAAGGTCACACATGAGGGAGATCTGCATTGGGTTTTAGTGTATGAATGACCTCTCTCAACTCCTGCCCAAGCCTCAGTGTCTCTGAGCCTCCGTCTTCTTAATTATGAAGTGCTAATCACAACAGAGATGATCATGAACATATAGATAACCCTTATTTTTTCATATTATTCATGTAATGAAACCCATACAATATTCCTAAAGAAATGGAAAGTTGAGGCATAGTGGCACAGATAATCCTAGCACTTTGTGGAGTGACCAGATTGAGCTAAATAAGGAGTAAGGAGTTCTAGGTCTGTCAGAGCTACATAATTGAGAAAGACTTTGTCTTAAAAAATACAAAGTAAAAACAAAAATGGGAAAATAGCTAAGACTTCACCAATCTCTCTCTCTCTTTCATATATGTATATATATATATGTGTGTGTGTGTACACATATATACATACACACATACATACATACATGTACCCTGTTTTATAGAGATTGAAAAAGAATTACACCCTTTGGGACTGACTGTTCAGAAAGTTTGTTCAGAATGCAAAGGGAGCATCTGAATTCCCAGCTCCCAGATATCTCTGACGTTTTATCCTGACCCTGTCTATTTTGTTCCTTTTGTTTAACAAATCAATTTTAGTAGTGTTACCATAAAACTTGTAGCAACTTACAGGTACCTCTTGGAAGAGCCATGGTGGATTTTACTAATATCACAGCAGGACAGCCGGCATGAGTCATACAAGAGCTAGCCAACCTCTACTCATGGGTCTCTCTCTTGCAAGAACTAAAGATGCCTACCCTCAGAAAACTAATGAAAGGAGAGAAGAGAGTGAGATTGTGGAGCAGGAGAGGGGTAGAAGGAGTAAATGGTTGATAGCAAAATTTTGTCACGAAGTTGAGGCTTCTGAAGGTTGTGAATATCAATAGGGCCAGTAGTAGCCAGGAGGTCCACCAATGCATAGAGTCTCAGTAATTTGTTGTTTTGTTTTGTTTTTCTATTGGTAGCAACTTCATTCTCCCATTCATATGAGTATTGACTTCAGTAAAAAGCTATGGCTGTTCTTTAAAAGCCTAGTAGGGATAAGTGACTTCGTAAGAAGAGTAAGTGTTGGATGAGGGAAAGAGAATTGTTTGCAGCGATGGTGTGTGGTGCTAAATATAAACAAGAAGAGCTAGCCATGAAAAACCAGTCTTTGAACATAAGGAATCAAAGTAAGAGCATGCCCTCTACAGGGAGCGCAAATTTAACTTACTTAAGCAAAAAGAGAAGGTCAGTACAGTTGACCTTGCAGAATGTGAGGGGAAAATGAAGGATGGTGAGTTTCTGCTTGGAAAACCAAATCTTTTTTGAATAAGGCTTGCTGACCAGACTGTCCTGGAATATTCAGATTTTGAGAACACATCAGTGTCATAATGTTTAAAGATATTTATCAAGTTGCATACCATAAGAATTCTAGATATCATTTATGACTAATGGCATATATATAAATATGTATAAACCATGCTGTACATAACAAATACATAACTGTGTATGCAGAAGACCAGTGCAGTTGGTTGTGGCTAATGAAGCGAGAAACCTAGAGCACTTGAGCAAGAATTTTAGCAAGAAGAACTCTCTTAGAGGTGACTGACAAGGATGCAGCAGCTTCCTCTGTCTGCCCAAGTTCCCGACACACAGCAGACAGGTTGCATTGCATCAGCAATGATGCTGAGAAGTTTCAGTTTTCATCTCCTCATGCCTCTCCTCAAATGAAAAGCCTTCACACACCAGACTCCCACTCCATAACATAGCAACAAACACCTAACATCTATTGAACATAAAATTTCCAGTTCAATTTGTTCTTCATGCAACTCTCAGAAAGTTCTGGAGATAGTTTTGATTTGCAGGTAGCAAAGCCAAAAATCAGTGGAGCTGTGTAGATTTCCCAAATATACACTGTTAGCATAGTCTTGAATTAAGACTTTCATGTGTCATTCGTCAATATTTGGTGGGTTCCTTCAGTGCTCTAGGCTCTATTTAGGTATGAAAGATGACTGATTAATAGGGCAGATGTGTCCCTGGCTATAAACACCTTACTGTCTAGAAGTGAGAGACAGATTTTAAAAGCTTCCATAAGTAGAAGAATTGAAAATCTTCAGATAGTAGCATAATATACAAAATGAAACAAAGAAGTCACTGTAGAGCTTATTGGGAGGTTCTTTACATGGTGGTTAAGGAAAGCCCTTGATGTGGAGGTGATGTGTGGCATTAAATATAAACAAGAAGACGTAGCCATGAAAAAAACCTGAGAACATAAAGAACAAAAACAAGAACACTCCCTCTAGAGTAAAAACAAGTTTAACTTCCTTAAGGAGCAGAACAAAAGTCAACACATTTGACCTGTACAGAGTCTGTGGGGAAGTGAGACATGAATGAAGATTCTCTCTTTGGAAAACTTATTTACACATTTTGTTTACATGCCAAACTGTCCAGGATTATTCAAATCCCAAGGGTACTTAGCACCTAGTTAGGGGAATTAGATTTCACTTTATATGGTGTGATGGCTGATCTTCATTGACAATTTGACTGGACTTAGTTACCTAGGAAGCAGACTTCTGGGTGTGTCTGTGAATGCATTTCTAGAGAGCTTGAACTCAATGAGAAGACTCATCCTTTGGACTGGGAAGATGGTACAGCCATTAAAGACTGGGCTTGCAACCAAAAAATATAAGAGAAGACCAGCCCTGAATGTTGCTATGTTGCTGGCTATCTTTCATGGGTTGGGGTCACAGAGTGAATAAAAAGAAGGAAGTCAAGTAGCCAAGTAGACTTAGCACCAATCTCTCTCTCTCTCTCTCTCTCTCTCTCTCTCTCTCTCTCTCTCTCTCTCTCTCATATATATATATATGTATGTATGTGTGTGTACACATATATACAAACATACACATACATACATACATACATACATGCATACATACATATATCCACCATGTTCTGGATCCTCCCACATCAATCATCATTCAAGAAAATAACCCTCAGACTTGCTCATGGGTCAGTCTGGTGCGGACATTTTCTCAGTTGAGGTTTCTTCTTCCCAAATGACTGTACCTCATGTTGATATAAAACTTGCCAGAACAGGGTACGTACTAGTAATGTAAATACTGGAATATTAAGTCTGTGTTAATCAGTTCTTTGAAAGTTCTCCTTTGCATGAGGAAAAGGTAGAAGGCTAAAATAATCAGAACTTGTGTGAATATCATACACAATTATATACATATATATAATGTAAGAATATATATTCTGATTATGTATACACTCTGATATATATGTATACATAATCCTCATCTCCCCTATTTACATAATGATAAAATCTTTAATAGCAATGTCTCATGAATTTTTCCTATCCCGACTGTGTGAAGTAACATAGTATGTATAAAGAAAACTCATTACAATAAATTTTGCTTTTCCTCCAGTTATGAACCTGAACTTCATCCTCAGCTTTCATTAGCAGCATTCATGGGTTCCCTTACCGTCAGAAGTTAAAATCCATGTAGTTCTCACCTACATGGATTACAAAATTTCTCTGAGAAGCAACCACCCACACTTGGGAGATTTTAGAGTTTTCTGCACATTTTTATGAATTTGCAATCATCCAGCCAGCCAGCCAGCCAGCCAGCCATCCATCCATCCCTCCATTCATTCCATAAGCATGCATTGAAAACATAGCAAGTTCCGGTTACTATGGCAGACATTAGAAACAGGGAGGGGCAAGTCACACAAGGTTCCTGCCCTCTAGCAGTTGACTCCCCAGGAAAGAAAGGTGATGATAAACACTGCATGGAATATTTACAATGTTATAAAGGAAGACGAAGGCATGTAGAGGTACACAGTGCTTTCAGTGTTCCACGTGATAGAAGATGGGAGCTTCTGGGCAGTTAATATCTGAACAGTGCTCAAATTGAAGGGAAAGTTTGGATAGGCCTTCCCCATCCCCAGGAAGCTTACAGAACCCAGGCAGTGAATGGAACGGAAGGACCTAGTGTATCACTGAGGCACTGCTCTGCCTTGTCACCTCTTGATCCAGACCATGCCAGGAACCTTGTGCTTGAACTTTGTTCTATTACCCGATTAAGGTACCTGGGGTGATCAGAGGATTCTGAGGAGGAGTCCACAGCTATAAACTTCTCCTTCCAGACCTCGTAGATACCTGAATAGGGGAGTGGGGGTCAGGGACAGGGGAAAACATAAATCTTAAGCCCAGGGCACACTGTGTCTTCAGATGGTTTAGAGGATTGAAAACCTAGAGATTTAGTTTGTTTGGTTTTTCAAGACATTGTTTCTCTGTGGCTCTAGAGGCTGTCCTGGAACTAGTACTTTTAGATCATAGCTGGCTTTGAACTCACAGAGATCCACCTGCCTCTGACTCCCGAGTGCTGGGATTAAAGGCATGTGCCAACAACACCCAGCAAAAATCTAGAGATTTTTAAACCATTAATCAATCATATAAAATTTCAATAACATGGACCAGCTAGATGGCTTTTCAGGTCAAGGTGATTGTTGTCAAAGCCCAAAGACCCAAATTCTATACCTGGGACCCACATATGGTAGAAAGAGAGATCCAGACTCTATGCAATCCTATCAAAATCCCAATACAATTCTTCACAGACCTTGAAAGAACAATACTCAACTTTACATGGAAAAACAAACCCAGGATAGGCAAGACAACCCTGCTCAACAAAGCAATGCCTGGAGGCAACACCATCCCTGACTTCAAGCTCTATTATAGAGCTATAGCCCTGAAAACAGTTTGATATTGGCACAAAAATTGACAGGTAGACCAATGGAATCAAATAAATAACTCTGAGATTAATCCACAAACACCTTATAAACGTCAAAGAAGCTAAAAATATACAATGGAAAAAAGATAATATCTTCAACAAATGGTGCTGGCATAACTGGATATTGGCATGTAGAAGACTGCAGATAGATCCATGTCTATCGCCATGCACAAAACTTAAGTCTAAATGGATCAAAGACCTCAACATAAATCCAGACACACTGAACCTGCTAGAAGAGAGAGTGGGAGGTACCCTTGAACAAATTGGTACAGGAGACTGCTTCTGAACGTAACACCAGTAGCACAAATACTGAGATAGACAACTAATAAAAGGGACCTCCTGAAACTGAGAAGCTTCTGTAAGGCAAAGGACACAGTCAGCAAGACAAACAGGCAGTCCACAGAATGGGAAAAGATATTCACTAAACCCACATCTGACAGAAGGCTGATCTCCAAAATTTACAAAGAACTCAAGAAGCAAGTCTCCAAAACACCAAAGGATCCAATTAAAAAGGGGGGAAGTGAGCTAAATAGAGAATTTTCAATAGAGGAGGTTAAAATGGCAGCGAGACACTTAAGAAAGTGCTCAACATCCTTAGCCATTAGGGAAATGCAAATCAAAACAACCCTGAGATATCATCTCACTCCTGTCAGAATGGCTAAAATAAAAAACACCAATGAGAGCTTATGCTGGAGAGGATGTGGAGAAAAGGGAACACTCATCCATTGCTGGTGGGAGTGTAAACTTGTACAGCCACTTTGGAAATCAGTATGGAGATTCCTCAGGAAAATGGGAATCAGTCTACCACACGACCCAGCAATTCCACACTTTGGCATATACCCAAAAGATGCCCATTCATACAACAAGGACGTCTGTTTTACTATGTTCATAGCAGCATTATACGTAATAGCTAGATCATGGAAGCAACCTAGATACCCACAACTGAAGAACTGAAGAATGGATTGAGAAAAGATGGAACATTTACACAATGGAGTACTCAGCAGAAAAAAATGGAATCTTGAAATTTGCAGGCAAATGGTTGGCACTAGAAGAAGCTATCCTGAGTGAGGTAACCCAGTCACAAAAAGAAAACATGGTATGTACTCACTCATATATGGATTTTAGATATGGATTAGGGGAGTATCAGCCTACAATTCCAGTGCCAGTGAGTCTAGGAAACAGGGAGGTTCCCAAGGGATATACATGATACCCCCAGAGAAGGGAATGAGGCAAGATCTCTTGAGCAGATTGGGAATATCAGGGGAGGGGAAAGTGAACCAGGAAAAAGAGAGGGGGATAAGAGAAGGGGAGAAGAAGGCATAGGGGAGCAGGAAGGTTGAGTCAGGTTAAGAGTAGAGTAGAGCAGGATGAGAGATACCATAATAGTTGGAGTCATTATAGGCTTGAGGAGAGAGATGACACTAGTGAGATTTCCAGAGATCTACATGGATAACATCAACTGGCAAACTAAGCAATAGTGAAGAGACTACATTAATAGCCCTTCCTTGATGATAAGGTTGATGACTACCTTATATGCCATCCTAGAACCTTCATCCCGTGACTGATGGAAGCAGAGACAGATACCCACAGTTAAACACTGAACTGAACTCCTGGAACCCAGTAACAGAGATGGAGGAGTGATGAGCAAAGGGGTCAAGACCGTGATGGTGAAACCCACAAAGACAGTTGACCGGGTAAAGGGGAGCTCTTGAACCCCAGACTGATGGCTGAGAGGTCAGCAGGAGACTGATCCAGACCCCCTGAATGTAGTATCAATGAGGAGGCCTCGGCAATCTCTAGGGCCTTGGGTAGTGGATTAGTGTTTACCATGGCCTACAAACGAATTTTGGGAACCCATTCCACATAGAGGAATGCTCTCTCAGCCTGGACACATGGGGAAGGCCCTAGGTCCTGCCCTGGATGAAATGACAGACTCTGGAGATCCACCCCAAGGAGGGCCTCACCCTCCCTGGGGAATGATATGGGGATTGGGTGGGGGGCTGCAGGGGGGCTGGTTGAGGGACAAGGGAGGAGGGGTGGGAGAGGGAGCTGGGATTGACATGTGAAGCATTCATGTTTCTAATTTAAATAAAAACATATATTGAAAAATGCACCTCATTAGAGTAGTGTTTAAAAGCATTTCTTTACCTTCAGTTAAACTTTGTCTTTAAAGAACTTAGTTAAGGACTAGCTTATGATGGAGGTTGGCTGTGATGATTCTTGCTGCCTTAGTTTTCTTCAGTACTGAGCTCCACAAAAACCTCATCCCATTCAACATGTTCATAGGTATGCTCTCTCATTGTATCTAGACTTTTCTGCATTTCAGTTGGTACTGGGCTAATTAATTAATTAATTAGTGAAAAGAATGGCAGGTACATTCAAGTAGAAAAAAAAACACTGAGGAACAATCTAAAGGTCTAAAGGCCCAGCAGTGGAGGGCAGCTGGGAAGGCTTGTGGAAAGAAGTTTTCTGTTGGAGAGGGAGAAGAGAAGAGGAGGTGATCAGAGGCCAGTGTATAGATTCTTCTTGGCCTTAAGGAGGTCTTTGGATTTTAGGGTACCTTTGAGGGGAAAAGCCTTTGTGAGCTGACTGCCTTGCCAAGATGATACAATGTATTTATAAATATCACCCCAGCTGCTGTACAGGAAAGCTACTGGGAATAAAGTTTCACCAAGATGAACATGCACCTGTCTGCATCTCAAGCAGGAAAATGCACCTGCTGGCTTCCCTCAGTTGTCTGCATGGCAACTTCCAACCTACCTAGGCATAGCATCTTCACTAAAGTTTTATTCTGCAAACCAGGCAACCTTATTCCAGGAGTGCCTGTGATCTTTGGGCACCAAGGCTATTAACGAGAGTGGTACTTTTATCCTTTCCATCCTCACACCTGAGTCACCAAATGGACACTTTCTCACTTTGTTTTGTGAGATCGGTACAAAGGGAAGATATGTGTATCAGAATCACATTTCAAATACCTGACGCCACAGATATCTAAACCAAATAACTTACAGGATGGGAGGGGAATACAAAAAGATTCTCTGCACTGAAACAAAGGAAGTCTGACAGTGGAGGATGACAAGAAAATGAGCAAAGGATGATGAAATAGATAACTAAAGATAAACAGTTTTAGAATGCAGCAAGGAAGTTCCAGACCACAAGCTTTCTATTTCCTGCACCAAAGCAACTCCTGACTAAATGATACTTGAAAGAACTAGTCCCCACAGGGGAAAGAAGTGAATGTCACAGTTTTTAAATTCATAATTCCCTAAATAAAACTTGTCTCAGTTGGAGAGAGAGCCACAAGGATAGAGATTTTAAAATCCCTATTCAGTAGCATATCTTCTGACTGCCAGCAGAACCTGGTACACAATAGATAACAAGTAAATGCCAATAGCTACAAATACAAAGAAATGCATGTATTGTATTACATAAAAACATTTGCCCTCTCTTCTAGTGGTCTTCCATATAAAATACGGTGATCTCAAACCCTTAACTCCTTGCTTAGATTATGCTATTTCCTAAGTTATTTGCGGTTTTCTAAAAAAAAATGGGGAAAGATATCTTCAACTTTGGGAAAATCCCGTTTACTGCTGTTGTGAGAAAGCACACTTCAGACAACAGGGAAAGCCCGCAGCTCACCACCACAACACACGGTGAAGTGTCTGGGCCACTGGAGCATAAATTAAAGAGAACTGGCAGAACTGACAGAGAAGGAGGGAGGAGGAAGGGGTGGAGCCAGACTAATGGGGTTTAAAGGCTGAAACGCCTCAGAGACCAAGACACTGAACAAGACAGCTCCAGCAAGGCCTCACTGTAGACCTCTTAAGACACACCAGAGAAGCCAGGGAATTTGGAGAAGAAAAAAAGAAGATGAATTCTGAAGATGGTTCTGTAACAGAGAACAGCTCTTCACATCTAGAGAGAGGGGAGAAGGGTAAGTCCTGTGACTTCTTACATTCTGGTACGATCTCTATGTCTGATGAATGAAATAGAGTGCAGAATGGAGAGATCCCTTTCCAAGAGTTGGTTAGGCTCTATTTCAGTTGGTAAAAGAGAAACCAGCCATAGGTAAATAACTCTCTGGCTGTGAGAAGACAGAGTACCTGTATGAGAGGGAGCTATATGAGTTTTAGAAGATCTTTAAAAGACTTTTTCTTTGAATCAATTTATAGCATTTCAACTACTACATTTAAATGGAGTGTTCTCTGCCTTATCCTAGTTACTCTTCCTCATTTTCCCCTAACCATCTGTGCATAACTCAGGAGGTCTTACCCCTCTTTATGAAGAGCTCTTTTTCACATGATGGTTATGTTCTTGCTCTTTCCTTGTATGTTGGCCTGCTTTCTGTGTGCCTTGCTTCTTCGGTGCTCCCATCACAAATCCTTCAGTGGGTAGAAGCACACAGATCTCCAGTCTAAGAGAAAACAGCTATACACACACATGAACATTCACAGTGTCACGTGATGACCTATTAGGATGTAGCCCTTCCTTTCTTTAAAATGTCATCCTCTGCCATGACCTTCTATTTGGAATGCCCTCCTTCCATTTTATCCTATTTCTGTCCTCCAGAGACTCATTTCAAATTCTATGATAACTATACATTTTTCTTCATTTTTTCCAAACATGATCACTCTGCACATTTCCCTGTATCTGTTCTACACACATTATTCTTCCTATTGTCAGAATTCCCCCATGCTGTTTCTGAGTGATGAGGCACCCTCCAGAACTTAGCACTTGTGAACTAGAGTGATTGTAGGCAAGAGCTATCCAGTTAATAATGGAACGTGCTATGCCCAACACAGCCAAGACAGTTGGTGATGAGGGAATTATTTTATGAGTGTTTCATTGTCAGGTTGGCTTATTGTAAAAAAAAGCTTCCATTACCTTTACAACCCATCCCTTATTTGGGATCATGAAATCAAGCACAGATAGTGTGAAATATTCATTTTTACAGACCTAAGTCACCTATACCGGTATGTCTCACTTAAAATAAAAAATACAATAATGAAACTATAATCAACAGTGGAATGGAAGAAGGAGTTAAGGTAGAAAATCCCACTCTGGCCTCGGATCAGACCCATCTACCCTCTTATACTTAGCCTATGCTCTCATTTATGTAACTGGAACAGTAAAAGAATCAGCAGGCTCCTCTTGGGTGATTGAAAGGTGATATATAGGTGGATCTGTTTTCAACCTCTACAATAACTCACAGGCCTCAGACGTGTACTGTTAGCGGAGAATGTTTTGTTGCCTAGGTGACAGGTTGAATTGTGGTTAACCGTGACCCTCAGTGATGGAAATAAAGTGTCACGTGAGAGCTTGTCTCCACACTCTATCCACCAGGTGGGTCAAAGGGTTGACCTTGCTGATGCCTAGGTGTTGTTTTGGATATAGATGTGTTTGCTGTGGAGCTAGAGTTATTTACGAATGGAGCATAAACAGTGTGACTACCATATGCTGAGACGTGAAACTAGACCCATCTCTGAACTTATTACTCAACCTGCCAAAGACTACCTCTGAAGATAAGTGTGTAGGTGTGAAAATGGAGGCAAGGAAAAACAGATCCTGACAGGACTGATGAGGTCTTCTCTTAGAATATCTGAAAACAGATTTTAACCAAGAAAAAAGAAAACTCCTAGGAAATGCATGGGTTGATGATACTGGTCACACTGTGCCTCCTCACCAAGTTTATCTGTAATGAGATGTTTTTACAAAAAGAAAAGAATTCACAAATTCCAAGATACAGTCTACAGAACTACTCTTTTAGTGATAAAAAGTCATTCACATTGAAAAGTTACATGCTATAATGAGAAAAAACACTTTTGAGACAGATTCTCAACTTGCAGCCAAAGCCAGCTGCAAACTCACTGTCCCCCTACATGTTGGGATCACAGTGGTGGAGACTGATTCACTGCCAGTTATAATGTCATTCAAGGAGCCGTTTCACACTCAGCTTCTGAGAACTTTTTTAATCGAATTTGGGAACTTACAAGGACATTCTTGTGGAGCCACACACAAGAGGGTCATCCTACAAAAAAAAAAAAAAAACAAATTCAAAATCTGAAGCCAAAAATTGACTTCTCCCTCTTTCCAGTCATCTAACATGCTAGAACAGATATATTCCTACCTATTCAAATCCTGACATAGAAACGTTTCTTTTGTTGTTACTTTCTTGTTTGCTTGTTTGGGATTTTTTGTTGTTGTTGATGTTTTGTTTGTTTTGTTTACCAAAGCAGTTTTTCTCTGTGTAGCCCTGGCAATTTCAGAACTCACTCTGTAGGCCAGACTGTCCTCTAACTCACAGAGATCCTCCTGCCTCTGCCCCGTGAGTCCTGGGATTAATGGCATAGACCACCACTGCCTGGCTAGAAACATTTCTTATTAGTTAAAGGTAATGGTGACTTTGCTCAACCTTTATAGAGAAAATTAAATGGAAAAATTCTGTTTAATGTAGAACCTTGATGGCACTGTTTTTCTTTTTATTATTTTATACTGTCTTAGAAAATTAAATGTTTCATGTCCATTCTTACACTATCGTTTTAACTGGGGTATAATTCACATGCAATGAATGAACACATCACAGAAGTGTGATGTGATGACATGACAACCATGAAGTCACAATTCCCATCAATATTTGAATGTTCTCATCTCCCTAGGACATTTGCAGGTCCCATTTCCACAAGCATAAATGCAAACATTGTCTCATGTCTCACACCACATCTTATTTTGGCTACTCTAAAGTGCCACTTATATGGAAATATATATTATGTAATCGTTATTGAATATATTTTTATCTAACATTATCTTTTTTAGAATCATATTGTATG
The DNA here is from genome assembly GCF_017639785.1 of Mesocricetus auratus. Classification (NCBI taxonomy): domain Eukaryota; kingdom Metazoa; phylum Chordata; class Mammalia; order Rodentia; family Cricetidae; genus Mesocricetus; species Mesocricetus auratus. The sequence continues at coordinate 449,016 of NW_024429187.1, read as the reverse complement.
CACCAGGGTTTTGTTTTAATTGCTAAGAATTATTTTATATGGATATACCAAAATGCATGTATTTTCTCTTAAGTGGACAGATATTTGGATTATCTTCAGGACTTGGTGTTAATGATAAATCTTTGAATATTCTTGTACAAGACATTTTAGGAACATGTTTTATAACCCTTAAAGGTGATGTATATATTTGTGTAAAAGACTGTCTATATCATACAATGGTATGTACATAACATTGTTTTTTATTCATGTCTGTGTAAGTATAGGTCATATATGTATAGGTTTCTTCAGAAGCCTGAAAAGGCACTGGATCCTTTAGAGCTGAAGTTATAGGTGGTTGTGAGCTGCCTGACATGGGAACTGGAAACCGAACACTGGTCCTCTACAAGAGCAGTATATGCTCTTAGCCACTAAGGCATCTCTGCAGTCCCTATGTATACATAGCATTTTAAAATATTTTCAAAGTGTTTTTCCAATTTACTTGCTTAGCATTAATATATAAAAGCTCCCAATTGTTACATATCTGTACTATCATTACCAAGAATCATACAAGTTTAAAAATGTTTTATTTAATCCTACTTTTAAATATTTATGCATAAATTCACATTTCACTTCATTGCATTCTTCACATTTATCACAGGCACTTCATCTCTTCTAAATAGTAGCAAATTCCAAGGAGACTAAGAAATTACAGCCACAATGATCCTTTTATATATCTACTATGGCAACTGGATGCTTAAGAATTCTAATATTGTAGTTAATACAAGAAAATAATATGCTTGAATTTTCCATAAGTATGAAATACCCATTATACTATATATATATATATATATATATACATATATCATTGTGTCAGCATTTCAGCATTTTGCCTGTCTTGCTTTATCTCTAGCCAACAAAACATTTTCCAAATATGCTCAGAATTTGGTAAAATTGACTATTAACATTTAATATTATTGGGACAACATATTACTATTTTTAATTTTATATCAAATGTTCTGTCTTACAGCCTGAATTCATAGCCACTTCTCTCCCTTTTCAGACCATGGCACCTCTTCATATTTACAGAACTCTCATGAAGGCTCCATTCAAGTTCCTATCCCTTGGGCTGTGCTGATCGTGGTCGTCATTACTTCCTTAATTATAGCTCTAGTTGCCTTGAGTGGTGAGTCTAAACTTCATGAATTTTCTCAAAGCCTGCTAGCAGTAAACATTCACTTACAGCTGAAATGAATGGGTCTTAGCCTGACCTAGCTAATTAGGCCTTCTGGTCAACTTAGAAACATCTCATATGCCATAAGTGACCAGGTTTATGATTAGCATGAAATACAATCAATGTTTCCTGAATGACAGCTGCAACAATTTTACAAATACAAGAAATGTCTGATTTATTCATATGTAGAATAGAACATGATTACATCTATAAGAAATGATATATATGCATATATATGACATATATAGGTGAATAAACATATAACTAGAGAAAATGTAGACTTTTTATTTACAGTTGACAGGAAAAATGGTATAAAAAAACCAGTATCTATAGATTCATCAAAAAGTGGCCAATATTTTTGCCTTCTATCTCAAGCCAACAGAATAGAAACTGAATTATTACAACAGCCAGGACTCCCAGGGCCAGCTGGGTCATACTGCGCCACCATGCGTGACAAGACACATTTATGTGTTTTTACAAATAGAAATGTTGCAATTTGTGGAAACACCCCAAATAATCCATCTTACTGCATTTTTAATTGAAAATAATTTGCATAGTATCTTGTGATCACACTTTTCTTTCCTCCACCTCCTCCCAGACTTCTCCATACACTTTATCTTCTGCCTGAAAAGACTCCTTCATTCTTTTATCTTGCAATCTGCACCCTAGATTGTGCCTTTTGATTGCTGTGTGTGGACATTCAGATTCAAAACTCACTTAGAACTCATAGTACATGTTTCCTCCTTTAGCCCAAATGTTATTTTTGAGATTTCCCCACTTTCTTGCCATTTTCTGGTATAATGACACAGTCCTCTGCTCATGCCCCTGGACTAGGTTTTCTTGTGGAGAGGGTTTGATCTCTTCTGTTACTAAACAAATGATCTTCCTGTCCACAGTGGGCCAGTACAATTGCCCCGGCCTGTATACGCGCTCGGCATCATCTAACTACCACTTGGCATCATCTGACTACCGTGTTGCTTCCTGCAAGGACGAGTGGGTGGCATACCAGAGGAAATGCTACTTTTTCTCCACCACAACCAACAGCTGGGCCTCGGCTCAAAACTCTTGTTCTCAAGAGGGCGCTACTCTAGCTGTTATCGATTCCCAAAAGGACATGGTAAGATTCACAACTGACATCAAATGCCGCTATTTTATTTAGATCATCTATGGATTCTCTGTGTTCTTTTGTGAGTGGAAACTGGGTACCTATCTCACATGCAGGAAAATTCAGTCACATGGGGCCATAGGAACCATCTAAAAAGTCAAAATGAAAGTCTGCTGTATAGTCTTGCAGTGTGGTTTGGTTGCCTAGTTTCAGAGACCAGCATTTCAGATGAGCCCAACTAACGATGATCAAGTTAGCCACAACACTCAGTCAAGTTTGTAATGTCATTTCATTGTGTTTTAAGATATTTCTGAAGCGACATGCTGGTGAACAGGAACACTGGATTGGGCTGAAAAATGAAGCTAATCAGACATGGAAATGGGCAAATGGCAAAGAGTTTAACAGTTGGTAAGTTACAAGAAATCTCTTTGTCCCTTATAAGCTGACACTTAAAAAAATCCTTTCTTCTTTCATTTTTATTTTACTTCTTTTTATTTTATTTCTACCCCTCCCCATTTTTTCGTTTTTAAGTTATGTCGGTGCTGGAGGCTCAGTTCTTCATCACACAGCTCTCGTCACTTTTCTTGTGTGTATTATGCTTCTTGGAGTTATTTAGAGGCACCCTTTATTACTAAAATTTACTCAAGAACTCCTTTAAATAACTTAACTTGGTCTTGGCAAACACTAGTGTCAGCAAAAGTCTTAATGATTTTGGGCATAGTCCAGGAACACTTCTGACGATGGCTGATGAAACAGTTGTTGTGAAAGAATTGCCTATTTCACCTTCTTTCCAAGTTCAGGGACAAAGAACAGTATCTTAGTGCCTAATTACAAGTGTCTATGAACCTAAGGAAAACTCACCCCCAAGCTCACCCCTGTTACCATTCATTAAGTTAGATTCAAAGTTTTGAGGGGCATTCTATAAATTTAGTGTTGATCTTTGACATATAAATCTCACAATGAGTAAATTTCTCACTCTTAACATTTATACAATAAATGATAGAATATAAGAATTAAAATCTACATTTCTAAGTGAGGCGCAGTGGTGCATACCTTTAGTCTCAACACCCAGGAGGCAGAGGCAGTTGAATCTCTGTGAGATCAAGGGCAGCCTAGTCTAACACTGAGACCATTTCTCAAAAACAAACAAGTTGTATTCCTGGTAAAGGTCCTTTTAATATGTGTCCCATGGTTGTATACCTACACCTAGGCTACAAAGGAATACAAGAAAACCACCTGTGACCTAAATAAAATGGCAGTATTTGATGCATGCCCTAAGATGCCCTAAAACTGTGCTTCTTGAAGGATCTATAAACTAAAAAATGATAATGAACTGTTCTGCTGCTGGGACACCCACTAAAATCAGAAAAATAAAGCTTTTAGCTCTGCCTACTTTCTCCACCAAGATTCCCTTCCCATGTTGTCTGTTGTCTCTACACAACAGACCACGGCTACTTGACTGGAAGACTTGTATTTGTACTTTTTACTCAGGGAACACATAGCAAAGGCAGTGGTCACCACAAAATTTATTCTCATGTAACTCTCTAGAAATAATGAACTGGAAATAAATTTGAGTGTCTTTATGGTTTGACAGGTTCAACATGACAGGGTCTGAGAGTTGTGCATCTCTGAACAATACAGACATTACCACGGAGGACTGTGAGGCAAGCTTACACTGGGTCTGCAGCAAGCCCTCCAGATGACAAGGAGCCTTCATCTATAGATGACTGCATCATGGTTCCAGAGGAAAGTTGTGTGACTGAATAATACTCTATGGTCAAATTTCCTGCAAAACCCTCACAGACCAACTTTACCTGATCCTGGGACTCTTCCAGATAGGACTGTGGACAACAGGGGGAGAAACTCCCAACTTTACCTGATCCTGGGACTCTTCCAGATAGGACTGTGAACAACAGGGGGAGAAACTCCAGGAAGATCTGTACTGGGGTCTCCCTTGACCATGAGCTGAAAATGTCACTCACTGACTGATAATCACATGAAAAAATGAGAAGGTGACTATGAAGCCTTATAAATGCACTTTATATTTTAAATCTACAATGAATAAAATGACTATGTTTAGAGTTACTATTTATTGCTGAATGACTGCGACAGCCAGTGCCTTCACGTGTTTGCACTATTTGAAAGGGTTTGGGTGGTAGTAAAAGCTGAATGTAGATATAGGAAAATTTGATTGGTATTCACAAGTAGATCAATGCTTAGGAAACCAAGCTTTGCAGTAGCTCCCTCTATTTACAGGCCTTTGCCACTTTTTATTGTCAATCGTTTTCCCCAAAGAATAAGGGTGACCTTTTTTTATCTTCCTCAGTGAAGACAGCTCATTTTCAGTGGCACATATTTCTTATGTCTTTAAAAAATCCACTCTGTAGTGGATTTCAAGGAAGAGATGAAAGCATAGCATATGAGGAATATTTGTAAAGCAGATTTCAAAGTGCTGAAAAAAGTGCAATATGTGTTGTGGCTGACCCCTGTCAGGACCTGCACCATGTGGTTTGACCCTGAGATAATTCCAATATTGTCAAATAACCTATTTGTGTTTTTCCCAGTCCATAATGTCACACGTAGTACTTTGTTCAATGTATTTCCTATGTGCAATAAAATGTTTGTGTATTTGTATTTTAAATCTCTGTATAATTTTAAGCTGTTTTATATGTGGGAAAATAAAAGAATTGACACAATGGTTCCCAGATGTGCTCATTCAAACTCCATTCAAACTTATATTCTGTTACAGCATTCAACTACCTTCCAAAGTGAGATCTCTAAACCCATAAGTTAGCGCAGCTTGTAGGTCTCATCAGGGAAGTTCCTTTGTGCAATGGGCATTGGTGAGTACAAAGTCTTCAAACTGGTCATAGTATAGAGAGTGGGTGGCTGTGGAGTGCTCAGTCACAAAATAAACACATTTCCCAGAAAGGTTCAGGAAATATCATGCAAGAGGAGGCAGAAAAATTATAAGAGCCAGAGGTCAGGGAGGACTGAGGAAAAGTCTGCAGGTCATGAGAGTACCACTGTACTCATGAACTCACAAGACCTTCACAAAACCAAGTCTGCCAACATCCCAGCAGGATGGAAGAAGGGTGCAGGAGACATCACTCATACCTGGGGAGCTATTGATAACTGATGACTGCTAGGGAAGGGACATCAGTTTTTATATGCAAGAATGTTCCTAGTAATTGACTATGCTCCAACAAATGATCCTGTATCCATGCATATATGGGCAACATTAATTGGAGTCAATGGGATACAAAAAAGAAAAAAGCTTGGAGGAGTTGGAAGTGGGGATGGTGAGTGAATATGACTGGGATACTTTGTATACATGTTTGGATTTCTCAAAGAATAACTATAAGTTATATCATGTTACAAAGCAGAAAACAGTAGAATGCTTTTTAAAGGTCCTCCACAGAGCAAAATCCTAACTTTGTAGCCCATTTTTTACATTTTCACACATTCACGCTAAGATGACACATTCATTTTTTGCATATATCAGATATTTGGAAATCTTTGGCCCATGTATCCAGTATTCTGAAACCATCTTTTTCAAATCTCTTCTGAAAAATTTTTTACTATATACATTATAGCTATTTGCATATGCTAATTTATCAAGTAAGTAATAGATAGGCTTCAAGGGCTATTTCATCCAGGAAAACCTTTGATCACTCCCAGAACTGTTTTATGAATGAATGTTATAATCCTGTCCTCTTCTGACATTTGAAATGGATGACTGGGCAGCCAGCCAACAGGTAAGAGACCTGTGGGCAGGCCTTTCCACCACTGCTGCCACACATTTAACTCTGCAACCCACAAGACCCATTCTGCTGCCCAACTCCACTTACTCCATCATCCTCCTCCTGGCCAACTGTCCCCCCAAACATCAAGAGCCTCTAGAGGCACAAGCACCACCTGCACCAATTGGGAGAAGAGACGCGTGACTGATTTCCCATCTAAACTGCCCCAATCTCGATTCCCTAAGCCCCAGAGCACATCCTTTGCCCAAACCCTTCCCATCTTAGACCCCAGCAAGGCAACTGGGCCACGTCCCCAACTCTGCTGAAATTCCACTGCTCTCTGCCACTGCTGCCACCCATTAGACTCTGTAGCCTACAAAACCCACTCCTCTGCCCAAACCCCGTGAACCAATCATCCTCCTCAAGGCCACCCATCCCCCAAAATATCAATAGCCTCCAGAGGCACAAGTTCCACTTATACCAGTTGGAAGAGCACAGGGCCCTATAGGCACAAGCACCACCTACACCAGTTGGAACATGAACAGCCCTCTCCAGCAACATCAACAGACCCTATAGGTAGAAGTTCTGCCCACACCAGTCAGAAGAACAGGCACTGGCAAAAGCTGTACCAGTAGGAAGAACAGACTCCATAGGCACAAGTAAAGCGCACACCAGCCAGAACTGGACAATACACTGGATCTAGGCGCCAAACCCCCCACAAACCTCAGCTGAGATAAATCTACTCAACTTGACAACCAGGTAATCACCGGAACCGCTGGCCATTCAGGCCAAAAGATACTAAAGGAAACAGACAATAAAGGAATAAAAGACCATTTCAACAAAGACATCACAAGAATCAAAACCTGTAACCCTAATTATCCCAAACTCAGATGGGTAAATGGCAGTATAAGAATACATTCAACAGCATAAGGAGCAACGTGGCACCACCAGAACCTAGTGGTTCTACAACAGCAAGACCTGAGCATCCCAATGCAGATGAAGCAGAAGAAAATGACCTTGAAAATAACATTATAAAGATGACAGAAGCCCTTAAAGAAGAAATGAAAAAGGTCTCTTAAAGACATCAATGAGATGAGAAACAAACAAAAAAATTGGAAGAAATCAGTAAATCCCTTAAAAGAAGTTTAAGAAAACAACAATCAAGCAGGTGAAGGAAACAGTTCAAAACTTGAAAAAGTAAAGTGGAGGCAATAAAGAAAACACAAACTGAGGGAATTCTGGAAATGGAAAATCTGAGTAAATGGACAGGATCTACAGATGCAAGTATAATCAACAGAATACAAGAGATGGGAAAGAGGATCTCAGGCACGGAAGATACAATAGAGGAAATAGATTCATCAATTAAAGAAACATTAAATCCAACAAATTCTTAACACAAAACTTCCAGGAAATCTGGGACACCATGAAAAGACCAAACCTAAGATTAATAGGGTTTTAAGAAGGAGAATAATTCCAGTTCAAAGGCTCAGAAAACACATTCAACAAAACCATAGAAGAAAACTTTCCCATTGTAAAGAAGAACATGCTTATGAAGTCAAAAGAAGTTTACAGAACACCGAATAGACTGGACCAAAAAAAAAAAAAGGATGAAAGGATAGAAGAGAAACCATAAATTAAAATTGATAAAGATTAGATTAGGAATCTTCTCTCCAAAGTTAGGTTTGGTTCAGGGTTTTGCTTTTGTATTTCCAGGAAAATAAAAACAAACATCTGGAGGAATTTAAAGACCTTTGGACAAATGTGCATCCAAAGATGAAGACAAAACTATGTAAAAAATTTATCAAGAAAAGAAATAATCTAAATTAATGCGATATCACTGTGCTAGTCCCACCACCACTCAGGGGAGAGATGAGTGTGGGTCCCTGTCTCAGGCCTGATTTCTGCTTGCCCTCTTTGGGATCTCCTGGCTTGGGGACTTCTGGCAAATCGATTTGCCCCCTGCAGTCCAAGCAATGCAGATTTTGCTGACATCACTGTACTAGTCCCAACTCCACCCACAATGAAAGGGAGTGTCTCAGACCCACCTAAACCCATCATGAGACCCATCAGAGTATTGGACTTGCTTGCATCCACTGGAAGAGAACCTTGGATCCGTACCCACCAGGAGAGGAAGAGACCCCACCTGCACCCACGGGAAGAAGGGATAGGAAGACACAACAACAACGGAAAACAAATATGATGCCACCAGAGTCTAGGGACTTGATACCAGCAAGACCTGAACATCCAAATGCAGATGAAGCAGAAAGGAATGACCTTAAAAACAACTTCATGAAAATAATAGAGGCCCTCAAAGAGGATACAAGAAAATCCCTAAAAGAAATAGAAGAAAAAACAAACCAAAAAAAGCAAGAAATCTCTTAAAGAAAGCAAGGAAAGCAAAGAAAAAACAATCAAACAAAGGAAGGAAATAATTCAAACAGTTCCAGACCTGAAAACTGAAATAGAGACAATGAAAAAAACACAAACCAAGGGATTGATAGAAACAGAAAAGCTGGGTAAACAAGCAGGAATTACAGATGCAAGCATAACCAACAGAATACAAGATATGGAAGACAGAATCTCAGGTGCTGAAGATGTACTAGAAGAAATAGATTCATCGACCAAAGAAAATCTTAAGTCCAACAAATCCCTAACACAAAATATGGACACCATGAAAAGTCCAAACCTCAGAATAATAGGTATAGAAGAAGGTGAAGAAACCCAATACAAAGGTGCAGAAAACATATTCAACAAAATCATAGAAGAAAACTTTCCCAACCTAAAGAAAGACATGTCAATGAAAGTACAAGAAGCTTACAGAACACCAAATAGAGTGGACCACAAAAAACATGCCCTCACCACATAATAATCAAAACCCCAAACATACAGAATAAAGAAAGATTATTAAGGGCAGCAAATGAGAAAGGTCAAGTAACACACAAAGGCAAACCTATCAGAATTGCACCTGACTTCTCCATGGAAACTCTGAAAACCAAAAGGTCCTGGATAGATATCCTACAAATACTAAGAGGCCACAGATGTCAGCCCAGACTGCTATGCCCAGCAAAGCTTTCAATAACTATAGATGGAGAAAACAAGATATTCTATGGCAAAACCAGATTTAAACAATACATATCCACTAATTCAGCACTACAGAAAGTACGGGAATAAAAACTTTACATCACAGTAAAGGGTTGGAATAAGATTTTCCAATCAGATGGACCCAAGAAACAAGCTGGTGTAGATGCTGAAAAGGCCTTTCACAAAATTCAACACCCCTTTCAAAATAAAGGTATTAGAGACATCAGGGATAACAGGAGCATACCTCCACATAATACAAGCAACATACAGGAAACCAACAGCCAACATCTAAATTAAATGGACAGAAACTCAACTCGATTCTTCTAAAATCAGGAACAAGACAAGGCTGTCCACTCTCTCCATACCTCTCCAACATTTTACTAGAAGTTCTAGCTAGACCAATAAGGCAACAAATGGAGATCAAGGGAATACAAATTGGAAAGGAAGAAGTCGAACTTTCACTATTTGCAGATGATATGCTAGTTTACATAAGTGATGTGAAATACTCTACCAGGGAACTCCTACAGCTGACAAACACCTTGATCAAAGTGGCAGGATAAAAGATTAACTGAAAAAATCAGTAGCTCTACTATATACAGAAAATAATTGGGCTGAGAAAGAAATCAGAGAAACATCACCCTTTACAATATCTACAAACAACATAAAACATCTTGGAGTTATGCTAACAAAACAAATGAAAGACCTGTATGGCAAGAACTTTGTGTCTTTAAAGAAAGAAATTAAAGAAGATACCAGAAAATGAAAAGACCTCCCATGCTCTTGGATAGGTAGAATCAACACAGTAAAAATGGCAGTCTTGCCAAAAGAAATCTACAGATTCAATACAATTCCCATCAAAATACCAGCACAATTCCTTACAGACCTTGAGAGAATAATACTCAACTTTATATGGAAAAACAAAAGACCCGGAATAGCAAAAACAACCCTGTACATTAAAAGAACTTCTGGAGTCATCACCATCCCTGACTTCAAGCTCTATTATAGAGATATAGTCCTGAAAACTGAAATAGACAGGTATACTAATGGAATCTAACTGAAAACCCAGATATTAACCCACACATCTACAAACACCTGATTTTTGACAAAATTAATATTATGCAATTGAATAAAGAAAGCATCTTTAACAAATGGTGCTGGCATAACTAGATGCTGGCATGCTGAAGACTGCAGATAGATCCATATCTATTAACATGCACAAAACTTAAGTTCAAATGGATCAAAGACCTCAACATAAATCCAGCCACTGAACCTCTTAGGAGAGAAAGTGGGATGTACACCTGAATGAATTGGTACAAGCGACCACTTCCTGAAAATAACACCAGTAGCACAGACACTGAGATCAACAATTAATAAATAGGACCTCCTAAACTGCTAAGCTTCTGTAAGGCAAACAACACAGTCATTAAGACAAAATGGCAGCTCACGGAATGGGAAAAGGTATTCACCAACCACATCTGACAGAGGGCTGATTTCCAAAATATACTCAAAACTCAAGAACCTAGTCACTAAAACACCAAATAATCCAATTAAAAGTGAATTCTCAATAGAAGAATCTAAAATGGCTAAAAGACATTTAAGAAAGTGCTCAACATTCGTAGCCATTAGGAAAATGCAAATCAAAGCAACTCTGAGATACCATCTTACTCCTCTTAGAATGGCTAAAAAAAACAAAAAAAAACAATGAGTTTATACTGGAGAGGATGTGGAGAAAAGGGAACACTCCTCCACTGCTGGTAGTAGTATAAACTCATTCAGCCACTTTGGAAATCAGTATGGCAGATCCCCAGAAAAATGGGAATCAGTCTACCTCAAGATCCAGCAATTCCATTCTTAGGCATATACCCAAAGGATGCTCATTCACACAGCAAGGACATCTGTTCAAATATGTTCATAGCACCATTATTTGTAATAGCCAGAACCTGAAAGCAACCTAGATGTCCCTTTACTGAAGAATGGATAAAGAAAATGTGGTACATTTACACAATGGAGTACTACTCGGCAGAAAAAAAAAATGGAATCTTGAAATTCGCAGGCAAATGGGTAGAGCTAGAAGAAACCATCCTGAGTGAGGTAACCTAGTCACAAAAAGACAATCATGGTATGTACTCACTTATATATGGAGTTTAGACATGGAGCAAAGTATTACCAGCCTACAATCCACACTGCCAGAGAAGCTAGGAAGCAAGGAAATCCTTAAGAGAAATATACATTGTCCCCTGGAGAAGGGGAAAGTGAAAAGTTCTCCTGAGCAAATTGGGAGCAGGGATGAGGCGAAAGGAAGCTAGGAGAAAGAGAATGGGAGAAGAGGAGGACATGAGGGAGCAGGAAAATTGAGTCAGGGGAAACATAGAGGGAGTCAATATAGGTTTAAAGAGAAATCTGGCACTAGGGAAATTCTGAGATCTCTAAGGATGACCCCAACTAACAATCTAAGCAACAGTGGTGAGGCTATCTTAAGTGCCCTTCCCCAATAATGAGATTGATGCCTACCTTATATGCCATCCTACAGCCTTCATCCAGTAGCTGATGGAAGCAGAAGCAGACACCCACAGCTAAACACTGAACTCGACTCCTGGAATCCAGTTGCAGAGAGGGAGGAATGATGAGCAAAAGTGATCAAGACCAGGTTGGAGAAACCCACAGAAACAGCTGACCTGAATAAGGGGAAGCTCATGGACCCCAGAAAGATAACTAGGAAACCAGCATAGGATTGATTCATACCCCTTGAATGTAGGTGTCAGTTAGGAGGCCTTGGCAATATATGGGGCCTAAAGTAGTGCATCAGTACTTATCCCTAGTATGGGAATGAATTTTGGGAGGTCATTCCACATAGAGGGATACTCTCTCAGCCTAGACACATGGGGGATGGCCTAGGCCCTGCTCCAAGTGATATGAAAGACTTTAAATATCCCCCATGGAAGGTCTCACCCTCCCTGGGGAGCAGAAAGGAGATGTGATAAGGGTTGGTGGGGCACAGGGTAGGAGGGGAGGGAGATGGAACTGGGATTGATATGTAAAACAATCTTGTTTCTAATTTAAATTTTAAAAAGGCAGATTATTAAATCTACTTATAAACTCATAAATGCAACTATTCCTTTTAAATATCTTACATTGATAAGGATTTTTGTGTATTTTTGTTAGAATATAATGGACATGCATTTTTAATCATGTTCAAGGTATTGTACCTGTACAGCTCATTTAACAATGTAATGCAATTTCTAGTCTTTGAACATTATTATTACAAAGTATTTAGGATAATAAAGAAATGCAGGTTAATAATTAGTTATCTGTTACAATTAAACTTGTAGTCATACTAGGTATGTTTTCAAGTCAAACAGATATATATTTTAAACTGGCATGTCATCTTTAAACATGTTAGAGATAAGCAGAATGTGGCATTTAAGATATTTTAATAACATAGGTTCTTTATTTTTTTATGACTATGAGCCATGTCTGTTTCTGGCAGTACCAATCTACTTTGGAGAAGATGATGAACACTGAAGATACTCCATATGAAGTTTTACTTTCTTTGTGGCAAATGTTAGCCACTGGGCAAAAAAGTGCCTTTTCATCTGCTGAAATTACACTGTCCAAATTGGACAAGCAGAACAAAAGACAGTGAGTGCTGAATCATGCCAAGACATGGAGGGACAGTCCTTCAAAAATGGGGCTTCATAAAAAGTCTAGGTCTTTAGGCCAAATATGAATGCCCCAACAATTCAGAGGGATCTTGGGTGACTGTCCCAGCAGCCAGATATTGTCGTCATTTTCCACATTTTTTGGAAGTCACTTGCTGTACTTCTTGTTTACTTAGTTAATATTATCTCCTTCTTAGGTCTCTGAGGGAATTGAAGACTAAATAGTTATAGTTTTTCTTGTTTGTCAGACTCAGAAAAGAAACTCAGTAAAGATGTGTATAAGGTTTAGAGACATCAAAAGATAGTTTTGGATGATAATGAAAGTTATGATAGAATGTGAATTAGGTATAAGACTTTGGACTCACCCAGATAGGATAGATAATGGAGTATTTTCTCTGAATTTGTCAAATGCAAATGAACTAGACATTGTTGAGATACTCATTGCCTGTACATATTGTATATAGTTATTGTACTTATTGTATATATTTTCTTATATTAATTATAGCCTTCTTTTTATTATTTTAGACAAAAATGGGAAATATAATGAAGCTTTGTTATATTTTAACAAATAAATCTTGCCTGAATATCAGAGTGTAAAGCTAGCCATACTAGTTAGCCATAGACGCCAGGTAGTGGTGGCACACACTTTTAATCCCAACACACAGTAGACAGATGTAGATGGATCTCTGTAAGTTCAAGGCCACCCTGGGCTACATGAGATTGACTCCACTGAAAAGAGAAACAGAGCCCACACCTTTGATCTCAGCACTTGGGATCACATGCCTTTACTCCCAGCAACTAGAGAGGTAGAGATAGGAATGATATGACTGGGCAGAGAGAGGAATATAAGGTGGGAAGAGACAGGAGATCATTGCATTCAGTCATGAACATAGATGCAAAAACATTAAATAAAATACTGGCAAATAGAATCCAAGAATACATGAAAAAAATAATTCACCATGACTACGTAGACTTCATCTCAAAGATGCAGAGATGATTCAACATGCAAAAATCCATCTATGTAATCCACCATACAAACAAACTGAAAGAAAAAAACCCACATGATCATCTCATTAGATGCTAAAAAAGCCTTTGACAAAATTCAACACCCCTTCACGACAAAGGTCTTGGAGAGATAATGGACACAAGGAACATACCTAAACATAATAAAAGCAATATACACCAAGCTGACAGCCAACATCAAATTGAATGGAGAGGAACTCAAAGCAATTTCACTAAAATCAGGAACAAGACAAGACTGTCCACTTTCTCCATATCTATTCAATATAGTACTCAGAGTTCAGAGCAATAAAGCAACAAAGAAGATCAAGGGGCTAGAAACTGGAAAGGAAGAAGTCAAATTTTTGCTACTTACAGATGATATGATAGTATACATAAGTGACCCCAAAAATTCTACCAGGGAACTCTTACAGATGATAAACAGTAATGTAGCAGGATACAAGATTAAGTAAAAAAAAAAAAACCGAAAAAGCAGTAACCCTCCTGTATACAAATGATATACAAGCTGAGAAAGAAATCAGAGAAACAACACACTTTACAATAGCCACAAATAATATTAAATATCTAGGGGTAACTGTAACAAAACAAGTGAAAGACCAGTATGACAAGAACTTTAAGTCTCTGAAGAAAGAAAAGTGCAAAAGATTGCAGACAATAGAAAGATCTCTTATGTTCTTGAAGAGGTAGAATCAACATAGTAAAAATGTCAATCTTACCAAAAGCAATCTCCATATTCAATGCAATCCCCATCAAAATCCCAGCACAATTCTTTACAGACCTCAAAAGAACAATACTCAAGTTCATATGGAAAAACAAAAACACACAGTATAGCTAAAACAACCCTGTACAACAAAGGAACTTCCAGAGATATCACCATCCCTGACTTCAAGCCCTACTATAGAGCTATAGTAATAAAAACAGTTTGATGCTGACTTGTGGATCAATGGAATGGAAATTGAAGACCCTGACATAAAGTCACACACCTCTGAACACCTGATTTTTGACAAAGAAACTAAAAAACATACAATGAAAATTAAAAAAGACTCTTCAACAAATGGTGTTGGTATAACTGGATGGTAGCACATAGAAGAAAGCAAATACTTTCATAGTCATCACCCTGCACAAAAATCAAGTCCAAGTGGATCAAAGACCTCAACATAAATCCATTTACACTGAAGCTGATAGACAAGAAAGTGGGAAGTAGCCTTGAATGTATTGACAGGAGGCTACATCCTGATTATAACACCAGTAGCACAGACACTGAGATCAACATTTAATAAATGGGACCTCCAGAAACTGAAATGCTTCAGTAAGGCAAAGGACACTGTCAATAAGACAAAACGGCAGCCTACAAAATGGAAAGGATCCTTATCAATCCTACATTTAACAGGGTTGATCTCCAAGATATGTGCGTGCGTGCGTGCGTGCGTGCGTGCGTGTGTGTGTGTGTGTGTGTGTGTGTGTGTGTGTGTGTGTACTGAATTTTTCAGCATCTTTAGCTAGCAGGAAAATGCAAATCAAAAAGACTCTAAGATACCATCTTAAACCTGTCAGAATGGCTAAGATCAAAAATGCTAATGACAGCCTATGTTTGAGATGATGTGGAATAAAAGGAATACTCCTCCACTGCTTGTGGGAGTACAAACTCATACAGCCAGTTTAGAAATCAGTATGGTGATTTCTCAAAAAATTGGGAATCAATCTACCTCAATTACTAGCAATATCACATTTTGGTATATATCAGAAGTATGCTCAATCATACCATAGAGACACTTGCTCAACTATGTTCACAGCAGCACTATTAATAATGGTTAGAATCTGGATATGACCTAGATGCCCCTCAACCAAAGAATGGACATAGAAATTGTAGTGCATTTACACAAAGGAGTATTACTCAGCTATAAAATACAATGACATCATGAAATGTGCAGACAAAAGGATGGAACTAGAAAAAAAATCATCCTGAGTGAGGTAACCCAAACCCAGAAAGACAAACACAGTATGTACTCACTAATAAGTGGATATTAGATGTAAAGCAAAGTATAACCAGGCTACAATCCACAACATATGAGAGGTAACAAGGAGGGACCAAAAAGAGATACATGACTTGCCAGGGAAAGAGGAAACAGATAAGATCTCCTGGGTAAACTCAGGGTTAGAGAGAGAGGGGAGGTGTTGGGGGGGAGAGGGGAAGTGTTGGGGGATGAGAACATGAGGGTTAGGGATATGGAATTGGAGAAGGGACAGGAAGAGAAAGTAATGAAAGAGATACCTTGATAGAGGGTGGCATTATGGGGTTAGTGAGAAAAATGGTGCCAGGGAACTTCCCAGGAATCCACAAGGGTGACTCCAGCTAAGACTCCTAGCAATAGTGGAGAGGGTGCCTGAACTGGACTTTGTGGTGATATCTTGTTTGTACAAATAAAACCTGTCTAAAGATCAGAGAATGGAGCTTGCCACTAGCTAACCATAGAGATATGGAGGTCTATACAGACAGACAGGAAGTGGGCTGAAACAGGATATGAGCAGGGAGAAATAGAACTCACTCTCATGTCTGTTGAGATGCTAAGGAGGTAAAGTGTACCTGTGGCTTGCTCCTTCTCTCTGATCTTTCAGCATTTTCCTTTATATCTGACTTAGGGTTTTTATTAACAGTACCAATTAAGAACTCTGCTTCCTGAACATAACACCAGTAGCATAGACACTGAGATCAACAATTATTAAATGGGACCTCCTGAAACTGAGAAGCTTCTGTAAGACAAAGGACACAGTCAACAAGACAAAACAGCAACCCACCGAATGGGAAAAGATATTCACCAATGCCACATCTGACAGAGGGCTGATTTCCAAAATATACAAAGAACTCAAGAAGCTAGTCACCAAAATACCAAATAATCTAATTAAAAAGTGGGGTACAGAAATAAATAAAAAATTCTCAATAGAGGAATCTAAAATGGCTGAAAGACACACAGATAGTGCTCAACATCCTTAGCCACCAGGGAAATGCAAATCAAAACAACTCTGAGATACTATCTTACTCCTGTCAGAATGGCTAAAATCATAAACACTGAAGACAATTTATGCTGGGGAGCATGTGGAGAGAGGGAAACACTCCTTCACTGCTGGTGGAAGTGCCAACTCGTACAGCCACTTTGGAAATCAGTATGGAGATTTCTCAGATGGGAATCAGTCTACCACAAGACCCAACAATTCCACTCTTAGGCATCTTCCTAAAAGATGCAAATTCATACAACAAGGACATCTGCCACAGACCACCCCAGCCAGGTATTGGGGTCCCTGAGATGTGGGTTCTCAAAGACTAGGTGGGTAAGGATTCGGCAGTGACAAACAGTAACAAACACAGAGGCAGTATGAATCTGAGTGTGTTTTGCAGTTCTCAATAAGGAGTTTTTATACAAAAGAGACAGGTATTACAATTCTAAAAGATGTGTCCAGTGAAGCAATCAAAAAGAATAATTATCATAATCATCTGGCACAAGAAAGCCCAAAATCAATCAGGGATTACATTTCCTGGTGGGTGTAAAGGATCAATTACATGGGAACAGGTAGTACAAGAAAACCACTCATAGTTAATGACAAACTTTCAGGAGCAAGTTTTAAAAGATCTTTAAAGGTAGTTAATTATGACTCTTAGTTCATGATCAAGTTAATAAATTTCTATGAGTAATCCTTATTTAACATCTAACTTCTATCTTATTAAAAATCCTCAAAATTCAATTTAAAACTATACTAAAACAATACTTTCTGTACCACAATGTCAGAGCCAACCTCATCTACACATGCATAGCTATACAAGTTTATGTTGTTGGGAAGATACTCTATCAAAGTATTGTTCTGTAACTATGTAAATGATTATGAAGCAAAGCATTGAATCTTTCAGAGAAGAGGTCATGGTCAGTGACCTCATTTCAGAGGATGGCTTCTCATCCAAGATTTTCGCTTAGAATGCCGGCTTAGAATGTCAGCCCAGGCTATCAGGAACATCTCATAAATATAGAAAGAAAATAGAAGACATTAAGGCAGACAGACTGCCATGAGAACCACGGTTCAATAATTTTTTCTCCATTTAGAGAGTTCCACAAATGGTTCCAGGAGACCTCCTCCCTCTGGAGTCTAATGTCTCAGTCTGTGGAACTTGTCACACGGAATCTAATGGGGTTGGTCTGGCAGACATCTGTTCAACTAGGTTCATAGCAGCATTATTTGTATTAGCCAGAATCTGGAAGCAACCTAGATGCCCCTCAACTGAAGAGTGGATAGAGAAAATGTGGTACATTTACACAATGGAGTACTATTCAGTAGAAAAAACACAATGGAATCTTGAAATTTGCTGACCTGAACAAGTAGGAGCTCTTGGAACCCAGACTGACAGCTAGGAGGCCAGCATGACACTGATCCAGACCCCCTGAATGTGGATGTCAGTGAGGAGGCCTAGGCAATCTATGGGGCCTTGGGTAGTAAGTAGATCAGTATTTATCCCTGGCATACAAATGGACTTTGGGTGCCAGTCCCACAATGAGGGATGTTCTCTCAGCCTGGACTCTTGCGGGAGGGCCTGGGACCTCCCCAGAACAAAATGACAGACTCTGGATATCCCCCATGGAGGGTCTCACCCTCCTGGGGAACGGAGTGGGGATTGGGGGGGGGTTGGGGGTGGGAGAGCAGGGGAAGGAGGAGAGGGAGAGGGAGCTGGAATTGACATGTGAAGCAAGCTTGTTGCTAATTTAAATTTTTAAAAATTTAAAAAAGAATTCTTGCTGAGCAAATGTGGCTTGCACTTGGCGTGTGAAAGACTGAACATGTGACGAGAAAGCAAGTTTAATATGTATGTCTTGTGTAAAATAAAGATTTGCATCTATCAACCACACACACACACACACACACACACACACACACAAAGAACACCTTGTATAGGCCTTTATCTGTAATCAGACTGGTGACTCGCTAATTGTCATCATAGAACCTTCATCCAGTAACTGATGGAAGCAGATGCAGAGATCCATAGCCAAGCACTGGTCCAAACCCCAGGATCCCAATAGAAGGAAGAGGATTGTATGAGCAATGGGGATCGAGATCACAACGGGGGAAACCTACAGAGACAGCTGACCAGAGCTCATGGGAGCTTAGGGACTCTAGACCAACAACTAGGGAAATTTCACGGCACCAACCTAGGTCCTCTGCATCTGGGTGACAGTTGTGTACCTTGGTCTGTTTGTGGGTCCCCTAGCATTGGAACTAGGACCTGTCTCTGCTGAAAGAGCTGGCTTTTTGAAACCCATTCCCTGTGATGGGATGCCTCCCTCAGCCTTGATGCAGGGGGAGGAGCTTTGTTCTGCCTCAACTTGATAACACTGTGCTTTGTTGACTCTTACAGGAGGGCACACCCTTTCTGAGTGGAGAGGGAGGAGTGGAGAGGATGGGAGAAGGGAGGTGGGGGAGGGAATGGGAACAGAGGATAGAGGGAAAACCGTAGTTTGTGTAAAATAAATTTTAAAAAATTAATTTAAAAAAATTAAAAGTAAAAAGGAAGAAAATGAATGACCTCCTCAGTATCTGTAAACTGTGATCACCCCAGGACACATAGACAAGAAAGATGGGTTTAGAATGAATTCTTAACGAAAAACAAGTTGAAGCTTATTAAGCACTGAGCGCCTCGGTACCACAGCCACAGAATGAAGCAGGTGGCCTCCCCACTCGAATGTTTTGTCATTAATAACGGCAGCCTGATCCTGAGTCATGCTGAAAAACAGTCTTGTGATTTGCGTGGTGTGGATGTGCAAGTGGAAAGGTCACTTGAGACCACAGGGTGAGAGCCCCTGACCTAAGTCTCATTTCTGCCATCCACTGGCTAGCTACCTATGTTAGAATTAGAGAATGAGCTGAAACTAATCAGAAACTTAGTATGCAAAAATGACTTTAAAACAGCACCAAGGTCACAGCCATTAGTTGATGTGTTGAATGTTAAAAATTTTATACATGGAAACACTGTACAACAAATTTTAGTGTCGTATAAGGTGTCATTTACTCCAAGCACATCTGCTTCCATATGGCATACTTGTTTGCTTTCTAATGAATTTTAAAGATTCATTTAATAAGCCCATAGTACTAGAATTAAAATACTCAACTGCAAATATTCACTTATAAGTGAGTGTGTATGTGTTCAGTCTTATTACATCTTGTTATACTGGGTTCAGTTGCCAATCAGTGGACTCCTGCTCTCCTGCTCTTCTTCTGAAGGGAAATTGAAAAGTGGAGGATAGGGGAGGTGTGCCTCTGTGTGTGGAGGGATCTGGGAGGAGTGGAGGGTCAGGATGTATTGTATGTAAGAAGAATAAGTAAAAAGAAAAAATCCAACTAATGAAACCTGAAAGTGTGTAGAGTTTATCAACTAGTGAAGCAGGCAATAAAATAAAGAATCGTTGTGTGATTATGGCTGTGAAAGGGATGGCATAGGGTGCTATTAGAACCCTTTTGAAGTATAGAACTCTTTTATACTATAGTCAAGCTTCTGTCTAATTTTACAATGAATATATAAGTTACAATCACCTTAAGTGATTGGAATAATATGTGCTGAAAACCACTGTCGGTGTTCTGTGCCTTAGTTTGACTTTTCCAGAATAATTTTAGTTTCTTCCTCTTCGAATGGAAATACTCCTCCTGCTCATTTCATACAGCTGTAGGGATAAATATGAACTATCCTTGAAGGAAAAAAAGTACAAATGATAATATTTAATATTTTAAAGCTTTTACAATATTGAGCCTATGAGGTGCTACCATGGCTGAAGCCGCTTGATGAACGAGTCTGAGCACCTAAGTTCACTGCCCAGAGCCCAGGGAGGAAGGAGAGAACTGACTCCCAAGAGCTGTCCTCGGAGCTCCACAGGCGGAAAACAAAATCAGCTGAAATATCAATATCATAATGATGTCTTATAAACTGATTCTCAAATTTCATTATCCTGAGATGATTTACAACACAAATATGTAACTGAAATTGAAATGAGCATGAATCTCTAGAGGGATGTGTTGGGAAGTGTACGCCAGAAAGGCAGCTAGAGATGATGTGATTTAGCTTAGTTTAATTTTTGGAAGCAATCTATCAAAAAGCCACAGAATGATTAATACATTTTCTGTGGTAGGACTACTTTGGAGAGAGAAAGCGAAAATTAAAAACAACATCTGTGATGTGCAAAGTCAATTTCTAGCAGTAAATATCAGAAACCACTTACATGACCAAAAGTAATAATTCAGTTAAATGAATGTGATCCTGAAATGTGAGGAAAGGCTACCTCGACATTAAAGTATAATAATGAAGGCTGACAAGATGCTCCATGCACCATGGCAAGTGTGCGCTCACACAATACTTCACACACACCATGATAAATACATAAAATACCTTATAAGATGATAGTGAAGAACATGCATACACATGTTGAGAGATTAGGCATCCTGCTCAATATTATAATACTAAATATTTTATATGCTGAGGAAGAAAGCAGTGCTACACTTTTCCTTACAAGAGAGATATGTTTGTTTCTTTACAACTTCAAATCTTGTAAAAATCATAAGCAAATCTTTAATTTAAACCAGCACAAATACAGATCCCAAAATGTAATAATTTCATTAATCAAATCACAAATGTACTTTCCAGTGACAATTTACAAATATTATAAACGAATTTGCTCTTGGAACACCTCTGAAGAGTGTTTTAACACCCTTTGTGCACGGAACTGCAGTGCTTCCTAGTGGCAAAATCGAGCCACTGCATGTTCTATTTTAAGTAGGTTTCTTTTTTTTTTTTTTTTTTGTTTTTTTTTTTTTGTTTTTTTTTTTTGTTTTTTTTTGTTTTTTTTTTTTTAATCATTTTTTATTTTAATTTTAAATAGCTTGTTTCACATGTCAATCCCAGTTCCCTCTCCCTCCCCTCCTCCCGCACTCCCCTTCCACCCTCCCTCCCACCCTATTGCCAAATCCCTCCACATAGGGGATGTCTAGAGTCTATCATTTCACTCTTGGTAGGGTCAAGGCACTCCCCTAAGAGTCCAGGCTGAGAGAGCATCTCTCTTTGTGCCATAGGCACATGAAGACAGATTGTATACCAGGGATAGACACTGATCCACAGCTCAGAGCCCCATAGGTTGCCCAGGCCTTCTCACTGACACTCACATTTGGGGGGTCCAGATCAGTCCCATTCTGGCCTCCCCACTGTCGGTCTGGGGTCCAAGAGCACTCCCCTGTTCAGATCAGCCGTCTCTGCTGGTTTTGCCAGCCCATTCCTTGCCAATTTGCTCATCACTCCTCTCTCTCTGTCACTGGGTTCCTTGGGTTCAGTTCAGTGCTTAGTTGTGTGTTTGCCTCTGCATCCATCAGTCCCAGGATGAAGGCTCCCGGATAGTTATAGACATCAAGTTCATTATCAGGAATGGGCATTCGAGGTGGTCCTTCCACTGTGGAACAGGATTTGTTGGCTAAAGACCAGGCTCAGCAAGTAAAGGTAACTGCTGCTAAGCCAAATGATTCGAGTTTAAACCCCCAGACCTATTTAGTGGAAGAAACACTATGTGGGAGTAAGAGTCATATGGCGAAAAGCCAGAATCAGTTCCTGAAAATTGTCTTCTAATACCACACATGCTCCCATTCACATACTCATATACATAAAGTTGAAAATTAATTGGTGACTGAGTGATAATGGTATAAGTGATAAGGGAGTAAATTTCAATGCTTCCACATCAAGAAGAAAAGGGTTAAAATTATGGCTGTGTTAACTAGCTTTGTTTAGTCTTTGCACATTATACAGCATATTGCACTGTATGTAAGCACCTCATACACATATGTGAAAGTATCTCTCAATTGCCAATTTATTCTTAGAAAGGAGTGGGTCTGATTTTGAAGATCGTGTTTTTACTTATGTGATACTAGATGCATGAAATCATGCAGCAGATATTCCAGTGTCCTTCAACACCATCGGTTCAGTCTGCATGTATTGTTGGCATTACATGTCCATCTATGAGCAGTTACAGTTACTTTATGGCATTCATGTGTGTTAAAAGATAAACTACTATTGATGTCGGCTAAAATCGATGGATGTAATGGAATTATATGTTGCTTAGTATTAAATATGAACATGGCTATGCATGTCACCATAGTAACGTTTACCATGGTAAGTAAGCATTGTGTCTGATACATTACACCTACTCATCCTGTGTTATTAGTGTATTGGGCATTATTCCATTGTATTTTCTTATGTGAACAGGCAAGACTGATAGATATGTGGATTGTTTTCTGGTGCTTAATATCTCCAATAGTGCCTCACTTGTTATTGTTGTTCAGTGCCTTACCGGTATGCATTTGCTAATTTCTTTTGACAGTATACCCTCAGTATATGGTCTCAATTTGCTCAATTATAATATTTAATGCTAAATATGTGGGTGGGAGGTGGTTCAAGACAGGGTTTCCCTGTGCAGCTCTGGTGTCCTGGAACTCACTCTGCAGACTGGACTGGTCTTGAACTCATAAAGATTCACTTGTCTCTGCTTCCGAAGTTCTGGGATTAAAGGTGAGTACCACCACTGCCCAGCACTAAATATGTTTCTAAAGTGATTAATTCAATCAGTATTCGCAGAAGCACTATATGACTTCCCATGGTTCCACATATTTGTCAAATTTGATAATTTTACCTTTTATAAATATTGAGTTGAGAGGGGTATATTTTGCAGTTCAAATTATTTGTACTTGTTTTGTTACAACTGAGTTTGAACATCTTTTGTTCTTCCATTTGGAAATTCTATTTTATGTTGAGCCTTGTTTCTTGATTTTGAAGTTCTTCTTTGTAGGATATATTAAGTAGATAATGAAACATAAATGATGGGTTGTCCTGGGGAAAATCAAGCAGAAACAACTACCTCAACAGACAATACATTTTAAGATTTACCTTTATTTTTAGTTATGTGGGTGTTGGAGGCATGTGTGCATGTGAATATAATCCCCAGGGAGGGCAGAAGAAGCCATTGGATCACCTGGAGCTGTGGTGACAGATAAGGGAGCTGAGCAGGGACTTTGTTACTGGGAACTGAACTCTGGTCCTCTGGAAGAACAGCGTATGCTCTTAAACACTGAGATATCTCCTCTATAGGTAATATTATTTTGTGTTGTCTGATTCCTGAATAAGCAAACACATATAGTAATGTCAGTTTTGTAACATTATAAATAAAAGATCCAGAGACTGATATTGAGGTTTAAGCTTCAAGATGAAGATCAGAAGAGCAAAGCAGCTGGCCACTAGCCGTCACTCTACCTCAGAATGAAAGGTGATTCTGGCTCCACCAAACCTTAGACTGTAACCTCTGCTCAGAGTGTCTGGAGAATCCTGAGACTTCAAAGTTTTTTTATCCTCCATATGGCTGGAGAATGAATGTCATACTGGCTACCAAACACCCTGCTCATATCTTTTATACTCTTCTAGTGCTGGGATTAAAGACATGTGACCCAGGTGCCGAGATCATTTTTGTGTGAGCTGTTTCTCTTTAGAACTGCATCTGGGTGTAGATTTAGGTGGCCTTAGATTCACAGAGATCCCTCTACCTCTTAATCCCGAGATTAAAGGTGTGTATCTCCACTGCCTGATATCTATAGTTTGAGGCTGACTTTGCTTTCTGAATCCTCAGGCAAGTTTTAATATATCATAATAATATATCATCACAAGTTTTTTCTTGAGACTATCTGAATGGGGATATTCTTGTTCCATGTGTCCCTATGAGAAATGGTACATCTCTGTGTTTCAGGTCTCAATGCCATTCCTTAGAAAAATACACCGAGACCAAAAAGGAAAATGAGTTTGTATATTAAACTTTAAGTGAATTTAATTTTTTCCAATACAATGGTTGTTTATATTTTTATTTTTCCCATGAGCGCATGTGTAGTTACAAAACTTTTAAAATATCTCTTCTTAAAACTCATTTGTTTAGTTGTTATGATATGGAAAAATTAAATGGTGATTTCATGTTAGTCTTGCACTCATTGTTTTTGCATACTTTCTCTCTTAAGATTTATTTTATTATGTTTAATTGTGTGGGGTGGATTGGGGTGTGTACTCATGTGTGCAAGAATCTGCAGAGATCAGCAGAGGATGTGGGGTCTCTTGGAGCTGATGTTACATTCAACTATAAGGTTCCCAACACAGGTGCTGGGAACCTTACCGGGGTTCTCTGAAAGATCAGTACACAGTCTTAACCACAGAGCTTGCTCTCTAGATGGTATTTTTATACTTTTAAAAGTCAAGAAAATACTCAATTCAGTAGAGTTCATGTTTCCTTATAGTATTTATTTTTATTTCTTTTTTTTCTTTTGAGCACCTATCCATAAATCTATTAAAAATATTTGCATATCCTTATTCTTCTACACATTATGGGAATTTTAAATAGAAGAGTTTGAAATTACAAAAAAAAACCTCTGAGGCTTCATTAATAATACTCTTACTTGGATTCTGATGTTGTAACACACATTAATAAAAGACCCTGAGAGTGATACTGGGGTTCAAGTTTCAAACTGAAGATCAGAAAAGCAAAGCAGCTGGCCACTAGCTTCTTACTTCTACCTCAGGCTGAATGGGCTGATCCTATCTCCACAAGCTCTCACCAAACCTCAGACTGTAACCTCTCCTGGGCCTAACTGGAGAATGAATGCCTCATACTGACTACTGAAGACTCTGCTTCTATCTTTTATACCCCTCTAGTTCTGTAACTAAAGGTGTGTGATCTGTTACTGATTTAAACTGATCCCAATCTTGTGTATCCCTGGGTGGTCTTGAACTCAGAGAGATTCTTCTACATCTTACTCTTGAGTCCTAGGATTAAAGGTGTGTACCATCACCCCCTAGCTTCTGGCTGCTGGGATTAAAGATGTGTACCTGACTTCCATGGCTTGTGGCTGACTTTTGCTTTCTGAATCTTCAGGCAAGATTTAGTAAATCATAAATAATATATCACCACATGATGCTTCCAATCCCTCAGTCACAATAATCTCAAGGCATCTCATACCATCTATGTTGATGTTCTTCTCTTACCAGGGGGACCAGAAAGACATATCATGGTACATTACTCCCAAAACAAAGGCATGTTACAGTCCTTGGGGCTTAGAAATACAGTGGTAGTAAACACAAATTCAGCTAAGAGTTCCATAAGACTGCCCAATCCCTCTTCTGCTCTTTAGATAAGCAAACCACTTTTTATAGAGTCCCAGGGTGAATCCACTAGGAAAGTATGACAGATATGAAGGTAATCTATTTAATAAATTATGCTTAAGGTGTGCGAAATGAAAATTGACAGATCCGTTCAGACATCATTCCAAATTCTTCCTCTATTTTCTCTTTTCTTCTGCTGGTCAAGCCAGAAGAGTATCAAGTATTTTCTCTCTCAGTTTCTTTTAACTGCTCACACTGCTCTTATAACCATTGATCTGTGCTAATTTGTTAGCAACGTTTTCATATGTATTTTCCAGCTCATAAATATCTATTTCCTTTTGTGTACTCTGCTAACTCATCCACTGAGCAGTTTCTTTTGTCTGCTTAGGTTCATAGAGGCGTGTTCTTACTATGTAGCCTAATTTTATAATTGTTATTATCATATAATTTTTTAAGCTTGGCCTCAAACTTATAATCCTCCGTCTAGTCTCCTAAATGCTAGAACTACAGGTGGGTGCCACTATGCTGACTAGTTTCTGATTTTGATGATTACGATTATAGTTTCCAATCATAGGAAGTTAGCCATTTTCAAACCTCCCAGTTAGCTTTTGATGGTCTCTTACCAAGGGAACACTTTTCTTTCATTTATTCCTTAAAATCACCTAAACATCATTATTTATGAACCACATGATTATTTGAATTGATAAAATCCTATGTGACCAAAATTGGTCTTTGTATTTCCTGATCAACAGGTTGATACCTTGGCTCATTTTCTGAAGCGTTTGTTGATTTTTCATTTTAACTTTAGCTGATTTTGGATAATGAAAGTTCAAGTGTGTTGGGGGTTAAATGCAGGGCCTTGGCATTCTGGGTAAGCACTCTGTTCTGGAATGGTATCCACAGTCCAGGTAATGTGATTTTTTTTAACAGAGAAAGGACAAATGCTTTCTTACCCAGAGGAGAATGTATGCTCACCCTCAAGGGGAAGAGGGAGCTAGTTTTGGAAGACCTAAGGCCATTCAAAGACTAATGGGAAGGTGGCCAATCACAGAGTCGCCTTGCAGCTGGTCTAGCAGTTTGGTCTTCATATTCTAGCACTGACAAAAGCATCAGTAGCCTTGAGGGCAGTTCTGTCTTTTGTTCTCTCTCACATACACCATCACCCTTCTAACTGAGTACTTTTTGTCATCAGTTTTCATGATTTCTTATAAGCTCTAAGGTGTCTGGTTATTTTAGAGAGTATTGTAGTGAAATTATCTTCAAAAGGAGCTTCCCCAACACTGCATTCGAACGGGTGCAGATGTCGGGAAGGTCCTCAACTATGAGACACGGATTACTTAGGGACTGGCCTATGAGAGTGTTACTGAGGAGGAAGTACCCAACTCCTCCTGGGGAGCATTGCGCTATGAGTTGGTGTTTAGAAGGACAAAGTGAGCTGATCACATCATTCATCTTATTCTGCTCTCTGTCAATGTGATTGTTGATGTGACAGCTGCCTCAACTCCTATTGACACAGCTAGAGCTGTTCTTTCCCACTAATGGGCTGTGATTTCAAACTGTGAGCAAAAAAAAGAAAGAAAAAATTCTTCCATTCATTCCTGACAATTTCATACATTTATGCATTGCAATGTATTGTGATTAGATTCACCCCATCACTCACTAGTACCCCCTCCCTTTCCCTATAAATCCTTTTTCCATCTATCCTTTCATTGGCTATATCATTAGAGAAAGTGACACCCCCTCCTTCAGAAATCATTAGCTCCTCAGGAAGAGTTCAGGGTCTTGGGCTCCCCCACTCTCTATGATGGGAAGTTGGATGGCCTAGTCTTGTGCAGGGATCCCCAGCTGCTGTGTGTTCAGGGTTGCAGTGGCAGTGTCTATTTGGGTGGCAGTTTCATGACACTCTTTCTCATTCTTTTCCACTCTCTTTCCTGTAATTTTCCTTGGTCCTTGCTTGGGAGGATGGGGTACCTTTGAAAATTTGTCAGAAATCATCATCCTGAATTATTTCAAGTCCTTGATGGTCTTACTAACTTCTGCAGTTTCTTCCAACACACTGTGGTGTTGCTCTTGGTCTATCCCCTAGTAGAGGAACTTCTACTGGCCTCTCCTTGGACTTTCCTTTGTGGTAGCTTTCACTTCACGAATCAAGTCGTTAGAGGCTTGGCCAGTTGCTGAGTATGTCTGTACTCATTATTCATTCTGACCCTGGTGAGAAGCCATAACATAGGGTTAGGAATCCCAGTAGGCAGGCTGTCATGGAGACAAGAAAACCCTAACCCCATTGATTATCAGGTATCCAGGGACCATTACTCAGCTAAGTGGAACAATGTGACATTTGAATATCCCGGTGATCCTGGTAGTTTGGTCAGTGTCTAGTTATTGTAGAATATTATTTTAAGAGGTGTGACATTTGTTTATGCAATGGAACATGTGTTTAATGATGAAAAGATGTGTTGCATTCTTTTATGTTGCATTTGTTTACCTCTGTAGAGCTGTGTTACTTTGCCTGCCTAAAACACCTGATGGTCTAATAAAGAGTGAGGCAGGAGAAGGGATAGGTGGGGTTGGCAAGCAGGGAGAATAAATAGCAAGAGAGAAAAGGAGAAAGAATAGGAGAGCAGGATGCTAAGGGCTAGCCACCCAATCATAAAGCCAGCCAGAGTAAGAGTAAGATATGCAGAAGTAAGAGAAAGGTAAAAGTCCTGAATCAAAGGGTATATGGGATAATTTAAGTTAAGAAAAGCTGACTAGAAACAAACCAAGCCAAGGCCAGACATTTATAAAAAATAAAAAGACTCTGTGCATTTATTTGGGAGCTGGGTGGCAGGCCCCCAAAGACCAAAAGGTAAAGAGAAAAAAACCAACATACAGTAATTGCCAAAGTTCCTTATTTCCTTTTGTAAAATGTACAAGTCACCCAAGCAGATTTCTGGATGTTGGTTTGTAAGAGGGAGAGAGATGACTGTAAAATTGTCCAGTTAACCACTACTTTTCTTCAGTGGGCTCAGTTTAATTAGAAGGGTTCATGGTGTATGGACTGTTGGAGCTTAAAGTCTTAGAGGCCTATGTTGTGTGATAAGAGTTTTCCTGGGGAGATGCAGCATCACACCTACTTGACCCAGGCAGGGAATCCCCAACAGACCAAAGAATGAATACCACCAAAGTCCAACTTGGTGAACCAACGAGTTGTATTGGGGTTACTTACAGGAATATGGGTGAGGGGTTGCTTACAGGGACAGAAATGACTTAAAGACAGATGCATTTCCAAAGCCTGCCCCAGCAGGAGGCCAGCTCACAATGCTAGGAGACACTGCACAGTCTGCAGGCAGCTAAATAGGTTGGAGAATGCCCTTTCCAAATGATTTATTTGGTTAAACCTCTTCCGGGTAGCTGGGCTGGTTTATGCTCCTTCCAGGCAGCTGGTCTGGTCTCGGAGTCTTCTTTGCAGTTCATCTTGTCTGAGTCTTCTTGGACAGATAACTTTTCTGGAGGGGGGGTGTCTTTCTTTTTGGTAGCTCAGCTTCCTTCCAACTGAGGTCTCTCAACTTTTGTTGCTTACTATGGCAGGGAGAAGCCTAGTGAATCTGATCAGTTTCAGGGACTTCCTGAAACTCTTTTGAATAGTTCTGATCTTGGAAGGAACTGCTGCCTAACACCCTCCTAAACCCAATATAGAAAGGAAAGTGGACACACAGGGGGGGAAAAAAACAGAGTCCTTCCAAATACACTGTTACTCTAGAGGAGCGCCATCTCCCAGGAAAATGTCAGCACTCCCATAGCTACGTAAAATGTGGTTACAGCACAAGATGGGCAAAGCCTACGGCAGGGCCTGGTACTGCAAAGATAATTGCTAGACTAGACACCCTGGGTACAGGAGCCAGACTATCCGGTGAATGAAATTTCCTTCTGAGAGGAAGAAACGAGGGACAGGTACAAGGTGACAATGAGAGGGAAAGCCCAGAGGGTCACAATTCCTACTTCTCTGCACTTTTACAACACAGCTTAAAATGGTTTCATGACTGTGCTGAGTTAACTGCGTGCTTGCAGAAGTTTCTAGGGATTGGGTCTAAACTGCCCTTGCTTCTGTGTGTCCGGTAATAAAAACTCGGTAGTGCACACTCCTTCCAGCAGATGGAGCCACGAAACAACAGTTTTGAATATTTCCTTTCTTCAAATGTACAAGTCACCCAAGTAGATGATCAAAAGTCTGTAGATGGGGGAGCAAAGGCTGTGTAAATGTAAAATGGCATTTAAGAATTTATCTTATCTTTACCAGTTTTCTGAGACACAGAAAGCAACTGGTGACATCACTGAACAAATGTCAACTGTTGCATTCCGACACTGGAGAGGAAAAGTGGAGGAAGGGGCCGGAGCGGTGGTGGGGGTATCAGAATGAGAAGACATCAGATGAGAAGCCTAGGAAACAAAGGAAATTTTAAAGTGCTTTTTGATATTGCTTTTTTATTGTTAGGTGTGGTGTTCTACTCCTTTCATCCCAGAACTTGGGAATCAAAGACAGACAGCTCTTTGTGAATTTAAAGCTATCCTGCTATACATAACGATTTCTGGGACAGGCAGCAATACATAGGGAAAATATGTCTCAAAACAAACCAGACTTTTTGTGGGCATTGGATTTTGTTTTTACAGTGCTGATGATAGAACCTGAGACCTCACACATGCCAGGGAAGCACTTACCATCAAGCTGTATCCCTGACTCAAATAAGTTATCACTTTATTTGCTTTTCAAATTATGATGTCAGCAGAAGCAAACTTGTGGAAAAGCTGAGCATCCAAGTTTGAGTCTGGTCATCTTTGGGGCTTAGAAATAATAGGGGAAATAGGCAACAGAAACCAGAAACCAGAGAAGTGTCCAAGTCCCCACAGACAGGCAAGCTTTGCTGAAAGAAACTAAAAACTGGGATAAATCTCCCAAATACTACCAGGGACAGTAAAGAGGACTTTATCAAGGGGAACCATTGTAATAGGTACAAGATCTTACAATGAGGTAGAGAACACACATAACACATTTATGACCAAAGAGTAGGTAAGGATCTGTGAACAAAAACTAACAGAGGGAAACATCAAGGATAAGAGATGCCTGGTTAAACTTATTTCCTAGGGTTATTTCCAAATGTGACCAGTATCTCAAAGCTTTCAGATAACAAGAGCAGAAACTTTCACAGAGCCAATTTGCCAAGATTCTTGTTCAAACAGGTTTCTACAAGGGCAAAGAGGGACCTCCGAAGTCAGAAAAACTCAGAGCCTTGATCAAAATGTCAGTCAAAGGAGAGACTCCACCAGTTTCTGCCTTTGGAAAAAAAGGATCCATAAACACATCAACTTCTGCTACCTAGAAATTCATCATATTGCCTTGTTATAAATATAGTATAAACTGTCAAACTGACACCTGGAAAATTAGATTGCTAAAATAAGAAGACTGGTACCAGGTCTTGGAGAATCTGAGCTATGCTTACTCAGGAATGAAGATAACAGAAAAGTAAACACACGCGCACACACACACACACACACACACACACACTCGTCACCTCAAAGCCCACATGACTACATCTATTAGCCTACAGAATGGTGAGTAAGAAATCATTAATTCAGGTTCTATGAACCCTGACCATGCCTAACTCTTCTGACACCAAACATGAGACTTTTCACATTGATGTCTTCAAATCTGGAAACATCAGCTAACAATTTGGTGTGATTCTGACTCAAATGACCCAAACAGGTATGGCTTCCCACACTTCTGACCAACAAACTAAACTACAGGTTCCTATGAGTCCTTCCTTGCATTCATGAGTTTGTCACGGTAACTCGTTTTTTTTTTTTCTAGTTTACTACAGGGGATAGCATAAGAATACAACTGAAGAGATAACGGTGTCTGTAAAGATTCCAAATTCAGGGATTCTGTCTCCATGGAGATGAGACAACCACACCTGCCATGAGATGTACTCACCATGTAGAAGCTCTCTGAATCTATCTACAATACAGGGTGTGTGGCTTGTTCTGGTGTGGGAGACTAAACTCAGAATCTTAAAAGCACTCTAACCACTGAACTATATCCTAGCTGTACTTGAGGGCTTGTCTTGAATTAAAGGTCTATGACATGACCATAGTTGATTAAATCATTGGCCCTTGGTGACTGGCTCTATTTCCATCTCTAGGGCATGAGCTTGAAAGCTAAGTCTTCTGATGATACTGTTGGTTCCTTTGGACAGCACCTCCCATACTAGAGCCATTTGTGGGTCCACTAAAGTCACACTCAATCTCAGGGCTGGTTTTCACAGCTTGTTATGAACAGCAAAAGATGTTTTTCCTATTGTTAAGGAAATTCCAGTGACTTTCAATGTTCTCATGCCAGGAGCCTCAGAGACAAAATACTATAGCAAATCCTGCTTCTATCAGCTCTATTCACTCAGCTGACTAAACAGTTTCAAGTGCTTTAGATGAGAGACTGGGGATGAGGATAAAATTATCTTTTAGCATGTCACATTATCCCGGATAGCACAATGGTCGGAATACACAAGTGTATTTAAAGAGTGCCTCTCCCCAGTGGCTTTCCTTCCTTCCATTACCCTCCATCTCCTAAACCAGTGGTTTTCAACCTTCCTAATGCTGTGACCCTTTAATATGGTTCCTCATGTTGTGGTGACCTCCCAACCATAAAATTACTTTGTTGCTACTTCATAACTGTAATTGTGCTACTGTTATGAATCATAATGTAAATACTACCTGATATGCAGGGTATCTGATATTTGACCGCCCCCAAGGGGTTGCTACCCATAGGTTGAGAACCATTGTCCTAAAGGGTCCCTCGCCTTCCCTGAATCACTGCAGGATGGCTGGCCTTTGGTCAATATCTTACCTTCTTACATGGAGAACTTGGTTTTCCTGAAGTGACTATGATATCAGTTGTGCTGTGGAAAGTGCCTGTGAATGAAAAGTTGTTCAGACTTGTTATAGAGAAAGGACAGCATCTGGCAAGATAATCCAGCAGTTAAGAGTGCTTGTTCTTGCAAAGAACCTGGGTTTGGTTACCAGCACCTACATGATAGCTCACAGCCATCCATAACTCCTGTTCCAAGGGATCTGACCATGGTCTTTGCATTCTGATCCCCAGGCAGGCTTTATTAAATCATAAACAATATCTCACCACATATGATGTTCTTTTTGATCTCCAAGGGTACCAGGTATGGATGTGGTACACATATCTACATGCAACCAAAACTATCATACACATAAAAAAATAAATCTTTAAATTTTTAAATAAAGATATTTTTCAGATGCTTTGTCTATATTGATTGACATGATTTTTCTCTTTTATCATTTTAAATTTCCTTCTGCAAATGTGCTCTATCATATTAAGTAAAGACCATTTGTTAAAACTAATTTATATCTCAGGGATAAATTTTACTCCATGATAATGCATAATCATTTTAATAAGTTATTGAATTTGCCTTACTGCTGCTCTATAGAGGGCTTATATACCTATATTTATCACAATATTTTTGCTAATAATTTTCTTTTACCAAGATGTCTTTGTCTAATTTTAGGGTTAGGGTGGTGACACAGTGGGTCTCTAGAGATTGCTTGCAAGGTAATCAAGGCAAATGAGTTAGCCTCAGCTTCAGTGACAGAGCCTCAGAAAACAAGATGTTCAGTTGAGTGACTGAGGAAGATGCTCAGTTTCAACTTCTGACCTGCACAACCACACATTCAAACACACACACACACACACACACACACACTTCTTTAAGTATTTATTTCCACCATCCATTTTAATTAAATTTTCTTACAAATATTTTGCTGTAAAAAAAAAAATGATAGCCAGTCAGACTTAATTGCTGTAATCCCAGTGCTTGGAAAGTAGAAGCAAGAGGACTGCTGCAAGATGGAGGCCAACCTGAGCTACACGGAGAGTTCCAGGTCTATCTGGACTAGCATTAGATCCTGTTTTTTTGTTTGTTTGTGTGTTTTGGTTTTTTTTGTTTTTTTTTTTATTTTATTTTCCAGTTTAAATTTAGATAAGAAACAAGGTTGCTTCACAAGTCAGTTCCAGGTCCCTCTCCCTTTCCCTCCCCTCCTCCCGTGCCCTCCCCCCAACCCCCCCCCCCGTTATCCCCTCATTCCGCCAGGGAGGGTGAGGCCCTCCATGGGGGTGTCCATAGTCTGCCATTTCATATAGGGCAGGGCCTAGACCCTTCCCCAAGAGTTCAGGGTGAGAGTGCACCTCACATTGTTCAATGGGAGTCCAAAGCCCGTGTGTATACTTGGGATGGGTACTGATCTGCTGCCCAAGGCTCAATAGATTACCTAGGCCTCCTCACTGACACCCAAATTCAGGGGGTCTTGATCAGTCCCATGCTGGATTCCCAGGCTGATGCCTGGGATTCAAGAGTTAACCTTTGTCTGGTCAGCTGTTTCTGGGGCTTAAACCAGCCCAGTCTTAATCCCTTTGGTCATCAGTCCTCCCTCTCTGTTACTGGCTTTCTTGAGTTCAGCTCAGTACTTAACCAAGGGAGTCTGCCTCTTCTTCGATCAGCCACTAAATGAAGTTTCTGTTTCCCAGACTCTCTGGCCATAGGATTGTAGGCTGGCACTCCCCAGATCTATGTCTAAAATCCATATATGAGAGAGTACATGCCATGTTTCTCTTTTTGTGACTGGGTTACCTCACTCAGGATGGTTTCTTCTAGTGTCATCCATTTGCCTGCGAATCTCATGATTCCATTATTTTGTTCTGCTGAATAGTACTCCATTGTGTAGATGTACCACATTTTCTCTATCCACTCTTCGGTTGAGGGACATCTAGGTTGCTTCCAAGTTCTGGTTATTACAAATAAAGCTGCTATGTACATAGTGGAACAGACATCTTTGTTGTATGAATGGGCATCTTTTGGATATATGCCTAAGAGTGGAGTTGCTGGGTCTTGTGGTAGGTTTATTCCCATTTTTCTGAGGAATCTCCATACTGATTTCCAAAGTGGCTGAACCAGTTAGCACTCCCAACAGCAATGGAGGAGTGTCCCCCTTTCCCCACATCCTCTCCAGCATAAATTGTCATTGGTGTTTTTGATTTTAGCCATTCTGACAGGAGTGAGATGGTATCTCAGAGTTGTTTTGATTTGCATTTCCCAGATGGCTAAGGATGTTGAGCACTTTCTCAAGTGCCTCCCAGCCATTTTAGACTCCTCTATTGAAAACTCTCTATTTAGTTCTGCAGCCCACTTTTTAATTGGGTCCTTTGATGTTTTGGAGACTTGCTTCTTGAGTTCTTTGTAAATTTTGGAGATCAACCCTCTGTCAGATGTGGGATTAGTGAATATTTTTCCCATTCTGTGGGCTGCCTTTTTGTCTTGCTGACTGTGTCCTTTGCCTTACAGAAGCTTCTCAGTTTCAGTAGGTCCCATTTATTAATTGTTGATCTCACTGTCTGTGCTACTGGTTTTATGTTCAGGAAGCTGTCTCCTGTATCAATTTGTTCAAGGGTACCACCCACTTTCTCTTCTAAGAGGTTCAGTGTGGCTGGATTTATGTTGAGGTCTTTGATCCATTTGGACTTAAGTTTTGAGCATGGCGATAAACATGGATTGATCCGAATTCTTCTACATGCCAGTCTCCAGTTATGCCAGCACCATTTGTTGAAGATGCTTTCTTTATTCCATTGTATATTTTTAGCTACTTTGTCAAAGATCAGATGTTTGTACGTGTGTGGGTTAATACCCGGGTTTTCAATTCGATTCCATTGGTCTACCTGTCTATTTTTGTGCCAATACCAAGCTGTTTTCAGGACTATAGCTCTATAATAGAGCTTGAGGTCAGGGATGGTGATGCCTCCGGACGTTGCCTTGTTGAACAGGGTTGTTTTGGTTATCCTGGGTCTTTTGTTTTTCCATACAAACTTGATTATTGTTCTTTCAATGTCTGTGAAGAATTGTGCTGGGATTTTAATGGGGATTGCATTGAATCTGTAGATTGCTTTTGGCAGGATTGCCATTTTGACTACATTGATCCTACCTATCCAAGAGCATGGGAGATCTTTCCATTTTCTGAGGGCTTCTTTAATTTCTTTTTTTAAAGATTCAAAGTTCTTATGATACAGGTCTTTCACTTTTTGGTTAGCGTTACCCCAAGGTATTTTATGTTGTTTGTGGCAATTGTAAAGGGTGATGTTTCTCTGATTTCTTTTTCAGCCCTTTTATCATCTGTATATAGTAGGGCTACTGATTTTCTTGAGTTGGTCTTGTAGCCTGCCACTTTGCTGAAGGTGTTAATCAGCTGTAAGAGTTCCCTGGTAGAGTTCTTTGGGTCATTGATGTAAACTATCATATCGTCTGCAAACAGTGAAAGTTTGACCTCTTCCTTCCCAATTTGTATCCCCTTGGTCCCCCTTTGTTGCCATATGGCAATAGCTAGAACTTCAAGTACCATGTTGAAAAGGTATGGAGAGAGTGGACAGCCTTGTTTTGTTCCTGATTTTAGAGGAATTACGTTGAGTTTCTGTCCATTTAGTTTGATGTTGGCTGTTGGTTTACTGTATATAGCTTTTATTATGTTTAAGTATGTCCCTGTTATCCCAGATCTCTCCAAGACCTTTATCATGAAGGGGTGTTGGATTTTGTCAAAGGCTTTTTCAGCATCTAGTGAGATGATCATGTGATTTTTGTTTTTCAGCTTGTTTATATGGTGGATTACATTGATGGATTTTTCGTATGTTGAACCATCCCTGCATCCCTGGGATGAAACCTACTTGATCGTGGTGAATGATTGTTTTGATGTGATCTTGGATCCAATTTGCCAGTATTTTATTGAGTATTATTGCATCAATGTTCATGAGGGATATTGGTCTGAAGTTCTCTTTCTTAGTTGTATCTTTGTGTGGCTTGGAGATCAAGGTTATTGAAGCCTCATAGAAAGAGTTTGGCAAAGACCCTTCTGCTTCTATTGTGTGGAACACTTTGAGAAGAATTGGTATAAGCTGTTCTTTGAATTTCTGGTAGAATTCTGCACTGAGGCCATCTGGACCTGGACTTTTTTTGGTTGGGAGACTTTTGATGACTTCTTCTATTTCCATAGGGGTTATAGGTCTATTTAAGTTGCTTATCTGTTCTTGATTTAGTTTTGGCAAGTGATAGCTATCCAGGAAGTCATCCATTTCCTTTAAATTTTCGAATTTTGTGGAGTACAGGTTTTCAAAGTATGACCTAATGATTCTCTTGATTCCCTCAGAGTCTGTTGTTCTGTCCCCCTTTTCATTTCTGATTTTGTTAATTTGCGTGTTCACTCTCTGCTGTTTGGTAAGTTTGGACAAAGGTTTGTCTATCTTGTTGATTTTCTCAAAGAACCAACTCTTCGTTGCATTGATTCTTTGTATTGTTTTCCTGGTTTCTACTTTATTGATTTCAGCCCTCAATTTGATTATTTCCTGGCGTCTACTCCTCCTGGGGGAGTTTGCTTCTTTGTGTTCTAGAGCTTTCAGCTGTGATGTTAATTCTCTGGTATAACTGTTCTCCTATTTCTTCATGTGAGCACTTAGTGCTATGAACTTCCCCCGTAGCACTGCTTTCAAAGTGTCCCATAGGCTTGGGTATGTTGTGTCTTCATTCTCATTGAATTTGAGGAAGTCTTTAATTTCTTTTTTTATTTCCTCTTTGACCCAGGTTGAGCATTATTCAATTTCCATGAGTTTGTAGGTTTTCTGCAATTTGTGTTGTTGAATTCTAATTTTAAAGCATGGTGGTCTGATAAGATGCATGGAGTTATTCCAATTTTTTTGTAGCTGCTGAGATTTGATATGTTGCCAAGTATGTGGTCGATTTTTGAGAAGGTTCCATGTGGTGGTGAGAAGAAGGTATATTCTTTTTTATGTGGATGAAATGTTCTATAGATATCTGTTAATCCCAGTTGGGTCATTACTTCTATTAGACCCTTTGCTTCTTTGTTGAGTTTCTGTCTGGTATTACTGTCTAGTGGTGAGAGTGGTGTGTTGAAATCTCCCACTATAACTGTGTGGGGCTTTAGATGAGATTTAAGTTCTAATAATGTTTCTTTAACGAATGTGGATGCCTTTGTATTTGGGGCATAGATGTTCAGGATAGACACTTCATCTTGGTGGGTTTCACATGTGATGAGTAGGTAATGACCTCCTTCATCTCTTTTGATTGATTTTATTTTAAAGTCCAGTTTGTTAGATATTAGGATTGCTACCCCTGCTTTTTCTTGGGTCCATTTGATTGAAAAATTGTTTCCCAACCTTTAACTCTCAGGTAATGTCTGTCTTTGAGGGTGAGGTGTGTTTCTTGTATGCAGCAGAAGGAAGGGTTCTGTCTTCGAATCCATTCTGCTAGTCTGTGTCTTTTTATGGGTGAGTTAAGGCCATTAATATTGAGGGATATTAATGACCATTGATTGCCCATCCTTCTTCGATTTGCAATGGTTGTTGTTGATGGAATTATGTGTGGAATTTCACCCCTTTGTTCTTTTGGCTGTTGCTAGAGAGAGATTCTCTAATGCCTATGTTTTTCTGGTTGTAGTTAGCTTCCTTGGGTTGGAGTTTTCCTTCCAAAATTTTCTGTAGGGCTGGGTTAGTGGACACATATTGCTTGAATCTAGTTTTGTCATGGAATATCTTGTTTTCTCCGTCTATAGTGATTGAGAGCTTTGCTGGGTATAGTAGTCTGGGCTGGCATCCATGGTCTCTTAGTGTAGGTAGAATATCTATCCAGGACCTTCTGGCTTTCAGAGTTTCCATGGAGAAATCAGGTGTAATTCTGATAGGTCTGCCTTTTTATGTTACTTGACCTTTTTCCTTAGCTGCTCTTAATATTCTTTCTTTATTCTGTATGTTTGGGGTCTTGATTATTATGTGGCGAGGGGATATTTTTTTTTTGTGGTCCACTCTATTTGGTGTTCTGTAGGCTTCTTGTACCTTCATTGGCATGTCTTTCTTAAGGTTGGGAAAGTTTTCTTCTATGATTTTGTTGAATATGCCTTCTGCCCCTTTGAGGTGGATTTCTTCTCCTTCTTCTATACCTATTATTCTTAGGTTTGGTCTTTTCATGGTGTCCCATATTTCCTGGATGTTTTGTGTTAAGGATTAGTTGGATTTAAGGTTTTCTTTGGTTGATAAATCCATTTCTCCTAGTGTATCTTCAACACTTGAGATTCTCTCTTCCATCTCTTCTATTCTGTTGGTAATGCTTGTATCGGTAGTGCCTGACTGTTTGTCCAGCTTTTCTATTTTCTGCCTTTCTTCAGATTGTGTTTTTGTATTGTCTCTATTTCAGTTTTCAACCCTTGCAGTGTTTGCATTGCTTCTTGCAATTTTCTGTTTATCTTTTCGTCCATTTGTTGCCTTTTATGAATTTTTTGGTTTGTTCTTTCTTCCATTTCTTGCATTTTTTGGTTTGCTTTTTGTTCCATTTCTCGCATTTTGTGCTTTGTTTCTTCTTCTATTTCCTGCCTTTTTTGGTTTGTTTCTTCTTCCATTTTTTTTTCATTTTTTTCTTTGTTTTTTCTACCATTTCTTGAATTTTTTGCTTTGTTTCTTCTTCCATTTCCTGCCTTTTTTGGTATGTTTCTTCTTCCAATTCTTGCATTTTTTGCTTTGTTTTTTCTTCCATTTCTTGCATTTTTTGCTTCGCTTCTTCTTCCATTTCCTGCATTTTTTGGTTTGTTTTTTTCTTCCATTCCTTTGAGGGATTTTCCTATATCCTCTTTTAGGGCCTCTATCATTTTCATGAAAGTGCTTTTAAGGTCGTTCTCTTCTGCTTCGTTCGCATTGGAATGTTGGGGTCTTGCTGGTGTGGAGTCTCTAGAATCTGGCAGTGTCATATTTGTTTTTCTGTTGCTGAGTGTGTTTTTGTATTGTCTCTTTCCCATCTCTTCTTCTAGTGGGTGCAGAAAGAGCCCCTTACTGGTCTGGGGACCAGAGTTCCCTTTTTGGTGGGTGCTAGCAAGTCCAATAATCTGGTGGTTCTTCTATTCCTTGTCCAAATGCTGGTCCCGTGGGTGGAGAAGAAGAACAGGAATCTGGAGCCCTTAGGCTCCTACCTGGCCCCCTGGACCCTATGCTGGGTCCTGTTGTACCTGATCCGGAACAGCTTCTCCCCTGGTCTCCCTGGCTCCTCTGGTTTCCTGGTCTTGTTGGCGGGAGAGAAGACCTGGAGTCTGGGGTGCTTGGCTCCCGCTGGGGTTGGGAGCTCTGTGCAGTTCCCAGGCGATCTGCAGGCACTGGAACACAGGCCAGGAAGCTGGCCTGTTTACCTGATGCTGCCGGAGGAACAGCTGCCGACTTCCACTTTCAACTCTGAACTAATCCCACCGAAGAGCGATTCAACAAGTTATCCGGCAAAAGATTAACTTCTCTCATTGTGTTAACCAGTCGTACAGGAAGCTCCTTGCACAGAAACATGAAGTTTTTTCACATGCATTATCTCTTCCGAAGTCCAGGAACTGTTTGATTGACAGCGGCGACGGAGAGAAGCGGGAGTAGTGCTCGATCTGTTAGGGGACCGGCTGCTTGAGCAGCCGAAAGAAGAACCGCATCCTCACCCCGGCAATGCGCAGAACCGCCGAGACGTCCCAGACTGCTGCAGGGGCCAGCAGCGCCAGCGGAGGTTCACCTCCACCTGGGGCTCGGCCTTGGCGCCACCAGTGCAGTCGCCGCCTCAGCACCTAAACAAGCACCCGTTAGATCCTGTTTTACAGAGTAAGAAATAAATAAAGAAGTTTACAATGATGCAATCTTTCATGGAGCACTGTGGGTTTCAGTAGCTACTAGTCCTCCCACATACCACTTTCTAGGCTACCAGAGGCCTTAGAACCACTTCCCTCTGTCATGGCATAAACGTTCCACTGTGGACAGCTTTGGGGCTGGTGGTCAAGTTCAAGTGAAATCTCAGCTTTTTCCAACATCAAGAACCCACCTAGCATTTTCAAGCATTCACTTCAACTGCTGTAGATAGCAATAGTCAAAGACTGTTGTTTAGCTTTTTATTTTTTTTTTTCTTTTTCTATGTGCCCAGTCAGCCTCATTCTCAAGAATTAGGTCAACCAAGAGTTCTATCCAGGAATCAGTGCTTCCTCCCATTCCATTCTCTTCCCAAGCTACATTTTCAGGAACTAGAACCATTCTATGGTCCCCAAAATAATTGATGAAGCATTTTCACTCAGAACACTCTGGAGTGGATTTTTTCCATACCAGTAACCAATTCTCCAACTACAAAAACCAACTGGATATATAAAGGCCCGATTAAGTTTTTACATCAATCACATGATACTACTGTCAAACTTCACATTACCAAACTCTTAAGGTCCATGCCCAAAAATTGGTGCCCACTTCAGTTGCCAGCTGTAAGTTAATTTTATGTCAGCTTGGCACAGGCTAGAGTCATTTTGGAAGAGGGATCTCAGCTTAAAAAGCCCCCCTCAGATTGGCCTGAGGGAAAGCTTTCTTGATAAATGCTCCACATGGGAGGGTCCATCTCAATGTAGACAGTGCCACCACTGGACTCACAGCCCTAGGTGCTGTCAGAAGGCAACATGAGCAAGCCACGAGGAACAGTCAGTAAGCAGCATTCTCCCATGGACTGAGACCCCCAGTTTGCTGCCCTGGTTCAGCTCCTTCCCTAATTTCCCTCAGTGACTGTTGCCTGGAAGTGTAAGATGAAATAAACTCTTTCCTCCCCCAAGTTACTTTTGGTCATGGTGTTTTATCACAGCAATTAAAACCTTAATTAAGATACATATTTCTGGCCGGGCGGTAGTAGCACACGCCTTTAATCCCAGCACTCGGGAAGCAGAGGCAGGCAGATCTCTGTGAGTTCGAGGCCGGGCTGGACCGACAGCTTCCAAAACAATACAGAGAAACCCTGTCTCGTAAAAACCAAAAAAAAAAAAAAAAAATCCATATTTCTGACCAACTGATGGGGTTTCTATAGTCTCCTTATTGAGTATAATAATTAGCCATAATAATTCAAGGAACTTAAGGGAAACAGTTTATACACTACTATCAATTTATTATAAATAATATTAAAAAGTAATAGAAATGACAAGATTACATTGTTTTTTTTTCTGCTGAGTAGTACTCCATTGTGTAAATGTACCACATTTTCTCTATCCACTCTTCAGTTGTGGGGCATCTAGGTTGCTTCCAGGATCTAGCTATTACATATAATGCTGCTATGAACATAGTGGAACAGACATCCTTGTTGTAGGAATGGGCATCTTTTGGGTATATGTCTAAGAGTGGAATTGCTGGATCTTGTGGTAGACTGAGTCCCATTTTCCTGAGGAATCTCCATACTGATTTCCATAGTGGCTGTGCCAGTTGGCACTCCCACCAGCAGTGGAGGAGTGTTCCCTTTCTCCACATCCTCTCCAGCACAAACTGACATTGGTGTTTTTGATTTTAGCCATTCTGACAGGAGTGAGATGATATCTCAGAGTTGCTTTGATTTGCATTTCCCTAATAGCTAATGATGTTGAGCACTTTCTCAAGTGTCTCTCAGCCATTTTATACTCTCTATTGAGAATTCTCTATTTAGTTCAGTCCCCTAGTTTTTAATTGGATACTTTGGTGTTTTGGAGACTTGCTTCTTGAGTTCTTTGTACATTTTGGAAATCAACCCTCTGTCAGATGTGGGGTTAGTGAATATCCATTTGCAGGCAAATGGATGGCACTAGACGAAATCATCCCGAGTGAGGTAACCCAGACACAAAAAGACAAACATGGTATGTACTCACTCATATATGGATTTTAGATATGGATCAGGGGAGTGTCAGCCTACAATCCCAGTGCCAGTGAGTGTGGGAAACAGGAAGGTTCCCAAGAGAGATGCATGATACCCCAGAGAAGTGGAATGAGGCAAGACCTCCTGATCAGATTGGGAACGTCGGGGGAGGGGAGAGGGAACCAGGTAAAAGAGAGGGGAATAGGAGGAGGGAAGAAGAAGGCATGGTGGAGCAGGAAGGTTGAGTCAAGGTAAGAATAGAGGAGAACAGGATGAGAGATACCATAATAGATCGAGTCATTATAGGCTTGAGAAGAGAGCTGACACTAGTGAGATCTCCAGAGATCTACAAGGATAACACCAACTGGCAAACTAAGAAATAGTCGAGAGACTACATTAATAGCTCCTCCTTGATGATAAGGTTGATGATTACCTTATATGCCATCCTATAACCTTCATCCAGTGACTGATGGAAGCAGAGACAGATACCCACAGGTAAACACTGAACTGAACTCTTGGACCCTAGTGACAGAGATGGAGGAGTGATGAGCAAAGGGGTCAAGACCTTGATGGTGAAACCCACAAAGACAGCTGACCAGATAAGGGGGAGCTCTTGAATCCCAGACTGATGGCTGAGAGGGGACTGATCCAGACTCCATGAAAGTAGTGTCAGTGAGGAGGCCACAGAAATCACTGGGGCCTTCAGTAGTAGATTAGTGTTTACCATGGTGTATGAATGATCTGTGGGAGCCCATTCCACATGGAGGGGTGCTCTCTCAGCCTGGACACATGGGGAAGGGCCTAGGTCTTTCCCTGGATGAAATGACAGACTTTGGAGATCCCCCAAGGAGGGCTTCACCCTCCCTGGGGAATGATGTAGGGATTGGGTGGGGGGCTGTGAGGGCTGGTGGAGGGACAAGGGAGGAGGGATCTGGGATTGACATGTGCAGCATTCATGTTTCTAATTTAAATAAAAACATATATTGAGGGGGAAAAAACTTCAAGTGTTAAAGGTCAAGTTACTTATGGGGCCGGGCCTACCTGAATAACAGCTGAAATAGACCAAAAGCAAAACAAAGTAACATCATCAGTACTGACAAGACAGAAAACCAAAATGCAGTAATCTGAAATATTAAGTGTTTCTCCAAATTCTTTTTCCCTTGGTGAAAAGAAAGATCACCATTCCCCTAAGGTT
The DNA here is from genome assembly GCF_017639785.1 of Mesocricetus auratus. Lineage (NCBI taxonomy): Eukaryota > Metazoa > Chordata > Mammalia > Rodentia > Cricetidae > Mesocricetus > Mesocricetus auratus. The sequence continues at coordinate 405,062 of NW_024429187.1, read as the reverse complement.
ATGCTTTGTTCTGTAGGGACCTTCCCTCAACAGATTAGCTAATTAGAGTCTGTGTGGCATTTTGGATGAGAAAGACTGTAAACTTCCTTTTCTCTGGAACTCTGGGTCTCCTGGGCTAGGAACAATTCACCCCCTGTGGTTAGTGAATTAAACCTTCCACTCCCAGAACTCCCTGAGGGTCAGGCTCTGGAGGGATGTGGACACCTCGCCTACTTGAGCACCTTTGTGTGGGCAGAGCTAGGTTCTGCAATGGTGACAGGTGAGGGATTGCTCTCTCTGGGTAGCAGATACTTGCTTAAGTTTCCTAACCTCAGAGTTTTAGTCCCTCCCTTGCGTTTGCCCCCACTCCCTTCTGCACTCCGGGTTATTTTTCTCAGGCCAGCTTTTCCCTTTTCCACAAATCTTGACTCATGCTTCCCTGAAGCTGACTCTTGGAGACAATTGATGTGATCTATGCAGTGGGGTGGTAGAGTCTGCGATTCCCAAAGAATGGCTGCCATGTCTGGGAGACAGCTAGGGTATGCTCCAGGACAGGTGCTGTTGTGTCCAGCTAACCCTGGGACAGCTGTGGGCTGGGGATTTACCATATGCTTTTAATACTTTTAACTCTATTGATAACTAATAGAAGAATACAATAAACTCGATTACACTTGACCCAACTTCATCACTCGTTAATTTTCTTCTAACTCCGAGGCATTTAAGATTGTTAGATAATGTAATTAATTTCACATGGAAATCAGAGGTGCTTTGATCTAGGTGGAGGAGACAGGACTATCCCTCATGTAAAGTTCCCCTCCCCAACAATAAACACACCTACAAGTGGTCTTGAAACTTCCCTTTAAGACCCAATCCTTCTGAAGGCCAACTTGATAAACAGAACTCTACTGCTAATTTTGGTAAAATCAAGTGAAAATTCATCCCAACATTTTAAAAATAGTTTTGTCATATTCATTATAGTCAGTGTATACTCAGTAGTTATTTTCTGTTTTGTTCAACAAGTAATATAGGAGCTAAAGAGATGCCTCTGCAGTTAAAAGTGCTTACTGCTCTAACTGAGGACCTGAGTTCAATTCCAAGCACCTAAAGCCAGGGGCTTAAGATTGCCTCTAACCATCTCCTAGTGGTACCTCTGACCCCTGAAAGCACCTACACTCACACACACACACACACACACTGTAAAATAGAATAAATATTAGAATTAATAAAATAATACCCTTTTAGACTAATGAGGTTTCTAAGTCTGAAGAGATCTTATGTAACCAAGGAACCTGGACATGAAATACCATTGTTGATGGGTTGGGGAACAGTGAAGAAGGGGGATGAGCTGGGTTGTGCTTGGGAACAGATTGTCTTCTACTCTGAAAACTGCTAAAAACCTTAGTTCTGCTTCTAATCAGTGTATGTGGTGGACTAAGAAACTGCCACCGTCCCTTGGGAAAGTCCCTCTTCCCAGCAGAGCAGAGGAAACAGTTGCGGAGATATAGATTCTCTTTTCCTGGCAGATTTGAAGACAGAAAACATTGCATAATAAGCCTACCTTGTCAAAACTTCTCAAAAACTGCCTCCTCCCCAACCTGCACAATGAGCTGTCTCCTGCCAGGCATCCCGAGAATGGTGAGGACTGGACTGATGGTAGAGTTCTGTGCTTTACAGAATTAACGCAAGTAGACTTTGCCGTTCAGGACCCATTAAAACACTAAAATAAAATGAAACAAAACTGATTTTATATCTTCAAAAGCATTTGCTTTTCTGTCACTAATGTGAAATGTAGTTTGGCCATAAAAAGGGGCGCCTCTTCCTAACTATGAGAATTTGTACAAATTGTAGCCTGGGCACTGATAAATTCAATTTGAAATATATATTTGAAAGGACTTTGAAACAGGTATGGTTTTGATTATTGAACATAGAGTCTAAAGTGACCAGAGAGTTCACGAATTAAGAAAAACTACAAAGATCTAGAAGAGATATAAACTAAGGTGCATATATCTTGCATCTATGGCAGCAAATAAGACAGTTTCTGAGATTGAGAAATTACTATGTGATGAGACACAAACAGGACCCAGGAGTGTCTATGAGGCAAACCTCGGGGTGATGAGGAGAGCAAGCACAAAAGTCCGTTGCTTTCCAGTAAAAGAAGCTCCCATTTCTGTCTTTAGCTGGAGGGGTAGGGTGTTCTTGAGTTTTGCAGAGGCTTGCCCTTCCATTTGGCAGGTTTTAACTCAGGAGTTAGATAGAGTTCCAGGCAATTGTAGTCACACAACACTTTACACACAGGTTTAAATATAATTTTCTTCCATTCCAGCCCAGAGTCTATAAAAGTTGCTAGCATGCATTATAGACCTGGCAATGACAGCTATGTTCAGCCTTTTTATTATGACATCTTTTCAAATCTTATCAGATGACAGAAAATATTTTTTAGAACATTGTTTGGGTGAAGTCTCAGGCTAAATTCCACCCATATGTTAATATGGAAGAAATTCAAAGTAATAGAATTGATGTTATAAAGGATTTACTAATAGACATGCTTTGGCGACATTAAGTCACACAAAGTAGATTTACTAAAGGGTTAAGGGGGATGTTGTCTCTACAATACTCCAAAGATAAGTAACATGCTATCTAGGCCGGGTAGAGATCAGTAAAATTTAGAATGCTGGAGTGTAAATGTTTGTTTAATACCATTGGCAGACAAGCAATTAAGCTCCATTCCCATAACGGATGAGACAACCCTGACATACTCCTTCAGAGAACATAGCTCTAATGGGCAACTCAAGGAGGTAGCCCAGGGTGACTACTATCTATAAATCCTTCATGCTGTAAAGCTGCCACCCTACCCATTATCTTCTTTTGTCAAAAGTATAGCCGGGCGGTGGTGGTGCACGCCTTTAATCCCAGCACTCGGGAGGCAGAGGCAGGCGGATCTCTGTGAGTTCGAGGCTGGGCTGGACCGATAGCCTCCAAAACAATACAGAGAAACCCTGTCTCGAAAAAAAAAAGTATAATTCTGTCAGGTGGGCAAGAAAAACCTGGGTAACAACTGGCATACTCAAAAATAAACCTGGCAAAAAGTCTTCTCTGTAAATCTCCCATCTGCCAGACTTTTAATTTCCTGTCTCTGCTCAAATTAATGAAAGTATAACTTGGAGCTGAATCCAAAAGGAGATTTAAGGATGACAGTGCATGTGGAATGTTCAAGTCTAAGGTGCGTGTAGGTTAGTAAAAGCTTCTGTTGGGTACCAGCTTCTCTCTGGGCACTAGCCAGAGTCAGATGCAAGCTGCCATCGAAGAGCTGTTTTCTTACTTCTACTGGGTTTGTGGCGTGAATTGTCACTGGAGACACACTTGTGCTTCATTAAATGTGAGTGTTTTCTATCAAATACAAATATCAAATATAAAACCTGTGTTTACAATGAGAAATTCAAATCTTTTTTATCTCCTCCACTTTGTAACACGTTTATGTTTTAAACCCTCTCTCTACCTGATAAGACCTTTGTGTACACATAGCCTGCTCCCCCCACCACATGGGAAAAATGGAGCAGTTACGGGCTCCAAGGTTTCATAGTTAGGTTTCCTGGACATTCAGCTGGTAAACTGGTCACCTGTGCACTTGGAGTTTTTCTCTTAAATTATTACAGTTTTGTTTCTCTCTTCCCTTTTCTCACTTGACCCACAATTAGGGTTTGGATTTTTCTAAGTTCTGAGGTTTGGGGTTGCTAGCTCAGCTCTCATTTTCCTCCCATTGTGACTCACTGTGTATATATGAGTCACCCATTGCCTGTTACTTATGATCCTAGAGAGGACAGAGGTCCAGAGGGAGAGAGCTGGGCAGAGGAGAGAGCATCAGATTCCCTTGGAAACATCTTGCTTTTTCAAGTTCAGCATCCAGACATTTAACAACTCTGAGGAAAGTCTCTCAGAAGAAAGGCGGAGAGGACTGCAGTGAGTATTTGGGACCTGACCTGGCAGTGGAATACATGTGAAAGGGATGGTTTCTTGTTTTCTCTTTCTTCACTGTTGGAACTCTGAATTTAATGAATGACTTAGGGAAACTTAGCAGGCAGTCTCAAAGTAACAAAACTGTAATTGCAGAGTGTGCATAGTCACATGGGTGCTGCAGGAAGAAAATGAAGTTTATCATTTCTGGTCACTCCTTATTTAATAGTATATAATTTGTTCTCTCTTTCATTATAAAATTCAGGATTTGCCAAACTAAAACAGACCAAAGGAAAATTTGGGTGCCATTCTGAAAATTGAAGCAAAAGTGGAAAAGAGAAAAATAGTGTTCGTTTTATCGCAGCTGTTTCTGAGGGGAATTATATTTTTTTTTTGGCGTCTGGGGAGGAGCATGAATAACTAAGTCTGGAATAAAAGAAGTAACCAAAAAACTGCAGCATAAATAAGAACAAGTCATTATATTGGAATTAAAGCAGATTCGTTTCTTAGATGAGTGGCTGAGTCCAACAGCACTGAAGAGGGTACTATAAAGTGGGCTGAAACATTCATTTACTTATTCAGATTTTTTTATTTAATTTAATGTTATGTGTTCAAGTGTTTTTGCCTGCATGTATGAAACTGCACCACATGTGTATAGTACCAAGGATGCTAGAGCAAAGCAGCAGACCTAGGTTCATATCCCAGGACCTACACATCCCGACCATTCCAACTATCTCTAGCTCTAGTTCCAGGGGGACCTGACATCTTCTTCTGCCCTCTGCAGGCACCAGGCACCCCTTTGGTGCATGACACACATGTAAGCAAAATGCCATACATGTAAAATAAGAAAATAAGACTTGCTGCATATGAAATTCAATACTCCCATTTAGTAGAATGTTTTATTGTTTTATGATACTCCATGTGCATATTTGTAACAAAGCCCATGTTCTCCACAAGTGCAGCCAGTGATTCTAACCACTGAACCACCTCTCCAGCCCCTCAATTACTCTTTCAAGAAATACTGGCTTCAGTAGTTTGTTTAGTGCCAATCGCAGTAATCAGATTTCCTTCTCTCTTCAAGCTTAGTCTCTTTGAGATAGATGAATGAGTAAATATCATTCATTGTGAAAAGGTCTTTGGTCCCAGAAGGCGTGGCCTACATGACAGTGTCAGGTTGACAAAAGTAGCAGTCTTAGGTAGACATAGTTAACAAGGCAAATACCATCAGAAAGACTGACAAGCACAGATGAAAGGAGGATTTGGGAGGTCCAGAAAGGGCTTCAGTGGCAGGGGTGTTCTTCACTGGCCCCTACTCTTGGCAGACTTACACTTAGGGCAATGTGACTTCCTGGTTTCTCTCAGTGGAAGCCATGGTGCTTCCCCCCCCCCCCAACAGAGGTCAGTCAGAGGGTGAGTTAAGCCAAGTACCTGGGCTGGGTCCTCTTCCTGCTACATCACTGACATCTCCAAGAGAAGAAAGAGCCTTCAGCCTGGATCCCAACTTTAACCAAATGCAGGACAGACTTTGTGAGAGCAGATGTTAATTCACAGTATTGAAAAGCTATGGCTAATGAGACAAAAGTAAATTCACAGAATAGCATGTGATGTTTGAAGTAATGTAGTTCTTTCTTCCTTTCTCTCCCTTTCTCCCCACCCCCACATGTATGCAAGCATGTGTGTGTGTGTGTGTGTGTGTGTGTGTGTGTGTGTTTATGAGACAGACAGAGAGAGACCGCTTGTTTGTCTGTTAAAAAATTAGGAATGAGATTGACCTATTTTAAGCATTCAGCATAAAAAAATCACTCTTTTTTTTTTTTTGGTATTTACGAAACAGGGTTTCTCTGTATTGTTTTGGAGGCTGTCGGTCCAGCCTGGCCTCAAACTCAGAGATCTGCCTGCCTCTGCCTCCCGAGTGCTGGGATTAAAGGCGTGCGCCACCACAGCCCAGCTAAAATTTAACCCAGCTTAACATTTAAACTCCCTGATATTTGTCTGTCATGATGTCAAGTAATATTACATGATTGTAATTATCTAAATTTGACATAGCAATCCAGTGCTTTTTGCTAATGGACTTGAGACATCGTAATATCAGCTCAGCAAATAAGGACATTCTCAGCGAAACCTAACAGAGGATCAGTTTAGTTTCTCTGAGTGCTACATGAGCAGAGTCCTGGTTTCCATGCACGACGACTGTTAAATATACTGAAAGAAGGCCAGTGAGTAGGAAGACTGGGAAGGGAGCTGACATGTAATTCCCTTCAGTGAGGTTCATTAAAGTAAAGGGGACTCTGAGCCATGATTCAGGTCCTGTGCTGACAGCCACACATTAGTTGTTTCCTTAAAGAAGCTTTTCAACCTCCCTAGTACTTTAAGACATTAGCACATCTGTGAATTAAAGATCACAGTAACCACTGTGTGATAACAGTTTGAGTCTAAATAAAGTCATAGATATCAAGAGCTAACATCTGGGCTCTCATAAACCAAATACAAACTAGTAACGAGATGTGATCCTTCCTAGTGTTATTTCCTTCAACTGAATGCTGTTATTTCATGCTCAAATAATTTAGACAAAAACTGTGGGCTGTGGCTGATCAAAATTAAACAAAAAAGTTGCTAAGCTGGAGTGATGGTAAGAAGATCCAATATGGTGACTTCACTGATGTGTAAGCCTCAATCTCCTCCACTGAGCTCAACAGAAGAATCCATTCATTGTCTCCAGCTGAGTCCATTGTTCTATACAATGTATTGACATTTAATGTCTTTTGGATGAAGCACTGGATTTTGAAGAAGTTATACGGCCAGTCACAGTTGTGAAGAACTTTGGTCATCATATTTATGTTATCATGACAATCTCACTTTAGACCTTCTACATCTACGTGATTGAAGCTAAACCCAAGAAGCATCAGGCCTGATCCTAAACCCAGGGTGTCCATCACAACCAGACTACATCTTTTTGTTTTACCTTGATGAGAGATATGAATGAGGAGATAACACTAACAAACTCAGGAGTCTGTCAATCTACAGGTAAGTCAGACATATGTAAAGATTCAATGGTTCTTATAAAAGTAGACTCTTATCATATGTGTTTATTTTTTCCTGGTATCCTTTGTTGCCATAATTACTTAAGATGTAGCACTGCTCTTTGATAGCTGCTAGTATATCGAAACATTATTAGTTTGTATTCATTGCACTTGACATCATGGGCTATCATTAATGGACTTACCAGTAACGAAGACCTGCTTAGAATTTTATAGAAAATGATATCTTGTCCATTCATCCCAGAGTCTCAGGAATTTCAACCCAGTTGCAGAAAGAGATTTTACCCTTCTCAAGTCACCGGCCTCCGTTTGGTGATTGTAGTCTTCTTTTCGGTGATTGCAGCACTGGGAGCGACTTTAGCAGGTGGGTTCCTGGTAGGAAATCTTTTACCCTGTGTGTCTGTCACGCCTAAGTCAAGTGTTAGGGGTGATTTCAGCCCACACTCAATCCTGAACTTCCTACAGATGCTTCTTGACTTCATCCTGAGAAGCCGATTGTGAATTGGGAAGTCATGGTAAGTCCCAGGCCTTCCTCGGCTGCCCGGTGAGTTTGAAGACAGCCTGAATTATCTGAGACAATGTCTCAAAATTGAACAGACAAAAAGAACAGAGTCTACCATGTTTCATGATACAATTCATTGACATCTTAATATTACTACAGTTCTTACAGCTGGTAGCAGTCTGTAGAACTGCTCCTCTGGTGAACGAACTCATCCTGACTCACACACATACTCTTATGTGAGTGTTAGCATTTGTTTCCCCAAGCTGCTTCTCCTAGATGGCTATGCCTATCAAAATGAATGCTGAAGCTTGTCCAGCTGGCATATGCAACTGGGGAAAGAGAGGCAGGCAGATCTCTATGAATTCCAGGACAGCCTGGTGCCTGGCCTGTGTAGTGAGTTCCAGGACAGCCAAGGCTACATAGATACACTTTACCTTTAAAAAAGGATTCTGAGTATAATGTGATTTTTACTCTCTGTGAACCTTATAAAAGTGGAACCAGATTTCCAGGTTCTGATCTTGAGTCACAATTATCAGTGTATTGGACAGTAGCTCTCAACCTGTGGGTCACAACCCCTATGGGGTTGCATATCAGATATTTACATTAAGATTCTTAACAGCAGCAAAATTACAGTTATGAAGTAGCATCAAAAATAATTTTATTTTTGGGGGTGGTAACTGCAACATAAGGAACTGTATTAAATAGTCACAGCATTAGGAATGTTGTGCAGCTACATGATAACTCCCTGTGTTTCTCCTTCCCAGCATCCTGCTTGACTCCTAGTCCCACCTATCTTACTTCCCTATTGGCCAACAGTGTTTTATTGACATATACACTTCCCCACCATCTCCTCTTTTCTGTCTAAATAAAAAGAAAGGTCTTAACTTTAACATAGTCAAATTATATATAATACAACAGCTATGAAGCAAGAACACAGTTACAATATTTTAGCAAGTTACAATAATTTAGCAAGATTTAAAGAAAATAGCATCCATCCCATCCTTGTGAGTCCAAAGTTCTATATAAAGATTATCTTTTATCATAACTAAGGAAAATTATAATTATAACTATCTGCCTTCAACTCTATCAAAGACCACAGAAGGATACTATATAAACACTGGAATTGACAGAGACATCTTGCTACCTGGACAGTCACCCGAAGTTCTGCTGTAACATTGGGGCATCCATCTTCAGCCCATAGGAAGACTTCTCAGCAAAGCAGGAAATTTTAAACTGTCCATCTACATTGGCAGTCTGTCAGTCATTTTTCTGTGTCCTGCAGAAAATCTCCTAGACTCTTCCATGAATAAGGAACCCTGAAGAACTGTTTGAGTTCAGCAGTCACTTTTCTGTGGGTCCTGCATGTCCAGATTATACAGCAACAGTCAAACAGTCTAGGCAAGAGCATTTCTTGCCCAAATGGCTAACTTGCCATGTTGAAAGCAAACTAAATAATGAGTTTCTTCAATGCCCATCTTCTTCTTAGACATAACTGGTGATGCCAGGAGCAGACATTTCTCATTGTCAAGCAAAACCCTAAACCATTTTAAATGCCATTGAAAGGTTTGAAGACTATCTATATATCTCAAATACATCTCTATATATTTAGAAAACCTAACTTACCTAACTTTAAGTTCTGACTATTATAAGTAACTATCTATAATCTGTATTTAATTATGCATTATGTTTTAAAAGATCAGTATAAGCACAATACTTAATCAAGAAGACAAATATACATACCACAAAATTGACCTTGAATTTGTATCAATAAATAAAAAACCATACTCATACCATAATTCCCCTTTTTACCATTAAAAAGATATTGGTTGTGATCATTAACTAATTATAAGCAACCCCATTTAAATGAAAACAAATATTTATAAACAATAAAACTACTTCCTGCTGGATGGGGGGCGCTGTTCATACCATGGGGATCATGACAAAACTCAGAAACCTGTGTAAGTCCTTATTTTTGTGGTCTGTAAAGCTGTATCATCTTAGCTGTTTGAGATGTTGAATCACTTGGGCCACTGCTTCCAGGGGTCTTGGTTCATCAAACCACAGAAGCCTGGAAGGAATCCATAGCTTTCCATTTTCTGTGGAAACACAAATAAAATATTTTTTCCAAAGTAACATATCCTTATACTTAAGTTTTGAAGTCAAGGCATTTTTAAAAGATATAAGTTGAATTAATTTAGCAGCATTTATAATCAAGTGTACTTTAGCAGTTGTTCCTTTAGCAAACAAAAAACTGAAAAACACAATAGCATACAGTATCCAGACTCTGTGTACTTTCCATCTTACGTGGCTTATATTACTCTATTTGTTTTACTTTTCATTATTTTTTTTTATTTCTCTGAGACAGGGTTTCTCTGGAAATCTGCCTGCCTCTGCCTCTGGAGCAAATCCTACCGGCGTGTGCCACCACAGTCGGCTTCTCTATTTATCACTATGCTGTTTCTTTTTCTCTCTCAATCTTACATATATTTTTAAACACACCGTAAACCTTTAGAGGTTTTTCTTTATCCAAGTTTGACTCTCTGTGAACCTTATAAGAGTGGAACCAGATTTCCAGGTTCTGATCTTAAGTCACAATTATCAGTGTATTGGACAGTGGCTCTCAACCTGTGGGTCACAACCCCTGTGGGGTTGCATATCAGATATTTACATTAAGATTCTTAACAGTAGCAAAATTACAGTTATGAAGTAGCATCAAAAATAATTTTATTCTTGGGGGTGGTCACTGCAACATAAGGAACTGTATTAAAGCATTAGGAATGTTGAGAACAGTTTCTGGACATAGATATTTCTCCAAAACTTTTTCATTATTAACCTCTGGATAGATTTGAAAATGAGATTAATAAAATTCAGTATTATTCAATGATACTTAAGAGTTCGCAATCACTGATATATGGGCTATAGAAAAATGCCAAGCAAATGTTGGTACCCTGTAGCAAAAGTTCTAATAGGTCTTAAACCCAGAGTCAGATATGGGGGTAAATGCTGGATGGTCAGGAAGTAAAGGAGCCAGCCACAGGAGAGACCACTTACCTCTACTGAATCCTCAGACCAAGGGTTGATCCTGTCCTTAAGAATCCTCAGACTGAATGTCATGAGCTCCTGTCTCCTTCCACCTTGTATTCCTTCCTCTCTCCTTCCAGACATATCATGCTTGTTTCCGCCTCCCTAGTGCTGGGATTAAAGGTGTGAGCCACTACCCTTTGGTTCTGTATCTCTTTTAGAATGCAGCAGTCTTGTTTAGCCCAGGGTGGTCATGTACTCACAGACATCTGCCTGACTGTCTCCTGAGTGCTGGGATTAAAGGTGTGCACCACTACTGCCTGGTATCTATGGTTAACTGGTGTGCTAGCTCTGTACTCTGATCTTCAGGCAAGCTTCATTTGTTAGATAACAAACAAAATATCACAGGATCCTATGACCACATCCTTATACAATATCATTCTTGGGACTTTTGTTTTGATAATAGTAAGGATGGAACTTTGAGTACTCAAGCATCTGAGGCACTGAACTGCATCCTTAGCCCTAAAATATTCTTATACAAAGTAAAAGCAATTTCTCCTCTCCCTGGTAGCAAAATATCAACTTACTCTAATGGTTTTTAACAACTTAAACAAATTTTGAAGAAGTACTGAAAATTGTATATGATTATATATATGCATATACATACATGTATGGTTTTTACAAAATAACTGATTAAAATAAATATTCATATATTATATATTCAATTATATTCCTATATCTGAGTTTATACAACTATAGAGAAATTAATGAAGCTTATTCTATAAGCTAGGTTTTGTGATTACTAAGAAATACATGAATATATATTCATGTCCATATATGCTCATATGTAAAATACTATACATAAAATTCTCACATATTGTAGTATGTAATCTGTATGAATAGAGAGATAGCGACAGGGAAGCAACATCACTATATGAATGGAGCACAAGGCTAGATGCTGAAAATAAACAAGGAATTATAGTTTTTAATTTTTATGGTACTTAAACAATAGGAAAAATTGTGAGTCAAGTAATAGGCTTATATGATAAGGTCATGAAGCAATGATGTCCATTCAAGCAAGTAAATTTACCAAAGAGTCTTCAATATTTTCAATAAAATGTAGTTAACTACAAAAATACACTCCTTGTGGGATGCCACAAAAGTTATAATTTTATACACAACTAGAAACAATACATAGTTATGAAGAGAGTAATGAGCATTACATAGGCAAGAATATATATATATATATCCATCCTTTACAATATCTTTTCATGTATAAGATGTAATTTTGAGGTACCCAGTGAAGTGGGAACAGTGTTGTTTTCCATTTTCCTTGTAAGGAACAGATAATAAAATTGCAATCTATAGTCGTGTCTTCTGACTAATTTCTCTTTATGGCAACAATAATATTGCATATTTGTGAATAAGTTCATTTTCTCGGCTTTATATAGAGGACATGTGTCATCCCATTCTTGGAAAAAGCTTTGCCTAGGCTATGTGAGGACCATCCTCCCTCACAAAGTGCTCCTGACACCCCCTCAGTGGAATTCCCACTGGCCTCTTGCTGGCTCCCTGGTTGGAGATATGCCCAAAGACTTTCTTACAACCTGATCACAAAAGTGTGGAAAATTTGTGTTACCCAACAACAGGACCATAATTCCATTTCCAAGTTTTCTCACTGCTTAACTAACTTACTGAGCAGTTGTTATCTCAGATTCCCCATCAATAGATAATTTGATTTGAGTAGATAATTTTTACTGGCACTTGCTGCACTAAATGTCCCTGGTACTCTAAAATTGTTCAGCAAAAGTTAGGAAGTAAGGAATATTTGATACAATTCAGTAGAAGAAAAATAAGCATAGCAATTACTGATTTTGTGCTTTAGAATAAGCAGTTTTCTTATTCAATAGATGTTGATACCTGGGCTAAAATGTATACTATGTCTAAGTTCTCTCTGGACACAAAGTGAAAAATTACCCCTGCACTTAAGTATATTTGAGAAGGGTGGGCACACGACAGTTATGTATCCTCAGGTGAAGTAATTCTCTATAAGCATGCTGCTTTATAACAAGCATACAGTCTAATTTAAGAGTAATTATATGATCTCATGATTACACAAACATCATTGGCTGTATTTACACGAAACTACAGGGGGCAGGTGAGTCATCACTGCAACATCTGATGCAATCACCAAGTAAACATAGGAGACTACTGTAATATACACAGTCTGCTATTGACAGGATTGTGTGTGTGTGTGTGTGTGTGTGTGTGTGTTTGTGTCTGTTGTAGAAAGAGATGCGTACACATTACACACAATACTTATATACACTGTTATATGTTGCCAACAGTTAAAGAATGATCATCAATATTAAGGAAGGAAATAAGGAGGCAGAAAGTATCACTACAACTCTGACACGTTAAACTCAATGTTTTTATTAAAAGTGAAGCACATAAAAATATTATTGGTCAGATCTACAGGCTTGGGAGAAAGGAAGTTCCTAGGTAAGGTCATGTGTTAACAAAATTTGTCATTGCAATACTAGGCCATACTTCACAGTGAGGACCTAGCATTATAAACCATTTATCATTTCAAGCCCAGACATTATTATCTTATGGCATGTGCATGAACTACATGGGCTTTGGTATAAAGGAAATTATATGACAGAAATGGAGCATCTCCAGAAAGAATAAAGCACCCAATATAATTACAGATCAAATCCTGATGTACTGTTATTTTATTTTTGTTAAGTCTAAAGAGAAGTATTGTAAACCTATCAAAAGAAAATGTACTTCTGCTTTAGGTATATTTCATTTGATTGTCTTGAGACCTTTAAATTTAACACAATTTCCCCAAATGTATTTTCTTTTAACTATATTTTAAGAGGAAATATACCTTCAACCTAATAAATATAGCATTGTCTTTAGACATTTCTTCAGTTGAAGATTAGAAACAGCATGCTTATAAGCAACATTTAGGTTTAGCCTACCTTCTGGCATCAGCTCTCTATTGTTCTCTACTTGTCAGTCCTGATGGTCTTTTTCCTTTCTCTAAGAAAAGGGGAAACCCTTCCAGGCCCTTTGTTCAGTCCTTATCTCTGTTGACCACTCATTTCTCCATTCTTCATCTAGCGCATTCAATGAAGATTTAAACGTACGCTCTAGAATGGAGACCCCAGATGGCCTGTCTTTGAGCCTGACTATACTGGGTCCTTGGGAGTACCCTGGGTGATGTACTAGTTTGCCTGTCTTAAATGCCTACAGCAGTCTCTGTATTACCTGCTCAACTCTCAACAACACATATGGCCATTATTTGTCTAGTATAAAAAGATATAAGTGAGGAAAAAAAACCAAAAAAAAATGTATACTATAGTCCTCACCTCCAAAATAGAACTGCCCTCAACACGCTGAAGTTCTTTTAGTGATATTTCTCTTAGAAAGATTCCTTCTGGTTATTTTCCTGAATTTACAGTGATTTGTTCACTGGTTCAGAACAACAACGGAGGAAACCATGTCTACAACAGGCAAATGAAATAATGTGTAGCACAATGTGTACAGGAACAGCTTCAGTGTTACTTAATTTCTTTGGATGACTTTAGGTAGCAGATCTCTGATAAGATGCCAGAGTCGGAGATAACAATTCAATAGTTAACAATATATTAGTGAAAGTTAATGCCATGCAAAACAGTTCAGCCATCTAGGAAACCTCTTAATGAGCAATATCATCACCTACTCAAGTGGTTTCTATCAAGGATTTATTTCAATCTACAAAAGTACAACAATTTAATGGAAAAAATAACAGTAGCAATACCATCCCCAAAACTTTCAGATTGAGGAACAAAAACAAGTCTCCAAAACTGCATTCATCTTGAGAGGAAAATAAATGTTTAAAATTGCATTTTACTATGCCATCAAAGGAAATTCAACCTTCAGATCCTTCCGTCCTTAACATTCTGTTAAATCATTCTTAGTTGAAAAGAAAAAATTTCAAACTGATCATACACGATGTCTGGATGACTGGATTGGTTACCAACAAAAGTGCTTCCTTTTTTCTGAAAATACAACAACATGGAAAGTGAGCCAGAGCTTCTGTGCCTCTTACTAAGCAACTCTCACAGTATTCAACAGCACAAAAGAACTGGTAAGACAATAGCAGTCATTTTCAGAGGTTACACCTGATCTATAGAAGACAATTACAGTAGAAACTATAGGAATGATTATGCAGTGCAGGGGAGACTAGTTTAAAAAAACATTAATTAAAATAGCTAAATTTATTTTTATGTTGTTTGCATTGGTGTTTTGTTTGCATGTATGTCTATGTGAGGATGGCAAATACCCTGGAACTGGAGTTACAGACAGTTGTGAGCTGTGAATGCCCAGGTTCTCTGGAAGAGCAGCTTCTTAACCACGAAGCAATCTCTCCTGAGACTACTTTTATATGAGCATAAAATATTGGGAATAACTTCACCACAAATTATTTTGAATTGTGTCAATATTGATAATTGTATAAAAGATTATTTAAGTAATGATTTTTGACAATCTAGAATGTTGAACAAGTATGGAGACTAATTTCATAAAGAATAGAATATGCAGATTATCCTTTCCAAACCAACTAAACACAAAAATTAAGAAGTCAATCCAACAACTGAAATAAGGTAAAAGACACAAAAGACATAAAAGGATGTTAGAAAATGCACCATTAATGAATCTAAACCAAAACCTAGCAACAGTCACAATAAACAGCCTATTTAACTCATTTAAATGTATTTATTTAAACTTTTTCATTTTCCATAGAGAGAAAACCATCAAGCTTATTCTTTAAAAGCAGCAAAGTAGGGGCTGGAGGGGCATCTCAGTGGTTCAGAGCATGTGTTATTCTTACAAATGACCCAGGTATGGTTTCCAACACCTCAGGAGGCTCACAAGTGCCTATAACTATAGTCCCAGGAGAACTAATGCCCTCTGGCCCCTGAATATGATGCACAAATGCTGATGCAGGCACACATACATATCTATAAGAAATAAGTAAATTATCCTGTTTTTAAAAGCAACGAAGTATAGTGGCTGCTTACAGAGGCGTGTCTGAACACATGTGCACATGTTCACAGGAAAATTACATGAGGTGATGGTAAAAGACACGAAGAGGAACCATCAGCAACTAGCAAGCCATACTGGGACAATCACACTAGAAAATAAAATGCATCAGAATAAACTATAAGGCTATCTGAAGTAGGAAATTTGAATGGAATTGTAAACATTCAAGCATTTCACCATTCAACCAAAATTCTCCCATAGTCAAAGGAACCAAAGCTACCAAACAC
Organism: Mesocricetus auratus; assembly: GCF_017639785.1. Classification (NCBI taxonomy): domain Eukaryota; kingdom Metazoa; phylum Chordata; class Mammalia; order Rodentia; family Cricetidae; genus Mesocricetus; species Mesocricetus auratus. Next base: position 389,253 of record NW_024429187.1, on the reverse strand, counting down.
ACCAAGCCCACACAGAACAGATGATCTCACCTTATAGAAAGTCTTATAGCTGGAAAGGCTGTGCAACAAACATATGAGCCAGGTGAAAGCAATGCGACCCTAAGGTACTTCCCAAACAAATCTGCCCATAATTCTATAAAGAGTTCAGTGAATGAATTAAATGACAATCTGAGATAATGGATCACTTGATGTGTGTCCTGTAAACACTCCTTACTGAAGAACTTCCTGAAGAGGTACGCAGACCATTCTCATTACTGGATTGGACTGAGTCGGGAAGGAAGGGCAGAGTGGCAGTGGGCAGATGGAACGGTATACAACAGCAGGTAAGTTCCAGTTTACATACCAAAGCCTTGGCATAAGCCCTTCTCCATTACAGACATTGCCATTTTCTGGGAAGCTTCTTTTGTGGGGAAGTCTAACAACATCAAGAGGGAAAGAAGTCATCATTAACACAGTAATTTAATACTGTTAATATACCAAACATATTGATTCCTAGTCAGTATGGATTTTGACTTGGACAGACACACCAAGAATGAGTATGTTCAAGTCCATTTTTCAGGGGAAACCCCTGATCCCATAGACTTTGAATACAGAATATTCTGTAACACAAAATATTTGACAAAACATCCCGCCCTTCCCCCAATATATAGGCTATAGATTTTGTTATGGTTGAGTGAAAATGAGGGCAGGACCACCCCAAGGTATGACTGTGGAGAATAATTGTACAGTAGATATGAGGGAGAGAACAGCTGGAGGTTTTGGAAGCGTGCAGATTGAACTTTGCCAACAGAATATTTTGGGCCATGCGAGGAGGAGGAGCGGTGGGGAGCAAGAAAGGAAAAGAAGACAGAGAGAGGAGAGGTCAAAGAGGCCAAGAGCAAGGCTGCCAGGAGCCAAAACAGACACATAGCCAAAATAGCTGCATTAGGTAAGACTCACAAGCTGGGGGAAGGGAAGGGAAGCCCCGCCCCTGGGCTGGAGAGCTGTAGGCTAGGGAGTGGGATGAGATGTACTGGGGGAACCACAGGTACTGGACTTGTTCAGGGTTTCTTTAGGCTCTGAAAGTGGTGATGTTTCCTTGTATAAAAAGTGACATTTTAAGTCAGAAAAAGAATGAATTCAGTTTGATTGGTAGCTAATAATTATTGTAGAAACAGGTGATGAATATTTTCCCTGACACTTTCAATTAGCATTTATTAATTCTATGGTCTTTTCTCTATGTATTTTGTTCTAGGACTAAAATCGCTGGTAACGGACAGTATGCATTTCTGCATAAAAATGGCATTAGCAGTTCAAGCAGCCATTTGTTTAAAAAGTGGATTTGTAGCAAATGAGATGCCTACACCCCAAGAAATTAAAACCTCATACATCTAAGATATTCTACATTAAATGTAGCTTTAATTCTCTTTGAAAAATATATTAATATTACTATGCATGAAATTCATGCTTAGAACTGTTCATTCTTGTCTTGTTTCAGATTTGATTTCCAAATCTAGGTTTTATAAATCTGTCCAGTTCTTGACAAGTAAGATGACTCTATTGTACCCTATTTAAAAGTTGCTTGGCCTGGGGACAGCTCAGTGATAGAGCATATACTTGCTTAGTATTTGCAAGGCCCTGAATCTTACCTCAGGATTAGACTTATAAACATTCCAAATCTTATTATCAAATGAAAATTTTCATAATTAATATATTCAGCATGAATGAAAATTGCCTAAATATTCAATATATTCATTGAATTATTAATTCTTTAAATTGATTTGAATTTGAATTGAAATCAATCTCATGTATAATTACCTCCTAGGAGCTCTAACCTGTCTGGATTTAGAGGATTTTCTCCTTATTTTTATCATCAATACTAGCAGTTAGCTATTGCAATATTTGCATTACTTTTAATGCAACACAAGTATGTAGTGTAATTGGTATACAAGAACTTTACAGAAAACAAAATCCTTGCACTGTGGTCTTCGCGTGAGAGGCTTGCCAGCCTGTACATAAATCAATCGTCTGAATTAGCACCTTTGTCTACGTGTGACTGCCCAGGGTCTGTCACCTGATGGGCACTGTGAGTGGTAAGGCTCTAGCACTTAAGAGCATGTTCTGTTCTTTGCTGTTCAAACATCTCCAATGACTGAGATTCATTGTCAAATGTCAGCCTCTTCAGAGGATAGTGGTTCCATGTTCATTGAAGCTAACACCGTTTCTATACAACACACAAGCCCTTCTTAAAGCTACTGTGAAGCTGGTGGCATGCATCCTGTGGGTGCTAAGTGTGTGCTCTTTGACTGGAATATATTGTATATACTGTGATGGCATGAAACCCAGACTGAGGCAAAAGCTCAGTACCTTTGTGTTGCTGACCACCTTAGCCTCTGTCTGTCTACTCTCTTCACCCTCATCCCTCCTTTCTTTTCCTTTCTGGGCTTCCAACATCCCCACAGCTATAAGTGTTCCTTTTATTATTTCAGTCCCAAAATGAAGGGAGGAAATTACTGTTAACAGTTAAGTACGTAAAGTCAGTAACAGACTACAAAACGAAATGTCCTTTATAGCCAGAACCCACCATGGCAATGCAATAAAACTCTGGAATTTGTTCCTTGGATCTTTATGCAACCCAATAATGTTGAATTATTACTCCATCATTCTCCTGTATCAGAAATAAAGTAATAGGCTACAAATGGTGGTGGTGGAAATTTAGAACTAAACTTATAATTAATTCAGAAAATCAGAGACTAAATAAATGTGCAGCTTTGGTGTTTTTACCAAATACTACAAGATGTACAAAACCAAATTTGTCAGGCATAAGAAGATGTTAGTGGCAGAGCAGAATGAAATAGCCAATGAAATTATCACAGGAAAAATATTTTCAGATGGATAAGGAGAGAAAGGAAGGAAGGGATTTTTAGGCAGATATGGCAGCACAGGTCTATAATTCAATACTAGGGAGGCAAAGGCAGGAGGATCTCAGGTTCACAATCAGTCTGTGCTATATAAAAAATAACCTGGGCAGCGAGGCAAAACAAGAAAAAAGGGCAAATATATTTCTACGCAGAAAATTCTCACCAGAAACGAAAGGCTCTTGTGGGGTTTTGCACAATGTGAAAGTTGTGAGTTACAATAGTTTAGAAACCTTGGAATGATGGAGTTGTTAAAAATAAGACTTCAGGATAGGAGCAGACACTGTGGAAAAAGTGACCATCAGGGTCACGTAGAGAATTATAATCCAGGCTGGGTGGATCAGCTATGATAGGAAGCTACTAAATAACTAGTGTGGGTTAGTGACCTCTTCAAATACTCAGCGTTAATGACTGCTCTTAGGGTTTTCTGAATTTTCTCTGAACTTAGGGAAAACAAGGAATCTTATGTAGGCTTTTGTTGTTATATAGGGGAAAATATGATGAGGGCAGCACCAGCCATGGAGGCCGGGAGAGCAGAGAGAAGCTGATGGCTTGGGGGAATCCTAGACATGCATTTAATCAACACAGGATGAGACAGACAAGGAAAAATTGGCGATACGATCAAATCCCAAGTTTGTGTCTCAGTTTACCAAATGAATACCAGCACTGTCAGCCGACACAAAAAGAAGGGGCACTGAGGCAAGCTGAGGTATTCCTGGTGGAAATTCAGGCAGAAGCAGGAGGTACAGCCATGGGAATAAGGAAGTGGTCTGGGATGAACACCTGAGACAGACATCAAGAGAGCTGCAGGGATGTGAAGAGAGAGAGAGCTGCAGGGATGTGAAGAGAGAGAGAGCTGCAGGGATGTGAAGAGCAAGCCTGTGGGATGAGAGGAGACAGGTGGGGACAGCGAAAGCAAGCAAGCAGCTTGCTTTCCATGGTGCAAAAAGGAAGGAAGGAAGGGAAGAGGGAGGGAGGGAGGGAGGAGGGAAGGAAGGAAGGGAAGAGGGAGGGAGGGAGGAAGCCTTTCTTCTTGCATATGAGCTTACTCCTTTGTTCTCTTTATTCTTTGTTCATTTCTCTAGCTTTTTAGCAGGGATGGGGTGGGGTGGGAGAGCTTCTTTAGGTCTTGTCTTTTCTAAGCTAATTTTGCACCTAGACTTGCATAACTAAGCAATACTATGGCTTCAGATAGAAGATTCTGTTCCCACACATCTGCAGAAGTGATAACTAACAGTGCTGCACAGTTTAGGAGATTGCTCTAACACTCTATTGGATCTGCGATAATCCTCATGCTGAGTAATGTCTGAACACAGTAAGAAAATGTTTAAATGGTTCTTTTCCTCCTTTGGGTTACAGTTTGTAATTCATATGACCATTTTGTTAGTGATTTTGATAATGATGCTATCATATCAAGAATCCCTGTGTACAACTCATGGTTTTCATAGCGCCTTATGCTTTTTTACAATTGTTGACACAGACTTTAAAATGTTGACTCCTGCTTGTTAACTAATACTAAAATAAAAACTTAAGTAATAAATTGAGATTTTTGCTCATTTTTTAAAAATAAAATCATTAATATCCCCACACAGCTATTGAAGGAAATAGTGGGAAATTTTACCTGTAAATACTTTCCGCTAAGAATCTGGAAACATGCACCAAAGGGTTGGAATAATGTTCTTGTTCACTGTAAAGATTTATCACTCATATTGGTTTAATAAAATGCTGATTGGCCAGTAGCCATACAGGAAGTATAGGAGGGGCTGCTAGACTAGCAGTATTTATCCTTAGTACAGGAATGAACTTTGGAAGCCCACTCCACAGAGAGGGATACTCTGTCAGCCTAGACAAATAGGGGAGGGCCTAGGTCCTGCTCCAAATGATATGACAGACTTTTAAGATCTCCCATTAAAGGCCTCACCCTACCTAAGGAGCAGAAAGGGGATGGAATAGGATGTTAGTGGGGAGCAGGGAAGGAGGGGAGGTGGGATTGACTTGTAAAACAAGCTTATTTCTAATTTAAATTAAAGAAAGAAAATAAACATTGGAAAATGGGCACAGAAGATGAAGAATGACTAGTTCCTTCACATAGTAACTCTGATGTCAGCCATCACAGGGCCAGAGTCAAGGATTTGACTCAGGATACAACTCAAGGGGGAAATGCAAGTACTAAAATTAACCTATAAATCCCACTTGCCCAATGACAGATAAGTGTCTGGAATGCTGGGGGACAAGGGATCTTGTGAGATATCAAATAAGGTATTTTTACCTCACTAAACAAAGTTGGTTGCCTCAACTACACAGGATGTAGGAATCACAGTAGATGGTTGGAGGCAGCCAGGAATTACCATAGCTTTTTGGGGGGTTGGTTTTATGAGAACCTTGCTGACTGACCTAAACTCAGAGCCATGTCTCTGGAAATTCTGGGTATGGAGCTGGCCAGACTCCATTTTCCTGGCAAGTATAAAATAAAGTCTGCTTTAATTGGATAATTGTAGAACTGGTCTTTCTCCTTGTGATTCTCAGGTTTAATAAGAGACCAACAACTAGTGTTAGATACCCTGAGACTGGAGTTACAGGTGATTGTGAGCCATCATATGGGTTCTGTGAACCAAACTCAGGTCCTCTATAAGAGCAACAAGGACTCTTAAGTGCCTAGCGATCTTCTCCAACCCATCATGTTTAAATTTTTACAAATGAATTAAATGCTTGTTATCATTACTGCTGTTCACAAATATGAATTTTTTAAAGATAGACTGTTTCTATGAAGCCCACACTGGCCTCCAATCCACAGCCCTCCTTCCTCAGTTTCCCAAGGGCTGGGATGACAGGCTTGTGTCACTTTTCCTGGCTATGTTAACACATGTGGATTTGAAATAAGTCTTTGTTTTTAGCTTATTATTACCTGTGAGATGAGTTTCTGTCTGTGGAGAAGCACCACTTCCATTATTTGCCCTTGCTTCTGGCAAAAGGGACATGCGTCTTTCTATTGATATGTGTGTGTGTGTGTGTGTGTGTGTGTGTGTGTGTGTGTGTCACAGCAGTCTCCTGATTCTACTTATCTCTCCCTTTACTCTAAATTCCCAGATTGTTCCAGGTCACAGGCTCCCCTCCACGAACCCTGTAGCTGCTGACTCCCTTTTACTATGACTATTCTTCTCTCTGATCCTGAGAAATGACCCAAGCTGTCACTAGTCTGCCCAGCTCCTTTTTGCCCCTGAGAGGTAGCCGTAGCTGCTTTGGACTTCTCCACATGTTTCTGGCTATTTTCTCTTCCATATTTACAATAAACCTATCTTTTAATGTGCCCATGGAGTAGACTCATTTCAGTGGTTTCACTGTGCCCTTGCTTATAGCTTGTTTATTTGCAAGCCAGAATTGTTGAAAACAGACAAGTGTGGAAACTGGTCAAAACAGCATTCCCTGGCAAATGGTGTGTGACAGCCTGAACAATAGAGTTAAATGGGGCCTGAGTGTGTGACTCGACGGTAGAATGCTTTCCCTGGAGTACACAAGTCACTGGGTTTAATTCTCAGCACTGAAAGAGTAAAAGCAGTTAAAGAGACAAATAGGAAGAATGTCAAATGGAGACAAACAAATGAAATAAGGTTCGGGGTCAGAGATTCTGTAAGAGAAGTGAATAAAGCTTAGTGTGATGTAAGTAGAGGCTTGGAAGTAGGGGGACAATGAGACAAAGCCACAGAATGAGGGGGCTAGAAAAACAAAGTCCCTAGGTGATAAACAGAAGGCAGCATAGTCTGATGTGAAGTTTAGAGTAGCCGTACTGAGAATGGGTATCATGGTATGTCGCAGAGTCATCCAATACTGAAAATGGATTTGACAAACAAAATATAAGTGAACAAAAAAGGCTGTCCTTGAAACCCAGGACAATTAACTGGGTGTAAAGATAATGCAGATAAATCAAAAGCAATCCAATTTGTAAGACTTAAACGAAGCTTTGAATATGGAGGGAGAGAGGAGGGAAAGTCATGGCAGACTCCAAGATCTCAGCTTAACTAGGACAGGCAGGCTTCCCAAATCTACTGGGCCAGCAACAACTATAGTAACATGGAAGATTGACAGCCCTCAAGATACCATACAGAGATGTCCATTGGACAATCATTTATTAAGGCCGAGTTTGTAAATGAGGGTTTGGAGATAATAAATTGATGACATTATGGAGGGGATGAGTTCAGTCGTCAGTTGTGTATATTAACAGATTCAGGCAAAACTCAGAAGAATCTCTGTACCTAGGAGAGCAGAGGAGAGAACCCACAAAGGAAGGGTTACAATGGCAGACGTGTGCCATAGACCCCAGGCTGATGTTTCAAGATGAAAAGATTGGCTAATACCAAGAAGAGCTGTTAAGAGCTCCAAAAATCTAGAGAGACATCATTATACTTACCTGGAAGTCAGCCACTGGTGGCATGATGAAAACATTTTACTGAAGCAGGTAAAGTCGAAATCAGAGGTAGGAAGTAGAAAACACAGGCATTGAAAAAAATTTCAGGAAGTTTTTCTCAAAAAAGGTGGAAAAAACTGAAAAGAAGCCAGAAGCCACATGTGGTTTCAGGAATGTTTCCTTGTAGTTCCAGCAGGCTTGGTCATGATAAAAAAGAGAGTGAGAAAAGATATAGAAGGAAAAAAAGAAGAGGTCCTTTTCTGAAAACTTTAAAAGACTGAAATTCAGACTACAGATTATGAGATTTGAGTTAGGAGAGAGAGATAGAGCTAGAGCTAGAGAGAGAGAGAGAGAAAGAGAGAGAGAGAGAAAGAGAGAGAGAGAGAAAGAGAGAGAGAGAGAGAGAGAGAGAGAGAGAGAGAGAGAGAGAGAGAGAGAGAGAGAGAGACGGCTTTATTCACAGTAAGCCCAGGAAGAGCAAAAAGCATCTAGCTGCACATACTAAGTGGTAAAAAAGTTCCAGAAATCATCTAATGCGCTCCTTTATTCTTGGAGTAAAAGATGGGCAGATTGGAGAAAGGTTTTCTCTTAAGTAGCAGCTGTCAAGAATGATGATGAGATCTTGTATCAGTGACGGGGTGACCTTGGGGCTCAGCTGATACTGGTTAGGTATTCACATTTGTAGACACATATTTACACGTTATTAGACAGAGGCAGGAGGATATCTGAATTCGAGAACAGCCTGGTCTACACGAGTTCCAGAACAGCCAGGGTTACATAGTGAGACCTTCTCTGGGGAAAAAATCAAAGTCTCCATAGTATCTGATTCTTTTCTAGTAAGGGACATGGCTATGATCATTCAAACTCTGTCCTCTATAGACACATCTTGACAAATCCAGTGATTGTCGATGAAACACCTTTCAGAGAAAATGCCCTTCCTTGTTATCAGGGCACAGGCATTGTCTTCAAGCTGGCCTGTAACTTGAAATCTGCAGAGGCAAAGGCCACATGTTAGTGACCCTCAAGAGGGCTTGGCTCCACTCCAGATACCCACCCTCTGTCATGGTCTATATGTTTTTTGTGTTTTCCTTCTTCTCTGAGGTAGAGCCTTCACATATTACAATGTTCAGACAGGGAATGGGCTTTTCAAAACCAGAGCCAGGTAGCTTGGAGTGTTGAACAGCAAAACAGAAGTAATAAGAGAGATCCTGCCTCAACACAGGAGAAACAACTCCTAATGGTTGTCCTGTCACATGGTCACTGTGGCATGAATGTGTGTGCCCCCCACACGTAAATATATATTTTGCAAATAAAAAGCAGATGGAATTCTGAACCTTTTTATCTTTCAGACCCAAGTCTCAAATGTCACAGATTCTAAACACCTTCCCTCATTGAGATGAAGAAGAAAATCCTTGATTCTAATAATAATAATAACTAAAACATCCCTATTCTTTGGTATGTTATGACCATGCTAAAGATAGAAATACCAACTGTGGTCAGAGCTGAGGACAGAGTTAAGTGAAGAACTTTGACCACACCTTTGTTCCACAGTGTTCAGACCAATCTTTTCTGTCTTAGATCAACAAATGACAACACAGTTTCATGACCGTGGTAGCTAATCTTGACTGTCAACTTGGCGCATCTGGCAAGGGGGAACCTCAACTGGAGAGCTTCCTCCAGCAGAATGCCCAATGGCCCTGTTCCTGGATTATTTTCCGACTGCTAATTGATGGAGGAGTTCCTCGACCAATGTGAGTGGTGTCATCCCTGGGGAGGTGATCCTGGGGTATATAAGAAAGGTACCTGAGTAAGTCATGGAGAGCAAGCCAGTAAGTGAATTTCCTCCATGGCCTCTACTTCAGTTCCTTCCTCCAAATTCCTTCCCTGCTTGATTGAACTCCTCCCTCGACTTCTCTCTCTGATGGATTTGGTCAAAAGTGTAAGCCAAATAAACCCTTTCCTCCCCACGTTACTTTTAGTCATAACATCTACTGCTGCAAGAGAATGCAAACTAGGATATGTTGGTTGTAATTTTCCATTTCTAACTTCTAAATTGGATGGAGATGTAAATAGGACCATACATTATTTTAGTAGCCTCTGGTTCTCTAAGACAGACTCTATGAACCTTGATATATTAACAGGTATCAAACTCTTCCATCCTACAATCTCCTGACCACTTAAAGCTCCTGAGAGCTACCATAAGGAGTGGTCTATGGAGGTCTCCCATGTGTCCGGTGGTATACAAACACCAAACACTTACAGCTTTGGGTGTAATGGTGTGCCATCCAGCCAGGTCCATGTTTTCTGTGTGTATGTAACATTCAGTCCAATCCAAAAGTAAACACCATCATGTATTTTACTCTGTATGAAGTCCTGAGAAAAGAGAGCTAGAAGAAGTCATCTGGATGTCAGCTACAAATAGATGCTTCCGCCTTCTTCTGTCCAAACCTAAAAAGATTCTGATGCTCATATTTCCATCCAGGAATGCTGTAAGAAGTCTTCCCTATAGTGAGGAAAAGAAACCGTGTGGGGAGGTTTATCAACTGTGTGACTTTCATATACATTCTGTTTGATGGAACTGTGGAGGATACAAATAGCAGACTAAGAAAGGGTACAGAGGAGACCAAAGCTAGAAGAATAAGACGTCTTGAGGACAGATGTGCAGACTTTGAATGAGTGCATAGACAGGTGAATCAAGACTAAACATCTGTCCTAACTAAAACATCTTCCTAATTACCAAGATTCTAGACATACTGCTGTGAACTGGCAATGTTTTATATTCTATTTATTTGGTTATAAGTTTTTGAGTCAGGGTCCAGGTTAGCCTCAAAGTCACCTATCTCAATCCTCCTGCTCAGTTCAGTGAGCTTGGAGTACTCACAGGGAATGTTTTGATGTGTCCTTCGAACTCCTCTTTTCCTCCATACAGGAACTCAATATTGATAGTCAATTATCCTAAGATCCCGACTTACCTGTAGAGAAACATAGCCCCTGCATAAATTGTATAATACCCCCTGTAGCTATAGGGAAAATTCTGTCTCACAAGTTTCATCTTAGAGCTAATTAAGATGATAGTGCATAGTGCCTACCACGTAATTGTCATTTAACAAATGACAGTAATTAACAGTGAAATAATTATGTTATCATGGAATATACTCACATCTCCCAGTTTCATGAAGTTAGTTCTTACCAATTCTGCTTTGTCTTGGATCACTAAGAGATGTGATTTCTTTACTGCACAGGATATTTCACTATCAATCCATGACTTAAAGTTTATGTAAAATTTGTAACATTTCCCTTGTTTCTGGAACCAGTCATTGGGGCATGACTTTCCTATAAGGAAAAAAAAAGAAAACAACATGGAAAGAAATAGGAACAAGTAAGAAGTTTTAAGACCAGAAGAAATTGTCTCATTGATTTTAAGCTTTAAAAGTTAACAAAAAAAAGTTGGGTATGCAAAAGTGTCTCAGTGGTTAAGAGCACTGGCCTCTTTTGCAGAGGACCCAGATACAATACCCACTACCTATGTGGCAGCTGTAACTCCAGTTCCAAGAATCTAATGACCTTTTCTGGGCTGTGTGGGCACTGCACATACATGGTGCACAGACATGTAGGCTTAAGACTCACACATATAAGATAAGAATACAGACTTTTTTAAAAAGTAGAACACTGCCTCACTTTTAGGGAACCAACTCCCTTCTCACTTTCCAGTAATGAACAGTCCTTAAAAGAGGCAAATGCTAACACATTCAAAGTCATATTTATTGAATAACTACCATATGTAAAGTATTTTCCTAAATTCTGAAAGCATGTGAATGTATGAAATATTTTCCTTACCAAAAAAAACTTAAGACAGGTATAAAGGTATTAACTTCATATTCCTCGTTGTGTAAATAAAGACAGTAAAGTTAAACTTAATGAAAATACAGAGAAACTGAACTTTAAATAACTGACTCTGGGTCATACGACTGATTAGTGGTGGGTGGAATGAAAATTAAAGCAGCAGTCACACATCCAAGCAGACTGCGGAAGAGACCAATGGTGGCCTCAGAGGCACACAAGGGGAAATCCTCCACAACTCATGCTCTCTGTCTTAAAACCAGCTGTTCTAAAGCAGGGACCAGAGAATGAAGTGCATCCTCTACCATTATCAAGATCTTACAGATTCACCTGAAGAAATCTTTATTTACTCTGTGTGTGTGTGTGTGTGCACGAGTGTGCATGCATGCATGTGTGTGCTTGAATGAGCGAACACTACACAGCCCAAATATGGAGGAATCAGTTCTCTTTTTCACCATGTGGGTCCCAGGAACGGAGCTCAGACTGTCAGGAGAGATGACTGGTGCCTTGCCTGCTGAGCCATGTGGCCAGCCAGAAAGAACAATTTTTAAAAGTAGAATTAATTAAAAATATTTTTAATCTCTTCACAATAGATAATCACAGACTTGGTGGTTTTGAAGTAATGATCTAAGAGACACATGGGCTCCAAATGAAAAGTGCTGTGTTGTGTGACATTTTGTTTGTGTTCTGAAAAATAAAGCTTGCTTCAAGTCAGAGGGCGTAGCCAGCCACTGGTTAACCATATACGTTTGGAAGACTGTAGACATAGAGACAGAAAGGGATAAGGTGGGTGGAGAGAGGATCTTGGCCTGTTTAGAGGGAGGAACAGAAGAGATAAGAAGGCACTGGTGGCTTCTCGGCTTCTCTGATCATTCAGGTTTTTACCCTGATACCTGACTCCTGATTCTTTTTATTGGTAAAGAATAGTTAGATAAATGCTTCAGTGCTGTTGAAGCAGTTATTTTCAAAATTCTCTTTCAATACAGAAACTTCTTCATACACTGCAAGAACATTATAAAATAATTTAGCCTTAGGCCACTAGATTTAACTCCTTGAAAAGGAAGAATATGGGTATTAAAATAAACCAATATTCAGAAATAAGTATATATGTTTTAACTGAAATAATTATTTATGCTTTAAGCTAAGTTGCAGTTATGTAAAATTGTACTTTACTAAAATTTTAGTTATTTGTATCCAAGTAGTGAATATTTTTAAATGTTCACAAATATTTTAAAAACTTGATACATATCAAAGAGTATTAATGTGAAAATAGAATCTATCACAAATTTTTGAAAATAAACGCTACCCAAAAGCTAGCTATTGAGACTGGGAAGTTTTTCCTAAAGAAATGCAGAAATGTATTTGTTTGTCTTGTTTTTGTTTTTGAGGCAAGATCTCCCTGTGTACTTCAGGCTGATATAGGACATTGGATAATCCTCCTGCCTCAGCCTCTTGAGTGTTAAAGAAATCTGTAACTGTCATAAAAGGCTTTGGGGTGGGACAGTAACATGTCTCAGTGGGTAAGGGTTCCTGCCACCAAGCCTTCCAATCTGAAAGAACAAAACAAAGAAAAAACCAACAATTCCCACAGGTTGTATTTGGTCCTCCAAAAGTGCATCTTGTTACATACATCCACATACATGCGCACACATACACACACACACACACACACACACACACACACACAATTTCTTTTAAATTAAGATAAAAATAAGGGATTTATCCCTTCCCTGACTCAGGAATCTAGGTGAGGAAGTTGGTGAGCTAGCCTCTTTTTTTGTTAGCTCCCATGTGCATTCCAATAACTTTTCTTTCATGCATTTGTCTTTTATCAGCTTAATTTGCTTGGCCCCAAAAGTAAAGGCTGAAATGATAGGGGAAAATATTCCCCTTCCTAAAATGCAGTTACATAAATCACTTACCTGTGGAGGTTTTGTCCTGTTGTTTCCCGGGAGGAATATCCATACAGTCACAGCATCTGGTTCCATTATTACCAAGTATCCCCTCATTAAGCTTATCAGTTAAGGAATACCTGCTCAGATGACTTACTGAGAAGTAAAAAATTGCAATACTAATTATATTTCTACAATACAAGCCTGCACCCCTTTGTTTTAATAAAATTGCTGCTGGATACACAAACTGCTCTTCAAAAAGGGGTTCTGGTCAATAATATCTCCACATTTTACTTTTACAAAGGAAATGGGAATTTAGAGATGAGGAGGTTTCTTCTTACCAAGAGATGCAAAATAATATTATCTAAATCAAACTAAAATAGACAAAATTTTTCTTTATCCACATTAAAGATTAAGAAAGTTAAATTTCCTTTATAGTTATTAAAATTTTCTAATGTGGTGGACTGGAATTTTTGTGAGCTTAAGCTGGTCATAAGATCATTATACCACTTAGTACCATCTTATTTACCAAAAGGTAAGTAATTGACACACTCCAGGATTCTATGGAGACTTAAACATACTGTAAATCAGTCATTTATCACAATCCCTAACAAGTCATCCTGTAAATCAGTCATTTATCACAATTCCTAACAAGCTATACTGTATCACAATTCCTAACAAGCCATCCTGTAAATTAGTCATTTATCACAGTTCCTAACAAGCAGGATCTGCCAATGGAGTGACAGCAAACTCAACTGTATATTTTAATTTGTGTGCTCTTGACTTTAGCCATAGACCTTAAATTTAATTTGGACCTAACTTTTTAACCAGCTGTTAAGTTTTGTTCCAAGATTCAAAACATCTAATTTTGTAATATACCTAAAGAATAAGGTCAACTTTCATAAAGTTTGAGTTCTCTCACCAAAATCTACAACTTCATCTCCTACAAGAATTATGACCAAATTCACATACTTGACAATTAGTTAAAATTAAGGCAGGATGGATTTTCAAAATGACATATGCATAGAGCATCATGAGTGATGACAGTGGGATTGTTTCATGTCAGCAGAAGTTAAATAGTGTCAGAAAACAGCATAGGATAACGTGCTGTGTGATCCTGACACTGGAGAAAGCCCAGGAAACTCCTCAGGAAATACTCTAGTCTCCATATCTGGGTAGTTCACTTTGAACGCACTCACCATGGATGGCTAGTCCTATCACTGTGGCCACCAAGAAAACCAGTGCAAGGCTGGCCAGTCTCAGAGCTGTCGGATGCCATCTTGGACATTCAGGGTAATCTGCAATGATGAAATGTCCTTCTATAACATTAAAAAATGTAAAATGTACTTGTAAACATGGCATAATATAAACTGCTGAGAGTACACACGGTCTTAAGACAAGAAAGAACCTATCATCTTTTAAGTGTAATGACTCATATCGCTAAAGCTAGCATTCAGGAAGTTCAGGCAAGAGCATTGCCAAGTGTTCATAGCCAGCCTGGGATAACATAGTGAGACTATCTCAAGCAAACATACTACAACAAAGAAGTCCTCACCCAAGATTATCCGAGATGAAAAATTGGATTTATTGTGTCTAAGAGATAAACATACTTGTTTTACACTCATTAAATAGTCTTCTTATGTTGATGGGGGAAGTCCTTCTGTATGCTATGAATATATGTTTCACTTATTAGTTTCTCAAAATGCTGATTGTCCAGGAGCCAGGCAGGAAGTATAGGCGGGTCTACCAGATAAGGATAATTCTGGGAAGAACAAAGGGAGGTGCCACCAGACAGAGACGCCACATAGATACCAGAAGACAGGACACACCTGGCATTCTGTGGTAAGATAATGCCATGTATAAATACATAGATTAATAGTTATGGGCTAAAAACTAAGAGACAACTAGCCAATAAAAAGCCTGAGCCATGAACCAAACAGTTTATATAATTAATATAAGTCCCTGTGTGTGTATTTGGGGCTAAACAGCTTTGGGACCAGGTGGGACAGAACCTCCGTCTACATTATGTTGGCAATGTCTTTCTAAAATCACCTTACACAGTAAAGTAAGTTATTTCGCTTTTGTTTGCACAACGACTGAGTTACTCAGGTAATATCATAAAGAATTGAGCTCCAGGAAGAAACATACAAGTAATGCCATGTAATTGGGTGAAAGTAAAACAAAACAAAAACTAATTGTCTGATGAGATACATGAACAAAACTAGTTTTTTTTCCAGTTTAAATTTAGATAAGAAACAAGGTTGCTTCACAAGTCAGTTCCAGGTCCCTCTCCCATTCCCTCCCCTCCTCCCGTGTCCTCCCCCCAACCCCCCCCCCGTTATCCCCCTCATTCCCCCAGGGAGGGTGAGGCCCTCCATGGGGGTGTCCATAGTCTGTCATTTCATATAGGGCAGGGCCTAGACCCTTCCCCAAGAGTTCAGGGTGAGAGTGCACCTCACATTGTTCTATGGGAGTCCAAAGTCCGTGTGTATACTTGGGATGGGTACTGATCTGCTGCCCAAGGCTCAATAGATTACCTAGGCCTCCTCACTGACACCCAGATTCAGGGGGTCTTGATCAGTCCCATGCTGGATTCCCAGGCTGATGCCTGAGATTCAAGAGCTAACCCTTGTCAGGTCAGCTGATTCTGGGGGTTAAACCAGTCCAGTCTTAATCCCTTTGATCATCAGTCCTCCCTCTCTGTTACTGGCTTTCTTGAGTTCAGCTCAATACTTAACCGAGGGAGTCTGCCTCTTCTTCGATCAGCCACTAAATGATGTTTCTGTTTCCCAGACTCTTTGACCATGAGATTGTAGGCTGGCCCTCCCCAGATCTATGTCTAAAATCCATATATGAGAGAGTACATGCCATGTTTCTCTTTTTGTGACTGGGTTACCTCACTCAGGATGGTTTCTTCTAGTGTCATCCATTTGCCTGCAAATCTCATGATTCCATTATTTTTTTCTGCTGAATAGTACTCCATTGTGTAGATGTACCACATTTTCTCTATCCACTCTTCGGGTGAGGGACATCTAGGTTGCTTCCAAGTTCTGGCTATTACAAATAGAGCTGCTATGAACATAGTGGAACAGACATCTTTGTTGTATGAATGGACATCTTTTGGATATATGCCTAAGAGTGGAGTTGCTGGGTCTTGTGGTAGGTTTATTCCCATTTTTCTGAGGAATCTCCATACTGATTTCCAAAGTGGCTGAACCAGTTGGCATTCCCACCAGCAATGGAGGAGTGTCCCCCTTTCACCACATCCTCTCCAGCATAAATTGTCATTGGTGTTTTTGATTTTAGCCATTCTGACAGGAGTGAGATGGTATCTCAGAGTTGTTTTGATTTGCATTTCCCGGATGGCTAAGGATGTTGAGCACTTTCTCAAGTGCCTCCCAGCCATTTTAGACTCCTCTATTGAAAACTCTCTATTTAGTTCTGCAGCCCACTTTTTAATAGGGTCCTTTGGTGTTTTGGAGACTTGCTTCTTGAGTTCTTTGTAAATTTTGGAGATCAACCCTCTGTCAGATGTGGGATTAGTGAATATTTTTTCCCATTCTGTGGGCTGCCTTTTTGTCTTGCTGACTGTGTCCTTTGCCTTACAGAAGCTTCTCAGTTTCAGTAGGTCCCATTTATTAATTGTTGATCTCACTGTCTGTGCTACTGGGAACAAAATTAGTTTTAATCATCTTTTCAAAACAAAATACATTTATATTGATTGATGAAACAAAACTCAGGTACTAATCGTTACCTTCGTATATTTTACTTTAACAAATATAAGACTCCCTTAATCTTAAAGTCAGGAAATATATAACCCATTGGACTCACTCTAACTATATTTATAAATATATTTTATGTGCCAAGACTTGGGCTGCTATCCAGTTACAGGTACAGATAACTATATACTCAAGTAGGTAAGTAAATAGATGTAAATAGATTATTGCAAAATAGGTTACAACTTTCTTAAGACTAAGATAGTTTAACTTCTAATTATTAATGTTGCAAGTAGAGTTAAAATTCCCACTAACTTTCTAGGCATCTAGCCGGCCATCTAGTAGAGGATTCCAGATTCCCACCTTTGTATGTCTACTTGTGCTGACGGTGGTAGGAATGTTTTATGGGCTTCTTTACAGTTGCTGTTTCTGCATGTTGCATCTGTCCAACCATCCTGCAAATAGAATAATCCATTTTTGAAGGAAACAGAGACATAATCTAATAATAAAAAAAGGTGCTTATAAAATTGTAGCACTGAAACACAGCCAGCATGGAAAACCACAAAGGATATGGTCGGTGGGAGGAGAAAAGGGATCTGTGGTTTAAACCACAAACTTTCTTTTATCACACGTTTTAGAGTTGCCGAAAATTGCAGAAAGCTCTCAGGGAGCCAATGCTCAGCCTTCTCTATTGTTATCTTATTCTCTTTCATTAATGGAGACAGACAGATGTGGAGAAAATAGAAAGGAAAAGCAGGCATGCCGTTTTTACAATAAATGTGTCACAATTGATGACTCAATATTTATGATCATTCCTAATTAATCCCTTGTCCAGATTTTGCCTATTCCTTGCATTTGAAGATTCCCGTGCCTACAGCAAGGCACAGGGCGTTTATCCTTCCTATCTCTTTGGAACATGCTTGGCTGACAGTTTCTTACTCCTTCCTCTGTTTTGAATATTTTGAAAGTTTTGAGACGTGCCGATAATGTATTTCACAGAACGTTCCAATTTGAAATGATCAGGTATTTTTCTCACGATTTCATTTAAGGTATAAACAGTTTGTCATTCTCACCATATCCTCGAGAGGGCGCCAATCATTAGCATGAATATTGCTGTATCTAGTAACTACCTAGCTTTTGTTTGAAGAACTTAGAAAATCTATAAACATTCACGGGAAGGCTTTCCTAAGGCTTAGTTTTTCAAATGAGAAGAGTGATTCTAGAACCGTACCCCAGACTGGTCTTGTTTTATAAACCTATTAAACTGTCTTTTAGAGCAGCTGTTCTTTTCTCTACTGCCAGCTTGAATGATGAGTGAGCCACAGGACATCATCACTTGATTTCAAGAACTTTAATGTTGGCATTCTAACAGGCATCTGCTGACGACTCAGTGCTGGCTTTCTTTGCTTTTCCCCAATGGCAGATGATGCTGCACATGTTAATGTGCTAATTGTTCTCTTATACATCGTCTTTGGCAGATCTATTTGGACTGTGGGCTCAGATCATACCTGGGCTGTGTCTTCCCTATCGTGCAGTCCTCAGAGTTCTTTGGATATTTGAACACCCATCGTTTTATTGTTTGTATTTTGCAAATTTGTAGTTCCAGTTTGCAGAAATGCAAATTCCCTTTTTTCTTATTCATGGATTGAGTTTAGTCATTCTATATAAAACCTGTTTACTAAATTAAGTTTATAAATCATCACCTGTATTTTCTTCTGAGAGTCTTAAAATTGTATATTTAGTTGTTTATTTAAAAATTAAGTTTGTCTAAAGTGCAGAAATTTATGTTCTTTAAATTTTTTATACATTAAAATGTATTTTTCTGACACCACTGATTACACATGTCGGCATACATGTTTGTATGTGCATGCAAATGAGAGTGTGCATCATACCATATTAGCTATTGAAAGGCCTTATGTTTTTCTCAAAAAAATGAATCTGTTGCATTAATGTAGCTTTATTGGAGGAAGTATATTCTGTTCTGTTTATTTATGCATCTGTTAGTCCTTTTTTTGGCTTTTGTTTTACTTTGTTCTTTGAAACAGGATCTCATGTAGCCCAAATTAGCCTTGAATTATGTATGTAAACAAGGTTTGCCTTGACCAAGACCTGATCCTTCTGCCGATGTCATTCAATGACAGGTATGCACCAGGACTTATCCGACAGTTTGCCCTGTAGGACCATGCTTATTTGAATATGCTAGATTAGGACCTTAAAATTGTTCTTTATGGATCTTCCAAAATTTTTATTCTCTATCAAAATTGTGGTGATTTTTCTAGTTATTTCTATATATTTTAAATCAGTTTTTCAAAGTCCTTAGGATTTATTTAAGATTGTAGACCATAGACAAAATTGGGGAGATTTGACATCTTAACAAGAATGAGTCTACCCATCCACAAGTATAGAATACTTCTGCATTTATTGAACAATTTCATTTCTTTTGGAGTTTGCAGTTTCACACATTTAGGTCATATATATTCACATCTAAATTTGTAATGTTTTTGTGCTATCATATTGTACTTCTAAATGCTAAATTCAAGTTATTCATTGTTAATATGCAGGAAACAATTAACTTCTTAATGTTAACCTTCAATCATGAACGTTTAGAGTTGTCCTTTCTACTTTTGGGGATTTTTTAAAATTTGGTTTTACAGATGGTCTACCTGGACAGCCATGTCATCTGTTAAAGAAACTGCTTTCTAAATACTGATTGAAAAAAAGAAAAAATATGTTAATATCCCCTTCCTTCTAACAATCTCATAATTAAAAAAATAAATTATTTGGTTCATTCTTTCCAAGTCTCTATACCTTTTGCTTTGTTCTCATATGAGTGTAGGACTTCTCTTTATTTACAAAGAGTTTGGACTTCTAGACTAATGTAAAAACAGGTGGTTAGAATGGGTGTCTTTGCTTCTTATTCTTGAGGAAGACATATTTTGTCTCTCACCTTGAAACCCAATATAAGCTGAAGGCTTAGACATTCAGATCTCTAGGAGTTCCATGCTAGCTTGTTTCACATATCAAATTCCATACCAGTCTGGACTTCATAGTGAGACACTGGATAAAAAAAGAAATGAAAGGGCAGGGGGGATAGCTCACTTACACAATACAGGGCAACACAAGCTTTCTATAAAAGCAATAATATTATTTCTTCAACAGAGGAGAAGATACATAGATGCAAAATTGTGAACAAGAAGGAAGGCCTGGTGATATACATCTGTAATTCCAGAGTGGGAGGCTGAGACAAAAGGTTGCTTGGGTCAAAGCAGAGTGAGCTACATAGCAATACCTTGTCTCAAAAAAGCAAACAAATATGTTAAGTAGAAAGTGCATAGAACAATCCCTCTATACCCCAAATTCTAAACACATTTTGGCCCTGTTGGTTAAGAGCCCTGCTCAGATTTATAAATTGCTTCCTACATCAAAGAAAGGCAGCATAGTGGGGCAACCGCAGCCATTTCCTTGTTAGCAACACCAGTGAGGATGGCATTTCTCAGACATACTGTGAAGACTGTGGTTTATCTAGACTCTTATCATCTATTTCCTGTGTCTCCGTGATATGTCTGAAATTCTTGTACAAGACTAAATCGTTCAGAGTAGCATGCACAAAAGTGCACAAAATACACAGTCTGCAAGCTCAAGAAGCAGGAACAGTGGCAGAAGAATCACATGGAAGAGAAGCTTGGGCTCCAAGGGAATTCTTCAGCAGCATCTCTGCTAGGAGAGACTATTTATCAAGAGATTGGACAGGTGGAGAAGCAAAGAGCAAAATAGAGCAAATTGAAGAACAAAAACTCACAAAGAGGTTAAAGGCGGTTCTGAGCCATGGGTGTGTACACATGAGGAAGCTCTCCTGATACCTAGTGCAAGTTGTTTATGCAAATGTGGTGCACATACATACAGCCCAGAAAACTGCATCAGAGTCCCTGGAGCTCCAGTTACAGATGGTTATAATCCCTCATGGGGGTGCTGAGAATCAAACCCCAGGTCTTCTGCAAACAAATGTACACACAAGGTAACAAATATAAATGACCTCAGTCATTTTTCCATTCACTACTAATAATTCCAATTGACCTTAAGAAAATTAAAGATGTAGTCTTCTGGGGATATCCCAATTCTAAATCAAAGTCAAAGCATGCATTTCTAGAAGGTTACATAGAAAGGAAGCACTTCTCAGAAAACCAAACCTGGTCTATGAAATGGAAGATAGCATCTCTTGTCTACATGTTACCTGATCTTTAGAGACAGTGCTAAGCCACACCCTCTCCAGGACTTGAACTATGCACCTGACCACATACATAGAAGATGTCTTTAATTGCATTGTGTCGATGAAACTGCAGAATAAACTATAACTTTCTAGAATGAAAATACCTGTCTTTTCATATACAGACTATCATAGCTTTGGAGGAAAGAATCTATTAACATGACATTTTGAGTTGATGGCCTTGGTGTGCTGTAGAATGTAGCAATGCCTTTTGAACCAGTTTAGACACACATCATTTTAAGGATTTTTGCCATCAATGAAATGAAGGTTACTGTGAATCCTGCCATTTGAGTGTGTGATGAGATAATAAGATTAGCCAGATATATCTACATGACAGTGAAACCAATGATTGTGTTGGGCCCAAATTCTGAACCCCAAAATCACCAAGAGGCCCATTTCGACGCAAAAGCAAAGAGTCTTTTATTGTAGATGTTTAACAAGCTAACCCCATTAGCTCAGGCCCTTCACCCCACCACCATGGAGAATGGCTGGAGAAAGACCTCAAGCAACCTCGAGGCAGGGACCTTAAAGGACAGCATAAGGGGAGTGTTTAGGGGTATGAAACAGTCTCAGGATTGGTGCTTTTCCACGTTTGGGTGACCTACCCTGTGTTGATTGGCCAACTGGTTGTTATGGCCCATAGGCCCTCACAGGGCGGTTGCTATATTCTGCATGTCACTGTTGTGCAGTGTCCGTAAAGCACGCCCAGAGGCATAAAGCACAGCCCCACCAGCTAACTTCTGATTGGTTCTTTGTCATGAGGAGGGCATCTGACCTTAGTGACCAGGACAGGAGCAGCAAGGTCATGCAAGCACATGTTAGCCTATAATGGCTGCTAAAATGGGGAGACTGGTCACTACAATTGATGTAAGTCTTGTTCCGAACTTACAATGGTGTAACCAGTCTTTTTCTGTCCCACTTGTCAACTCACAAATAACCACACAGACTTCTTGTTAATTATGAATGCTTAGCCTTAGCTAGGCTTGTTTCTAGATAGATTTTATAACTTAAATTACCTGTATCTTTTAATCTATGTTCTTTTATGTGGCTTGGTTACCTTTATTCTGTACTGCCCATTCATCTTCCTCTATGTCTACCTGGTGACCCTGTTTTCTTTCTCTCCAAGTCCTCTCTCTTCTCAGATGTCTTGCCTAAACTCTTTCTACCTAGGTTGGATTGATGTCTTTGGGGCAGAGATCAGAACCAGCCTAACAACCCTGGGTCCGACCCTGAGTGGGGGAGTGTGGACAAGGGAAGGCTAGCTATCCAATGGCATTAAAGTAAAGGCAGAGGCATCTGATCATAACAGGAGGGCAGGGTCAGTCAATACTGAATGCACCTAGTTTATTGCTACATCATCTTAAGTAACCATCTAAAGGTGGGTGGCAGAAGACATCTATTATCATGTATAAAGAGCAGGTAGCAGTTATTTCCCTTAATCCTAAAGGCACTCCTTTGCAGCACATACTCAAGCCTTCAGGCACCCTACACCAGCACATCTCACCCAGTCTTCAGGGTGGGTGCAAACTCGCCCTGGCCCAAATCTATTGTTATTTAGATAGGAGCCATTCTTCAGAGGCCAGGACATCCAGCAGCTGTTAGCTGACATCTAAAGACAATAGAAATCAAAGCTCTCTTGAACTTGTGGCAGGGTGGAATAGCTTTACAAATGTACAGGCTGACACTAGGTAATGGCCATTAAGCTCTTTATTAAACCAATCATAGTGGCACATCTTCACACAGTGTAAAGGAGTATTCCATAACACAATGGTAGCATCCACATATATGCATTCTTAAAAAAAAAAAAGGTAGATTCTTGGTCTCAATTTTAAACGCTAATCCAACAGATTTAGGATAGTGTAGGATTATGTATCTTAAACATTAACTGCCTTAGAGAAGAAGAGCACATTTATCGAAAATACTAAATTTGGGGAAAAGAAGATTAAAAAAAATAGGTCAAAGTGTTAGCTACTTACTCAGACAGCTTCACCAAAAAAGGAGAAACTAGATCACACCGGCCTGATTCCATCCTAGTATTCTCCACAGAACACAATACTACTCTATCAATTACTTCAGAGATTACTGAACACAACAACCTTGTGGATTTTTTTTACAGTGTCTTACCATGTGGCCATGGCTGTACTGAAACTTGCTGTATAGACCAGGATGGCCTCAAACTCACAAAGATCCTCCTACCTCTGACTCCTGAGTACTGGAAAGAGCTGGATTTGGGTTTTTTCATAAATATGTTCTGATTGAAATGGGATTGGCAGCTTTGGAGGAAAAGTTATGTTTTGTTTTTGCTTCTGTTTTTTGTTTTAACCTGGATATCTTGGACTTTACTCTCCAGGTCATAAATCTTCTTTTGTGCTCTGTAACAATATTCTGAGTTACAGTTTTATCAACATTCAAAGTCAGTATTTTGCTCAATGATTCTGGACGGAATTTATAGGCTTAATAACTATGTCGTTATTAAGAACTCACCTGCTTTTCCACTGTTTGTTTGTTAGTCATTGCTAAACTATTGAACTGGATTCTATCAGTTCTTGCTGCTTTGCCAAATACAACCTATCTTCAGGCAGCACAAAACTCTACTTAAAATCCTTCGGCAGTCAACTGGTAGATTGTTTTATAAAATTCACTAAGAAAGTTGGGATAAGAAAAAGGCAAATGGGAATGGAGAGATGGTTCCATGGTTAAAGGCACTGCTGTTCTTCCTGAAGACCTGGGTTCTATTCCTGGCACCCCCCTGACTGCTCACACTGTCACTGCAGTTATTGAGGATTTGATGCCCTCTTCTAGCTTCTGGTACCCAGACAGATATGCAGGCAAAACAACCATACACATAAAATAGAAGCAGTAAGTGTGAAATTAAAAGAACACAGAATGCAAGAGGACCAATGACACAGGACCAAAGCCATCCTGAAATGACTGAGCAAAGTACCCCTCCCCTCAATGGGAGCAGCTTTTCTCCTTCACCACCTCAGGACAGCTGCAGGCATCTTCACAGGGTGATAGGAGCCAAAACAGCCAGTCCTCAAGAGCAGGTATGTGCTTGCTGCCATGTAATACAAGACACACTTCCAAGTCTTCTATCTCTTGCCCCTTACTAACTGCATTCTAATTTGCACAATCACGAAATGGTTCTCACTACACATATTCAGAAACTTCCGGGATTACCCTTTATGAGATGCATCTGTAATATGAAAAATAAATGACCCAGAGACTGGCATTGGGGTTCAAGCTTCAGGTTGAATCTCAGAAAAGCAAAGCACTGGCCTCTAGCTCTCACCGTCTAGCTCAGCTGAAAGGGCTGTTCCTGTCTCCAAGAGCCTTTCACCAAGTCTGAGTTTGTAACCTCTCCTCAGAGTGGCTGGAAAATGAATGCTCCTATCTTCAGCGTGGCTGGAGAACGAATGCCTCTCTGAGACCTTATTTCCCTAATGTTGGGATTAAAGGGGTGAGCTATAATTCTCTTTTAAACTGATTCACTCTTGTACAGATCTGGATTGCTTTGGACCCACAGAGATCCATCTGCCTCTTAATCCTGAATCCTAGGCTTAAAGGTATGCACCACCACCTCCTAGCTTCAGCCTGCTGGGATTAAAGGTGTGTGCCTGGCTTCCATGGCTTGTGGCTGACTTTGCTTTTTGAATCTTCAGGCAAGCTTTAATACATCATAAATAACATATCACTACAAGTATCCATTTCCTTCTTTTTGTTGTTGCTGTTGTTGAATCTGGACCTGAAGCTAATGGATAGGCTTCCTCCATTTAGAGAAACTCTTCCTCCCTCAGCTCCTGGCTCACACACCAATTGTCTCCATAAGCACCCTGATTTGCTAAGCATCTCCTAACCCAATCAAGTTTCCAACCAAAATTGAACAATGTGCAGACATATGATTAGCACCAAAGTGTTAAAAAATACCAGTAAAATATACGAAACATAAAACCCACTAGCAAAAGTGAACACAATCTTCTCAGAAAAAAAGATATCTAAATGACTGATGCAAGTATTTTTTATTGTCATCATTTATGATCAGATAAAGAACACAAAATTTAGCCCACATATGATAGCATTAAATAGATAGAGATCAGCAAATTTTAACACAACCGAACTGGTCCATCAGTGAATAGTTCTATTTCTACTATTTTATCGTTGCTGTTTTCTTACAGAATCTCTTAGGGGCAGTAATTCTGAAAATGGAATTTTGGAGAAGCGGCATCCGGATGAGAACGTGTGAAAGATGCTTCAATACCCTCTTCATGGCTTCACTGCTCCAACGTGATAGTCAAGACACAGTGACTGCCCTTTGATGAGTAATTTGAAAAGCATTTATTTATTTGTTTAATTGTTTATCTGTTTGTTTATTTGTTTATATTTTGAATTGTTTAGCTGCAGAATGTCTACTTGGCTGAGATTATGCTTCAGGTGATGTATTATGCTGCTGCCTAGTGGTGACAACTTATAATGACACATGTACTTTCCATCATTAAAGAGTTTCATGTTTTGACGCACCACCAAATCTTTTATGCGGCATTTCTCTAAAGCAGAAGAAATACTTCTTTGTAAAACTTGGCTTTTTCAGTGTCTGTATAAATACTTTGTTCTTATAAATTTGGTAGGCTGCTGTAACAGCGTCAGATACTAATCTAAAAACTGTTCCTTATTCTTGACGACAATATCTTGATATTTTTTAGGACACTCACTTAGCATCCATCATGAACTTACATAATAATTTTATCTCATCACTTTGCTAAAATTAAATCCTGAAAAGCTAAGTAGTCTTTCCTTTTGTTTTCCTCTTGACATATCAAGTGTGAAGTAATTATCACAATATGGTAACATTTTCACACAAAGTTCGTCAGGGCTTTAGGATCATAGAATGTCCATCTGTGAAAAATATCAGATAATCCAAGTGTTTCTTATGCATTAAATATATAATTAGATACTGATTTATTACATAAATGATGAGATAAATCATATATTATATAAATCTTATACATATTATATATGTAATTTTATAGTTTATATAAAAATTATACATATGTAAATAAATATACTAAATATATCAATATATAATATATAAAATATATATGTTATTATAAACAAATAAATATGGAATATAAACTATATAAAATATATATAAACTTTAAAAATGTATAAGATAAATATATGTAAATATATATAAATATAAAGTATAGAAATGTATAATATATATGTAAAATAAAATGTACATAAAACAAATATAAGAGTATATAAATAAATATAAATTATATAGGAAATAATTATAATATATAAATATAAACAAACAGAAAATGTGCAATATACACAATACATGTAAAATAAAATATACATAAATATAATATATGTAAATTTGAATAAATATTAAATGATCAAACTTAAGAAACAACTTGAGAATGGCGGTTAGGTCTGTTAATTAGAATTTGTGTTCGTTGTAAACGGAGCGATTTTCTGAGCTGTCAGTTGGTAGGTTATTTCTTCTCTTCCTGTTTTAACTGAAGGCTTAGCAAACACACTTCACAGGATGTGACTTGAGAAAGACAAGTTTCTTCAACTTTCTGCAGTGTTGCTCATTTTGAGTAGGACTCTGAGCAGTGTTAGTTTTGGCAGGTGAAGATGACCCTTGGGGTTCTTTTAAGGTTCATTTTTAGCTGTATTGGGCAGGGGGAAGGGAAGGAAGGGAGGGAAGGCAGGGGGGAGCCTCCTGTATATGGCTGTGTGCATCGGTGCTCAGCAGAGGGCACAGAAATCTTGGGGACTGGGCTAACAAAATGGCTGTAAGCTGACTGACATGGGTGCCTGGCAACAAAACTGTCCTCTAGAAGAAAAGCGAGCTCCCTTAACTGCTGAGCCATCTCTCCAGCCCCTCACTCCTCTTGGTGTTCTTTGCTCTGGAAGGGAAGAAGGGAGGCATGGAGAAGGAGAAAGAAGGACGAAGAGGAAGAAAAGTTGAGGGGCTTGAAACCCCCATCTGAGCTATAAACTGCGTGTTGATAATATCCGCAAATGTTCCGCATCTCTGTGGTGTGTGGGAGTGGCTTTCATGCCGGTCACCGCACATACTAGTACGCCGCTCTCTTGTTCCCTGCATTGCGCATTTGATGCTCAGTTCTCAGGGTGAGTAGTCCCTCCAGTTGTCAACATATACATGCTTGTAATTCCGTGTGTGTGTGTGTGTGTGTGTGTGTGCGCGCGCGCGCGCGCGCACACACACACACATTGGTTCTCCCCTTCCACCACATGTGAGTCCTAGGAATGAAACTCAGGTTACTGGGCCTGGGAGCAGAGCCCTTGAGTCATCTCAGCTACCTTCTTTCTTCTTTTCAGGGGTTTTGCTTAGGTCTGTAATTGTAGATACACCCGATGATTTTTGGTATAAGAAGTAGTTTTCACTGTGCATCTTGTCTTTCCCCCCTTTCTTATACTGGCAAAATTTTCAAGCCAAAATTGAGGGAGGCACCCATATTTTCCTTGAAGGACATAGAGTGCCACTTTTACAGACTCAGTGATTTGATAGTATTATGGGTTTTCACAGCCACACTGTTATTGGGGGGGGTGGCTGTGTTGGTGTCTGTCCTTGCCTGATTTTTGTCTCCTCCATTCATTGGTTAAAACCTCTTAAAGCCCACCACCAGTTATGTACTTTCTACATCGAGATGACAGCTCCTAAAGGTTCCACAACCTCCCCCTGAATATCATGCCTACCTAGGGACCAAATGTTCAAATACATGAGCCTATAAGGGACATTTCTCATTCAGATCACTGCACGGTCCATCATTGAAGAGAAGCCAAGGCAACAGGCATTTGAAGCAGCTGGCCACATTACATCTACAGCAGAAAGAAAGAGCAATGAGTACTGCACACACCCTAATGCTTGACTCAGACTCTACATCCTCTTACAGCTCAAAATCCCCTGCCCAAAGAAGATTAGGGATGGAAATATAAGGGATTTAAGCGGAACGCCCATTTGGGGAACACAGAAGTTAAGTCTGTCTTTAAAAAGTACTAACATCAGCTTGGGTTTTCAAAGGGGAAGAGCAGACTTCCTCATCAAGCACTCTCGGTTCCTGCTGTGTCGTGCTTGGTCATCAGCTCAGTTCCTCTTATTCCAGGTGGTGGGAAGAAGTCCCATTGCTTGAGAAAACCATCCAGTTCCCTAATTCTGCGTCTTCTTAAGTCTAAAGTCCTGTTGGGACATGAAAGATAAGCCTGGGACCAATGGATCCCTTTCTTTGCTCCTCTTCCTGGTTAATTAAATTTCTTGTCTCTGACCCCTGCTTCTGGGTGATAATGAGACTTGACTGCTCCCCCAGCAAGGAAAAGAGTCAGAGGACTGAGAGAGGCTGACAATTCATCAGTGTCATCAGTTTGGAGAGCTGTCTCTGGCCAAGTTCTGAAAACATTCCCTTCCCAGTCCTCGACAGGGACTGACGTTTGCCTAGATACTGCACTCTAAAGAGAGGCCCTGTCTAGGCGGTTACCACATTGACTACCAAGTGTTTCTCTAGATTCACAGGCCCCAGAAAATCGAATGACCTTTCTAAGTCCCTTCTGAATCTTCAGGGGGTCTGAGTCCATTATGAAACAACATTTCTGGCCAGAAACAAAGGAAGGGAAGGTAAAATATGGCAGCTAACCTGCTCTGCGACACTTTCTTACCCACTGATGCCCTCAGAGGCCCTCCATCCCAAAATGCAAGATGGAAGGAGTCCTCTCTTTCATATTGAGAAGGTTTTCTCGTTGAAGTCACTTTCTTTGTCTCAACACCTTTTCTCTCTACTCAGCTACCTGGAGATGGGACAAAGAAAGCACCTCCCAGCATAGCTTTGGGTAACTGGCAGGACAGGTGCATCAATGAGCTGAGAAACACATGTCCTTTGCTCCTCCTTTAAGTCCTGACCCACAGGCCGCACCACCAGTACACCAGTACACGGAGACCTGGGGAAAGACAGGGGCAGTCCTGAACCACAAGCTGCACCAGCCGTGCATAGAAAACAGGGGGAAGGGAAGGGGCAGGACTATTCAAACCCTGGAATAGATCACTCCCTTCTCCCTGCAGATGCTTCAAAGTAAAGTGGATCGTTGCAGCTCTTCCTCCGACCGACCGCAACCGGTGTACTATTATTTCTGGTGGTTTCACAGAAACTCCTGTTTTCGTTGGGAAATAGAAACGAAATAAAGATGTTAATCTCTGGGTCGGTTTTACTCAGAATTTCCTATCTACACCAAGTGTGACCCTCACCGTGTGATGTAGCACACACACCCACAAACAGCCTTATCAAATCCATCATGCTACGCAGCAGATCAACACACACTAATTTGAAGAAGCTATGACAAGAGGAATCGAATTCAAGCAAACCCAGACATTGGGATGGGTTGGGGTAGCACGATTTAGTCACTTTTGTAGTTCTTTAAGACTGAACAACTGTGTTTTTGTTTTTGTTTTTCTCAAAACGGAGCCTGCCCTTCGAAGATGGTACTATTGTACAAATGGGGCCAGTTATGTGAGGGGTTGTGGGCCAAGGTTAGGTGGATTGACAAATGCGGAAATTCTGGTGCTTGCAACCTTGCTTAAAAAGGAAATAGCCCTGACAGTAATGCAGACTCACAGTTCCAAACTGGGAACTTAGGTGTAGGAAGGCTGGAAATGATACCGAAGAAAATAAGTAGAATTACGTTTGACATTGTTCACAATTTCGGGGAAAGGCACGAGGCACTGAGGTTCTTCTCGCAGTACTTGCATGGAGCCACCAGAGGGCGGTAGAGATCGGTTTCGTCCGTCTGCGAGTAAGCGTTAAAGAGACCTGAAGCTTGGATAGGAGAGGGGCTTGGGAGGTCCCAACCCCTTGCTGAGAAGCTAAGGGCACTGGTGCCAGGAGAGGAGGGAGAGTCCGCTTTCTTCAGAGGCACAACTGTGAAGGGGATGTGAAACTGGGACTTGTGGGAACAAAAGACCTCGGCCAGAGGCCCACTTCCCCATCAGTCTGGGAGCAGGCAGTTGTAAGACATGTTTACTGACAACATGTTTACTGACAACATGTTTACTGAAAACAACCCAGTGCCCTAAGAAATGTTTACCGGAGCTATAAGTTCCCGATAAGGGCTCGATCACTGAAACACCCTGACTTTGATCTTTCCAATGGCTAGCACTCCCTACCCCCCCACCCCGCCCACCCCCGCAGCCGACTCTGGAGTCAGAGACATATAACCACCAGCCAGGGAGAGGAAAAGCGGCAGAAGCCTTTCTGGAGGGAAACGTTCTCTTGAGCCTTCTTGGGGAGCTGTGTCATCAGTCCTGACACCCTGGCCACATTCTCGGATACAGGCTGCGCAGCGGGGGCGGCACAGACTAGCTGGAGGTGGGGTGTGGAGAAGACTATCACGAAAATACATTGTACCTTGAGTATGGCATTCTCAGAGAACACCTTTCAAACAGATTTTTAGAAAAACATGCTGCTGCTGCTGCTGCTGCTGCCCGCTGCTGCCACAGCCTACGATCCAAATGAGTCTAATAGCTGACTGAAGAGGCCATGACACAGACTTCATCAGGGGGAGGGCTTTATTTTGTTATTTTGCAGTTACGTTATCCCCTTCTGTGACAAAATAAAAAGCAACAAACAGCAAAACATCATAAAGAAATAAAACAACTAGATACAACTGACTCCACCTTAACTGTAGTTGGCTTTGGTATAAGCCAATATGGTTAAGAAAAACCACCAGGACTGGGGAGGGGCAGGGATAGGAGCTTGAGGAATTAAGTTGGGGTGGGGGTGAGTGGAGGGGGAGAACACTGAAAGAGATGACTGGAATGGGGGCGTTCTTGAGGTCAGGTGGAAACCTGATGCCAGGGAAACTCCCAGGAATCCACAAGGATGATTCAGCTTTCCAGTAGCTGCGTAGCTCTGCCTCTGAAGAAAGACTCCTAACAAGAGTGGATAATGTAGCCTGAACTGGCCATCTCCTATGATCGGATTGGTGACTACTCCAATTGTCATCAGAGAGCCTTCATCCAGTAACTGATGGGAACAGAGACCCACAGTCAAACCTTGGGCCAAGCTCAGGTAATCCTGCTGAAGAGAGGGAGGAAGGGTGGACTAACCAGAGGGGTCAAGGACATCACAATAAAACCCACACCTAAGCTCATAGGAACTCACAGAGCCTGAACTGACAACCAGGAAGCCTGCAGGGGACTAACCTTGGCCCTCCGCATATATGTGACAGCTGTGCAGCTGTCCTGCTTGTGAGAGTCCTAACAGTGGGAGCAGAGGCTGTCTCCAACACTTTGGCTGGCTCTTGGGACCATACTCTTCATACTTCAGTCTTAAAATAAGGGGAGGTGCTTAGTCGTACCATCATTTGATAAGCCATACTTTATTGATACCCATGGGATGCCTTCCCCTTTCTGAATAGAGACAGAGGAGGAGTGGGGAAGGGGAGCAGGAAGGGGGGAATGACAGGAGAAGAAGAAGAGAAAACTTTGGTAGGGATGTAAAATAAATAAAAAGAAAAAAGAGAACAAGCAAATTGGTGACTTAAGGCTTTAAAAAAAAGATGTATGTAAATTGAGCCTTAAAAGCTTTCCTGAGCACATTTTTAATCAGGAGTAATATACTGAGTCACAAGGAAAGGTGTGAGAACTTGGGGTCTATGTATCAAGTTTGAGAAATAGTTAAAACTTACAAATACTGAGGCCAAAAAATAACCACTATGAATGCAAAAAAAGAAGAAAAAACCAAACCACTAGAGCATAATGTTCCAGACACGGCTGCCAACAACATCAAAGTCTATTTGTTCATGGCCTCTTATAAAGGTCGGTACTTTCCGTACCTGATTACACGTGTAATAAAACATAGACAGCCTTCCCACCAGCAGAGAGCCAACAAAAATCTTCCTGTTTGCTGCTCTTCAGGGCTGTCAGCAATGCCTCTGCGTGGCATCCTTGCCTGCCTGAGGCCATAGCCGCATCCCCCTGTGGCAGCTGCTTCTTATGCACTGTTTTCTGTAATGGGTTTTCCTCATTCTTAAAGAACATACACAATTGCTTCTTCCTGCTTCCAGAAATGGGACTTTCCCATTCTATAAAGAACACACACAATTGCTTCTTCCTGCTTCCGGGAATGAAATGGCTGCTTCTGGAAAGAGCATAAAGCTTGGAGGGTGAGGACTCATTCAAAGGACTCGAAGGAATCAATGTCAGTCCCCAGACCATTCAATAAGCTGGGGCTTACTTTTGAGTGCCCACTGTGTTAGCATAATAAAGTCTGCAGAAAACTAGTTTCAGTGTGTTGGCTTTTGTCTTTTGTTGTAATTCTCTTCTTTTGAGGGGATCAAATAGTTTCCAAATAAACTCTGCTAAGGTTTGAATATTGAATGCGTCTCAGACACCTATGTGCCTTGTAGCTTGTGACAATGTTAGTAGGGAAGTGGCAGAAACTCTGAAATCTGGGGTCTACTGAGAGGGAGTTAAGTCATGGGTGTCAACTCAAAAGTACAGATCTCACCCTCTAAGAGGTAGTTTACTATGGAGCCATTGTGAGTGGTCATGGCCTAGGAACACAGACTTAGGTTACTCCAAATTCCATGTTCCAACATGGAAACAGTTTTGTGAAGTTTTATACTTTTACAGAACAAAGATATGCATAAGTCAAGATGAGTTTAAAAATGCCCTAGTAGGGACATAGGAGAGGCAGAGAACAGGAATCTCTTCTAGAGGCCTTAGGCACTGTCTGATGACATTAGTTTGGAGAGGCTAGTAGTCTGCTAAGGAAATGCATTCCAAAAGGCTTTTACCTATTTCTCATAGGATGTGAGAAATCCAGGAATTCAGGGCTGGAGGTAGTCTGATAAAAGGCAATCAGCCTGTAGACTGGCAACATCCCAACCTCTGCACACCACTGCTGTTCTTACCCACCAGTCTTTGAGTAGTTTCTAGCTTCTTTGCAGGAATGCCCACTGGCACTGTGGTTGGGGTTTTGGCACACTGTGTGAGGTCTTTTGCCCTCTACCTTCCACGTCTTGACTGGGGTAGGAAAATTATAGGGTGGATCTCCCACCCTGCTGCATTGCCTTAACACAGGCCCAGAAGCAATGGGACCAACCAGCCATAGTCTGAAACCTATTCAACCTCTACCAAACGAGCCTAGAAAGTTGATGCAACATCCTTTACCAAGTAACCTTACCCTGTCTTACTCTAAAACAGAATTTTCTTCATTTCTTCCTGGTCTGCTTGCTTTCCTTCACAGACTTGAACTGTACCTCCTCCTTTGTGCCAGAAAATTCCCCCAGGATTTTAATTCCATGGCTCCATTAAACAGGGGTATAACGAATTTTGATACCTTATATCACAGAGTTCTGTCAAGAACAGTGGATGATTCTTTTGCTTCCAACTGCACTGTCAGAAACATCAGTTGAGTGTGGCTTGCCTGAGCAGCAGAGTGAATTCAAGGCCTGTCTGAACAACTCAGTGAGAACCTGCCTGGAATGCCAAGTAAAAGGCAGCCTGAGGACACAGCTCTGTGAGGGTGAGGAATAAACAGTTCTGGGAACTGCACCCGTATCCAGGAAAACGAAACTGATCCTAATGTCCATGTAATTCAATAGTGGGAATCATTCCAAAGCCAGAGTCAGAGTTTCCACGAGTCATTTCTCAGGCATCCTGAGAAGAGATTAGGTGATTAGAATGTAAAAATCCCTAAAATCCAAGATGATCGATCTACAAGCAAGACTGGAGTGTTGTGAGCTATCCTGCAGAGAGCGAGACAAAAAGTGATCTTTGCTTAGGTACGCTGCTGTGGCAGGCAGGCAAAGCCTAGGGTTTGTGAGAATGCTTCAGGGCTCCAGTCATGGCCATCAGCCAAACAAATGAGAAACTGCGTCAGTTCCTGGATTTGTTTAGGCCCTTGGCTTGGGTTTAATAAACAAATTCTATGAAAAGCCTGCAGCCACTGTCAAGGCCATAGAAAGGCATGTGGGGTTTTGTGTGTGTGTGTGTGTGTGTGTGTGCGCGCGTGTGTGTGTGTGTGCCCTTGACAGAAAGCAGAGGGGAAGACAGGAAGGTTCCACATAAAAGCATATAATCTATGTTATTTCCTTCTTTTATTGTTTTCAAAATGAAAAGCTATGAAAACAAAGATTATGCTGCCTTTCTGATGCCTTGTACCAGTGCCTAATAGTATGCTTAGCGCACAATAGCTGTCCAGCCAAGCTCTAGTGGAATAAACTGAGTGCTTTCTCAGTGAGCCTACCATACCTACCAACTAATGTCAGTACACCTAGGATCACACCATGCATGCCGACTGTTGATGATTGTGGCTTTCCCCCAGGGATCCCAGCTGAGTTTATTAAAAGCTGGAAGTTAGTTCAACTCTTAAAGAGGAAAAAGTTAGATAGAAGACACATGTCCCTCTCATCCAACATGAGAGAGTCCAGCAAAAGGATTTTGAAAATGTGTTTACTTATTTTACATCCTGACTACAGTTTCCGTTCCCTCCTCTTCTCCCAGTCTTTCCCCCCACCTCCCCTTTGTCACCACACTATCTACTCTTCTTCCTTTTCTATTCAGAAAAGGTCAGACCTCTCATGGATATGGACAAAACATGATATATCAAGATAAAACTAACCCTTGCCTTGTATTAACAATCTATGAGTATAGCAGAATATTATTAGGCATCATTACACTGACATTTTTTCCTCCTCCAGTCCTGTTTGATTCTATCCTAGGTCTCTGGGCCATCAGCCTTTGGATCTTGGTGCTCCAGGAAGTTTAAGAGGCAGGCTCCCTCTTGCGGTATAGGTGTCAGGCTGGACCAGTCATTGGTTGGCCACTCCCACAATCTCAGTGTCACCCTTACCCCAGCACATACCAAAGGCAGGCAGACTGTAGGTCAAAGGTTATGTGACTGGGTGAGTATCTCAGTCCCTCCGCTGGAAGTCTTGCCTGGTCACAGGAAATGGTCATTTCTGGATAAGTGTCTCTTATTGTTAGGAGTCTCAGCTGGGGTCATCCTTGTAGATTTCTTTGAGTTTCCCTTGCACCGGGTTTCTACTTGACCCTGAAATGTCCCCCTTTCCAGTCAACTCTGTCAGTACTCTCTCCCTACCCCATTCCCACATGTTCCCTCATGTTCCCATCCCTACCCAACCTCAGTCCACCCACAGAAGCTCTTCTTTTTTCCCTTCCCATGGAATTCAAGTGTCTCCCTGAGCCATCCTTGTTACCTAGTCTCCTTGGGCCTGTGGACTGTAGTATAATTATCCTCTATTTACAGCTAGTATCCACTTATGAGTGAGTACATAGCATATTTGTGTTTCTGGGTCCGTGTTACATCACTCGGGATGATTTTTTTCTAGTTCCATCCATTTGCCATTGTATAGGTGGAGGTTTTTTGTTTTTTTGTTTTTTGTTTTGTTTTTTTGGGGGGGTCAGGACCACCAGTTCCCCAATAGATGCACAGAGACTTAATAATAATTATAAATGCTCTGCCAGTAACACAGGCTTACTAACCAGCTCTTACACTTAAATCGAGTCATTTCTATTAATCTACATGCTGTCACATGGTGTTACTTCTCTTCCTTCTTGCACCTCCTGCTTCCTCTCTGTGTCTTGCTGGTGACTCCTCTGACTCTGCCCTCCTTCCTCTCAGCATTCTCTGTGCCCCCAAAATCCTGCCTGGCCATTGGCCAACCAGCTTTTTATTAACAATTAGAGAAATACGTATTTACAGTGTACAAAGATTGTTTCACAGCACCTTTGAATTTCATGATGTTATTGTTTTTAACAGCTCCAATGAATAAATATGTATTTCTTTATCCATTTTTCAGTTGAGGCACACCTAAGTTGTTTCCAGATTCTGGCTATACTAATAAAGCTGGTATGAACATAGTTGAGCAAGGGTCCTTGTGGCATGATTGAGCATCCTTTGGGTATATGCTCAAGAGTGATATAACTGAGTCTTGAGGTAGATTGAGTCCCAGTTTTCTGAGAAATGGCCATATTGATTTCCAAAGTGACTGTATAAGTTTGCACTCCCACCAGCAATGGAGGGGTGCTCCCTTTGCTCCACATCCTCTCCAGCATGAGCTGTCACATCTGTTTTAGATGTTAGCCATTCAGACAGGTGTAAGGTAGAATTTCAGAGTTGTTTTGATTCACATTTCCCTGATGGCTAAAGATGTTGAACATTTCTTTATGTGTTTCTCTGCAGTTTGAGATTATTCTGTCAATAATTCTGTTTAGATCTATTTCCCATTTTTTTAAAGTTGGATTATTTGGTTTGTTTGGTTTTTGATGTGTTGTTTCTTGAGTTATTTATATATTTTGGAGATCAGCCATCTGTCAGATGTGGGGATGGTGAAGAGCTTTTCCGATTTAGGCTGCCATATTGTCCTATTGACAGTGCTATTGCCTTACATAAGCTTTTCAGTTTCATGTGATATCACTTATTAATTGTCAGTTTTAGTATCTGTGCTATTGTTGTTCTATTCATGGAGTTGTCTCCAATTCCAATTCATTCAAGGCTATCCTCCACTTTCTTTTCTGTCAGGTTCAGTGTATCTGGATTTATGTTGAAGTCTTTGAACTACTGGGACATGAGTTTTGTGCAAGGTGATAGATATAGATCTATTTGTATTCTTCTATATACCATCACCATTTGTTGAGGATGCTTTCTTTTTTCCATTGTACAATTTTATTCCTTTGTCGAAAATCAGTTGTCTATCGTTATGTGGATTTACATTGATTTGATTTCATTGATCTACCTGTCTGTTTTAATGCCAATACCAAGTAGTTTTTATTACTGTATCTCTGTAGCAGAGCTTGAAATCTGGGATGATGATACCTCTGGGAATTCTGTAGATTGCTTTTGGTAAGATGACCATTTTTACTGTTAATCCTGCTGACCCATCACCATGGGAGATCTTAACATGTACTGATACCTTATCCAATTTCTCTCTTCATAGATTTGAAATTCTGGTCACTTGCTTGGTTAGTGTTACACCAAAATATTTTATGCTATTTGTAACTATTGTGAAGGATGTTGTTTCCCTGATTTCTTTCTCAGACCATTTATCATTTATGTATGACTATAAGAGGGCTACTAATTCTTTGAGTTAATCTTGCATCCAGCCACTACACTACAGGTGTTTATCAGCTTGTAGGAGTTCTCTGATAGAATTTTTGGAGTCAATTATGTATATTATCATATCATCTGCAAACAGGAATACTTTGACTTCTTCCTTTACCATTTGCATCCCCTTGATGTCCTTTACTTGTCTTATTGCTCTATCTAAAACTTCAAAGCCTATATAGAATAGATCTGAAAAGTGTGGATAGCCTTTTCTCATTCCTGATTTTAGTGGAATTGCTTTGCATTTGTCTCTATTTAATTTGATGTTGGCTATTGGTTTGCTGTGTGTTGCTTTTATTATATTTATGTATGTCCCTAGCATCCCTTATCTCTCCAAGACTTTTATCATGAAGGGGTGTTGGATTTTGCTAAAGGCTTTTTCAGCATCTAATGCTGTGTTCATGTTGGTTTTTCTCATCCAGTTTGTTTATATGTTGTATTACACTGACATACTTTTGTATGTTGAACCATGCATCTCTAGAAGGAAGCCCAGTTTTACTAAGTGAGCACAAGAAGGGTGTGTGTGTGTGGTGGGGTGTTATTACCTGGTGTTTAGGATGCTGTCCTAGCCTCTGGGAGCAGAGCAGGCTTCTATCAGAAGTATGGGCCAGGACATGATGACAAAGAGAGGAGGGGCAGTTGGGGTTATGTTGGGCCCACAGATTACTAAGCAATAAGAGTCCTACTGCCCGTCTGTACGGGTGAGAGCATCAACTACCAACTGAGAGGACAGCCTGGAAGGAATGGAGCTGAGGGCTTTTGTTTGGGTTTGTGTGTAACGGGATTCCCGCCTGGGTCCCATCCTTGCTTTAGCTCCCAAATAACACACAAGACACTAGATTAATTATGAAGTTGTTGGCCATTTGCTATGATTTCTAATTGGCTGACTCTGACTTAATTATTAA
Source organism: Mesocricetus auratus (assembly GCF_017639785.1). NCBI lineage: Eukaryota > Metazoa > Chordata > Mammalia > Rodentia > Cricetidae > Mesocricetus > Mesocricetus auratus. Next base: position 351,189 of record NW_024429187.1, on the reverse strand, counting down.
CACATAGTTACTAATATATATTTTTATAAGGACTTATCTTTCCTAGGACACCATCCTGATGTGTCCTGTCCTCCCACAAACACATAGCAACTCTCCATCCTTAACTACATTTCCCAGAATCCTCCTTGACTTCTAGTCCCACCTATCTTGCTTCCCTATTGGCCAACAGTGCTTTATTCATTAACCAATAAGAGAGACATATTTACAGAATGGCATCTCCCATCATTTGTGTTTACAGATAATACTCACCATACCAAGTTTGTTTCTGTAACTGGGCATGTAGTCACAGCCACTATCTACAACACTAGATATAACCTAAGCAGTCCTGTTAAGGTGTAGCCCATCACTGACACTCATTGGCTCCAGCCTCTCCTGCAATGTGGTTGAATAACTTACCAGAACTGTGTGAAATCCCCTGGTAAGTAACAATGCCTCAGCCTTCCCCTTTCCTGTTGTATGGGACTCCTGGGGAAGTTTAATTTAATTTTGTTTCAGTGGTATGGTATCTGATGGAAAGGTCACCTGGTGTTTTTCTTCAGAATATCTCCTTTCCTGACAGGAAACATGGAAAACTAGGAAGGTTCTAAGTAAGCAACAACACTAGAAAGATTTCAATTAAAATATCCTGCTCTGGCTTGGGCCACATCCCGCGTCTCATTGTCCTCCAGGCCCCGCGTGCAGTTCCTCCACCACCATGCCGATGTTCACCGTGAACACCAACGTTCCCCGCGCCTCCGTGCCAGAGGGGCTTCTCTCCGAGCTCACCCAGCAGCTGGCGCAGGCCACCGGCAAGCCGGCCCAGTACATCGCAGTGCACGTGGTGCCGGACCAGCTCATGACTTTTAGCGGCTCTAGCGACCCCTGCGCCCTGTGCAGCCTGCACAGCATCAGCAAGATCGGCGGCTCGCAGAACCGCACCTACAGCAAGCTGCTGTGTGGCCTGCTGGCTGATCGCCTGCACATCAGCCCGGACCGGATCTACATCAACTATTACGACATGAGCGCGGCCAACGTGGGCTGGAACGGGTCCACCTTCGCTTGAGTGCTGGCCTCACTTACCTGCACCGCCGTTCTTGGAGCCTTGCTGCATGCCTCGTTCTGTTTTCGTCCACCCGTAGCGACGCCCACCTTCCGATCGGGAGAAATAAATGGTTTAGAGACCAAAAAAAAAAAAAAAAAAAATCCTAACCTTATTGATTACACTCACCCACACTGTTAGGTCATGGTTCTTAAAACATAAACAAAATTCCCTACCGTAAGGTCACACATGGCAATGTATAGAAATCATCACAGAGTGATACCCAGAAAGCCATGTGTATGACTGTAGGTGGGAACCAAAAGCATCCTGGGGGGTGGGGACTGCAACATGGCACTTAGAACTATTAGGTGCTTGAAAACCAGCTACAGAAGGTCAAATCAAGCATAAGACAGAAGCAGGGGTGAATATTATATCTTCATTTGGATTCTTCTGAGGTGTAGAATGGAAGCTAATCAACAAAGGGAGTGGGGTGGAGGTAGAACTCAGCATGATAAATGTTGACTCCAAGCAAGGTCTATTGTCACAGGCCTCTATCCCCACCTCAGAGGCTGGACCAAGAGAATCAGAGTTCAAGGGCTGCCTGAATTGCAAAGCAAGCACAAGGCTAGCCTGTGCAACTTAGTGAAGCCCTTCCTGAATATAAAAGGTAAAACAAAGTCTGGAAATACAGGTCTCTGGCAGTATATTCATCTAGTATGTACAAGGCCCTAGACTGAATCCCTAGCACTACACCTCTGGAAAAAAAGGAAGGGGCAAAGAAGAATGAGAGAGAAAGCCAGAAAGAGAGAGAGCCAGAGGCAGAGAGAGACTGAAAGAGAGAGAGACAGAGACAGAGAGAGACAGAAAGAGAATAAAAAGAAAGGAAATATTGGCTCCATATCATACCAATCTCTGAAACAGGTTCTTGGGAATTATGGAAAAAATAGATTGAATTGGCCATACTTCACATGAGATAATCTTATGGAAAATATTCTTTCACAGCAAACCTGTCTATGATCCAAATTCACTGCAAAAAAAAATTGCATTGCTTAACAGAAAGAAATTGCTGCATTGTCAGTTATGAGCCAATCACTCAGTACAATACTGCTCAACATAGAACTTGTTGTTGCCTGTTGTCTCTGCTAAGCTATGAGTTACTGCTTGAATGTATTGGCTTGCATTTTGCAAATCTTGAAAAATAGCAGTATGATTCATGATGATGAACACATTCAACTATACCTGTCAACCATTTTTGTTTTTTGGATAAAAATCTATTCTCTATCCACCTATGAGCCAGGTTATTCATCCCTGGCTACCTTATCTGGGTATAGTGTATTGTGACAGTTGGTCTTGGTTGTTAACTTGAACACACACCTGTGTTTGGGTGACCATTTCCAAAACAGTGTTTTGTAAGACAGTAACTAGGACAAAGGAATACACATTCAGTGTGTACATAAATACCACCAGGTGAATGAATGGAAAAACAAAAACAGAATGGATTAGCTATACCTATAAGCTTCTTCTTTGTGAACAAGTGCATCTATTGCTGCTGCTGCTCCTGATGGTGATGGTGGTGATGATGGTGATGGGGTGGTGATGATGGGGACGGTGATGGTAATGGTGGTCATGATGAACTCTAGTTTTATCCATCGTACCACTTGATTCAGCACCACTGACTCTAGGTAACTATTAGATAAAAATCTTCCAGTCCTTTTGTACAATACTGAGGCAGTTGAATTTACTGGGTTGGGTATTATCTAGTTCTCTGCCTTTACAGCATACAGAAACCCCACTCATGTTGAATTACCCAACAGATACTGGGTCAACCAACATTTACTGGGACTCTCTTCAAAGAGGATTCTAGGTTTGTCAAGTTGAGAATTGAAGTAAGCCATCACAACACCCTTTGGAATATGCACTCCGTTGCTTCTGCTTCTTTGTTTTTTGTTTTATTTTATTATTTAAATTAGTAACAAGCTTGTTTTGCATGTCAATCCCAGTTCCCTCTACCTCCCACTCACCCCTTTCCACCACCAACCCCCTAGCCCATCCCCATTATGCTCACCAGGGAAGGTGAGGCCTTCCATGGGGGATCTTAAAAGTCTGTCATGTCATTTGGAACAGGGCCTAGGCCCTCCCCCATGTGACTAGGCTGAGAGAGTATTCCTCTATGTGGAATGGACCCCAGTCCATACCTGTACTGGGGATAAATACTGATCCACTGCTAGAGGCCCCATAGATTGACCAGGCCTCCTAACTGACACCCACATTCAGGGGGTTTGGGTCAATCCTGAGATGGTTTCCCAGCTATCAGTCTGGGGTCATGAGCTCCCACTTGCTCAGGTCAGCTGTTTCTGTGGGTTTCTCCAGCCTGGTCTTGACCCCATCGCTCATCACTCCTCCCTCTCTGCAACTGGATTCCAGGAGTTTAGCTCAGTGTTTAGCTGTGAGTGTCTGCTTCTGCTTCCATCAGCTACTGGATGAAGGCTCATGTTTGTCTTTTTGTGACTGGGTTACCTCACTCAGGATGATTTCTTCAAGTCCCATCAATTTGCCTGCAAATTTCAAGATTCAATTGTTTTTCTCCCGACTAAGTAGTACTCCATTGTGTAAATATACCACATTTTTTATCCATTCTTCAGTTAAGGGGCATCTAGGTTGCTTCCAGGTTCTGTTTATTACAAATAATGCTGCTGTGAACATAGCTGAACAGACGTCCTTATTGTATGAATGTGCATCTTTTGGGTATATGCATAAGAGTGGAATTGCTGGATCTTGTGGTAGACTGATTCCCATTTTCCTGAGGAATCTCCATATTGACTTCCAAAGTGGGTGTACCTGTTGGAGCTCCCACCAGCAGTGGAGGAGTGTTCCTCTCTATCCACATCCTCTCCAGCATAAATTGTCTTCAGTGTTTTTGATTTTAGTCATTCTTACAGGAACAAGATGGTATCTCAGAGTTGTTTTGATTTGCATTTCCCTGATGGCTAAGGATGTTGAGCACTTTCTTAAGTGTCTTTCAGTCATTTTATATTACTCTATTGAGAATTCTCTATTTAGTTCTGTACCCCATTTTTACTTGGATTATTTGGTGTTTTGGTGACTAGCTTCTTAAGTACTTTGTATATTTTGGAAATCAACCCTCTGTCAGATGTGGGGTTGGTGAATATCTCTTCCCATTCTGTGGGCTGCCATTTTGTCTTGTTAACTGTGTCCTTTGCCTTACAGAAGCTTCTCAGTTTCAGGAGGTCCCATTTATTAGTTGTCAATCTCAGTGTCTGAGCTACTGGTATTATGTTCAGGAAGCGGTTCCTGTACCAATTCATCCCAGAACTCCTCAAATTGCTCCACATAGTAGAAACAGGAGGGTCATTGCCAAACTCTTTTTACAAGACATCAATTACATTGGTACCCAAGCTATGCAATGATACAACTAAGAAAGAGAACTACAGACCAATATTGCTCATGAACATCAATGCAAAAATACTCAATAAAATACTGGCAAAAAACTGAATCCAAGAACACACAGAGAAATTGTCCACCATGATCAAGTAGCTTCATCCCAGGGATGCAGGGATGTTTCAACATACGAAAATCAATCAATGTAATCCACCATGTAAACAAACTGCAAAAGAAAACCACATGATCATCTCATTAGATGCTGAAAACTCTTTTGACAAAATTCAACACCCCTTCATGATAAAGGTCTTGGAGAGATCCAGGATAATAGGAACATGCCTAAACAAAATAAAAGGAATATACAGTAAACCAACAGCCAACTTCAAACTAAATGGAGAGAAACTCAGTGTGATTCCTATACAATTAGGATCAAGACAAGGCTGTCCACCCCCTCCATACTTCTTCAATATTGTACTTGAAGTTCTGGTAATAAGAACTTAGAGCAATAAGAGAATAAAAGGAGATCAAGGGGATACAAATTGGAAAGGAAGAAGTCAAACTTACACTATTTGCAGACAATATGATAGTTTACATAGGTAACCTGAAAAACTCTACCAGAGAACTCCTGCAGCTGATAAACACCTTTAGCAAAGTGGCAGGACATAAGATTAACTAAAAAAAATCAGTAGCCCTACAATATATACAGACAATAAATTGGCTGAGGAAGAAATCAGATAAACATAACCCTTTACAATAGCCACAAACAACAAAAAGTATCTTGGGGTAACACTAACCAAACAAATGAAAGACCTGTATTGCAAGGACTTTGAGTCTTTAAAGAAAGAAATTAAAGAAGATACCAAAAAGTGGAATGATCTCCTATGCTCTTGGATAGGTAGGATCAACATAATAAAATGGCAATCATGTCAAAAGCAATCTACAGATTCAATGCAATCCTCTTCAAAATACCCACATAATTCTTCACAGACCTTAAAAGAATAATATTCAACTTTATATGGAAACAAATGACCCAGGATAGACAAAACAACCCTGTACAATAAAGGAACTTCCAGAGGCATCACCATCCCTGACTTCAAGCTCTATTATAGAGATATTGTCCTGAAAACAGCTTGGTATTGGCACAAAACTAGATAGGTAGACCAATGGAATTGAATTTAAAACCCTGATACTAACCCACACACCTACGAACATCTGATTTTTGACAAAGAAGCTAAAATTATACAATGAAAAAAGAAAGCATCTTCATCAAATGGTGCTGGCACAACTGGATGCTGGCATGTAGAAGACTGCAGACAGATCCATGTCTATTGCCATGCACAAAACTTAAGTCCAAATGGATCAAAGACCTCAATATAAATCCAGCCACACTGAACTTCTTAGAAGAAATATTGGGAGGTCCCCTTGCTTTTGTTTCTTTAGAGGACCTTGTCTGATGCAAGTTCCTAGTGCTACAGGCACCTTTGTTTCTGAAATAAATATATACTCCTCTTCTGGCCTGAAGCATACAACAGAGAAAGAAGAATCATTTTATTGCTGGGCATTTCCTCAACAGCTAAACAAACCAAAGTGAGAAAATCAGGAACCTACTATTAACTTAGTCTTTGAAATATATATGTAATACATATAGAATTACTTAGAATTAATAACTACACAGGGAGATGGATGAAACTGGGGTAACACTCAGAAAGACAAGTCTCAAATGTTCATCTCTGAAATCTACAGGGAAATTAAATACTGCCGACAGGAAGGGGTCTGTCAGCGGAGCATAGGGGGCTTGATGGCAGTGTGTAAGGGGGTTTGTCAATCTCCAGTGGCCCCATGAGACATTGTTCCACACAGATGGCTGTAACAGCCTGAGTGGGTCTCAATTTGGGTGGACTTTAACTCGGGTGAAGCTGGTGGTCTTGATTCTACTGCAGAGAAAAATAATTCAGGATAAGTCAATACCAAGCAAAGTTGGAATTAATTTTTTTAAAATATGAATTTAAGGCCAACCTGGTCTACAGAGAAAGTTCCAAGACAACTTCCAAAGCAATACAGAGAAACCTTGTCTTGAAAAACCAAATATATATATGAATTTAAACATGGGTGTTGGGGTGAAGGTAGGGTTTAATTACAGCAGTGATACAATCCCTGTGGTAGGCATGGGCTGACAAAAGAGGTATGTTGTTTCTACAACACTTAACATGACTTTTTTTTTAAAAAAGGTTGACCTATGTATTTATATTTTAAGTGTATGTGTGTTTTGCCTTCATGTATCTCTGCACCAGGTGCATGAAGTTAGAGGAGGCCAGGAGAGGTCATGAGATCTGCTGGAACTGGAGCTACAGATAGTAAATGCTGGGAACTGAACCTGGGTCTTCTGCAAGAGCATCCAGCACTCTTAATCTCCTAGCCATCTCTCTCCATCTTACATAATTTTGGAGCTTACATTGCTCAAAGGATTTAAATGGTTTTATCTCAGGAAATTTCTTCAGTACATATGATCGTAAGGTGTTTTCTGAGGTACATTGTGTCAGTTGTACACACTGAGAAGTTCACCAGGAAGTTCTCTGTCTATTTTTAACTATAAATATGCCTAATCTTTTAACTGTTTATGCATAAAAGAGAAGTTTAAATCCCAAAGTGACATATGCTTTCCTTCAAATGTGGTTCATATCATTTTGACTTGCTTATTTGAAATGTACCTATTGAAAAAACACTGTTCCCTGTATGGATGTAATCTTCACAGCAAGTTTCTATAGTTGTGCTGAAATTTTTGACTCTCAGACAGACAGAGAGATTTCAGAGTCCTCGGTGAGGCGTCTATCCCTTGCTGTGTCCCCTTACTCTCTCCTGTCTTTCTTTCTTTTTTTTTTTAACGAGACAGGGTTTCTCTGTATTGTTTTTGAGGATGTCGGTCCAGCCCAGCCTCGAACTCACAGAGATCCGCCTGCCTCTGCCTCCCGAGTGCTGGGATTAAAGGCATGTGCCACCACTGCCCGGCTCTCTCCTGTCTTTCTATCTTGACTCACAGTAGAGGGAAGGGGAAAGCACCATTATCTTCATGCAAGACAATGTCACATCATCCTGCAATATGCTAATAAACACAAATAAACTCAATGTCCTATTTTTTTAAAGAGCAAATTTTGGACTTCTGCCAGATGCTTGCATACAAAATTAACTCAAACTATAGTACTTACATGCAGGATTTTAAATTTTAGTGCTTTTAGAAGGAAACAGTCTTAGACAGATAATAAAAAGAAACCCTAGACACCATCAACACTATATGCTACTGTATCTGAAACTATGCCATCGAGAAAGTGCAAATGTAAGCCGTGAAGTGGAAGAAACTATCTGAAAACCGTGTATCTGGTAAGAAATTTATGTGTAGAATATATGAATGTCTTGTACACTTGAAAATGTAAAAGCTAACCGATTTTTAACGTACATACAGGTGTGCACAAAGGTCAAAGAGGTAATGGGCCCCCTGTAACTGGAGTTAACAGGGAGATGTGACTCATACCATGTGGGTGCTGGGAACTGAACTCAAGTTGTCTGAAAGAAAAAGTGCTCTTAAGCTTTGAACCACTCCAGACAAGGGTGTGTCACAATTTAAATAGAGAGACAACCAGCCATGACGGCTTATGCCTGTGAACCCAGCATTCAGGTGTCAAGAGGCAGGATCTTCACAACTTTGAAACATAGTGAGTTTCCAGGCCAGCCCATGGCTACTGTTTAAATATTTCTTTTCTATCTAGAATTGCAGAATAGTTTCCTTCCTTAAACAGCTGGCCTCCATAGCCTTTCATAGACTCCTTGTAACTTCCTTCACTGTTGCACATTGGAACCTCAAACGCTGTTCCGCTGTCTTTCTTCAAGTGCCTGACATATACTAGGGTCAGCACTGAACTAAAATCTCTCCTTAATTCCTTGAAATTGTTGTGGGTTGAGGCGATGTATTCCTTGCTAAAACTTGCAAGACTTTAATAATAATATCTTTAGATAGCAAATGGTTTTCAACAGCTAGCAGTTGCTACATTTGATTCTTAAAATAAGAAGGAGACGGCATCTTATTTTAACATCACTCATTCTGTTCAGTAAAGGAAGACATTAAATACAGCTCTAAATATTTGCAAGCATCTGCTTTGTTCTTGGGCCCATTAACACAACAGTGTGTAAAAATAGATGTAGGCTCTGACATCTAAATCCTGTCCTCCACTAAAGGTCCAATACTAATATTTTCAAACTAATGTGCAATCCAGTTCCCTTCTTGTGTGCATACAGCTGTTTCCAGTATTGATCATTTTACCTTCATAAAACCTTCTCATATCTCCAGACAAGCAATACCAAAAATCTTTTTAGCATTGTAAAGATTGTATAAATCCAAATTGAGATTAACTTCTGTAGGACCCAAATTTACTCATCCTGAATACTTTAGGATCATGATCTTTTTTATGAATAATAAGTCATATGTAAATGGCCTAAAGTTGATGCAGTGTCAGTTTTAAGTAGTGATTCATCTGCTCTACATACTCCTTTAAAGACTAAAGGAGTCAATCATAAATACCAATACCTCTAACATTCACAGGCAGGTTATGAGATGCAGGTGCACTCATCCAAGTGGACAGGTAGGTTATGAGACACAAGTGTACCCATCCAAGTGGACAGGCATATTTTGATTTTGTTGCTGAGATAAAAAGCAGACCATGAAGTGTGGAGTTCTCAATGTGATTTCCAAGTTCCTGTTAACTGTGACACTGATTGGCTGGAGTCTAGTCATGCTATCTCAGGACAGTAGGTTTTTATTCCATGAGCAGAGAGACTTTGTAGCTTGTCGTTTCCTTGCTTTCCTTTATGCTCAATCTTAAAACAAATATTGCTGGAGGTTTATCCAGAAAATACTTGAAATTTCAGAGAAAGTAGATTCAGACGTAAATATCACTATTAGGTTTTCAGCACTTGCTGTCTTGTTCATCCAGTACATCCATTCCCAGAGTCTGCCTTGCCCCTGCTCTGCCTAATTCATAGGCTCCTCTAACCTGTGGATTACCACAGAAAATCATTAAAGACCATGATTGACATCCTAACTATGTAACACATGTTTAGTGATACCAGCATGGCTGCAATAACTGTGCTGATATTTAATTTACTCTTACGTCTTTGTCTTCCCATTTTATATTGTCATGCACTACATCTTTAAATATTGGAGGTTCATTCTTAATTTTCTAAATTAATCTTTAAGCTAACATATTAGTAGGACTTTTGATGGCATCTCCATGCATTTTTCTTATACATTTGTGATGTTAAATTTATTCTCACTCACTTCTCACTCCCATTGCCTCTACATGTAATCTCCTCAATTCTCTTTCGTTTCCCCTTTTTCCTCCATGAGATAACCTCTTCTGCTTCCTTGTCACATGTATTCCATGATGCTTCTGTTAAACTTGAGAATCTCAAAAAGAAAACACTAAATCCACAATTATCAAATTAAAGCAAACTGTATTTTGGGGTACACCCAGGATTGGTCATCCAGCTGGCTCACTGTAAGTCAGGACTTGAGAGAGCAGCCATCTTGGCCTCTTGAGATCCTTTTCATAGAAGAGATGAGGTGCTCATAGAGGCAAGAGAATTGACTTTTATGCATTATTAGAAAAACACAATAAAGAGAAGGAACAAGAGTAAGGATATACATCATATGAATGGGGTCACAAGTTTAGTGTAGGTTGACAAACATGTTTTGCAGCTTACATCAGATCTAAGAAACAGAAACTTATGAACTTTATTCTTAACAAAAACCTGAACATGCAAGGTGTATTGTTCCTGTTTTGGTCTCTCAATTCCTCTTTCCAGGATATTAACATTGCTATCTCATTGTTTACCATTTCTGCTTAGTTTGTTGTTTGTTAGACAAGTTCTCTTTACACAATCCATGCTTTCCAGAAACTGACTGTGTAGACCAAGATGGCCTCAAACTCACAAAGATCCCATGTTGGCCTCCTGAGCACTAGAATTAAGGGGGTGTGTGCACCCCATGCCTATATCCACTATCTTCTTATATTTTTTCTATTTTTACATGCTCATTAGCATGTATCTCCAATGTTAGTTTATATATTTAATTGGGTTATATATTTAAAGGAAAGAGGTTGCTATGTATGTCAGTAAATTATATATTTAAAAAAAGAGAGGTTGGGGATCTCCTGGACTAGGAACTGCAGTAAGGTCAACTCGCCTCCCCAGAGGATCAAATGACCAGGAGCCTGCTGAGAGAGCCTGCCTACACCTGTCCCCACTCAAGGCAGAGGGCAGAGGGCAGAACTCCCAACCACCAAGAGAGGGAGTGCCTCAGACTCATCTGCACCCACTGTGAAACCTGTCAGTGAATTGGACATGCTTGCACCCACCAGAAGAGAACCTTGGACCAGTACTCACCAGGAAAGGAAGAGACCCCACCTGTAACCACTGAAAGAAGGGATGGGAAGACAACAATACAAGAACAAATTCAACAACAGAAAAACAAATATGATGCCACCAGAGTCTAGGAACTCTACACCAGCAAGATCTGAACATCCCAATACAGATGAAACAAAGAGGATGACCTTAAAAACAACTTCATGAAGATGATAGAGACCATAAAAGAAGAAATGGGAAAATCTTTTAAAGAAATGGAAGAAAAGACAAACCAAAAATTACAAGAAACAACTCAAACACTGCAAGGTTTGAAAGTTGAAATAGACACAATAAAAACACACACATACACACAGTCTGAAGGAATGCTGGAATTAGAAAAGGTGAGTAAACAATCTGGAACTACAGATGCAAGCATAACCAACAGAATACAGGAGTTAGAAGAGAGAATCTCAGGCATTGAAATAGATTCATTGACCAAAGAAAATCTAAAGTCCAACAAATCACTAACACAAAATATCCAGGAAATATGGGACACCATGAAAAGGCCAAATCTAAGAATAATAGGTATAGAAGATGGAGTAGAAACCCAGCTCAAAGGTGTAGAAAACATATTCAACAAGATCATAGAAGAAAACTTTCCCAACCTAAAGAAAGGCATGTCAAAGAAAGTACAAAAAGCCTATGGAACACCAAATAGAGTAGACCACAAAAGGAAGTCCCCTCATCACCTAATAGTAAAGACCCCAAACATACAGAATAAAGAAAGAATATTAAGAGCAGCAAAGGAAAAAGGCCTAGTAACACACACAGGCAAACCTATCAGAATCACACCTGACTTCTCCATGGAAACTCTGAAACTCAGAAGGTCCTGGATAGATATTCTAACAGCACTAAGAGACCATGGATGCCAGCCCAGACTACTATACCCAGCAAAGCTTTGGATCACAATAGATGGACAAAACAAGATATTCCACAATAAAACCAGATTTAAACAATACATATTCACAAATCCGGCCCTACAGAAAGTACTGGGAGGGAAACTTCAATCTGAGGAAGGTAACTACACTCACAAAAATATAGGCAATAGATAACCCAACTTTACCAAAAGACAAAAGAAAAAGGTGGGTAAATCCACAAGCAATAGCACCACTTACAACAAATCAAAAGCAAACAAGAATTAACACTCAGTGTTCCTTAATCTCCCTCAATATTAATGGTCTTAATTTGTCTATAAAAAGACATGGGCCAACAGAATGGATATGAAGACAGAATCCATCCTTCTGCATACATGAAACACACCTCAACTTCAAAGACAGACATTACCTCAGAGTAAAGGTTTGGGATAAGATTTTCCAATCAAATGGATCCAAGAACCAAGCTGGTGTAGCTATCCTAGTATAGAACAAATTAGACTTGAAACCAAAATCAATCAAAAGAGATGAAAAAGGTCATTTCATGTTCATCACAGGAAAAATCCATCAGGATGAAGTCTCATTTCTGAGCATCTATGTCCCAAAGACAAGGGTTCCCACATTCATAAAGAAACATTACTAAAACTCAAATCACACATAAGACCTCACATAGTTATAGTAGGAGACTTCAACACCCCACTCTCACCACTAGACAGGACCACCAGACAGAAACTTAAAAAAGAAACAAAAGAACTGACAGAAGTTATGACACAATTGTGTTTAACAGACATCTACAGAACAGTCTACCCAAACACAAAAGAATATACATTCTTCTCAGCACCACAGGGGACCTTCTCTAAAATCGATCATATACTTGGCAACATAACAAACCTCAACAGGTACAAAAAAAATTTGAAGATCCCCCTGTATCTTATCAGACCACCATGCTTTAAAGTTAGAATCCAACAACAATACAAACTGCAGAAACCTTACAAACTCATGGCTATTGAATGACACACAATTGCACCATTCCTGGCTCAAGGAAGAATTAAAGAAAAATTGAAGACTTCCTAATATTCAATGAAAATAAAGACACAACATCCTCAAACTTATGGAACACATTGAAAGCAGTATTAAGAGGAAAGTTCATAACACTAAGTATACATATGAAGAAACTGGAGAATAGTCACACTATAAAAATTAATAGAACAACTGAAAGCTCTAGAACACAAAGAAGCAAACTCACCCAAGAGAAGTAGATGCAAGGAAATAATCAAAATGAGGGCTGAAATTAATAAAGTCAAAACAAAGAAAGCAATATAAAGAATCATTGTAGCAAAGAGTTGGTTCTTTGATAAAATCAACAAGATGGACAAATCTCTACCCAAACTAACTAAAAGGCAGAGAGAGAACATGCAAACCAACAAAATCAAGAATAAAAGGGGGACATAACTAAGGACAGTGAGGAAATGCAGAGAATCTTCAGGTCATACTTGAAAACCTGTACTCCACAAAATTTGAAAATGTAAAGGAAATGGACAATTTTCTGGATAGCGATCACTTACCAAAATTAAATCAAGAGTAGATAAGCAATCTAAACAGACTTATAACCCCTAATGAAATAAAAGCAGTCATCAAAACTCTCCCAAGCAAAAAAAGCCCAGGCCCAGATGGCTTCAGTGCAGAATTCTACCAGAAATTTAAAGAAGAGCTAATTCCAATACTTCTCAGGGTGTTCCACAGAATAGAAGGAGGAGTTTTATTGCCAAACTCTTTTTACAAGGCTACAATTACCTTGGTACTCAAGCCACCCAAAGACACAACTAAGAAAGAGAACTACAAACCAATCTCCTTCATGAACATCAATGCAAAAATACTCAATAAAATATTAGCAAATCGAATCCAAGAATACATTAGAAAAATCATCTACCATGACCAAGGAGGCTGCATTCCAGGGATGCAGGGATGGTTCAACATACAAAACTCTATCAATGTAATTCACCATATAAACAAACTGTAAAACCAAAACCACATGATCATCTCACTTGATGCAGAAAAAGCCTTTGAAAAAAATTCAACACCCCTTCATGATAAAGTTCCTGGAGAGATCAGGGATAACAGGAACATACCTGAACATAATAAAAGCAATATGCAGTAAACCAATAGCTAATATCAAACTAAATGGAGAGAAACTCAACCCAATCCCTCTAAAATAAGGAACAAGACAAGGCTGTCCACTCTCTACATATCTCTTCAATATTGTACTTGAAGTTGTAGCTAAAGCAATAAGACAAAAAAAGGAGATCAAGGGGATACAAATTGTAAAGGAAGAAGCCAAACTTTCACTGTTTGCAGGTGATATGATCGTTTACATAAGTGACCCAAAAAACTCTACACAGAAACTCCTACAGCAAAGTGGCAGGATACAAGGTTAACTCAAAAAAAAAATCAGTAGCCCTATTATATACAAACAATGAATGGGCTGAGAAATATCACCCTCTACAACATCCCCAAACAACATAAAATACTTGGGGATAATATTAACCAAACAAGTGAAAGGCCTGTGTCGCAAGAACTTTGAGTCTTTAAAGAAAGAAATTAAAGACGATACCAGAAAATGGAAAGATCTCCCATGCTCTTGGATTGGTATGATCAACATAGTAAAAATGGCAATCTTGCCAAAAGTAATCTACAGATTCAACGCAATCCCCATCAAATACTGGCACAATTCTTCACAGACCTTGAAAGAACAATTTATATGGAGAAACAAAAGACCCAAGATAGATAAAACAACCCTGTACAATAAAGAACTTCTGGAGGCATCACCATCCCCAACTTCATGTGCTATTATAGAGTTATAGTCCTGAAAACAGCTCAGTACTAGCACAAAGCTACACAGGTAGACCAATGAAATCGAATTGAAAACCCTGATATTAACCTACACATGTATGAACACTTGTTTTTTTACAAAGAAGCCAAAATTATACATTGGAGAAAAGACAGCATCTTCAACAAATGGTTCTGGCATAACTGGATATGGGCATGTAGAAGACTACAGATAGATCCATGTCTATCACCTTGCACAAAACTTAAGCCCAAATGGATGAAAGACCTCAACATAAATCCAGCCACAATGAAACTCTTAGAAGAGAAAATGGGAGGTACCCTTGAAGGAATTGGTACAGGAGACTGCTTCCTGAACATAACACCAGTAGCACAGACACTGAGATTGACAATTAATAAATGAGACCTCCTGAAAGTAAGAAGCTTCTGTAAGGCAAAGGGCACAGTCAACAAGACAAAAAGGCATCCCACAGAACTAACCCCACCTGTGACAGAGGGCTAATCTCCAAAATTTACGAAGAACTCAAGAAACGAGGCTCCAAAATATCAAATAATCCCATTAAAAAGAGTGGTACAGAACTAAATAGAGAATTCTCAGTAGAAGAGTTTAAAATGGCTGAGAGACACTTGAGAAAGTGCTCAACACACTTAGCCATCAGGGAAATGCAAATCAAAACAACTCTGAGATACCATCTTACTTGGCTAAAATCAAAATCACCAATGATAGCTTATGCTGGAGAGGATGTGGAGAGAAGAGAACACTCCTCCACTGCTGGTGGGAGTACCAACTTGCACAGCCACTTTGGAAATCAGTATGGTGATTTCTCAGGAAAATAGGATCCAGCAATTCCACTCTTAGGCATATACCCATAAGATGCACATTCATATAAGGACATCTGTTCCACTATGTTCATAGCAGCATTTTTTTAATAGCCAGGGCCTGGAGGCAACCTAGATGCCCTTCAATTGAAGGGGATAGAGAGAATGTGGTACATTCACACAATGGAGTACTACTCAGTGAGGCAAAAAAAAAAAAAACAACAACAACAACAGCAACAATGGAATCTTGAAATTCACAAGAAATGGGTGGCACTAGAAGAAACCATCCTGAGTGAAATAACCTAGCCACAAAAAGAGAAACATGGTATGTACTCATTCATATATGGATTATAGCCATGAAACAGAGGAGTGCCAGCCTACAATCCCACAGCCAGAGAGTCTGGGAAACAGGCAGGACCCTAAAAGAAATATGCCTGGTAACTCAAAGAAGGGGAAAGGGACAGAATCTTCTGAGGGCATTGGGAGCACGGGGGAGGGGAGGAGGGGACAGGAAGTGAGAAAGCTGGGAGAAAGGGAGGGGGTGAAGAGGAGGAGGGGGAGACGAAGACATGGGGGAGTAGGAAAGTTGAGCCGGGGGAAGAATAGAGGAGAGCAGGATGAGAGATACCATAATAGAAGGAGCCATTATAGGTTTGAAGAGAGATCTGGCACTAGTGAGATGTCCAGAGACCTACAAGGGTGATACTAACTGGCAATCTAACCAATAGTGGAGAGGATACCTTAAATGCACTTCCCTGATAATGTGATTGACAACTTCCTTGTGTATCATCCTAAAGCCTTCATCCAGTGGCTGAAGGAAGCAGAGGCAGATACCCACAGCTAAACAGTGAAGTGAACTCCTGGAAACCAGTTGCAGAGAGAGAGGAGTGATGAGCAAAGGGGTCAAGACTGGGCTGGTGAAACCCACAGAAACTGCTGGCCTGAACAAGAGGGAGCTCATGGACCCCAGACTGATAGCTGAGAGGCCAGCATGGGACTTATTCAGACCCCTGAATGTGGGTGTCAGTGAGGAGGCCTTGGCATTCTTTGGGGGCCTCAGGCAATAGATCAGCATTTATTCTTGTCATCCAGAAGGACTTTGGGAGCCCATTCCCTGTGGAGGGATGTTGTCTCTGCCTGGACACATGGGGGAGGGCCTCGGCTCTGCCCCAGATGAAATGACAGACTTTTGAGAGCCCCCATGAAGGGCCTTACCCTCCCTGGAGAGAGGAGTGGGGACTGGGTTGAGGGGTTGGGGGAGGGCTGAAAGTGGGTGGGAGAGGAGGGGGAGGGAGAGGGACCTGGGATTGACAAGTGAAGCATGCTTGTTTCTAATTTAAATTTTTTTTAAAAATGCTGTGAAATAGATAGATAGATAGATGATAGATAGATGATATATAGATAGATAGATGATAGATAAAATAAAATAAGAGAGGTTGCTAATGATGTCAAAATACGGTAACTCCAAGAGTTTTTTTTTTTTCTCTCACTTGCATATACTACTAAGCTTTTGACCATTCTTTGAGCTACAGGTTCACATCATAATCTGTGTCTTGTCCATCGATGGCAAAATTTCCTTTAGTGCTACTCAGAGAGCAGTTCTACCGGTAGTAGGTGTCTTCCTATGTTGATTATCTGTAAATGACTTTATTTTCTTCGTTTTTAAAGGATGCTTTGGCCAAGCATATCATTCTTAGTTGACATGACTACAAAGCCATAGTGTGGGAGGATCCTGGAAGATTTATGTGTTAACGCATGTTTGTCAGCCTGTGCCTCGGTTGGAAGTTCACAGGCTCCAGAGTGACAACTGGGGAACCTGCATGAAACCGAACCAGGCCCCCTGAACGTGGGTGTCAGTTGGGGGGCCTGGGCAGTCTACGGGGCCTCTGTCAGTAGAACCAGTCTTTATTCCTATTGCATGAATGGGTTTTCGGAGTATTCTCTATGGAAGGAAACTCTCTCAGCCTAGATACACAGGTGAGGTCCTATGTCCTGCCCCAAATGATGTGACAGACTTTGTTGATCCCCTATGGGAGGCCTCAACCTCTGAGGAGTGGGAGGGGGTGGGATGGAAGGATGGGAGGACAAGAGGGAGAGGGAACTGGGATTTGTATGTAAAATAAGATCGTTTTAATTTAAAATAAAAAATAATTTTAACAAAGAAATGAGAGAAGTTGGTTCTTTGGGAGGACAACCTTGAAGAGGTTATGAAAACCTTGTAATGGAGCCCCACCCCTTCACTCTGGTTTTGAGCTGCCTTGAAGTGAACAGGAGCCCTCCACCATGCACTCTTGTCATGATGCACCAGCCCCAAAGCAACAGGACTAAGGTATCAGGAGAAACTTTTTCTCCTAAGTAGATTCTTGCGGGCATTTTGTCCCAGCAATGCAAAGTTGCCTCTCAGTCATGGTAGCACCAATCCCCAGTGCCAGCAACTGGGAATCTCAGGCAGGAGCAATGCTGTAAATCTGATGTGAGTAAGCTACAGTGTGAAACCTTGTCTCAAGCAAGCACAACTGCAACAGTTCTGCTTTGTCCTTCTCCCCTAAATATGTCCTCCCACTGTCTCTGGTATCTGCAATTTCTCACCAGAAATTAGATTTTCTTAATCTTATTAAGGATCAAACTAGCACAGTCCCTGTACCTCTTTGCTCTGAGTTTCTGTTTGGTTTCTTTTTATATTCCAAACTCCTTGGTGACACCCTCATTTTGTTCAGACATTATTTTCTCCAACTCTCTTCCATTCTTCGTCTAGTTTTCTTAAATGCATTGTAAATATTTAAGATGACTGATTCAGTATCCTTAAGTAATAATTATAATATCTGAGTTTCATGGGGGGTTATTTCTAGAGAATAGTTTGGTTTGCAAATGGGCCAAAACATTTTGCAATGCTTTGCTGAGAACCAGATGTTACAAAGATTGTATTAGGGTTATTCTGATACATTTGCTCTCTAGGGACTGTGTTAAATCTTGCTTTTGAAGGGTGTAACTATCTGTAACTTTCCAAACTATTTTTTGTAGAGTATACTTAGTCCACTTTTACACAGCCATCAAAATTTCTTGTCTGTTGTCTCTACAATTAGCCAACTATCGGACAAAGATTTCAGGGAATGCTTCCTTCTAGAGTGGAGGGGGAAAAAGCAATGCAATTCCCATAAGCTCCTAATTCACTTCAACCTGATATTTGAATAAGTAGACTCCAGGAGGTACACCAGAAACGCAAAGTCATTCCTGCTCATGGCATGATTGGATGTGGGAAAATAGACTGAAATGTAATCAAAATTTACCGAAATCTGTTCATTGAAGTATTTGTTTGATGTCACAAGTGTTCAGTTAAGACTTATGGCACAAGTTAGACTCAAAAGGTCCAAAGTACAGGCGATCTTCATCTCAGGATGATTTAACTTATGACTTTGGACTTTATGGAAGAGCAAAAGTGATAGACTTCAATCAAAACTACACTTTGAAGTTGAATTTTTATCTTGGTGGGCTAGTTTGTGAGACACTAGCTTTCTTATGACATTGGCATTGCAGTCACACCTCCCCATTAGCCACATGGTCAGCAAGTGACACTCTACTGTATAGACTAGAGCATGGCTAAGCTATGAGGCGCGGTGGAGACTCAGCATTCTGATCCAATAATCAGATGATTGGCACTGGACTTAGTAGTAGATCATGAGACATAAATCATTGTTAAAGGACAGATTCCTGAAGCTTCCTACTCCAGCATCATTCCTGCTTGCCTTTGTTTGAAATATCACTGACTTCCACACAATGCTAATGTATTCTTAATGACTCCTAAGTATTAAATGCATTGTCCTCGATATGATAGTGAAAATCCCCGCAGACAGAAAGTAGCAAAAGGCAAAGCTTCAATCCAAAGCGACACCAGTTGTGTAGCATGAACTCAGGAATAAGTCAACGATGTAGATTTTGGGCCTGCATTTAATCTTCTTCATCTGCTAAACCATTTGTGTTTGGCAACAGTATACACAGTAGAGTATCAGCTGCTGATCACAAGTCTTGCACAGAGCTGTATCTCATTGCCACAGTCCTGGGTCATGAGATACCCTATCTCTGTCGCTAGCCTAGCATATCTAAATTCTGCTTTCATATCCTGCCTTCTTGGATTCAGCTGTGTTGCATTTCCTTAAATATCAGAAACAAGAAAAGCAGCAATTGAAATATATTTTTAGATGCTCTGGGTGGTCAATCAAGCAAGGCACATGTTATAACGCCCTCTGAGAGAAATGCTTTGGTGTGTATGGAAAGTCGTACAAATATAGGATCTTTTGTACACTGAGCATTCATGTACTGAGAGTTAGCTATTTTGAAGGCAGTAATATTCTACTGCCCAGGACTTTCTGACATCATATTTCTCTTATAACCAGGCAAAAATGTCTGTTTAAATGAAATCCAGAATGAGAATAGTCTCTCCAGGTAGTTGTCACTGAGCTGCTAGGAGATGACTGTTGAGCTTCTATGACAAACCACCATCTCTGTCAACTCACTCTTGGCAGCAAAGCATGTGTCCTGTGACAAATAGGGCAGTAACTCACAGCATCGTTTACTAAGGGTCACCACTGCTTCCCTTGGATTTGGCTTCTATGAGATGGGAAACAGTGCCAGGTTTTAGCACATAACTGAGATAATTTAAATATCATAGCATGTGACACCCAGAAAACATTCTAAGGCCTTCAACACAAGACAAATTATGACTATCACAGGAGGGAGTGTCATCCCTGGGACTAGTCAACCAAGGACTGTCCTATTTGTCCTAAGAATGGCTGTGGCAGCTTTTCTGCAGCCTCCACTTGCTTGGTAGTTCTTCTCCAGTCTTGCCTGTCAGCTTATGCATGTCTTCATTTAACCGTGTGATGTTCTTGGAGCTATCAGATAGTCAGATCTAGTTATTTAATGTTAGACTATGTCTTTTATTTGATTATTTGAAAGCATTTACATTCTGGGTTATAATTGCAAAGTCTTTACTATATTGTTATGGCTTTGTTGTTTCTTGTTCTCATTGGTTGGCTTATTGGCAATTCCTTTCTTTCTTGCCTGGATGTGTTAGTTGTTTGCTGGTAACGGAGTTAACTATGATTTATTCCTTCTCAGTTCTCCTCTATTCTTCAGTTGCTTTCAAGATACATCATTTTTTTCCTGTGCTCTTCCTTCTTGCTCTCAGTAGAGTATTCCTTTAAGAATTCTCTGTGGTAGTGACTTTGCTGTCATAGACAAAATCAACTTCTGTTCGTCCTGAATTAGTCTTATTTCTAATCTATTTCAATAATAATGTTTGAAGTATATCAATCTTGATCGACAGTAATTTATTTTTGAAGCTTTGAAATATATCATCCGTGCTTCCCTGGCTTTTATGGTTGCTGACAAGAGCTCTAATGTCATTTCTGTATTTCTGTCTTTGTGTGTTAGTTGGTGCTTTCTCCTTATGTCTTTTAAAATTGTCCTTTTGAAAGTATTTTTGAGATCTAAACTATGATATGTTATGGAGAAGTTTCTTTGGTCATGCCTTTTGGAATTCTAAATATTTTTATGTTTGGATGCTTCTTCCTTTATGTTTGGGAAATTACCATTGAGTAGCTTGCCTAAGCCATTTGAGTTCATCTTTTATTTCTCTACCTCAGGGAATCTTAAATTTGGTCCTTGACAAGATACCAGACTGCATTGATATTTTGGTTATGCTCATTGACTGTTTTCTTTATATGAGTTTGTTTTCTTCCCCCCACCCTTTTTAAAATTTAAATTAGAAGCAAGCTTGTTTTACATGTTAATCCCAGTTCCCTCTCCTTCCCCTCCATCCCTGTCCCCCACAGGCACCCTATCCCATCCTCTTTCTGCTCCCCAGGGAGGTTGAGGCCTTCCCTGGGAGAATCTTCAAAGTCTGTTATATCATTTGGAGCAGGGCCTAGACCCTCTCCCTTATGTCTAGGCTGAGAGAGTATCCATCTATGTGGAGTAAGCTCCCAAAATCTATTCATGTACTGGAGATACATACTGATCCAATACCAGAGGCCCCATAGAATCTTCTGATCATAAACCAAAT
The DNA here is from genome assembly GCF_017639785.1 of Mesocricetus auratus. Classification (NCBI taxonomy): domain Eukaryota; kingdom Metazoa; phylum Chordata; class Mammalia; order Rodentia; family Cricetidae; genus Mesocricetus; species Mesocricetus auratus. The sequence goes on along the minus strand of NW_024429187.1, from coordinate 329,726 downwards.
CAGCTGCCAAATGGTTACTTGAATTGGTCAGCTGCTTCACTATATGATGTTGTGCCTTTCCGCTGAACTTTCTCACACACTTTCATTGAAAAATGTCTCAAGCCTTTCCCATTTTTAATCTTTTTCTTATTTAAATTAGAAACAAGCTTACTTCACATGTCAATCCCAGCTTCCTCTCCATCCCCCTCCCCCATCAGCCTCCCCAGTCCCCCCAACCTGGGGAGGGTGAGGCCCTCCATGGGAGATCTTCAAAGTCTGTCAAATCATTTGGAACAGGCCCTAGGTCCTCCCCCATGTGTCCAAGCTGAGAGAACATCCCTTGATGTGGAATGGGCTCCCAAAGTCCATTTGTATGCCAGGGATACATATTGATCTACTTACTACCCAAGGTTCCATAGATTGCCGAGGCCTCCTCACTGCCACCCAAATTTAGGGGGCCTGGTTCAGTCCCATGCTGGCCTCTCAGCTATCAGTCTGGGATCCAAGAGGTCCCCCTTGTTCAAGTCAGCTGTTTCTGTGGGTTTCACCAGCCCAGTCTTGACCCTTTTGCTCATCACTCTTCCCTCTTTGCAAGGTTGGCCTTAAATACCCTTCCCTGATAATGAGTTTTACTACAACTACCTTATATGCCATCCTAGAGCCTTCAGCCAATGGCTGGTAGAGCAGAGATAGGCACCCACAGCTAAACACTGAACTGAAGGCCTTTCCCATTTTTATCACCTTTTGGGCTTCGATTACTTTCTGAACAATCAGAGTCTATTAATTCGCTAGCTGTTTTCTATCACTGGGAACCCAGCTAGCAGCCTCATCTATGTGTGTCTCCGTGACCATTACTGCTGCAGGGGGATATGGACTCCCAATCAGAACACTTCCTGAATTGGTAATTCTCTGCGCTGTGCTTATAATCATCTGGGGGTTCAACATTAGCATTTGTTGGCACTGAGGTTTTCGGTAACAACCTTCGTCTTCAACAATTCTTTAAAATATCCTCCGCTAGGTGCAGAGGGGCAGGGGGCCGCATAGCCCTCAGCCCATGCCAGCGACTTGTCTTTGAGAGCTGTTGCTCCTCAGGCAGAGCCAAGTAGGCTCAGAGCGAGCTTACAGCCCGTAGCCAGCCCCGGCCTTTGAAGTAGCACGCTGCAGGCTGATTGGTCCTCCCCTGGCGCGGCAAGGCTCTCCACGGATTGGCCGGATCTCGTAGGAGTGTAGGAAGTAAACAACCCCACCCCCATACCAGCTCCCCACAGAGGAGGGGCAGAGGAGGGTGGCAGGCTCCCCGGAGCTTGCACTGGGCCCTTTGACTTCCGTGCTCTCCCACCCTGCTAGGAGACGCCCTGAAGCTCTGCCTGTTGTTGGTGCCCTGCCACCTCAGGGAGTGACCAGGAGGCCTGAAGCCTCCAGTTTGTTTTGTTTACATGTGTATTAATAATGCAACCTTGTTCTCCATCACTGAGATGGCTCTTGTACTTAATTTCCCCTGTAGATGATGCTGTCTGCCGTGGTCTTCTGTTTCTTTGTTTGTTTTTAGAATATTGTTTTATTTTTTGAAGTTTTTCATACATTTACAATGTGTCTTGATCACATCCACCCAGACTTTTCCTTCCCATTCTCTCCAAACATCCTTCAACATACTTCTCCCCATGGCATTTTTTTTTCTTTGTAGGTCACAGAGTCTAAACAGTGCTATTCACTGGAATGTTGACTGGACTGATCTTGTGCAGGTAACCACACCTGTGGTAAGTGTGAGTGCAATGCCTGTGCTGTGTATAGAAGGCAGTGTTTCACTCTGTCTTGTCTTTTCGTGACTTTCTTACCTCTAGGCTTTTTTTCTAGGCTGTTTGGTTCATTTCTTTCCTTGTTTTGTCTATATCTTTTTTTTTTTCTTTTTTTTTGGTTTTTACGAGACAGGGTTTCTCTGTATTGTTTCGTAGGCTATCAGTCCAGCCTGGCCTCGAACTCATAGAGATCCGCCTGCCTCTGCCTCCCGAGTGCTGGGATTAAAGGCGTGCGCCACCACCGCCCGGTGCTTGTCTATATCTTGAATCGATTTTGTAAGTCTTTTTGTCCAGGCCTTGAATTAAATTCTTTATCAAATGATTTTAGTCCTTCATTTGGTCATCGAACACATTTTAATCAGGTCTCTTGAATCTTTGTCTGCCACACCATCTTTGTTTCTCCATGTTAACAAGCTGTTAGCTTGTGGGCATGTCATAGTGGGGTATTATGAAATTGTTTTAAAGATGTATAAGTTATGTAAAATGAAAAATAAAAGTTAATGCTTCAAACATATGTAGCCACAACAGTCATGAAATGAAAACTCAGGTGTTAAGTTCTTGACAACAGCAGATGCTGAATGCTTTGTTAAAATACCAAGGACAGTTTATGCTGGAGAGGATGTTGAGAAAGGGGAACACTCCTTCATTGCTGGTGGGAGTGAAAATTTGTACCACCACTTTGAAAATCAGTATGGCAGTTTCTCAGGAAAATGGGAATCAGTCTACCTGACAATCCAACAATACCTCTTTCAGGCATATACTCAAAGGATGCCCTTTCATACAACAAGGACATCTGTTCAACTATGTTCATAGCAGCATTATTTGTAATAGGCAGAACCTAGAAGCAACCTAGATGCCCCTTAACAGAACAATGAATGTAGAAAATGTGGTACATTTACACAATGGAGTACTACTTAGCAGAAAAAAATGAAGTCTTGAAATTTGCAGACAAATGGATGGAACTAGAAGAAACCATCCTGAGTGAGGTAACCCAGACACAGAAAGACAAAAATGGTATGTACTCACTCATAAATGGATATCAAACATAGAGCAAGGGATTACCAACCTACAATTCACACCACCAGAGAAACTAGGAAATAAGGAGGACCCTAAGAGAGACATCCATGGACCCTCCAAAAAGGAGAAAGTAACAAGAGTTCCTGAGAAAATTGGGAATGGGGAGTGGGGGGAGGTAGGAGAAAGAGGAGAGAAGAGGAAGGGGGAGAACGAGAGATCAGGAAGACTGAGTTGGAGAAGAATAGAGGAAAGCAAGAAAAGAGATACCTTAATAGAGAGAGCCATTATAGGTTTAAAGAGAAATCTGCCACTAGGGAAATGTCCAGTGATCCACAAGGATGACTTCAACTAAGAATCTAAGCAATAAGCCGGGTGTTGGTGGCGCACGCCTTTAATCCCAGCACTCGGGAGGCAGAGGCAGGCGGATCCCTGTGAGTTCGAGGCCAGCCTGGTCTACAAAGTGAGTTCCAGGACAGCCTCCAAAGCTACAGAGAAACCCTGTCTCGAAAAAAAAAACAACAAAAAACAAACAAACAAACAAACAAAAAAGAATCTAAGCAATAGTGGAGAGGCTGCCTTAAATGCCCTTCCCCTATAATGAGATTGATCTCTACCTTATATGCCATCCTAGAGCCTTCATCCAGTAGCTGGTGGAAGCAGAAGCAGAGATCTACAGCTAAGTACTGATCTGAACTCCTTGAATGTAGTTGTAGAAAGGGAGGAAGAATGAACTAAGGGGCCAAGACCATCCTGGAGAAACCCACAGAAACAGCTGACCTGACCAAGTGGGAGCACACAGACCCCAGTCGTAAAACTGGGGAACCAACAGTGGACTGAACCAGGCCTGATGAATGTGGGTGTCAGTTAGGGGACCTCGGCTGTCTATGGGACCTCTGACAGTGGAACCAGCATTTATCCCTAGTGCACAAATGGACTTTGAGAGCCCATTCCCCATGGAGGGATACTCTCTCAGCCTAGATACAGGGGAGAGGACCTAGGCACTCCCACAAATGATATGACAGACTTTAATAATCCTTCAGGGAAGGCCTCACCCTCCCTGGAGAATGGATGGAGGGGGTCGGTGGGTGACATGGAGAGGAAACTGGGATTGATATGTAAAGTAACATTGTTTCTAAATTAAATTTAAAAATATTGTTTTAAAAAAGTTCTTGACACGTTTGACAAATGCTTCATCCTGTTTACCAGAAGACTGCCCATTTCGTTACATACCCTTGTACCCTGTGGGGGTTGTGGCAGGATGGCTTATCACACTTGAGCTTTTAGCTCAACCACATCCTCCCTACAAAATTCTGTGAGTTCCCTGGTTCCCTACAGTTCAGGAGGAAGGGTTAGGTGCTGACTGTAGGCCCTTTTACACTTTCTTTGAATTTGTCAAGCAGAAATGGCAAGCTCCTTCCTTGTTCCTTCTTCCTGATTATGATGTCCTGCTTCCTTTGCTTTATGTCAGATACATAATAGAACATACCTTCAACCATGAAAATCTCTTCTAGAGTGTGCTCACCAAGAAACATTTTGTCTCCCACGAAAGCTACCTCTTTCTGATAAAATAAGTAAATAAATAAAAAGATTGGAGCATGCTGGAAGAGCTAGAAGAACATGAGGCATTAGTGCCTGCAGATGATTATAATAACCCCTGTAGTACTTTTAAGGATTCGTTCTCTTTATTCATGCATACTTAATAAGGAAGTAATATAAAATATATGCCCCTAGCCTAGAGGACAGCCAGGTGGACATATGTCAAATGTAAACAGACTTTCTTCACTCTTTATTTGGCTTGCAAAGTTCAAATGCAATAAAGAGTAAATGTTTTAGTTCAAACTTCCTTCTGAGGGAATGTTTACTCTAAGTAATGATTACTCCAGTGATCATGGTAGGATTTGACCTTAACCTTACCTTTTCCTAGAATATAAGACAATAGTGGTGAGGCTGCCAGTTACAACAAAGAAAGCAACAGCAAACAGGTTTTAATGTCTTTTCCTAATAATCTAGATGCTTTACACATTCATAATAGCACATTAATCTAAATAGCACACAGATATACTGTGTCTATTGCTTCTTTCATTTCCTTTTAGTTGTAGCTAAGGATATGTTCTGTATATCTTATGCGTTAGCAGCCTTTCACATCCCAGAACACTACAATGTAGACCTTTTTTTGACTGATGTGTCCTAAGTAGGCTTGTTTGGGCTTTGTTTTGGGAGGCAGTGAGCATTGAATCCAGGGCCTATGCATGCTAGACAGATACTCTACCCTGAGCTACATTATCCTGGGGAGGGGGAAGGGCTTCCAGAAGCTTACAATGAGCATGAATATTTTAGGAAATATTAGTATTTTAACAATATGCTCTTCATATTTTGTAAAGAGGATATTTTGACCTGTCCTATGAATAATATCTGCTTTATACTTATAAAATAGTTTAAATAAGAAGCCAGGACTCAGACCCAAGTAGTCTACCCTCACTCTGCCCCATCTGTGCTCCTGAATTCAACCCTGGCTAATGTGTAATACGGCAACATGATGAGCTATGAGAATGTTAATAAAGAAAGAGCAATTATGTATTTAGACATGGTAAGTATGAGAAAGGTCATAGATGTATCAGACTTGTGCATAGTTAGTGTCTTAGTGTTCTACTACTGTGAAGAGATATAATGACCACAGCAATTTTTGGGTGGGCAGTTTCGAGGCAGGGTTTTTCTGTGCCTTTGGAGGCTGTCCTGGAACTAGCTCTTGTAGACTAGGCTGGTCTTGAACTCACAGAGATCCGCCTGCCTCTGCTTCCTGAGTGTTGGGATTAAAGGTGTACACCACCACCCTCCAGCCTGACCACAGCAATTCTTATAACCGAGAACCTTTAATTGGGGCTTGTTAAAGTTTCAGAGGTTTAGCCCATTTTCATCATAGCAAGGAGCCTGGAGGCATGCAGACAAATAATGGTGCTGGAGAAGTTGAGAGTTCTACACTAATCCCTCTCAAGTATTCCTGCTCCCAAATAAGCATTCATATATATATGAGCTCATAGGGCCATTCTTATTCAAACCACCACAGTTAATTATCATCTGGGCTTTTAATAAGTTATCAGTTTGTTCTAGATGACTTGGGAGTGTGTCTTTCCAGAGTCTTCTGTTAATAATCAAGTTATTTTTAAAATGTCTGACCAAGCTTTATGAAATATTATTGTAGGTGTGGACCATAGTCCAGAGGACACCTGTTAAGAGTTCCAACTTCTTTTATCCTGAAACAAGGAAGTGGACCAGGAACACACGGATAGTGGTAGAGACAGAGGCAGTTTATTAAATAAGAGAAAGGTGCTCTGTGCTGGAGCCTGGTGATGACAAAGTCCTGCCCTAGTACCATGACATTTACAAGTCATTTGTCCCAGCACCATGACATTTACAAATCATTTGCCTCAGCACCATGACATTTACAAGTCATTTACACACAGCACCCATCTGCCCCACAGGATTCCCCAGGCCCCTTTTCTCACATGCTTTATTTTGTAACCGTGAGTGAGTTCCCAGGTTTTCTTTTCTTTCCCTTGGCCAACTGGGTTATTTCCTATGGTAATCTTGATGACCAGTCCACCACAGTCTCCAACCATGGTATCACTATGTCCTGGAACATGTTAAATTCCACAGAATCCTTCAGAGTACGGCTGTATTATAGCAATTCTTTCCTGTTCCTGGTAGCCACAAGGAAAAACAGAAAATGTACACTGAAATGTTCTCTCAAAAGCAACTAATGGCCAAGGAAAGCAAATAATAAAACTAGCTTAGGAAACTCAAAACTCTTATTCTGCCATAGAAATATAAAAGAGAAAAGAAACAACAACAAAAACCCAATACAGTATCACACTTTCTACCATATGAACAATCTACCTTTCAATGTATAATATTGTTGAGGGATCAGCCAGGAGAAGGTGAAGGGAGGGTGATAGGGTGTGAATAGAGCAAAGCACAATGGTCTACATGCATGGAGATCTACATGCGTGAAAACCTACATGCATGGAAATCTACATGCGTGAAAACCTACATGCATGGAAATCTTCATGCATGAAAATCTACATTCGTGAAATGTATGGACTGTCATAATTTAGCTCACTGATTTATGGCTAACCAAAAATAGACACCTGAAATAAAAAGAAGTTAATGTTATAATATTTTGAAATGCCATAACTAAGCTAAGCAAGTAGGCAACCAAAACAGAAGTTATTTCTCAAAAGGTGGGAAAGTTTTGTTCTGTGACACAGCTGCTTACCACAACTCCTGTTCTAGTCAACATCCACAGGGAAGAGACAACAGTTTGAAATGTGCTCCAGTCCCATGGATGCCTGAAAGGTTACTCTGTTTCCCTAACACAGACATCTCTTGTCTTGCTTGCTGTTTTCTTTTGATAATATGATGACTACAATCTCTCCAAATATCATGGTCTTCCTTGCTGCCCTCTCTCCCCCCCCCCACCCCCAGACTTCTGTTGCTCCTGTTAGATCCATTCATGTTTGTCCTATCATTGTGCATAGTGTTCCCTGTCTTGGCTCCTTGCACACCAGTATGATGGGTACTCTGCATCAGTACTGCTCCCTTCTGCAAGGATCAATTGGCATTGAAACCTATCATTATCAATTCTCACACTAGTTTTCAATTACTAGGTTTCTATATCAGGCCCCCAGAACTTAGCACAACTGATGTCATGATAGAAGTACCACTCAGGACATAAAACTCAGCATGTAGGCAGCACCACATGCCAAAATGAAAACAAAGACCTAATCCATCAGAGTTCACAGTTCTGGGAAGGTCCCTAAATATACTAACCTTGTTTTTTTATGTTGTTGCTTTGGCTTCTATACTTCTGCTTCTGGCTAACTGTTCCTGTTAACTGGAGAGTATCAACCCAGGATATGGTTTTTGGCCTTAAAAACTCACCCTGAGAAAGGCTTGGTGGTACACTGGCATCCTGAATAGTCAGTGTAGTCTCCAGCCAGATAATAAAGACTTCCTATTGGTTTAAACACATGTCCGAGCAGTGTTCTCTGGTGGATACTTCACAAGAGTTTCCAGTAGCCTTTACTTCAAAATTCTACTTCTCTAGTGGACCTTCATGGGAGGCTACAAGTTAGTTCGACCACCCCCCCTGCCTGGACACACACACCTACTATACCCAAGTTCCTGATCATCCCGTAGGTTTCCGCTGCTGGGACGACAGTTCAGCTCAATGTTTAGTGACAATTACACTGTGGTTCCAAATACCATAAAGGGAGCCAACCTGTGCATTGACTGACAGCTCATATCTGTCCACCCCTGAGAGAAAAATAATCCTCTAACAGAGAGCCAGAACAATTGACAACCTTCTGTTGGGACAGCAGAATACTACAGCTTACTGCTGCTCACTGTGCTCTAGACACGGTAATAATACAGTTCAGTAGAAGCTGCAGTTCTGCCAAGAAGGCAGAGAGCAGTAGTTTCACCCTACTGAGGAGTTCTTGGGGAAGTGTTAATATGTCTTAGTTCTTCCATAAGTGACAGAAGTCATAGACAAATGATCTGCTGGGAACCTCTGTAAAAACAAGACAGAGAGAGAAAAGCAAAGATCAAAAATAAGTCTCTAAGACTCTTGATGGTTGTCCTAATGTAAAATATCTCCGTTTCTACATGTAGCTCGTATGATGAAACCTGTCTATAAATGAGTCATGGGGCTATAAAGATATGAATAATCTCTTAACATCCATTCATATCTAGACTCTTTTACCTTCCAAGCAGCATACCAGGTGTGGCCACAGTCATCCTTTGTAAGGAGCTTTGTTTGAAACTGAAAAGAATATCTGTGTTTGATTTGCCTTGAGAATTCAGAAAAGACAATAATTTTGCTCTGTGAGTACTACTATAAACAAAATTCTGGGAGCTGGCTCAGAGGTCAAGAACACTGACTGTTCTTCCAGAGGTCCTGAGTTCAATTCCTAGCAATCACATGGAGGCTTGGAACTGTCTATGATGGAATCTGGTGCCCTCTTTGGGCATGCAGGCATATGTGCTAGCAAAGCACTATACATAATAAATAAATAGATCATTAAAAAAGAAAGAAAGAAAGAGAGAAAGAAAGAAGGAAAGAAAGAAAAATACAGTGTGAAGAACTCAGGCAGGAAATGCTCACACATTTTACAACTGAAATGTGTTTAGGACTCAGGTAAGTAGAAAGAAAGTAACACATGGGATTGATAAAAACAGCTTTTTTTTTTAAGTTTAAGTTCCAAAGAGGTAAAAGTGAAATGAATCTGTCTGAGAATCCCCCAAAGCTTAATTAGACATGCATCATAAAAAGAAGTCTCAAGATAACTCTAGTTCTCATGAAGGCTCAATACTGTACTATGTAAATATGAGTTCTGAGTCAGTGTCCTGATTAATCTGTGAACAACCCTGGGTCCAATAACTGACACAATATAAAGAGGGTTTTCAGCACTGGACATGAAATTGGGCCTTGTAAGATCCATACTCTTCATCTGAGATGCAATGACTTGCAGTCAGAGTGATCCTCAAGGAACTGTAGTGAGAAGGAAACATACAGCTGGATAGATTTTTTTCTCTCCCTCCCAAATTTTTCTGTCTATTTAGAAGACAGAAATTAGTAACTAACTGAATACAAAAGGAAAAGAAAAAAAAGCCCTTCGAGTTAGTCATTACTACACCACAGAAGAATCTCCAGTGACTAATATCAAAGTCAATAGTTGAACACATAAAGGCAAAAAAAAAAATCTTGGAAATTACTTACCCCAGTTTTCCTCTGTCTCACTGTTCTTGGAACCTATGCCTTTGATAATAAGATGGGTGGTAGAAATATCAAATGAGTCAAGATCATAAAACACTGTATTATAAGACAAAAAGCAACATGCTTTGTAGCAAAACAAGCCTGTCTTCCATATGGCCCTTGAAGCCTGATAGTTATTTAAATTCAATAGACATAAGAAACAGAATAGTAGCTCCAAAGACACACTTGTGCTAATCTCCCACATTTTTGTGCGTGTTACCTCACATCACAAAGGTTCTTGCAAATGAGGTTAAATTAAAGATCTTCAGATGAAGGACTCTTTCCAGGTTAAGCAGGTAGCCTAACCCAATCCTGGAATTCCTCATTAGAGAAGATGGGAACATTATTGACAGAGAGAAAACTGAGGGTGCTGCTCTGTTGACTCTGAATGTGGGGTAAGAGACTGTTGCCATGGAAAACAAATGGCTTCTAGGGACTGTCAAAGCCAGTAAACAGAGTCCAAAAGAAAGACGGACCTAGTATTCATTTTGGCCCAATACAATTCATTCTGAACCTCTGCTCTTCAGAACTATGTAATTATGGTATGTTTACACCAATTGTTTTAGTACATTTATGTTGCCATAAAATTTATCATAAGCTGGGTGGCTTATAAACAATAAAATGTCCAAAATAATTGAAGTGGCAAATTTGATATCATTTGACTCATGGATGTTGTGACTTCAGATGGTAGAATGACAAGAATTCTTCTGTGCACTTTTATAAGGGCACTAATTCCACTTATAGGGGTTCCTCCCCATGAGCTACTCATGTCTCAAAGGCCACAACTCTTGATGTCAAGTCAGTGGACATCTGAATTTCAGTACGTGAAGGGAGGGCACACCCCTTCTAATAGCACTGCTAGTTTGTTGTCACTATTATAAAACATTGTTATGTTTACTCAGCCTCAAGATCTTTTTGAATAATGTATTAGGTACTTTCCTAGGGATACTTTCCTGAGAAGTCAAATATACAACTCAGGTAAAATTTAACATGATACTAGCATACTGATGATGACGTAATCATTACTTGTCTACTCAATTAATACCCTGGACCCAGATGTCCTAAGTTGTTTTCTCTGTTGCTGTGAGAAGACATTGATCAAAAGCAACTTGAGTAGAAAGGGGTTTATTGGCTTACCCTTCCTCATCACAGTTCATCCATCACTGATCAAAACTAGGGAAGGAACCTGGATACAGGAACTGATGCAGGACTGCAGAGGAACACTGCCCACTGGCCTTCTCCTCTTGATTGGCACAGCTTGCTGACTTATTCAACCCACCTGCTATGGGTAAGGCCAAGCACTAAGAACATAAAGAAGGAAAAGGTGGCAAGACTTCCTTCTACATAGAGCTGCAGTTTTCAACTACAAAAGTGTCAACTCATGACCCGAGAGTCCTCATTTAGCTTGCGCTACGGCAGGACTACTTCTGATACCTCTGAAACATCAACAACACTGAATCGTCCAAAGACTGAATCCTAAGCTTCACACAGCTGGCCTACCACGTGATAAATTGAAATACATTAACGGAAGCTACAAACACCTGCTGGGCAAGATTTCCATACCAGTAACCAGTACTTGACACCTGACTGAAGATGCTTAGGTCTCATTACAAGTGGGTAAACATGAATAACCAAAGTGCCAATTCTCCATGAAAAAATTAGTATGTCCAGAGTAATGTCCCCTGAGAAAAGCAACCCAAATGTCGTACAAGACAATGATTTCAAAATAGCAAAACTGAAAATAGCCAAAGAATTCTAAGAGAATATAAATAACTGCTAGAACAAACACCACAAAACATGGTTGACTGAAGTTATGGAAAGCCAAGAAATGAAAACAGAATTTAATGGACAGAACTTCTGAAGTAAAGCAAAATGGAATATGATTTAAAACATAATATGCATGAATTAAAAAAATCAGAAGACAAGATCACCAGTAGATTGATCATGTTGAAGAGCAGATATCCGGACTTGAAGGCAAGTTAGAAGAATTAGATCATTCAATGAAAGAAAACATCTAATCCAAACTATCCCAAGAAATCAAAACTGCAGGAACTTGGATGTTATACAAAGACCAAACCTGTAAAAAATAAGTTCAGAAGAAGAGGAGGCAGAGGTCAAGGGTAGAAAAGATTTTTGCAACCAAATCACAGAAAAAAAAAAAAAACCCTTCCTTAATCTGAAGTAAGAGGTGCCTATTAAGGTCTGACAGGAATACAGAGCATCAAGCAGACAGCACTAGAAAAGAAACTCCCCTCTGTATACTGTGAATATGATTTATTACCATTGGTTAATAGAGAAACTTCTTTGGCCTACAGCAAGGCAGGATAGAGGCAGGTGAGAAATCAAAGCAGAGATATAGGGGAAAAAAAAGAAGGGTATCAGGGGCAGATGCCAGTGAGCTGTCTGAGCAACAAGATGTACCAGAGAACAGGTAACACCTCTTACATACAAATACATAATATAGATGAATGGAAATGAGTTAATTTAAGTTGCAAGAGCTAACTAGTAATAAGCATGAGCAACAGGCCAAATGATTTGTAAGTAATATTAAGTCTCTGAGTGATTATTTTAAAAGAGGCTGCAGGACAGGGAGGAACAGAAAAGCCTCTTTTAAAATCCCTCATGACATCAAAACACTAAATGTTCAGAACAACAGCAACAAGCAAAAGATAATAAAAACAGGCAGCAAGAAAGACCGAGTCACATACAAAGGCAGGCTCATCGTAATAACAGCAGATTTTTCAATGGAGACTACGATGGTCAGAAGGGATTGGGCTGGTGTTCATAATCAAAAGACCCAAAGCTAGTCTCAGCCAATACAGGAAAATAGAAATTACATTCTGCATTTTATCTGACAACCATGTATTAAAGCTAGATATTAACAACTAAAGAATACATATTCATGGAATCTAAACAACACATTACTGAATCAAAATTGAGGGAAGAAAGAAATCAAGAAAGAAATTTAAGAATTGAATAAAATAAAATAAAACAAGGCAATTACAAGAATAAAGCTTAACTCACTATATGCCTATGTAATTTTTTGAGAAGCCTCAAGTTAACAACTTAGTGATACATCTGAAGGCCTTCTAAAAACAAAAATAATCAACACCTCCCACAAAGAAAAGTAGATAGAGATTACTAAAATCCTGGCCAAAATTAATGGAATTGAAATGAAAATTACAAAATAAATCAATGAAACAAAAAATTAGTTTGAAAGAATTTAGAAAGTTGATGAACCTATCGCCTAACTAACCAAAAGGAAGAAAGGATCCAAATTAATAAAATTAGAGAGGAAAGCAACTTTCATCAGACCCCAAGAAAATTCCAAGAATCATAAAGACATACTTTAAAAACCTTCTTTTTTTTTTTGTTTTTGTTTTTGTTTTACGAGACAGGGTTTCTCTGTATTGTTTTGGAGGCTGTCAGTCCAGCCCAGCCTCGAACTCACAGAGATCTGCCTGCCTCTGCCTCCCAAGTGCTGGGTTTAAAGGTGTGCGCCACCACCGCCCAGCTTAAAAACATTATTTTCTACCAAATTGAAAAATATAAATAGAAAATGGATGAATTTCTAGATGTATGCAAGCTTCTTCCAAAGTTAAATCAAGGTGAATTAAGTACTTTAAATAGACCCAAGGTAGCCTGTGAGATAGAAACAATAATTACAATCTGCATACCTCCAACCCAAAAGCACATAACCATATGGATTCACTGCAGAATTCTATCAGACTTTTTTTTTAATTTATTTTTCAGTTTAAATTTAGATAAGAAACAAGGTTGCTTCACAAGTCAGTTCCAGATCCCTCTTCCCTTTCCCTCCCCTCCTCCCGTGCCCTCCCCCAACCCCCTTATCCCCTCATTTCCCCAGGGAGGGTGAGGCCCTCCATGGGGGTGTCCATAGTCTGTCATTTCATATAGGGCAGGGCCTAGACCCTTCCCCAAGAGTTCGAAGTCAGAGTGCACCTCACATTGTTGGATGGGAGTCCAAAGTCCGTGTGTATACTCGGGATGGGTACTGATCTGCTACCCAAGGCTCAATAGATTACCTAGGCCTCTTCACTGACACTCACATTCAGGGGGTCTTGATCAGTCCCATGCTGGATTCCCAGGCTGATGCCTGAGATTCAAGAGCTAACCCTTGTCAGGTCAGCTGATTCTGGGGGTTAAACCAGTCCAGTCTTAATCCCTTTGATCATCAGTCCTCCCTCTCTGTTACTGGCTTTCTTGAGTTCAGCTCAATACTTAACCGAGGGAGTCTGCCTCTTCTTCGATCAGCCACTAAATGATGTTTCTGTTTCCCAGACTCTTTGACCATGAGATTGTAGGCTGGCCCTCCCCAGATCTATGTCTAAAATCCATATATGAGAGAGTACATGCCATGTTTCTCTTTTTGTGACTGGGTTACCTCACTCAGGATGGTTTCTTCTAGTGTCATCCATTTGCCTGCGAATCTCAAGACATTCAAATCCCAGACTTTCAAAGAAGAACTAACACAAATACTTCTCAAACTATTTCAAAAAATAGAACATTTTAAAATTCCTTTTATAAATCTGATTATTACTCTGATACCCAAAGCAGACAAAAATCCAACAAAAAGAAAGAGAGAGAGAGAGAGAGAGAGAGAGAGGAAGAAGAAGAAGAAGAAGAAGAAGAAGAAGAAGAAGAAGAAGAAGAAGAAGAAGAAGAAGAAGAAGAAGAAGAAGAAGAAGAAAAGAAGGATGAGGAGGAGGAGGAGGAAGGAAGGAAGGAAAACTATAGGTCAATATCTTTGATGAACATAGACATATAATTTTTCAATAAAATATAAAATTCTCAAAGACTAAAAAGAAAAATTTTAAGAATAAATTTGATGGATTTGAACTAGGGGAAGGTGTAAATCCCAAATTACTTGGATGCTTCCTATAATGTGTGTGAACCATTTGCTTTTGTAGCTGTAGTCTACTTATTCTTTATTTATTGTGTGAAACATTGTCTCTCCCTGAACCAGATTGGAGGGTGACCAGCAGGCCCTGGGGTTCCTCTTGTCTCTGGCCCCTGTAGACCTGAAGTAATAGAAGTGTGAGGAGAGCCATGCTTGACTTTTTATGTGGATGATGAGGATTTGAATTCAGGTCTTTGTGTTTGTACAACAAAACTCTTACCCACTGTCCCAACACCTCAACCCATAAAAACCTCAGCCAGGCTTGGTGGCACACTCCATCAATACAGCACTCAGGAGGCAGAGGCAGGGAGATCTCTGAATTCAAGACCAGCCTGCTCTACATAGTGAGACTGTCTCAAAAAAGAAAGAAGACAAAGATTGACTTCCTATATGCTGTTTAAATGATTCATTTAATTAGGAGTAAACTCCCTTGTCTATAAGAAACTGGTTTGAGCAGCTCATGGCAGCTTGTGAGGGGATTCCTTAGAAGGGCCAATGCTCGTGAAAACTTTCTGTTCTTTTCACCATTATTTCCACAGAGCAATGGAAGAAAACTTATCTTGTGCTTACTGTGAGTCAGACGGAGACACTGGCAAGACATTCCCCTGGGTCATCTCTTCTCTGTTTTAGGAGTTGGTATTACTAAACCATATTTTTCAAGTCTACAGTGTACAAGATTATTGGGTCAGATAAGATCATAAGCCTATCAAGTTTCTTTTGTGGATTAGGTTTGTACAGTTTAATGATATAAAATGAACTTTTTTTTGTAGAAATATAGCTTTCTTTGTGAGGAACTTAGTTGAAACTAACCAGTCTCACAACCATAATAGTGAGCCACAGGTCTGTATGAAGCCTCCTGTTCCCAACACACTGCTAGTCCCTGAGGATGTTTTCCACCTTCCTATCAGGATACAGGAAGTAAAGCAGATTGTAAGGAAAAAGTCACACTGTTAGTCCCTGAGGATGTTTTCCACCTTCCTATCAGGATACAGGAAGTAAAGCAGATTGTAAGGAAAAAGTCACACTGTTAGTCCCTGAGGAGGTTTTCCACCTTCCTATCAGGATACAGGAAGTAAAGCAGATTGTAAGGAAAAAGTCACACTGTTAGTCCCTGAGGAGGTTTTCCACCTTCCTATCAGGATACAGGAAGTAAAGCAGATTGTAAGGAAAAAGTCACACTGTTAGTCCCTGAGGAGGTTTTCCACCTTCCTATCAGGATACAGGAAGTAAAGCAGATTGTAAGGAAAAAGTCTTGTTAGGGCTAAATGAAGTGGGTATATGTGTGTGTTTGAGGGGGGTTGTCGAGAACATCCTTTCCCAGAATAAAATATACTTGCACTCATCTAATAAATAATAAAGCACAGCCTTAAAATAAGCATAATACATTACTAATTTCCTAATTAAATTCATTTATTTATTTTATATATTATTACCCCTCCTTTCCCTCTCCTATCCCTTTCCCCACCCCTTTATTTTTTAATAAGTTTTTATTTAAATTAAAAACATACCAATTCCAATTCCTTCTCTCCCTCCCATCCTCCCATGCCCCCAGCAACCCCCATCCCACCCCCCTACCCATTCCCCAGGGAGGGTCAGGCCTTCCCCTGTGTATCTAGGTGGAGACAATATCCATCCATAGGGAATGGACTCCCAAAGCCCATTCATGCACTAGGGATAAATACTGGTTCCACTGCCAGAGGTTCCCCACCTTTCTGAACAGAAATAGAGCAGAAACATGGCAGTAATGGCACACACCTTTAGTCCCAGCACTCTGGAGGCAGAAGCAGACAGATCTCTAGGAGTTTGAGGCCAGCCTGGTCTATAGAATGAGTTCCAAGACAGCCAGGGCTTCAAAATGAAACCCTGTCTCAAAAACCAACAAACAAATGCCTTACAAAAATGACTGGAGATACACACTACTTTCACAAAGCCAAGAAGTGTCAATACAAGAAACATGGAGGCAGAAGACTTTGAAGGCTAGAGAGATGGCTCAGCAGTGAAGAGCGCTTGTTCTTGCAGAAGACCTGGGTTCCATTCTCAGAACCTGCATGGCCACTCACATCAGTCTGTAATTCCAGTTCCAGGGAGCTGATGCTTTCTGATCTCTGCCAACACAGAGGGTGTGTGCATATATACATATTTGCAAGCAATGGACATAAAATAACTAGACATAAAAGTATTTTTGAACAGAACAAGAGGGAGAGGAAGAGATGAAGAGGCCAAGAGATGCTTTGTAACCTGGTATTTCATCCTTTTTGGGACTCATCAGTACAATGTAGCTACTCTATGAAGATTTTAAATACTTTGATTTTAGGGCTCAATAGTATACATACTACTGATAGATTAAGTATTGAAGTTAGTTAAGAGAAACTTAACTAACTGCAATTTGAGTGAAATAGATCCAATCAAATGGTGGAACTAAAATTTGTTTAAAAGATGTACTTAGAGCAGAAGAATATAGTTGAAAACTAAAGTAGAGAAACATTTTGACAATGTCACTAATGTTTTACAATGCAGAGTATAAAGTAAATCTTCATTTTAAATACTTTTTAAATTCTTCTATATGTTGGAATGAATTTTGAAAAGAATGTGTAGTTGGGGGGGGTTGGTGGTGAAGGCCTTTAAACCCAGCACTCGGGAGGCAGAGGCAGGCAGATTTCTGTAAGTTCGAGGCCAGCCTGTTCTACAGAGCAAGTTCCAGGACAGCCTCTAAAAGAATACAGAGAAACCCTGTCTTGAAAAACAAAACAAAAAAAAAAAAGAATGTGTAGTGTGTTTTCCCAAATTATGGGATGGTGCAAATGGTCATCTATCATTATTAAATCATGCCCATACTTTCAGTCCTTAGCTTTGAACCTGTGACCGCCCTGTTTCAACCCTGAAGTAGCTGGGATTACAGGTGTGTGTCACCACACCAGTCATTCTGCTTTTCTTTCTTTTCACTCTTTCTATCTTTCTTTTTTTTTTTTTCTGAAACAAGCTGTCTCTGGGTCACTTTGTGGACTGAACTGAACTTGAACTAACAGAGATCTACCTGCCTCTGTCTCCTGAGTGCTGGGATTAAAGACTTATGCCACCACTGCCCTCTGCTTTTCATTACTGAAGTCCAAGGGCAAGTGAACTTTGAGGAACTCGTTTTTGTAATTTCATAAACTCAAAAGGAGGACTGTCCGCACAAGAACTTCATATCATAAAAGTGGGGTTCACTAACATTAATTGTACTGCAGGTTTAAGGTATGAGTGTTAACACCTGTTTTAGACTCATCCATGTTCTTCTAAACCCCTGTATGTGCAGTTCTCCGAGATGGTTTTCATTTGTGATGTCAACACAAATATTCACAGTTCCTTTTGATATCTATCAAGATAGGGGATAGAGCAGCAACTGTAGATACCAGGTTACAAAGCATTTCTTGGCAAAGACTAAAAAGAAGAGAGAGGAATTTGGCACTGAAGTGTATAGTTGCTGGGCTTGCTGCAGATCCATCTCCTGTCTGCATAGACTCTGGCGCTGCTGATGCCATTCTTATTCAGGTAGGCATAGTCTCCCACTCCTTGGATGTGAGTCCTGAAAATAAACCAAAAACAGTAAGTCTGCAGAGCCCAGAACTGCACTGGCACCAGCACTGAAACCTTGCCTGTCTCCTCTGCTTACTTGTAATAGGAATCAAAGGAAGGCAGAGTGCACGAGCAATCATTTGCATTAGTTTTGAAACTGCTGCCTTTTACGTTTGAACGTCATCTTTGTCATTCATCCACATTGATCCCTGTAATGTGTGCACAGAGCATTTGACTGGTGCTTGCTGCCATGCTCAAATGAACTACAGCCATGGGAGGCCTCACTGACGGTGATTTTTCAGTTCTGTTTTGAAGCATTTAACATATGGGGAACTCACTTCTCAGTAAATTGTTAAAAAGACTTTAATGATCGACAAGATGGGGCCAGTGATTTAACATTCCAGTATAAGGACTCCATTCAAAACAGTTATGCTCACATCCAAGAACTGTTTTGGGTGCTGATTACAAGACTTTAGAGGTTTCCAGTGCCCTTGGAATCTGCTTCTGTGAACCGGAGGAGCCATGCAAACAGTGGACTGATGAGTCTCAGGCGTGCACTTCTGCAGTGGCTTCCTGAAGTTTCAGAGCCCTAACTGCCCGTCTGAGGTTTGTCTACATTCCACACAAGGCATTTATCAACAACCAAAACGTTTAAATTGGAGAAGACAATAGCTACCTCAGATGCCATCATCCCAGCGAAGGTTTTGAGTAGAATCACACTAAGTAAAGCTTTTAAAAATGATGACCAGTGTACCTCTGAGGCAGCACAGCTGGGTTCACATGACACAGCCATTCTTCTCTTAGAGATACAACTCACACACTTCCCAACAAATGATCACAATAGAAGGATCACAATAGCTCAGCCATTAAAGACTAGGCTAACAACCAAAAATATAAGAAGGAAAAGTGGTTTGAAAACATACAAGTTGTTGTATTCAGTGTTGTCTGTCCACATCCAAGGGTGCTCTGATGACTCTCTCTTCAGGCCGATCCAGTAGTCAGAAGTCCCTTTGTATCTCCTCAGGAAGTTCTGTCGTAGAACACGGAAAGTGAACATATGTGTTTCTCTGTTTCAGATGACCCTTGAGTGTCCCTACCCCACACCTTCCTCATTAGATGATAGGAGGGTATAAACCAGGGACACAGACTTTGGAGCCATAATAGCTCTCAGTTATCAGTAGACACAGTTGACATCTACAATTCTTAAGTACCACATTTGGTATTAAAGTACTGAGTTTAATGACATATCCGTCTTTGCTGGGATAGTTCCTGGTTAAACCTCCCCACACTGTTATTAATAGGTGTCACCTTCAGGATGCAACATGGGCTAGCTTAGAGAAAATTGCTCATGACCACCAAGTATCTCAATAAAATGGCTGATCTGACCTTCCAGATTGACTATGAGCACTACATGAGAGAATGTTTCTTGAATGTCTCAGGGTTCCAACCAGAAGTGTTACCATCAGCAAATGGAACACACTTGCACGTTCCCCATGTCTCCATCTGTGTGGGGTGGGATCCTTCCTCATGCTTCAATTTTTACCTCCCTGTCTCAAGGCAGTACAAAGCAACCAGAGCAAACAAAAAACCAAGTCCTGATCCTTTCTTACCAGATCCTCCCAGCTGTCAAAATGAACTAGTTGGGCTTCTTGTTCTTTGCAGAAGGTCTGGCTGGTTGTCCAGTTATTTGTGTTTTCAGAAAAATAAAAACATCTACTACCAAATCCAATCCAGTTTCTCGGGCAATAAGCATAGGTATTTTTCATTGAGGTCTGTTCTGGGCTTCTTGCTAAAATTAGAACAACACGATGAATTATAACAAGCACTGGCATACTCTACTGAGTTCAGCTGTGAATTTGACTGTAGTTTTCCTAACTGATCTATAGAAATCCTCTCCCTAGCATGATGGGCTTTTATTTACAGGCATCCCAGCTCTGGCCTGTGCCCCAATCTCTGTGGGGTTCTCACTGACAATAGGGCTCCCAGGAAGTGAATTTCTGTAATATCATCATTTTTTGTGCCTTATGATTGCTCCCTACAGCAGGGGTTGCTAGAGCAACAATCACTCTGTATGACACCTACTTTGACAGTGAAGACTATCGGGAAGGTAGTGCATACAGTGTGGACACGTTGCACTAAGGGATAGTTCATATGTTGAAATATATTGCTGGCGGATTAGAGGCCACAGTCTGCCATAGCCTAGCAGCTTTCTGTCTAAACTTGACACGTTGGTACTCCCTCCCTCCCTATCAAAGCTTCCTGCTCTCTACCCACCCTTATCTGGAGGATGTCCCTGGCATGGAGGACTAACCTTATCTGAAAGCTGTCTTTACACCAGATACCTGTCTCTAAAACCAGATGCCTGATCTCTAGCTTGACCTTGATACAGATCCCTGCTAAGAAGACTTGTGCTAGAAGCTCTGCTATAGGAACCTACTGCCACATACCAAGTCTTGTGATAGGATTGTGCTACTTAATACAAATTAGGGTTTGCCCCCAGCAGCCCAGTCCTATATATTCCTTATTCTCTGGAATAAAGTTGAGCTGATTCATCGAAGTCTGTCTCCTGGAGGCCTCCCTTCATCCATGCTCATGGGCTACATACAAAGCTTTCTGTCAACCCTCTGCATCTTTCCCCTCTCAACCTGGAGGCCAATAGGCCCAGGAGGAAAAATTACACCCCACAGATGGCAAAGGTACAAGACTTTCATTATGCAATTCTCAACAATGTGGTACTAAAATTGATCATCTCAAAAACCTTTCATTGAATACTTTCAAAATACAGTTGAACAAGGTAATTAAAATTATGGATAATGGCCGGGGGGGGGGTGCTGTATCTTCCTGGCCATATTACTCTTCTCTGTCCTCACACTTTCTTGAGGTTCCTCCTTTGAGTTTCCCTCTTCTTCTTCTCTGCCTTGAATTGTTCTCCCAGGTAGACATATGTCTTCTGCATCTGTATCTGGAGGTCGATGAATGCCATCTTCCCAGTGATGCTGAGCCTGGAGTCCTGTGCACACCACAGCCTGTGCTGTCTCTTCACTGCACCTTCCTGATAGACCCTAAGTTCCCAGAAAACAGGAGTTTCTGGTGTGTTTTCTCTAGAGTCCTTCCTAGAGTCCTTCCTCACAGTATAAGTATATAGGCATAACTGACAACGTAAATGTGGACAGAATTCTGCAGAATTTGGAGAAAGAGTTACTTACCTGGCAATGACAAAGCAACAGAAAGTACAATCACAGCTACAGTGAGAGCCATGATCACTGCATAGCAGCAGTAAAGCTTAACAGGAGACTCAGTGCAGACGAATCTTAGACATTTTCCTTGGAACTTTTTACCTGGAAAATATAAATATGAGAATATCAACCTCAAGAACCTTTTAAGGAAAAAGATAACTTTGCCCAGAATCATCTGTAGATTTGGCTCGCACTCCCCCATTGCAAACGCTCTTCACAGAAGTTCCTGGTCTATAAATGATGTCTATGGCCCACAGAAAGGGAAACAGCACTGTCGCCATGGAGTCTTCCAATTACTGAACTAAGAGTCAATAAAGGAGCAAAAAACAGAAAAAGTGACGATCAGAACACACACACACACACACACACACAAAACCCCATAGATTTAGTTCCATAAGAATAGACTGGTTAGGACTGAAGGAAACATTGTTGGCGTTGGGTATGGCATGGATCAGCAAGACACTAAGAGGTTAAGAACAGTTGTTGCTCTTCTAAAGGACCCAGGCTTGGCTCCCAGCTCCCATATGGGGCAACTCATGACAGCCTGTGTAACTCCTGCTCCAGTCAACAAGACAGACACATTGGCACACTTCTGTATTTTCAGTACTAGACTGGCAGAAGCTGGAGGGTCACAGGTACAAAGCCAGCCTTGACTACATAGGAAGTTTGAGACCAACCTGAAATACATAAGGGTCAGTTTCAAAAAACCTAGTAAGTAAATAAATTAATAAACACACACATAACTGTAATAGAACACGTTGATATAATTAATGGGAGAAATATGGGAGCATTTTAACAAGCTTACCAAAATCGTGTAAAAAAGTTAATATTAGTTCAAATCAGCAAAAACTCTCAACAAGTTAGGAATAGGAGGAACTCTTCCCAACACATTAATGGATATAGAGCATTTCAAGGAAATCGTCAAGGTGATTTCATCCTTTTTACATTTACTTTTATTGATTTGCCTGCGTATATGTCTGCACATGCTGTACATGTCTGATTCACAAGAAAACCAGTAGGGGGTGTTGAATCCCTGGGAACTGGAGTTACAGACAGTTGTGAGTAGCCTTGAGGATGCTAGGAACTAAACCTGGCTTCAAGATAACTTTCAAATTGCATGAAAATGCAAAAGAATTAGTCTAGCTCAGCAATTTAGAAAAAAGAGGCCATATTTGTAGAAACGGTGCCATCTAATCACAGAGTGACAGAAACAAAGGCATAAATATGGTTCAGGCAAAAGTGTAGACACATAAACTAAAAGAACAGACAAAAACAATAATAAAACAACTTGTGAACAAGCCAGTTGGGGCCTGAGTTGCCTGAGTTGTATTTAACAGAGTTGGACGTATCTGGGGCGATGAGGTCGCTGCAGGCCATCATCCTAGGCACCTGGCCATGGCTCCCGCTGCACACTGTTCCACTCTGGCTTCTTTCTGCATGCAACCCTCACCTAGCTTCTCTACACAAGATGCTGAGACAATCTGTATCCACATGCTAAAAGCTCACATCTCCTGCCTCCTGTAAAACGTTACCCAAGCACGAAGCCTAGGACTATAAAACTGTCTGAGGAAAACAGAAAAAGAAAAATCTCTATGAACTAGTCTTGAATAAAAATGTCTCAGATATAATACCAAAATCCTTATCTACATGATAGAAAATGGAACACTTCAATTGAGTTTAATTATAAAAGCCCACTTTTATAAGTGGTCTGAATAAATAATACATACTCCTAACTAATCCCTCTAACTGATGAGCAGTGTTAAGCTTTCAATGCCTAACTGATTTTACTGAACATTGTCACTCAGGTCTACCCATGTTGTCACAAAAGATGCCATATCATCCTCTCTTAAATTGGATCACAATTTTCCCTACTTATTTAATTCAAAATGCAGGTGTGTTCTATGTGCTGGTTATTGTAAACAGTGTTCAATACACACTCGGGTACAAATATCACTTACTGGACTTGGGAGAGTAGAGAAGAAGGAGTCAATGTTTGCTATAAAGAGGTTGTCAGTTCTGGTATCAAAGGTACAGTAGGACAGAGTTCACAATGATGTGTACTGTTCCTGAAAATAGCTGAGGGAGTTTCTAATATGACTTTAATGAAACAATAAAAGTTTGTGTTTAGTGTAAAATGTCAGTTAAAAAAAAAGAAAAGAAAAAGAACCAAGATGGAGAGTTTCAGTTTGTGTTAAAAACAATACCTGATATGTCTTCTAGAAGAGACTTAAGCATCTAATAACCCAGGTTCCGACAGGATTCTACACCAAACATTTCTTATGTTATTAACAGCAAGATCTGCTGATAATCCTCTGTGGTTACAGCGGTATGATGTCCCATACTGTCTGTTTCGTTTTGATACATAAGAGGCCATTTTCTTCTCCCGCCTTTCTCATACCGCATACACATGTATCTCCTTCTAGATTCACATGCCTCCCACAGCACAGTCGGAACATAGTTTTTGTATCCTTATTAGGAAGCAATATTAGAAATGGCCTCTCAAAAAAAGAAAGAAAGAAAGAAAGAAAGAAAGAAAGAAAGAAAGAAAGAAAGAAAGAAAGGAGACTGATGGGGGATGTCCTTCTGTATACACGTTTCTCTTATTCGTTGATGAATAATCACTGGCGAATAGAGACAGGAAGACAGGCGGGGCGAGGAGACAGGGAGAATTCTGGGAAAGGTAGGCAGAGGGGAGCCGCCAAAAGAGAGATGCCTTGGAGGGACTGGGAGGATAGAACGCGTGTTCTCCGGTAAGAGAAGATCACATGGAAATATGTAGATTAATAGAAATGGGTTCATAATTAGGACAGAGCTAACCAATAGAGAGCCCTAGCCATCAGCTAACAGTTTAATAATTAATACAAGTCTGTGTTTATTTGGGGCTGAGAAGGGGGGTGGGGCCAGGCTAGAAAGAACCTCCACAACATAAAATATTGCTGATCTGGTTTTTAGCTTTATTAAAAAAAAAGAAAAAAAAAAAAGCCAGGTGGTGGTGGCTCAAGCCTTTAATCCCAGCACTCAGGAGGCAGAGGTAGACAGTCAGATTTCTGAGTCTGAGACTAGCCTGATCTACAGAGTGAGGTCCAGGACCACCAGAGAAACCTTGTCTTGAAAAACTACAAAAAAAAAAAAAAAAAAAAAAAAAACCTGCTTCACTCACAGAACCAGTTAGGGTAGTTATGGTTTCAAAAGGGTGGAGTTTCAAAAAGTCCCAGTTACACACACAACAGCTTCCCATTGGGTAAGTGTTTGGTTTCAAATGTCAACACTGCTGGGTCAAAGGGAGCTGGAGTTTTGGCCAGCTCGGGATCTAGTACCAGACTTTCTCAAAGAATCAACAATCAGCAGAAGGCAGAAGCAGCAGCATCAATAGATAACAATAATAATAACAAATTTCAGTTAGGAGAATACTTAAATAATAAGCATCAATAATTTTGTCATGAATTTTGTATTTTGGTAAATATCAGTCTTGTTGGGATCTAGTACCAGACTTTCTCAAAGAATCAACAATCAGCAGAAGGCAGAAGCAGCAGCATCAATAGATAATAATAATAATAACAAATTTCAGTTAGGAGAATACTTAAATAATAAGCATCAATATTTTTGTCATGAATTTTGTATTTTGGTAAATATCAGTCTTGTTTTCTCAAAATCCAGTATCTTTCCCTAAATGAAAAAAAATTAAGGTGAAGGGACAGGGAAGGGAAAAGAAGATAAAAGAATGAAATATAATGAAACAGACATTTTCAAAACACAAGAAACAATTTTGCTTTCTTCCTGAAGACTAAAGTAGAAAACCCCATTATGTTCTTTTCCACAATTTACTATGAGCTCCAAAATGCAAAGAATTTGGTTCTGGGTGGAGTAAGCCTCCCACCCCAGGCCACCTTCTTACATTCCTTTTTTCATTACCGTGAATCTGCAAAACAAAAGCCCCAGCTTCCCGGGCAACTTCTGTCACTATGCACATTGCAAAGCTGTTGTTTCAATTTGCCTTTGCCTGGGAAGTGTAGAGCAATCAGGGACTTGGTGTAATTCTCCAGAGTGTAAGTAACTTACCAGATCCCTGGCTAAAGAGTGAACTAGCAAGCTAAGTACAAAGGTAAAAAAAATGCCGTGACTCAGGTGGGAACTATTCAAGTATCATATGCTCCAATAGACTAACTAATGTAGCTAAACTCCTGTCTGCATTCTCCGGTTCTGCAGAGTCCCACTGTGACAGGCTCACAAGCTTGAGTTTCAGCTCTGCTCTCCCTGTGTTCCCGTCCCTGGCCAGCACCTCTCTTTCTGCTCTTGTAGTTTGGCTCGAATATGTATTAAATACATACCCATCTCGCCCTCCTGCAGGCGGGGTGTTGTACCAAGTATGCTCACAAAAGTTTCTGCAGGCTCGGCAGCACTCATCTCGGAGTGCAGACTCTGCAGTTCAGCTACAGGAGGATAGAAACCGAAAAGCTGAGAGAACGATTAACTGCTCGCTCGTCGTCGTGTAAGTTGGGCGGTCCTGAGTACGTTGTCCCAGTTGGGCGGTTGGATTCAGCTGTTCAGCTTCCTCCTCCTACTCTACTCCTACAGCCCTGACTACCATATGCCAACCAAGCACTGATCTTCTGGATAGGAAAGTCCTATGTTGCTAAAATTTTAACTCTTAAGAAGGGGTACCAGGAAACCCTGTCTCAAAAAAACAAAACAAAACCAAAAAAAAAAAAAAAAAACCAAGAAGAAGATACCAGGGGGCCAGGTCAAAGGATTCTATGTGCTAAGGGTCCAGAGACTGAATCTCTAGGAGATGAGTCAGAGAGGAGAGAGCTGGAGACCTGCAGTGTCCACAGTCAGTGGACACACTTCTCACCTCTCCGGGAGTAAGAGTTCGTTAATTCTGGAGTTATTAGTGAACATGACCCAGGACCGTGGATTCAGGCTGTCTCCTTTACCACGTTCCAATATGGAAGTGTTTTTGTCAGTGGTGTGGGGACAGAAAGGTAGCTCCCACTGTCACCATCATCAGTCCAAGAAATGCCTCTAGAGCAGTGGTTCTCAACCTTCCTAACACTGAGCCCCTTTAATACAGTTCCTCACGCTGTGGTGACCCCCAACCACACAATTATTTCATTGCTGCTTCACAACTGTAATTTTGCCACTGTTATGAATCAGAATGTAAATATTGATATGCAGGTTATCTGGTGTGCGATCCCCATGAATTGGTCGTTCAACCCCCGCAAATGGGTCCCAACCCACAGTTTGAAAAATCACTGCTCTAGATTTTTCAGGCATCTTTGTCTTAGGCCAAGCCATAGTTCATAGCTTTGATGCCGGAAAAAAAAAAAAAAGAAAGTTCAGGGTTGGGATAGTTAATGAAGCAGAGTTGGAGGTTTTCTAAGATGTATTATATTTAATTTTATGTCTGTGGGTGTGACTGTCTATGATTGCAGGTGCCTGCTGAGGTAAGAGCTGGAACTGCAGGCTTGAAGAGCTTGGGTTTAGAATGCAGGTGCCCCATTGGCATCTGAGGACCAAGCTGCCACAGGATCCATGCTCCCCTGAGTGGCCTGTGCTGCCACTGGGGCAGTGGTGACATCTGAGCTTGAGCTGCTATCAAGGGCCATGTCTGGGTTTGTGGTCCTGCTGCTGCTGGAGTGTCTGCTGATGTCTGTGGTCCATGTCACCACAGTGGGTCATAGGGCCCACACAAGTTGAAATCTAAGGGCCATGCTGAGCTGGCCCCTCCCTTCACTGGCCTTAGGATAGCTGGCCTTACACATTGCTGGACACTATAGTAGGAGAGCTGGCCTGGGTCCTCATGAGCGAGCTGGCCCCCACACTCATCAAGGGTGTGGGAGAGCTGGCCCTGATGGTGTGGGCATAGAAGAACTTGCTCTGCCCCTCACCTGAGGTGGGGAGGGGGTCCCACCGGCCCAGACTGATCAGCTCAGCTACCACCCAGACTCACATCCTGGGCCTTGGGTTTGGGGTACCTAACATCTACTCCATCTGTGATCCACCGCATTTTGTGAAGGGACTGGCCCTGTGGAAAGATAGCCTCAGGATCTCCATGACTCAGAGAAACAGCAGGATGTCCAGAAGGTGTTTTGGGGAGGGTCCAGTGATGATGGTGTGCCACAGGCAATGACTCACTGCAATGACCATTTTCAGATGGGACCGATTGGAAATGTGAGACACACGGCAGCTCCATTGCCCCTAGGAGGAATGGAGAGGTGCTGGAGAGATGGGGAAAGACAAGGAGCAAGGGGATTTTTCAGTTCTTTGTCTTCTTTTATTTATTTATTTCCAATGCATTTGGGGGAGGTGTCCTTTCGGGAGGGATGCTGCAGTGGTCTGGGGGGACAGGGAGGTGACTGGGTACAAGAAATGAAATTCCCAAAGAATCAATAAATAATTGTTATAAAATTATAAGTCTATAACATCTTAAAACCTTTTAATTTGGATTTATTTATTCTTATTGGGTATATATGGGGGTTTTACCTGCATATGTGTGTACCACATGTATGCCTGATATCTGAGGAGACCAGAAAAGGGTGTTAGATTGCCCCAAACTGGAGTTACTGGCAGTTGTAAGTTGATAAGTGGGTGCTGGGAACAGAACTCTGGTCCACTGCAAGAGCCACAAGTGCTTTTAATCACTGGGCTGTCTCTCCATGCCTGTTCATACATTTTAGGGGTAATATTGAGGGTATAGGAGTCAAACGTATTTCTAATAGGCAAACAGATAGGAAAAGAAGCCATAACTAAGTAATAAGGAGGCCAACTTCCAAGATGGCAGCTTCTTCCTCATCCTCTTGACCAGAGACAAAAGCCTAACAAAGGCCCTGAAGGCTTTGACCTGGCTGATACCATATCCCATCCCTCATGAACCCACCTAACAACTTCAAATCCCAATCCTTCTCCCTGCCCCACGCTCTCTGCCTCTTCTGGCCTCTCTCTCCCCCTTCCATTCTCTCTGCCCCCCTCCTGCTACCCCTCCCCCTTTGCTTCTCTCCCTCTCTCCCTGATCACTCTGCCCTCGACTCCCTCTTTCCTCCAACCTCCAGATCACAAAATCCTGCTGGCTCCTGACTAGAGTTTATGGCAGCCAGGCTGGCGCCATCTGGAGACCATTTTCTGGTTTACTTTGTGTTTCATTTCTCGTCAGAGCTCTGACTTAGAAAGGAAACTGTTAACACAAGCAGACCTTACTAAACCCCAAGGTCTTTTCTTGTAGCTGGAGGCCTCTTCCTGTGAGCCAGAGATAATAGCTCTTAGCCTGGCCCCCTGACAAGGATTCAGAGTGAGGACAGAGCAAACACTAGCCCAGTGATAAGGACCTCTGGTTCGTTTCTTTTCTTATCACAGGTCTGCAGCAGTTCTGTCAGTAAGGGAGCTCTGGAGAGGCACAGGCAGAGTCCACTCCTGGCCTGGGTTGGGGAGACATACCAGAGGAAGCCCAGGGACGTTTAGGCAGTGTGTTAGACGAAGTAAGTGCCTGTTCATTTTTCAGACACACAGAAGGCACACTGCCAAGAGCAAGTTTGGCTAGAGTTCACGACAAAGTCAATGTTTATTTGTACCCTGGGCCTGTGTGCTTCCCACCTTAGGGAAACGGATCAGGGGCAGAACAGCAAATGTAAAAAGCCTCAGTAACTTCCACTCAATAGTGGTTAAAAGCACTGTTTTTAGGCATGAAAGAAAACAGAGAACTGTGTGACACTGTAATTACTGGGGTATCAGGTTTCCAGACATCTCCAAGGTTCTACCTTGACTAGGAGATTTCCCTGGAACAATTTCAGAAGTAATTGTAGTTTGTCTGCCCTGACTCTCAGGAGCTATAGGAAAGCAGTGATGTTAACAGCCAACTTTATTCCTTGAAGAACACATTTTACTGTGCAATAAATAATTGTATCCAATAGCCATCTTCACCTATTTGAAACATTGGAGAGTTACCCATTGACCCATTAAAAACTCAGTTTACTTATTAGTAATTGCTGATTCATTTACTTGTGTATTGGTTTGTTTATTTGATATCTACCACCATGCTGGTACCACACCTGTAATCCCAGCACTGGGGAGGTAGAGGCTGGAGGATAAGGACAACTCAGGCTATGTAAGACACTTTCTTGGCTAGGCATTGGTGGCACACGCCTTTAATCCCAGCACACAGGAGGCAGGGGCAGGCAGATCTCTGTGAGTTCAGGGCCAGCCTGGTCTACAGAGCAAATGCCAGGACAGGCTCCAAAGCTACACACAGAAAACCAAAAAAAAAAAAAAAAAAAAAAAAAAAGACACTTTCTCAAAAATCCAAGAAAACAAAACAATAAAAATCTCATTGGATGTTATCAATCTGCCTACGTAACACACATAGCTATTGGGGGTACAGAGGTCCTTGCACTCATGGTAAGCACTAGGTGAACCAGGAATGTTAAACACGCAGGCTTGTCTCTTCAATGGAGGAGATGTG
Organism: Mesocricetus auratus; assembly: GCF_017639785.1. Lineage (NCBI taxonomy): Eukaryota > Metazoa > Chordata > Mammalia > Rodentia > Cricetidae > Mesocricetus > Mesocricetus auratus. The sequence continues at coordinate 299,956 of NW_024429187.1, read as the reverse complement.
TAACCTGTATTCTACCCAGAAGTCTGGAAATGGAAGTGATTGATAACCTAATGGTCCCTATGCTGTCTGTAGGGCCAAGCCACACCTGGCTTCCCCAAACTCTTCCCTGTGAGACCCTTATCTTAAGCTCTGTTTCTCAGTCACCCTTAATGGAGATGTTACATGTACTTTACAAACGGGAGCAGAGGTGGTTAATAACCTAGGGGACCTCTATGCTATCTGTATGACCGTGACCACACCATATTCTTCCCCAGAGCCTTAAAATATCTCATGCGGTGAATATATTGAACCCATCTTTATGGAAGAAGTCACAAGTACTTTACAAAGAGGTTCAATGTAGTCCTGCATTAAGCTTTATTGTTTGTGTACATGGGATTGAGTTCATTGCAACCAGGAAACTTTCTTCTAAAATTGTGCTGTGTTTAAATGTGCCTAGAACAATTATATTCTAGAACTCTGAATTGGCACTGGCTACTGAGTCATGCTAAACTAGAACCTCTTGTTTCACATGGATAGTTGTTCTGCTCGCTGTGGAGATCACAGAGAACCCACACTTCACTTGCTATTAATCATGTCCATAACAGTTATGATTTATTCACCTCAATTTTTCCATAAAATAATCTTACTTGAGGCATACTCCTCGAACAATGGAGCCCAGCAATGATGAAGTTGACAAAATACTGAAAGCAAATATTTACATTTACAATGGCAAGTTGATATTCCTCTGACAACCAAAGCAAACTCCACATCACTGAACAGAAGACAGACCAGTACATCAAGAGCAGGCTTAATGTTGAATCAACACAGGTGTGGACTGGATATGAGCCATGGGAAATGGGGCACACTAAATGCTGTGACAAAATAAGGTCACTTTCTCAATGTCACTCCATGTATAAAAAACTGAAAACCATTTACATAATTTGTTTCAATGTAGTGAAAATTAATCACATAAAATTACAACACAACCATTAGAAATGGATATTGATGAGTTTTTTGAACATGCAGCTGAGCATGCCACCTCTTGTACCACGTTCATAATATGTAAAATCAAGAACTTAACCCTGCTGAGAAATCTCACAATGTCTTCTTTCGTTCTCTAGAGTGTATGACACTGAAGCCAACCTCTCTTATTAGAAACATTGAAAGGAAGTGCAACCTGGAGAGATGGACCCACAGTTAAGGGTTAAAGTTCACAACCAAAGGATTCAGTTCTCAGCACCCACACTTGCCTCTCTAGCGTCCTCTTTGCCAAGCATGGTGGTAGATATCAAATAAACAAACCAATACACAAGTAAATGAATCAGCAATTACTGTGTAATCACATATATGTAATTATCTGTGTTGTTCTATATCGTAACTATATATTTAAAGATGGGTGTTAGATCGGGATAGAAGCATACATGTTAGATCAGGATAGAAGCAGAATAAAGAAGGACAGCAGTTCTCTGTGGGAGTGGAGACCATGTATCCAGGAACTTCTGGAGAGGAAAGTATTATCGTAAGATATAAGATATGTTCTTTATAGTTGAGGCTGAATAATGCCAGCAGGAGGTGTTCTATTATTATTTTTTCTTGTCAGGCAGGCACACACTCTCTCTCTCTCTCTCTCTCTCTCTCTCTCTCTCTCTCTCTCTCTCTCTCTCTCTCTCTCTCTCTCTCTTAGTGAGGAGTTTATTTTACCTATACTGCCAAGTCACAGTTCATGATTATCTTAGTCACTGTTCTGTTGCTGCTAAGAGGCACCAAGCCAAGGCATCTCTTATAAAAGAAATCATTTAATTGGGGCTTGTTTAGAGATTCAGATGCTTAGTGCATTATCGTCATACAGGGATCATGGCAGTGGGCATGGCACTAGACTATCTGTTGAGTGCTATATCCTGATCCACAGGCAGTAAGAGCCAGCCTAGGCCTGGTATGGGCTTTTGAAACTTCAAAACACCCCCCCTCCCCAGTGACACACTTTCTCCAACAACGCCACACTGTCTCCAGTAAAGTCAGACCCCCTAATTCTTTAGAATAGTGGGACAGTCCCACTTCCTGGTGACTACCTATTCAAATATGAGTTCATTCTAATTTAAACCACCCTAAGATCAAAGGCAACCATAGCAGGAACTCAAACAGGGTAGGAACTCAGATGTGAAGTCTAAGTCTAAAGTGTGACCAGTGTCTGGAATGGGTGGAAGTGTCCTAAAATATCTAATAGATATCTTATAGTACAACTCAGAAAACTCAAATATAAAATTTATCTTAAACATAGGATGGTATGAAATTTTTTTTCTTATTTTTATTTCAAATCATTCATAATAAAAGTATTCAGTAGACAGGTATTGGTGGCTCATACTTTTAATATCAGCTCTTCAGGAAGAAGCAGAAATGAGGCCAGCCTGATTGACACAATTATTTACAGGACATCCAGAGCTACACAGAGAAATCCTATCCAGAAAAATAAGCAAACAAACAAGCAAAGGAGACAAGAGAGAGAGAAAACACATTTGGAAAAATTGTTGTGAGTTAAGTATAGGGTTGGAGAATGAGACAATACTACAGACTCAACTGCTCTAGAGATTTTGCATAGACATGAGAATTCTCCTTGAACTACTTTGGTTTCATTCATATGCATTATGTTCACAAGGGGCAATAGACCTGGTTTTGAACATAAGTGAGACTAGAACTATATTTTAGCATTCAATAACTTTTAAAGCATCCCAACAATTCCACTTTGGTCATAAGCAGTCTTTAAAAAACATTTTCAACTTCTCTCTTCATCAAGACAGAAGTTATATATATATATAAATATTTGTTTTCAAGACAGGGTTACTCTGTATTGTTTTGGAGGCTGTCCCGGAATTCGCTTGGTAGACCAGGTTGGCTTCAAACTCACAGAGATCCACCTGCCTCTGCCTCCTGAGTGCTGGGATTAAAGGCATGTGCCACCAATGCCGGGCCAAATGAGCTGTATTTTATTAACTGAAATTTCTTTCTTTGTGTGTGCCTCTGCATACGAGCGTGCATGTGTGTGTGTGTGTGTGTGTGTACATCCATATACATGCAAGCATATAAATGTCTGGGAAACCAGAAGAGGATGTCAGATGTCCATTTTATCATCTCTTCATGAAACAGGGTCTCTTGTTGATCCGGGAAGTAGTCTGGCAGTAGCCTCATTTATCTTCCTGTTTGCAGACCCTTCCACACACAACACCACCACATACATAGCTGGAATCACAGTCATCTGGGCAGCTACACACAGATTTTTTTTATGTAGGTGTTGGGACTGCTTTGTTTCTTGAAAGTAGGTCTCATGTAGCCCAGGCTGGTCTCAAACTCTTTATGCAGCTGAAGATGACCTTAAACTCCTGTTGCTCAAACCTCTACCTCTGAGGAGGTGCTGGATATATCGTTGTAGATCACCATTCCTGACGTGAAAGTACATTTGAGACCGTCTAGTCCTAACAGACTTTCCCACACATGCTGTCTGAAGTTATTATAAAACAAAATAATATTAAAGTTTTATGTGGTGAAAGGTAAATAAAAGCCTTAGTTTCATGCATTTCATTATATTCGTGCCACGTGTAATGTGACTTGAAACTTCTTCCATCAAGGAAAGATGTCAATTCCCCACCCTTGAACTTGGGTTGAACTTGGATCATCCGGCAGACTGTGCAAGAGAGTGCAGAGAGCTGCATGGAGGGCCAAGTCTTGTTGTGTCTTCCAACTATGTTCATGGTCACATAAACAAACTGACCAAGCACTGGAAACATGTGGTGTGTCAGTCAGTCCTAGGATGATTACTCAAGATTCCATGGATGTGAAAGTCAGCTAGGACAAAAGTCATCTGAGACTTAACCTGTGGAAATATCTAACCACATGACAAAGCTGAAGTATTATATGAAGCTACAGAATGTGGAGGTGATTGTCATGCTGAATAGGGCACAGATGACAATCATATTTATAGTTATTTATCCCATTTTAATTGTAGTTTAGTGTTATGTCTCCTCTGATTAAAATGATTAGAGTTTTTAGCATTTTTTTAGTTTGTTCCTGTTATGTTGTTGTTTTTGATCTCTGTTATGTACAGCTGGTAACCACAATGGATTCCAATTTAGAAAAGCATTATAGCTCAACCAAACAGCTTGATTATTTGATAAGCATATGTCATATGAAAGTGTTAACATGCATGCAACATATGGCCTCAAGGGTCACATTTCACTCTATGTAATAAAAAACAGACACAGAATTAGATTCAAAATATATGTACTACAAAGCTCATGGCCAAGATTGGACTCGCAAGGTGAATTCATTGAAAACAGAATTTCCTGCAGTCAGAAATAGCCATAGACAACATCTTAGAGGACAGAATTAGACATTTTTCCCCAAAGATTTATTTTTATTTGTATGTATGCAAAGTACCTGAGTGTTCCCAAGGAGTATAGAAGATGGTATCAAATCCTGGGGAGTTACAGAGGGTTTGAATTGCCATCATGGGTTCTGAGAACAGAACCCAAGTTCTCCTCAGGAGCAATAAGGGCTCTTAACAACTGAGCCATTGCTTCCTCCCCTAGAGTTGGAATTCTAAACAATTATTTAAAATCTCCAGGGGGCAAAGGAGAAAAGAAGAGTATCAGAAGAAAAGTGAAGATTAATAGTCATATTCCTCCAGACTGTCTAGACTTAAAATTCCACCTCCCACCCTCATTTATTTGCATGGCTGAGCACAGTACAGGAAGCCATGCTCCCTGCTGTTAGGATAAATTGACGAAGAAACACGAAAAGAAAGATGTTGTAGAAGTGTTTACATTGTATAGGTGAATGCAATTCTTGACCACTGTTAAAAAAAAATACTATCTCAGTAATATATTTAAACCATCCTTTATGCCCCAAATAACTAATTGGGATAAAGCAGTAACAATCATATATTACTTTTAATGCCTTAATCCTGAAATTGTTGCTGATGAATAGTAACTAAATAATGAAAGCAGGTTAAAGAAATTCATAGCCAGCTGTCCCAACCCGCATTGTGTCAACCTGGAGCAAGAGACCTAAGGACCAGGGGTGGGGGTAGTGGGGGGGGGGGACGGGATGACAAGAAACTCAAAAGACCACAAGACAGGTTTCTGATCAAGTGGCAATTTTTATTTTTCTCAGTTCAGTTAATATCCTTGGTAGAGCAGGAAAACGGGAGGGGGGTGAGAGGGTTGCTTTTCTCACCAGGTGTGAGCGTAGCAGGGTATTGTTTAAGCACATAGAGCAGGATATTGGCAAGGTAAAAAGTTCAGGAGGGAGAGGAATGTGTGGGCTAGCGGCCATTGTCTAGGTGATGGTTAGGGTTGGCTGAGTTTGGACAAGCTTTTTGGGTCATGATGTTCCTATGTTCTACCTTTGTGGTTTCTCTTCTGAGTACCCCCAGAAGGCTCCTTTGTTAAGGCTAAAGGCCAATTATGTAAATCTTTAGACTTTAAAGCACAGGTTTGGCTCCAAAAGATCAAGGTACCTGAGGAGCTCCCAACAGCAAGCTAGGCGGTGGTGGTACAAGCCTTTAATCCCAGCACTCAGGAAGGCAGAGGCAGGCAGATCTTTGCAAGTTCGAGGCATCCCTGGTTTATAGAGTGAATTCCAGGACAGCTACGACTGTTGCACAGAAAAACCGTGTCTCGAAAAGCCAAAAATTAAAAACAAAAACAAAAAAATTTCACAGCCCAAGAGAGCACCACAGAAGATGTGTAAAGGACTCCTTTAGCCCGAGAGAAACGCAAACAGACAATGGGGAGAAAATAAGCAATTTACAGTGACAGGAAATAATACACATCTTTCAATAATAACTTGCATATTTATGGTTCCCATATTTCAGTAAAGGAAACTGACTGGCAGACTGGATTAAAAGATGGGGCCTGCCCGTATATTATTGCTTCAAAATCATAGCTCACCTTCAAAGATAAACACTAACTTAGAGTAAAAAGATGGAAAATTGTAAACCTCCTGCATCCTCCAACTTTCAAAATTAAATTTTAGAACATCTCAGATTTTTTTCTCTATTGGGATATATGGAGAGAGGGGGATTCCTTGATGGTACAATGGGTGTGTTTTTAATTTTTGAGGAGACTGATCCCTTGCTGGTCTTCATGGAAGCTGTGTTAGCTTTTCTTTCCACCACAGTGGACAGTTTTCCTTAGCTACATAGCCTTCCCAAGATTTTCATCTCTTGTTTTGTTTGGTAATTGGCAGAAGGCAGGGTTTGAACACCTGACTAACCAGAAACATTCGCTGTGGATCCAAGTCATATTTAGGTATGTCAATAAAGACTGACTTGGATATGCCAGGTGAGGGTGCACATCTATAAATAATGCCAGTTGTTAAAGAAGAGGAAACCATGATGGGGAAACCCACAGAATCAGCTGACCTGAGCTAGCGAGAGATCATTGACTCAAGTCTGACAAATGGTGAATCGGTATAAGACCAAACTAGACTTCCTTAATATACGTGACAATGGTGTGACTCTGACAATATACGAGGTCCCTGGCTCTGGCAGTGTGTCTAAGATCTAACACTAATGCCCAAACTGACTTAGTGGAGCCCATTCTATATGGAGAGATACCTTGCCCAGCTTAGACAAAAGGATGTGGGGGTGGAGAGGCGCCTTGATCCTGCCTCAACTAGATGATGGGACAGACGTTTAGTAGACTTCCTAGGGAAGGCTTTAACCCTCTCCGAGGAGCAGATGGGAGGAGGGGTGGAAAGAGGGGAGCGGGAAGAGAGGAGGGAGGGGGGACTGGGATTGAAATGTAAAAAGTAAATTAATAAAAAAGTGAAAAAATGTCACATCTGTGTGTACATTTACATTTACAGAATAAAGATATTGGAAGTGAGCGACTGTGAGTCACAGAGGTTTTATAAACCATGCTTTGTGCCACTAACTGTGCCGGGAGGGCAGACAGCCTTGACAGTTCAGTGCAGAGATCTGGGGTGGAAGGTGAAGCAATGGAGATGAGCTTTGCAGTCAGGAGTCAGGACACAGGGTTTCAGACATGTTTCAGCTTCTTTTGGCAGATTCAAGGTTGTCTGCAGAACAGAAGTCAGAAAACGCTTCTATCTGTGAGATGACTGCACAGTTTTGTTTTTTTTTTAATGTTCTTGCCAGTGATTCACATCTAAAGTGAAATTAATAGCTGTTCCTAGCGTTTAGGATTTTCTTACAATTATCACACCAGCCATTCATTTTTCTGTGGACTTGTAAAGATGCTAAAGATTACACAGTGTTTACACAGTGTTTAAGCACAGTAAACACATAGTAGCAAACATTATAAACATGTATAAACATTAAAGATACAGCTGGTAGAAACTATAATTTTCAGTTTCACCCTCACTGGAGATTGCTTCCGGCAAGAATGTTCATAATGATGTATAAAAGGGAAAAGATTAGGGAACTGGGGGTGAAACCTCTTCGGTTTTACTACTAACATGTCATGTGACCATGTGAAAAGAATTTTCATTTTGCTGAGCTACAGAATTTTTAAATACATGGGGTATAACCTGCTAATGTTTAGGATAGCTAATGAGACCTGTATGAATGTATGGCAACACTTAAAATCCCCAGTAGGTGCTCATAAAGTATTCAACATACATCTGGGTGGTGGTGGTGCACACCTTTAATCCCAGCATTGGGAGGCAGATCTCCGTGAGTTCAAGGTCAGCCTGATCTACAGAGTGAGTGCTGGACAGGCTCCAAAGCAACTCAGAGAAACCCTGCTGCAAAAAATTCAACAAAAAGTATTCGACATACAGAGTGAACACAATGGGTTTACAGAATTGGATGCAGAGAGAGAAAAAGGGCCTCATGTGGAACGGAATCGGGTTCCTTCTTGTCTCATCCCAGAGCTGGTGGGTCTTGGGTTTATCACACTAGTCATCGCTGCACACCCAGGATCCCTGGGATCACTGCAGGTGGGGATGAGACCAGACGTCAAGCACCAACATAGGGAGCTTCTGGGTGCTAACAAGGAAGGGGTGAGTTCAAGACCAGCCTCTGTCCTGCAGAGGATGTCATACATCAGGCAGTACACAGGGCTCCCTTACAGCTGTCATTCTGCCTGTTTGTTACTTCACAGAGTCCGTTGGCCTTAGCAGCAAATTTGATGTCACCCTAGTGCCCTGCATGCTAATCATCTATGAACTTCCCTCAGCTGGTCTTCTGTAAATGTCCCTACATTTTATTTTTTCATCCTTTAGCTTCTTTCTTCAATCTTCAAGATCTTTTTCTTAAGGTCAATCTGTTCAAATGAATGACTTCTTTCAAAAGCCATTGATGGATTCCCAGGGCTTCCCCAACCAGACTTCCTGTGAGGGCCCAACGTTATCTAATTTAATTCCCAAAATAATCCTAGTTTACAAAACAGGACTTAGGGAAGGGAATTAAAGTAAATATTTATTTTGTGTTTGTGTGAGAGACTGGGGAGAGGAAGGGAGAGAGGAGGGGTCAGAGCTTATGTAGAAGTCAGAGGACAATGTTGGAGGGAACTTCCCTTTCTACCTTGTTTCTACCAATGTGTTGTGTACCCCAGGCTCACTGGCCCAAGTGCTTCTGGGTGATTCTCCTGTCTCCACCTCCCATCTCCTTACAGAGTGCATTGATACAGATGTGGACAGACTTCTGGTGATTCCCCTGTCTCCACTTCCCATCTCCTTACAGAGTGCATTGATACAGATGTGGACAGACTTCTGGTGATTCCCCTGTCTCTACCTCCCATCTCCTTACAGAGTGCATTGATACAGATGTGGACAGACTTCTGGTGATTCTCCTGTCTCCATTTCCAGTCTCTCTGCAGGAGTGCTGTGATACAGATGTGGACTTTGAGGTGTTTCTCCTGTCTCAGCCTCCCATCTCCTTACAGAGTGCAGTGATACAGGTGTGGACTTCTGAATCTGGGTTCTTTTATTTTGCCTTTGTTTTTTTTAAATATGTTTTTATTTAAATTTGAAACATGCTTGTTTCACATGTCAATCCCAGCTCCCTCTTCCACCCCTCCTCCCTTGTCCCTCCACCAGCCCCCCTAATGCCCCCACCCAATCCCCACACCATTCCCCAGGGGGATGAGGCCCTCCATGGGGGGATCTCCACAGTCTATCATTTCATCCAGGGCAGGACCTAGGCCCTTCCCCATGTGTCCAGGCTGAGAGAGCATCCCTCCATGTGGAGTGGGCTCCCAAAGTTCATTTATACGCCATGGTAAACACTGATCTACTACCCAATGCCCCAGAGATTGCTGAGGCCTCCTCACTGAAACTACATTCAGAGAGTCTGTATCAGACCCCTGCTGGCCTTTAAGCCATCGGTCTGGGGTTCAAGAGCTCCCCCTTGTCCGGTCAGCTGTCTTTGTGGGTTTCACAAGCATGGTCTTGACCCCTTTGCTCATCACTCCTCCATCTCTGTCACTGGGTTCTAGGAGTTCAGTTCAGTGTTTAGCTGTGGGTATCTGTCTCTGCTTCCATCAGTCACTGGATGAAGGTTCTAGGATGGCATATAAGGTAGTCGTCAATCTTATCATCAGGTCAGGCTATTAGGGTAGTCTCTCCACTATTGCTTAGTTTGCCCATTGGTGTTATCCTTGTAGATCTCTGGAAATCTCACTAGTGCCATCTCTCTCCTCAAACCTATAATGACTCCATCTATTATGGTATCTATCATATCATTCGACCTCTCTGAGTTATCATGCAGATATCTCTCTTGGGAACCTCCCTGTTTCCCAGACTCACTGGCAATGGGATTGTAGGCTGACACTCCCCTGATCCATGTCTAAAATCCATATATGAGTGAGTACATAGCATGTTTGTCTTTTTGTGACTGGGTTACCTCACTCAGTATGGTTTCTTCTAGTGCCATCCATTTGCCTGCAAATTCCAAGATTCCATTGTTTTTTTTCCTGCTGAGTAGTACTCCATTGTGTAAATGTACCACATTTTCTCTATCCACTCTAGTTGTGGGGCATCTAGGTTGCTTCCAGGATCTGGATATTACAAATAATGCTGGAATGAACATAGTGGAACAGACATTCTTGTTGTATGAATGGGCATCTTTTGGGTATATGCCTAAGAGTGGAATTGCTGGGTCTTGTGGTAGACTGAATCCAGTTTTCCTGAGGAATCTCCATACTGATTTCCAAAGTGGCTGTACAAGTTTTCATTCCCACCAGCAATGGAAGAGTGTTCCCCTTTCTCCACATCCTCTCCAGCATAAGCTGTCATTGGTGTTTTTTATTTTAGCCATTCTGACAGGAATATGATATCTCAGAGTTGTTTTGATTTGCATTTCCCTAATGGCTAAGGATGTTGAGCACTTTCTTAAGTGTCTCTCAGCCATTTTAGACTTCTCTATTGAGAATTCTCTATTTAGTTCAATCCTCCACTTTTTAATTGGATCCTTTGGTGTTTTGGAGACTAGTTTCTTGAGATCTTTGTAAATTTTGGAGATCAGCCCTCTGTCAGATGTGGGGTTAGTGAATATCTTTTCCAATTCTGTGGGCTGCTTTTTTGTCTTGTTGACTGTGTCCTTTGCCTTACAGAAGCTTCTCAGTTTCTGGAGGTCTCATTTATTAATTGTCGATCTCAGTGTCTGTGCTACTGGTGCTATGTTCAGGAGTAATTCTCCACTTTCTCATCTCATGGGTGAAGAAATGGACTAGGATGCTGGGGTGCTTTGGATCCTAGTCCTGTGGCTGGAGCAGGAGACTAGGGTCTAGGATGGAAGCCACAGTGACAGACCCCACGCACAGTTAGGTGGCCAGGAAATGGGCCTTGGTTTCCCTAGTCCCATGTGTGGATCTGGGTTCTTATACGGGTGCTGCGGACTGAACTGTGAGGTTTACACAGCTAGAGCTTTTACCCAAAGCCATTTTTTCAATTCAGTAAAAACAAAAGCAGGTTTGGCTGACTCTCTTTCTACTGTAGCATGACAGCTTCAAAATGTACCTGGTTACTACTATCTAATCAGAGCATCCCTTTATCCAAAGAGTAGAATCGCACAACAGCTGAGATAATTCCTCCACTGTTCATGGTTTCCTTCACATATCATCATAGTTTTAGTAATGAATCAAAATTAAGTAGGCATCTTACAGCATAGTACAATTAAGAAATACACAGACACATACATATACACACAAATGAAACCTTACTATTTTTGAAATTGTTTTCAAACAGCAATGTCTATACTGATTCTGCCTAGAGAAATTCATTTCATGATACACTATGGTGTAATTTTTTTTGTTTTTGCCACAGCTTTAAAAGTGCAGCTTAAGAATTTCTGTGTAGGGGCTGGAGGGATGGTTTAAAGGTTAATGTGCTTAAGGCTCTTGCAGAGGACCCAGATTCAAGTTCCAGCACCTATATAGCAGTTCACAACCACCTGTAATTCCAGCTCCAAGGAATCTTATGCTCTCCTTTGAACTCTGTGACTCATGCATGTGCATGCTACACATACACACACTTAAGCGCAGAAAACAAATAAATAATTTAAAAACAAATTCTATGTGAGTGTGTATATGATGGGGGATGACCTTCTGTACTTATGTTTCCCTTACTGTTGATGGTTAAGACACTGATTGACCAGGCAGGAAGTATAGGCAGGACTATGAGAGAAAGGAGAAGAGAGAGAGGGGGAAGCTGAGAAGGAGATACCATGTAAAGATTGGGAAGGCAGGATGCACAGGCATTCTCTGGTAAGATAAGGCCATGTAGAAATACATAGATTAGTAGTTATGGGTTAATAATTAAGAGAGAACTAGTCGGTTAAAAGTCCTAGCCATTGGTCAACAGATTTATAATTAACATAGCGTTTGTGTATTTAATTGGAGCAAAGTGGCTGTGGGACCAGGCTGGAAAGAAACTCCAACACCATGTATGTGTGAAAAAAGGAAGAAAAAAAGAAAATCTATGCATTCCAGATAGACATTAAAAATTTTTTATCTCTAAACCTAAGAAGTTAATCTACTTTTTGTCCTTTAAAAATCAGTAGTTTGTGCACACACACACACACACACACACACACACACACTACTATAAATTGTTGATGTCTATTTGTACATGAAAAGTTTCAACCATTTTGGATTGTCTTTTCAGTCTACTCTGACCCTCTTAAGAATTTATAACTATATTAAAATTACAAAATTTAATTTTCAGTACAATGAATGTGAATTGAATATTCAAATTGGATCATTTAAAACTTATAGATCAGGACATAAAATTGAGCCATTTGTCTACCTCCAGATCTTGTCCACTCGTCCATAATTTAGTTCAATAGAAAAATAACTCTTCTTTACCCTTTAAGTCCTGTGTGAACCTCCAATCAAAGATTGTGGTGAGAGCCTTAATCTATAAGCGTTTATTTGTGAGTTATCTTCTTCTATTCACCTTCTAAAACACCAACACTCCTGTTTGAACTCCTTCCTAGCTCACCATCAGCACAATCCTCTCTATTTCATGAAATTGCTTTCTATATATTTGTATTTTTGATTGATTCATCAACTATATTCACTTATTAATTGATTATGCATATTAGTCTCTAATAAGAGCTCCTAAAATCAAAGTCTCCATTCCCTCAGCATAGATTAGTAGTTAAAGTCTAAAGATGATGACATATCTATGGGAAAGTCTTATGCTCTATTCTACCCTGTTCCTACTACAACACAAATAGCTCCCTACAGTAGTTGCTTCATTAGTGCATGCTGGAACAAGGCTAATGCTGTCATGTGTCAAGGAATCATAATTAATGACAAATGATTTATATTATGCTCTGTTTTTATTAATTAATTTCAAAGTAATTTGAAGCAAACTGGATTAAGGGACATGTAGCAACCGGTTCAGTTATGGGGCTATAACACTTCTCAAATCCGGGCTAAGGGCTAAGGATTTAAATGAAGACAAAGACAGTCACTCATTCTTGCAAGGAGAATGGTGTTTATTTTAACCAGAGTGGAGCATTATATACCAATAGCAGGTGTGGTGGAAAACCACCAAGGTCAGAAGCCTATGTTCTCTGGGTGCTCTGGCAAAGGATGGGCTGATAACAGGAATTAGCATTTAGACAATAAGGATGAACAGAAAACAGGAACTTGCATTCAGGCTTAACTGGAAGGAGGCGACAAGAGGTATTTTGCTAGAAGCTCCTAGTCACAAGCTGGTCAGCAGATCCCCATGGGGGAAGGGTGCAACAGGGACAAGTGTGGAGACAGGATATACGAACCAGAAAAGCACAGAGCACTTGGATTCACACAGCTCCAAGGTTGCATATTATCTGATTGACAAGTCAATCTGTGGGTGTTGCTGAAACTCTCAGCTTGCTCATAGTCACACCTGAGCTTGCTCATCTTCAGTCATGCCCATCCCAAGAGAAGGTTTATCAGGCATGTGATAAGATAAATATGGGGACCTCCTTTTGTCACAATTGTAACTCTTACTTTTCTGCAGTTCTAGATGCACATATGCCATACTCCATAATGGGTCTCAGAAAAATTAAGAGCATGGAAGAGTTGTGAAGTTTCTGTAGTGGGCAAGAGATGTCCTGAAGCATTCAGTTATCATTGATCTTCCCCTAGGCTCAAGATTGTCAAATGCTATGAAAAGGACTAATGTTTATGTGGGGAAATTATGAAGCTAAAGCTCTTGCCTCACTTACCTATACCCAAGACACTGAGTCCAGTCAGGATCAAGACAGGAAAAATCAGCCAAGCACAGCCAAGTTTCAGAGCCAACCGATACCAGGACAGGCACTTATGAAGTGTGAAGGATACACTTGGGTACTTCTGAGATAAAAGTCAGAGGTAGTTTTGTCACTCACTACAGAAGATGCCCCTCATCTATAAAGACTATTTCCAACACTCCTAGTGTACTGATTGAAACTGGAGATAGTGCTACACTTTGTTCACTCTGTACACACACACACACACACACACACACACACACACACAACATAGTTTTCCATCTTCTTTTTTTTTTTTCGAGACAGGGTTTCTCTGTATCATTTTGGAGCCTATCCTGGAACTTGCTTGGTAGACCAGGCTTGGTCTCGAACTCACAGAGATCCACCTGCCTCTGCCGCCCAAGTGCTGGGATTAAAGGCATGCGCCACCACTGCCCAGCCAGTTTTCCATCTTAACTAAGCCCATACTATATCTGGCGACTATAAATTGCACAATTTGGTGTGTGACAGAAAGAACAATGTTTTCCACTAGGTGGAGTACTTCGTACCTTTCATTTAAAGGAATTCAGTATGGCTGCTCTTTGGCATGGCTGCACTGTTGTTATTATGGTTTTTCAATTTGGGGCCATCACCGAGTGAGTGGGTGTTGCTGGGACTCGTGACTGGTGATTCATTTCTTGACTAGATGCTGTGAGAGCTCATTGTTGCTGATCAAGGTAGTGTCCAGCTTAAAACATCGAGTTAATTTTTCCTATAATTTTATAGTTAATGTTTTAAGACCACTGTTGATGTAACAGAAGCTACAAACACTGAAATGGCAAATAGTGGGTACTGTGCTGTATTGTAACATGATATACACTATATCTACAGTAGATATGGGGCATACTATGCTGTAGGAATAGCAGATAAGGCTGTACTGTTTCTGTAGCAGGTAAGGGATAGTGTGCTGTAACACAGCATATATTATATCTGTAGCAGATAAGGGGTACTGTGCTATGACATTGGTGGATTCTCTGTGACCACCACAGCCAGTAGTGTAATGACCTACTTCAGGCAAGAAGACAATTCAGTTCAACATGACTAAGTAGCCTGTGTTGGTTCAAACTTCTAGAGTCTGACCCCAAGTAGTTTATTTTTGACATACTTAAGCATATGGTGAAAACTTCTCTGGTGATAACTAGCTCAATCCTGTATTCAAAATGAAGCTTATGATATGACTACACCAAAACTCTTTGTAAAGTACATGTGACATCTTCCACAAACATAGGTTCTATAGATTGACAAGCTCACCATAAGTGTCTAGGAGAGGATTCAGTGTGGTCTCAGCCACACATTGCAAAAGTCACCAGGCTATTAGCCACGTCCACTCCTTCAGATGATGCATCCTTTCCTTTGATGGAACAACACTGTGTGTTTAACATTCCTAGTTCCCCTAGTGCTTCATTGGTGAGTACAGGATCTCCATGCCTCCTACATAATGTAACATATACTATGTCTACCACACTGCACTGCCCAAACACCATGCTTTCCTTGGTAACTCCGCCAACAGTAGATGTCTGGTATTTATTAAACAGTGAAATGTATTGATTTTTGAAATGTGGTCATTAAGCTCTATGTCTTGTTGTGGTTCTTCTGTATGAAATTAGATTGAGTGGGACAGTCATTAATCACTGAAGAGGCCACATGAGCATTGAGTAGGAGGAAGAACTTGCTTTGGTATCCACAGAATGCCTCCCTGTTCCCCTGACCCTGATGTGAAGATGATAAGGAAGCAGAGTTGACGACTCTAAGATGCTTTCCTGATTTTAACTTTTATAATTTAATAGTTCCTAACCAAAAGTTCTTTTATATGGATAATATACATTTTCATTATATGGATAATACATAATTTTCACCATTAGGAATAATGACAAAATTAAAAATGTTGCAATGTTATATGTAATAGTAAGTTCAGTTGAGTCATAGAATGCAACTTCATGACAATTTGACATATTTTCTACTTCAGTTTCTGGTCCCTTTTCATACTCCCTCATGTAATGTTATCCTCTGAGTATTACCTCAGTGTTAAACATTTCTTTCAAACTCTCTGGCAGAGGAAAGAGCTGCTTTATCCAATGCTGACTGCTAAGGGAAGGGTGTAACTGCAATAGAGCCGAGTGAAAAAGTGTTATAAAATAGTAATTCTATGCGAGAAGGTGAAAATATGAACCAGAAAGTGATAATTGTGAGGGAAGATCTTACACTTCAGGCTGATAGTGCAAAGGGATGGGGACCTGAGCAAGATGTCTCACCAGGAAGCTACCAGACCTCCTTCTCCACAGAGGCATTGCTTTAGGCATCACCAACCAGACCAGAGAACATGTCTGGAGGACATTTAGGAACAAGCTGGGAAGTTGCAGCCCCTGCCCATTTTAAAACCAAGGAGATGTATTACAGAGAAGGGGTAAGAAACTGATGCAACTCTCTCATGCCACACCCTGCAGATTTGGGTAGAAATCTGCCACACTTGAGAGCCTTTTAACCCCAGGCCTTCTCAGAAGTCCTGATGAAAGGACAGAAGGAACATAATTCTTTGTCCTTGCCCAGGGGTGACTTGGCAAGGCCAGACTGGAGCTGGAGCCATGTTCTCAAACAACTTAATGTGTTGGTCCTGGGATCATAGATTTCCCTCATAAAAGATGGGCGTCATCAGGCCCAAGGCCACTGTGTGTTTGGTCTGTCATGTACTTTATGTTTGCTTGGTTAGCTTTCTGCTGACTTCATCCTACTGTATGATGGCTTTCTTCTGACTCTGTCTCATTTCTGCCCTGGAAATAGTTTATGAGATGCTGTATTTCTTAATAATTTTGCTGGCATAAGACACAGCTTCTGCAAACTACCCTGTTATACCTTCTTTATCTCTGATCTCCTGGACATTCCTTCTCAGGACCTGTTATCATTGAAAAGCAACCAGTTGGTCAGGGTCATAAAAAATAGGCCCCTCTTTTCAAAGAAACAACTTAAAGGGCATGTATAGAGTGTTCTGGTTGGCTTCAGGATACCAGAGAACAGTTTCTGTCTTACTATCTTTGGATGACCTGTGGGCATGTTCCCAGTCTGGAGCCCACAGATAACAGAGGAAAACGGTATGTGTGAGACAGAGTTCATAAGTAGGCAGTACAAGAAGAAGGAGGTAAGAAACTAGGTTTGAGAAATAACTTTTCATCAAACTGGTGAAAATTTACCACAGATCATGAGCCTCTGCAAAGACTAAGGGAGAAGGAACTGGTCATGGAGAAACCAGAAGTCCCCAAAACAATACAAGCTATTGCCATTGTTCTTGATTGCCCAAAACTACTATTTAGCAAGCCCCCAAGCTGAAGATACCATTGTCTCCCTAATCCTCAATAGAAGAGTTTTGAATTTATTTCATTGGCATAGAGATTTCAAGAGAATCTGATATCTCTACATGACACTGATTATTGTTATGTATATCTACAATGAAAAAATGTAATCAGGGAAAAAAGAAATACACAATGTAGAGTCTGAAGAGAGAAAGGGTGCAGGGAAATTTAATATTGGAGCCAAGGTCTGAGCTTAGGAAAAAGGGAGAAATGTAATACAGGGTGTGGTATCCTCATGGAAAGACCTTGCCCAGCTAATTGTACAATTTTTGGAAAGGCCTCAGGAATTATCTGTTCTGCAAGAGCAACAATAAAGCTTCTACAAATGTAGCTCAAGGAGGCAGCCAGCTTCCATCCCAAGCAGAAAGTAGAACTTGGTAGCATTGGCCACATGATTCTGCATTTAGAGTCATGAAGAACAAAGAAATAAAGGGTTTGTGGATACTTCTTCTATGATTAAGAAGTGCCTTTGAGGTCAAGTGTGTGGCAGGGGGTTCTGATTCATTGCGTTGAAGCCCAGAGATACCATGCTGTGAAATGGAAAATGATGCCTGGATTTCATGGGAAACTCCAAGATACTACAGATGCCAGAGGTATGTGATAACTACCAAGGAGAGCTGTTGACAGGAAATGGAAGCAGCCCAAGAGGAGGAAGTAGGTTGCAATCAACAAAGCTGGAAGGGTAGAGTCATGGAGCCCTTTGACATCCATTGGAGAACTACAGGACTAGGGGTTTGCCCTGCAGGGTTCTGGTTTAGCTTTAATCTAGTATTTCTGCACTGTGTGTCTTTGTTCCCTTTTGGAAAGGTAATAGGTAATGTATGTTTGTGCCACTGGATCTTGAAAGTATGTAATTTTGTTGTGTTGATTTTACAGAGGATTATAGTTAAGAGAGTGCCCTGTGGCTCAGAAGAGACTTTGGATTTTGAACTTCTCTACATCTTGAAACTGAAAGATTATGGGGACATATGGAGTCTAATTTAATACATTTAGTATTATGGTATGGCCATAAACCTATGAGGTCATGGAGTGTGGTTTGAGCGAGAGTGGCCCTGTTACATAGACTCATATGCTTGAGTGCTTGGTCCCAGGGGCTTGTTTGGGAGTGAATAAGAGTTGAGGTTTGTTGGAGGAAGTGTGTCAATTAGAGATTTCAAAAGCCCACTCCTTTCCTAATTAGTTCTTCCTTTGTTTCCTTGTGAATCCGTGTGTAAGCTCTTAAACTACTTCCCCAGGATCATGCCAGCCCGCCAGCTGCCTTGTTCCCCAGGATGGCCATGGACTGTAATAATCGGGAACTGTGAGCCCCGATAAATGTCTTCTTTTCTAAGTAGCACAACGTCAGAAATGATCATGAAGATTAAAATGAAAACACAGTGAGGAAAGACTCCTCATTTCTAGTTTTTCATGAAGGAGCTTGGAAGTTTCCAGTTCATCCTGGCACAAACACCCGGGTGAACCAGCTAGAAACCAAACAGTTGTAGGCCGTGCAAGAGAGGTGAGAGATGAGGACGCAAGACAAAGACATACTCCCCGGCCCTGGAAAGACAGAGGAGGTGGCACAGGAAGCCATGTTTCATGGGAACCCAATTCAGCACTGCTCTCCCCCCATGATGTTGCAGCATGCTTGATTTCACTGTGAACTCTGAGACTGAGTCAATTAAATAAAATCAACCTTGGTCAAGAGGCAGAGCCAGCAACTAGTTGATAGGAAGTAGCCACAGAGAGTAAGAGGGAGCCAGGAAAACAGGTACAGAAATGCACAAGAAGTGCTAAGGAGGCACTTTGAGTCTGGTGGCTGCTAAGCATTGGATCCCCGGTTACCTGGTTCCTCTGCCGCAGATACAATGAGCCAAATAAAACTGAATTGATAAATCCCCATTTAGAGAACAGGGCAAAGCAGAGCACCCCCAACCCCACCCCCGGGTGACTGTTTGGAAGGCAGGAAAGAGAATATGAGGGCACACCTGCAGATCTATGGGCCAGATCTTCAACAGTCCGCAGGAGGTCTTGAGCAGTTTCAGGGGAAAGCCACCAGATGGCAGGCTTTCTCAGGGCGGGGTCTGGATTGGGAGGAATGGGGCTAGGTGGAGCTTTCTAGCACCCCAACTCTTTTGGGTATATGTGGACACAGGTTTAAGCCTGGCTTCTTCCTGCTGTCAAGGGATGACATGGGGAAGGGGAAGCAGACAGTCGGTGGGCTCACCCCCAGCCAGAGATATGGCTGAAGAACCATTCGATTAGCTGCCAACCTGGAGACCTCAAGCATCTATCCCTTGAAGGAGCTGAAAAGGCCAGTTACTAGGAGAAAAAATAGATTGTTGTCATCAGCTCCATGAGCGGGGCTAGCCATGGGAGGAGTGATACTGACAAGAAGAATGGAATGGAGAAGTGTCCTGGTTATATAGAAGAGACAAGGAAGAATGACTGAGGTACAAGAGCAGATATGCCCTTCATTGGGACATCTTGGAAAACCATGTTCCATTTGTCTGTTTGAACCTGTGCTGTGCCCAAATTCTGAACCCCAAAATCACCATTTTGATGCAAAAGCAAAGAGTCTTTTATTGTAGATGTTTAATGAGCTAACCCCATTATCTCGGGCCCTTTACCCCACCACCATGGCGAATGGCTGGAGGAAGACCTCAAGCAACCTCAAGGCAGGGATCTTGAAGGGCAGCATAAGGGGAGTGTCTAGGGGTATGAAACAGTCTCAGGATTGGTGCACTTCCAGGTTTGGGTGACCCGCCCTGTGTTGATTGGTCAACTGGTTGTTATGGCCCATAGGCACTCCCAGGGCAGTTGCTATGTTCTGCATGTCACTGTTCACTGTCCGTAAAGCACAGCCCCACCAGCTAACTTCTGATTGGTTCCTTGCCACGAGGAGGGCATCTAACCTTAGTGACCAGACAGGAGCGGCAAGGACATGCAAGCACATGTTAGCCTGTAATGGCTGCTAAAATGGGGTACTGGTCACTACATTCCCCCCTTCTCCATGTACCCATGACAGGACTCAATTCTGAGTCCCACCTGTTGGAGGCTCAAAGGGTTGTTAACAGGCCTTGTCATTACCCAACAGATTTTTCTATGGGAATGACATTTGTATCTTATCATACTGTTCCCTATGTAAGGGAGTTTCCTTTTGACTCAGCATCTCAACCAGGGAAAAGGGGGCGATGTATTCTTTTCCATGCTACTTTCTGCTGACTTTGGGACGCAGTTAGGGGACCCAAGAAGACTGAAATGCAAGTCAAAGGCAAAAAGGGAATTCAGGCAATGGGGTATCTATCCAGGAGCAACTGATTGGCAGACTCTGTTGAAGAGACAGGGGGTGTACACATCAGCTGAATTGGTTCACATCCACAGCAAGTTCAGGGCTCGCAGACTTTAGGAGCAGGCTGTGGTCAGCAATTGATGTTCAGATGCATCTGCCAGAAGTGGAAGCCTGTTTAAGACATGTTTAAAACTAGGAACAGAAGTTAAAACTTATGCATTTAATTGGAACTCTTTAGACGGATAGTATTAGTGATCAGGAAGGGCAGGAATCCCATGACCAGGAGAGAAAAATCTCATCCTCAGGAACAGACAGGTGGGATAACAGGCTGTACTTATCTGGAGTCCTTTTTGACCTGTGAGAAGTGGATCCAAGCTGTATGACTTTTGATCCTCTGAAGCCTATGTAAATTTTGTTATACAAAAGGACATAAAGGTTATAGACACATTAGCATTATCAATTGGTACTGTTAGCCTGTAATGGCTGCTAAAATGGGGGACTGGTCACTCACCTGGAGAGGCAGTACCAGAAGCAATGGGGAATTTATGGTCAGAGCATAAGGACACCAACACCAACACCCTGAGACATTATCACATTTCCCTGACTCTGCACCTCACCAGTAGGCTAAAGGTCTATTTCAGCACTTTCTTATCTTGAGTATTGTGTCTGGTTGTCTAGAAAAATCCCAAAGGACTGCACAATAAAAAAACATGTGACTGGAAGATCAAGAACAACCTTTAGAAGAAGACGTGTCAGGGGTTGAGAAATTAATACCAATGAGACACCTCCTCCTACTCATTGGATGACTACACTAAGAAAGCAGTTCCACCACTAAGAATGAAATAATATTAAGTGTGGGTGAGAATGGGGAGAATTGAAGTCATTATTCATTGTGGTGGGGAAAAGTTAAAGTTAAATAGTGTCACCACTATGGAAAATTATGCTGAACACTCAAAAGAAAGAAACAGAGAGAGAGAGAGACAGAGAGAGAGAGGGAGAGACAGACAGAGAGACAGACAGACAGAGAGAGACAGAGACATACAGAGAGAGGAGAGAAGAGAAAGAGAGAACGAGAGAGAGAGAGAGAGAGAGAGAGAGAGAGAGAGAGAGAGAGAGAGAGAGCAGTTTAGAATAGAACAGTTGGTCAATGATGATACATTCCTTTAATCCCAGAACTCAAGAGGGAGGGGGATCTCTGTGAGTTCGAGGTCAGTCTGGTCTACAATGCTAGTTCTAGAACAGTCAGGGATACACACAGAGAAACCCTTCTCAAGAACAAACAAAACAAAACAAACAAACAAAAACAGTACTTACAACCAGATTTCTGGATCTATGACTATAAATATTGAAAGTGGAGTCTCTGCTATGTTCCACCCGCCAAAATATATCTTGAAAGTGGATACCATCAAGTAGCAATAAGAGGTGAGAAATTCTCTATGAAGGAATCCTCTACAGATGTTTTGCCACATGTACATACAGATAAAATGGTTTCTAAATATTAACTTTTATCTTTGTAGAAGTCACCTCTCAGCCTTGGTCAGACAAGTCTCTTTCAGAAATGGACACTGGACAAAGTGGGGACTCATAGGTGGTTAAATACTGAGAATAAGTAACTGCTTAGACTCAAAAAAGACACCCATGTCACCTACTTCAACACCCGGAGAATAGTGTGGAATAGGGATAGAGGGATTGATTGTAGGAGCTGAAGGATGAGGAGGATTGAGGTGGGATGCTGTCTTCTGGACTTGGCATAGCCATTGTGAACCCAAGGTTACAAGGGAACCTGGGGGCAGGGGAGAAGAGAAGGAAAAGAAGAAAGGAAGAGAGCAGAAATAAGGGAGAATGAGAAGGAGGGAGAAAAATAAAGGCAGATAGAGGACAAGCTGAGAAGCAGTACAAAGAGTCGCTGGGAGTAGAAGGGTAGAAGAAGAGGGAGTAGGATGTGTATGTGATCACAGCGCCTTTTATGCAGCCCATGGTGAGTGGTGCCGTGCCTGGGATGGTGATTCTGGGTTCTACAAGAGAGCAGGCTAAACAAGCTGTGAGAAACAAGTGGATAACTGTCACCCCTCTGTGACTTCTGCATCAGCTCCTGCCTCCAGGTTGCTGCCCTGCTTGAGTTCCCGTCCTTCCTTTGATGATGAATAGTGATACAGAAGTATAAGACAAATAAGCCCTCTACTCCCCACCTGCTTTAGCCATGGTGTTACACCACAGTAATAGTAACCCCAAATAAGACAATGTTATCAAATATAACATTTTAAAAAGAAAGGAGGTCTTTGGGGAAGTGACTAAGTCAACTCCAAGATCGGATTTATCATTTTAATGCGTCCTGCTGCGTAGGGACAGAGCATTCATCCCTCTACCATGTAAAGTGGCAGCAACAAAGGACTCACTAGATACCAGAGGCCAGGAAGGCAATATCTGTGCTTTTAGTCCCACTCCACTGTCCAAGGTAGTACTGCTTGCAACAGTCAAAATGAAGATGGATCGCAAGTGTTCAACAGCAGATAGTTGGATAAATCTCATATATAGCAACTAGAGAGATGGCTCACCCATTTGGAGCACAAGCAGCTCCTCAGGAGGGCCTGGGTTTGATTCCCAGCACACACAGAGCAACTCACAGCCATCTGTAACCCCGTTCCAGGGCACCTGATGCTTCTTCTGGCCTCCCTGAGCACCAAAGCCAAGGGGTACACAAACAAATATGTTGGACAAACTCATATTTTCAACTAAATATTTAATTATTTGTGTGGTGTCTTTTCATACCCCTCTACCGTCATGCCCTTCCCTTCCAGTCTCCCTCTCCCTGTTAGCATCTCTCCCTCCCCCCTTCTTGTCCTTTCTTCCTTCCCTCCTTCCTTCTGCCTGTCATATGAACACCCTAACCACTTTTATGTTTTCCTATCTTTATAACCTTTTCTTTAATGTAATGATAATTTCAGCTGTGTTTTGTCTTTCTTGGTTATGTGCTACTTAAACTACATTATCAAGAACATGTGTAGCCCTGGTAGAAAACCTGTAGTTTCTGTCATTGCATAGAATTCCAAGCCCTCTCCTGAGATAGTTTTAACTACCCATTTGTCAAAATAAAAAACATAAGTCTCCTCTAAAAGGCACGAGAGATAGTTTATTCTAGAGCCAAACATGGATGGCAATGGTCCAGTAACATGGATACAACTTACCCCCCAAACTCAATGATCCAAAATTTGTAGTAATAGAAGAGTAGATGTCATGAATCAAGCCACTTTTCAAATACTTTGGAGGAAACTTCAGATGGACAGGCTATAGCAACATGGGGAAACCTCTGTTATAGGTCTCACATGCTAACTGGTGGTATTCTTCACATTTTGATTGGTGGAAGCTAGAAGTCTGTCAACACTCTCCAATCATGTTTCACCTGTCAGCTGTAGGTATGTCAAGTCAGACACAGAGGTACACAGTGAGTGGATATCATTTTAAAGATAAATTGTAACTGGGCTCAAGACCTGCAATATCCCTGCTTCTTCACAATCACTGAAGTTTTAATCAGGCAGTCAGGGCTTGTAGAATGTTCAAAGTGTGGTGCATCTTTAATTGTATAGAATTTAGTGAGTTCATTACAGGAAATGATGGCTTCAGCAATATATGTATCTGAGACCTGTACAGGCATGAGAACATGGCTTACTCACTGACTCTCCAGAGATAGACTTTTATTTCTAGCCATTGAGGTGGCTGTGACAGAGTCAGAGTCATGTCTTGTGTTTCCACTGGCCTCAACTCATTCACTGATTATATAGAAAATGAGGAACTTCATCAGACATTCATGGGATTTCCTGAATTGCTCTAATGTATTTGTCATTTCTAGTGATCTTGGGCCTCCGCCCTCAAGGGTTCAGTGCCCAGGACTCTGTCCTCTTAGAGCTTAGCAGAAGCCTGTGGTACAGCTCTCAACCCCAGGTCTGAGACTCTCATCTGTGAGGACTTCCAGCTCTTTGGAAGTCTTAGGGCAGCAAGTGTCAGCTGTTTGTCTTCACCTGCTCCTTACAGCTCTTTATCCTTCTTCAGCCTCAGCTCTGCACCCTTCGTCCTCTTTCCCCTTCTCCCTCCTGCCCCGGATGCTCACAAACTGACCAGCTGCTGTCAATCATCAGCTGCCAATCATCAGCTGCCTTGCTGTGTTCACATTGTGGCCTCACTACACTCAGCTGTCCCTGCCTCACCATTCTGTGGCTTGTGCTGTCGCCCCTGTGCTCAGCTACTCCTGGTATTACCAGGTCAGCCTGATCTGCTTATAGAAGTCAAGAAAAACCCACTGCAGGGAAACCTTTTTGTTTAATACATACAACATATCTTTTTATTTTTTGTTTCAAGAAAATGCATTTTTCATTTTACATACCAACCCATTCTCCCTTTCCCCTATCCCTCCCCCATCCCCCCCACTTCTCATCCCTTATCCACTCCTCAGAGGGGTAAGGCCTTTCTTGGGGAGTCAAAAAAGTCTACGTATCAAGGCTAAGCAAGGTATGCAACCATAGGTAATGGGTTCCAAAAAGCTAATTCATGTACCTGAGATAGGTCCTGGTCCCACTGCCAGGGCAGATCAAGCCAAATAAGTTTCACCTATATTAAGAGGGCCCAGTTGGGTCCCATGCAGGTTCCCCAGCAGTTAGTCCATAGTCCATGAGCTCCCATGAGTTGTCTCTGTGGTTTTCCCCATCATGCTCTTGACCCCCATTGTTCGTATGATTCCTCCTTCCTCTCTTCAACTGAACTAAGGGGCTCAGCTCAGTGCTTGGCTGTGGGCCACTACATCTGCTTCCTTCAATTACTGGATATAGGTGCTATGATGAATTGATTATATAACTTGTCTTTTTTCATTTTTAAGCAACTTTTTATAATAGATTTTATTTAAATTAGAAACAATCTTATTTTACATATTAATTCCAGTTCCTTCTCCCTCTCATCCTCCCATGCCCTCATCCATTCCCCAGGGAGGGTGAGGCCTTCCATGATGAATCATCAAAATCTGTCAAGTCATCTGGGGAAAAACCTAGGCCCTCCCCTGTGTATCTAGGCTAAGAAGCCCATTCGTGCACTAGGGATACATCCTGGTTCCACTGCCAGAGGCCCCATAGACTGCCTAGTTGTCCTAGCCACCCATGTTCTGGGGGCTTGGATTGGTCTTATGCTGGTTTCCCAGCTGTCACACTAAGGTCCATGAGTTCCCATTTTTTCAGGTCAGCTGTTTCTGTGGGTTTTCCCAGCATGGTCTTGACCCCTTTTTTTGTAACTCCTCCTTCTCTACAACTCCTGATTCCAGGAGTTAGACTCAGTGCTTAGCTGTGGATCTCTGCTTCTGCTTCCATCAGCTACTGGATGAAGTTTCCAGGATGGCATTTAAGGTAGTAATCATTCTCATTACAGGGGAAGGGCATTTAAGGTAACCTCTCCACTATTACTTAGAATCCTAGTTGGGGGCATCCTGTGGATCTCTGTATAATTCCCTAGTGCCAGATTTCTCTTTAAATCTGCAATGGCTCCCTCTATTGATGTATCCCTTTTCTTGCTCTCCTCTATTCCATGATCAAGTGGGCTTCATCCCAGAGATGCAGGGATGGTTCAACACACGAAAATCCATCAATGTAATCCACCACGTAAACAACCTGAAAAAGAAAAACCACATGATCGATCATCTCACTAGATGCTGAAAAAGCTGTTGAGAAAATCCAACACCCCTTCATGATAAAGGTCTTGGAGAGATTGGGGATAACAGGAACATACCTAAACATAATAAAGGGAATATACAGCAAACCAACAGCCAACATCAAACTAAATGCAGGGAAACCTTTTGAGGATTTATGTTGCAACACCCAGGGAGGCAGCACAGGAGGGCATCCAGCAGACTTGGTGAGACAAAGCAATATTCCTGAGTAACTTAAGAAAAGTCACAGTCATGGCCTTCAGATTCTGACTAGTCACAGCACTTTGTGTAGGTCAATCATACTTTGAGGCTTATGTTTGAACCAATCACAGCTTGGACTGTTAGCATCAGTCATAAAAGTGTGTCTGCCAAACGACCAGGAGAGGTAGTCCTCAGTGAACCTTCTGATAACCAAGAGTCTGGTGTAAACTGTTCCCAACTAAACCAAACTTAGTGGTTTAATAAACCAAATAAAAACAAATGCAGTGTGTGTGTGTATGTGTGTGTGTGTGTGTGTGTGAGAGAGAGAGAGAGAGAGAGAGAGAGAGACAGAGAGAGACAGAGAGAAAGAGAGAGAGATACACAGAGAGAAGGAGACGAAGACAGAGGGATAGAGAGGTATGAATGGGGTGGCTATGGGAATGGATGAGTGTGGATGTTTGTCCGTGAGTACTGAGTGTGGGCAAACATGTGGTAGATGCACATGTGGCTGGCAGAGAACAGCTGTAGGCATTGTAGACATGAGTCCCCTCACCCTTCCACCTTGCTAGAAAGTGTCTTTTTGACTCTCCATTAGCCAGACTAACTGGCCCAGGACCTTCTGATGATTGTCCTATCGCTAACTCCCTTCTCAATAGAGGGCCACACTGGGATTATAGATGTTTTCTTGCTGTGATTAACTGAGTGTCCCCCACAAGCCTGAGATGCCAGTGGATCAGTAAAGGGCCGGGATGTGAACGTCTCTGGAGACAGTTTTAGGGAACAGTCTCTGCTTTATTGTACCTGAGCAACTACTTATATAATGGGAGCCTATGAACTGTGATTGGTTAGCACATTACCTGGGATTGGACACTGAGTGAACAAACCACTAAGGTCTTTATGTGGGAGACACACATAAAGGAGACTGGAGAGTGCAGACTCTTCAGCAAACCAGTTACAAGCTACAGGCGTTCTGACTTCTGGGAAGCATGGTTCTCATTTAGAAGTGCAAGTGCCAGGTAGGCTGAGTTCCAGGTACTGCCTGAACTTTCTCCTACAGTTCCCCCTTCTATACCATTTTACATTCCTGAGAGAAGATCCTCCTGATCTTCTTGGTGTCTTTGTGGGACTCCTAACAGTGGAAACGGGGTGCCTCTGACACTTTTGTCCACTTTTGGGACTCTTTTCCACCTAATTTCTCAACCAGTCTTGACGTGAGGATTTGTGCCTATGATTATTGTATCTTACTATGCTGTGTTCACTTGATATCCCTAGGAGGCTTGCTCTTTTCTGAAGGGAAATGGATTTAAGGGAGAGAGGATATGAGGCGTGACTGTGAGGAGTTGAGGGAGGATAAACTGTAGTTAAGATGTATTGTGTGAGGAAAGAATATACTTTTAAAAAACAAAAATGGTTATGAAAGGCATGGGGAAAAACAAACAGTAAAAAAATGACAAGAAATAATACATATCTTTTAATAACTTGAAGCCCATGGTTCAAATTCCCCAATCAAAGAAAATTGGCAGATTGGATTAAAAGATAGGGATATTCCTATTTATTGCTCCAAGAAACACAGATCACCATAAAAGCCTGGCACTAATAAGATAAAAAGATGGAAAATTAAAATTCTCCATCCTAAAATTTCAAAATTAAATTTTAGGACATCTCAGATAGTCTTTCTGTATTGGGATATATGCTCAGAGTGTGAGAGGTCATTTGGTAGTGTAGTGGATGTGTATTTATTTTCTGAGGAGAGGAATCACTTGCTGTTTTTTATGGCAGTCATGTTAGTTTTCATCCCCACCATGGTAGACAGTTTTCCTTTATTACATACCATTCTCAACATTTCCATGTCTTCTCTTGTTTGGTAACAGGTAAAAGGCCAGACTTGAACTCTAAACTAACATAGACCTTTGTAGTGGCGTCTAGTAATGGTTAGGTATATCAATAAAGACTGACTCAGATCTGACAGGTGAGTGTGCACACCTGTAATAATCCCAATTAGTCCTTATTTTTAACCTGTTGAGATACAGTGAGACTTAGCTTCCTGCTGCAATTTCACCTTCATAGTTTAAATAGATCTCAGTAGAATCCTGTCCAGTAGTAAGTTAATTCGCGAACAAAAGTGACAGAGATATAGAAAATGCTTTTAGGGGTAAGTGTCATGGGAAAACATCACTGTAAGATACTCTATTTCTGATCTAACATCCATATGCAGTGAATTGACCCAGCAAGAAGGACTCAGCTCAACCTGAACAGCATCATGAGACTGATATCAGTACCATCCCAAGAGACTGTGTGCACATTGTCCATTATGGAAATATTCCCTTCTGTTTGGTGTTCTAATGGTCTCATTGTCACCAGGTAACACTTTTGCCTCTATTCCCATCTTTTCACAGAAAGAATCTGGCCAAAGTACAATTTGAGCAGAAGTTTGCTTAACAAAGGAAACTAACTCAAAGTGAACATACCCATCAGAGAAAGATTGGAGCAGGCTGGCCTGAAGGAGCTGGAACACTACTGGATTCTTCAAGGTGTTGTGGGATAGTTGATTACACTTTGACTCCCCAAGACCGTGTTAAAAAAGATAATCTTGAATAAGAGGGTGGAGCCAGCCAATAGTTGACCAGAATTAGCAATAGTGAAGCCAAGAATAAAGATAGAAAATTTACACAGAAAGGAGTAGGGAGGAACTGGGGGACTTCTGGTCTGGGATATGGGGAGAGAGAGGTGCTTGCTGTGTCTCGGGTTAAAAGAAAGGAAGGTTGGTTGGTCACTCCTCCACTGCTGATTTGATCTATCAGGCTTTAATCCAAAAATCTGACTGCTGAGTCGTTATTGGTGCTAGAACAACTTACGTGAAGCAATATGTTGGTGCCCAATGCATGGCATGAGATCATGCAATGGAAGACACCACTTTCTCCTTCCACAGACACTCTGCATGCAGCTTCTCCCATGCCCACCCTTCCGAAGCACCCCTGAAACCTTCCCCGCAGGTAGTGGGCTTCTCCCACCATAGACCCTCAGTGTCTGCTCCCTGGCCAAGGCCACATGTACCCTCCACATGACACAGTGTCTGCTCAAGCTTCTGCTGCTAATCCTCCACACATGCACGCGGGACATTACTTTCCTGCAAGCTTCCACAGCCACAGTGGCCTGATGCTGGCTCCCCCATACCTGCACCCATGGCATCCTTACCTCCTGCTGTGCTCCCATCACTCAAGTTCTCAGCATCCACCATGCCAGCCCAGCAGTTTTGGCAAAACACTTGGGGAGTCCAATGAAATATATTTCCCACAATGAGAATCAGAAATATCACAATGCAGGGAGTTAGGACTCTGTATAGTGCCACGGTGAATGGCTTGAAAGTGGAAAAAGTAAATGACTTAGCTGGAATTGACATAATGTCAATTATAAATCAGTTTGACAATTCATATTTTCTTACTAAAAAGTGGCTTGATAAATGTACAATATGAAAACTTGACTAATAAGATATAAGCCTTAGAAAGACTTATTGTTGATAAGATACAAGCCTTAGAAAGACCTACTAAGGAAAATAAGAAAAATATTCACACACAGACAGAGGAATTTAAACCAGAACCTATGACACCACTATATGATGAAACTGAAGAGGAGTGATCCAGGGTTATTTGAAAACCAACCTTAGTTTATCCAGTTACTATACAAGAACAACCAGCAGACAATAGGTACCCCCAAGGTTACAAAGAAATCAAATGGAATCCTATAGAAATATTAGATTTGAGGAAATTTAAGGAAGTAGTCCTTTCATATGGTATGCATTCACCCTATGTGAAGCAAATGTTGAATTCATGGGCAACTCAGGACAGAATTATCCCCCAAAACTGGAGAGATTAAGATATAACAATATTGGAAACTGATCCTCAGTTATAATTGAGAGCATGGTAGAAAGAAGAAACTGTGGTAATAGGACAATGAAATAATAATAGAGGTATTGATATTTGACAAGAGCAGTTCCTAGGTAAAGGCCAATATGCTGATTTGCAAAGACAGGTTGCATTTGATGATCACACTTTGACTTTACGGCATCTTTGAATTCTTGGTACAAGGTTAAAGAAACAGGAACAAGGTCTGAATAATTTACTAAAATTATATAAGCCCCCAAAAAATTACTGATTTTTTTTTACAAAGAATAACATTCTATACTAATAGAATAGTAGCAGATCCAGAAGTCTGACAAATAATAATTGAATCTTTGGTTTTTGTAAATGTTAATTCACAATGCAAAATGATGATTAGTCCTTTAAAGGCAAGATCATCAACAGTAGAGAAATGGATTAGAAATATGGCTGATATTGGATCTCACACGATGAAAATTTGATAGAAGTGATTTCTAAAAAGTTTAAGGAAAATAAAAATATCACATATTTTAATTGTGGTAAGCAAGGTCATCTGAAAGGGATTATGGGCAAGGTGTTCCTAGAAACAATGTTTTTTCTAGAGATAATTCAAACAGATGGCCATACCTTCTAGAGTATGCAGAAGGTGTGGCAAAGGTCACCATTGGACTAATGAAACAGATTAACAAGGGACAGGCAAAGTAGCCCTTTACCATCAGGAAACACTTAGGGAACCACTTGCAGGCCCCATTATCAAATTTGGTTCAATCATTCCCTGTCAGCATTGGAGAAACTCATCAACAGAGCAATTAGAAAACTTAATGCCTGCTGCTAAAGAATCATACTGCTCTGGATGTGCACAAGAACACAGCTTCAGCAGATAAAACAAAGAATTCAGGAGATAAAATAAAAGAAGTATTTTGCAAACTTCTGTAAATGATCAAAGACCAAATCTAAAAATGCACAAATGGCATTGTAATTGAAGGTTTAGTAGACAGAGGTGCATATTTAATTATAATTTCACCAAAACCTTGGCATCCAAATTGGCCTCTTCAGGAAGTAAATATTCAGTTTCTAGGAATTGGAACTTTATCTCAGGTAAAATAAACAAGGTGATAGAGTGTATGGTATAAGAAGACATATCGGGAAATAAATCCATATGCAGCTAAAATAGCAATGAATTTATAGAAACATGATTTGTTATAGAAATGGAAAACATACATTAACATTTCTCCAATTTCAGAAAAAAAGAATAAAATAAAGAATGCTTCAGAGGAAAAGTCTTAAAAGGTACTATCAAGAACAATCACTGATCACTCAAGTTGTACATAAGCAGGGCACAACAGCTGTTGATCTTTCAAAGGTATCAACAGCACTACCTTTAAAGTGGTTAACTGACAAACTGTGGTGAGAGCAATGACCTTTGACATCAGAAAAATTGCAGGCACTCAGACAGCTGGTAGAGGAGGAGTTAAATGCTCAACATATTGAAAAATCAACCAATCCTTGGAATTCTATATTTGTCATTAAGAAGAAATCTAGAAAACCAAGATTGTTAAAATATTTAAGAGTCATAAATAGGGTGATTCAGCCAATGGGCCCTTTATAACTTGGAATTCCCTTGCTTTCTTTACTGCCTAAAGGATGTCCTATTATTATGATTAGTATAAAAGTCTGTTATTTCACTATAACTTTCCAAGAACAGGATACAGAAAAAGTTGCCTTCACAATGCTACTTATTTTGATTCCCAGATTGTTAAAAGGTATCACTGGAAAATTATTGCACAAGGGATGTTAAAAAGCTCTACCTTGTATCAATACAACAGCCATTATAGATAATTCATTAACAGTTTTGGGTTGATATCTTACTAGCTGATTCAGACTCAACTATCTTAGAAAAATGTTTGGTGAAATAAAGAGAATTTTGCCTTGTTGGGTGTTACAGATTTCTCCTGTAAAAATACAAAAAGTGATTTTATTAATTGCATAATTCAGTCACAGAAAGTACAAATTAGGAGAGATCAATTATGAACTCTTAATGATTTTCAAAAATTGCTGGGAGATGTTAACTCTCTTTGGCCCACAATTGGATTAACAACTCAGGAGTCAAGTAATTTATCTCAAACCTTATAAGGTGATAGGGACCTAAATTCTCAGAGAAAACTATCAACTGGTGCTGAAAGAGAGCTGGCTCTGATAGAAAAGAAATTACAGTATGCACATGTGGACTATGTG
The DNA here is from genome assembly GCF_017639785.1 of Mesocricetus auratus. Classification (NCBI taxonomy): domain Eukaryota; kingdom Metazoa; phylum Chordata; class Mammalia; order Rodentia; family Cricetidae; genus Mesocricetus; species Mesocricetus auratus. The sequence goes on along the minus strand of NW_024429187.1, from coordinate 267,627 downwards.
GTTCCAAGTTTGGGGCTTGATTGTGTTTTAGTTATTTTGCCTTCTACTCATTCTAAAGACCACTGGACAAATAAGACTGCTGAAGAAGAAGGATGGATAATCAAGATAAAATGTCCTAAGAAAAAGTAAATTGCTCCAATGGCACAGCACATATCCAACAGGGTGGATTTTCACAAGTCTTCCCAAATGCTTGCTTTTGCTGGTCTGCAAAAATATAAAAGGCAAATGGTCTTTTTAAGGTCCAATGCAATTAAAAATTAAAGCTGGCTGCGGAATTAGAGTGTGTCCCTCTACTTCTCTAAACCCAAGCATGATTGTTAAAGGAAATTCATGGCAGAAGAGCCTCCTCCTATGGGTCAGAAGAAAAACAAAAATAGGAGACTAATCTATTGCCACTAATCTCATAATCCTTTGGTGTTATTTTGACTTTTTTTTCTTAAAATATAAATATTATCTCAAAATGTATAAGATTATGTGTTCATTTTCTGTTGTGATATTCTAATGAATTTTAGAAATAAGCGTCATATAGCTTTCTGTACATGTTTTCACACTTGAGCCTGAAGAAGTTAAATAGGAACTGAGTTTGTATACTCAGGATTTATTTAACAGATTGTGGTCTTGACGTTTAAAATGTGTAAGTTTTCTGTAGTGAACCATAACCATTCCTGGAGATACTTGAAGTCTCCAAAAGGATGATGGGGCCCTGCAACTACGAATCCACCTGGACTCTGATAATACCATTAAAGTAACAAGCACTACCCAAAGGTTAGCTTGGACAGCAATTTGCTTGGAACAACTTCAAAGTTATTAGCTAAGATGATGCAGCCTCATACTCCAGCCAGGACTTCAGATAAGATCTGTATTTACCCATCACACAGAGATTAGGCAACAAATGATAAAAGTAGCTCTCCCAGGACTTGACCATCTTCCAAATTGTCACAGTACCCTAAAGATGCTATCACTCTTGTGTGAGAAAAGAATATACTTTAAAAAAACAAAAATGGTTATGAAAGGCATGGGGAAAAACAAACAGTAAAAAATGACAAGAAATAATACATATCTTTTAATAACTTGAAGCCCATGGTTCAAATTCCCCAATCAAAGAAAATTGGCAGATTGGATTAAAAGATAGGGATATTCCTATTTATTGCTCCAAGAAACACAGATCACCATAAAAGCCTGGCACTAATAAGATAAAAAGATGGAAAATTAAAATTCTCTATCCTAAAATTTCAAAATTAAATTTTAGGACATCTCAGATAGTCTTTCTGTATTGGGATATATGCTCAGAGTGTGAGAGGTCATTTGGTAGTGTAGTGGATGTGTATTTATTTTCTGAGGAGAGGAATCACTTGCTGTTTTTTATGGCAGTCATGCTAGTTTTCATCCCCACCATGGTAGACAGTTTTCCTTTATTACATACCATCCTCAACATTTCCATGTCTTCTCTTGTTTGGTAACAGGTAAAAGGCCAGACTTGAACTCTAAACTAACATAGACCTTTGTAGTGGCGTCTAGTAATAGTTAGGTATATAAATAAAGACTGACTCAGATCTGACAGGTGAGTGTGCACACCTGTAATAATCCCAATTAGTCCTTATTTTTAACCTGTTGAGATACAGTAAGACTTGGCTTCCTGGTGCAATTTCACCTTCATAGCTTAAATAGATCTCAGTAGAATACTGTCCAGTAGTAAGTTAATTCGGGAACAAAAGTGACAGAGATATAGAAAATGCTTTTAGGGGTAAGTGTCATGGGAAAACATCACTGTAAGATACTCTATTTCTGATCTAACACCCATAGGCAGTGAATTGACCCAGCAAGAAGGACTCAGCTCAACCTGAACAGCATCATGAGACTGATATCAGTACCATCCCAAGAGACTGTGTGCACATTGTCCATTATGGAAATATTCCCTTCTGTTTGGTGTTCTAATGGTCTCATTGTCACCAGGTAACACTTTTGCCTCTATTCCCATCTTTTCACAGAAAGAATCTGGCCAAAGTACAATTTGAGCAGAAGTTTGCTTAACAAAGGAAACTAACTCAAAGTGAACATACCCATCAGAGAAAGATTGGAGCAGGCTGGCCTGAAGGAGCTGGAACACTACTGGATTCTTCAAGGTGTTGTGGGATAGTTGATTACACTTTGACTCCCCAAGACCGTGTTAAAAAAGATAATCTTGAATAAGAGGGTGGAGCCAGCCAATAGTTGACCAGAATTAGCAATAGTGAAGCCAAGAATAAAGATAGAAAATTTACACAGAAAGGAGTAGGGAGGAACTGGGGGACTTCTGGTCTGGGATATGGGGAGAGAGAGGTGCTTGCTGTGTCTCGGGTTAAAAGAAAGGAAGGTTGGTTGGTCACTCCTCCACTGCTGATTTGATCTATCAGGCTTTAATCCAAAAATCTGACTGCTGAGTCGTTATTGGTGCTAGAACAACTTACGTGAAGCAATATGTTGGTGCCCAATGCATGGCATGAGATCATGCAATGGAAGACACCACTTTCTCCTTCCACAGACACTCTGCATGCAGCTTCTCCCATGCCCACCCTTCCGAAGCACCCCTGAAACCTTCCCCGCAGGTAGTGGGCTTCTCCCACCATAGACCCTCAGTGTCTGCTCCCTGGCCAAGGCCACATGTACCCTCCACATGACACAGTGTCTGCTCAAGCTTCTGCTGCTAATCCTCCACACATGCACGCGGGACATTACTTTCCTGCAAGCTTCCACAGCCACAGTGGCCTGATGCTGGCTCCCCCATACCTGCACCCATGGCATCCTTACCTCCTGCTGTGCTCCCATCACTCAAGTTCTCAGCATCCACCATGCCAGCCCAGCAGTTTTGGCAAAACACTTGGGGAGTCCAATGAAATATATTTCCCACAATGAGAATCAGAAATATCACAATGCAGGGAGTTAGGACTCTGTATAGTGCCACGGTGAATGGCTTGAAAGTGGAAAAAGTAAATGACTTAGCTGGAATTGACATAATGTCAATTATAAATCAGTTTGACAATTCATATTTTCTTACTAAAAAGTGGCTTGATAAATGTACAATATGAAAACTTGACTAATAAGATATAAGCCTTAGAAAGACTTATTGTTGATAAGATACAAGCCTTAGAAAGACCTACTAAGGAAAATAAGAAAAATATTCACACACAGACAGAGGAATTTAAACCAGAACCTATGACACCACTATATGATGAAACTGAAGAGGAGTGATCCAGGGTTATTTGAAAACCAACCTTAGTTTATCCAGTTACTATACAAGAACAACCAGCAGACAATAGGTACCCCCAAGGTTACAAAGAAATCAAATGGAATCCTATAGAAATATTAGATTTGAGGAAATTTAAGGAAGTAGTCCTTTCATATGGTATGCATTCACCCTATGTGAAGCAAATGTTGAATTCATGGGCAACTCAGGACAGAATTATCCCCCAAAACTGGAGAGATTAAGATATAACAATATTGGAAACTGATCCTCAGTTATAATTGAGAGCATGGTAGAAAGAAGAAACTGTGGTAATAGGACAATGAAATAATAATAGAGGTATTGATATTTGACAAGAGCAGTTCCTAGGTAAAGGCCAATATGCTGATTTGCAAAGACAGGTTGCATTTGATGATCACACTTTGACTTTACGGCATCTTTGAATTCTTGGTACAAGGTTAAAGAAACAGGAACAAGGTCTGAATAATTTACTAAAATTATATAAGCCCCCAAAAAATTACTGATTTTTTTTTACAAAGAATAACATTCTATACTAATAGAATAGTAGCAGATCCAGAAGTCTGACAAATAATAATTGAATCTTTGGTTTTTGTAAATGTTAATTCACAATGCAAAATGATGATTAGTCCTTTAAAGGCAAGATCATCAACAGTAGAGAAATGGATTAGAAATATGGCTGATATTGGATCTCACACGATGAAAATTTGATAGAAGTGATTTCTAAAAAGTTTAAGGAAAATAAAAATATCACATATTTTAATTGTGGTAAGCAAGGTCATCTGAAAGGGATTATGGGCAAGGTGTTCCTAGAAACAATGTTTTTTCTAGAGATAATTCAAACAGATGGCCATACCTTCTAGAGTATGCAGAAGGTGTGGCAAAGGTCACCATTGGACTAATGAAACAGATTAACAAGGGACAGGCAAAGTAGCCCTTTACCATCAGGAAACACTTAGGGAACCACTTGCAGGCCCCATTATCAAATTTGGTTCAATCATTCCCTGTCAGCATTGGAGAAACTCATCAACAGAGCAATTAGAAAACTTAATGCCTGCTGCTAAAGAATCATACTGCTCTGGATGTGCACAAGAACACAGCTTCAGCAGATAAAACAAAGAATTCAGGAGATAAAATAAAAGAAGTATTTTGCAAACTTCTGTAAATGATCAAAGACCAAATCTAAAAATGCACAAATGGCATTGTAATTGAAGGTTTAGTAGACAGAGGTGCATATTTAATTATAATTTCACCAAAACCTTGGCATCCAAATTGGCCTCTTCAGGAAGTAAATATTCAGTTTCTAGGAATTGGAACTTTATCTCAGGTAAAATAAACAAGGTGATAGAGTGTATGGTATAAGAAGACATATCGGGAAATAAATCCATATGCAGCTAAAATAGCAATGAATTTATAGAAACATGATTTGTTATAGAAATGGAAAACATACATTAACATTTCTCCAATTTCAGAAAAAAAGAATAAAATAAAGAATGCTTCAGAGGAAAAGTCTTAAAAGGTACTATCAAGAACAATCACTGATCACTCAAGTTGTACATAAGCAGGGCACAACAGCTGTTGATCTTTCAAAGGTATCAACAGCACTACCTTTAAAGTGGTTAACTGACAAACTGTGGTGAGAGCAATGACCTTTGACATCAGAAAAATTGCAGGCACTCAGACAGCTGGTAGAGGAGGAGTTAAATGCTCAACATATTGAAAAATCAACCAATCCTTGGAATTCTATATTTGTCATTAAGAAGAAATCTAGAAAACCAAGATTGTTAAAATATTTAAGAGTCATAAATAGGGTGATTCAGCCAATGGGCCCTTTATAACTTGGAATTCCCTTGCTTTCTTTACTGCCTAAAGGATGTCCTATTATTATGATTAGTATAAAAGTCTGTTATTTCACTATAACTTTCCAAGAACAGGATACAGAAAAAGTTGCCTTCACAATGCTACTTATTTTGATTCCCAGATTGTTAAAAGGTATCACTGGAAAATTATTGCACAAGGGATGTTAAAAAGCTCTACCTTGTATCAATACAACAGCCATTATAGATAATTCATTAACAGTTTTGGGTTGATATCTTACTAGCTGATTCAGACTCAACTATCTTAGAAAAATGTTTGGTGAAATAAAGAGAATTTTGCCTTGTTGGGTGTTACAGATTTCTCCTGTAAAAATACAAAAAGTGATTTTATTAATTGCATAATTCAGTCACAGAAAGTACAAATTAGGAGAGATCAATTATGAACTCTTAATGATTTTCAAAAATTGCTGGGAGATGTTAACTCTCTTTGGCCCACAATTGGATTAACAACTCAGGAGTCAAGTAATTTATCTCAAACCTTATAAGGTGATAGGGACCTAAATTCTCAGAGAAAACTATCAACTGGTGCTGAAAGAGAGCTGGCTCTGATAGAAAAGAAATTACAGTATGCACATGTGGACTATGTGGTTCCAAGTTTGGGGCTTGATTGTGTTTTAGTTATTTTGCCTTCTACTCATTCTAAAGACCACTGGACAAATAAGACTGCTGAAGAAGAAGGATGGATAATCAAGATAAAATGTCCTAAGAAAAAGTAAATTGCTCCAATGGCACAGCACATATCCAACAGGGTGGATTTTCACAAGTCTTCCCAAATGCTTGCTTTTGCTGGTCTGCAAAAATATAAAAGGCAAATGGTCTTTTTAAGGTCCAATGCAATTAAAAATTAAAGCTGGCTGCGGAATTAGAGTGTGTCCCTCTACTTCTCTAAACCCAAGCATGATTGTTAAAGGAAATTCATGGCAGAAGAGCCTCCTCCTATGGGTCAGAAGAAAAACAAAAATAGGAGACTAATCTATTGCCACTAATCTCATAATCCTTTGGTGTTATTTTGACTTTTTTTTCTTAAAATATAAATATTATCTCAAAATGTATAAGATTATGTGTTCATTTTCTGTTGTGATATTCTAATGAATTTTAGAAATAAGCGTCATATAGCTTTCTGTACATGTTTTCACACTTGAGCCTGAAGAAGTTAAATAGGAACTGAGTTTGTATACTCAGGATTTATTTAACAGATTGTGGTCTTGACGTTTAAAATGTGTAAGTTTTCTGTAGTGAACCATAACCATTCCTGGAGATACTTGAAGTCTCCAAAAGGATGATGGGGCCCTGCAACTACGAATCCACCTGGACTCTGATAATACCATTAAAGTAACAAGCACTACCCAAAGGTTAGCTTGGACAGCAATTTGCTTGGAACAACTTCAAAGTTATTAGCTAAGATGATGCAGCCTCATACTCCAGCCAGGACTTCAGATAAGATCTGTATTTACCCATCACACAGAGATTAGGCAACAAATGATAAAAGTAGCTCTCCCAGGACTTGACCATCTTCCAAATTGTCACAGTACCCTAAAGATGCTATCACTCTTGTGTGAGAAAAGAATATACTTTAAAAAAACAAAAATGGTTATGAAAGGCATGGGGAAAAACAAACAGTAAAAAATGACAAGAAATAATACATATCTTTTAATAACTTGAAGCCCATGGTTCAAATTCCCCAATCAAAGAAAATTGGCAGATTGGATTAAAAGATAGGGATATTCCTATTTATTGCTCCAAGAAACACAGATCACCATAAAAGCCTGGCACTAATAAGATAAAAAGATGGAAAATTAAAATTCTCTATCCTAAAATTTCAAAATTAAATTTTAGGACATCTCAGATAGTCTTTCTGTATTGGGATATATGCTCAGAGTGTGAGAGGTCATTTGGTAGTGTAGTGGATGTGTATTTATTTTCTGAGGAGAGGAATCACTTGCTGTTTTTTATGGCAGTCATGCTAGTTTTCATCCCCACCATGGTAGACAGTTTTCCTTTATTACATACCATCCTCAACATTTCCATGTCTTCTCTTGTTTGGTAACAGGTAAAAGGCCAGACTTGAACTCTAAACTAACATAGACCTTTGTAGTGGCGTCTAGTAATAGTTAGGTATATAAATAAAGACTGACTCAGATCTGACAGGTGAGTGTGCACACCTGTAATAATCCCAATTAGTCCTTATTTTTAACCTGTTGAGATACAGTAAGACTTGGCTTCCTGGTGCAATTTCACCTTCATAGCTTAAATAGATCTCAGTAGAATACTGTCCAGTAGTAAGTTAATTCGGGAACAAAAGTGACAGAGATATAGAAAATGCTTTTAGGGGTAAGTGTCATGGGAAAACATCACTGTAAGATACTCTATTTCTGATCTAACACCCATAGGCAGTGAATTGACCCAGCAAGAAGGACTCAGCTCAACCTGAACAGCATCATGAGACTGATATCAGTACCATCCCAAGAGACTGTGTGCACATTGTCCATTATGGAAATATTCCCTTCTGTTTGGTGTTCTAATGGTCTCATTGTCACCAGGTAACACTTTTGCCTCTATTCCCATCTTTTCACAGAAAGAATCTGGCCAAAGTACAATTTGAGCAGAAGTTTGCTTAACAAAGGAAACTAACTCAAAGTGAACATACCCATCAGAGAAAGATTGGAGCAGGCTGGCCTGAAGGAGCTGGAACACTACTGGATTCTTCAAGGTGTTGTGGGATAGTTGATTACACTTTGACTCCCCAAGACCGTGTTAAAAAAGATAATCTTGAATAAGAGGGTGGAGCCAGCCAATAGTTGACCAGAATTAGCAATAGTGAAGCCAAGAATAAAGATAGAAAATTTACACAGAAAGGAGTAGGGAGGAACTGGGGGACTTCTGGTCTGGGATATGGGGAGAGAGAGGTGCTTGCTGTGTCTCGGGTTAAAAGAAAGGAAGGTTGGTTGGTCACTCCTCCACTGCTGATTTGATCTATCAGGCTTTAATCCAAAAATCTGACTGCTGAGTCGTTATTGGTGCTAGAACAACTTACGTGAAGCAATATGTTGGTGCCCAATGCATGGCATGAGATCATGCAATGGAAGACACCACTTTCTCCTTCCACAGACACTCTGCATGCAGCTTCTCCCATGCCCACCCTTCCGAAGCACCCCTGAAACCTTCCCCGCAGGTAGTGGGCTTCTCCCACCATAGACCCTCAGTGTCTGCTCCCTGGCCAAGGCCACATGTACCCTCCACATGACACAGTGTCTGCTCAAGCTTCTGCTGCTAATCCTCCACACATGCACGCGGGACATTACTTTCCTGCAAGCTTCCACAGCCACAGTGGCCTGATGCTGGCTCCCCCATACCTGCACCCATGGCATCCTTACCTCCTGCTGTGCTCCCATCACTCAAGTTCTCAGCATCCACCATGCCAGCCCAGCAGTTTTGGCAAAACACTTGGGGAGTCCAATGAAATATATTTCCCACAATGAGAATCAGAAATATCACAATGCAGGGAGTTAGGACTCTGTATAGTGCCACGGTGAATGGCTTGAAAGTGGAAAAAGTAAATGACTTAGCTGGAATTGACATAATGTCAATTATAAATCAGTTTGACAATTCATATTTTCTTACTAAAAAGTGGCTTGATAAATGTACAATATGAAAACTTGACTAATAAGATATAAGCCTTAGAAAGACTTATTGTTGATAAGATACAAGCCTTAGAAAGACCTACTAAGGAAAATAAGAAAAATATTCACACACAGACAGAGGAATTTAAACCAGAACCTATGACACCACTATATGATGAAACTGAAGAGGAGTGATCCAGGGTTATTTGAAAACCAACCTTAGTTTATCCAGTTACTATACAAGAACAACCAGCAGACAATAGGTACCCCCAAGGTTACAAAGAAATCAAATGGAATCCTATAGAAATATTAGATTTGAGGAAATTTAAGGAAGTAGTCCTTTCATATGGTATGCATTCACCCTATGTGAAGCAAATGTTGAATTCATGGGCAACTCAGGACAGAATTATCCCCCAAAACTGGAGAGATTAAGATATAACAATATTGGAAACTGATCCTCAGTTATAATTGAGAGCATGGTAGAAAGAAGAAACTGTGGTAATAGGACAATGAAATAATAATAGAGGTATTGATATTTGACAAGAGCAGTTCCTAGGTAAAGGCCAATATGCTGATTTGCAAAGACAGGTTGCATTTGATGATCACACTTTGACTTTACGGCATCTTTGAATTCTTGGTACAAGGTTAAAGAAACAGGAACAAGGTCTGAATAATTTACTAAAATTATATAAGCCCCCCAAAAAATTACTGATTTTTTTTTTACAAAGAATAACATTCTATACTAATAGAATAGTAGCAGATCCAGAAGTCTGACAAATAATAATTGAATCTTTGGTTTTTGTAAATGTTAATTCACAATGCAAAATGATGATTAGTCCTTTAAAGGCAAGATCATCAACAGTAGAGAAATGGATTAGAAATATGGCTGATATTGGATCTCACACGATGAAAATTTGATAGAAGTGATTTCTAAAAAGTTTAAGGAAAATAAAAATATCACATATTTTAATTGTGGTAAGCAAGGTCATCTGAAAGGGATTATGGGCAAGGTGTTCCTAGAAACAATGTTTTTTCTAGAGATAATTCAAACAGATGGCCATACCTTCTAGAGTATGCAGAAGGTGTGGCAAAGGTCACCATTGGACTAATGAAACAGATTAACAAGGGACAGGCAAAGTAGCCCTTTACCATCAGGAAACACTTAGGGAACCACTTGCAGGCCCCATTATCAAATTTGGTTCAATCATTCCCTGTCAGCATTGGAGAAACTCATCAACAGAGCAATTAGAAAACTTAATGCCTGCTGCTAAAGAATCATACTGCTCTGGATGTGCACAAGAACACAGCTTCAGCAGATAAAACAAAGAATTCAGGAGATAAAATAAAAGAAGTATTTTGCAAACTTCTGTAAATGATCAAAGACCAAATCTAAAAATGCACAAATGGCATTGTAATTGAAGGTTTAGTAGACAGAGGTGCATATTTAATTATAATTTCACCAAAACCTTGGCATCCAAATTGGCCTCTTCAGGAAGTAAATATTCAGTTTCTAGGAATTGGAACTTTATCTCAGGTAAAATAAACAAGGTGATAGAGTGTATGGTATAAGAAGACATATCGGGAAATAAATCCATATGCAGCTAAAATAGCAATGAATTTATAGAAACATGATTTGTTATAGAAATGGAAAACATACATTAACATTTCTCCAATTTCAGAAAAAAAGAATAAAATAAAGAATGCTTCAGAGGAAAAGTCTTAAAAGGTACTATCAAGAACAATCACTGATCACTCAAGTTGTACATAAGCAGGGCACAACAGCTGTTGATCTTTCAAAGGTATCAACAGCACTACCTTTAAAGTGGTTAACTGACAAACTGTGGTGAGAGCAATGACCTTTGACATCAGAAAAATTGCAGGCACTCAGACAGCTGGTAGAGGAGGAGTTAAATGCTCAACATATTGAAAAATCAACCAATCCTTGGAATTCTATATTTGTCATTAAGAAGAAATCTAGAAAACCAAGATTGTTAAAATATTTAAGAGTCATAAATAGGGTGATTCAGCCAATGGGCCCTTTATAACTTGGAATTCCCTTGCTTTCTTTACTGCCTAAAGGATGTCCTATTATTATGATTAGTATAAAAGTCTGTTATTTCACTATAACTTTCCAAGAACAGGATACAGAAAAAGTTGCCTTCACAATGCTACTTATTTTGATTCCCAGATTGTTAAAAGGTATCACTGGAAAATTATTGCACAAGGGATGTTAAAAAGCTCTACCTTGTATCAATACAACAGCCATTATAGATAATTCATTAACAGTTTTGGGTTGATATCTTACTAGCTGATTCAGACTCAACTATCTTAGAAAAATGTTTGGTGAAATAAAGAGAATTTTGCCTTGTTGGGTGTTACAGATTTCTCCTGTAAAAATACAAAAAGTGATTTTATTAATTGCATAATTCAGTCACAGAAAGTACAAATTAGGAGAGATCAATTATGAACTCTTAATGATTTTCAAAAATTGCTGGGAGATGTTAACTCTCTTTGGCCCACAATTGGATTAACAACTCAGGAGTCAAGTAATTTATCTCAAACCTTATAAGGTGATAGGGACCTAAATTCTCAGAGAAAACTATCAACTGGTGCTGAAAGAGAGCTGGCTCTGATAGAAAAGAAATTACAGTATGCACATGTGGACTATGTGGTTCCAAGTTTGGGGCTTGATTGTGTTTTAGTTATTTTGCCTTCTACTCATTCTAAAGACCACTGGACAAATAAGACTGCTGAAGAAGAAGGATGGATAATCAAGATAAAATGTCCTAAGAAAAAGTAAATTGCTCCAATGGCACAGCACATATCCAACAGGGTGGATTTTCACAAGTCTTCCCAAATGCTTGCTTTTGCTGGTCTGCAAAAATATAAAAGGCAAATGGTCTTTTTAAGGTCCAATGCAATTAAAAATTAAAGCTGGCTGCGGAATTAGAGTGTGTCCCTCTACTTCTCTAAACCCAAGCATGATTGTTAAAGGAAATTCATGGCAGAAGAGCCTCCTCCTATGGGTCAGAAGAAAAACAAAAATAGGAGACTAATCTATTGCCACTAATCTCATAATCCTTTGGTGTTATTTTGACTTTTTTTTCTTAAAATATAAATATTATCTCAAAATGTATAAGATTATGTGTTCATTTTCTGTTGTGATATTCTAATGAATTTTAGAAATAAGCGTCATATAGCTTTCTGTACATGTTTTCACACTTGAGCCTGAAGAAGTTAAATAGGAACTGAGTTTGTATACTCAGGATTTATTTAACAGATTGTGGTCTTGACGTTTAAAATGTGTAAGTTTTCTGTAGTGAACCATAACCATTCCTGGAGATACTTGAAGTCTCCAAAAGGATGATGGGGCCCTGCAACTACGAATCCACCTGGACTCTGATAATACCATTAAAGTAACAAGCACTACCCAAAGGTTAGCTTGGACAGCAATTTGCTTGGAACAACTTCAAAGTTATTAGCTAAGATGATGCAGCCTCATACTCCAGCCAGGACTTCAGATAAGATCTGTATTTACCCATCACCCAGAGATTAGGCAACAAATGATAAAAGTAGCTCTCCCAGGACTTGACCATCTTCCAAATTGTCACAGTACCCTAAAGATGCTATCACTCCCCAACAACAAGAAGGTAATTTTAAGAACATGATACCCACATTCCCAAGAGGTGGTATGAATAATTTTTTGTCATTTGGTAGGTTATATATGTTTGTCATTGTTACTTGTGAGTTGTTATTAGTTATGGTTAAGAAGGAAAGTAAACAAGGAATACTAGATTAAGGGATTTTTCTTTCTTTAATTCTTTCTTTTTCTTTCATCTATCCTTTCTTGTAAAAACAGTCTTGAAAAGTGGAAATGGAGATGAAATAAAGAAAAGGGCAGATGTAGAAATGATAGGATAAAAAAGGTAGATAATTTCATCTACTTTAAGACTAAAACAAAGCCACTAGATTCTGATAGAGGATGTCCTTCTGTATGCTGTGAATATATCCTTCTCTTATTGGTTGATGAATAAAACTGTTTTGACAAATGAATAGGTAGGAAATACCCAGGTAGGATATCCAAACAGGGATAGAGAAAGGTAATAGGTAGAGTGAAGGAAACCCCATGTAGCTGCCAAGAAATCAAGAGGCTCGGGCATCACTGATAAACCAAGACAATGTAGAGATACACAAATTAATAGAAAATGGAATAATAATCAAGAGACAGCTAGCCAATAAGATGTCTGAGCAATAGGCCAAACAGTTTATAATTTATATAAGCCTCTGTGTGTTTATTTGGGACTGAACGCAGCAGGACCAGCAGGACAGAAACTTCTGTCTACAAGAAAGACCCAAATATTTTACATTTGTATGGATTTTTGTATACTGAAAAAATTTAGGGTTTTTTTTTGCTACAACATGCTATAAGGTATTATACCTGTGCAACACATTTAAAATTGTAATGTAAAGTCCTAGTCCTTGAAAGCTACTATTGCAAATGATTTAGGATAATTAAAATAGTAATCAAACTTATAGTTAGGGTTTAGATGTAGATATAAATATGCTTTATTTAGCCTCATGTATTTTGGATAGATATATGGTCTTCAAACACTTCAGAAATCTACAGAATATGGCATTTAGCATGGTTTAATAACATATGCATTTTCATGACTATGAAATACTTCTGCTCCTGGCAACACCAGTCTATTTCAAAGAAGGTAATAGGCAATCAAAGAACATCTTTCTCAAGTTTGTTTTCAATGTGTCAAATTTGTCACTGTTTAAATCCTGCCCTTGCCTTGACTGCTGGCAGTGCATTGTCTAAACTGGACACTTTAGACACTAAGGAAATTAACTGCTCAGCTTTGTCAAGACAATGTAGGCCAGTCCTTCAAAATTCCTGCCTCATAGAAATATCCATCAGACATTCTAGGCCTATAGGTAAAATATGGATATCCCAATGTTGCAGAGGAACCTTGGGAGACTCTCCAGGCAGCCAGATATCTTTGTCATTTCTATAGTTTTGAAGTTGCTTGTTCTGCACTTCTTGTTTACTCTGGTAATATTTTATCCTTCTCAGGTCCCTGGTGGGGTTGATGATTAAATAGTTGTGCCATTATCTTTGTTACAAAATTCAGAAACAAAACTTACAAAAGAGATGTAAAGTGCATAAGGCTGAGAGACATAAAAACTTAAGTTGTTTGTCTAATAAAATGTTTTAAGATCTAAAAGGATATTTTTAGGCTGGTAATACAAGTTATGATAGAAATTAGTTTAGGTATAAAACTTTAAAATCACCAAGATAGGATAAATAATAGAGAATATTTTCTCTGAATTTGCCAAATAAAAATGTACTGTATATGGTGACTGTATTTCTTATCTGATAATTGGTCTTATCATATGTAGTTTCACTGCATTAGAGTTGAAACCTTTTCTTTTTAATTAAACAAAAAGGGGGAAATGTTTCAGGATAGTTGATCACACTGTGAAACCTTGAGAATGTGTTAATAAAGTTAACCTTGAATCAGGGGTTGGAGGCAGTGACTATCTGACCAGAATTAGACAAGACAGGAATAGGAATAGAGAAGATACACAGGAAGGAACAAGGAGGGACTGAGAGATTCACAGGAATTTTGGTCGGGACACGTGGAGAGAGGCGACTGACCAATGTGCCAGCATTTGCCCAGGTTCTACTGGTACATCCCAGCAGGGTGGGAGACATCAGACACACAGAGCTCAGTTTACTCAGGGTCACTGTCATTATCACATTAGTCAATTGATAATTAATTTAGAGGTGTCAATCAAAAAAACTCTTTGGATCCCAAGCTATGTAACTTTGGGCCTCTAGTGTCAGTGCAAAGACTTTAGTCAGGGTTCTACAGTGCAGATGTGAGAAATCTTGGAGTGAGAGCAGAGATGGGGACATTGCAAACAGTTCTATGCAACTGTCTACAGATGACCTCATGCGCAGAGATCAGCAAAGGCTGCACAAGTCCTCCAGTGCCCCCTGCTGGCCTGGGCTTCCTTCTATAGAGGCCCTCTCTTGGATGGCACTTCTGTGTCTGTGTACACGCACATTTACAGAATAAAGACATTGGAAGTGAGCATCTGTTAGAGTCAGAATGATTTCAGAGTCCTTGCTCTGTGTCTCTGACAGTGCACTGCGAGGGCTGACCACCTAGAGAGGTTGAGTACAGTGATCTGGTGTGGATGGCAAAGTAATAGAGATGAGGTTCACAATCAGGAGTGAGGACTCGGGATTTCAGACATGTTTCATCATCATTTGGCAGACCCAACAGTTGTCTGAAGAACAGGTGTCAGAAAACACTTCTGCCCCTGAAATGATGGCACAGCTGCTTTATTCATCCTTGTCAGTGATCTGTAATCTAAAGAGCAAATAACAGCTTTTAGTGTTTAGGATGTTATTTTTTGTTTCCTTTTTTAAATTTAAATTAGCAACAAGCTTGCTTCACCTGTCAATCACAGCTCCTCCTCCCTCCACTCCTCCCCGACCCCCCCCAGCACCCCACCCAATCCCCACTCCATTCCCCAGGGAGGGTGAGGCCCTCCATGGGGATATCCAGAGTCTTTTACAACTATCTTATCAGCCTTTTACTTTTCTTTGGAATTTTGAAAATACTGTAGATCACTTAGTGTTTAAACATAGTACATACAGTGACAAACATTATAAACACATATGAACATTAAAGATACAGTTGAGTTGATAGAAACTTCTAAAGTTTTCCATTGCATCATTACTGAGGAAGAACTCTTACTAGGAGAATATATATCATGATGTACAAAAGGAAGGTTTAGAAATTGAGGATAAAATCTCTCTACTCTACTATTACCATGCCATGTGATCATGTTAGAAGCATCTTCATTTTGCTGAGCTCCAGTTACTTAAATATAGAGGGAAGACACTGAGACATGCATGAATATATAACAGCAGTTACACACAGTAGGTGCTCAGTAAATGTATTCTACATACAGAGTATACATAGCGGACCAACAGAATTAGATACAAAACTCCTGTGGGACAGAATGGGGTTCCTTCCCGTCTCATACCAAAGCTGGTGGGTCTTTGTTTTTATGGCAACACTATTCCCATGCGCAGAGTTCTTGCAGATTGCTTCAGGTGGGAATGAGACCAGAAGTCAGCACTAACACAGGCATCTTTTGTGACGATTACAGAAAGAGGTAAGCTCAAAACTAGTTGGTCTCTAGCAGAGGATGCCACACATTAGGCAGTAGGCAGGGCTCCCTCACAGCTGTCCCTTTGCCTCTGTTCATTTCTTCATAGAGCACCTTGTCCCTAAGTCAAAAATGTGATGTCACCCTAATGTCCAGCATGCTAATCAAACTATAAGCTTCTCTCAACTGGGCTTCTATAAATGTTCCTATATTTTACTTTTTTCATCCCTTAATTTCTTTCTTCCATCTTCAGTCTGCTCAAATCAATGACTCATTTTCTAAACGCCTTGATAGATTCCCAGGGCTTCCCCAATCAGACTTTTGGTGAGCGCTCTTACATTACTTCATTTAATTCCCCAAAAAATCCTACTTGCAAAATTTCCTGAAAACAAGGGCCCAGGGAGCTAAAATAAATATTTGCTGTGTGTATGTCAGAGACAGTTGGTGTAAGGAGGGAGAGAGGAAGGGTGAGAGGACAAGTGTGTAAGAGGACAATTCGGGGTGGGGGAGCCTCCTTTTCTACCTTGTTTCTACCCCTGTGCTGTATACCCCAGGCTCACTGGCCAACGTGCTTCTGGGTGATTCTCCTGTCTCCACCTCCCTTCTCCCTGCAGGAGTGCTGTGATACAGATGTGGGCTTCTGGGTGATTCTCCAGTCCTTCCATAGGGAATGAAAATACAGTTCATGCACTAGGGATAAATATTTCTTCTACCTCCAGCGACCCCACAGACTACCCCAACTCCCCAGATGACACCCATATTCAGGGAGCCTAGTTGGGTCTTACGCAGGTTCTCCAGCTGTCAGTCTGGAGTCTGTGAGCTCCCACTTGCTCAGGTTCGCTGTTTCTGGGGGTTACCGCAGCATGGTCTTGACCCCTTTGCTCATCACTCCTCCCTGTACAGCTGGACTCCAGGAGTTCAGCGCAGTGCTTAGCTGTGAATCTCTGCTTCTACTTCCATCAGCTACTGGACAAAGGCTCTAGGATTGCGTTTAAGGTAGTCATCAATCTCATTATAGGGGAAGCGGATTAAAGATAGCCTCTCCACTATAACTTGGATTCCTAGTTGGGGTCATCCTTATGGATCTCTGGTTATTTCCCTAGTGTCAGGTTTCTCTTCAAACCTATAATGACTCCCTCTATCAAAGTATCAAAGTATCTCTTTCCTTTCTCTCCCTCTCTGTCCTTCCCCCAACTCAACCTTCCTGATCCCGCAGGTTCTCTTCCCCCTCCCTTTCTCCCATCCTCACTACCTCCCTCCCCCACCCCCGTGCTTCCAGTGTACACCGAATATAAAGATTTTCCCTAAACTTTTTAATTTTACCTTCTGTCCTCAGTGTATACCTGCCCAAGCAGATTGCCAGTCACTTGGAGACTTCAAATTACTCTAAACACAAATCAGTGAGCCGCAGACTTGCTGAAAGCTGATATAAGCTAGATGCTTCTAATGGACTTTTCAACCAGCCAGAACCCTTAGCTTGGACTAGCACTTCATCCAGACTGCTTGAAAGCTGCCTACAATTCATTCCTGCCGAGTGATCTCTGCATTGAATAGTCCTCCAGGTAGGTGTATGTCTCCTGTTTCTGACTAGAGGTTGCTCAATGTCATCTTCCCATGGTGCTGGGCCTGGCCTCCTGTGCACACCACAGCCTGTGCTGTCCCTTCTCTTAATCTTCCTGCTAGACCTTCAGTTCCCACAGAACACGAATTTCCAGTACGTTTTCTCTCCAGCCCTTCCCACAGTGCACGACTCACAGTAAGTATTTACAGACATTGCGAATGTGAACAGAATGCTGCATAATTTGGAGAATGAGTCACTTATGTGACATGGACAAAGTAACAGAAAATACAATTACAGCCACAGTGAGGACTATGATCACTGCATAGCAGCAGTAAAGCTTAACAGGAGACTCAGCAGAGATGATTCTGAGACATTGTCTCAGAGTTTTTACCCCCAAAATATAAATATGTGAACATTAAGCTCCAGGACTGTTTAGAGAAAAGGATGGATTTACCCCAGAGTCTTCTGTAAATCTGGCTTGTACTCCTGTGCTGGAAACCCCCTTCACCAGAGGTCTGGCCACATAAATTCTGTCCTTGATGCACAGAACACTAAAAGAAAGCAAAGGAGAATTTTTGCCATGGAGTTTTCCAGTTACCAAATCAGGGCCAATGAAGGAGCAAGAAGCAAAAAGGGTGAAAATCAGGATGAAAGAGAAATAACAGCATCAAGAAAATATCTATAGATTTAGATCCATAAATATAGGCTTGGTTAGGACTAAAGAGACTATAATAATAATAATAAAAAGGAAACCAAAATTAATGTGCCATTTGTGGTGTCCCAGGACTGGTTTTAGCACATGGGAGATGGAGGCCCATGAGTCAAGGGCATTTTAAAGGCATTTTAGATAAACACTGAGTTTGAAAATGAGATGAATTATATTGGACCCAGTTCTTTCTGTCTATGTATCTGAGTATAAGTAATGAATGTTCTAAGTGTAATTCAATGTATTAACATAATAAGAAAATAAAAAAGGTACACTTCAGTAAGTTCAGAAAAAGCATATGCAAAAATCAATACAAATCCATAGTAAGAGCTATCAGCTCCATGGGAATTGAGGAATTTCTCTGGAGCTGTGGATTGGAGTCTGGTTATCCTTTGCTTCACGTCTAATATCCATGTATGAGTGAGTGCATACTCTGTCGTTCTGAGTCCAGGAGAGGAGGGGTGGGAGGCAGACCTTTGGTTGGAATGTAAAATGAAATTTAAAAATTAAGAATAAAAAGGAGAGAAAAAGGAATTAAGTATTTTTCTCAAACTGACAGGACCTATGATAAACCAAAACAAAACTCTAACTACAGCCACCACAAATGCTTTCTCCCAGAGAACCAGAGCAAGGCAAGGATGTCTGTTCACCATTCTACTGTGACTTTAGTGGTCCTACATAAGAAAATAGGCCAAGCCGGGCATTGGTGGCGCACGCCTTTAATCCCAGCACTCAGGAGGCAGAGACAGGCGGATCTCTGTGAGTTCGAGACCAGCCTGGACTACCAAGCGAGTTCCAGGACAGCCTCCAAAGCCACAGAGAAACCCTGTCTCGAAAAAAAAAAAAAGGCCAAGAAAAAGAACAGTCATGCCTGCTAGTTATATGCTTATTTCTACATATAAAGTTCTAAGGAGGCTATTAAGTGACTATAAAGTAATTAATGAGTTTAAAATGCTACAGAACGTACCAATGCATAAAATGATTCAGTTCTCCTTGAAACTGGAATGGTCTTTGCTTCTTTTGCAAGCCAGAGTTGAGATGTGATTGAATTCCCATTTCTTTTATACTAAGGGAGCTTCCGACTGGGATGCTGTGTATAAGGGCACTACTCATGTCTGCTGAAGAGCTTTAAAAATGTTTCCCTAAATTTTCATGAAAGAAATACGTTGTGTCAAGTCCTCACTTTTAGCCTGTAATTTAAATAATTTGGGGCTCTTTTGAGCATGAAATGTTACAGTAGCCTTTGAGGTCACTGAGGATATCAGTGCTCTGTTGAGTCCCATTTCCTCCCTAAACAGAATGGGATCTGCTTCTTGTTCTATACAGACATGACACACTACTGTGTCCTGTCTTAAGACTTAGTCCTGCTGGGCCTGTCACTCACTTGGCCAAGACACCAGGAAGGCTGATCACCTGAAGCCATGCTAAAGAGGTGGCAGGAGAAAGTATTTCTTTACTGAGATGATGTGCTTTTCCTTCCTGAACTCCTGTCTGTGTGGTCACCTGTGGAGCTGCAGCCAAGCAGTCTGTGCAGCTCGCTGGCTTTTCTGAGTTCTAAATCAGAAGAGCTGAGCTTCTCCATGTTCTGCTTCTCTTTCTCTTTAGGAAACCAGCCAAAGCTGGACTTTTCACTCTTTCTCTGAAACCACTACCTGGTTCTCCCATGGAGCTGTCTACCTAATGTGGGGTCCGCAAAGTCTCTGGGACAGCATACCATGTCCTTTGGACTTCGGCTCCATAGACATTTCTTAACCCTTTTTCTTTGAATTTGTACATTAAACAAAGCTGTCCTTTGAATTTGCTGCATCAAGATTTCCACAATAGCTGTCTTTTCAATAAAGTAATGCACAACTTTTTGCTTACATACCCCCCAAAACCTATTTGCATGTTTTAGTCCAGGAAGTATTTTTTTTATGTATTTACTTACTTGTGTACCTAGATCTTATTTCTTTCTTTCCTTATTATTTTTGTTTAATCTAAACTCAAAATGTTTATTATGGAAAATGCCAAGTAGATACAAAGACAGAAAAAAAATAGTGTGATAAATTCCCAACCTGGCCTAACTTGTCTCAAAGAACTTGTGTGTGTGTGTGTGTGTGTGTGTGTGTGTGTGTGTGTGTGTGTGTGTGTGTAGAATGAAAATGTTCTCAATGATAGCAATATTTGACCTAGCTGGCACATCAACATTTTTATAAACTTGCTTTTTGGTTAAGTATCAACACTGAAAATCCCATAGTCTTTCACTAGAACACACAGGAACACAAAGAAAATTTAAATAGAAGAAAGAAATAAAAATAAAAAATGAGACAGACAGTTTCCAAATATAGAAGACAGTTTCCTTTCTGGAGACTGAAAGAGACGCCAGAGGCTTCTTCATTTCCATAGTTTAGCACACAAACCATTAATGCCAGAAGATTTGCTGTTAGGGGGTGGGGCTTCAACCTCCCATGGCTCCTTATGTCCTTGTTTTTCTCTTGAATTACCCTGGATCTGCAATCCACAAGCCTCAGCAGTACAGGTGACTTCCTTGCTAGAGCTCTGAACTAAGAGTATTGTGTCATGTCAAACACCCTCCTCATCACAGACTGGGATGACAACAGAATTAGAACCAACAGTTGTAGAAAATAACCAACTTACTGATGCAAACCTCCCGAGACTGGTGCTTGCTAATTTTATTTTGCAGTAGCCATTCACTCCAGCAGTCTAACAAGTGAAGCATTGCCTGGGGCCTTGGAGTGGCTCCAAGGTGTGCACTGCCTGGAAACAGTGCTCCAGTCCCAGAGGCTCAGAGGGAAAAGTCTGACTTCAGAATTTGGGTAGGGGTCTGAATCTCACTGGAGCCTACAAATGATTATCCCCTGTGACAGGATAATCAGGACAGGAGTAAAAAAGACACCAACCCAAATGGTCAAATTGGTGCAAGCTTCTTATTGTATACAGCAGGAAACAGCTAGTCAGGTGGCCATCTCCCCTAAGGTGGGTTTCAGAGAACAGCCTTGGACATGGGGAAGATAATGTTTTCATAGTTCAGGATTAGGGGGTTTCCAAATGGGGCTTTGGCGGGCAAATAAGCACAGATCACAGGAGCAGAATGTAAGCACATTAAGTTGGTCACATCAAGCTCCTGAAAGAAAGGCATGGTTGTCAGGTGGTTATGACAAGCTGGTCACAACAGTCTCCTGTAACAAAGGTATGGTCACTATTTCCCGGAACAGGCAGTACAGAATGATTTAGTTATACTTACAGGGGGGCATAGACCCATCCTTGAGAAACAGAGGTTTAAACATAAACATGAATGAACCTACTTTGACTCTGCTCTAAGATGGTTTCCAAGTCCAAGACAGAGGCAAGCTGGTTTATCAAAGCCAGCCCCAAATGGGTTGCTCTCTTCCAACAAAAGTACCAGACAGGTCACAGCTTTACCAGTCTTCCACCTTACTCAATACAACAAAGTCATCACTGGCACCAGCTTCAGCTACTTTGGCTCTTAGCTGACTTCAAAATCACTAAGTTTTCCAGCTCACACAGCCTCAGCTCTTACTTGGCTCTGTACATAGACACTGTCATCATCTAGATACCGTTTTGTCAGGACCTGGGTTTCTCCTCTTATGTCAGTGTAAAGGTCAGTAATGCTGTAAGGTGTGAAATGCTAGATCATAAAGTTAAGGTAGACAAAACCCTGGCAGTAAGGCAGAGAGACAAGAGACCATAGATTAATGAGCGCTATGACAAACGAACTTCTGGAGTTGGATGTGCTTGCACCTAATATTTAAAATTCCCTTTGTAAGAAAAGTGAAAAAGACTGACCTTCCTGAAGTTAGCTAGAAGCTTCACCAGGTGCATGTGATGTTTTCTGCCCAGGCTTCAGCCAGTGGAGATGAGGTGCTGGCTTTCTTCTCCCTTTCTTGATGTGACTTGCTATTCTGGAATTGCAGCAGCAACCAGTGATACTGTGGGCTGCAAAGCAAGACTGAATTCTGGAGTAGGGGATCAGATGGAATAATGCCTCCATTTATCTGTGTACAAACATCCTCAATTATTTAGTAAAACACAAAACACAAACACTTTGGGGGAAGCATCAACTCATACCCCCCCACCATATGGCCTGCCATGGGGAACCTTACTAGGCAAATCCTGAGCAAAATTGACCAGAGACTGTCACATTGGAATGGAAACATTAATGTATCCACCCCTTACCTGGGAACTTGTTAACAGGCATATCTGTAATAACTGGGTTTTGTAACAATCTGTAGGTGACATCTACATTGCTAGGAGGCTTTTCCATGTGATACCTTTCCTGAGGAAACAGACAGCTCCACACACATTCATAGTACAAGGCTCAGTTCCTAGGTTCTTATGTGAGTATCTAGGTAGAAATGTGCATACTTAGACATCCTAAATGATGACTCTTATCTCAGCCAGCTGTGGACCCCACTTCTGTGACCCTGGTAACTATCTCATTTTGAAGAAGGAGGAAGTGCCACCATTTCCCTTTCTGAGAATGTGATATGCCCTTACTCTGTTACAACTGTCCTGGTCAGTGGTCAATGATTTGCTTTGATAACAACAGCCGGGGTTTGAGGTCAGATTGGGCTAAAGAATAAGGTCTCTTGGAAAATCGAATATATGCCATAACAAACCATAACAGAGTCTGTCCTCAGTTCATAGACAAAACACTTCCTTGAGACACTGGGGACTCACTGAAAGGCTCTTGCCTTTCTGGAGAACAAAGTGAAACCATTCAGCCCAGAACTTACCTCTTCTCTGTTCCTACACACAGGGTTCCATCTAAGGGCCTAGGTTCTCTGTTGACACCACTGGTGAGTTGAGAAATCACAGGGTCATTGCACCTTGTTATCTTTGGGGTTGACCACAGATGGCTGCATTACACCTACTTAGAAATGTGTGGAGAGCACTATCTGATTTTTGTTTTTGTTTGTTTTTTGAGATAGAGTTTCTCTGTGTAGCCCTGGTTGTCCTGGAAGTCACTCTTTAGACCAGACTGGCCTTGAACTCATTCATCCACCTAAGACTTGTGCCAGAACACCTGGCTTTGGACTACTTTAAATACTACTTGGCCTGATATATTCACAGGTGATCAGAGGCATTGATAGGAAGGAAAGGGGAGAAAAGAGATGTTTTCCATGCCTGTTGTGGCCAAGCTATTGTAGAAGACAATGGAGCCCTTTACTAAAGATGTAATAAATGAATGGATTATTGAATATCCAACCAGTCAGTGAATGACTCCATGAATGAGTCAATGGTAAAGAGCACCAAAAGAACAAGCAATATGCCACTGGGTACCTATCTGAAGGGTGAGAATGCAGGGTCCATTGTCATTGCCTAAAGGTAGCAGCAGGTCCCGGAGACAGTTACACAGTGAGTGTTGTGTGCAGCACAGATCACCTTCTTCAGCCTTAAGAAAGAATGGGCAGTTGGGCTTTCATGCCCATGTGCTGTCTATGATGAGAAAGACTTTGAAGTCCAGGGCTGCCTGAACCACTGCTGTACCCACCTCTCCTCCATGAGGAGAACAAGAGACATGCTGGGGTCATGCTGGTGCAAGGCATGGCCATAGCATCACCTCTGACTTTAGGGAGGAAGGCAGGAGACCACACCTCTCTGAGACAAGAGTTTCTACCTAAAGCCCTGACATGTGAAACTAGGCCAATGAGCAAAGAAGCTCCCTGACTGTCATAATAGCAAGGCTACTCACAGACACCCCCATACACCCACACAATCCCTGCGTGTCCCCTGGGACAGCTACAGTAATCTGGAGGAGGGAAAGTCCATCAGAACCATTCTAATAGTGGGAGCATCTGAGCAGAAGGGACATGGAAACGATGAAAAATGTTGGGAGTGCCTGCATCCTGGTGTCCTCTAGAGGCTTGTAACATGAGAAGTAAATGATTCATAGACTGATTTTGGGTTCAAACTTCAAGCTGAATATCAGAAAAGCAAAGTGGCTGGCCACTAGCTTCCTACCTCTACTTCATGTTGAATGGGTGATCCTGTCTCCAGGAGCTCTCACCAAGCCTCACACCGTAACCTCTCCTCAGTGTGGCTGGTGAATGAATGCCTCCTACTCCTTGCTCCTGTCTTTCCTACCCTTCAATTTCTGGGATTAAAGTTGTGAGCTATAATTCTCTTTTAGCGTGACTCAATCTTGTACAGATATGAGTGGCCTTGGACTCACAGAGACCCATCTACCTCTTAATCCTGAGTCCTAGGATTAAATGTGTGTACCGCCACCTCCTACCTTCTGGCTGCTGGGATTAAAGGTGAGTGTCTGCCTTCTATGGCTTGTGGCTGACCTTGCTTTCTGAATCCTCAGGCCAGCTTTAATAGATCATAAATAATATATCACTACAGAAACTCATGAGAGGTAGGGAAAAAGAGGGAATGGAGAAATGAACCAGGTACAATAATAATGAAACCAGGTGGCTAAGTTAAATAAAGCAGGAGTAGAAAAAAACCATGGGTCCTTTGCAGGACATAGGGCAGGCAGTGTAGGCCCTGTGTAGGTTGGGGGTCAGCCAGCAGGTGGGAAGCATGCTTCTGGCTGGCCATTTCCTGTAGCCCCCACACTGCTCTGAAATCTAAAGCTGATGCACAGAGAACTAAGGATCTGTATCCGCAGAACAAGGACGGTGTAGACCAGATACAGAAATGGAGCATTATGTATTTTCAAAATGTGTCACTCCAAGAATATTCTGTTTCTAGCTGAACTTTAAAGTTAATTAATAGAAATGAATTTAATGTTCTAAAGGAAAATAAGTAGAATTGGGTTAGGCTTAAAAATTGAATTTTAAATAAATTTAAAGTGAAATGGTCCTTTTTTTTTCTTTTTTGAAGATCTCATGTTTTCTTTTCATTGAAGTATGCATGGCTTATTAAAGAAGTAAGAAATATATGGGAGTCCAGGGAAGCAGCTGTTCCTGCGGCAGCATCAGGCCTGTGTTCCAGTACCTGCAGGTCTCCTGGGACCTGCACAGAGTTTCCAATCCCGACGGGAGCCAAGCACCCCAGACTCCAGGTCTTCTCTCCTACCAACGAGACCAGGAAACCAGAGGAGCCAGGGAGACCAGGGGAGCAGCTGTTCCGGATCAGGTACAATAGGACCCAGCATAGGGTCCAGGGGACCAGGTAGGAGGCTAAGCACCCCAGATTCCTGTTCTTCTCCACCCACGGGACCAGAACGTGGACAAGGAATAGAAGAACCATCAGATTATTGGACTTGCTAGCACCCACCAAAAGGGAACTCTGGTCCCCAGACCAGTAAGGGGCTCTTTCTGCACCCACTAGAAGAAGAGATGGGAAAGAGACAATACAAAAACACAGTCAGCAACAGAAAAACAAATATGACACCGCCAGATTCTAGGGACGCCACACCAGCAAGATTCCAACATTCCAATGCAAACGAAGCAGAAGAGAACGACCTTAAAACCACATTCATGAAAATGATAGAGGCCCTAAAAGAGGATATAGGAAAATCCCTCAAAGAAATGGAAGAAAAAACAAACCAAAAAAGGCAGGAAATGGAAGAAGAAACAAAGCAAAAAATGCAAGAAATGGAAGAAAAAACAAAGCAAAAAATGCAAGAATTGGAAGAAGAAACATACCAAAAAAGGCAGGAAATGGAAGAAGAAACAAAGCAAAAAATGCAAGAAATGGTAGAAAAAACAAAGCAAAAAACTGAAAGAAATGGAAGAAGAAACAAACCAAAAAAGGCAGGAAATGGAAGAAGAAACAAAGAAAAAATGCAAGAAATGGAACAAAAAGCAAACCAAAAAATCCAAGAAATGGAAGAAAGAACAAACCAAAAAATTCATAAAAGGCAACAAATGGATGAAAAGATAAACCGAAAATTGCAAGAAGCAATGCAAACACTGCAATGGTTGAAAACGGAAATAAAGACAATAAAAAAAAACACAATCTGAAGAAAGGCAGAAAATAGAAAAGCTGGGCAAACAGTCAGGTACTACCGATACAAGCATTACCAACAGAATAGAAGAGATGGAAAAGAGAATCTCAAGTGTTGAAGATACACTAGGAGAAATGGATACATCAACCAAAGAAAACCTTAAGCCCAACAAATCCTTAACACAAAACATCCAGGAAATATGGGACACCATGAAAAGACGAAACCTAAGAATAATAGGAATAGAAGAAGGAGAAGAAAACCTCCTCAAAGGGGCAGACGACATATTCAACAAAATCATAGAAGAAAATTTTCCCAACCTTAAGAAAGACATGCCAATGAAGGTACAAGAAGCCTACAGAACACCAAATAGAGTGGACCACAGAAAAAAAATCCCCTCGCCACATAATAATCAAGACCCCAAACATACAGAATAAAGAAAGAATATTAAGAGCAGCTAAGGAAAAAGGTCAAGTAACATATAAAGGCTGACCTACCAGAATTACACCTGACTTCTCCATGGAAGCTCTGAAAGCCAGAAGGTCCTGGATAGATATTCTACCTACACTAAGAGACCATGGATGTCAGCCCAGACTACTATACCCGGCAAAGCTCTCAATCACTATAGACAGAGAAAACAAGATATTCCATGACAAAACTAGATTCAAGAAATACGTATCAACTAATCCAGCCCTACAGAAAATTTTGGAAGGAAAACTCCAACGCAAGGAAGCTAACTACAACCAGAAAAACATAGGCATTAGAGAATCCCTCTCTACCAACAGCCAAAAGAACAAAGGGGTGAAATTCCACACATAATTCCACCAACAACAACCATTGCAAATCGAAGAAGGATGAGCAATCAATGGTCATTAATATCCCTCAATACTAATGGCCTTAACTCACCCATAAAAAGACACAGGCTAGCAGAATGGATTCGAAGACAGAATCCTTCCTTCTGTTGCATACAAGAAACACACCTCACCCTCAAAGACAGACATTACCTGAGAGTTAAAGGTTGGGAAAATTTTTTTTCAATCAAATGGACCCAAGAAACAAGCAGGGGTAGCAATCCTAATATCTAACAAACTAGACTTTAAAATAAAATCAACCAAAAGAGATGAAGGAGGTCATTACATACTCATCACAGGTGAAACCCACCAAGATTAAGTGTCTATCCTGAACATCTATGCCCCCAATACAAAGACATCCACATTTGTAAAAGAAACATTATTAGAACTTAAATCACATCTAAAGCCCCACACAGTTATAGTGGGAGATTTCAACACACCACTCTCACCACTAGACAGGAATACCAGACAGAAACTCAACAAAGAAGCAAAGGGTCTATTAGAAGTAATGACCCAACTGGGATTAACAGACATCTGTAGAACATTTCATCCACATAAAAAAGAATATACCTTCTTCTCACCACCACATGGAACCTTCTCAAAAATCGACCACATACTTGGCAACATATCAAACCTCAGCAGCTACAAAAAAATTGGAATAACTCCATGCATCTTATCAGACCACCATGCTTTAAAATTAGAATTCAACAACAACACAAATTGCAGAAAACCTACAAATTCATGGAAATTGAATAATGCTCAACTGCACCATCCCTGGGTCAAAGAGGAAATAAAAAAAGAAATTAAAGACTTCCTCGAATTCAATGAGAATGAAGACACAACATACCCAAACCTATGGGACACTTTGAAAGCAGTGCTACGGGGGGAAGTTCATAGCACTAAGTGTCCACATGAAGAAACTGGAGAACAGTTATACTAGAGAATTAACAGCACAGCTAAAAGCTCTAGAACACAAAGAAGCAAACTCCCCCCAGGAGGAGTAGATGCCAGGAAATAATCAAATTGAGGGCTGAAATCAATAAAGTAGAAACTAGGAAAACAATACAAAGAATCAATGCAATGAAGAGTTGGTTCTTTGAGAAAATCAACAAGATAGACAAACCTTTGTCCAAACTTACTAAACAGCAGAGAGTGAACATGCAAATTAACAAAATCAGAAATGAAAAGGGGGACATAACAACAGACTCTGAGGAAATCCAGAGAATCATTAGGTCATACTTTGAAAACCTGTACTCCACAAAATTCGAAAATTTAAAGGAAATGGATGACTTCCTGGATAGATATCACTTGCCAAAACTAAATCAAGAACAGATAAGCAATTTAAATAGACCTATAACCCCTATGGAAATAGAAGCAGTCATCAAAAGTCTCCCAACCAAAAAAAGTTGCCTCACAGATGGCCTCAGTGCAGAATTCTACCAGAAATTCAAAGAACAGCTTATACCAATTCTTCTCAAAGTATTCTACACAATAGAAGCAGAAGGGTGTTTGCCAAACTCTTTCTATGAGGCTTCAATAACCTTGATCCCCAAGCCACACAAAGATACAACTAAGAAAGAGAACTTCAGACCAGTATCCCTCATGAACATTGATGCAAAAATACTCAATAAAATACTGGCAAATCAGATCCAAGAACACATCAAAACAATCATTCACCACGATCAAGTAGGTTTCATCCCAGGGATGCAGGGATGGTGCAACATACAAAAATCCATCAACGTAATCCACCATATAAACAATCTGAAAAACAAAAATCACATAATCATCTCACTAGATGCTGAAAAAGCCTTTGACAAAATCCAACACCCCTTCACGATAAAGAGATCTGGGATAACAGGGACATACTTAAACATAATAAAAGCTATATACAGTAAACCAACAGCCAACTAAATGGACAGAAACTCAATGCAATTCCTCTAAAATCAGGAACAAAACAAGGCTGTCCACTCTCTCCATACCTTTTCAACATGGTACTTGAAGTTCTAGCTATTGCCATACGACAACAAAGGGGGATCAAGGGGATACAAATTGGGAAGGAAGAGGTCAAACTTTCACTGTTTGCAAATGATATGATAGTTTACATCAATGACCCAAAGAACTCTACCAGGGAACTCTTACAGCTGATTAACACCTTCGGCAAAGTGGCAGGCTACAAGATCAACTCAAGAAAATCAGTAGCCCTACGATATACAGATGATAAAAGGGCTGAAAAAGAAATCAGAGAAACATCACCCTTACAATTGCCACAAACAACATAAAATACTTTGGGGTAACGCTAACCAAACAAGTAAAGACCTGTATCGCAAGAACTTTGAATCTTTAAAGAAAGAAATTAAAGAAGCCCTCAGAAAATGGAAAGATCTCCCATGCTCTTGGATAGGTAGGATCAATGTAGTAAAAATGGCAATCCTGCCAAAAGCAATCTACAGATTCAATGCAATCCCCATTAAAATCCCAGCGCAATTCTTCACAGACCTTGAAAGAACAATAATCAATTTTGTATGGAAAAACAAAAGATCCAGGATAGCCAAAACAACCC
Source organism: Mesocricetus auratus (assembly GCF_017639785.1). Classification (NCBI taxonomy): domain Eukaryota; kingdom Metazoa; phylum Chordata; class Mammalia; order Rodentia; family Cricetidae; genus Mesocricetus; species Mesocricetus auratus. The sequence goes on along the minus strand of NW_024429187.1, from coordinate 238,099 downwards.
TGTTCAACAAGGCAACGTCCGGAGGCATCACCATCCCTGACCTCAAGCTCTATTACAGAGCTATAGTCCTGAAAACAGCTTGGTATTGGCACAAAAATAGACAGGTAGACCAATGGAATCGAATTGAAAACCCGGGTATTAACCCACACACGTACGAACATCTGATCTTTGACAAAGAAGCTAAAAATATACAATGGAATAAAGAAAGCATCTTCAACAAATGGTGCTGGCATAGTTGGAGACTGGCATGTAGAAGAATGCGGATCGATCCATGTTTATCGCCATGCACAAAACTTAAGTCCAAATGGATCAAAGACCTCAACATAAATCCAGCCACACTGAACCTCTTAGAAGAGAAAGGAATTGGTATAGGAGACAGCTTCCTTAACATAACACCACTAGCACAGGCAGTGAGATCAACAATTAATAAATGGGACCTCCTGAAACTGAGAAGCTTCTGTAAGGCAAAGGACACAGTCAGCAAGACAAAAAGGCAGCCCACAGAATGGGAAAAAATATTCACTAATCCCACATCTGACAGAGTGTTGATCTCCAAAATTTACAAAGAACTCAAGAAGCAAGTCTCCAAAACACCAAAGGACCCAATTAAAAAGTGGGCTGCAGAACTAAATAGAGAGTTTTCAATAGAGGAGTCTAAAATGGCTGAGAGGCACTTGAGAAAGTGCTCAACATCCTTAGCCATCCGGGAAATGCAAATCAAAACAACTCTGAGATACCATCTCACTCCTGTCAGAATGGCTAAAATCAAAAACATCCATGACAATTTATGCTGGAGAGGATGTGGTGAAAGGGGGACACTCCTCCATTGCTGGTGGGAGTGCCAACTGGTTCAGCCACTTTGGAAATCAGTATGGAGATTCCTCAGAAAAATTGGTATAAACCTACCACAAGACTCAGCAACTCCACTCTTAGGCATATATCCAAAAGATGCCCATTCATACAACAAAGATGTCTGTTCCACTATGTTCATAGCAACATTATTTGTAATAGCCAGAACTTGGAAGCAACCTAGATGTCCCTCAACCGAAGAGTGGATAGAGAAAATGTGGTACATCTACACAATGGAGTACTATTCAGCAGAAAAAAACAATGGAATCCTGAGATTCGAAGGCAAATGGATGACACTAGAAGAAACCATCCTGAGTGAGGTAACCCAGTCACAAAAAGAGAAACATGGCATGTACTCACTCATATATGGATTTTAGACATAGATCTGGGGAGGGCCAGCCTACAATCTCATGGCCAAAGAGTCTGGGAAACAGAAACTTCATTTAGTGGCTGATCGAAGAAGAGGCAGACTCCCCTCAGTTAAGTACTGAGCTGAACTCAAGAAAGCCAGTAACAGAGAGGGAGGACTGATGATCAAAGGGATTAAGACTGGGCTGGTTTAACCCCCAGAAATAGTTGACCAGACAAAGGTTAACTCTTGAATCCCAGGCATCAGCCTGGGAATCCAGCATGGGACTGATCAAGACCCCCTGAATCTGGGTGTCAGTGAGGAGGCCTAGGTAATCTATTGAGCCTTGGGCAGCAGATCAGTACCCATCCTGAGTATACACATGGACCTTGGACTCCCATCCATCCAACAATGTGAGGTGCACTCTCACCCTGAACTCTTGGGGAAGGGTCTAGGCCCTGCCCTATATGAAATGACAGACTATGGACACCCCCATGGAGGGCCTCACCATCCCTGGGGAAATGAGGGGCTAATGGGGGCGTTGGGGGGAGGGCACGGGAGGAGGGGTGGGAAAGGGAGAGGGACCTGGAACTGACTTGTGAAGCAACCTTGTTTCTTATCTAAATTTAAACTGAAAAAAAAAAAAAGAGAAGTAAGAACTATAACACCTGGAGTGCCAGCTGTGGGTGCTGAGAGACAAGCTCTGACAGTTTGGTTTTGTGCCTTGCCTCTGATGGCAGAATCATCTCTATAGCTCGCGCCCCTCATCCTGCTCAAGGCCTTGCAGTCTTTCCCTGAAGCACATAAGAACCACCATAGCAAAACAACATTTCTGTTGAGCACGTTCACATTTCTGTCCCTGACCAACTGTTTGCCTGAGTCAGACGGAGGTAAAATCAAATGCTGGCTCAGTCAGGCACTTTTGCAGTCATCACATCTGCTCTGGGGATGCCTGCCTGTTCTCTGCTTCTCACCATCAAGAATAGCAAAAAAAGAACCAAAGGGGCAACGGGCTGAGATCACAGCCATGAGGAAACCAGGCTTGGTAGCACAGGGGTGTGGCCTGCAGACATGGGCAGGCCTGGGGTCCAGATGTGTCAGTCTGGCCCTGAGCAAGGGCTGGTGCGGCTGGACCCTGCCTGACTGGAAGAGCTGGTGCAAGCCGGTCGTAGGCAGCTGAGAGCAGCTGGAGTGGAAGGAGGGCCTTTGAGGGTGTGGGAAGGATGCTTTGGAGTCATGTGTGACCATGGATCCATGGTGAAAATGTTTGGAAAAATGAAAACTCCCAGACTGGCCTTGAACTTCAGATTCTCCTCCCTCTGTCTCTTCAGTGAATCCTCCTGGTCTACACCTCAACTGAAGGAAACAAAGTGGGTTAGAGGTCTAGTTGATTAAGTTATTCTGTGACGTCACAGGCCCCCACCTCGAAGGGAGGAGCTCAGATCTTGAACTACAAAAGAGCCTTGTCCAGACTGCCTCAAACCCAACCTCTTGGACAGGTTCAAGCTCTCCCAGCTTCACACTAGACTCCCTCCCAACAGGGTAACAGATCCTATAGGCCTGGAGGATCTTATTGTCCCGCGACCCCTGCTGGTCACTCCGGGAAATGCACTCCTAGTACTCCAGGGGCATGAGAGTTCTACTGAGCAAAACGAACATGCCCTCCTCTATTCCTCTTTCCTGCGGCCCTGGTCATTCACAGCAGAAAATCGGTGCCCATAGGGAGGCTGCACAGAGAGGTGGCCTTTCTAAGTGGTGACTGGCAGGACTCAAAACTCAACCCAAGGGCAACTGGCTGAGGCTATTAGCACTTGAACACTTGACACTAACTTCTAAGTTCCAAGGCACCAGGAGAGGCCTGATCAGGGTGTAAAGATAACGCCTCAGGAAGACTAGTGTGTGCACACTGCTGGTTCTTGACTAGAGGTCCTCGCATCACCAGAACACTTGACCTCCTTTAGCTGTAAACATCTCTTTGAAAGAACCCAATGGCTCAGTGTGCATCTCATCCCAACTTTATCCGTCTTTATATGTCTTTTTGTGTTTTGAAATTTTCTTTTTTAATTTTTATTTAAGTTAAAAACAATCTTATTTTACATATCAATCCCAATTCCCTCTCCTTCCCATCCTCCCATAGCACCACTGACCCCCCCCCCATTCGAACCCCAATACACTCCAATAGGAGGGTGAGGCGTTTCATGGGGGATCATCAGAGTCTGTCACATCATTTGGGGCAGGGCCTAGGCCCTCCCCTGTGTATCTAGACTGACAGAGTATCTCTCCATGGGGAGTGGCCTCCCAAAATCCATTTGATCACTAGGGATAAATACTGGTTACACAGCCAGAGGCTCCATAGCCTGCTCAGGCATCCTAACTGACACCGTCGTTCAGGGGTCCTGGTTCTGTCCTGTGCTGGTTCCCCAGTTGTCACACTGCAGTCTGTGAGCTCCCATTTGCTCAAGTCAGCTGTTTCTGTGGGTTTCCCCAGCAGGGTCTAGACCCTTTGTGCTCATCACTCCTCTCTGTCTACAACTAGATTCCAGGAGTTCGGCTCAGTGCTTAGCTGTGGGTCTCTGCTCCTGCTTCCATCAACTACTGGATGAATGTTCTAGGATGACATTTAAGGTAGTCCTAATCTCATTATAGGGGAAGGGGATTTAAGGTAGCCTCTCCCTATTAGATTACTAGTTGTGGTCATTCTTGTGGATCTCTGGACATTTCCCTAGTGACTGATTTATCTTTAAACCTATAATGGCTCCTTCTATTAAGGGATCTCTTTTCTTGCTTTCCTCTGTTCTTCCCCATTCAGTTTTTCTGATCCCTTAAGTTATCCTCTTCCCTCCTCTTCCTCTTACCTCCCTCTCCCTTCCCTCCATGCTCCCAGTTGGTTCAGGAGTTCTTGTACCTTTCCTCTTCTCTGAAGGACCATGTATGTCTCTCTTATGGTCCTCCTTGTTTCCTAGCTTTTCTGGAGTATGTATTGTAGGCCGGTAAACATTTGCTCTATGTCTACAATTCATATATGTATGAGTGAGTCCATACCATGTTTGTATTTCTGTGTCTGTGTTACCTCACTCAGGATGGTTTCTTCTACTTTCATCCATTTACCTGTGAATTTCAAGATTTCACTGTTTTATACCAGTGAGTAGTACTTCATTGTGTAAATGTACCACATTTTCCTTATCCATTCTTCAGGTGAGGGATCATCTAGGTTGCTTCCAGGTTCTGGCTATTAGAAACAATGCTGCTATGAACATAGTTGAACAGATGTCCTTATTGTATGAAAGTGCCTCCTTTGGTTACATGCCTAAGAATAGAATTGCTGGATCTTGTGGTAGACTGATTGCCATTTTCCTGAGAAATAGCCATACTGATCATACTGATTTCCAAAGTAGCTGTACAAGTTTGCACACCCACCAGCAATAGAGGAGTGTTCTCCTTTTTCCACATCCTCTCCAGCATAAACTGTCATTAGTGTTACTGATTTTAGCCTTTCTGACAAGTGTAAGATGGCATTAGAGTTGTTTTGATTTGTATTTTCCTGATGGCTAAGGATGTTGAGCATTTTCTTAAGTATCCTTCAGCCATTTTAGATTTCTCTGTTGAGAATTTTCTGTTTAGTTCTGTATCCAACTTTTAAATTGTATTATTTGGTGTTATGGTGACTAGCTTCTTGAGTTCTTTGTATATTTTAGAAATCAGCCCTCTGTCAAATGTGGGATTGGTGGGCTGCCTTTTTGTCTTGTGGCCTTACAGAAGCTTCTCAGTTTCAGGAGGTCCCATATATCAATTGCTGATCTCAGTGTCTGTCTTACTGGTGTTATGTCCAGGAAGTAGTTTCCTGTACCAATTCATTCAAGAGTACCTCCTACTTTCTCTTCTAAGAGGTTCAGTGTGGCTGGATTTATGTTGAGGTCTTTGATCCATTTGGAATTGAGTTTTGTGCATGGAGATAGATATGGATCTATCTACAGTCTTCTACATGCCAGCATCCACTTATGCAAGCACCATTTGTTGAAGATGCTTTCCTTTTTCCAGTGTATAATTTTAGCTTCTTTGTCAAAAAATCCCGTGTTCGTAGGTGTGTGGATTAATATCAGGGTTTTCAATTATATTCCTTTGGTCTACCTGGTTGTTTTTGTTCCAGATTCAAGCTGTTATCATTACTGTAGGTCTATAGTAGAGCCTGAAGTCAGGGATGATGATGCCTCTGAAAGTTCCTTTATTGTACAGGGTGTTTTGGCTATCCTGGGTTTTGTTTTCAATATAAAGTTGAGTGTAGCAGTCTTGCAGTGAACATGTAATAGTGGCCACACCCCGTTGGGCAAGGCCTCAGACAGACCAAAGTGGAAAGATGGAAGCTTGAAGCCTGACTTTCCTTAGTGCTTCCTTTCTGGCGGGTCAGCTGATCTGGTAGGAAGTGCAGAGAAAAGCTCCTTCAGGTCTTTATTTTTTCTGAGTAATTTTCCCCAATAAACACCAATTTATCATTTATCTTGGGCGTAGTGAAATAATTACATCCTCGCCATCAGTTGATTATTGTTCTTTCAAGATCTGTGAAGAACTGTGCTGGGATTTTGATGGGGATTGTATTGAATACGTAGATTATTTTGGTAAGATTGCAATTTTTACTATGTTGATCCTACCTAATCCAAAGGCATGGGAGATCTTTCCACTTTCTGTATCTTCTTTAATTTCTTTCTGTAAAGACTCAAAGTTCTTGTCATACAGGTCTTTCACTTGTTTGGTTAGCATTACCACAATGTATTTTATGCTATTTATGCAATTGTAAAGGGTGATGTTTCTCTGATTTCTTGCTCAGCCTTTTTATCATCTGTATATAGTAGGGCTACTTGTTTTTTGGAGTTAATCTTGTATTATGACACTTTGTTGAAGGTGTTTATCAGCTGTAGGAGTTCCCTGGTGGAATTTTTTGAGTCACTTATACAAACTATCATATCATCTGCAAATAGTGAAAGTTTGACTTCTTCCTTTCTAATTTGTATCCCCTTGATCTCCTTTTTATGTCTTATCCCTCTAGCTAGAACTTCAAGTACAATATTTAAGAGATGTGGAGGGAGTGAACAGCCTTGTTTTATTCTTGATTACAGGGGAATGGCATTGAGTTTCTCCACATTTTGTTTGATGTGGCTGTTGGCTTGCTGTATATTGCCTTATTATGTTTAGGTATGTTCCTGTTATTCCTGATCTCTCCAAGACCTTTATCATGAAGGGGTGTCAGATTTTGTCAAAGGCTTTTCCAGCATCTAGTGAGATGATCATGTTTAAGTTTGTTTATATGGTGGATTACATTGATAGATTTTCTAATGTTGAACCATCCCTGCATCTCTGGGATGAAGCCTGCTTGATCATGGTGGATGACCTTTTTGATGTATTCTTGGATTCAATTTGCCAGTATTTTATTGAGTATTTTTGCATTGACGTTCATGAGGGAGATCAGTCTGTAGTTCTCTTTATTAGTTGTGTCTTTGTGTGGTTTGGGTACCAGGGTAATTGTAGCATGGTAGAAAAGTTTGGCAATGTCTCTTCGGCTTCTATTGTGTGGAACTGTTTGAGGAGCATTGGTATTATCTCTTCTTTGAACTTCTGGTAGAATTCTGCACTGAAACTATCTGGGCCTGGGTTTTTGTTTGTTTTTTGTTTTTTTGTTTCCTTTTGGTTGGGATAGTTTTGATGGCTGCTTCCATTTCATTAGAGGTTACAGGTCTGTTTAAATTGCTTATCCGTTTTTGATTTAATTTTGGTAACTGATATCTATCCAGAAAATTATTCATTTCCTTTAAATTTTCCCATTTTGTGCAGTACAGGTTTTCAAAGTATGACCTGATGATTCTCTGGGTTTCCTCATTGTCTGTTGTTATATCTCCTTTTTCATTTCTGACTTTGATAATTTGCATGCTTTCTCTATGACTTTGGTTAGTTTGCATAAAGGTTTGTCTATCCTGTTGATTTTCTTGAAGAACCAATTCTTTATTTCATTGATTCTTTGTGTTGCTTTCTTTTGTTTGCTTCATTGATTTCAGGCCTGAATTTCATTATTTCCTGGTGTTTACTCCTTCTGAATGAGTTTTCTTCTTTTTCTTATAGAGCTTCTAGAGCTGTTAAATCTCTATTGTGACTATTTTCCAGTTTCTTCATGTGGGCACTTAGTGCTGTGAGCTGCCCTCTTAGCACTGCTTTCAATGTGTGCCATAAGTTTGGCTATGTTGTGTCTTCATTTTCATTGAATTCTAGGAAGTCTTTAATTTCTTTTTTATTTCTTCCTTGACACTACGTCTTGACATATGATCCCAAATATTGAAAGTGGGGTCTCTGTTCTGTCTCCTCCAAAAGTAATCTTGAAATTGGATCCCATGGCATAGTAATGAGAGTTGAAGAGTTCTCTATGACGTAATCTACTGTTGATGTTTTGCCAAATAGATATGTAGATAAATGTCTTCTAAGTATTTATTTTTATCTATGTAGTAGAGTCACCTGTGAGCCTTGTTCGCACAAATATCTTTAGAGGATGGGTGGTGGTCAAAGTAGTGACTCAAGATGGTCCAAGTACTGAGAATAAGTAAGGGCTGAGTGTTCAGACTCAAAGTCATCACCAATGTCACCAGCACCCTGAGACCTATCATATTTCCTTGTCTCCGCAGGTGTTGCAGCTCTCAGTCCCAGGTCTGAGATCCTTGTCCACGAAGACTAGGTAGCTCTCCCCACTCTTCCCACAATAAAGACCTTATTTTTCTCTTCACCTGTTCCTTACAGCCCTTTATCCTACTTCAGATCAGCACTCTCTGTCCTTTCTCCTCCCTCCTACCCTGGAAGCTAGCAAACTGATCAGCTGTCTTGCTGTGTCCACTGCATGGTCTGCCAACACTCAGCTTCCCTGTCCCTGGTGTTGTCTGGCCTGGGCCATCGCCTTTGCTCTCAGATGTCCCTGCTGCTCCTCCCTAGTGTTATCATCTCAGCCTGAACTACTTAGTGTACGCAGTAAAATGCCATTCAAGAGAGGCCTTTGGACAGGCCTTAGAGTCAGCAATGACTGTACCTTCCAGCAGACTTGGATGAGGAGGAGAAGCTGTACATGGTCAAAGAACTAAGTATGAGTCAGTGTTGAGAGCTCAGCCTCACATAAGACATCTAATATAACCTACTCCTAAGTCAAGATAATACTGCCAAATATGGGCAGAGGGACTGACTGTAAGAGCTGAAGGGTAGGGAAGACTGAGGTTGGATGCTGTCTTCTGGACATGGCATGGTGTTTCTCCCCTATCTTTGAGATTATAATTACTCTTCCTTGCAAAGAGATTTTAAATATTTAGTGTGATCAGGAGCAAGAACATCTGACTCCATAAGTTTATTATCCTGACTTTTAATCTATGACCTCCTTCTTCTCTGCCTTTATGCCTGGCTGCTTTCCTTATCTGCCTTCACTTTTAGGGTTTGTAATTTCAGTTCTTACAGGCATATTGTGGTTCACAGTCTCAAACAAAACATTAGTACTGATGACAGTGTATATGTACAGAGCTGATTCCTACCTCATTATTACCTGAACAAGGGTTTTCAGAGGAGGCAAACAGTACCCAGGCTATGTGAAAAATTAGTGATTTTGAAGTCAACTGAGAGTCAAAGATGAAGTTGGTGCAGATTTTCGCTTTGTCATATTGGATAAGCTTGGTAAAGTTGAAGCCTCAAGAAACAGACTCTTTTGTGCTGGGAGCTGGCTTCGGTCTTATTTTTCATAAACAAATGCTCCAGTATTCTGGGGGTTACAAACTTTGCTAGAAAACCCACTGTTTTCAGAGCATCTATGCTCTACATTTACATGCACTGTATATGTACAATGTGTTTAAATGCAGTTTTCAACTTAGTAAAAATCAAAATTTCCCAAGTACTCTTCTTAGGAATTCGAGGTTATTCGTGCTGTTGCCTTGCATGAATGGGTTCTTCTCCAGTGATGTCTGGTATGCACAACACATAAATATAGCATAGTGTGTTTCTGCTCTGCTATTAATGAACATCTAAGTTTCTGGTTTGCCTGTCAGAAATAATATTAGTATATCCATTTTGTATATGCCTACTGTATACATGTAAATAAGTAAAATTATTATAGTATGGTTTGATTATGCTTAACATTAATAACTATGCCAAAGTCTTACAAAATAGTTACAAATATTTATTCTTCCGTCAGCTATAACATGTCACTCCTGAAAATTTATATACTGGCCTGTTTTAATCAAAATAATAGTAGTGTGATAGTCTCTAAAGATTGTTTTCAAGCTTTATTTTTTATTTTATAATTTTTATTTAAATTAGAGACAAGCTTGCTACACATGCCCATCCCAGCTCCCTCTCTCTCCCCTCCTCCCCCGCCCCGCCCCCGCCAGCACCCCTAGCCCCCTCAATCCCCTCTCCATTTCCCAGGGAGGGTGATGTCCTCCATGAGGTATCTCCACAGTCTGTAATTTCATTCAGGGCAGGGCCTAGACCCTCCCCTAAGTGTGCAGGCTGGGAAAGCATCCCTCATTGTTGGATTGGCACCCAAAATCCATTTGTATGTCAGGGATAAATACTGATCTACTATCCAAAGCCCCATAGATTGCTTAGGACTCTTGTTTACTATTAAAAGAAAATGGCAAAGTACACAGGAAATGTCATACGTTGCTAGGTATAGCAGGACCTTGCTCTCTATCATCATTGCCCATCCCTTTAGGAGATACAGCACAGCACATTTCTCTAGGACTCTGCATATATTACACTTCTCCACATGCGCTCTATGCTCATTCCTCTCTTATCTTTTGCACTTAGTTCTTTGTTGTAGTCTACCACACCACAGACATTGATGTTGTATCATGCCATCTTACTTATAATAAATCATAATGCAATGAGACTTCTCATACAGAACTATTTCCGTAGTCTTGGAAATACCGTGTTCTACTAGGCATTTTTACATGTGGATTATTAGGAAGATGAATTCCTCCTCAGTTGTACTGTTTAACTGAAACAATTATTTTTATAATAATACTAATTTTACTTTAAGTAGGAGGTCATTTATAAATATAGTAAGCAGTTATGATAGAGGTTAGTTTAGTGGAAGGCCAACAGCTTCATAATTAATATAGCCTCCTGTGTGTTTATTTGGGACCGATGTGGCTCTGGAACCAGGCTGGCGGGAAGGCTTCTCTCAAAGAAAAAGCTTCTCTTAACAGAATGGTTGTCAGGAGCGGGATTGAATTTCCACACAAAATAACAAAAGATTTAAAGGAATTTTAGAAACAGAAGAACGGAGAGAAGCACAGATTTTTGGTAGCAGCATTTTTCTCAGGTGGGCTCTGTTTTGCTATTGACAAGCCGAGATTCACGTGGCTCACTTATCGGAGTCTTCCTGACTCGGCATAAAGAGAAAAAAAAAAAAACAGCAGCAAGGTTGTTTTAAGAGACTCTGCTAACGATTGAAAGGGGTGTACGTACAGCTGGAAGTGGCAGCTTTTGCTGGATGTCAGCATGGACTGAGGCAGTAAGCTGGAATCACGCTTACGCCCGCCATCTTGGAAACGTCAGTTTAAAACAGCCGCGGTTTTACAGATAAGACACGTGGCCAGAAAAACATAAAGATTTACAGTAAAGTCAGACTTGGATGAATAAAACCTCTAAAGGTTTACAGTGTGTTTAAAAATATACGTAAGATTGAGAGAAAAAGAAGCAGCCCGGCTGTGGTGGCACACGCCGGTAGGATTTACTTCAGAGGCAGAGGCAGGCAGGTTTCCAAAGAGAAACCCTGTCTCAAAGAAAAATAAATAAAAGTAAAAGAAATAAAGTAATAATAGATAAATAAATAAGCCACGTAAAGATGGAAAATACACAGAAAGTCTGGATAATGTACGCTATTGTGTTTTTCAGTTTTTTCATTGCTAAGGAAGGAACAAATGCTAAAGTACACTTGATTATAAATGCTGAATTTATATCTTATATCTTTTAAAAATGCTGAACTTATATCTTTTAAAAATGCCTTGACTTCAAAATTTAAGTATAAGGATATGTTACTCGGAAAAGGAGTTTTAGTTTATGTTTCCACAGAAAATGAAAACTTGAGAATTCCTTCCAGGCTTCTGTGGTTTGACGAACCAAGACCCCCGGAAGCAGTGGACCAGGTGTTCCAACAACTGAAACTGTCACGTCTGCTGTGCGGCCTGTGTCCGAGAACGTGCGGAGGGTGTCGGGGATTGACAACACAGAGACTTGTTCAATGATGTAAAGAAAACTTTAAACAGGCTCCAAAAAGGTTCAAGAAAACTTCCTAAGAAAGGCTCCCACTAGAGAAGCTTCTGCTCTCTCCTCTCCCCTGGCTGGTTCTGCTCTGACACCAGAGGTGGATGTGTGTGGGTTTTTGAAGGTGTGGTTAGTCTTTGGACAAGGTCGAGGTCAGGGCTGTTTCCGTGGGAAGGCCTTTTCCAGGAACTTATTGTATTGTTTTTAGTAAACATGTTTTTACTAAACATTGTCTTACAGCTGCCTACTCCCTGGCAGAAGGGGAAGTGGGTCTCTGCTCAAGGTCTGGTGTTCCCACAGAAACAGCTAAAATGATGGAGCTTTACAGACCCTGAAAATAAGGACTTATACAGGTTTCTGAGTTTTGTCATGATCCCCATGGTATAAACAGCGCCCCCTTCCAGCATGAAGCAGTTTGGAATGAGCGACGTCCTAATTCCCATCTTGTTTATAAATCTTTGTTTTCATTTAAATGGGATTGTTTATAATTGACTAATGATCACAGCCAATTTCTTTTAATGGTAAAAAGGGGAATTATGTTATGGGTATTGCTTTTCATTTATTGATACAAATTCAAGGTCAATTTTGTGATATGTATATTTCTCCTCTTGATCAAGTATTGTGCTTTTACTTTTCTTTTAAAACATAATACATAATTAAATATAGACTATAGATAGTTACTTATAATAGTCACAATTTATAGTTAGGTAAGTTAGGTTTTCTAGATATACAGAAATATATTTGAGATAGATAAACAGTCTTCAAACCTCTCAAAGACCTTCAGAAAATGACATTTAAAATGGTTTAGGGTTTTTCTTGACAATGAGAAATGTCTGCTCCTGGCAGCACCAATTACATCTGAGTGGAAAATGGGCATCGAAGAAACTCGTTATGGAGTTTGCTTTCAACATGGCAAGGTTAGCCATTTGGGCAAGAAACTGATTTGCCTGGACTGCTTGACTGTTGCTGTATAATTTGGACATGCAGGACGCACAGGAAAGTGACTGCTGAACTCAGTCTTACAGGGTTCCTGCTTCATGAAATAGTCTACAGGACTTTCTGCAGGACACAGAAAAATGACTGACAGACTGCTGATGCAGATGAACAGTTTGAAATTTCCTGCTTTGCTAAGAAGTGTTCCAGATACATTGTGGCCTATGGGCTGAAGATGGATGCCCCTACATTACAGAGGAACTTTGGGTGACTGTCCAGGCAGTAAGATGTCTCTGTCAATCCTAGTGATTATATATTATCCTTCTGTGGTCTTTGATGGAGTTGAAGACAGATAGTTAATAGTTACAGTTTTCCTAAGTTATGATAAAAGATAAGCTACATATAGAACTTTGGACTCACAAGGATGGGATGGATGATATTTTCTTTAAATCTTGGTAAAATATTGTAACTATGTTCTTATTTGATAACTGTTCTGTTATATGCAATTTGACTATGTTAAAGTTAAGACCTTTCTTTTTGTTTAAACAGAAAAGAGGAGATGTTGGGGGGAAAGTCCTGTGCATTTGTCAATAAAGACTGTCTGGCCAATAGGAATCTAGATGAGTGGGACTAGGAGTCCAGGAGGACTCTGGGAAGGAGAAACACAAGAGAGTCGACATGTGACGCCATGGGGTAGGAAGCCCGGAACTATTCTCCGGTAAGAGACATACTTAGATTAACAATTATGGGGTAATTACTTAAGTCAGAGCTAGCCAGTAAGAAAAAGCAAGGCCAACAGCTTCATAATTAATATAGCCTCCTGTGTGTTTATTTGGGACCGATGCGGCTCTAGAACCAGGCTGGCGGGAAGGCATTCTCTCAAGAAAATAGCTTCTCTTAACAGTGTGATAGTCTCTAAAGATTGTTTTCATGCTTTATTTTTTATTTTATAATTTTTATTTAAATTAGAGACAAGCTTGCTACACATGCCCATCCCAGCTCCCTCTCTCTCCCCTCCTCCCCCGCCCCGCCCCCGCCAGCACCCCTAGCCCCCTCAATCCCCTCTCCATTTCCCAGGGAGGGTGATGTCCTCCATGGGGTATCTCCACAGTCTGTAATTTCATTCAGGGCAGGGCCTAGACCCTCCCCTAAGTGTGCAGGCTGGGAAAGCATCCCTCATTGTTGGATTGGCACCCAAAATCCATTTGTATGTCAGGGATAAATACTGATCTACTATCCAAAGCCCCATAGATTGCTTAGGACTCTTGTTTACTATTAAAAGAAAATGGCAAAGTACACAGGAAATGTCATACGTTGCTAGGTATAGCAGGACCTTGCTCTCTATCATCATTGCCCATCCCTTTAGGAGATACAGCACAGCACATTTCTCTAGGACTCTGCATATATTACACTTCTCCACATGCGCTCTATGCTCATTCCTCTCTTATCTTTTGCACTTAGTTCTTTGTTGTAGTCTACCACACCACAGACATTGATGTTGTATCATGCCATCTTACTTATAATAAATCATAATGCAATGAGACTTCTCATACAGAACTATTTCCGTAGTCTTGGAAATACCGTGTTCTACTAGGCATTTTTACATGTGGATTATTAGGAAGATGAATTCCTCCTCAGTTGTACTGTTTAACTGAAACAATTATTTTTATAATAATACTAATTTTACTTTAAGTAGGAGGTCATTTATAAATATAGTAAGCAGTTATGATAGAGGTTAGTTTAGTGGAAAATTTAATAGAGGTAAAGGTAGGATAAAAAGTTGCCTCTGATTAATCAGAGGCTGCAGAGAACAAAAAGTAAAACAAGGAAGTGTCACACAGCTAGAACATATGAGCATCTATTGAGGAGTCATAGAGACAGTGGCTTAGATTAATGGTTAAGAAAAACAACAGAGTCCCAGTAGTCCAAATAGTTTAAATTCTTTTAATGTTAATGTTGGGAGATGTGTTCACAAGGTTTGGAGTGCATAATAGCTGAAACAAAGCATTAAAATAACCTATTTAGACTAAAATATTTTTGTTCAATAGATTTGAGGCAAAAATCCTAAGAAGACAATGTAAGGTTTAGAAGGGCACATAGTTGAGTGAGGGACTTGGTAAGGTCTGGGAACAAGAACAATGCAGCCCAATTATTTTTAGATGATGTTCCTTTCTTTCTAGGATATGTTGGTGACCAAAGGTGATGATTAATTCTTTGTGCCCATTTCTGCCCTCAGCTTCCTGAAATAAAACCTGTTGATGAATTGGTATGCACCCCGAACATTTAAAATTGAGCGAACTGGTATTTTTTCATATTCAGAAATTAGATTTGTGAGTCTTCTAATATTTCTTTTAAGATTACCATTTGAGATAAAAAAAATCAAATGATTGGTCCTTTCTTTGTAACCACAGAATGCAGAATACCAGAAAAAGAAATGGCTGAATAAAATGCATTGATTGCTCACACTATTTTTATCTATAGCAAGTTGTTCAGATATGAATGCATGTGGATTCTTGGGACAACTTGTTTTTCGCCTGTAATGTGTAAGATGTTTAACTATGTAAGGGATATAAATGTGCTATTTTTACTTTTATTCATTGTAATCATTTACTTGAAACGTATAATATAACCACATTATAATCTTTATTATGCTTGACAAAGTTTGCTGGGGTATATAAACTGTAAGGGTAAAATTAAATAGAGTTAGAAGGAATACATCAAGAATGAGAGAAGGAAGTCACCAGAAATAATAAAGAGAGAATATAGAAGTAGAATGAAGAAAAGGACAGAAGGAAACCATCAAGAGATTGTATGAGTGTTTATCCATCTCTCCTCTTACCCCCTCAGATAAAAAGTCTTAGTCAGCATACTCTGTGGATCCCTTTGAGCTCTACTCTGCTGGAGGCTGGTCCTCACAGTGGTGGTAACTAGCACCAGAAGCAGGGATATTGGAGTATTAATTAAGAAGACTGTTTCTGGGAGAAAGTCAGCTCTTCTTGGAGATTGTTCAGAGTGTGGTATACTCCTGGGAATTGTCCAAAAAGAAGATGCATTCCTCTAATGATCACCACAGATAGGATCTCCTTAATCGCGCTGCAGTAAAGAAGGAGGAGTTATCCAGCAGTTCCCTATTTTTCTTTACATTTTTCCTTTGTATAGTCTTTCCATCAGGATGGGTTAAGGAAAGTCTAAAGAAAAACAATGCTACATTGATATTATTAAACATATGCTTAAGAAAAAATAAGTTGAGATAAGCATTGGTCAGCAGACTGATTTTCTTAAGTTTGTGGAAAGAGGCTACGCCTAGTTTCCATATAGGCCACTTTTAGATGTAGAAAATTCAGATACAGTAGGGAGACAGATAAAGAGCTGGTATACAGACCTACTGCACACAGGACTGAGAGGGGAGTGATCCACTTCCCATTGGGAACACACATCCACCAGGCCCTTGGTTCTGGGTCAAAACTCCACACCTTCCCCCAACCCATCTCAGCAACACTAAGAGGTCAGCAGGAATGACTCCTGAAGGAAGGCTGCACCAACAACCCCTTGTGGGACCCTGTAGTCTACAATTCCCACGCCACTCCCCAATTCCACCCATCCCTGATGACCTCAGGGCCTCACTAGGACACAGATATGTATTGCAGAGAGGAATGAGGAAAAGAGTGAGATACAAGATTGAGAAAGAAGCCTGAGAGCAGCCCCTAGGAAACAGATGTGTCCTGCCCAGAGAAGGCAGAGAGAGATGGCTAAGAGGGTTGGATCAAGAAGCAAAGACACTTGCTGTACCAAGCAGAACAAGAGATGGGTAGATATCAATACAAGAATACACGCAACAACCTAAAGAGCACTATGGAAACACTAGAACCTAGTGATCTGAACATCTAAATGCAGAAGAAGCAGAAGAAAATAACTGTAAAAATAACTTGATCAAGATGATAGAAGTCCTTAAATAAGAAATTAAGATTTCCCTTAAAGGGATGAAAAAGGAAAAACTGAAAATTGAAGTAATAAAAATTCCCTTAAATAAATCTAAGAAAAAACAAACAAGTCCAAGACTTAAAAATTAAAATGGAAACAATCAAGAAAACACAAATGGAAGGAATACTGGAAATGGAAAGTCTGGGTTAAACAAACAAGAACCACAGATGGGAACATAACCAACAAAATGCAAGAAATGGGAGAGTGAATCTCAGGCGTTGAAGATATGATATAGGAAATAGATTTATCGGTCAAAGAAAACATTCAAACCAACAAAGTCATAACCCAAAATGTCCAGGAAATCTGGGACACCATGAAAAACCCAAGCCTAAGAATAATAGGGGTAGAAGAAAGAGAAGAGTACCAGCTCAAAAGCACAGAAAATATGTTCAACAAAATCACAGGAAAACTTTCCCAACCTAAAGAGAGAAATGCTTATGAAGATACAAGAAGCTTACAGAACACCATGACAAAACCAGATTTAAACATTACATAACCACAAATTGTGCCCTAAAGAAAACATTAGAAGGAAAACTCCAACCCAAGGAGGTTAGATGTACCCAGGAAACCACAGGCAATAAATTCTCATACACCAGCAAATCTTAAAGAAAGAAAATACACATACACATCACCACCAAAAGACAACAGGAATAAAAATCACTGGTCATTGAGATCCTAATGACGATACCCGATGCTATAGGGGAATGAAAATCTAAATGACTCTGAGATGCCATCTTACACCTGTCAGAAAGCCTAAGATTAAAAAATACTGAAGACAGGTTATGTTGGAGAGGATGTGTAGTCAGGAGAACACTCCTCCACTGCTAGTGGAGGGCAAACTTGTACAGCCATTTGGGAAGTCAGTATTGCAGTTTCTAAGATAATTGGATTTAATCTACCTCAAGACCCAGGATACCACTCTAGGGCATTTACACAAAGGATGCTCAATTATACTACATGTTCATAATAGCATTCTTTTAATAACCAGAACCTGGAAACAGCCTAGCTGCCCCTTAAGCAAAGAATGGATATGGACAATGTGGTATATTTACACAATGGAGTACTACTCAGCAGTAAAAAATAATGACCCCATGAAATTTGCAAACAAATGGATGAAACTAGAAAAAAAACATCCTGATTGAGATAACAGACTCAGAACGACAAACATGGTATGCATTCACTCATAGGTGGATATTAGATGTAAAACAACGGATAACGAAACTAAAGCCTACAGTTCCAGAGGTGCTAGGTAACCAGAGTGACTTCTTAGGGACACTTGAGTCACCCTGGGAAGAGAAATTAGATATCTCCAGGGCAAACTGGGGGCAGGGAGGTGGTAAGGGGGAGGGGAGAGGGGATGAGAACAGGATGGAAGGAGATGGCCTAGGTGGGGAGGGATGCAGTGGAAGAGCAATGAAAAGATATCTTCATAGAGAGAGCCACTATGGGCTTAGGGTAACTCTCAAGAATCCACAAGTCAGACCCCAACTAAGACTCCTAGCAATAGTAGAAAGGATGCCTGAACTGGCCTACCCCTGTAATCAGATTGATGAATACCCCAACAATTATCATAGAGTCCTCATCCAGTAAGTAATGGAACCAGACACAGAGATTCACAACCAAGAACGAGACAGAGCTCTGGAAATCCAGGTGAAGAGAGAGAGAGGAGGGAACATATTAGCAAGGGACATCAGGATCATAATGGAGAAATCTTACAGAGACAGCTGAACCAAACTTGTGGAAACTCATGGACTCTAGAAATACAACTGTGGAGACTCCACGGGTAGCAAACTAGACCCTCTGTATGTGGGAGACAGTTGTGAAGCTAGGACTGTCAGAGGGACCCCTGGCAGCAGAACCATGATACAAAACCGGTAGGTACATGAGCTAGCTTGTTGGAGCTCATTCCCTATGATGGGATGCCATGCTCAGAGGCAGTAAGGCCATGATATGATCCTGGTATATGAGTTAGCTTTTTGGAGTGTATTCCCTATGGTGGAATACCATTCTCAGTTTTAATGCATGGGAGAGGGGCTGGGCCCTGCCCAAACCTATTGTACGAGACTATGTTGACTCCTCTTGGGAGTCCTTACCTGTGAGGAGGACTGGACTGGTTGTGGACTAGGGGAAAGGTGAGGGAGGGTGAGAGGTGGCTAGGGTTTGGGAAGAGGGGTGGGCAGGAGACCCATGGTTGGAATGTAAAATGAAATCAAAAAAATAAAAAATGGAAAAAAGAATAGGTATACAGAGAAAGAAGGAAACGACATGACTCTTAGAGCATTCTACTTGTAGAGTGCTTAGATTGGTCCTCACAGTGGCCACCGCCTAATCTGTAATTCTGTAATTCTATGGGCTGAGAGGTGACCTGTTCAGGACTGATAAGGAGTGGTTAATGAATCACCCAGATAGGCTGGACTGAGCTTGTAAAGTGCTTATTAGGAACAACATATAGAATACAGGTTTCTTTCTTTTTTGTGCCTATCCACAGTTCCACGCTTCAAATCTCCTCCTAAATTTACTTGAGTCTTTTTTTCTCAGCTCACAGATGACTGCTACAAATCATAAAGAGGCTTCCAAAGGCTTGTTACACACAGACCGCACTACTCCAGTCAGCCTGCAAGATAAAGCAATTGGTATGTATTTTAATTCAATTTGAATCAAAATAAGAGATAGAGATGAAATTCACCTGGGGCCCTCAGAGTAGCTGAAACACCTGCCTGTCAGCCTGTCATGGTGGGTCTCTGTAGAAGTGGAGGTCTGAGGAGGGCTCTCCTATATTAGCTACTCTGTCAGAGTACATAATATTCAAGTATTTTTAGGCAAGAGAAATTAATAATGAATTAATTACAAAGGCCTGAGACATGATTTTTGTTTTTTTGTTTGATTGGTATGGGGTACATTTGTTAAATTTCTCTTTGGTGTGTATGGCAAAGGACCTGTGGGGACAGCAGCCTGAGGATCATTTAACCAGCATAAGATATGGGCGGGTGCAAGCATGGTGTCTTTGTTTCCTTTTTCAGTCATTTTCCCCAGTGCTGAGTATGCTGCTTTCCTTTGTCATAAGCTCAGGGATGTTTGATCTGTTGGAAAATATAGGGTTAATTCATAAAGTTACTGTAAACACAGGAGGATTTTATGTAAATACAGGCATGTCTCTTAGATACAGGGCATGAAGGAAATGTAGTCTATTTGTAACAAAATGCTAAACTATTTTTCAACTATTTCCCCCAGATTTTGGTAATATTAAACATAGTTAATGCATATATTTATTACATAAGCAAAATTTCATTCCATAATAAGGCTCATTTTTTCTTTTTAAAATCAATGTGTGTTTATAATGCATGTGCATGTGTGCTGTAGACTGGGGATGATGGACAATTCTTAAGTAGAAAGAGGATAAATCTCTTCTGCATATGATGCTTAGATAGTGGGTTTTCATGGTAAGACTCACAGTTCATCCTGTGTATTTATAACAGTCTCAAAATGTATCACAAACCCAAATATGAAATATGGAACTTAAATCTATTTGAAGAAAAAAATGAAAAAATATCTTTATAAATAGGATCTTTCTTAGGCAAAGATTTCTTGGTTACAATACCAAAAACTTTACCAATACACTAGAAAAATAAGTTGGATTTAGTGCAATGAGCACTCTTCTCTGGGCTCTAAAAAGGAATAAAAAGATAAACAGAGGGCTAATAGGGTGCTCCCCATGCTCTATGTGTGTGTGTCTCTAAGTCTGTCTGTCTGTCTCTCTGTGTGTTTATCTCTAGCTGTGTCTGTCTCTGTCTCTCTGGAAAGAAATTGTACCTACAATGTACTACGAGTTTTAAAAACCCAATATTTCATTAGATGTGTAATTGTGTATTTAGAAGTGCTATGAATATTGCTATCCTTATACAGTTATTTGCATATGATAACTGCTGGTGTATGAAAATGAAATGTGTTATGCCCATTGACATATTTTCCTGCAACATTGTAAAGTCATCCATCATTTTTACAGCCCTTTTAATAGACTTCTTAGAAATTTATGCCCACAGAAACAGCTGACCTGAACAAGGAAAATGTACATGGACGCCAGACTAATACCTGGGAAACCAGCATAGGACCAACCCAGACCTTCTGAAAGTGGGTGTCAGTTAGGGGCAACCTATGGGACATCTGGTAGTGGACCAGTGTTTATCCCTAGGATACTAATAGAATTTGGGCGCTCATTCCACATAGAGAGATACTTTGTCAGCCTAGACTCACGGGTGAAGGCTTAGACCCTGCTCTAAGTGATATGACAGTTTTGAAGATCCCCCATGGAAGGCCTCACCCTCTCTGAGGAGCAGAAAGGGGATGGTACAGGGGGTTGGTGGGGGGCAGGGGAGGGAGAGGGAACTGGATTGACATCTAAAACAAACTTGTTTCTAATTTAAATTTAAAAAGGAAAATAAAAGAAATGTATGTGTAGATATATCCATGTTGTCTGAATATCAAGACATTTATCTTTATGAGGCCTGTTTTTTTTTTATTCTTTCCCTACTGTCCTTCTTAGGACTCCCAGAGTCACTAGAATATTGAGCAGACACCCTTATCATTTTCTGTGTGACCTTTACCTGCTCTTGCAGGTGCTTCAAATTGATGTTCTGATACTTATATTCTCAGGTAAAAAGCTCCATGGAAAATTTCTCAGAACCATCTCCACTGAGTCTCCTGTTAAGCTTTACTGCTGCTATGCAGTGATCATGGTCCTCACTGTAGCTGTGATTACACTTTCTGTTGCTTTGTCATTGTCAGGTGAGTGACTTGTTCTCCAAATTGTGCAACATTTTCTACTATGTTGTCAGCAAATGCTTAATAACTACTATGAGCCAGGCACTATGTGGAGGACTCTAGAGAAAACACACCGGAATGTCATGTTCTCTGGGAACCGAGGGTCTAGCAGGAAGATAAAGAGAAGGGACAACACAGGCTGTGGTGTGCACAGGAGGCCAGGCTCAGCATCCCTGGAAAGACGACATTCATCAAGCTCTAGACAGAGATACAGGAGACGTATGTCCACCATGGGGGAACTATTCAACACAGAGAAAAAGGAGAGGAAAACTTGAAAGGAGACTCTCAAAGAGATTGCTACAGCTAAGGGAAGTGAGAACAGTGAAGAGTAATAAGGTTGAGGAAGGTGTAGAACCCGCACCCCATGGCCCATGGTTTCAGTTAATATCTTCAACTGTGGTTTGACAATATTAAATAGAAAGTTCCAGAAGATGTGATTCCTAAAGTTTTAGTTGTAGACTTTTCTGGATACTGTGATAGACTTGTACAACTTTGTTGCCATATTGGGAACAAATGTTCCATGTTATCAATATATATTGGTTTTCTGAGACAGGGTTTCTCTATATAGTCCTGACGGTTCTGAAACCCACTATATAGGCCAGGCTGGCCATGAACTTGGAGATTCACCTGCCTCTGCCTCCCAAGTACTGAAATTAAAGTCAAGCCTGATCACTGCCCAGAATTGTTTCAGATTTTTTAAATGACAGTCATTCTGACTGGTTCTAATAAAAGCCAGTATATGGTTCTATATATTTAATATGCATGTGATAGAATTATAGGGATCCCACAATTAAAATTTTGATATTAAAGAATCATCTTACCCATGGTTTGCAGGCTGGCATTTTTCTACAGTAAAACCCACACAGGTGAGGAGTTTTCTTTCTTTAGCCAAGAGAATAGCAGAATGTGAAGGATGATTCTGGGAAAAAGAAGTTATGGAAATCCAGAAACCAGTAACAGCCCTAAGGGGCTGATAACTTAGAAATGATTTCATCACAGAATATGGTGTATTTAGTCTCAGCACTCAGGAGGCACATCCAGTAGGATTACGACAAGCTCCAGACAAGTACAGTCCATGCAGTAAGATCCAGGCCAGGCAGGGGAACATATCAAAATTCTGTCTCAAATCACAAAATACAAAGAAGAAAAATAAAAGTATTTCCTCAGAAACTACCAGAAGAGCCTGGGTAGAGGAACCATAATTCTAGGATGGGTCTCCTGGTGATCAGTTATGAATGTACACTCCAAGGACACAACCCTCCTCTGAGATTTGGGTGGCTAGCCAAGCGACCAGACATGGAATTATTCTTATTATATTTCATTATACTGTTTACATTTTAGTGAGACCAGTCACTGAGAACTGTGAAACTTGCTCTGCCACCTGCCCAAGAGACTGGATTGAATTTGGAGGCAAATGTTTTTATTTTTCTGAAGACACGAGAAACTGGACATTCAGCCAGACCTCCTGCATGGCACAAGAGGCCCATCTAGCTGTATTTGACACCATAGAGGAGCTGGTAAGAAGGACCAGAATTGGTTTATGCTTTGTTCTGTTGGATGTGTACTGCCTTGACATGGAGATCTTAAAGCTGAAACACGAGGAAGTACTCTACCCTAGGCAAATGACCATAGATGGAGCTAATTAATGTGTGTCATTTGCTGGCGTTATTGCTTCCGGCTGGAGCCCTGACACATTGGAGAGACATCTTGTCATGCAGTGCTCATACTAAAACCCGTAATGCCAGACATACAATCTACAGGTCATTTAAGTTTTCCTCCAAGCATTCACAAATTGTGTACTGAAAGTGGCATCTGTCAAAACTCTCACGGACATTTTTCATCAGGAAATTTCCCAGCTGCCATGGGAAGGGAGCAATGTATTTTGGACTATGGATATAAAATGCATCCACTTCAACCAGATGGTTATTATGGCTCCAAAATCAATGACCCTCAGCTGCTATCCTGAGAGGTGGCTGTAGTTTGGAGACACTCAAGGGTCACCTAAAGCTGAGAGACACATGTATTTGTTTTCTGTGTTTTTGACAGAATTTCCTGAAGAGATACAAGGGGCCTTCTGACTACTGGATTGGCCTGCACAGAGAGTCACCAGAACACCCTTGGCTGTGGACAGACAACACTGAATACAACAACTTGTATGTTTTCACAACACTTTTCCTTCTACCGTGATCATTGTTGTGATGTGATGTGATGTGTGTGTGTGTGTGTGTACGTGTGTGAAAGTGTGTGAGTTTTGTCTATAAGAGAATGATTGTGTCACATGACACCAACTGTACTGGAAAGAAAGACATGTAAACCTTCTAAGTGCAGATGTGGCTCAGAGGCAGGATTGCAGTTACATACAGAGCCAATTCCTAGAAAACTCCACATGTCTACAAATTTAAATCATTGAATGTTCTTCAATTTATTGGCCATCATTTTCAAAGCTTTTACTTAGTGTGATTTTATTCAAAATCTTTTTTAGCTTGATAATGACACCTGGGGTAGATGTTGTCTGCTCCATCACTAATCAAAAATTTTCCTTGATGATAGACACTCTCATAAGAAGAAGACAGAAGCTGAGATTGGCAGTGAGGTCTTTGAAATCCCAGGAAGCCACTGTAGACATGCGGGGGTAATAGGACTTGTCAGTTCACTGTGTGCACAGAAGCAGAGACTCCAGGGACATTGGGAATCTCCTCTAAAGTCTCATCAAGAAAGGACACCCAGACAGCTCCTGGATGAGAGAATAACTTTTTGAATGGAACAATAGGACATAGGCTGGGTCATGCCCATCATTAAAGACCTCTCAGTAATTTACTAAGAAATTTTTTTCCCATTTTTAAACATGTGTAAAATGCTTTAAGATATAACTGAAAATCACCCTTTGTGAAACCACCATTGAAAGACTCACATGAACAAATGATGAAGGTGTGGTATTCAAGTCAAACCCCTGAGCATGTAAAATGCTAGGTGCAAAATTATTTCAGATGTTTGAATGTAGTATGACCTGTATGGAAATTTTTTGTTTGTTTGTTTGTTTTTTTGCTTTAGGGTTCTCACCCAAGGAGGAGGAGAATATGCCTACCTGAATGACAGAGGGATCAGCAGTGCCACGGAGTACACACATAAGAAGTGGATTTGTGAAAAGTCTAACAGATGTACTTCTCAGTGCCCAGAAATTTTAGACCCAGGATAGGGAATGTGCCAAAGCATGCATGAGAAACAGATGCTCTGTGACCTGTTATCTACAGTTGCTGTTGCTCTCCTGATCTGCTAACATTATCTAAATTCACAAAGATGGAAACTCACTTATAGGATCACAGATATGGGAAGAGAGCATGGATGATTCTAAATTAAATAGCTATTTGGGTATGAGTTAGTATTCACATCTTTTTTCTTTTGGTATTTTTGTTCTTTTTTTATTAATTTATTTCTACATTCCAATACCAGTTCCTTAGTATTCATATCTTAAACCTAAAGTACAATCATGTTTTAGTAAAGTCTGTTTTAGTGAGCTCTACCTTTATGGCCAGATATGAATTTTTCCTTAGTTCTTGTATTGAATGCATGAGGCATAAAATTGTGGGTTTATTGAACCTATGCATATGGTTCACTAATCACAGGAAAGATGAGTTTGGTCTGTGTAGTTCAAATAAACATGATCATATTTTTACAAAATTCAGTGACCCATATGAAGGGAGATCTAGACAAGATCACATTCTATGATTTAATACCATTATCGGAACGTTTTCAACTTTACTTTACAGTGTTCTTTGTTAATTAAAATAGACTAGGAATACATTAAAGCAAATATAATTTTAGTTTCCTAATTTAACATTTTTCAGAGTTTCATATGTGAGTATGCCTTTCGAATTTTATTCTTTATCAGGCTCTTTTCAGATCAGGAGCAGTTAATTACTGTACATACTTTAAAGCTTTTGATGCCTAATCTTGCAATCATTTACACATTTTTAAGTTTGAGGAACAAAATATTTTAATTTTTTTGATCACATGCTTCACTGTACTGATGAGTCCCAAAGAGGACGAAATAACAGGTCACAAGCATCTCTCCTGTTAGCGCTCTTCTTACCTTATTGACATGTATATTATACCTTCTCATGCATGCTAGGCAAACTCTGTACTACTGATATTAAACACCATCCGTTTTTGTAAATTTTGTTTACAAACGACTGGAATTGGAGCTATGAACTACCACATAGGACATATCTTTAATCTTTATGAACACATTTGCTCAGGGTCAGTTATGTGTCTCTGAAGACAAAAGCACCAGCCACTAAGAGTGATAACCTGAGTTTGACATCTGGACTCTCACTTTGGAAACAGAAAAACTTCCCCACCAAGTTTGTCCTATGATCTTCAAACTTGTACTGTACATACACATTCACAAACAAATAATAAAATCAAATAAAAAATTAATGTCCACTTTCTGTAGTAGACTGTGTTTATTTTGAATCTGTATTCTTACTTTTATTGTCTTTCTTTCGTTCTATCTTTTATTTTGTTTTGTTTTTGGAGACAGAATATCCCTGTGTACCTTTGACTGTCCTGACATTTGCTTTGCTTTGTAGACCAGTGTGGTCTTGAACTCAAATTTGTCTTTCACTGCCTCGCAAGAGGTGGGTTATTCAGTCATGAGCCACCAATAGAGTTATCCTGTTTATTTTTTAAAATTTAAATACAAACATCTTTATTCAGGCAAATACTTTTCTCAGTGTTCTGTTTCAACTTTGTTTAGCCCTTTTTGCTTTGCAATCTCTTTCATTTCCAGTAAACTTATAGAAGGTCCTGTGTGTACTTCACTTCTGTATTCAGAGAGAATAGCACAGTGTGTCCACCACAAGTGTTCAAATCACATATGCAAGGAAGATATATTGTCATGGCAGTGACTATGGGAATTCCTCTTGGATTATATGTAGCATAAGTTACAAAAAGGATCTTTTCCTACAAAAATTCAAAGAAACAAATGACTTTAGATCACTAAACTGTGTGTGGTTGTCAGCTGACCTTCTTTCCTTGGGAGATGCAAGACACAAATCTACTCACCCCAGGGAGGGAGCACATGGTGGACCAAAGTACCGATATCACTAAGTTCAACTTGGTCAACAGTGAGTCTTACCGGGTTACTTATAAGGATATGGATGGGCAGTTACTTACAAGAGCAGAACTGACTCAAAGATAGATATTGGGAATCAATCTTCAAGCTGAGGATCAGAGAAGCAAAGCAGCCAAGACACTACCTTTCACCTCTACCTCAAACTGAAATGGCAATCCAGTCTCCACCAGGCTACAGACTCCAATCCCAGATTTCTGCATCTCTTCAATGTCAAAACAGTCAAATTCCCTCATGAGACCCTTTGCTTCTTCCTTTTATACCCCCTCAGGTTTAGGATTAAAGTCATGTGATTCCAGGTGCTGAGATCACATTTTGTGAGACGTTTGTCTTTCAGGATGGATCAATTTTGTGTAGCTCAGTGTGGATTTGAACTAGCAGAAATCCACCTGCCTATCTTCTGAGTCCTGGGATTAAGGCTGTGTGCAACCCCTGCCTAGACCTACAGCTAGTTAATATGACTGTTGAGATTAAAGGCTTGTGGCTAGCTTTGCTTTCTGTACCCTCAGACAAGCTTTAATACATCATAAATAATATATTACCACACATTTCAGCATGGGTGACAGCTCATTAAAACTGGTACACTGGAACACACTGCACAGCCTGCAAACAGCTCATCCATTTGGAGAGCTCCTTCTTGGTTATTTTTCTATGCTGTGAAATACTACAAAGACTAAGGCGATTTATGAAGAAAGAAGTTATGGACAGCTTGCTTAGCATTTCAAACGGTGAGGTGATGAGCATCATAGTTGGCAGCAGGCAAGCAGGTATGGCCTGGAAGCAGTGGCTTATGTATGGAGACAACATTCACGAGGCAAAAAGAGATAGCTGACTAGGAATCCTATGGGCATTTGGATCCCCAACCCCAAGACACAACTGCTGCAATAAGGTCACACAGCCTCCAACAAGGCCACTCTCCTCTAACAAGGCCATACTTCGTGATCTTCTCCAAACAGATGCAGTAAATGTGGACCAAGCATTCAAATGCATGAGCCAAGGGAACATTCTCCTCCAACTCAGCACAGTGTCCTCTCCAGGGCCCCTCCTCTCGGCAATCCTGCTGGTCTCTGTTTCTTCCAGGCAGCTGCACTTGTCTGAGAGTGATTCTCAGTAGCCACTTACTGCATATACACCCCGGGGGAGGAGACCTAGTGATTCTACTCAGTGTCAGGAACTTTGTGAAGCCATGTTGGTTTGTTTAATTCCTGTCTTCCTAGTTTCTTTTCAGTATGGAATATTTCCCTGAGGAAACTGCAGCACTACAATATTAATTCACAAAAGACGTTTGATTGATGTTGTAACCCCAGCTGCTATAACACTTATGTACAAACTGACTTCCAAGTCACATACTAAGAAAATGTAGATTACCTCATCTATAATCCAGTATCTTGAAAATTTTTGTAGCCCAGATCACATGGCTTATTCATATGTAAAACAGGTCAGTGGATGTCTATATTACTGGCAAACGCATCCACGAATGTACCTCACCAGGCTCAGTAAATGCTTACTATCCTGTTCTTCCACTGTTGCCTCATGGGAGTGAAAATTACAATAGCAGTAGTCTTCACTAGACTGTACCTTCTTAGTGACACTACTGCCACCTACTGGTAACAGCTGTTCAAAACAGTCTCATAGTGAATTCACCACCAGTTGAAGGGAATGAAATTTCTATTTCATTGTTTTCCTGAATAGTGACAAACTGGATGCGTACTTATGTCATGAAGGATAATAAGCCCTGGCACTCAGTGGCTTCGTAGTCACAGTGTTTTCTGTGGTCAGCATTGTTTGATGAAGTTATTTCACACATTTCAGGAGGTATACAAAACCACATTATAAAAGCTTTATAGAGTGAGTGTAGCAATGCACATCTTTAATCTCAGCAACCAACTGGCAAAAGCAAAAAGATCACTGTGAGTCTTAGGCCATCCTGGTCTGCATAGAAAGTTCCAGGCCAGCCAGGGCTGCATAGTGAGATCCTGTCTTCAAAAGAAAACAAACAACAAAAACAGAGCTAAAAACAACACCAGTTTTATGTTAGTGCTCTACTTAAAAGCAAAATCCCACT
This sequence comes from Mesocricetus auratus, assembly GCF_017639785.1. Lineage (NCBI taxonomy): Eukaryota > Metazoa > Chordata > Mammalia > Rodentia > Cricetidae > Mesocricetus > Mesocricetus auratus. Next base: position 209,695 of record NW_024429187.1, on the reverse strand, counting down.
GAGTGGCTGGATAAATGGCTCAGCATCTAAGAGCACTGGCTGCTTTTCTTGAGGAATCAGGTTTGGTTCTTAACACTGCATTGTGGCCCATACCCATCCCTAACTCAAGTGTTAGGGGTTCTAGTGCCTTTTCCCACTTTTGTAGAAACCATGTACGTACATGGTACACATAATTGCAAGCAGGCAAACACTGACACATTTTGAAAATAACACAAATATATGCATATGTATATATACGTGTCTATATATATATCTACACATACAACATACATACATACATATACTTAAAATGACAATAGGAATCTCTATTACCATCTGCATGTCCGAGGTTCAGAAGAGATTTGAACCAAAATTTATAGTGAGACCATGCTCTCTTTGGAAGATGAAGGGCAAACTCTGTCTTGGCCTAACAGTCTCTAGAGGAGACCTGTTTTTCTTCAGAAGAATACCATGAACCATCTTCAGAGCAAACAGTGTAGCATCTTTAACTTTTTCTCTGATGCTCTGCCTTCTCTATTGAGGAACCCATGATTAGAATAGAACACCAAGTTGATTCAGAAAAATCTCTCCATCTCAAGGTTTTTAATCATTCTGAAAATTTCTTTTTTATGCAAGGTAACATGCATACAGGGTTGGGGTGTTAGGACAAGTAGGTCTGACACCATATTTCTTATAATTACACATGTATGACTTTAAACAAACATCATGTCTGAAGGACCATTTGAATGTGGTCTGCTTTTTCCCCAAAAGCTGAAGTCTTTTGTCTTGTAAATACATTGTTATTTATGCTCCTCATTCATCTTGTCTCTCTATAATGCTGGTTGTCAAAGCAGAGGGTCCAATGACAGTGAGGCAGAGCAAAACTGGGACTAAAAACTTTCATATCATTTTCCTGTTTTTGTATCTTTTAAACACAGTTTTTGAGACATCACCCACATTTGTGTCTAGGCCTTTCCCATGATGCATGTACCCAAGAGTCAAGAGTGTCTGTTGAGCAACTATAGTAACTACATGGTTTTCTAAGCTGAATTAAGTTGCATGTGTTTCCGTAGACCTCAGCTGCCTCAGCTTCCTCTACCTAGGAAGACCAGAAATCGACTCCTGAGGTAAGTGTTGCATCACATCTTTAGGTGAAATTAATGGTAAGTGTGCTTCTTTTTGTAGAGGTGGGGTTATGTCTCGGATTTTTTACTAGGAACAGACAGAAAGAGAGTAGAAGCTATTTGGTACATAAACACTAACATCAAATTTATATATGTTGACTAGCTACTTTAAATACATGAAACAGAGTGGTCAACGGAATCTCAACCCAGGGAAAGAAGTACGGACAATTAAAGAATGCTGAGGAGGAAGAGCACACCAATTGATTTTCCATTGTCAAATGGTCAGCTCTGCAAACATACACACAGGTAAATTATACCGTTTGATCCGGCTCTCTCCCCCTCTTTCTCTCTCTCTTCTTATATATATTAAACAATTAATGGAAAATAGGCCATTAATATGAAAGACAGTAAGGAGGGTGTGCCTATACAGGAGAGCTTTGAGGGATTATATTAGAATCTCAAAAAAATTAAAAAGCTTAAATGAACTGTAACTTTTTAAACAACTTTAATTTTTTATTTACTGATTTTCCTTTTCTTTTCTGAAAATAGATTTTTTCACACAATATATTCTAATATGGTTTCCCTTCACAACTGCTTCCAGATCCTCCCGAATCTTTCTAATCCACCCTAATACACAACCCTTATTTCTCTCTCATTAAAAACAAACAATAATATAAAATATTTAAATGCATTTAATTTACTAACATAAACTAAAATCAGAAAAGCCAGAATAAAACAAAGCAAACAAACAAACAAGGGGAAAAATCAAAACAACAACAAACACATACAGATGCATCAGAATCAATAAGATATGAACAAAAGACATGTAATCTTAACTTTTTTTTGCAGACAAACCACAATGAGACAAAAAATACCTCCAAATATACATTTTGTTTGTTTTCCATAGGCCATCCACATATATCCTAGACTTAAGTGTGGTTTGTGTTACCAGTGAGACCAATGAAGAAAAACACTTTCCCTGTCTAGGTGGACATCATTTGCTATAGCTCAGTAGTACACAGATGGTGATGCTTCCAGAAATTATTTTTTAAGTTTTTTTCTCCAATTTAAAATTTAAACTAGAAACAAGTTTGTTTTACATGTCAATCCCAGTTCTCTCTCCCTCCTGTCCTACCCTGCCCTCCACCAATCCCTATCTCATCCCTTTCTACTCCCCAGGGAGGGTGAGGCCTTCCATGGGGGATCTTCAAAATCTGTCATATCATTTAGAGCAGGGCCTAGAACCCCCTCCCATGTGTCTAGGCTGAGAGAGTATCCCTCTATGTGGAGTGGAATCCTAAAGTCCATTTATGTACTAGGGATAAATATTGACCCACTATCAGAGGCACCATAGATTAACCAGTCCTCCAAACTGATATCCACATTCAGGGGGTCTATTGAGTTTGCTTCTTTTTGTTCTAGAGCTTTCAGTTGTGCTATTAATTCTCTAGTGTAAATATTCTTCACTTTCTTCAAATGAGCACAAGTGCCACTTAAGTTTGCGTATGTTTTGTCTTCATTCTCATTGAATTCTAGGAAGTCTTTAACTTCTTTTTTAATTCTTCCTTGACCCAAGAATGGTGCAATTGCACATTGTTCAATTTCCATGAATTTGTAGGTTTTCTGCAATTTGTGTTATTGTTGAATTCTAACTTTAAAGCATGGTGGTCTGATAATTTACAGGGGTTTATTCTATTTCTTGTACCTCTTTAGATTTTCTATGTTGCCACATATGTGATAGATTTTAGATAAACTTCCTTGTGTTGCTAAGGAGAAGGTATAATTTTTTGTGTTTGGATGGAATGTTGTATAGATGTGTGTTAAACCTAATTGGGTCACAACATCTGTTAGTTCCTTTGTTTGTTTGTTATGTTTTTGTCTGGTGGTCCTGTCTATTGGTGTGAGTGGGTTGTTGAAGTCTCCCAATATAAGTGTGTGATGTTTTATGTGTGATTTGAGTTTTAGTAATGCTTCTTTTATGAATGTGTATGCCTTTGAATTTGGGGCATAGAATTGAAACTTCATCTTGGTGAATTTCTCCTGTGATGAATATGAAATGACTTCCTTCATGTCTTTTGATTGATTTTAGTTTAAAGTCTAATTTGTTAGATATTAGGATTGCTCCCCCACTTGTTTCTTGAGTCCATTTGATTGGGAAATCTTTTCTCAACCCTCAACTCTGAGGTACAATCTGTCTTTGAAGTTGAGGTGTGTGCTTGTTTGCAGCAGAAGGATGGGTTCTGATTTCATATCCATTCTGTTAGCTTGTGTATTTTTATAGGAAAGTTAAGACCATTAATATTAAATGATATTAATGACCATTGATTGTCAATTCAGATTTATTTTGGATTTGTTGCTATTGGTAGAACTGTGTGTGGATTTTTAACCCCTTTGTTTTTTTTGGCTGTTGGTAAAGTGGGACTATCTATTGCTTATGTTTGGGTTGAAGTTTTGTTTCCAGAACTTTCTGTAGAGCTGGACCAGTGGATATGACTGTTTATATCTGGTTTTGTTATGTAATGTCTTATTTTCTTCATCTGTAGTGATTGAAAGCTGTGCTGGGTATAGTATTCTAGGCTGATATTCATGGTTTCTTAGTGTTGGGAGAATATGTATTCAGTAACTTCTGTCTTTCAGAGTTTCTGTTTAGAGGTCAGGTATTTATGATAGGTTTACCTTTATATGTTACTTGGCATTTTTCCTTGCTGCTCTTAATATTCTTTCCTTATTCTGTATGTTTGGGGTTTTGATTATTGTGTGACGAGGGGACTTTTTTTGATCCACTCTACTTGGTGTTCTGTAAGCTTCTTGTACTTTCATTAGCCTGTTTTTCTTTAGTTTGGGAAAGTTTTCTTCTATGATTTTGTTGAATATGTTTTCTGCACCTTTTAAGTGGGTTTCTTCACCTTCTTGTATACCTATTATTCTTAGGTTTGGTCTTTTTATGGTGTCCTATATTTTGTGGATATTTTATTTAGGGCTTTTTTGGACTTAAGATTTGCTTTGGTCAATGAATTTATTTTGTTCCTAGTGTATCTTCAACACCTGAGATCCTCTCTTCCTTTTCTTGTATTCTGTTGGTTTTGCTTTAATCTGTTATTCCTGATCATTTACGCAGCTTTTCTATTTCCATCATTCCCTCAGGTTGTGTTTCCTTTATTGTCTTTATTTCAGTTTTCAGTCTTGAACTGTTTCCTTCATCTGTTTGATTGTTTTCTCTTGGATTTCCTTAAGAAATTTGATGATATCTTATATTTTTTTGGTTTGTTTTTTCTTCCATTTCTTCAAGGATTTTTCTCATATCTTCTTTGAGGGCCTCTATAATTTTCAGGAAGTTGTTTTTAAGATCATTCTCTTCTGCTTCATCTGCATTGGGATGTTCAGGTCTTGCTGATGTAAAGTCCCTAGACTCCAGCGGTGTCATATTGGTTTTTCTGTTGTTGAATGTGTTTTTATATTGTCTTCATTCCTTCCCTTCTTCCAGTGGGTGCAGAAGGAGTTTCTTCCTCTCCTGGTGGGTATGGGTTCAAGGTTCCTTTCCAGTTGGTGTAAGCAGTTCCAATATTCAGATGGTTCTCTTCTTCTCTTGGGTGGAGGTGGGACTAGTACCAGGGTCTTGGCAGTCTCTGGGTGGGCTGGAATGTGTGATAGGTAGCAGAAGGTGGGTCAGCTGTTAGATTCTTGATGCCTCCTTTCTCTTTCTTTTCTTTTCTTTTCTTTTTTTTTGTTTGTTTTTACGAGACAGGGTTTCTCTGTACTGTTTTGGAGGCTGTCTGTCCAGCCCAGCCTCGAACTCACAGAGATCTGCCTGCCTCTGCCTCCCGAGTGCTGGGATTAAAGGCGTGTGCCACCACCGCCTGGCTTCTCTTTCTTTTTTTATTGTCTTTTTTATCATTTTTATTTTAATTTTAAATAGCTTGTTTTACATGTCAACCCCAGTTCCCTCTCCCTCCCCTCCTCCCGCACTCCCCTTCCCCCCCACCCTCCCACCCTATTGCCAAATCCTTCCACATAGGGGATATCTAGAGTCTGTCATTTCACTCTGGGTAGGGTCCAGGCATTCCCCTAAGAGTCCAGGCTGAGAGAGCATCCCTCTTTGTGCTATAGGCACACAAAGACTGTTTGTATTCCAGGGATAGACACTGATCCACAGCTCAGGGCCCCATAGGTTGCCCAGGCCTTCTCACTGACACTCACATTTGGGGGGTCCAGATCAGTCCCATGCTGGCCTCCCTGCTGTCGGTCTGGGGTCCAAGAGCTCTCCCCTGTTCAGATCAGCTGTCTCTGCTGGTTTTGCCAGCCCATTCTTTGCCAATTTGCTCATCATTCCTCTCTCTCTGTCACTGGGTTCCTTGGGTTCAGTTCAGTGATCAATTGTGTGTTTGCCTCTGCTTCCATCAATCACAGGATGAAGGCTCCCGGATAGTTATAGACATCAAGTTCATTATCAGGAATGGGCATTCGAGGTGGTCTCTCCACTATAGCGTAGCTTGCCAATTGGTGTTATCCCTTTAGATCACTCGAGGTCACTCTGGTGCCTGATCTGTCTTCTAACCTATGATTCCCTCTTCCCCCTAATCTACCCCCGCCCCCTCAACTTCCTGTTCCCCCATGACCAACTCTCTTCCTCTTCACCCCCTCTCTTCTTCCCAGGTCCCACTCCCCCCCAACCCTCGCCATGTTCCCCATCCATTCAGAGGATCTTGTCTCAATCCTCTTCTCTTGGCAACTATGCATATATGCATATCTTTTAGGTTCTTTCCTGTGTTCCCAGACTCTCTACCAGTGGGAGTGCAGACTGGCACTGTCCTGATCCATGTCTAAAATACATATATGAGTGAGTACATACCATGTTTGTCTTTTTGTGACTGGGTTACCTCACTCAGGATGGTTTCTTCCAGTGCTATCCATTTATCTGCGAATTTCAAGATTCCATTGTTTTTTTCTGCTGAGTAATACTCCATTGTGTAAATGTACCACATTTTCTCTATCCACTCTTCAGTTGAGGGGCATCTAGGTTGCTTCCAGGTTCTGGCTATTACAAATAATGCTGCTATGAACATAGTGGAGCAGATGCCCTTGTTGTATGAACTTGCCTCCTTTGGATATATGCCTAAGAGTGGAATTGCTGGGTCTAGTGGTAGATTAATTCCCATTTTCCTGAGGAATTTCCATACTGATTTCCAAAGAGGCTGTATGAGTTGGCCCTCCCACCAGCAGTGGAGGAGTGTTCCTCTCTCTCCACATCCTCTCCAGCATAAATTGTCTTTGGTGTTTTTGATTTTAGCCATTCTGACAGGAGTAAGATGGTATCTCAGAGTTGTTTTGATTTGCATTTCCCTGATGGCTAAGGATGTTGAGCACTTTCTTAAGTGTCTCTTGGCCATTTTAGCCTCCTCTATTGAGAATTCTCTATTTAGCTCTGTACCCCACCTTTTAATTGGATCCTTTGGTGTTTTGGAGACTTGTTTCTTGAGTTCTTTGCAAATTTTGGAGATTAGCCCTCTGTCAGATGTGGGGTTAGTGAATATCTTTTCCCATTCTGTGGCCTGCCTTTTTGTCTTTTTGACTGTGTCCTTTGCCTTACAGAAGCTTTTTAGTTTCAGAAGGTCCCATTTGTTAATTGTCGATCTCAGTGCCTGTGCCACTGGTGTTATGTTTAGGAAGTGGTCTCCTGTACCAACTCGTTGAAGAGTATCTCCCACTTTCTCTTCTAAAAGTTTCAGTGTGGCTGGATTTATGTTGAGATCTTAAGTTTTGTACAAGGCAATAAACATGGGTCTATCTGCAGTCTTCTGCATACCAGTACCCAGTTATGCCAGCACCATTTGTTGAAGATGCTTTCTTTTTTCCATTGTACAGTTTTAGCTTCTTTGTCAAAAATCAAGTGTTCATAGGTGTGTGGGTTAAAATTAGGGCTTTCGATTCGATTCCATTGGTCTACCTGCCTATTTTTGTGCCAATACCAAGCTGTTTTCAGGACTATAGCTCTAAAATAGAGCTTGAAGTCAGGAATGGTGATGCCTCCTGAAGTTCCTTTATTGTATAGGGTTGTTTTGGCTATCCTGGGCCTTTTGTTTTTCCATATAAAGTTGATTAATGTTCAACAAAGGCAGACCTATCCGAATTACACCTGACTTCTCAATGGAAATGATGAAAGCCAGAAGATCCTGGACAGATGTCCTACAAACGCTAAGGGAACAAGGATGCCAGCCCAGACTACTATATCCAGCAAAGCTCTCAATTACCATAGATGGAGAAAACAAATTATTCCATGACAAAGCCAGATTTAAACAATACGTATCCATGAATCCAGCTCTACAGAAAATGATAGAAGGAAAACCTAGAGCCAAGGAAGATAACTACATTCACAAAGACACAGGAAATATATAATCACACTTTACAAAACACCAAAAGAAAAAGGGAGGAGAAAGTACACAAAATAACTTCACTAACAATAAATCAAGCACAAACAAGGATCACCAATCAATGGTCATTAATATCCCTCAATGTCAACGGCCTCAACTTGCCTATAAAAAGACACAGACTAGCAGAATGGATATGAAGACAGAACCCTTCCTTCTGCTGCATACAAGAAACACATCTCAACATCAAAGACAGACGTTATCTCAGAGTAAAGGGTTGGGAAAAGATCTTCCAATCAAACGGTCCCAAGAAACAAGCGGGTGTAGCAATCCTAATATCTAACAAATTAGACTTCAAATTAAAATAAATTAAAAGAGATGAAGAAGGACACTTTATATTCATCAAAGGAAAAATACATCAAGACGAAGTCTCAATTTTAAACATCTACGCCCCAAATACAAAGGCACCTACATTCGTGAAAGAAACATTACTAAAGCTCAAAATGCACATAAAATCTCACACACTAATAGTAGGAGACTTCAACACTCCTCTCTCACCGCTAGACAGGACCTCCAGACAGAAACTTAACAAAGAAACAAAAGAACTAATACAAGTTATGACCAAACTGGGTTTAACAGACATCTATAGAACATTCCACCCAAATACAAAAGGATATACCTTCTTCTCGGCACTACATGGAACCTTCTCTAAAATTGACCACATAATAGGAAACATAGCAAATCTCCACAGATACAAAAAAAATGGAATAACCCCCTGCATCTTATCAGACCACCATGCATTAACATTAGAATTCAACAATAACACAAATCGCAGAAACCCTACAAACTCATGGAGATTGAACAATGCACAATTGCACCATCCCTGGGTAAAGGAACAAATAAAAAAAGAAATTAAAGACTTCCTCGATTTCAATGAGAATGAAGACACAACATACACAAACTTATGGGACACTTTGAAAGCAGTGCTGAGAGGAAAGTTTATAGCACTAAGTGCCCACATGAAAAAACTGGAGAACAGTCATACTAGAGAATTAATAGCACAGCTGAATGTTCTAGAACAAAAAGAAGCAAACTCCCCCAGGAGGAGCAGACGCCAGGAAATAATCAAATTGAGGGCTGAAATCAATCAAGTAGAAACCAGGAAAACACTGAGAAGAATCAATGAAACAAAGAGTTGGTTCTTTGAGAAAATCCACAAAATAGATAAACCTCTGTCCAAACTAACCAAAAGACAGAGAGAGAGCATGCTAATTAACAAAATCAGGGATGAAAAAGGGGACATAACAACGGACTCTGAGGAAATCCAGAGAATCATCAGGGCATACTTTGAAAATCTGTACTCCACAAAATTTGAAAATTTAAAGGAAATGGACAATTTCCTGGATAGATATCACTTGCTAAAACTAAATCAAGAACAGATAAACAATCTAAACAGACCTATAACCCCTAATGAAATAGAAGCAGTCATCAAAAGTCTAGCTTCTCTTTCTTGAAGGTTATTTCTGACCATGACAGCGGAGCCTGCAGTGCCTGACAGCATCAACAGTGGAATGACAATGGAGACAGCTCTCATCACATGGGGATCCTAAGGTCCTAGATTTAGTTGGGCCCTTCACCATTACAAATGAATACTCATGGTACAACATACATGAGGCAGCAAAGGTGTGGGCTTTCCTCCAGTGCAAACAATTCAGAAGATGCATTCTTGGTTAGGGCATTAATAAAAGCAAACTAGGAAGTTTCTAAGTCTGATATACATGTGACAGCCTGCATAAGGGGAAATATCTAGGGGATAATTTGGGGACATTAAACAGGTTCTCTTCTCCCAGAGGTCCCCCAGGGAGACTTAGGTTAGTTTTGTTTACAGTTGTTAGGGTTGGAAGTAGATATTATTGTTTGATAAGTACCATTGCCAACATACTTTGGGGTCCAGGCACAGCCAACAGTCCTTATTTGTGTCCAGTTGAGACTGGTTAAGAATCCCTTTTTAGCATGCCAATCATTGAGGTCAAGGCTTCTGAACCTATATCTTTGTGCTTACCAAAGGATTTTCTAGGATTATAGGAGTTTCATGACTTGCCATCATAGAGGGCTCATATTCCAGTGGTGACAACATGGGTTGGTTTGGGCCAATGGGCTGGATGACACTAGGCAAAGATTCCTTTTGGGCGGTAAATTTACAGACTGGTTCTGATCATTTAGGTGTAACTTGACTGCTCAGATTCTGCCAGGTTCCTGGTAATGAACTTTGGCTTCCTGTTTGGCCCTAACCTTTATGGATATGAAATTGTAATGCCTATAATAGGAAGGTAATGATGGTTTCCTTTCTAAGACTATAAAAGAGATGGTGTTCCCAAGAGGACGGTTAACACAGTGCCATTGAGTGTTACAGACTGCCAATAAAGACAATGATACTCACCTGCCTTCTGGCAGCTAGAGGGTGAGGGAGTGGAGACTCAGACAGAGGACACAATACTGAATAAACAAGAGGCATTCTCTTCACCAGTGGACTCCAGAGGTATGCTCTTCAATAGGAGCAAATGAACAATCCCTCAGTAGCTTTCAGATGCGAAATTTTACATAAACCTACATGGAAAGTGGGTTGGATCTCAGTGATTTGTTGCCTATGAGCACCCAGTTTCATTGTTTCATTATTTTCATTACCAAGGTCCTAGCTTATGATTGTTTTAGACCTTGTTGCAAAGTATTTGACCACAGTGTGAACCCTCATATCGTGTTATTTATTGAAAAACCCACTTTTACTTGTGGTGTGGCTCATCCCTACCACACACATTTAATTCAAGAGATTTCTATTTGATATTTAAACAGGGTTAAATAAAATCTAACTCAGGTCAAGAGGCAAAGCAAACAACCAGTTGACAGGAAGTGAACATAGGAAAATTCCACAAAGAGTAACAGGGAGTCAGGAAGATGGACAGAGATACAAGCTGATCTTCAGGCTTCTGTTGGTCAGTACAGGGGTGGATGGCAGCTCATGGGCCACTCATTGACTCCATCCACATCCACTGATACATCATAAAATCACATCTTGCTGTGCCCTCCATTTGATTGGTGGAGCCTGATGACACTTACTTGACTGCTATCATGAATAGGCTCTGTTGAGTGATCTGGCAGCAGGCTGAACTGATAGCAGAAGTTTTAGAGAATCGGGTACAAGCCGTGCCAGGAGAAAATACCTGATGATGACGTGTTTGGTTGTTATATATGCATCCCTTGGGGTTTGCTTTGTGAGGTCCAAGGAACCTGGGCATAAGTTAGTAACTGTGTTGCCTATTTGCAAAGCACAGTACATGTTGTCCTCTAGGCTCTCTCAGCAAGGACCTGTTTCAGAGTCCATGCTGGCATCCTAGCTCCTCTTCCCTTCCCTAGCTTCTCATTCCTATATAACCCCCTCATGTCAGCCTTGTGCCCTCTTGGCCTTTGAATGTATCTTTACTCTCTGTTCCCTTCCTCTTTTATTTATCCCTGCCATCCTCTCACGACCTGATCCAGTCTACTGGTGATCATGTTCAGTCAATTACTTTCTCTCCTTGTTCTGAACTTTTCCAGATTCCTCTGTTGGTACACACCCACATATCTCCAATAAAAACTTCCTTCATCCACACCTTGGAATAGTCATGTTGTTATTTTATTCATTCCACAGGAGTGCCAATACATGTCTTCCAAATGCCTTTCCATCTGTCACCATTCATCCTGACTTGATTGCCACACTACAGTGGGCATGCATGTTTCCCTAGGACATCACAGGCATGTTCTCCCTTCGCATTTGTTGGCTCAGCTTCCTAGAAGTCTCATATCTCAGTCATGGTCTCCAGAGACTTTCCAGACTTGACTCCAGCATCATCTCACAGCAAGGCCTGCCTTGATTACTGTGATTGATGTGGTGGTGTCTCCAAAGGTAAAATCTTAATTTCCGTTTACTTTTTTTCTTGCTGGCATTCAACAGCACACAGTCTTTGAGGCAGGTGTTCACATCTCACTGATTGCCCAGCAACACAGACATGGAAACTAAACAGTCAAAGAACAGGATAGTTCCATTTGTTTATAGTTGCATCCTCATCATCCAGAGCTGTGACTGACACTTAGTAGATGCTTATTTCTGAATTAATGAATGAGCTCTGTATACATTTTTCCATCCTAATATCACAGCAATATTTTTTTCTTTGGCCACAAAGCAGGTCACTGCCCATGTTCCTCTTTCTGTTTTTCTTTGTTCATTGAAAGTTATTTACCACAGTTTGAGTTGTTTAGATAATGGGTCCAGGTGTTTTCATTTTTTTCACTACTGGATCAGCATTTCCTCTTCACAATGTTTGCTCTCCCTTTATTCTCATACTTTTGTCCTTTAGGTTTCTGTTCAAGCTGATGTTGTATAGGAAAATAAGTACAATGAGCACAAACAAATTTTCTAAGCTCTTGATTTGGGACCAGGGAATATTGTGTTGAGGAAATCTCATTGTTTTTCTCAACCTTCACTTTCTTACACGCATTTCAATAAGCCCCTTGCCATGTTTCTACTAGGCAGGGACATAAAGAAAAACAAAGCACATTTCTTCCTATCATGCTGGCTCACTGGTATCCTCCCAGCAATGTCAAAGTCTTGTGTTCTCTTACCTTGATGTGAAAATAATAAAGCTTATTTACTGATGCTAAAGGGTTCTCCTGGTTTAATTTTACAATTAGACACTTCCTAACCATAAGGCCTTTCATATTTATGATTGCATAGTTTTCAAAATATAGGAAAAATGTTAAAGTGAAAACATTGCAATAATATCAGTAAATGCAGTTAGGTCACCGAATGCCATATTATCAGGTGACAATTTTAGATATATTTTCTACCTCATTTTCTGCTACCTCTTTCTACAACCTCTTGTCATGTTATCCTTTTGAGCATTACTCAGGTCTTATAGATATCTTTTACTCTGATTATTAAACCGTCTGCTAGAGGCCAGGACTGGTTTACCCAATGCTAATTATTAGGGGTGCAACTGCAGTAGAGCTGAGTCAAAAGTGTTTGTTATAAAGGCAAAACCCACAAACTTAGCAATTTCTGTTGTCGTGGCAAGAATGGCAGGATATTAACTTTTAATAAATATATGCCACAGTTATGTCACCATGATATTTCTGATTGATGGAGAGAAGCCTTGTGATTACAGAAGTAGAACAACACAGGCTAGGAAAAGTTCCTGTGAAATACTGACCTCAGTTTGACCCTGAAGTTAAGTCAGGACGTAGCAAGTGCCTTTCTTGTTCAGTATGATACGATAAAACCTGAGACTGTTGGGGTGAAGAATCCTCACGCACAGGGCAAGGACCACAGCAGCAAGGCCGAGGCTGGTGCAGGAGCTGAAAGTGCTTCGGTCCATCTACCACCCACACGGATAGCATTTCTGTGTGCCGGTCCATCTGCCACCCACACGGATAGCATTTCTGTGTGCCAGTGCTTGCTTGCACAAGCTGAGCTGCAAGCTCCTACTGGCCTGAGCCAGAGAGACTGGGACAAAGCAGCTCAAGGACCATAGCACCCCTCACAGGATTCGATGTCTACAAACTCCTTCCGTATTCACTGAAACATCACAGAATCGTACCCCTCTGTGACCTCCATCTTGTCAGTGGAATCTGATGGCCAAACCTTGGCTGCTGTCTTGGAGAGGCTCTGTTGGGTTATCATCAGGCAGCAGGATGGCTGGGCTCATGACAGAAGTTTTACAGAATCAGATGCAGGCTGGTCCAGGAGAAATGCCTGATGATGCATTATTTTGGGTGTTGGAAATCAACCTCTCTGCATCCCTCATAGTACACGGTGGTTTGCAAAAGGTCCTCACTGAGAGTCAGCTTGTCAACTTGTTTTTCTGGCATATCTACAGCTGCTTAGGCCCACAAACAGGCAAGCCAGAGCCCAGTGTGTGGGCAAAGCCCTCCCTGGTAATCTGCTCCATAAGATGGGCTGTTCTCCTCTATCTTCCTCTCGGTCTTATTTTTGAGCAAGAAAAAAAAATGAGTTCCATGTGTTTCTACAGAGACTCCAGGGAATGGAGGCAGAGAGGGATGACTACCCCCACAAATGGTCTTCTCCTGTTTCTTTATTATATTCTGTCACACTGTGACATGGGTGTTATATCCTTCTGAGATACATATATCTCAGACATAAGTCTGAGACCAGCCACAGCTTCTCAAAACTAAAAGCACTTTTCCTTGTTGAATGACACAATATTTTGTGGTTCCTGTCATTTTGTTTACAGTACACTTCATTCCATGTCTCAGCCCCCTCTCCTGTCTTGTGATAGGAGCAGCTTCATGTGCTCTGAGAGTAGGTGTTCTGCTAGAGAGGAAGGAGTTAACAGGGCACCTGATGAACAGATTACCAGTGGGCTTTTTTGGACCTGCCCAAGAATGAAAACAGTAATTCTGTCTAGTTTCATTATCCCTCTTACTGTAGCTGAGACTCACCTCGAAGATGAACACAGAAGAGGCTCCAAAAGCTTCCATGCGAGCGCTAAAGACAGAGGCCCCCAGCACAGACCTCCTTCAAGAGGGGGAAATGGGTAGGTATTTCATGCAATATGAAATAAACAGAGAGGAGCATCACCAGGACTCACAGAGAAGCAAACCTCCAGCCTGTTAGTCTGTCATGGTGGGTCTCAGTCGAATTTAAGATGCCTGGAGGCATCTTTTGTTTTAGTTACCCTATTAGATTACATAATACTCAAGTATTTCTAGGCAAGAGACATGAACAATTAATTAACTATAAGAGCCTAAAGCATACCTTTTGTTTGTTTGGTTTTATAAATTTTGGTTCTGTCTTTGGTTTGTTTATGGTATGTATGTATGTATATATATATATATATATATATATGTGTGTGTGTGTGTGTGTGTCTGTGTGTGTGTGTGTGTGTGTGTGTGTGTGTGTGTGTGTGTGCTAGCTCATTTTCTAGTAATCTGCACTCTGGTGAGTTGCAGGAATTGCTCTAGAAATGCTCCTTTTGTCTCAGAGTGAAGGAAACTCTAACAGCACAGCTTTCAGTGTGCACACCTAATGAAATTTCTTTGGGGCTGGAACCTCTTATTAATAAAGAAGTTTTAAAATCAAAAGGAAACTCAAGAACAATATTATTAGAATTTGAGAGAAAGCTACAAGAAAGGCCAACTTAAAACCTGGGCAACAACAGTGGGATTACTGTGGTGAAGAGTTGCATGGAAAAGAGGAAGAGAAATGGGGAGCAACAAGGTGCCCCATTTAGCAAGCAGCTGCATGGAAGAGGTAGGAAGATTCAGAGAAAGAGTGAAAAAGTACAGCTTTAGCCAGAATTCTAAAGAGATAATTAGAACAAGGAGAAGCTCAGATCTTCTGATTTATGACTCAGAAAAGCCAGTGAGCTGCACAGACTGCTTGGCTGCAGCTCCACAGGTGACCACATAGAGAGGAGTTCAGGAAGGAAAATCACATTATCTCAGTAAAGAAATACTTTCTCCTGCCACCTCTTTAGCATGTCTTCAGGTGATCAGCCTTCCTGAGGGGTGGTCTCTTGGCCAAGTGAGTGACAGGCCCAGCAGGACCCTTATGACAGGACACAGTGGTGTGTTGTGTCTGCTCAGGACAAGAAACAGATTCCGTTCTTTCCAGGAGGAAATTGGACTCAACAGAGCACTGATGTTTTCGATGGTCTCAAAGGCTACTGTAGCATACCTTGATGAAGAGGCCCAAAAGTCCTTTAAGTTATGAGCTAAAACTAAGGCATCAATACAATGTTTTTCTGCCAGGAAGATCTAGGGATCCAGTGCTAAAGCTGTCCAGCAGACATGCTTAGTGTCGGTTACACCCTCACACACAGCATCTGAGAAGGAAGCTCACACTCAAGATACAAAATCGGAGATCTTTCTGGAATTTCTGAACTCTGGCATGGACAGAACCAAAGATGTTTCAGGTTTCTGCCCAAGTATAATTAGAACTGCTCACTCTTGGGCTCTCTGTTTCTACATCTGCTCCGCCCATTTCTGTTTCATGTCCTTCTCAGCTTAAGCATCCAGTCCTCTCTCAGCTTTTCCTTAGTGTAAACTGAGACTCCTTGGTATCTTGGAGTTTTGTGAAAATGAGCAAAATAAGGTGGTTAAAGTCAGCTGGTGCTTTTTGAAATGTAATTTATATCCAGTAAAATTATCTGTTCTACATTTCCATGGTTTTTGAGAGTGGATGTAATCATGAAGTCTCCATTACAATCAATATATAGACACAGACCCCAGCCACCCAAGAAACCCACAGTGTAACCCAGGCATACGTGGCTTGCACTATAGAAACCTGTCACACCATGCTACCCTTCTGCCATGCAGGCTTACAAACCCTGGCCCTTTTCAATGGAACGTTCCACCTACTTCCCCTCTCCTCTTCTTCTGCTGTCTCTTTGAGGAGGCAGCTCTATTCTCTCACTCTCTCTCTCTCTCTCTCTCTCTCTCTCTCTCTCTCTCTCTCTCCTCTCTCTGTCACTGTTTGTCTTTCTTCCTCTTTCTCTGGTAAACGTTCCATCAATAAACTCTTCATATAAGTCATGTCAGTAGGTCTCTGTCTCTCACCCACGACCATCCCACACCAGCCTCAGGGCCACTGTGTGAAATGTTGGGGTCTGACCACCTGCTGGACTCCAAACACCCGTGCCTTCTGCAGACACTCCTTTCCTCTATACCCTGCCTATGGCACCCTTGCTCTTTCTGCTCTTACACACTTGCTTTTCAAGAGTACCATGGATCTGGATCTCTGAGTAGTAAATGTATTTGAGATTCATCCATAGTATATTCAGCAACTGTGTGGATACAGGGGGAGACATTTCAGAGTGCACTTCTCAGATGCTAACAGAGAAACAGTTTTAGAAACAGGACAGGGGACACTAACAGGAAACTGGTGGAGAAGAGAGTGAGCAGAAAGAGAGCAGAAGGTGGGTGACAATTGGAATTTCCCAGAAGAAAATCATTGCTGTGTGGTCAGAATCTGTGGTAGATTTTGATGCTGTGTGGTTTTGGTGGTTTTGGTGGTGGTGCCTGGTGTCTCACGTGCCATGGTCCACATTTAGAAATGAGAGGACAACTATGTGTGGCTCGTTCTCTGCTTCCACTTTTGTGTAGGTTGCAGGGATTGAACTCAGGTCACCAGGATTAAGCAGCAAGCACATTTACCAAACAACCCATCTTGCTGCCCCAAGTACAACTGGGACAGCAGAACAATGCCTTAAAGGTACCTTGGGATGACCAACAAGTCCCAGTTTAGGGACCTCTGGAGGTGGCAGGCTGAGGGTCAAGGAATGGACAGGTGCAAGCATGAATTACAGTTTTTTTCCATCATTTTCTCCCTGGTAATGCACGATTTCGGGCTACTTTTTCACACGCTTGGAGATACATGAGTTGTTGCAAAATACAGGGTTGATTTATAAAACTGCTATAATATAGTCAGGTTTGAATGTAAACGCAAGCATTTCACTTTTGTGGATATGTGCAAAGGAGGACCAGGACTTATGGTAAATATAAACTCATTGTAACAAAATGCTGAACTGTTTTTCTCTATTTCCTCCTATGCTGGTAATATTATTATTGAGCACACTGCATGTATTTACTTTGAATTTGTCATTGGGTTCAATCTCTGGATTGTTTTAATAACATGAATATGTGTTTATATTGAGTGTACATTTATTGATGGGTGTACATGTACTGTAGACTGGCCATAGAGGACAGTTCTTTGCTAGAGAAAGATGATATTTTTTCTGCATATGATGTTGAGACAGTTGGTTCCCATGGTGAAGGCTCACACTTTAGCCTGTGCACAACTGCATCCAAATGGACCATAGGCATAAACATGAATCCTATAAATTTAAATCTGCTTGAAGAGCAAATATATTTCTGAATGACAGCTTATCTCAGGCAAAGATTTCCTGGTTACAATACCGAAGCTTTCCTGGATCACAAGAAAAGTACATTAGTTTTAGTGAAATGAATGGTCTCTGATCTGGTCCCTGAAAAGTAATCAAAAAATAAACAATGGACTGTCAGGCTCTCTCTCTCTCTCTCTCTCTCTCTCTCTCTCTCTCTCTCTCTCTCTCTCTCTCTCTCTCACTCTCTCTCATACGCATGCTGTCTCTCACACTCTTTTCTTGCTATCTATCTGTCTCTCTCACACACAGAAATTGTACCTGCAATGTATCGAGGTCTTTAGAAACCCAATGGTAGGGACTACAAAAATGTCTCAGAAGTTAAGAGAACTTGTTCCTCATCCACCAACTGACTGTGAACATGTTTCATTATGTGTACAATTGTATGTTTGGCAGTGCTGTATGTACTACTATCTTTATATATGAGTTTCCATTGGACAATTACTGGAGATGAAAAAGCAAATTGTACCATGAATATTGTGAACTGTGCTGATATATCACTTATGATTTATTAAAGCTTGCCTGAGGATTCAGAAAGCAAAGTCAGCCACAAGCCATAGAAGCCAGGCACACACCTTTAAGCACAGGACTCAGGATCAAGAAGTAGATGAATCTGTAGCTCAAGGCCACACTGAGCTACAGAAAATTGATCCATTCCTAATGAGAAACAGTTCACACAAAGATGATCTCAACCCTTGGGATCACGAGCCTTTAATCCCAGCATTATGTGATTACATAAGACAGGAACAGGGTCTGAGAGCTGTCATTAATTCTCCAGTCACATTGCAGATAGGAAGGCATTCAGTCTGAGAATTCTCTGGCCATGTTGAGGAGAGCATAACAGTCTGGTATTACAGGCTTAGCTTTAGTGGAGCCAGCATCACCTTTCAGTCTGAGGCAGAGGTAAGATCTAGGGGTCACCTGCTTTGTTTTTCTGATCTTCTGCTTGAAGTTTGAACACCACTATCAGTCTCTGGGTCTTTTATTTATCATGTTACAGTGAACTCACTCCTTATTCTTGGGGCTTTTCTAGTAGACCCTTAGAACTTTACGCATAGATATATCCGAGTTGACCGATAGCAACACTTTTATCTCTCTTTATGAAGAATGACTGTTATTTATTTTCCTTGCCCTATTGTCCTGGCTAGTACCTGCAGAGTCACACTAGACTGGTGAGCAGACATCCTGGCCTTGATCAGAATCACTCAGGGAGAGCATTCATGCTGGCTGCTGTTGGAGTTTTATTTAGGTTTATCATAGATGCCTCCTGTCAGGTTGAGGAAGTACTTACAATTCCTTATGTGTTAAGAGTTGTTACTGTGTATTTAAGTTGAATTTTGCATGCCTTTTTGCTGAAATTATTGAAATGTTCCTTTTTATTTTCTTCTTCTGTTAATATGTTGAATTACATTTAGTTAGCTCATTATAGTTAGATGGAAGATAGGTAGATAGATGATGATGACAGCTATATAATAGATAGATAGATAGACAGATAAGACAGACAGACGGACAGACAGATCATGGTGTAATACTGCTCAAGGCAACGTCAAACTCAACAGTTAGTTAAGATTGTCCTTGAACTCCTGACTCTCATCTCCTCCTGAATGGCATAATGACGGTCCTGTGACACAACAAGCACATGGAGTTTTTCTTTTCATTTCTATTATGGTCCCCTCAGGCCTAGTCTATTCTTATGGAAATAAACCTACTGATAATTTTATTGTTATTGATATTTTTTAAGTGTGATGTTCACTCATTCTTGTTGTGGATTATTGTTTTAACTAAGCAAAGCTATGTTACATTTGTTTATGCTGCCTTTGTTAATAATGTAAAGATGTGTTACATTTGTTATTGTTGCATTTGCGTAATTGCGAAAATATGTGTTGTTGTTTTACCTTGCCTGACTAAGGCACCTTACTGGTCTAATAAATACCTGATCAGTCAGTAGCCATGTGGGAAAGGGAGCGCTGGGGCTGGTGGGCAGAGAGAATAAATAGGAGGAGAAATCTAGACTCCAGAGGAAGAAGAAAGTAGAAAGAAGAGAGTGAGGAGAAAGAGGGACATTCCCAGGGCAAGAAGCCAGGCAACCACTAGCCAGACATGGAGATGGGAGAAAAGTAAGAAATACAGAAAGAATGAAAGGTGAAAAGCCCTGAAGCAAAAATGTAGATAAAGAGAAAAGGGTAATTTAGGTTAAAATAGCTGGCTAGAAACAAGCCTAAACAAGGCCAAGCATTCATAACTAAAAATAAGTCTTGGTGACATGGTTTGGGAGCTTGGAGTTGGCCCAAAGGAAAAAACCTGGAGCACTTTGTTTCTTGCTTTCACTGACTCTATTCCAGGAAGACTCCATTACAGAAATTGTTTCCCATTCCTGTAAGCCTCTGTGAACCAAGAACATCATTATGGACCAAGGTGTTCTATGAAGGGGTTTGAACTAGGGAAGTACAAGACAAATATTCAGATAATCCTGGGATAAATATTTCTTTTTCCCTAAAAGGTTCTTGATTTGTGGTTCTGATATTTATATTTTCAGGCGAAAGGCTCCAAAAAAGATATTGCAAAATATCCTCCCCTGAAGGTACCTGTAAGCTTCGCTGCTACTATATAGTTATCATGGTTGTTTCTATAACTGCTGGGCTTTCTGTTGGTTTCTTAGGTAAGTGACTCATTCTCCAAATCACACAGTATTCTGTCTACATTACATTTTCAGTTATACTTCCTGACCACTGCGAGCCAGGCGCAATGAGAAGGGTTCTATAGAGAACACACTGGAAATTCCTGTTCTCTGGGAACTGAGGTTCTAGCAGAGAGATGCAGAGAAAGAACAGCACAGCCTGCAGTGTACACAGGAGGCCAGACTCAGCATCACTGGAAAGATGACATTCAGAGATGCAGAAGACATATGTCCACCAGTGGGAACTATTCTAAGACAAAGAGGAAAAAACCCGAAGGAGGAGCCTCAAGGAGGCTGCTGCAGCTAAAGAGACGAAAGAGCAGTGAAGAATAATAGGGTTGGGGAAATCACAGATGCCCCACCCGCTATCCATGTCCCATCTTCAAACATGGTCTAAAATTATTAAATAGAAAGTTCTAGAAGTATGCCACTTCTAAGCTTATGTTGTAGACTGTTCTGAATAAGGGGATAATATACAGCTTTTCTACCTGAAGCTGGAGTAAATCTACCATGATATTGTCTTATAAAATCAACTTTTACCTCATCAATGACTAATACACAAGTATAAACAGGACAAACATTTGCCGACAAGGCTAAGTCAGTGTAACCTAAGCTTTACATAGCTCTGAAAAGAGACAGACAAAAAGAAGAGGCAGTTACCCTCACTATCCATTCCATTTTCCCCTTTCACTGAAGCCTCATTGTACCAGATAGGAGAACTGGGAAAAGCTTTAAGTTGGCCTCCACTAAAAAAGTGGGATGGGAGTGATTTCTGGTATTTAATATTTCTCATCAAATCACCTGTTTCTTGCCATTCACTAGAGCTTTAAACGAATAACATAGCATTCTAACCTGTTAAAGGAACTTTCATGCAGTTAGAATAGCTATACTGAAGTCATGAAGATTCTAAGATGGATTTAGACTTACACTGTCATTACATTTTCATGCATCACCAGCCATAAAATTAAAAAACAGGGTTAAAATTAGAAAAACAAACCGGTTTATAAGCTTTTGCATGATTTCTGGCTCTTTGCCTGTATCCTGTCCTTTCATGTCTGCTTATCTCAGTCTTCCTTGTTCTCCTGTGTGGGTGTTAGACCACGCCCACACTCACAGCTGTGCGCACTGTACACCATAGCATGGTGTGTGGGGGGGTTGTACGTGGGTTTCTTTCTTCTGAGTTGGTGAATTCACTTAATGTTATTCTTTCCTGCAATTTCACTTTTCCTTATGACTTAATAATATTCTGTTTTGCACATGTTCCATATTTTCATTATTCACTCACCAGTTTATGGATATTTAGTCAGGTTGAGTACTTTACTATTGCAAATTGTACAGCAATAAACGTGAATGTGCCAGTTTCTCTGTGATCAGATGTGGAAAAATCTCCATATATACCCAGGAATAATATAGCTGAGTCACATGGTAAGTATTTTTTAACTTTACTGAGGAACCTCATATTGGCTGTATCAGTTTGTACACATACCAGCAGTGAATAACTATAACCATTTCTGCACATGGTTCTAATATCCCTAATCAGATTTCTTGATGAAAGTAATTCTGACCGTCACTAGCAAGAGCCAGTATATGGTTATGTATATTTAATGTGTGTGTGATAGAATTACAGGAAGGCCTCAACCAAAGTTTTAGTGTCAAAAACACATTTTGACCATATCATGGTTTAAAGGCTGGCATTTCTCTGTAGTAAAATCCAGACAAGTGAGGAGTTTTCTTACCTTTATCTAGAAGGAGGATGTGAAAGAGGATTATGGGAAAGGAAGCTGAAGAATTCCAGCAATCAGCAAGAGAGGGGTGGGTGGTCATTACTATACTTTGGGTATAGGGTAGGAATGGTTTCCTTACAGGGTATGGTGTCTTTAATACCAGCACTCAGGAGGCACAGCCAAGAGGGTTACTTCAAGCTCCAGATAAATACAGTCCACATTGTGAGATTTAGAGCATGCTGGAGGACATTGCAAGATTCATTCTCAAAACATAAAATACAAAGAAGGCAAGAAAAAGCATTTCTTTAGAAACCCACTGGAAAGTTCTGAATTGGGGTTCATCATGCTAGGAGGGGTCTCCTAGTGAACAGTTATAAAAGCACAGTCCAAGCACATACCTCACCTCTGAGATTTGGGTAAGTAGTCAAAGTGACCAGACATGGAAATGTTTCTTTGTTATATTTCATGGCATTTCTTACGTTTTAGTGAGACCAGTCACTGAGAGATGTGAACCTTGCTATGCCACCTGCCCAAGAGACTGGATTGGATTTAGAAGTAAATGTTTTTATTTTTCTGAAGACATGATAAACTGGACTTTCAGTCAGACCTCCTGCATGGCACTAGAAGCCCAACTAGTTCTTTTTGACAGCTTGGAAGAGCTGGTAAGTAAGTATCAGGACTTGGTTTGTTGTTTGTCCTATTGAATATGTACTGCTTTGAGATAGAGATTTTAAAATGGAAGCATAATGAAAAATTCCAACCACATCAGGGTACTTGGAAACATATTAGTGTGTGTCATTTGCTGATGTTTTTGCTTCTGGCTGGAGCTCTGACACCTTCCAGAGACATGCTCTTATGTAGTGTTCATAGTCAGCCTTCAAGGCCAGACAATCCACTGAGATACATGCTGATCACAGGCAAGGCTTTATTCAAGCCGGCAGGTATTACACACTGAATATGGCAACTGTCAATAACTACAAGACCAAGCCTAACAAGGGACCTTCCCAGCCACAGAGGGATGGGTGCTCATCAAGGTACATTGGATTATGGATGCAAAATGCACCCACTGGAAAGTGAGGATTATTGTGACTCCAATGTCAATGGCCCTCAGTACACCCTGCTGCCATCCTGAGAGGAGGCTGTTGGTTGGAGACACTAAATGGCCATCTAAAGCTGAGAGACACATGTATTTGCTTCTGTGTTTTTTGACAGAATTTCCTGAAGAGATGCAAGGGGGCTTCTGACCACTGGATCGGCCTACACAGAGAGTCACCAGAACATCCTTGGATGTGGACAGACAACACAGGATATAACAACTTGTATGTTTTCAGAACACTTTCCTTTTACTATGATCATTTGTTGGCAAGTGTGTGAATTGTGTCTATAAGAATGGCTGCGTCATAAGAAGTCAACTGTACTGGAAAGGAGGAAATGTGAATCCTATGGCTGGAGGTGTGGTTCAAAGTCAGGGTGTGTGCCTACATGCAAAGCCAATTCCCAGCAAAATTCACCTCTCCCCAAATTTAAATCCTTTGGATGTTCTCCCATTTATTAGCCATCATTTTCAAAGCATTTATTTAATTTGATTTCACTTGAGCAAAGTGATGTCATTTGTGATTTCTGTTATCTGTTCTATCAACAATTTAAAACTTTACATTGGTGATAAATGCCCTTATGGACTGTAGATAGAATTGCAGATGGCTAGTGAGGTCTCTGAAGCCCCAGTAAGCCACAGCAGTCAGGCAAGTCTGAGAGCTATTAGTCCATTCTTGGCACAGCTGCACTTGTTTACAGTAGCAGAGTCTTCAGGAGCATTAGTTATATCCTCTAAGGTCTATTCAAAGAGAAGCCAAGACTCTTAGATGTGAGCATAGCAGTGTCATATAGAGCCATTACAATGGGATGGTAAATCACAGACTGAGTCATCACCATCATTAAAGCCCTTTCAACAATTTACAAAATACTTCAATAGAGAGTTGAAAATCCCATGGGAGCATTTCATTTGAACATGGCAACAAGCACTAGTCAAATGTTTTGTACACATATTACAGAGTGCAACAAGAATAAATGATAAAGGTGTGGTTTTCAAATTGAGCTCTGATAATGTAAAAGATGCTAGGTGCTAAACTAGTGTATGTGATTCCTGATGGCCTTTGTGTTTCTGTGATTCATTTGACAAACAAACATTGGAGATGGGCAATATTTCACTGCAGATCATGCAGAGCATTGCAGCTGGCTTGAATTTCAGGGTGTTAGCATCTAGGCTTTGACCTGCCATTGTGATCCTACCTTGTGTTATTGATACATTTTGTTTGAAGTGTTTGAATCTTATCTGAGTTTTTCTTGAAGAATTCAACCCTTTTGCAAAACTTTATTATGAGAGTACTTAGAAAACCAGTAAGAATTGTGACTGAGAATTGCTTTAGCAATTCCTTCAGGTGCTCCAGATAAGAGGTTTAGTATTTGTTAATTGACTTGCTAAGATGTAAAGGATATAACAATAGAAAAGGCCTTTTGAGAAGAATGGGCAGTCTGTTCATAAGAGGCTGATTCACCCTGCTGCTTTGCTAATCTAAAATTCATCCTTAGAGTGACCCTATTTTTTTCCATGGGTCTGCACAAAACACAACACTGACAATGGAATGCAATGCAGATCTCTGTAGAAATCTTTTGTTTGTTTTGTTTTAGGGTCCCCACCCAAGGAGCAGGAGAATGTGCCTACCTGAGTGACAGAGGGATCAGCAGTGGCAGGGACTATACTCACAGGAAGTGGATTTGCAGCAAGTTCAGCAACTACACTTTACAGTGCCCAGAGACCAGTACTGTCAAATCTAGGGTAAAGAATGTTTCAAAACATCTCTGAGAAACCTGTAACATGTTACATACAGTTGCTGCTTCATTCTTGATCTTCAAAAATCATTATCAAATTCAATTCACAATGTGTGCTAACATCAAGGTTAAAACTTACCTTTGAGGACTATTCATGTGTGTGCTTGGGAGACAATGAATGGTTCTAAACTAAGTAAGTATTCTGGTATGAGTTTGTACTCATGTCTTGAAACCTAAACTACAATCACATCAGTACTAGTGACCTCCACTTTTATGACCAACGATGAAATTTTTCATTAGTTCTTACTTTGAATGAGTAGGACAACAAAAATGTGGAGTGACTGAAAAATATGGAAATGATTAAAAAATCACAATAAACATGATATTTAGACTGTACCCTCCAAATATTTTTGGAAACAGAATTAACATTCTTTTACAAACTCAATGACCAATATGCAAGAAGATGCAGACAAGTTAAAACCAGTATTTTATGCTCTATAATATAACTCATCAAGAATGTTTGTCAAAATGGTTTTGGAATTTACTTTTCAGTTAACAATTTTTAATTATAGTGGACGAAGTACTTGCTATTAGCAATATCATTTTATTTTATTGAATTTTTAAGATTTCATATACTAGTATGTCATTTAAATTACTTTTTAGATTCATTTACGATCAAGAGACTGTTAATTACTGAAGCTACTTAAGCATTTGATGCCTTATCTTACAAAAGTTTTCATATTTTTGAGTTGGAAGAGTAAAATATTTTAGTTTCTGTTGGATCATTAATTACACTGCATTGATGAATTCCCAAAGGGACAAACTAACAGGGCACATGCATGTCTTTTCTTAGTTCTGTCATCCTACTTTATTGATATATAGATTGAACCAGTTACACTTGCCTGGCAAGCATGTTCTATTAATCTGTAGCACCATATACTTTTGTAAAATTTTATTTTGTAAAAAGTTGTCTATGTAATATACAGATGGCTAGAATTGTGGCTGTACATCACCACATAGGATATGTCATTGCTCCTTATTAAAGTATATGTTCAGGGCCAGCAACATGGCTCAGAAGATAAAGATGCTTGTCACTAAGCTTGACAACTTCAGAAGGAGAAAACCCACCCCAGCAAGTTGCCCTCTAACCTCCACCCTTGAACTATACACATACTGATAAAATTAGTCAATAATATGATAAACTCTATCTGTTTTGAGTCTGCAATTTTATGATCAGATAAATGCAAACATATCTCATTCAGGAAAATACTTTTCTCGGTGTTCTGCTCCTGTTTCATGTAGCCCTTTATGCTTTGCAGTCCATTTTACTTGCAGGAAACTAATAGGAACGTCCTGTGTGTAATTCACTTTTGTATTCTCGGAGGCCAGAACAGTGTGTCAAATACATGAGTGTTCAAATCATCTATGTAAGTAAGGTAGGGTCTCAGGACTGTGACTTTGAGGCTTCTCACTGGGTTGTATTCAATCAAGTTCTTTATGAAGAAATGATTTTTTCTATAAATATTCAGAATAAAAATGGCATTATTATCATTAAACTGTGTGTGGTTGCTGGGAGACAGACTTCCCTGGGGTCATGCAAGACACACATGTAGACATCTAAGAGGGGGAACACATGATAGACCAAAGTACAGAAATCACCAATAGCTAACTTGTTGCACCAATGACTCTTACAGAGGTTACTTAGAGAAATATGAGTGAGGTATTACTAACCAGAGCAGAAATGACTCAAAGACAGATGCATCACATTACCAAAACCCACCCCAGCATGGATGATGCCCACAAAACCTAGAACCCTGGAACACACTGAAAATCCTATAAGCAGTTCACTTGTTTCCTGGGAAGAGACTCCATGCATATCTCAAATTTTAGTAGAAAGTTATTGGGATCTTGCTTACAGTTTCAGAGGATGAGTCCATGATCATCTTGGTAAGGAGTGTACAACAGGCAGGTAGGTATGACATTGGAGCAGTGTCTGAAGAGTTTACAAGATAAGAAAACAATGACAAAGCAAGAGACTTAACTGGGAATGGGGTAGGCTTATTAAACCCCCCAACTCCAGTGACACACCACCTGTAACAAGGACAGAAATCCTCCAATAAATAGTACATCCTCTAACAAGGCAATACCACTTGATTCTTCTGCAACATTTCTGTCAACTGAGGATCAAATATTCAAATGTATGAGCCCATGGTTGCCATTCTCAATCAGACAACCATTGTGTTCTTTGATGGTGGCACAGTTGGCCTATCAGCCTTCCTGATAATTCTGCTTGTGTCTGCTTCCTCCAGAGACCTGGGCTTGTCTGATGGTGACACTCAGCAGCCCTTACTGTAAACACTCTTGGGAAGGGCGTTGTCTAGTGAATCTGGTCAGTTTCAGGGGTTTCCTGGGCTATTTTAAGTTGTCATCCTGCAGGATAAAATGATTCAAGCAAACTGTAATATTGCAATATTAATTGAAAAAAAGAAATTTCATTGACAGTCTCACCTGCCTGGTTAATAGTCATGTAAAAGCTGGACTATAAGTCACATACTTAGATAGTTTAGATTACTCTAGGTGTAAGCCAGTACCTTGATATATTTTTGCAGTCCCAGTCACAGGGTTTCTTCATATGCAAAACGAGTCTAAGTATGGCAGTATTCCTGACAAGCTTATTCATGAATATATTTTGCCAGTCTCAGCAAAGCTGTAATGTATTTGTCTTCCAATATTGCAAGCTGGAGACATTGCCACCACCCACAGTTCACCTCTGTTCAAACCATCTTCTCACAGTCACTAAGACTCACCACTAGTTGTAGGAAATGAAATGTGAGATTAGTGTGTTCCTGGCTAGTGGTAAACAGTATGTATGCTTTTGTCATGCAAGGCAACAGTAGTAAGACATAGCACCTAGGTACCTTCAGGGTCACAGTGTCCTTTCTCATTAGTATGGTTTAGATGGAGTTATTGAATGAATTTCAGGAAATATACAAAGCCTTACTATAGAAGTTTCATAGGCTGTGTATAGTGCTGCACACTTTTAATCTCAGCTCCAGAGGAGCAGAAGCAGGAATATGTCTGTGAGTTAGGGGTTGGCCTGGACTGCATAACAAGTTCCAGGCCAGCTAATGCTACAAAAAGAGCCTCTGTCTCCAAAAGAGAAACCGTATCAACAAAAAAAACCCCAGATATATATTAGTACAAAATTTCACAGAAGGACTGGAAAGAGAGCTCAGTAGATAAGAACATTAGCTGCTTTTGCAGAGGACCCACATGTGGTTCTCAACATATGGTGTACCCAACAATTCTTAAGTCAGATTTACTATTTAATTTAACTCATATGCAAGATTATTGGATTAGAACAAGGATATCTTTGATAACATTGCTGGCTGGTCTATTTACATGTGTGTATGGTTTGCAGGAGTATGAGATCACCAGAGATGCTCTGATGCCAAATAATGAAACATTGTTGAGGTACAAACTGCCTGGATGTCTCCAAGAGAAGGGTGAGCAACACTGCCAAAGGGAGTTGAAGTGTTTACCAGAGTCTAGAGATTCTACACCAGTAAGACCTGAACACCCCAATGCGGATGAAGCAGAAGGGAATGACCTTAAAAACATCTTCATGAAAATGATAGAGGCCCTCAAAGAGGATGTGAGAAAATCCCTTAAAGAAATGGAAGAAAAAAACTAACCAAAAATGCAAGAAATAGAAGAACAAACCAAAAAATTCAACAAATGTAAGAAAGGGAGGAAAACATGAAGCAAAAATTGCCAGAAACAATTCAAACAGTGCAAGGGTTGAAACCTGACAGGGAGACATTAAAAAAAAACACAGTCTGAAGGGATGCTGGAAATAGAAAAACTGGGGAAATGGCCAGGTACTACAGATGTAACCATAACCAACAGAATACAAGAAGAGAGAATCTCAGGTGTTGAAGATACACTAGGAGAAATAGATTCATCAATCAAAGAAAATCATAAGAACAACAAATCCCTAACACAAAATATCCAGGAAATATGGGACACCGTGAAAAAACCAAATGATACTGCAATGATCAATGGCACGTTTGAGGGCATAGGTAACTGTTTATTGTAGAAATTACTCACAACAGAGAAATGAATAACCCTGATGAGTCGAGCAGTTTTCTGCCACCGAACTGGAAGCCACAAAAAGGAGCAAGCACTCTGCTGTTCCTTCTTTTATTCCTTCCTCCGTACACACCCCTAGCCATGCCCAAAAGTGGGCCTGGCTAGTGGCGTAGTTCCCCTGCCCTGTCTCTAGTCATGCTTAAAGTGGGTGTGGTTAGCGGCGCGGTTCTGTCCTATGATTACCTCATCCGTATGTGTTTTTAGAGTGCCACATGGCTAATGGCAGAGTCCTGTTTCCCCCTACATTCCCATTTTAATCTAAAAAAGATATTTAAACTTAAAACAAAACTAACTTGTGTCAATGAACAAAATGTCTCAAACATCTATCCCATCTAAACCTAAACTTATCTGAAAGAAACACCCAAGTATGAACACCTCCTTCCAATCCCAACTCTTAAAATAATTGAAAACTAACACTAACAGATGTAAACTATCCTATAATATCAATAGTAGGGATTGGGGGCGTGGAATTCTCAAAACTACTTCCTACTGAGATGGGACGATGACAATCTTATGAGGACCTGTGAGAAGAAAAAAATGTTAGTGTAATAAAATCCTAAGTAGATTAGACCGTTTCTGTTTGGCAAGAGATGCTTGTTTGAAGTTCCTGACTGGAGTTCTAGTGTTGACTGAAGCTCTCGTCTGAAGCTCTGGCTAGATTGTGGAAGGTGCACTGTATCAGATCCTTGATCTGGAGTTGTGTCGAGTGATGTAGTTCCAAGTCAGTTTCAGGATAGTGCTTGTCAGGTCGAGTTGATGTGGGGCAGTTCAGATGCATCCAGTCCAATCAGGTGGAGTCAGTGAAGTGGAGCCCCATTCTCTTTCCGAAGCAGTTGAAGATTGATGTCAGGAAATCCCTTGTTCTCTGGAAAACTCAAACATTAATGTTAACAAAGAAAAATTTTAAACTTTCATGTGTATGCATATTGGAAAAGGTGACAATAGGGAAGATGGTAAACATGAAGGAGATTAGAATTTTCAGAAAAGAAATCCACAGATAACTGTCCCTAATTTTATTTTCTTCTGTCTTATGTTAATGGCTCTTTGATATAATACAGAAATTGTGAATTTTATTTAAATAATATGCTTGGATTTAGAGTAGGAGAGCCAATCCAACTCCAAAGCCAGCTTCAGTTAAATGAATGGGGACTAAAGCATATTAAGAAACAAAGAGAAATGGGTATTATAAAAAACAATATAGAGCTGGGCGTTGGTGGTGCACTCCTTTAATCCTGGCACTTGGGAGGCAGAGGCAGGCAGATCTCTGTGATTTCAAGACCAGCCTGGTCTACAGAACAAGTTCTAGGACAGCCCTGTCTCAAAAACAAACAAACAAAAAAACAATAGAGAGAGATTTAGACTTTGATACCACACAGTGAGTTATTGTTTGTTTGATGGTCCTCAGAGTAGCTATTCATTCATTCTTCAGGAATCCATATGTCCAGAATTCTTTTGTTGAGTTTTCCTGTGAAGACAAGAAACAAAACACTTCTCTTTCCTTTTATGAGGTCACTTTACCCATAGTAGAATATGATTTAGTAGATGAGCTGTTATCTTTCCTCCTCCTGAGATGTCTTCTGTTTTTATCGAATCTTGATTAATTTCGATGGGACCCAAAGTTTTTCTTCTCCTGTGGAAACAAAGGCAAAACCCCTTCCCCAGTGTAACACATATTCTTGTTTCTAGACTGAGGTAATAACACCGTTAAAATACACTGGTTGTTTCAGTTCAGAAGACTTCTCTCTAGTCCAGTGTCTTTCTGCTGCAGTTTGTCCTTTTTCATTAGCATTAAGAAAATTCAATGTTAGTAAAGCATTATGTAACCTGTGTTTGGTGGTCTTTGTTCCCCCTGGCAATTTATGAAGCATCTCTTTTAAGGTTTGGTTAGATCTTTCAACCACTGCTTGTCCTGTGGGACTGTAAGGTATACCAGTTACATGTTTTATATTACAATATTGTTCCAATTTACTGGAGACATATGCTGGAGCATTGTCAGTTTTTATTTTTGGAGGTATACCCATAATAGCCATCACCTCTAAGAGGTGTGTAATAACAGAATCAGCCTTTTCAGAGCTGAGGGCAGTAGCCCATTGGAAGCCTGAGAATGTGTCTATGGTATGGTGTGCATATTTCAAACTGCCAAATTCTGGGAAGTGAAATACATCCATTTGCCAAAGTTCATTTATTTTATTTTATTTTTAGATTTAAATTTAAATTAGAAACAGGGTTGCTTCACATGTCAATTCCAGGTCCCTCTCCCTTTCCCTCCCCTCCACCTGTGCCCTCCCACCAATCACCCCCAATATCCCCTCATTTCCCTAGGGAGGGTGAGGCCCTCAATGGGGGTGTCCATAGTCTGTAATTTCATCCAGGGCAGGGCCTAGACCCTCCCCCAAGAGTCCAGGGTGAGAGTGCATCTTGCATTGTTGGATGGGAGCCCAAAGTCCAGTTGTATACCCTGGATGAATACTGATCTACTACCCAAGGCTCAATAGATTACCTAGGGCTGGAGAGATGGCTTGGATGTTAAGAGCCAAAGTTCATTTTTGTGAATACCTTTTGGATTACAACCTGCTGGTAACGGAGTTTGATTGTAGAATGAGCAAGTGAGGTAATTTTTTTTTACTATTTCTTTGGCTTATTGCCAGGTGATAGAAAAATCCTTCTTTAAACCTTTGCTGTTAACCTGGTGTTTCTTATGAAATTCTGAAGTTTCCAACACATTACCAATTAATAATCAATCAATTTCATCATTGCCTTGTGCCAGAGGACCTGGCAAACCGGTATGTGATCTGATGTGGGTTATATATATAGGATGAGTCCTGTTTCTGAAGGTTTCCTGTAATTGTAAAAACAGTGAGGTTAATTCTGTGCCATCAGGAACATATTCTGCAGTCTCAATGTGCAAGACAACTCTCTGCATACTGAGAATCCAGGACTATATTGAGAGGCTCTGTAAAGTCTTTAAGTACCATGAGAATGGCATATAACTCTGCCTTTTGTACAGAGTTGTAAAAGCTTTGAACTACTTTACTTATATTTCCTGATTTATATCCTGCCTTACCTGATTTGTTTGCATCCGTGTAGAAGATAAGAACTCCAGAAATAGGTGTTTGTCACACGATATGTGGAAGAATCCAAATTGTTTTCTTTATGAATTTGATTCTCTCTGTTTTGGGATAGTTGTTACTAATAGTTCCCAAAAAGTCACTGCAATCTATTTGCCAATACTCATTATCCTTCCATAAGGAGGGAAGTTCCTCATTAGTTAAATATACAATAATTTCAGCTGGGTCTTTCCCAGTCAGTTGACAAAACCTTAACTTACCTTTGATACTAAATCAGAGACCTTTTCTATATATGTTTTCAGTTTTTTATTTTGTTTATGTGATAGAAATACCCATTTTAGTATGATGTCTTCCCTCTGCATTAAAATTCCTGAAGGGTATTCTCTAGATGGTAAAATAATCAGAATGTTGTCCCATTTTGGATCCACACGGTCCACATGTGCTTCTAATACCCTCTTTTCTACCCATTCTAATTCCTTTTCAGCCTCAGCTGATAGTACTCGTGGGTTATTTAGGTCTTTATCTCCTTTTAAAGCCATTTTCAGGTGTTTTAAATCATGCCCTTCTATACTGATTATTGTCTGTAATTGAGAGATTTCTCCTAATAGTTTTTGAAGATCATTAAGAGTCTGGTAACAATCTCTTCTGATGTGTACTTTCTGCGGTCTAATTTTCTGAGAGTCTATTTTATGACCTAAATAATTAATAGAATCTCCTCTTTGTATTTTTTCTGGGGCAATTTGTAATCCCCAGCAAGGCAAAGTTTCATTTACTGCTTCAAACACCTTTTCCAAAGTTTCCTGATTTGAATCAGATAGTAATATGTCATCCATATAATGATATATTAACGAATGTGGAAATTGTTTATGAATTATTTCTAGAGGTTTATGCACAAAATATTGACACAAAGTTGGGCTATTTAACATACCTTGAGGCAGCACCTTCCACTGGAATCTTTGTACCAGTAGGGAATTACTATAGGTAGGTAATGTGAAGGCGAAATTTTCTCTGTCGTTTTCTTGTAATGGTATAGTGAAGACGCAATCTTGTTTTTACGAGACAGGGTTTCTCTGTACTGTTTCAGAGGCTATCGGTCCAGGAAGAAGCAATCTTTTAAATCTATAAGCATAATTGGCCAATCCTTAGTTATTAGAGAAGGTAGTGGCATCCCAGGTTGTAGAGATCCCATAGGCTGAATTACCTTGTTGATGGCTCTAAGATCAGTAACCATTCTCCATTTCCCAGACTTCTTCTTGATATCAAAAACAGGTGAATTCCATGCACTAGTTGATTCCTCAATATGTCCAGCATTGAGCTGTTCCTGAACTGACTTCTCCAAAACCTCTAACTTCTCAGATGTCATAGGCCATTGGCCTACCCAGACAGGTTCATCTGTCAGCCATTTTAAGGGTAGAGCTTTTGGTTGCTCTGTAGGATTGACACTAGCATCCAGTTTCTGAACCGCCTGTATGTTTGGCATCTTTTTCTGTACTGCCTTACTATATTCTTTCTACTACCAAGAGCTTGTCTATAATTTCTATCTGATACACGAGTAATATTAATCTGTGTATTCCATTGCTGAAATAGATCACAACCTCAGAGATTTACAGCAACATCTGCAACATATGGCTTTAACCTTCCTCTCTGTCCTTCTGTCCCAATAAAGTCAATCCATCTAACGCTCTGCTTAATTTGAGATAGGGTTCCAATCCCTAAGAATTGAACGTTTACCTCTTTGAGAGGCCAAATCGGGGGCCAAGACTTCTGATTTATGATGATAATGTCATCTACAACGTCTAAAATGCCATTAATCACTGTATTATTTACTTTAACTTTTAACTTGGGTCTATGATATTGTATAGAAGATTGCTAAAATATACATTTTGTATTTCCTCCTGATATAATTGATTCATTCTCTGTAGCTAATGTATTATCCATCACCATATTATTTACAATGGGCAGTGTATCTTCTAATTGTCCTGGGAGAGGCTGTCCTCTGCTGTTACTGAGAATGACCAGACTACCTTGGATTTTGAGGCCTTCATGAGACTCCTGGACCAGTTTCCTGGCTGTAAAGGTCTACCTTGTCTGTCTGTAGTTGACCAGCATTCCTTGGTCCAATGTTTTCCCTTGCCACATCTCCTGCAGAGACCTGAAGGCTGAAGCCTTCTGTCTGAAGCATTCCTGGTAGAAGCATTATTTATAGGAATGCTTCGTCAACATTTCCTACTCAGATATCCTATTTTACCACAGTTAAAGTACGTGGCATCTTTATGTCTCTTGAAATTTTTGGAGATTGCCTCCCCTACCCAGGCCTCTATATCATCACGGGTAGGGTATTTGGCATCCTGGTGCCTCCTCAAACCTGTAGAAATCGCTTCACCGACCCAAACTCCCGTATCCTGACTTTTACTTTCAGGGTTAGCTGTATATAGGACCCATTCCTCCAATGGCATTGATCTTATTTTTAATGGCCAAAGTACCTGCTTGCATTGTGGATTTGCATTCTCATATGCCAAAGATTCTATAAGGAGTCACCTAGATTCTGGATTTGTTACTTTTACTTCTATTTCTCTGGACAATCTTTCTTAAAATTCAATGAAACTTTCCCTTTGACCCTGTACTACCTTGGTATAGAGTTGCATTATCTCTCCTGTTTCACAAACCTTATCCAATGCATTCAAAGTGGCTGTATGGCATAAAGACAACATGTGCTCATCAAATGTGGACTGAACCTGTGGGTCAGCTTAAGCACCCTCCCCAAGAATCTTGTCTTGGGGCACTTCATAACTGTTCTTTAATCCCTGAATCTCTAGGGATTTTGCCTCTTGCCTCCATAAAGCTCTCCATTGAATTTGACAGGAATTTTGGAGCACTGCCGAGGCCAATTGGGCCCAGGCTCTTGGGGTTACTCTATTTGCAGTGGCCCATAAGGTTAGGAGCTCTCTGACATAGGGTGAATGAAGACCATACAAAACAATGGCTTCCTTGATTTCTTTTAGGTCCTTCATCTGTATAGGCTCCCATTGATAAGCAATGAAATGATTTGGGAGCTTTTTCATTGCTGGTTTTTCAGTTACTGGGAAAACCATAGGAGAGGGCATAACAACCTTAGGGAAATCTTTCCGGCATTTGAGAGGTGTTGGGAAACCTCTGTCCTGACCTGTTGCCTGTATGTCTGATTTTGAAGTATCAGATTGGACATCTTCTGAGACCAACATTCTATTTATCATTGTATCTCTGAGCTCTTGAAGTTCTTGGGTCAAATAATCTTCCAAGAATGTCATGGAATCGTTTATTTTTTTCATTCATCATTTATACATGATTCCAAATATTTAATATTCTCATCCTTAGAAAGTATCTCAATAGCATGTAAACTGCCTTCCAGAAATAACATTTTATCAGCTAGTTTGTCATTGCTCTCAGACATGGAACAAATCTTTTCTGTTAGCATTCCAATCTTATGTTCCCGTCTTTGTAGTTTGCTAGTGAAATCATCAAATATGGAACAGTTCTGTTGGTTAAATGTTTCAACATTATGTTCCACCTTTTTCTGTTCTGTCTGTTGAATCGATAGATATGAACACATCTTTCCTGAAAGTAATTCAATTTTATGTTCTGTCTCTTTAAACCTGTTTGTCAGATCTACATTATCATTTTGAATATCCTGAATATTTTTTTACCAAACCTTCCTTACTATCCTGCAAGGAATTTTCCATTTTCTGAATTATTTGTACTAGTATTTCATAACCATCCTGCGATGAGTGTATGATCTGTGTAAGTTTGTCATTTTTTGCCCTATTCTCAAACCATTTCTTTAGCAAAATTATATAGATTATGAAACTAATAATCAACATCGTGGGTAGAAAGTACCTTCCAGGTAGGTCCTCAACCCTTTCTAACATCCCAACTATACAAAAAACAAGAAGATTCTTAACATCCTGCATTGTTAGTTGCCATTGTATAAAGCAGTTAAGATTATTACCAGTGGAGTTTAATTCAGGCCAAATTCAGCAGGCTGCCAGTGAAAGAGCATGTGGCCACGAGAGAAATCTCAGACCACTTGATCTTACCAGCAGGTTGAAGGTGCTGGTTCCCTGTGGCAGGAATTGTGCCTTGCCAAGCGAAGTGGTGGGGAACTTAGTGAAAGGAGAATTCCCGTGTGCATGAGGCCAGCGGTGGTTGGGTCAAGGAGCAGCCGTTTTCAGGGCACCTGGATCCAGGTTTGGAATTTCCAACACCAAATGATGCTGCAATGATAA
This sequence comes from Mesocricetus auratus, assembly GCF_017639785.1. Classification (NCBI taxonomy): domain Eukaryota; kingdom Metazoa; phylum Chordata; class Mammalia; order Rodentia; family Cricetidae; genus Mesocricetus; species Mesocricetus auratus. The sequence continues at coordinate 173,562 of NW_024429187.1, read as the reverse complement.
ACGGCACACTTGAGTATATAGGTAACTGTTTATTGTAGAAATTTCTCACAAGAGAGAAAGGAACAACCCTGATGAGTTGAGCAGTTTTCCACCACCGAACTGGAAGCTGAAAAAAGGAACAAGCGCTCTGCTGTTCCTTCTTTTATTCCTTCTTCCATACACGCTCCTAGCCATGCCCAAAAGTGGACCTGGCTAGTGGTGTAGTCCCACTGCCCTGTCTCTTCTCATGCCTAAAGTGGGTGTGGTTAGCTGCCCTTTGGTTACCATATCCATATGCATCTTTAGAGTGCCACATGGATAATGGCAGAGTCCAGTTTCCCTCTACAACCAAATCTAAGAATAATAAGTATAGAAGAAGGTGAAGAAATCCAACTCAAAGGGACAGAAAACATATTCAACAAAATCATAGAAGAAAACTTTCCAAACGTAAAGAAAGACATGCCAATGAAGGTACAAGAAGCTTACAGAACACCAAATAGAGTGGACCACAAAAAAGTCCCCTTTCCACATAATAATCAAGACCCCAAGCATACAGAATAAAGAAAGAATACTTAGAGCAGCTAAGGAAAAGGTAAAATAAAATATCAGAATCACACCTGACTTCTCCATGGAAACTCTGAAAGCCAGAAGGTCCTGGATAGATATTCTACCAACACTAAGAGACCAAGGATACCAGCCCAGACTACTATACCCAGCAAAGCTTTCAATCACTATAGATAGAGAAAACAAGATAGTCCATGACAAAACCAGATTTAAGCAATACATATCCACTAGCCCAGCCCTACAGAAAGTTCTGGAAGGAAAATTCCAGTCCAAGGAAGTTAACAACAACCAGAAAAACATAGGAAATAGATAATCCCACTTTACCAACACCCAAAAGAGAAAAAGGGTGGAAATCCAGATACAATTCCACCAAGAACAAGCATTCCAAATCAAAAAAGAACGAACAATAAGTAGTCATTAATATCCCTCAATATTAATGGTCTTAACTCGCCCATAAAAAGGCACAGGCTGACAGAATGGATTCGAAGACAGAACCCATCCTTCTGCAGCATACAAGAAACACACCTCACCCTCAAAGACAGACATTACCTCAGACTTAAGGGTTGGGAAATGGACCCAAAAAACAAGCAGGGGTAGCAATCCTAATATCTATCAAACAAAAATTTAAACCGAAATCAACCAAAAGAGATGAAGGAGATCATTTCATATTTATCACAGGAAAAATCTATCAACAGGAAGTCTCAATTCTGAACATCTATGCCCCAAATACAAAGGCATTCACATTTATAAAAGAAACATTACTAAAACTCAAACCACACATAAAACCTCAAACACTTATAGTGGGAGATATCAACACCCCACTGTCACCACTAGATAGGACTACAAGACGGAAACTTAAAAGGAAACAAAGGAACTAATAAAAGTTATGACCCAATTGGGTTTGAAAGATATCTATAGAACATTCCATCCAAACACAAAAGAATATACTTTCTTCTCAGCATCACATGGAACCTTCTCAAAAATTGACCACATACTTGGCAACATAGCAAACAACAACTGGTACAAAAAATTGGAATAACTCCATGTATCTTATCAATAACAACAAAACTGCAGGAACCCTACAAACTCATGAAATTTGAATAATGTGCTATTGCACCACTCCTGGGTCAAAGAAGAAATAAAAAAGAAATTAAAGACTTCCTAGAATTCAATGAGAATGAAGACACAACATATCCAAACTTATGGGACACTTTGAAATCAGTGCTAAGAGGAAAGTACATAGCACTAAGTGCCCACATGAAGAAACTGGAGAATAGTTACACTAGAGAATTAACAGCACAGCTGAAAGCTCTGGAACACAAAGAAGAAAACTCACTCAGGAGGAGTAGATGCCAAGAAATAATCAAATTGAGAACTGAAATCAATAAATCAGAAACTAGGAAAACAATAGAAAGAATCAATGTAATAAAGAGTTGGTTCTTTGAGAAAATCAACAAGATAGACAAACCTTATCCAAACTCACCAAACAGCAGAATGTGAACATGCAAATTAACAAAATCAGAAATGAAAAGGGGGACATAACTACAGACACTGAGGAAATCCAGAGAATCATCAGGTCATACTTTGAAAACCTGTACTCCACAAAATTAAAAATTTAAAGTAAATAGACAATTTTCTGGATAAATATCATTTACTAAAATTAAATCAAGAATAGTCCTATAACAGCTAAGGAAATAGAAGCAGTCATCAAAAGTCTCCCAACCAAAAAAAGCCTAGGCCCAGATGGTTTCAGTGCAGAATTTTACCAGAAATTCATAGAACAGCTTATACCAATTCTCCTCAAAATATTCCATGCAATAGAAGCAGAAGGGTCTTTGCCAAACCGTTTTTACGAGGCTTCAATAACATTGATACCATTGATACCCAAGCCACACAAAAACACAACTAAGAAAGAGACCTTCAGAACAATTTCCCTCATGAACATTGATACAAAAATACTCAATAAAATACTGGCAAATTGCAATGAGGAGGCCTAGGTAATCTATTGAGCCTTGGGCAGCAGATCAGTACCCATCCCAAGTATACACACGGAGTTTGGACTCCCATAGAACAATGTGAGGTGCACTCTCACCCTGAACTCTTGGGGAAGGGTCTAGGCCCTGCCCTATATGAAATGACAGACTATGGACACCCCCATGGAGGGCCTCACCCTCCCTGGGGAAATGAGGGGATAACGGGGGGGGGGTTGGGGGAAGGGCACGGGAGGAGGGGAGGGAAAGGGAGAGGGACCTGGAACTGATTTGTGAAGCAACGTTGTTTCTTATCTAAATTTAAACTGGAAAATAAAATTAAAAAAAAGAAAAATGATGACTTCAAACTGACAGAGATCTACTTACCTATTTATATTGTGCTGAGAATAAAGAAATATGCCACCTTAAAAAATACTGGCAAATTGGATCCAAGAACACATCAGAAAACTCATCCACCATGATCAAGTAGGCTTCATTCCAGGGATGCAGGGATGGTTCAACATATGAACATCTATCAATGTAATCCACGATATAAACAAGCTGAGAAACAAAAATCACATGATCATCTCATTAGATGCTGAAAAAGCCTTTGACAAAATCCAACACCCCATCATGGTAAAGGTCTTAGAGAGATCTGGTATAACAGAAACATACCTAAACATAATAAAAGCTATATACATCAAACCAAAAGCCAACATCAAACTAAATGAACAGAAACTCAAGGCAATTCCACTAAAATAAGGAACAAGACAAGGCTGTCCCCTCTCCCTACACCTCTTCAATATTGTACTCTAAGTTCTAGCTAGAGCAATAAGACAACAAAAGGAGAACAAGGGGATACAAATTGGAAAGGAAGAGGTCAAACTTTCACTATTTGCAGATGATATTATAGTTTACATAAGTGACCCAAAGAACTCTACTAGGAAACTCTTAGAGCTGATTAACACCTTCAGGTAAGTGGCAGGGTACAAGATCAACTCAAGAAAATCAGTAGCCCTACTATATACAGATGGTAAGAGGGCTGAGAAAGAAATTAGAAAAATATCACCCTTTACAATTGCCACACACAACATAAAACACCTTGGGGTAATTTTAACCAAACAAGTGAAAGACCTGTATCACAAGAACTTTGAGTCTTTAAAGAAAGAAATTAAAGAAGCTCTCAGAAAATGTAAAGAACTCCCATGCTTTTGGATAGGTAGGATCAATGTAGTAAAAATGGCCATTCTGTCAAAAGCAATCTACAGACTCAATGCAATCCCCATCAAAATTCCAGCACAATTCTTCACAGACCTTGAAAGAACAATTCTCAACTTTATATGGCAAAACAAAAGACCCAGGATAGGCAAAACAACCTTACTCAACAAAGCAATATCTGTAGGCATCACCATCCCTGACCTCAAGCTCTATTATAGAGCTATAGTCCTGAAAACAGCTTGGTATTGGCACAAATATAGACAGGTAGACCAATGGAATTGAATTGAACACTATGAGATTAATCCACAAACCTATGAACAGCTGAATTTTGACAAATAAGCTAAAATTATACAATGGAAAAAAGATAGCATATTCAACAAATAGTGCTGGCATAACTGGATATTGGCATGTAGAAGACTGCAGATAGATCCATGTATATCACCATGCACAAAACTTAAGTCCAAATGGATCAAAGACCTCAACATAAATCCAGCCACACTGAACCTGTTATGAGAGAAATTGGGAGGTACCCTTGAACGAATTAGTACAGGAGACTGCTTCCTGAATATAACACCAGTAGCACAAACACTGAGATCGCCAATTAATAAATGGGATCTCCTGAAACTGAGTAGCTTCTGTAAGGCAAAGGACACAGTCAGCAAGACAAAAAGGCAACCCACAGATTTGGAAAAGTTATTCACTGACACATCTGACAGAGAGCTGATCTCCAAATTTTACAAAGGTCTCAAGAAGCTATTTTCCAAAACAACAAAGGACCCAATTAAAAAGTGGGGGACTGAACTAAATAGAGAATTCTCAATAGAGGAGACTAAAATGACTGGGAGACACTTGAGAAAGTGCTCACCATCCTTAGCCATCAGGGAAATGCAAATCAAAACAACTCTGAGATATCATCTTACTCCTGTCAGAATGTCTAAAATCAAAAACACCAATGACAGCTTATGCTGGATCTGGAGAAAGGGGAACACTCGTCAATTGCTGGTGGGCGTGCAAACTTGTACAGCCACTTTGGAAATCAGTATGAAGATTTCTCAGGAAAATGGGAAATTGTCAACCACACGACCCAGCAATTCCACTCTTAGGCACATACCCATAAGATGCCCATTCATACAACAAGGATGTCTGTTTCACTGTGTTCATAGCAGCATTATTTGTTATAGCTAGATCTTACAAGTAACCTAGATGCCCCACAACTGAAGAGTGGATAAAGATAATATGGTACATTTACACAATTGAGTACTATTCAGCAGAAAAAAACCAATGTTGCAGGCAAATGGATGGCACTAGAAGAAACCATCCTGAGTGAGGCAACCCAGTCACAAAAAGACAAACATGGTATGTACTCACTCTTATATGGATTTTAGACATGAATCAGGGGAGTGTCAGCATACATGCCAGGGCCAGTGAGTCTGGGAAACAGGGAGGTTCCCAAGAGATATGCATTATACCCCAGAGAAGTGGAAAGAGGCAAGATCTCCTGAGCAGATTGGGAACATTAGGAGAGTGGAGAGGGAACCAGGAAAAAGAGAGAGGGATAAGAGGACGGTAGAATAAGACATAGAGGAGCAGGAAGGTTGAGTCACGGTAAGAATAGAGGAGACCCAGATGAGAGATACTATAATAGTTGGAGTCATTATAGATTTGAGGAGAGAGCTGACACCAGTGAGAATTCCAGAGATCTACAAGGATAACACCAAATGGAAAAACTAAGTAATAGCAGACAGACTACATTAATAGACCCTCCCTGTTGATAAGGTTGATGACTACTTTATATGCCATCCTAAACCTTCATCCAGTAACTTATGGAAGCAGAGACAGCTAAACACTGAACTGAACTCCTGGAACCTGGTGACAGAGATGGAGGAATGATGAGCAAAGGTGTCAAGACCATGCTGGTGAAACCCACAAAGACAGTTGACCTGACAAGGGGGAGCTCTTGACCCCCAGACTGATGGCTAAGAGGCCAACAGGCAATTGATCCAAACTCCATGTAGTGTCAGTGAGGAGGCCTCAGAAATCTCTGGGGCCTTGGGTAGTAGATTAGTGTTCATCATGGCATACAAATGAACTTTAGGAGCCCATTCCACATGGAGGGATTTTCTCTCAGCCTGGACACATGGAGAAGGGCCTAGGATGAAATGACAGACTCTGAAGATCTCCCCAAGGAGGTCCTCACCCTCTCTGGGGAAAGATGTGGGGATTGGGCTGGGGTGGGGGTGGGGGTGGTGCTGGAAGGGAGAAGCAGGGGGGAGCTGGGATTGACATTTGAAGCATACATGTTTCTAATTAAAAAAATCTTGTTTATCTCAACTTGAATGTATTTGAGGTGACACTAGCAAAGAGGAAGAGGAGGCAGATCCCAGTAAAGAATATTGCTGTCATTAGGTGGATTTTAAGAGGAATTCAGAGGAGGCAATAGTACTAGGTTAAATGAGAAATCTCAGGGAGACATTGAGGGCATCTTTCCAGAATGCTTACTCAAGGGTGATCTGAGATTTCGCTGAAACTAGGTGCCATCTATGCTATAGCCCAAGTACAGTTAGGGGATCAGTCTGGGAAGTCTGGAGAGATTGAAGAATTTTGTTGTTTAAACATAGTGTATCTTATAAAAAGACACAATCCCTTTTACTTTCAACAACTACAGTTGTATACCAGGTATGTGATAGAGAAGGTGATATATTCTTTAGACTCATTGAACTTGAAAGTTTGAGTACCTATCCCCTTTATGGGTAAATGCTACTTGCACTTCCAGGAAGGACATCCTGATCACTGGTTGATGTGAGATACACCACACCATGGTTGTATTTGGTCTTTTTGTGAGATAGATGTGTTTTGCTAGGTTTTGTACCTCTTTTAGTAAGGCTGGAGATCATCTGTCCTACTCAATTGACTAGTGAAAGAGAATATTAAGTTAATTGCTTAGAGCACCCAGGGAAATGATGGGAAGTAGAATTGAGGACTTTACCACCATTTTTACCATTATATAGTAACAAAAACATCAAACACCAAGTGTGTGAAGGAGTGGAAAATAAAGACACAGAGGGACAAGAGGATGGTGGAAAGAGAGAGTAGCAGGCTTTGAGTAAGTAGTTTTGATTGGGAGATGTGTGAAGACAAGGGAGATCTTAAGTTTAAGAGGTCCAATGGAGTGGAAGATTACTTATCTCAGGTTAGAGAGATGGATCAGAGATTAAGAGCACTGGCTGCTCTTCCAGAGGTCCTGAGTTCAATTCCCAGCAATCACATGGTGGCACACAACCATCTATAATGAGATCTTGTGCCCTCTTCTGGCCTGCAGGCTTACATGCACACAGAACCCTGTATACTTAATAAATATATAAATATTAAAAAAAAGATTTCTTATCTCCCAGTGAGGTGGAGTTTGGTTGTACTGCCCTGTCCCTTTTGAGTTATATGAGATGAACCCAGTTGGCAAACCTTTGGAGCTTGGTGGCTATCAGAGAGGGAGGATGGCTATGTGAGGTCCAGTCCAGAGGGACACACAATGCTTGGGAATGAGATTATTAAAGGTATGCCTGATCTCCAGGGTTTAGAGACACATTAGTAAGATTGCAATGGACTGATTGAGTAGTTGTCTGAGCAGGTAACAGAAGGTGAGTATTTACTTAAGGGTATAGACTATAGGGGAGGAAGATAATCCAGCAGGCAGGGAGGGGCCAAGTTCAGAGGGGCCATGGAGAAAAGGAAAGTGGGATCCATCTTATCCTGGTTAGAGGAAGAAAACAGATACAGACCCAGTGGGTTTTAATGATGGCATTTTTTGTAATATTTTGGGTAATTGGGATTGGTACAGGAAAAGAATCAATAAGAGTCTGGATCAAGATGTATAGATTAGAAAGTATCTTCTAAACTTAGGATAGAGAAATGGAATGTAGAACAGGAGATGTGAGAAAGAATCATGTATACATTGGGACTTGCAGGTTGAATAGGATGAACTGCAGTGCTAATTTGGCAGAGGTCCATCAGAAGGCTTTAGGAGTCATTTGGCTTAACTAACAGAGGATAGTGGTATTATAAGTAGAGGGAGTTAGAATGAGGACTTTGGCAGGTGATAGTGGGTTTTAGTCTTAGTTTTTCTTTAAGAGATAAGACATTGAGAAAGGCAAGACTAGGCTGAGGGATCCTTGATAAATGTAAGTGCATGGGTGATGGGAATCTAAAGCAGGTGTAAAAATGTCCTATAATTTGGGGTTAATTAGTCAAAGAGAAAGTGGGGGTATGGGTTCTGTTTCTAAGGAGATATCAGAGACAGCAAAGAGGGTATTTGACTATGGGCAGAGACAGAAACAGAGTTTTTGCATTAGGCCTCATCCCAACAGGATAGAGAGGTATCACAAAGAAGGTGTTATTTACATACAGCAGGCAAGCCATGGCCTTGAAGTTTTGGTTCTACCATCATCCTCACTATGGAGGCCTTGAAGGTCAGAATATGAAGCCAGACAAACCACATGTCCAATGTTTCTAAGAGAAAGGAAATCAATTTACCTGTCACCCGAAAGGTTACTGTGGGCTCCTCCATTGATATTAGAAGTGTGTGCTTGGGAATTGAGGTCCCAGGACACCCTCAGTCTTTAGTCACCAGGCCCAGAACATTGCTCAAAGTATCATGTGAGGGATTTGGGAAAGGAGCTGGCCTACCTGGTCTTGACAGGCATGGACACGCAGCCTTTCAGTATCTCTCTTCCACACTATGGACATGTCTTTGGTGGTTGACTGAGGTGACAGGTACACTTTTTCCCAGTGTGTGGTTTTTCTGTATCAGAAGTAGAGTTCTGGTGGCACATGTTTCAACCCTGTTGTCTTTGAAGGAACCAACAGGGCAGCAGGGAGAAGCTGATATTTTTGTTTGTCTCCAGCATTTCATCAATCTGTTCCTCTCAGGTATTAAAGAACTTAGATGTCAGTTCTGACAGGTCTCTTGTGGGTTCTAAGAGCATTTTCTAAACGTCTAAGCCTTTTCTGGATGTCAGGGGTGGACTGGAAGAGAAAATGAGCATTGAGGACTCCTGAAAGTTGGGTTGGGCTGTAGTACTGTGTCCTGAATTAGGGATTTAGTTAGTTGACCCAAGAATTCATCTATGTTTTCATTAGCTTTAGAGGGTAAGGTCTAGAGTCTATCAAAATTACCACCTTGTAAGACACTTTTTGAACAACCACCAGTAGGCAAAAAATTATCTGCTCTCTAGCTGCCTTGTCCAGGGACTCTAGGATTTGGGTTGCCTGTTGTGGGGACAGGAGTCTGACAATCCCACTGAAGATCCATTATAGGGATCAGAACAGGGACATGCGATGTTTTCTGCACAGGCTTCAGTCAACAGTGATGAGGTGCTGGCTTTCTTCACCTTTCTTGATGTGGCTTCGGGAATTGTAGCACCAACCAGGAGTACTGTGGGCTGCAAAGCAAGTCTGAATTGTGAAGTTACGGATCAGATGGAATAATGCCTCTATTTATCTGTGTACAAACATCTTTGATTATTTGGTAAAGCATAAAACACAAAAACTTTGGGGGAAGCACCAACTCCTATCCCTTCTCTTCCCACCAATGGCCTGTCCTGGGGAAACCTTACTACCTAATTTCTGAGAAAAATTGATCAGAGACTGTATCACACTGGAATGGACACATTAATGTATCCACTGCTCACCTGGAAACATAATGGGTTTGGTAACAATCTGTAGGTGACATTTATGTTGCTAGGAGGCCTTTCCATGGAGTACCTTTCCTGACAAAACAGACAGCTCCACTCACATTCATAATACAAGGCTCAGTTTCTGGAGTTCATATGTGAGGTAAATAGTTAGAAATGTGCATACTTAGACATGCTAGAGGATGACTCCTACCTCAATCAGCTGTGGACCCAACTTCTGTGTCCCTGGTAACTGTCTCATTTTGAAGAAGGAGAAAGTGCCACTATTTCCCTTCCCGGGAATCTGATGTACTCTTACTCTTTTACAACTGTCCTTGTCAGTGGTCAGTGATATTCTTGACTAGTGGTCCTCACATCACCGTAACCTCTTTAGCTGAAGACACCTTCTTCAAGGAACCCAGTGGCTCAGTGTACATCTCATACCAACTTCATATGTCTTAGTCAGGATTAGGTTAGGTATTTCCATCTATCTGTATGCCCTGGATGTATGAGGTCTGGATTTGGCCATCTGCTATGGAGAGAAACTGGGTACTTGATGGTTTAGAAATTTTCTTGACACATGGGGAAGTCCTTTCCTCTTACATCTGTGTCCAAAATATGCAAGGATATTCAATGACTCATGCAACAGGTTTTAAAAGGTTCATAATTAATGGAGAGCTGTCCCTGGCCCCGACAATAGCAACACTCCAGAGGGCCAGGCCCTAAGTATGAGCAAGTAAGAACTGTCCCCATTACTCATCTATCTTCTGGAAGCATGGGCAAAGGATAGTTACCCCCCATATCAATACCTGGATAAGTGTGTGTGGGGGTCTAGAGCTGTGGACACAGAAGTAAGTGGTCACTTCCCTGAGCCCTGGCAGCCTTAACACTTGGGAGAACAGGTCCCGTACCTCTCTGGGGTAGCACAATAAAGGCAACACTGTTAGCAGAGGTGTGGGTGAGCCAGCCCTGAAGTTGTGAGCAGGGAGGAGCTGTCCCCATTACTCATCTCACTTGTGGCAGCATTGGTAGGGAAAAGATGCTCTCCTCCACTCCTGGCATCAGTGCCTGGGGCAGGTATGAGAACTGGTCACAATAGAGTCAGCCCTGAAGCTTTAAGTATAGGAGAGCTATCCCCACTACTTGTCTGTCATGCTGCTGTGTACCTGAGGGAGAGATGCCCCCAACCCTCACCCTTTACCACCTGAAATAGACAAGAGACCTGACCTTCCCCTTTGTCAGCTGCAGCACTCAGAAAAATGGGCCCTGCTGTCCCATACACAGCACAGCACAGATGGCCCTGTTATCAGATATGTAAGTAACTCAGCTCCAATGCTGTGAGCAGAGCTGGGATGTTCCCATTACTCATATGACATGTGGCATGAGTGAAAAAGAGATGTCTCCCTTACCCCCACCCATTGACACCTGGGAAGGACTGAGGAGCTGTTGCCCTGGGGTCATGGGAGCTAGAGAGCTGTCTCTGTCCTTCAGGACATGCAGTGCTCCAAAAGAGTGACCCCTGAAGCTTGCCTGCCCCTCCCTCATTACTGCAAGAAATGAATTAGCCTTGCAGTACTGGAGAGCTCACAACAGCGGTGAGGACAGGGGAGAACTGGAGGGCTGACCAATCTTGTGTCTGCCCAGGCACAGAACTTGGTCCACCCAACATCCACCCCATTCAGTGTCGGCTGGAGCATGTGAAGGGACCTGGCATACAGACCTAAAGCTCCAAGATCTTCACAACACAGGGCAACAACAAGATATCCAAGAAGAGTCTCAGTGAGGGCCCAGAATTGTTAGTGTAGCAGAAACCAAAGGTCTTTAACCAGACCAATGACTCTTTGCAATGAACACTGGCAAGTAAAGATACATGGACAAAGGTGTTTACCATATAACTCAATGTGTCACACTGCAGCTTCAATGATAAGGATTTCCACTTTTTTCTTTTTTAAAAACAATTTTTAATTTTTTTATTGGAGGGACTTGTAAGTGCATAGGGCTGACTTGAAGGGACAGGAAAATGAATGGGATCAAGATGCATGATGTGAAAGGCATGCAGACTACATAAAAAGAAACTAGTAAAAACATTCAATAATGGATAGCAATGGGCTTAGGACTTCAATAAGCACTATAGCAATAAAAAGATACACGGATGGCAAGCAGTGTTTGAAAGAGGGAATACTGAACACGCAATCCTGTAGGAAGTATGAATCAAAGCCTCATGGGAAATCATTTCCTGCCTATGAGCCCCAAGAAACAAGCATACAGGTATCATGGAGAAAAGGAAGAACGTGAAGCCCAAGTACATTATGGAAATCCCAAATAACAAAGCCCCTGGAAACCATAGTCATCAAAACATTAAGAGGGACTGCTGTTTGTTCCTACAATCTAGATGCTTACACAGAGTGATCAAAATCCAGGCCTTTAAGAGATATGACCACTTCCTTCTTCACTGAGGCACTATTCGTGATAAAGTTACATGAGGTGCAGCCAGCATAGATCCCTGTCAACAGCTAAGTGTGGTGTAGTAACACAGTGGAATGTAGTCAGCCTTTAGAAAGAAGGGACATGTGGCTCTGGAAGCTAAGATGAACCCAGAGGATTTTACACTAAATAAAATAGTGACACATGAAAAAAGCATGCCTGATTCCACACACAGGAAACACCTGCAGTATCCAAATGTGAACATCAAAGAAAGGAAAGATGGTCTCCAGGGAATAGGGAAGGATGGAGACTAACTGTATGTAGAAACTCAAGCAGGTTCAGTAAACTCTAGAGGCTGCTGTACTACATTTTCTGTCATGTCCAGTTATCTACTATGTATTTAAATTTTCAAAAGAGAAGGGGCTGCAGAAATAACTCAGCTCTTAAGAATACCTAGGATAAGTGTCCAGACCTCATGCGGCCCCTCACAGTCCCCTCCAGGTCCACTGCCAGGAAACCTGGCACCTTCTCTGGTTTTTTTTTTGGGTACCAGGACTGAAAGTGGTGCCTGTGCATACAGACAAATACACATACAAAGAAACGTATTGCTAAAATCTTTAAAGACAAATATTGAGTTACTCCTGTAACGAAGTAAATAAAAAAGGTGAATTGCCATTGTGATATAATAAGAATCTGATTAAATAATACAGCTTTGCAAAGTAGTCAGTAAGATATCAAGTGTTAAAACATGCTGGGCAGGAGCCGGGCGTTGGTGGCGCACGCCTTTAATCCCAGCACTCGGGAGGCAGAGGCAGGCAGATCTCTGTGAGTTCCAGGACAGCCTCCAAAGCTACAAGAAACCCTGTCTCGAAAAAATCCAAAAAAAAAAACATGCTGGGCATGGTGATGTATGTTATTAATCCTAGCACCCAAGACGCAGGTGGATCTCTGTGAGTTCCACATCACTCTGGTCTACATAGAGTGTTGTAGTATAATAGCTATATATACAAACATGACTCCCCCAACACACACACACACACACAGAGTGAAAGAGACAGAGAGAGGGGGAAGGAGGGAGAGAGAAACAATACAATAAAGCTCAGAAATTAATAGAACAAACACAACTGGCCCATATTGAACCAAGCCTCAGTCTCTGGACACCTATCAGAGAAAAAGCTAAAGTAAATTGATTATTACATGACTTAGAAATTTACAGATGATAAAATGGGATCTTTAGAGCCTGATCTCCCACAAGGCACTGCCATTCACCTTAGTAAATATATGGTAGTCTTAGATACAAAAGCCAGATAGGGAAAGATTTTCTTCTGTACCTTTGTCAAAAATGCACATCCTACTCAAAGACAGTGTTGTAAAGTGTTGCCTCAAAGGACAGAAAATAGCCCTACTATGTTTCAATATCATGTTTCAGGCCTTAGGTTCTCTGATAAATGAACCTTCTATCACATTGCTCATTATATGCATGACATTTTCCTTGCTCAGTATGATTCTAACAAATTAAAGAAAGATTTTCAACTGCCTCTGACCAGTATAAATAATACCTGCCTTTAAACAATTTTGTCTCCAGTGGAAAAGGAAGCTCTTATTAGAGATTGTCCAGATGTGGCATTCTCCTTGGGATTGTCCAAAAATAAGATGCATTCCTCTAATGATCTCCACAGATAGTATCTCCCTCATAATGCTGCAGGCCCTTGGCCAGTAACTGCTAAGAAGGGTAGTTCACTATTTTTCCTTATGTTTTTCCCTTGTGTAGTCTTTCCATCAGGATGGTCAAGGAAGGTCTTAAGAAAAACACTACTTCATTGATATTATTAGACATACGCTTAAGAAAAAATGAATTGAGATGAGCATCGGTCAGCAGACTGGTTTTCATAAGTTTGTACAGATAGTCAACCCCTAGTTTCCATAGTGGCTAATTTTAGATGTAGAAAGTTCAGATACAGTAGTGAAACATATAAAGAACTGGTATACAAACCTACTTCACACAGGACTGAGAGGGGAGTGATCCACTTCCCACCAGGAGCACTTATCCAGCAGGCCCTTGGTTCTGGGGCAAAATCCCAGGCCCTTCATCAACCCATCTCAGTCACACTAACAGGTTAGCAGGAAAGATTCCTGCAGGAAGACTACACCAACAGCCCCTTGTGGGACCCTGTAACCTGCAAATCCCATGCCTCCCCTCAATGCCACCCATCCTTGGTGACCTCAGGGGCTCTCTAGGACAGAGACATCTACTGAAGAGAAGACTGAGAGAGAGGAGTGAGGGAGAAGACTGAGAGAGAGAGGCCTGAGAGCAGCCCCCAGGGACACAGACATCTCCTGCCAGAGAGTGTGTAAAGAGAACACTAACAGGGTTAGATCAAGAAGCAAAGACACTGCCGACACCAAGCAGAAGAAGAGATGGGTAGATGTCAATACAAGAATACATTCAACAACCTAATGAGCAATATGGCAACACCAGAACCTAGTGAACTGCCACAGGAAGACCTGAATATCCCAATACAAAAGTAGCAGAAGACAATGTCTATAAAAAATAAGTTGATCAAGATGATGGAAGTTCTTAAATAAGAAATGAAGAATTCCCTTAACGGCATGGAGGAAAAGACGATCTGAAAATAGAAGTAATAAAAAGTGTGTTTTTTAGCTGTTGGGAAGAGTTTAAACCAGACTATTGGCTATCAGGAAGTTCACTGAACACTACAGTGATTTTCACCAACAGATGAGGGGGAATACCTCCCCTAGTTGTCTAGCAAAAACACTTTTATGACTTATGGTAACAGTCCTGGCTGTGATTCGTCAAATATAAGCTCAAGACTGTGATTGATGCAAAAGTCAAGGTTGTGATTGATCTAAGTGAAGTGTGACTGCTCAGAAACCAATGGCCATGGCCGTAACTTTTTTTTTTTGGTTTTTGGTTTTTTGAGACAGGGTTTCTCTGTGGCTTTGGAGGCTGGTCTCGAACTCACAGACATCCACCTGCCTCTCCCTCCCGAGTGCTGGGGTTAAAGACATGCACCACCACTTCCTGACTAGACCATAACTTTTTAAAGCTACTCAGGAATGTTCCTGTCTCATCAAGTCTGACGGATGCCCTCCTGGGCTGTGTCCCCGGGTATTGCAATGTCAGTCCTCAAAAAAGTGTTCCCTGTAGTGAGTTTATCTTGCTTAAGAGGATTAGGTTGTGCTGGTAATACCAGGGAAGTCAGCAGGGACAGCTGAGAGCAGGGGTGACAGCATAGGCCACAGAACGGCAGAGGCAGAGACAGCTGAGTGTGGCCAGGTCACACTGTGAACACAGCAAGGCAGCTGATGATTGAGAGCTGAAGGAGCAGCAGTTGATCTGTTTTTGAGCATCTGGGCAAGACGGAGAAGGGGAGACGGGGAAATAAAAGGTGCAGGGGGAGAAGAGGGGAAAAGAATAAGAGCTGTAAGGAGCAAGTGAAGAGAAACAGCAGGTCTCAGAGAACTACCAGGTCTTCCCATTCTAGGGTCTCAGACCTGGGGTTGAGAGCTGTACCACAGGCTTCTGCTAAGCACTAAGAGGACAGAGTCCTGGGAACTGAACCCTTGAGGGCGGAGACCCAAGATCACTGAGTTCGGCACAAGGAGTGAACACTAGAGGGCGCCAGTTGCTGCTAATTATTTTTTTTTAATTTTATTTTCCAGTTTAAATTTAGATAAGAAACAAGGTTGCTTCACAAGTCAGTTCCAGGTCCCTCTCCCATTCCCTCCCTTCCTCCCGAGCCCTCCCCCCCCCCCGTTATCCCCTCATTTCCCCAGGGAGGGTGAGGCCCTCCATGGGGGTGTGCATAGTCTGTCATTTCATATAGGGCAGGGCCTAGACCCTTCCCCAAGAGTTCAGGGTGAGAGTGCACCTCACATTGTTCTATGGGAGTCCAAAGTCCGTGTGTATACTTGGGATGGGTACTGATCTGCTGCCCAAGGCTCAATAGATTCCCTAGGCCTCCTCATTGACACCCAGATTCAGGGGGGTCTTGATCAGTCCCATGCTGGCTTCCCAGGCTGATGCCTAGGATTCAAGAGTTAACCTTTGTCTGGTCAGCTGTTTCTGGGGGTTAAACCAGCCCAGTCTTAATCCCTTTGATCATCAGTCCTCCCTCTCTGTTACTGGCTTTCTTGAGTTCAGCTCAGTACTTAACCAAGGGAGTCTGCCTCTTCTTCGATCAGCCACTAAATAAAGTTTCTGTTTCCCTGACTCTCTGGCCATAGGATTGTAGGCTGGCACTCCCCAGATCTATGTCTAAAATCCATCTATGAGAGAGTACATGCCATGTTTCTCTTTTTGTGACTGGGTTACCTCACTCAGGATGGTTTCTTCTAGTGTCATCCATTTGCCTGCAAATCTCATGATTCCATTATTTTTTTCTGCTGAATAGTACTCCATTGTGTAGATGTACCACATTTTCTCTATCCACTCTTCGGGTGAGGGACATCTAGGTTGCTTCCAAGTTCTGGCTATTACAAATAGAGCTGCTATGAACATAGTGGAACAGACATCTTTGTTGTATGAATGGGCATCTTTTGGATATATGCCTAAGAGTGGAGTTGCTGGGTCTTGTGGTAGGTTTATTCCCATTTTTCTGAGGAATCTCCATACTGATTTCCAAAGTGGCTGAACCAGTTGGCATTCCCACCAGCAATGGAGGAGTGTCCCCCTTTCACCACATCCTCTCCAGCATAAATTGTCATTGGTGTTTTTGATTTTAGCCATTCTGACAGGAGTGAGATGGTATCTCAGAGTTGTTTTGATTTGCATTTCCTGGATGGCTAAGGATGTTGAGCACTTTCTCAAGTGCCTCTCAGCCATTTTAGACTCCTCTATTGAAAACTCTCTATTTAGTTCTGCAGCCCACTTTTTAATAGGGTCCTTTGGTGTTTTGGAGACTTGTTTCTTGAGTTCTTTGTAAATTTTGGAGATCAACCCTCTGTCGGATGTGGGATTAGTGAATATTTTTTCCCATTCTGTGGGCTGCCTTTTTGTCTTGCTGACTGTGCTGCTAATTATTGACATTGGCTGTGGTTCACTTCTACAAACAGAAATGGAAGAATTCTTTCCATCCAGGTGGAGGAAAGAACCCTCGGGCAGCTGTCTCTATCATTTCCACACACAATGCACACAAGAATAACTTGTTTGAGAACTTTGCATAGACATAGCAATGACATTACTTTACCACAAACTACAACAGAATCTGGGGGAAACAAATCTGTAAATTGCCAAGAATTTACATTAGAATAAACATTTTAGGATCAGTAAAATATACTCATATGGAAATCAGTTCATACTCCAATAATTTAGAGGCAGCTTCAATAAAATAACATGCATAGAAGTTTGAACTAAGATAATAAAACACAATGGTGGGGGAAATAAATGAGCCTTCAGTGGTTAGCAGAGACGGAGAATAAAGAGAGGAGGACTACATTACAAATGGTGGCTGTGAAGCTGATCCTGCCAGCCAAGTTAAAGCAATGAAAAGGGTAATTGTTGAAATAATTAAGAGATCTTGTGAGTCTAAAGTTGGTATTCCTGAAGGAAAAACAGCAGGGAAACAAGATGAACTTTCTGAAAATGACAAATAAGTCTAAGAAATCCATGGCACCCCCAACAACCTGGTGAAGTTCCTCATTTTCTGTATGTGGTGCAATTGATTTAAGATCAGTGGAAATATCAGAAATGATTCAGACTGTCTCAGTCACCTCAATGGCTAGAAATAAATGTGTAGTATAGTCCTCTCTGGAGAGTCAGTGAATAAGCTATGTTCCTATTCCATGTACAGGGCTCAAACACAGGTATTAGTTAAGTCATCACTTCCTATAAAGAACTTACTAATGACTTTGCAATGGAAATTGCACCTCACTTTGAACCTTCTACAAACCCTGATTGTCGGAATAGAACTTCAGTGGTTATGGAGAGGCAGGGATATTGCAGGTCCAAAGCCTAGTTGCAATTTATCTTTAAAATGATATCCACTCTCTGTGTACCTCTGTGCCTGACTTAATGTATCTGCAGCTGGCAGGTGAAACATGTTTGGAAAGTGTTAACAGAATCCTGGCTTCCACCAACCAAAATGTAAAGAATGTCACCTTCAGCAGAGGTTTTCCCATGTTACTGTAACCTGTGCATCTGATGTTTCCACCATATTTGAAATGTGTCTTTATTTATGGCAATCTTTGTTCTATTAGTATAAAAACTTCAGATAATGGTATTTGGGGAAACTTAATCTGTGTTACTGGGCCATAGGCATTGATGTTTGGCTCTAGAATAAACTATCTCCCACCATTTTTATCAGAGTCCTGTTTTTCATACTGACAAATGGGTAGTTAAAATGATCTCAGGAGAGCGAACAGCATCCTATACAATGACACTATAGATTTTCCACCAGGGCTACAGATGGTTCTTGATAATAAAGTTTAAGTAGAATAAACCAACAAAGACAAAACACATCTGAAAATATCAACTTAAAGAAAAGGATATAAGCTCGGAAAACATAAAAGTGGCTAGGCTGTTTATGTGACAGGCAGAATGAAGGAAGAAGGGGAAAGAAGGGAGGAAGGGGGAGAGGGGCTGGAAGGCAGGGACTTGAAAGTAGGAGGGGATGCAAAAGACACTCCTCACACACATAAATTAAACCTTCTTAACGAGAATTTTGCCTGCAGGTATGTCTGTATACCCTTGGTGTCTGGTGCCCATGGAGACCAGAAGAGTATATCAGAGCCCCTTGGAAGTAGGGTTACAGATGGTTGAGAGTTACTATGTATGTCCTGGAATCCAAACTCAGGTTCTGTGGAAGAGCAGCCTGTACTGAGAATCACTGAACCATCTCTCCAGTTCCTACACATGAAATTTCATCCAACCATCTGCTGTTGATAACTTGGGCTCCTTCTACTTTTGGGATTTTGTGAGCAGTGGTGTGGGACTACACTAGAAAAGCTTAGACATTACCTTACTGGACTCTGGTATTTGGTGAGCAATTTTTGCTGCCACTTTACGTAGTGCAAGGGGATGAAAAGTTCTGTTCTACACGACAGGGCTCAGTAAAATAATAAAAGGATCCTAAGTTGTTTCAATACTTATATTAAATACTGAACCATGTGTGAGTCATGAGTAAATCACTTCCCAACGGAAAAATGGTGCCACCACTGTGAAAAGTGTGGTGAGTACTCAAATAAGGGAAATATGGTAAGAAGGGAGGGAGGGGGAAAGAGAAACAAAGTAACAGAATTGATTGTCATGGTACCTACAAACCTACTGCTTGACTTATGACCCTAATTATTGAAAGTGGGGTGTCTGTTCTGTCCCCTCCAAAATTAATCTTGAAATTGGATCCCAGGGTATAGTAATTAGCGTTGAAGGAATCTATTACTGATG
The DNA here is from genome assembly GCF_017639785.1 of Mesocricetus auratus. Lineage (NCBI taxonomy): Eukaryota > Metazoa > Chordata > Mammalia > Rodentia > Cricetidae > Mesocricetus > Mesocricetus auratus. The sequence goes on along the minus strand of NW_024429187.1, from coordinate 154,336 downwards.
TTTTGCCAAATGTACATGTAGATAAATGCCTTTAAGTATTTATTTTTATCTATGTAGAAGACTTACCTGTCAACCTTAGTCAAACAAGTATCTTTAGAGAATGGGGGTTGGTCAAAGTGGTCACTCAAGGTGGTCCAAAAAAGTAGGGAGAAAAAGTAACCTGCATGTTCAATTGCACAGTGTCACCCACACCCCGAGACTTTGTCAGGCTTCCTTGTCTCCGCAGGTGTTACAGCTCTCAGTCCCAGGTCTGAGATCCTTGTCCATGAAGACTAGGTAGCTCTCCCGACTCTTCCCACAACAAAGGCCTGGTTTTTCTCTTCACCTGTTCCTTACAGCCCTTTATCCTTCTTCAGCCTCAGATCAGCACCCTCTGTTGTCTTTCTCCTTCTCCCTCCTACCCCGGATGCTAGAAAACTGACCAGCTGTCAATCATCAGCTGCCTTGCTGCTTTCACTGCTTGGCTGCCTACACCCAGTTTCCTTGTCCTTGGTGTTCTCTGATCTGTGCCGTCACCTTTGTTCTCAGATGTCCCTGCTGCTCCTGCCCTAGTGTAATCAGCTCAGCCTGAACTACTTAGTGTATGCAATAAAAGGCCATTCAAGAGAGGTCTTTGGACAGGTCTAAGAGACAGCACATAACTGCATCTTTAATGTGAGGCAGTGTAACTTTATATGGTCAAAGAACTGAGTATGAGTAAGTGCTGAGAGCTCAGCCTCACATAAGACATCTAATATAACCTACTCCTAAGTCAAGAGAATACTGCCAAATATGGTCAGAGGGACCAACTTAAACAGCTGAAGGATAGGGAGGACTGAGGTTGGATGCTGTCTTCTGGACATGGCATGGACTTTTGCACCATCTTTAGGATGATAATTACTTTTCCTTGCAAAGGATTTTAAATATTTAGTGTCATCAGGAGCAAGAACATCTGACTCCAGAAGTTTATTATCCTGACTTTTAATCTACGACCTCTTTTCCCTCTGTCTTCCTGCCAGGGTCTTTTTTTCCTTTTTTATTTAAATTAGAAACAGACTGGTTTTACAAGTCAATCCCAGTTCCCTATCCCTCCTCTCCTCCTCTGCACCCCACCAACTGCCCCCTATTCCATAACCATTTGGCTCCACAGACAGGGTGAGACCTTCCATGGGGGATCTTCAAAGCAGGGCCTAGGACTTCCCCCTGTGTCTAGGCCGAGAGAGTATCCTTTATGTGGAATGGACTCCCAAAGAACATTCATATACTAGGGATAAATACTGATCCACTACCAGAGGCCCCAGAGATAGCCCAGGCCACCTAGCTTATACCCACGTTGAAGGTGTCTGGGTCTGTCCTACGCTGGTTTCTGATCTGTCAGTCTGGGTGCATGAGACCCCCTTTGTTCAGTTCAACTGTTTCTGTGAGCTTCTCCAGCCTGGATTTGACCCCTTTGCTCACCACTCCTCCCTCTCTGAAACTGGATTCCAGGAGTTCAGCTCAGTGTTTAGCTGTGGGTGTCTGCTTCTGCTTCCATCAACTACTGGATGAAAGCTCTAGGACTGCATATAAGGTAGTCATCAATCTCATTATAGGGGAAGGGCATTTACAGTAGCCTCTCCACTATTGCTTAGATTGTTAGTTGATGTTATCCTTATAGATCTCTGGGCATTTCCCTAGTGTCAGATTTCTTTTTAAACCTATAATGGCTCCCTCTATTATGGCATCTCTTTTCTTTCTCTCCATTATTCTTCCCCTGACTCAATCTCCCTGTTCTGTCATGTCCTCCTCTCCCCTCCTCTTCTCCCCTTCTCTTTCTCCTAATTCCCTTTCCCCTTCCCCTATGTTCCTAATTTGCTAAGGGAATCATATCCCTTTCCCCTTCTCCAGATGACCATGTCTGTCTCACTTAAGGTCCTTCTTGTTTCCGAATTTCCCTGGCAGTGTGTATTGTGGGCTTGTAATCCTGTCCTCTATGTCTAAAATCCATGTGTAAGTGAGTATATGTGTGTTTGTCTTTTTGTGACTTGGTTACCTCACTCAGCATAGTTTCTTCTAGTTTCATTCATTTGCCTGGAAATTTCACATTTCCTTTTTCTTTTTTTTCCACTGAGTAGTTTGCCACTGTGTAAATGTACCATATTTTCTTTCCAATCTTTGGTTGACGGGCAACTTGGTTGCTTCCAGGTTCTGGCTGTTACAAATAATGCTGCTATGAACATAGTTGAACAGATGTCCTTGTTGTATAAATATGCATCTTTTTGGTATATGTCTAAGAGTGGAATTGCTGGATCTTATGGTAGAATGATTCCCATTTTCCTGAGGCTCCTCCATACTGATTTCCAAAGAGGCTGTACAAGTTTGCATTCCCACCAGCAGTGGAAGAGTGTTCCCCCTTTTCCACATCCTCTCCAGCATAAACTGTAATTGGTGTTTTGATTTTGGCCATTCTAAATAGGAGTAAGAGGGTGTCTCAGAGTTGTTCTGATAGGGATAGAAGAAGGATAAGAATCCCAGCTAAAAAGTACAGAAAATATATTCAACAAAATCATAGTGGAAAACTTTCACAACCTAAAGAGGGAAATGCTTATAAAGACACAAGAAGCTTACAGAACAACATGACAAGCATAGACTTAAACATTACCTAACCACAAAATGAGCCCTACAGAAAGCATTAGAAAGAAAATTCCAACTCAAGCAGGCTACATTTAGCCAGGAAACAACAGGCAATAAATAATCCCACACAAGCAAATCTTAATGAAAGGAAATACACATACATATACACATATACATACACATACACTTACACACACACACACACACACACATACACATCATCACCATAAAATAGCAGGAATCAACAATCACTGGTCATTGATATCCCTTAATAACAATGGACACAGACTGGTATAATGGATAAGAAAATAGGATCCAACCTTCTGCTGCATAGAAGAAACTCACCTCAATTCCAAAGACAGACATTTCAGAGTAAAGGAATGGAAAAAGACTTTCCAATCAAATGTACCTAAGAAGCAAGCTGGTGTAGCTACCCAAATATGTAACAAAATAGACTTCGAACTAACGACAATCAAAAGAGGTGGTAAAAGATATTTTGTGTAAATCACAGAAAAAAATCTAGCATGAAGAAGTCTCAAACATATATATATATATATATATATATATATATATATATATATATATATATTTCAAGGGCACCCACTTTTGTAAAAGAAGCACTAACAAACCTTAAATCCCACATCAATCCTCACACACTAACAACAGTGGGAGACTTTAGCAACACAATCTCACCAGTGGGCACATCTGCCAGACAGAAAATTAACAAAAAATAAGGGATCCAACAGATGCTATGACTCAAATAGGCTTAAGTGACATCTATAGGATATTCCACCCAAAGACAAAAGAATAAACCTTTTTGTCAGCACCCCATGGAACTTCTCTAAAATTGACCATATACTCAGTTACAAAACAAATCTCAATAGATACAGAACAATTGAAATGACTCCCTGTATATTATCAGATCACCATGGATTAAAGTTAGAATTTAACAAGAACACAAATTCTAGAAAGTCAATAAAGTCATGGAAAACTGAATAATGCCCACCTTAATCATACCTGAGTCAAGGAAGAAATAAAAAAGAAATTAAAGACTTCCTAGAATTCAATGAAAATGAATGTAAAACATACTCAAACTCGTGGAACACCATGAAAGCAGTGCTAAGAGGAAATTTTGTAGCACAAGATCCCTATATAAAGAAATTAGACAAACTCACACTAGTAAATTAACGAAACTCCTGAAAGCTCTAGAACAAATGGAAGGAAACACTCCCAGGAAGAGTACAGGCAACAACCCAATTGATGGCTGAAATCAATAAAACAGAAGCAAAGAGGACAATAGAAAGAATCCATAAAACAAAGAGTTGGCTCTTTGGCAAAACAAACAACATAGATAAACCCTTATCCAAACTGACCAAAAGGAAGAGAGAGGATATGCAAATTAATAAAATCAGAAATGAAAAGGGGGAATTAACAATAGACACTGATGAAATCCAGAGAATCAACAGGACATACATTGAAAACCTGTACTTCATAAAATTGGAAAATCTAAAAGAATTGGACAATTTCCTGGATAGGTAACACACACAAAAATTATATCAACCAGATAAACAAATTAAATAAATGTATACACCTAAGGAAATAGAAACAGTCAGTAACCAAAAAAACAAAACAAAACAAAACAAACAAACAAACAAAAAACTCTGAGCCAGATCATTTCAGTGCAGAATTCTACCAGAATTTCAAAGAACAGCTTGTACCTATACTCGTCAAGCTATTCCTCACAATAGAAACAGAAGGAACATTGTCAAACTCTTTTTATCAGACTACAGTAACCCTGATACCCAAACCACACAAAGATACAACAAAGAAAGAGAACTACAGACCAATCTCCCTCATGAACATTGATGCAAAAATTCTAGCAAATGGAATCCAAGAACCCATGAAAAAAATCATCCACATGAGCAAGTAGGATTCATGCCTGAGATACAAGGTTGGTCCAACATATGAAAATCTGTCAGTGTAATCCACCATATAAACAAACTGAAAGAAAAAATTCACATGATCATCTCACTAGATGCTGAAAAAGCCTTCAACAAAATTCAGCACACCTTCATGATAAAGGTTCTGGAGAGATTAGATCTATAAGGAACATACCTAAACATAATAAAGGCAATAGATAGCAAGCCAACAGCCAACATCAAACTAAGTGGAGAAAAACTCAAAGCAATTCCACTACTATCAGGATCAAGATAAGACTGTCCACTCTTTCCTTACCTATTCAATATAGTACCTGCATTTCTAACTAGAACAATAATACAATAAAAAGAGATCAAGGGGACACAATTTGAAAAGGAAGAAGTCAAACTATCACTACTCACAGATGATATGATAGTATATATATAAATGACCCCCAAAACTCTACTTGGGAGATCCTACAGCTAATAAGCATCCTCAGTAATGTGTCAGGATAGAACATTAATAAAAAAATCAGTAGCCCTCCTATATACAAATGATAAAAGTGCTGAGAAAGAAACTGGGGAAGCAACATCCTTTACCATAGCTGCAAGTATAAAATATCTTGGGGTAACACTTATCAAACAAATGAAAGACCTATACAACAAGAACTTTAAGTCCCCAAAGAAAGAAATTGAAGAGGATATCAGCAAATGGAAAGATCTCCCATGTTCTTAGCTAGGTAGGGTCAACGTAATAAAAAAGGCAATCCTACCAAAGGCAATCTACAGATTGAATGTAATCCCCATCAAAATCCCAACACAATTCTCTACAGACCTTGAAAGAAAAATACTCAAGTTCATATGAAAAAAAAAACAAAAAATACCTAGAATAGCTAAAACAATCCAGTACAATAAATGCTTGTTCATAGGCATTACCATCCCAGATTTCAAACTTCACTAAAGAGCTATTGTAATAAAAACAGTCAGAAAAAGGGTTGGCAAGGGGAAGGAGAAGAAGAAAATTGATGTAATTACATTTCAATTTAAAATATTTTAAATAAAGTAGTTCTTAGTTGCTTTCTTCAAATACCATACTTCACACCCTTCCAGACAATACTAGTATCAGAGACCATGCAGCCAACTGTCTAGTACATTCATATTTTACCCAGATTTAATTGCCATTAACAACTCTTGTCTAAACCATTTAAACACTACTGATCTAGACAATGTTTCTAACCAAAAAAATACCAGGTCCCTCTTCTGTAGAAAAAATAAAGTTTACTTTCCATTCATAAAAAAACAGTTTGGTATTGGCATTAATACAGACATGTAGATAAATGGATTGACATAAAAGAGCCTGATATAGCAATGCACACAACTATGAACACCTGGTTTTTTACAAAGAAGCAAAAAATTTACAATGGAAAAAGGAATACCTCTTTAACAAATGGTGCTGGCATAACTGGATGTTAACATACAGAAGATTGCAAATATATCCATATCTATTTCCATGAACAAAACTCATATCCAAGTGTATCAAACTCCTAAACATAAATCCAGCAACACTGAGCCTGATAGAAGAGAAAGTGAGAAGTAGCTTGGAGCACATTGGCACAGGAGACCACTTTCTAAATATAATACAAGTAGCACAGAGACTGAAAGCAACAATAAAAAAATAGGACCTCCTAAAACTGAAAAACTTCTGTAAGGCAAAGGACACTGTCAAGAAGACAAAACTTCAGCCTACAGAATGGGAAAATATCTTCACCAGTCCCACATCTGACAGAGAGTTGATCTTGAAAATTTATAAAGAACTCAAGAAACTAGACATCAAAATACAAAATAACCCAATTGAAAAATGGGATATAGAGCTAAACAGTGAATTCTCACCAGAAGAATTTCAAATGGCCAAAGACATTTAAGCAAGTGCTCAACATCCCTAAGCACCAGAGAAATGCAAAACTAACTGACTCTGAGATACCATCTTATACCTGTCAGAAAGCCTAAGATCAAATAGTGAGGGCCAGGTTATGTTGGAGAGGATGTGGAGTCAGGGGAACACACTCCGCAGGCCAAACTTGTACAGCCATTTTGGAAATCAGTATGGCAGTTTCTAAGAAAATTGGAAATCCATCTACCCCAAAACCCAGGGATACCACTCTTGGACATTTACCCACAGGAGGCTCAATCATATCACAAGTTCATAGACGCATTCTTCATAATAACCAGAACCTTGAAACAGCGTAAATGTCCCTCAACAGAAGAATGGATAAGGACAAATTGGTACATTTACACAATGAGTACTACACAGCAGTAAAAAAAAATGCTGGCCTCAGGAAATTTGCAAGCAAATGGATGAAACTAGAAAAAAACCATCATGTTTGAGATATCACAGACTCAGAAAGACAAACATGGTTTGGATTTACTCATACGTGGATATTAGATGTAAAGCAAAGGATAACCAACCTAAAGTCTACAGCTCCAGAGAAGCTAGGTAATAAGGAGTACCCTAAGAGGGACACATAGGTCACCCTGGGAAGATGATGTATACATGGCAAATTGAGGGGCAGGGAGGTGGTAAGGGGGAGGGGAGAGGGGATGAGAACAGGAGGGAATGATATAGCCTAGGTAGGGAGGGATGCAATGGAAGAGCAATGAAAAGATATCTTAATAGAGAGCCACTGTGGGCCTAGGGTAACTCTCAAGAATCCACAGGAGGACCCCAACTAAGACTCCTAGCAATAGTAGAAAGGATGCCTGAACTGGCCTATCCCTGTAATCAGATTGATGAATACCCCAGCTATTATCATAGATCCCTCATTCAGTAAGTAATGGAACCCAAAGAAGAGATCCACAACAAAGAACCAGACTGAGTTCCGGGCATCCAGGGGAAGACAGGGAGGAGGGAACATATGAGCAAGGGAGGTCAAGATCATATGGAGAAATCTACAGAGACAGCTGAAGCAACCTTATGGAAATTCATGGATTCTAGACCTATAACTGTGGAGACTGCAGCGGACCAAACTAGGCCGTCTGTATGTGGGAGACAGTTGTGAATCTTGAACTATCAGGGGAACCTCTGGCAGTAGGACCAGATACTAACCGGGTACATGGGCTAGCTCTTTAGAGCACATTTCCATTCCCTATGGTTGAATGTCATGCTCAGTTTTAATGTGAGGGAGAGAGGCTGGACCCTGCCCCAACCTATTTTACCAGATTATGTTGATTCCTGCTGGGAGTCATTATCTGTGAGGAGGAGTGGACTGGGTGTGAGTTAAGGGAAAGTTGAGGGAAGGAGGGAGGTGACAGGGGGTTGGGAGGAGGGAAGGGAGGGAGAACAGTGGTTATAATGTAAAATGAAATAAAAAATAAAAAATGGAAAAAATTGGTATACAGAGAAATGAGGAAAGTACATGACTTTCTAGAGCATTTTCTACTTGTGTGCTTAGACTGATCCTCACAGTGGCCACAGCCTACTCTGTAATTCTATAATTCTATGTGGTGAGAGGTGACGTACTCAGGACTGATAAAGGAGTGGTTAATGAATCACCCAGATGGGCTAGACTGAACTTGTAAAGTGCTTATTAGGAACAACTTACAGAATACAAGATTCTTTCTCCCTCTTCACAGATCCAAGTTTCAAACCTCCTCTAGAATTCAGTTGAGTCTCTTCCTCTCAGCTCAGAGATGAGTGCCACAGAAGTTGAAGAGGCTTCCACGAGCATGCTAAAGACTGACTTCAATACTCCAGACAGCCTGCAAGATGTAGAAATACGTATGTATTTTAATCCAATTTGATTCTAAATAAAAGATAGAGATGAAATTCATCTGGGACCCTCAGAGGAGCTGAAACACCTGCCTGTTAGTCTGTCTTTGTGAATCTCTGTAGAAGTGGAGATTCGAGGAGGCCTCTGTTACGTTAGCTACTCTGTCAAAGAATATAATATTCAAGTATTTTTAGGCAAGAGAAATAAACAATAAATTAATTACAAAAGCCGAGATATGGCTTTTGTTTGTCTGGTTGGTTGACTTGGAATGCATTTGTTTAATTTATTTTGGTGTGTATGGCCCAACTTAGGGATCTGTGGGGATACCAGGCTAAGGATCATTTAACCAGAATAAGACATGGGCAGGTGCAAACATGATGTCCAGGTTTCCTTTTACAATCATTTTCCTCAGTGCTGAGTAATGTTTTAATTTCTCACAATCTCAGGGATATTTGAGCTATTGTAAAATACAGGGTTAATTCATAAAGATGCGGTCAGCACAGGGAGGAATTTTATGTAAACACAGGCATTTCTCTTAGGTACAGGAGGATGTGAGGGAAATACAGTCTCCTTGTAACAAAATGCTAAACTATATCTTAACTCTTTTCACCAGATTTTGGTTATATTAAACATAGTTAATGCATGTATTTACTACGTAAGAAAAATTTTATTCCATAATATGGCTCATTTTTCCTTTTAAAATCAATGTGTGTTTATAGTGCATGTGTACTGTAGACTGGGGAAGACAGACAATTCTTAAGGAGAAAGAGGATAAAATCTCTTCTGCATATGCTGCTTAGACCGTGGGTTTTCATGATGAGACTCATATCTCACCCTGTGCATTATAACAGACATAAGATGGATCACAGACCAAACATGAAGCCTAGAACTTAAATCTATTTGAAAAGAAACATCAAAATTATCTTTATGAATGGGTGCTTGACTTAGGCAAAGATTTCTTGGTTAAAATACCAAAAGCTTTACCTACACACCAGAAAATAAATTGAATTTAGTGTAATGAACAATCTGCTCTGGGCCCTAAAAAGGAATAGAAAGATAAACAGTGGGTTAGTTGGGTCCCCCCCCGATGGTCTGTGTGTGTGTGTGTGTGTGTGTGTGTGTGTGTGTGAGTGAGTGAGTCTATGTCTGTCTGTCTGTCTCTGTGTGTGTGTGTCTCTCTGCCGCTGTCTCGGTCTCACTCTCAAAAGAAATTGTACCTACAATATACTAAGAGTATTAAACCCAATGTTTCATTAGATGTGTAAGTGTGTATTTAGAACTGCTGTGAATATTGCTATTCTTATACAATTGTTTTCATTGGACAATTTGTTGATGTATGAAAATGAAATTTATTTTGTCCATTGACATATTTTCCTGCAACATTATAAACTCTTTCATTATTTTTACTGCCCCTTTAATAAATATCTTATAATTTTATGTATAAATATATGTATGTTGTTTGAATATAAAGACTATTATCTCTGTGGAACTTGACTTTTATTTCTTATTCTTGCCCTATTGTCCTGGATAGGACCTCCAGAGTCACAATATAATATTTACCAGACAAACTTACCATTTTTGGGGTTATGTTTACCTGTTTTTATAGGTTCTTGAAATTGATGTTCTGATATTTATATTCTCAGGTAAAAAGCTCCATGGAAAATGTCTCAGAACCATCTCCACTGAGTCTCCTGTTAAGCTTTATTGCTGCTATGCAGTGATCATGGTCCTCACTGTAGCTGTAGTTGCACTTTCTGTTGCTTTGTCATTGTCAGGTGAGTGACTTGTTCTCCAAATTGGGCAGCATTTTCTACACATGTACGTTGTCAGCAAATATTTACCGACCACTATGAGTCAGGCACTGTGTGAGGGCTCGAGACAAAACACACTGGAAATTTCTTTTCTCTGGGAACTTAAGGTCTAGCAGGAAGAAGCCATGAAGGGACAGCACAGGCTGTGGTGAGCACAGGAGACCAGGCTCAGCATCCCTGGGAAGATTACATTCAGCAACCTCTAGACAGAGATGTAGAAGACATATGTCCACCTGTGGAAACTATTCAACACAGAGAAGATGGAATGGAAAGCTTGAAATGGACTCTCAAGGAGATTGCTACAGCTAAGGGAAGTGAGAACAGTGAAGATTAATAAGGTAAAGGAATGTACAGAAGCCCCACCCATGACCCATGGTTCCAGTTTAGTATTTGCTGACATTCTCATGACTCTGAGGCCAGGTCTGTCATCTGTCCTGGGTGATACAGGGTAAGCACAGAAAAGTGCATCTTCCTCTCAGCCCTGCCACCATGTGGCAGGCAACTGAGGGAAGGGTTAGGTCTCTGGCTTTCATTCCCTTATGGCTAGCTCACCTGCACATTCAACTGCAGGATCAGATTCTAGTGTGATGCCTGGGTGAGGTGCAGCCTGAGGTTAATGAGTGAGCCATCTTTCCAGAGTGTGTGGGCCAGCTCTCCTGCTATAGTATCCAGTGAGGGGCAGGGCCACCAATCCCAGCTCCAATGAAAGGAGGGGCCAGCTCAATAGAGACCTCAGGCATGGTTCCTATGTACCCCTATGGTAACATGGGCCATGTACATCAACACATCAACACAGTCCCAACTAGAGCAGGACCATGGATCCAAACATTGTCCTCACTAAAAGCTCAGGCCTATTTGTCACCATGGCCCCAGTGGCAGCACAGGCCACACAGATCAGCATGGCTCTGGAAGCAGCATGACCCTCAGACATTAACATGGTTTCAAGTGGCTAACAAGACCCTGGGTATCCACAGAGCTCTCAGTGGTAACAGGAGCAATGGACATCACCCAAGACTCTGGAACCCCACAGGATCATGGATCTAGATATGGCCCTAGGCGGCAGCCCTGTGACAGTTTAGACTACTCCAATCCCCATGGCTCTAGATGTGACAAGGCCCTCAGACATCTACATGGCTATATGTTACAGCTAAGAACCTGGGCATTTGTGTGGCCTTTGATGGTGAAGTAAACTACAACAAAGTGGCAGAAAACTTATTCAACAGAATCAGAGAAGGAAACTTTCCCAACCTAAAGGAAAACATGCCAGTGAAAGCACAAGAAGCTTACAGAACACCAAATAGAATGGACCACAAAAAGTCCCCTTGCCACATAATAATCAAGACTCCAAACATACAGAATAAAGAAAGAATATTAAGAGCAGCTAAGGAAAAAGGACAAGTCACATGTAAAGGCAAATCTATCTGAATGGCACCTGACTTCTCCATGGAAATTCTGAAAGCTAGAAGATCCCAAATAAATATTCTACCAACACTAAGAGACCATGGATGACAATCCAGACTACCATACCCAGCAAAGCTTTCAATCATTATAGATGGATAAAACAAGATATTCCATGACAAAACCAGATTTTAACAATACATATCCACTAATCCAGTCCTACAAAACGTTCTGGAAGGAAAACTCCAACCCAAGGAAGTTAACTACAACAACAAAACATAGGCGATAGATAATCCCACTTTACCAACAGCCAAAAGAAAAACAGGGTGGAAATCCACACACAATTCTACCACCACCACCAATTCCAAAACAAACAAGAGTGAGCAGTCAATAGTCATTAATATCCCTCAATATTAATGATTTTAACTCACCCATAAAAAGACACAGCCAAACAGAATGAATTCGAAAACAGAATTCATACTTCTGCTGCATACATGAAACACACCTCAGCTTGAAAAACAGATGTTACTTAAGGGTTGGGATAAGATTTTCCAATCAAATAGACCCAAGAAACAAGCCGGGGTAGCAATCCTAATATCTAACAAATTAGACTTTAAACTAAATCAATCAAAAAAAGATGAAGGAGGTCGTTACATACTCATCACAGGAGAAATCCACCTAGATGAAGTCTCAATTTTGAACATCTCTTCCCCAAATACAAGCTCATCCATGTTTGTAAAAGAGTCTGTGTTTTTATTAGTAGACAAATGCAAGCATACCTCGGTGTTCTGCTCCTAATTCATGTAGCCCTTTTCGATTTGTGGTCCATTTCACTTGCAGGAAACGAATAGGAACGTCCTGTGTGTAATTCACTTCTGTATTCTCAGAGACCAGAACAGTATGTCAAGTACATGAGTGCTCCACTCATCTGTGGTGCCCACGAACTCAACAACTCCTTAACAAAGGGGCTGTGAACCCCATAAGCCACTATAGCTTGCTTAATTCCTTCCAGATCTTTCTTGGGGATAGGTTCCCTCTGATGTGTAGTGGAACCAGTTTGATTTCTTTGTGATGCTGGCCTTTCTGTCACAGTTGCTGGAAAGGCCACCTTAGGAAGGTCTCCTGGGTGTCTAGTAGGTATGCCTCTTTCATTACCTGGTAACCTAGTGACTTGTGCCTCAGTGTCTGATGTTTCAGACTGTGAATCTTCTAAAGATTGCAATTTTGTAACTGTGTCATCTCTGAGGGCTTGGATTTCCTGCATCAAAAATTGTCCTAGTGACACTGCTGCCACCCAGAGGTGACAGTTGTACAAACCATCTTCTCACAGACACTACAACTCACCAGTAATTGAAGGAAATGAAGCATAAGTAAATGAAGTGTGAGTTTACCGTATTCCTGGCTAGAGGTAAACAGTATATATGCTTCTGCCATGTAAGACAACAGCAGTGAGCCACAACACCTAGGCACCTTCAGGATCAGAGTGTACTCTCTTGCCACCATTGTCTAGATGGAGCTATTTGGTAAATTTCAGGAAATATACAAAACCATATGGTAGAAGTTTCATAGGAGGGGGGAGGAGAATATGAGGGTTCAGGAAGATAGAGACAGAGAAGAATAAAGAATGGGAGCAAGAATAGAGATACCTTAATAGAAGGAGCCATTATAGTTATAAAGAGAAATCTGCCACTAGGGAATTCTCCAAGAATCCACAAGGATGACCCCAGTAAAGATTCTAAGCAACAGGAGAGAGGCTACCTTAAATTTTCTTCCCCTATAATGAGAAACATGGCCACCTTAAATGCCATCATAGAGCTTTCACTCAATAGTTGATGGAGTAGAGGAAAGATCCACCCCTACTCACTCAGCTGAACTCCTGGAATCCAGTTTTAGAGAGGGAGGAGTAATGAGTAAAGGGGTCAGAACCATGCTAGGGTGTAGAGAGAAGCCTTTTCCCTGCCAGCAGCTTGGTTTTCTCCCCCGCCAGTCACCTGGGCTCTGCTGCGTTGTAGTCCCCAAATAACACACAAGAAGCTGTATTAATTATGAAGCTGCTGGCCTTGCTTGTTTCTTACTGGCTATCTCTGACTTAAGTATTTATCCCATAATTGCTAATCTAAGTATTTCTATTACCGGAGAAGTTTCAGGGCTTCTTATCCCTTTGGCGGTTACTTCCTGTGTTTCTCCTTCCCAGCATACTCCTCGACTCCTTGTCCCACCTATCTTGCTTCCCTATTGGCCAACAGTGCTTTATTGACATATACACAGGGCTTCCCCCATAATCTCCTCTTTTCTGTCTAAACAAAAAGAAAGGTCTTAACTTTAACACAGTCAAATTATATATAACAGAACAGTTATCAAGGAAGAACACAGTTACAATATTTTAGCAAGATTTAAAGAAAATATCATCCATCCCATCCTTGTGAGTCCAAAGTTCTATATGTAGCTTATCTTTTATCATAACTAAGGAAAACTATAATTATAACTATCTGTTTTCAACTCTATCAAAGACCACAGAAGGATAATATGTAAACACTAGAACTGACAGAGACATCTCACTTCCTGGACAATCACCTGAAGTTCCTCTGTAACGTTGGGGCATCCATCTTCAGCCTATACACCACAGTGTGTCTTGAACACTTCTCAGCAAAGCTGGAAATTTCAAACAGTCCATCTGTATCAGCAGTCTGTCAGTCATTTTTCTGTGTCCTGCAGAAAGTCTCGTAGACTCTTCCATGAATCAGGAACCCTGAAGGACTGTTTGAGTTCAGCTGTCACTTTCCTGTGGGTCCTGCATATCCAGTTCATATAGCAACAGTCAAGCAGTCTGGGCAAGAGCAGTTTCTTGCCCAAATGGCTAATCTTTCCATGTTGAAAGCAAACTCCATAACCAGTCTCTTCGATGCCCATCTTCCTCTCAGATGTAATTGGTGCTGCCAGGAGCAGACATTTCTCATTGTCAAGAAAAACCTAAAACATTTTAAATGCCATTTTCTGAAGGTCTTTGAAAGGTTTGAAGACTGTCTATCTATCTCAAATATCTAGATATCTAGAAAACCTAACTTACCTAACTATAAGTTCTGACTAATATAAGTAACTATCTATAGTCTGTATTCAATTATGCATTATGTTTTAAAAGATCAGTATAAGCACAATACTTAATCAAGAGGAGAAATATACACATCACAAAATTGACCTTGAATTTGCATCAATAAATGAAAAACCATACCAACACAAAGTACTCATTTCCATACCATAATCCAATTTTTCCCCTTAAAAAGAGATTGGTTGTGATCATTAACCAATCATAAACAACCGATTTAAATGAAAACAAAGATTTATAAACAAGATGGGAATTAGGACGCCGTCTCTTATTCCAAACTGCTTTGTGCTGGAAGGGGGTGCTGTTCATACCATGGGGATCATTACAAAACTCAGAAACCTGTATAAGTCCTTATTTTCAGGGTCTGTGAAACTTCATCATCTTAGCTGTCTCAATTGTTGGAACACCTGGCCCACTGCCTCCGGGGGATCTTGGTTCATCAAACCACAGAAGCTTGGAAGGAATCCTTAGCTTTTCATTTTCTGTAGAAACATAAACAATAACTCCTTTACAAAGTAACATATCCTTATTCTTAAATTTTGAAGCCAAGGCATTTTCAAAAAATATAAGTTGAATTAATTCAGCAGCATGTATAATCAAGTGTACTTTAGCAGCTGTTCCTTCCTGAATAATGAAAAAACTGAAAAACACAATAGCGTACAGTATCCAGATTCTCTGTGCATTTTCCATCTTTACGTGGCTTATTTATTTATCTATCATTACTTTATTTTTTACTTTTATTTCTTTATTTCTCTGAGACAGGGTTTCTTTTTGGAAATCTGTGTGCCTCTGCCTCTGGAGCAATTCCTACTGGTGTGCACCACCACAGCTGGCTTCTCTATTTACCAATACATGACATTTTTTTTCTCTCTCAATCCTACGTGTATTTTTAAACACACTGTAAACCTTTAGAGGTTTTTCTTTATCCAAGTCTGACTTTATTGTAGATCTTTATGTTTTTCTGTCCACATGCCTTATCTGTTAAAACCGCGGCTGTTTAAACTGCAGTTTTTCTAAGATTACAGGTGGAAGCGTGATTCCAGCTCACTGTCTCAGTCTGTGCTGACATCCAGCAAAAGCTGTCGGCTTACAGAAGTGGTCACTGCCACTTCTAGCTGTACGTACACATCTTTCAATCATTAGCAGAGCCTCTTAAAAGAACCTTGTTTTGTTTTATGCTGAGTCAGGAAGACTCCCTTAAACAAGCCGCGTGAGTCTTTGCTTGTCGCTAACAAAACACAGTCCACCTGAGAAAAATGCTACTACCAAGAACCCATGCTTTTCTCCGTTCTTTTGTTTCTAAAATTCCTTTAAAGCTTTTGTCATTCTATGTGGAAATCCATGATCTCACTTCTGACACCATTTGTAAAGAGAAGCCTTTTCCTTACTAGCAGCTTGGTTTTTCCCCCACCAGTCACCTGGGTTCTGCCGCGTTGTAGTCCCCAAATAACATTGGGGAAACCCACAGAAACAGTTGACCTGAGCAAGTGGGAGCTCAAGGACCCCAGTCTGACAGCTGGGGAACCAGCATAGGACCAAACCAGGCCCCTGAATGTTGGTGTCAGTTAGGTTTACTGGGCAGTCTATGGGGCCTCTGGCAGTAGACCAGTATTCATTCCTAGTGCATGAATAGACTTTGGGAGCACATTCCCTACTGAGGTATACTCTCTCAGCCTAGACACACTGGAGAGGGTCTAGACCCTGCCCAAAATGATGTGACATCGTTTGATGATCCTCCATGGGAGACCTCACCCTCCCTGGGAGTAGAGGAGGGATGGGATAGTTGGTGGGATAGTGGGTGGGTGAAGGACATGTGAGGACGGGAGAGAAAGGGAACTGGGATTGGTATGTAAAATAAGATTGTTTCTAATTTATATAAAATTTTTAAAAAAAGAAGTACATTTTTTCTTTATTAAAATACTTGTTTAGGGCCAGTAATGTGGCTGTGAAGTTAAAGATGCCTGATTGCTTCTTTGTTGGATTCTCTGTGTGTATTTAAAGACAGTATTTCTCTGTGTAGCCTGGCTGTCCTGAACCTTCTTTAAAACCATTTGGTCTTGAAGTCAGATGTGTTTGCCTCTGCCTCTCAAGTGCTGGGTTTATAGGTGGCATGTTTTCTTTGTTTGCTTAGTTTCTCTTCAGGAGGGAACAATTCTCTGAGGATACTGCAACACAACAATATAAATTCACAAAAGAAGTTTCATTGACATTGTAGCCACAGCTGGAATATTATTCATGCCCAAATTGGCTTCTAAGTCAGTGTTAGTTTGAATGTAATTGGAGCTCAAAAGCTAATAGGGAGTGACACTGTTAAGAGGTGTTGGAGTAGATATATCTTTGTTGGATGAAGTGTGTCACTGTGTGGGTGGGCTTTGAGGTTTTCTATGCTCAGGATACCACCAGTGTCAGTGAATTGTTGCCTGCAAGATGTAGGTCTCTCAGCTGCTTCTCCAGCACCACGTCTGCGTCCATTCCTGACATGCTTCCTACCATGATGATAACGTACTGAACTTCTGAGCTGTAAGAGAGCCACCCCATTTAGGTATTGTCCTTTATAAGAGTTGCTATGGTCATGGTGTCTCTTCACTGCAATAGAAACCTCAAGACAGTCACATAGTAAGAAAATGTAGATTACTCGATTTATAATCTAGTACCTTGAGAAATTTTGTAGCATCTGTCACAGGGCTTCTTAATATGCTAAATAAATCGGTGAACAATTATATTACTGGCAATCTTGTCTATGAATATGCCTTGCCACTCTCAGTTAATTTGTACTGTCCTGTTCTTCAACTGTTGGATCGTGGAGATAAAAATATAAAGAACAGCCATAGTCTTCACTAGACTTCAACCTCTGAGTGACACTACTGCCACCTATAGGGGAAACTGTTCAACAATTTTCTTATACTCACTAGAGTCCCCACTAGTTAAAATGAGTGAAATTTGAATTTTTCTATTTTCCTGGCAACTGATAAACTGTAGGTCTCCATTTACTGGACAACACAGTGATCAGAGAATCCAGACAGCTTCATGATTACAGTGCTTCCTGTGGCCAGCATTGCTTAGATGAAGTTATTGCATATATTTTGGGAGACATACAAGCCACATCATAAAGTTCTATAGACTGGGTGTAGTAATGCAAATCATTAACTAGTTGGCAGAAGCAACAATAACTCTGAGTTTGAGGCCAGCCTGGTATGCATAGAGAGTTCCAGGTCAACAAAAGCTACATACTTAGTGAAATCCGGTCACAAATCAAACATAATTTTATAGTTTATACCAGTGCTGTAACTTAAGAGCAAAATCCCACTGGGAAGTTAGAGAGATGGCTGAGGGTTAAGAGCACTGGTTGCTCTTGCAGAGGACTCAGACTTGGTACCTAACACCCCAGGGTGGCCCACAACCATCCCTAATTCAAGTTCCAGAGGATCAGATATGAAGGTACCAGGAATGCACAGGGTGCACATACATACATGCAGGCAAACACTGATACATTTCAAAATAAAATTAATAAATCTAAAAAATGGTTAAATAAGCTTATAACATAACTGCAAATCTCCATTATAGTTCTGAGGCCAGAGGTTCAGAAGAGATCTTCCTGAACAAAAAATTTTTGGAGGGTTAAAAGCAAAATCTGCCTTGCCCTAAAAATCTCTAGAGATGACCTGCTTTTCATGGCAAGAGCCTTTCACCCGTCTTCAGATCCAACAGTGTAGCACCTTTAACTCTTTTTCTCTGATGCCCTGTTTTCTCCACTGAGGAACCCCATGATTAGGTTAGACAAGCTACTTGATTCAGAAAGATCGTTCCATCTCAAGGTCTTTTTTTTTTTTAGTTTTTTAAATTTTATTTTTCAGTTTAAATTTAGATTAGAAACAAGGTTGCTTCACAAGTCAGTTCCAGGTCCCTCTCCCTTTCCCTCTCCCGTGCCCTCCCCCCACCCCCCAATATCCCCTCATTTCCCCAGGGAGGGTGAGACCCTCCATTGGGGTGTCCATAGTCTGTCATTTCATCCAGGGCAGGGCCTAGACCCTCCCCCAAGAGTTCAGGGTGAGAGTGCATTAATCTGTTGAGCCTTGGGCAGTAGATCAGTACTCATCCCGAGTATACACACAGACTTTGGACTCCCATCCAACAGTGTGAGATGCACTCTCATCTCAAGGTCTTTAATCACTCTGAAAAGATCTTTTTTATGTAAGGTAAACTGCACACAGGATTGAGGTATTAGGACAAGTATATCTTTGGGATCACTATTCTTGCAACTACACATGTATGACTTTAAACAAACATCATGTTTGAAGGATCATATTGAATGTGGTCTACTTTTCCTCCAAAAGCTGTGGGCTTTACCTAATACACTGTCTTTTATTCTCGTCTTTCATCCAGTCTCTGTACCATGTCAGGTTGTCAAAAGTAGAGGGTCCAAAGGCAGTGAGGCAGAGGAAACCTGGACTGAATAATTTTCATGATGTTTTCCTCCTACTTTCTTTTATCTTTAAAGACAGGTTTTGTGAGTCATCACCCACATTTGTGTTTAGGACTTTTACATAATGTTGGGAAGAAAAACTGGCGATGATAAAGAGAAGGGGAAAGCACCAGGAAGAGGAGACAGAGAGGAAACATAACAAACAAATGTGAACCAGACCTTCCAGGAGGCCATGAATCAGGAAGGAGGCAGGGAACTTGCGACCCCTGGCAGAGAGCATTTTTTTAAATCATTTTTTATTTTAATTTTAAATAGCTTGTTTTACATGTCAATCCCAGTTCCCTCTCCCTCCCCTCCTCCCTCACTCCCCTTCCACCCTCCCTCCCACCCTATTGCCAAATCCTTCCACATAGGGGATGTCTAGAGTCTATCATTTTACTCTTGGTAGGGTCAAGGCACTCCCCTAAGAGTCCAGGCTGAGCGAGCATCTCTCTTTGTGCTATAGGCACATGAAGACAGATTGTATACCAGGGATACACACTGATCCACAGCTCAGAGCCCCATAGGTTGCCCAGGCCTTCTCACTGACACTCACATTTGGGGGGTCCAGATCAGTCCCTTTCTGGCCTCCTCACTGTCGGTCTGGGGTCCAAGAGCACTCCCCTGTTCAGATCAGCTGTCTCTGCTGGTTTTGCCAGCCCATTCTTTGCCAATTTGTTCATCACTCCTCTCTCTCTGTCACTGGGTTCCTTGGGTTCAGTTCAGTGCTTAGTTGTGTGTTTGCCTCTGCTTCCATCAGTCCCAGGATGAAGGCTCCCGGATAGTTATAGACATCAAGTTCATTATCAGGAATGGGCATTCGAGGTGGTCCTTCCACTATTGCTTAGCTTGCCAATTGATGTTATACCTTTAGATCACTCGAGGTCACTCTGGTGCCTGATCTGTCTTCAATCCTATGATTCCCTCTTCCCCCTATTTTACCCCCACCCTCTCAACTTCCTGTTCCCCCATGACCAACTCCCTTCCTCTTTACCCCCTCTATTCTTCCCAGGTCCCACTACCCCCCCCTCGCCCTGTTCCCCATCCATTCAGAGGATCTTGTCTCCATCCTCTTCTCTTGGGTACTATGCATATATGCATATCTTTTAGGTTCTTTCCTGTTTCCCAGACTCTCTATCTGTGGAAGTGCAGACTGGCACTATCCTGATCCATATTTAAAATCCATATATGAGTGAGTACATACCATGTTTGTCTTTTTGCGACTGGGTTACCTCACTCAGGATGGTTTCTTCCAGTGCTATCCATTTCCCTTGGAATTTCAAGATTCCATTGTTTTTTTCTGCTGAGTAATACTCCGTTGTGTAAATGTACCACATTTTCTCTATCCACTCTTCAGTTGAGGGGCATCTAGGTTGCTTCCAGGTTCTGGCTATTACAAACAATGCTGCTATGAACATAGTGGAGCAGATGCCCTTGTTGTATGAACCTGCCTCATTTGGATAAATGCCTAAGAGTGGAATTGCTGGGTCTAGTGGTAGATTAATTCCCATTTTCCTGAGGAATCTCCATACTGATTTCCAAAGAGGCTGTATGAGTCGGCACTCCCACCAGCAGTGGAGGAGTGTTCCTCTCTCTCCACATCCTCTCCAGCATAAATTGTCTTCGGTGTTTTTGATTCTAGCCATTCTGACAGGAGTAAGATGGTATCTCAGAGTTGTTTTGATTTGCATTTCCCTGATGGCTAAGGATGTTGAGCACTTTCTTAAGTGTCTCTTGGCCATTTTAGCCTCCTCTACTGAGAATTCTCTATTTATCTCTGTACCCCACCTTTCAAGTGGATCCTTTGGTGTTTTGGAGACTTGTTTCTTGAGTTCTTTGTAAATTTTGGAGATTAGCCCTCTGTCAGATGTAGGGTTAGTGAATATCTTTTCCCATTCTGTGGCCTGCCTTTTTGTCTTTTTGATTGTGTCCTTTGCCTTACAGAAGCTTTTTAGTTTCAGAAGGTCCCATTTGTTAATTGTTGATCTCAGTGCCTGTGCCACTGGTGTTATGTTTAGGAAGTGGTCTCCTGTACCAACTCGTTGAAGAGTATCTCCCACTTTCTCTTCTAAAAGTTTCAGTGTGGCTGGATGTATGTTGAGATCTTTGATCCATTTGGACTTAAGTTTTGTACAAGGCGATAAACATGGATCTATCTGCAGTCTTCTGCAAACCATTACCCAGTTATGCCAGCACCATTTGTTGAAGATGCTTTCTTTTTCCACTGTACAGTTTTAGCTTCTTTGTCAAAAATCAGGTGTTCATAGGTGTGTGGGTTAAAATTAGGGCTTTCGATTCGGTTCCATTGGTCTACCTGCCTATTTTTGTGCCAATACCAAGCTGTTTTCAGGACTATAGCTCTATAATAGAGCTTGAAGTCAGGTATGGTGATGCCTCCTGAAGTTCCTTTATTGTATAGGGATGTTTTGGCTATCCTGGGCCTTTTGTTTTTCCATATAAAGTTGATTAATGTTCTTTCCAGGTCCTTGAAGAATTGTGATGGAATTTTGATAGGGATTGCATTGAATCTATAGACTGCTTTTGGCAAGATTGCCATTTTTATTATGTTGATCCTACCAATCCAAGAGCATGGGAGATCTTTCCATTTTCTGGTATCTTCTTTGATTTCTTTCTTCAAAGACGCAAAGTTCTTGATATACAGGTCTTTCACTTCCTTGGTTAACATTATCCCCAGATATTTGATGCTGTTTTTGGCTATTGTAAAAGGTGATGTTTCTCTGATTTCTTTCTCAGTCACTTCATCATCTGTATATAATAGGGCCACTGATTTTTTTGAGTTTACCTTGTATCCTGCCACATTGCTGAAGGTGTTTATCAGCTCTAGGAGTAACCTTGCGGAGTTTTTTGGGTCACTTATGTAAACTATCATATCATCTGCAAATAATGAAAGTTTGACTTCTTCTTTTCCTATTTGTATCCCCTTTATCTCCTTTTGTTGTCTTATTGCTGTAGCTAGAACTTCAAGTACAATATTGAAGAGATATGGAGAGAGTGGACAGCCTTGTCTTGTTCCTGATTTTAGAGGAATTGCTTTGAGTTTCTCTCCATTTAGTTTGATGTTAGCTGTTGGTTTACTGTATATTGCTTTTATTATATTCAGGTACGTTCCTGTTATCCCTGATCTCTCTAGGACCTTTATCATGAAGGGGTGCTGGATTTTGTCAAAGGCTTTTTCAGCATCTAGTGAGATGATCATGTGGTTTTTCTTTCGCAGATTGTTAATATGGTGGATTACATTGATAGATTTTCTAATGTTGAACCATCCCTGCATTCCTGGAATGAAGCCTACTTGATCATGGTGGATGATTTTTCTGATGTGTTCTTGAATCCGGTTTGCAAGTATTTTATTGAGTATTTTTGCATCAATGTTCATGAGGGAAATTGGTCTAAAGTTCTCTTTCTTAGTTGTGTCTTTGTGTGGCTTGGGTATCAAGGTAATTGTAGCCTCATAGAAAGAGTTTGGCAGTGAGCCTCCTGCTTCTATAGTGTGGAATACTTTGACGAGTATTGGAATGAGCTCTTCTTTGAATTTCTGGTAGAATTCTGCACTGAAGCCATCTGGGCCTGGGCTTTTTTTGTTTGGGAGACTTTTGATGACTGCTTCTATTTCATTAGGGGTTATAGGTCTGTTTAGATTATTTATCTGTTCTTGATTTAGTTTTGGCAAGTGATATCTATCCAGGAAATTGTCCATTTCCTTTAAATTTTCAAATTTTGTGGAGTACAGATTTTCAAAGTATGCCCTGATGATTCTCTTGATTTCCTCAGAGTCTGTTGTTATGTCCCCTTTCTCATGCCTGATTTTGTTAATTAGCATGTTCTCTCTCTGTCTTTTGGTTAGTTTGGACAGAGGTTTGTCTATTTTGTTGATTTTCTCAAAGAACCAACTCTTTGTTTCATTGATTCTTCTCAATGTTTTCCTGGTTTCTACTTGATTGATTTCAGCCCTCAATTTGATTATTTCCTGGTGTCTGCTCCTCCTGGGGGAGTTTGCTTCTTTTTGTTCTAGAACATTCAGCTGTGCTATTAATTCTCTAGTATGACTGTTCTCCAGTTTTTTCATGTGGGCACTTAGTGCTATAAACTTTCCTCTCAGCACTGCTTTCAAAGTGTCCCATAAGTTTGTGTATGTTGTGTCTTCATTCTCATTGAAATCGAGGAAGTCTTTAATTTCTTTTTTTATTTGTTCCTTTACCCAGGGATGGTGCAATTGTGCATTGTTCAATCTCCATGAGTTTGTAGGGTTTCTGCGATTTGTGTTATTGTTGAATTCTAATGTTAATGCATGGTGGTCTGATAAGATGCAGGGGTTATTCCAATTTTTTGTATCTGTGGAGATTTGCTATGTTTCCTATTATGTGGTCAATTTTAGAGAAGGTTCCATGTGGTGCCGAGAAGAAGGTATATCCCTTTGTATTTGGGTGGAATGTTCTATAGATGTCTGTTAAACCCAGTTGGGTCATAACTTCTATTAATTCTTTTGTTTCTTTGTTAAGTTTCTGTCTGGAGGTCCTATCTAGCGGTGAGAGCGGAGTGTTGAAGTCTCCTACTATTAGTGTGCGAGATTTTATGTGCATTTTGAGCTTTAGTAATGTTTCTTTCACGAATGTAGGTGCCTTTGTATTTGGGGCGTAGATATTTAAAATCGAGACTTCGTCTTGATGTATTTTTCCTTTGATGAATATGAAGTGCCCTTCTTCATCTCTTTTGATTGATTTTAATTTGAAGTCTAATTTGTTAGATATTAGGATTGCTACGCCTGCTTGTTTCTTGGGGCTGTTTGATTGGAAGATCTTTTCCCAGCCCTTTACTCTGAGATAACGTCTGTCTTTGGTGTTGAGATGTGTTTCTTGTATGCAGCAGAAGGAAGGGTTCTGTCTTCGTATCCATTCTGCTAGTCTGTGTCTTTTTATAGGTAAGTTGAGGCCATTGACATTGAGGGATATTAATGACCATTTATGAGCCACAACTCCAGACTTAGAGCCCAGGATGGGACGGGCTCAGGGGCGTGGCCCTTGGCGAAAGGGCTTTGGCCCTGAAATGAGCTGGGGGCGTGGTCTCTGAGGAGCAGGGCAGTGAGGCTTGACATAGTCAGGCAGGCGGGGCAAGAAGCACCTCGTGGTTCGGAAATGCCTGCTGCCTCCGAGCTCTTGGCTTCTGAGCTCCCGGTGCCCAGGTCTGCCTCTGCTGCTGCTGCTCGGAGCGGCGCGGACCGGCACCTTGGAGATCCAGCGACGCTTCCCTTCATTCACGTCCAACAACTTCGCTCTGGACAGCGCGGCACGCACGGTGCACCTGTGAACCAACCGCCTGTGCCAGCTGTAGAACGCCAACCTGAGCTCGCAGGTAGAAGGTCCGGCCTGCTGTGTCATGCCCCTCAGCTCCAGCAGGCCTCGAGCTAGCAGCACCCGCTGCATCTCACTAACAACTTCAACAAAATCCTGCAGCAGGACCCGGGCCAGGGTCTGGTGGTGCCGTGCAGCTCCACCTACCAGGGTTTGTGCCAGCTGCAGCGCCAGGGCAACATCTGGGCCTTGGCTGTGTGCTCCCTTCCTGCTGCACCACCTGAGGAATCAGTCGCCCACTCTACCTAAGAAGAATAGAAATCGATTCCCAAGGTAAGTGTTCCATCACATGTGGGGAGCAGCTGCAGCTTACCCTAGGTGTTAACCCATTGTCTGGTCTGCGAAGCACTCCAGCCCTGATAGCCTCCAGTGCAGGGATTTAGCTATGCCCAGCTCTGCCTCCATCGTGGGCGCCTCACCAGCTATACACGGGCAGGGTAACTTGAATAGCCCTGTGGGACAAGCTGTGACTAGTGGGGAGTGAATAATCTGACCATGGGGTATCTGCACTGCAATTTCCTTACTTCTGCCACAGCCAGCGGCTTAGCACAGGCACAACTGGCCCCCAGTGTCTCCACTGCCACCAGCAACCTCCCCACAGCCTCAGCCAATGGACCAGCCCCAGTTGGGACTGGCAGCCACGTGCAGTGCTGCATGCTCCTGTGGTGTAGTTGGCAAGCTCCCAGGATCCCTCAGGTTCTGCGATGTTTTGTTCTTGTCTTAACTAGAAAATCCATCTCCAAAAAGAAAAAGACATTAAATACACCTAAAAATTTCTTCCTACAGGATCCCATGAGGTTATCATAGTCCCATTTTCAGCAGGAAGTAATTCTAAGAAAACAAGGCCCCCTTTCCCTACTGTTGACATTAAGGAATAATATACAGCTGCTTAGGGTTTGGTATTGGTGAAGATCTTTTCCCATTCTATAAGCTGTCATTTTGTCTTGTTGACTGTGTCCTTTGCCTTACAGAAGCTTCTCGGTTTCAGGAGGTCCCATTTATTAATTGTCCATCTCAGTGTCTGTGCTACTGGTGTTATGTTCAGGAAGCAGTCTCCTGTACCAATTCGTTCAAGGGTACCTCCCACTTTCTCTTCTAAGAGGTTCATTGTGGCTGAATTTATGTTGAGATCTTTGATCCTTTGGACTTAATTTTTATGCAAGGTAATAGATATGGATCTATATGCAGTCTTCTACATGACAGCATCCAGTTATGCCAGTACCATTTGTTGAAGATGCTTTCTTTTTTCCATTGTATAGTTTTAGCTTATTTGTCAAAAATCATGTATTTGTAGGTGTGTGGGTTAATGTCAAGGCTTTCAATTAGATTCCATTGGTCTATCTGTCTATTTTTGTGCCAATACAAGCTGTTTTCAGGACTATAGCTCTATAATAGAACTTGAAGTCAGGGGTGGTGATGCCTCCAGAAGTTCCTTTATTGTACATGGTTGCTTTGGCTATCCCAAGTCTTTTGTTTTTCTATATGAAGTTGATTATTGTTCTTTCAAGGTCTGTGAAGAATTGTGTCAGTATTTTGATAGGGATTGCATTGAATCTGCAGATTGCTTTTGGCAAGATTGCCATATTTACTAGGTTGATCTAACCTATCCAAGGGCATGGGAGATCTTTCCATTTTTTGGTATCTTCTTTAATTTCTTTCTTTAACGACTCAAAATTCTTGCTAAACAGGTCTTTCACTTTTTTGGTTAGCATTACCCCAAAATATTTTATGTTGTTTCTGGTTATTTTAAAGGGTGATGCTTCTCTGACTTCTTTCTCAGCCCATTTATCATTTGTATATATTAGGGCCACGGATTTTTTGAGTTATTCTTGTATCCTGCCACTTTACTGAAGGTGTTTATCACCATTAGGAGTTCCGTGGTAGAGTTTTTTGGATCACTTATGTAAACTATCATATCATCTGCAAATAGTGAAAATTTGACTTCTTCCTTCCCAATTTGTATCCCCTTGATATCCTTTTGTTGTCTTATTGCTCTAGGTAGAACTTCAAGTACAATAAATGAGATATGGAGAGAATGGTCAGCCTTGTCTTGTTCCTGATTTTAGAGGAATAGCATTGAGTTTCTCTCCATTTAGTTTGATTTTGACTCTTGGTTTACTGTATATTGCTTTTACTAGGTTCAGGTATGTTTCTGTTATCCCTGATCTCTCCAGGACCTTTATCATGAATGCTTGTTAGATTTTGTCAAAGGCTTTTACAGCAGCTGGTGAGATGATCACGTGGTTTTTCTTTTGCAGTTTGTTTATATGGTGGATTACATTGACAGATTTTCATATGTTGAACCATCCCTGCATCTCTGGGATGAATCGTACTTGATCATGGTGGATGATTTTTCTGATGTGTTCTTGGATTCGATTTGCCAGTATTTTATTGAGTATTTTTACATCAGTGTTTATGAGGGATATTGGTCTGTAATTCTCTTTCTTATTTGTGTCTTTGTGTGGCTTGTGTACCAAGGTAATTGTAACCTCATAAAAAGATTTTGGCAATGACCCTTTTGTTTCTATTGTTTTGGGCAATTTGAGGAGTATTGGTATTAGCTCTTCTTTGAATTTCTGGTAGACTTCTGCACTGAAGCCATCTGGCCCAAGACTTTTTTTGTTTGGGAGACTTCTGATGACTGCTTCTATTTCATTAGGGATTATAGTTCTGTTTAAATAGATTATCTATTCTTGATTTAATTTTGGTAAGTGATATTGATCCAAAAAATGTCCATTTCCTTTCAATTTTTGAATTTTATGGAGTAAAAGTTTTCAAATTATGACCTGAATATTCTCTGGGTTTCCTCAGTGTCCATTGTTATGTCCCTCTTTTCATTTTCTATTTTATTACTTTGCATGCTCTTTCTCTGCCTTTTAGTTAGTTTGGATAAAGGTTTGTCTATCTTGTTGATTTTCTTGAGGAACCAACTCTTTGTTATATTGATTTTTTGTATTGTTTTCTTTGTTTCTACTTTATTCATTTCAGCCCTCAGTTTGATGATTTCCTGGTGTCTATTCCTCTGGGGTGGGTTTGCTTCATTTTTTTCTAGTGTTTTCAGTTGTGATGTTAATTCTCTTATGTGATCTTGTGACTGTTCTTCAGTTTCTTCATATGGGCACTTAATGCTATGATATTTCCTCTTAGTACTAAAGTGTCCCATAAGTTTGGGTATGTTGTGTCTTCATTCTCATTGATTTCTAGGAAGTCTTTAATTTCTTTGTCATTTCTTCATTGACCCAGGAATGGTGAAGTTTCATGGTGTTCAATTTCAATGAGTTTGCTTGATTTCTGCAATTTGTATTGTTGTTGAATTCTAGCTTTAAAGCATGCTGTTCTGATAAAATACAGGGGATTACTACAATTTTTGTAACTGCTGAGGTTTTGCTTTGTTCCAGAGTATGTGGTCGATTTTAGAGAAGGTTCCTTGTATATTCTTTTGTGTTTGGATGGAATGTTTTATAGAAGTCTGTTAAACCCAATTGGGTCATATCTTCCATTGGTTCCTTTGTTTCATTGTTTAGTTTCTGTCTGGTGGTCCTCTCTAGTGCTGAGAGTGGGGTGTTGAAGTCTCCTACTATAACTGTGTGAGTTCTTATATGTTATTTGAATTTTAGTAACATTTCTTTTATGAATGTGGATGACTTTGTATTTAGGGCATAGATGTTCAGAACTGAGACTTCATCTTGATGGATTTCTCCTGTGATGAATATGAAATGACCTTCTTCATCTCTTTTGATTGATTTTAGTTTGAAGTCTAATTTGTTGGCTATTAAAATAGCTACACCAGCTTGTTTCTTGGGTCCATTTGATTGGAAAATCTTATCCCAACCCATTACTCTGAGGTACTGTCTGTTTTGGAGTTGCGGTGTGTTTTTTGTATTCAGTAGAAGAATGGAATCTGTCTTCTAATCCATTCTGTTAGCCTATGTCTTTTTATAGGCAAGTTAAGACCATTAATATTGAGGGCAATTGAAAGACCATTGAATATTAATTCTTGGTTATTTTGGATTTGTTGGTAGTGGTGGTATTATGTGTGGTTTTACCGTGTTTTTTCTTTCGGCTTTTGGTAAACTGGGCTTATCTGTTTCCTATGATGTTGTGAGTGTACTTAACTTACTTAGGTTGGAGTTTTCCTTCCAGTACTTTCTGTATCACTGGTTTAGTGGATATGTATTGTTTAAATCTGGTTTTGTCGTAGAGTATCTTGCTTTCTCCATCTATAGTGATTGAAAGTTTTGCTGGGTATAGTAGTCTGGGATGGCATCTATGGTCCCTTAGTGTTTGTAGAATATCTATTCAGGACCTTCTCATTTTCAGATTTTCCATGGAGAAGTCAGGTGTAACTCTGATAGGTTTGCCTTTATATGTTACTTGGTCTTTTTCTTTTGATGCTCTTAATATTCTTTCTTTGTTCTGTATGTTTGGTGCTTTGATTATTATGTGATGAGTGGCCTTTTTTGTGGTTCACTCTATTTGGTGTTCTGTAGACTTCTTGGAGTTTCATTGGCATTTCTTTCTTAAGACTGGGAAAGTTTTCTTCTATGATTTTGTTGAATAAGTTTTCTGCACCTTTGAGGTGGGTTTCTTCACCTTCTTCTATACCTATTATTCTTAGGTTTGACCTTTTCACGGTGTCCCATATTTCCTGCATATTGTGCTAAGGGTTTGTTGAACTTAAGATTTTCTTTGGTCAATGAATCTATTTCTCCTTGTGTATCTTCAATGCCTGAGATTCTGTCTTTCATCTCTTGTATTCTGTTGGTTATGCTTTTATCTGTAGTTCCTTATCATTTTCCTGCTTTTCTAATTCCAGCCTTCCCCCAGACTTTGTTTTCTTTTGTATTGTCTCTATATCTGCTTTCGAACCTTGCACTGGTTGAATTGTTTCTTGCAATTTTTTTGTTTGTCTTTTCTTCCACATCTTTAAAGGATTTTCTTATTTCTTCTGTATGGTCTCTGTCATCTTCATGAAGTTTTTTTTTAAGGTCAACCTCTTCTGCTTCATCCATATTGGGATGTTCAGATCTTGGTGGTGTAGAGTCTCTGGTGGTGTCATATTGGTTTTTCTGTTGTTGAATGTGTTCTTATATTGTCGTCTTCCCACTCCTTCTTCTAGTGAGTGCAGGTGGGGTCTCTTCCTCTCCTGTTGGGCATCGTGTGTTACCTTTCCACTGGCCTGGTCCCTGAGTTGTGTCAGTCCAAATAATACACAAGACACTATATTAATTATGAAGCTGTTGGCCATTTGTTTGGTTTCTTATTGGCTAGGTCTGACTTGATTATTAACCCATAATTCCTCATATATATTTTACAAGAACTTATCTTTGTTAGGACACACTTCTTCCATGTCCCTTCCTCCAGGAACTTACATGGTGACTAGCCTCTTCACTACATTTCCCAGAATCCTCCTAGACTCCTAGTCTTACCGATCTTGTTTCCCTATTGGCCAACAGTGCTTTATTGACATATACACAGGACTCTCCCATCAGTTGGATACAGGTCCAAGGTTTTCTTCCTGTGGGTGCAATACTCTGATAGGTCTCACAATGGGTGCAGGTGGGTCTGAGGCACTCCCTCTACTGGTGGGTGGGAGCAGGACTAGCACAGCAGTGTCAGCAGACTTGTAGTTCCTTGGTCTGCTGGGGGTGATTCGACCTGCCTGCAGTCCCCAGGACAGAAGATCCCAGAGTGGTCAAGCTTAAGTTGGGCCTGAGGCAAGGGCCCAGGCCACCTCTTCCCTGAGTGGAGGCAGTTGTAGCTCAGTGATATCAGTAGACTCAAGGTTGCTTGCTCCACTGGGGGTTAGCCCACTTCTCCTGTTGTCTTTGTAGAAGCCAAGAGGGCAGCAGCCAGAAGGTGGTATTTTTATTTGTCTCCAGCCATTTCGTCAATCCGTTCCCCTCAGCTATTAAAGACCTTAAATGTCACTTCTGTCAGGTCTCTCTGTGGTGTCTGAAGGCCTTTTCTAAGATTGTAAGCTTTTCCTGGATTTTAGGGGTGGACTGGGAGAGAAATTGAGAGTTGGGAACACCTGGAAGTTTGGCTCTAGACCTGTGTCCTGAATTAGGTGTGAGATCACTGGAGCTTCTCTCAAGCCAAATAATGACATTTTGTTGAGGTAGAAACTGCCAGGATGTCTCTAAGAGAAGGGTAAGCAACACTACCAAAGGGAATTGAAGTGTTTATTGGATGGTTTAAGTTTGGGAAGGAGAGTGGCTGGAGAGCATCGAGGGGGAAGAGATCTTCTACAAAAAATGAAAATGGGGTAAACAGAAAAAAGATAAGGCTACATCTTGTCCTTAATACAACAGGATGCTATAGGAGTTACTATAATAGGATGCTGTGGGCATTAAGGTAATAGGATGCTGTGCTCTTGGGGAAAATTCCCAACATGAAGAATGTGTGTAAGTTTTATTTCCCTGAAGGGGCCAGTTTCGTCTTAGCCAGAGACTTGGGTGAGCCTAAAATTCCAGTCTTTAACTTATTTTAGGCAGCATTGATGGTCACGTCTAGCTCCTTTCTGCTATTCAGTCTGGGGGCAGAAAGTCTTGGATTGATTGGTCCAAGTCTTAGAGTGGCCTCTGCCTCAAGTAGAACCTATTTACGTTGATATGGGCTATACGAAGGATATGTTAGGAGGAATTTGTTAAAAGTGTGGCGGATGGATTGTTTATCTCATTTTGAATGCATTTGAGGAGACACTAGGATATGAGGAAAAGGAGGCAGAACCCTGTAGAGGATATTGCTGTCGTTAGTGGGTTTTGAGAGGAATGCAGAGGAAGCAGGTAGTGTGAATGAATGCTAAGTTTAGTGAGAAGTCTCAGGGAGGCATTGACGGCATCCTTCCAGGATGCTTACTCAAGGATGATTTGAGGTTTTGCTGGAACTGGGTGCCATCAGCTGCTATAGCCCCAAGAACTTCAGTTAGGGGATCAGTCTGGGAAGTCTGGAGAGATCAGAGAATTTTTATGCTTACAACTTCATTTATCTTATGCACAGTCACAATCCCTTTAACCTTCAACAACCACAGGTGTCTAGGGGGTATGTGATAAAGACTGTAACATACTCTTTATATTTGGTGAGCTTGAAGGGTTGAGTGCCATCCCCCCCCATTCCTTATAGTTAAATGGTACTGGAACTTTGAGGAAAGATATCCTGCTCAGTGTGGTTGATGTGTGATACACCATGGTTGTATTTGGTCTTTTGTGAGACAGGGGTATTTTCCTAGGTTCTATGCCTCTTTTAGTAAGGGTCAATACATTCTGTCTTACTGAATTGATTCATGAAAGAGAAAGTTTGGCTAATTGCTTAGACCACCCAGAGAAAATACAAAAAGTGGAGCTAAGAACTTGACTGCCATCTTTATCATTTTTTGGTAATGAAAACATCAGAACAGCACTTACGTGGAGGAGTAGAAACTAAAGGCACATAGTGGGGCAAGAGGATGGTGAAAAGAGAGAGCTGCAATTTTTAGTTAGCATTTTTTTTATTGGCCGAGGTGTTAAGAAAAGGGAGATCTTATGTTTGAGAAGGCCAGAGGGAGTGGAAGATTACTTCTCTCCCAGTGAAGCGGAGTTTGACTCTGTTGGATTGGTCCTTTTGAGCTGTAAGAAAAGAGTTGGCATGTGAGGTCCAGTCCAGAGAAGCACAGAGTGCTTGGTAACGAGATAGTTTAAGGTATCCCTGATCTCCAGGCTTTAGAGATAGATTACTAAGATTGTTATGGACTTGTTG